>NC_091253.1:43090000-44340000 GCF_042477335.2 Ovis canadensis | reverse complement strand
AGGATGCTCCTGACCTGCTTCAGAATCAGCATCCTTTTGAGCCTCTCATTTTGGATGGTGATTTCATGAATGGTTTTTGACTATTCTTTCTCTGTGGCCATAGCTCACTGTGGTGGGTTTGTTGGATTTGCTCTAAAGGTTCTGTTTGCACCCTGTGGGTTGGGTTAAGAATCAGGGTTTATGCATTTACTTGTACTGTTGCATTGTTTATACAGCTTTGGTTTAGTTTTGATCTTTTTTTTTTTTTGCCTTTTTTTTTTTTTTTTTTGCCTTTGAGGCTCTTCCACAGTGTCAGCTGCTGACTGATAGTAGGAAAAATGGCCTCATGGTGTGAATGAAAGGGACCTAGCGGTTGGTAAACAGAGATAAGGAATAAATAGAGCACAGGCAGAAGGAGATAGTTCTTTGGGCGCCCAGACTGCTGCCAGTCTGTTCAGGGGAGAGGCAGAGCCTGCCTTTTCCCAGATTAAATTAGTGTGCGAAATCTCCAGTGACCTCCTCCGCTTCTCCCCACACTCTGCGGCCAAGCTGAACAGCCTCTGCTGTAAAGTACTCGTTTTATCCAGGGACTGGCTGGACAATGGAGCTCTCCCTGATACTTATGGACAGCTGTCGTCATTCACCGTGCTGTCAGCATTTCATTTTTCAGAGGAGTTAGAAGGGTTTCTACCTTGTCACGGAAAGAGGGCAGAAAGGCAACTTTGCCAGTCCTGAGGCTGCTCGGGCTGGTGGCGGGGGCGGGCGGTAGAACTGGGGTGGGGTGACACGAGGGTCCGGAGAAACTGTGAAAGGGAACAGTGCTTTTGGATTCTGCTAATGTGATTAAGTGAAGGCAGAAATTAAATTTCAAATCTGGGGTCCTTGCTCAGAGAAGATATCTTTGATGCTGAAAGTTCTTTTTTTCTTTAAATTAAGGTCCCCCATTCCAACCAGAGAATTCATCTATGCCTGCCCTACCCTTGTTTTGGCTAAATATGCATGCATTTTATTACCTGCGAGTAACCACCCTTAAAATAGTGAGACTGCAGTATACCTCGGGAGTCTCTCTCTCTTTCTTTTTTTTTTTTTTTGTGATTTACTGCAAATATATTCAGCATTTGACTGATTAAATAGACCTTCGGCAACCTTGAGGGTCACTGTGTAGAGTATGTACATAGAAAATGCATCAGCCCATTGTACCCTGGCAGCTAATGAGATTGGTCGTTAAGTAAATGACACAAAGCCCACAAAAAAAGCTTAGCAGCTCACTAGAGTATCACAGAGTATCCCTGCACACCACACAACGACACAAACACTGGACTACCCTGGCCCACCCCTGCTTTATTCTACATCACTGCTTCCCTGGTGTCAGCATGAGAGCAGAACAAAGGCAGGAGGTGCGGGTAAGTCAGTCTGGCAATTAAACCCCAGGGAGAAGTTGAACAAATCTTAGCCTAACCGTGGCGAGGCAAGTCCGATTCTCGACAAGTAGGTCAGAATGAAGGGGTTTTGCTATCACTTCTGGAAATGTTGCTTCAGTGATCAAAGCTCTTCTGTGGCCATTCTGCTCGTTTCGTTTTTGCCATTTCATAAAAGTTTTTACATTTCAAAGTCGAGTGCCCTCCAGAATGCAAGGGGACTTGAATTGGAAAGGCAGGCTGTTGGCTGGAGGAAGGGGGCTTTTGCGAGGGACGGCTGTTCAGGTGTGTGTGGAGGTTTGAGAAACTTTCAGATGCATGAGGTAACTTTGATTTCAGTTAGTCTTGCTGCTTTTCAGGGAGGACGGAAACCGGGGTGTGAATGGGGGCCGTGAAGTTGTTTCTTGTCAATATGAAATTGTCCCTTCCGCTAGAATGTATTTACATGTGTGAGATAACCATTTCCTTGATCAGTATCTTAAAAATCAATCAATCAAACACAACAGAACAAGGAGATGAAAGCTGCTTTGTGTGTGTGTGTGTGTGTGCATTCCACTTCTCTTGAATCTGCAAATAAAATCATTGCTGTGATTTTGTAATGTTGAATAGGATTAGTGGTTATTTGCTTGCTGTACTTGGGGAGAAAAATCTAAGCTCTCTGACACTGAGCAGCATGGGGGTACTGTATCCCTTGAAAAATACAGTTAGTATTGAGCTCTAACATTGCAGGATCCTTTTAGAGAAATATGGCAACAGGAAGTTGCCGGAAAGTCTTGTCTGCCCTGCTGAAATGTCTGTCTGCCTTAGATGTGTGTACTCAGAGGCTGTTTAGTTCAAGAGAGAATGACATTGTTACACGGCATTCAGGTAAATTCAGTATTTTATTCTAAGGACTGTCAGATAAGTGGATTGTCAATGGTTTAATAAACCCTGATGCTCTCATTGAAAACATTTTAAAAAGTATTATTAAGTGCGATGTTTTAAAATAGTTGGATTCATAATATTGTCAGGATTCAATTTTTGAAGACATTGTCATTTAATATTAGAATAGCGAGTCATCTGTTCATGAATTAAAACTCTCCGTGTTACACAGAAACTGGTTTCTAAACTTGCATTACTTGCCCTGAAATATTTTTATTTATATAAGAATATGGAAATATTAGGATATAGAGTGATTGCTCACTATTAGTATTCATGGGAGATTCATAATAGAAGTTTAGAATGGGATCTCACTGACCCAGAGGTCACATACTTTTTTTGTGTCTTGAAGTACTTTCCTCTTTCCAGTGTGTTCCCAGCATTCATTTCCTTTATGAGTCATTTAAGACTATATGTGGACAGTATATAATATATACTATGTATTATGAACTCTCAGTATTATTTTTATAGTAACCAAAATTTAGAAGGAAATAGATTTTGTGAAGAAAGTATCTAACAGTGTCTTGTAACAGTTTCAAGTAAGAAAGAGTTGCTTTGATTTTACTCAATTCAGATATTTGGAATATGGCATCTCATCACCAGGCCTTTAATGGGGTAGAAATTGTGGAAAGCCCAGGCGATCTGAAAGTGGCTACAATTACCACTAACAATTCTAGTTTAAGGTAGAGTTATGCAAGTTAGGCAGTCAGTCTTTTGGACATTGTAGATCCATGAGGTTCTCTTCTTGTACTGAACATTTTAAATTTGAATCTCATGTGGTATAGTTTATTTTTTTCTGTGGTTGCTTGTGTTCATCATGTTAACACAGGAATGAGACGTTCAGAAAACACACAGTCCTTTCGGATGGCTGTACATGTCTGACTCCTCTCCTCCTCAGTGCAGATAAGGTTGGGCAAGCGGGCCCAAGTGTGATACTCGCATCACTGTGGATAAAACCGAGTGGGATTGCTTCCACAGAAATATAGTTGTCACTCTTCCAAGCAAAATCGGGCTGTGTTGCAATTGAGACCAGAGGGCCTGGGTCATTACTTTTGCTTTATGGGAACTTGTTTGCATCAGGATTGGTCCTGAATTTAAGAGATGTTTTTAAAAATCTAACTATGAAAATACACGAAGAAAATGCTTCTACCTGCTGTTTAACTTTATTCTTCAAAAAAAGAGGGAGGAACTTCATTTCTGCTGATAGAAGGAAACTTTGTGTTATTGAACTTTTGTTCAGATTGATTTGAGAGAGAAGTGTTATAAGTTCAAAGGATGGTGTGGCTTGCTGTGGGTAGTGCAGGGGGCTCATTTCCAGTCCTAAGGGAAAGAACTATGACCTGCTTGCTGGAGATGAGGCTGTCTGAGCTCCATGTGAGTGGCACAGAGTCACCCGAGGATCTGCTCTACTCCCTTCCCAGGTTCATGTGTTTGAAACCTGGTTCTTCCGCTGCCTAGATCTGTGCTCCTGGAGAGTTATTTAGCTTTCCTGGGCCTCAGTTTCTTGGTCTGTTGGATAGGGGGTGGGGGGATAAATCTTGCTCTTGTCATAACTTCTGTTAAAATTAAGTAAGGTGATATAAGTATTTAAAAGCTTTTCCTGCCTTAACTTTCCCCTGGTGCTTAAACCAGTAGGTGGACCTGACAATATCACATGAAGACCCCTTCATGCTTGCCTCACCAGTACAGAACTCTTTCTCATGTTTTCACTTTCAGAGCCCTCAATTTTGTGAGATTCCTTGAAAGATTGTGAAAAGTCCATTTTACGTGGCTGTGTGCTCATACCAAGTCTAAGGTAAACAAGTTAAAAATATCAAATGTATGTTGATATATGTGATTTGATGGGCTTCTTATGCATAGTTTTATTTATAGCAATTGAATGTATATTAAAATTTCATTACATTTGAACTTCAATCTCCTATAAGCAGAAATCCTGAATTTCATTTCATTTCAGAAAAGAATTTGAAATGAAATTCCGTATTTCATTCCCTAAGTTAAGTACTTAATGAAAGCAAAGGTCTTTTTCTACTGTTAGGATTACTCCTCATTTTTTTTAAACTTAGTATCTTTATGTTTTGTCCCTGTGGGATTTATTTCATAAGGTTTCTGTGTAGATTATTTCTTATAATTGATACTTTGATTTGGTGAAAAATTTGTCTTCTTCAGGGACGTTATGATTGGAAAATATTTTATTCCATTAACTAAAGAAACTTGAACCTAGTTGACTGCTAAATATTTTAAAATTTCATTCTAGTGAACTCTAAGTGTAGTATCAAGTTGATAAGCTTTCAGGTACAAATTTGTTACTTTTTTGATTTAAGTCTTCAGATTGAATTGTAGAAATACTTGTTTTGCTAGGGTTTGACCTGTATATTTAAATTACAACTTAGAATTTTGTTGCTAAGAAGAATTTCTGATCTTGTGTACCTTGTGTCTACAGGTACTCTCAAAAATGTGAATGCATCCAAAGTCTTATTAGTGACTTATTTATACTAAGTAGTATTAACTACAAAAGTATAATAGCTTTTAAATACAATATTTTAATTTATTTGACTTACACAGTATAAATATGAAGGAACAGAGGTACTTGACACAGTTTATGTTCTCCAAATATTCCTAAATACTGTTGGTTTGTCAGAGTAAAATATGTATTAATTGATATGCTATTAAGATGAAAAAATTACCCTTGGTATTCTGTGAAAAACGTTGGCATCATGATTTCATTGCAAAACAAGTCTACAAATGGAGATGGTACATTTTCCCCACCTTTTTCAAAATTTAAAAGTAACAAAGACAGTTTCATTTCCTAAACTTTGAGTTTTCCCATGAAGGAAGCATGACGCAAGGCCACTGTGTAAACCTTGCCTCATGCTTTTTTCAGGCATGCCCTGCCTGTGTCCAGTTTCTATATGAGTGAATGCACGCTTGGCTTGAGACAAAACTTAGTTGTCTCGACTTAGTGTTATGCAGAAGCAGACTGAAATGAAATGGTTAATTATTTAAATAGAATAAACAGTATTTTCATTCCTGGCATGTAGATTAAAGAGAATAAGAAAACAATAAATGAGAAATTTTGTTACTGAAAACCTAATTTGTCGAGGAATACCGTCAGCTAGGAAGATGCATGAGTGTGCGCTCTTTTGTTCCTACAGTATATTTGGTATGAATTAGAATGAAGGTATTTACCTCTTTTAAATTTTCTTCTTTCAAATAACAAACAATGGTAGGGAATTAGTCTTAACATTTCTATTCTGAAGGGCGAGAAAGGGGTGAGGATGAAATATGCTCATGAAGAAAATGAAATCAAGGAAAGATTGAGGCTGACAAAATGACTACTCTAGAAAGGGGGCAGAGATTCGAGTACACAACCCATTATGTATCCAGCCCTTGATCTTTTTTGTGTGTGAAATATACCAGTGTCTACCAAAAGGGTTAAAGAAAATGCATTCTGTTGCATCTGCTTACTAAATCCCTTACTTTAGTAGAAATTCAAATTTTGTAAAGATTATTCGTTTTATTGATGCATATAATTATAATCACAAGCCATCTGCTGATTTGGCAGGCATGGTTAAAATTCTCTAACTCTCATAACCTTTCAAGTACAGTGCCCTTGGGACTCTATTTCACTTTTATATTTTGGAAAACATGTAGGGACAAATAAGGGCGGTCATCTACAGAATGTCAGGCCTGAGGAAGGGAAGGAACAGAGGTGGGGTACTGCAGAGGGTATTTTTAAGGGTAGAGGAAGTCATTTTTCCATTTTCTTTTTTTTGCTTTTGACTTCATGAAGGATTATCCTAGTTCTATGATGTATTTAGGAATTTTTTACCTAAGGATTAAAGCTCTACCATTTTACTCCTGAAAGGCAGGTTCTAAGTCTAAACAAAACAAATAAAAAACCTTTCTGAATAATCCTCACATTGGTTTTCACAGGTAAGTGGAATGCATTTCACTGAGACTTTTTGACCTAATAGAATATTCCACTGGTTTTATTTTTTCTGAAATACATTCTGAATCACTTCCCAGCCATCGATTTCAGATTGTAGGACAGTTTGTGCATTTTGATATAGACCTTTGGTTTGAAGGTCAAATTTCTAAGTGTTTTTGTAGGAAATCTCGTGCTGAGTAGACTTCGCATGGCAGGAATCTTCTGGGGTCCCTTTTTTGCTCCCGTGAACATTTGAAGCTTGGTGATGTCCCATGCCTGCTTCCCTTACTTTCTTGGGACTGTTTCTACATAATGGGACCTGGTGAACCAGGAGACTCCAGCAGTCAGGTTTTGTGGTTGGAGATGTATCTAGGCCGTATCTCAGCAAGACGGCAGGCGAGCCGAGGGCGACGCCAGCAACTGTGGGATCCAGGACTTGGCTTTGTCGAATGATGGAAACACACATTTCCCTTCCCTTCCCCACACTCACACATACTCACACACACCTGTTAAGTCATTGACCCAAGGACTATTTCTTAGGTTTGGCCAATAGGAAAAGAACTTCTGGTACAAACGTTGTATATGTGACAAGGATGGTATCTGTGACAGTAATAACAAAGTGATCATCTTTGACCTTCACTGATGCACGCACAGGACCGATGTGCCAGCCCTGTGTTAAGCCCCTCGGTTATGCGATTTATTATGTTATTTATTACTTGTAATATTTCCCTCTGTACTCCTTTTTGTGGATAAAACAAATGATATTGAGACCCATACCCAGGGGCTTTCCTGGAGGTCAGCAGCAGGATCGAGGCTTGAACCCAAATCTAAGTGTTCCCCAAATCCATGCTCTTAATTTCTTTCTATGCTGTGTGGTCTCTGGGCGTGGAGATTAGGGGAAAAACATTGTCAGCGACAGTGTCAAGTGACACCAGATCCCATGGACTTTGGGTTCTACTCACAGTCAAATATCGTTAAGTTGTTGAATGATCTTGACCCAACAACTTGCTTTATTTTGATAACATCTGTCATATTCATGGTTGGGTGTGGTGGGTCCTTTTCATTGCCTCAATTCTGTAACTCGATGAACTTTTTAAAAATGAAAACATCCCCAAATTTGAAAAATAGTTCACAGACACGTATTTTAATATACCTGCTGCTGCTGCTGCTGCTAAGTCGCTTCAGTCGTGTCCGACTCTGTGCGACCCCATAGACGGCGGCCCACCAGGCTCCCCCGTCCCTGGGATTCTCCAGGCAAGAACACTGGAGTGGGTTGCCATTTCCTTCTCCAATGCAGGAAAGTGAAAAGTGAAAGTGAAGTCACTCAGTCGTGTCTGACTAGTAGTGACCCCATGGACTCCAGCCTACCAGGCTCCTCTGTCCATGAGGATTTTCCAGGCAAGAGTACTGGAGTGGGGTGCCATTGCCTTCTCCGTGATATACCTAATACATAGATATTTAGCAGGCCATAACCTGGTATCTGAAGTAGCCTGCTCTGAGAACTATAAACATTAGCACATCAAAGTTTACACATTTAGCCAAACAGGCAGAATCTTAAGTCTGTGAGCGAAAGCACACACTCACCTGGAAACACCCGATCATTAAATTCCTCCTCTGAGGATGTTGATGTTGAGCAGAAGACAATTATTTTGACTATGATAACACAGTGCTGACTTCATGCAGGCCGCTATTTTGAATCCTTTGCAGCTATGAATTCTTTTAATTCTAAGAACAACCAGAGGAAAAGTCCATGAGTGAGGTCTGCCATCATCCCTTTCATAGTGAGGTGACCGTGCCCTGGGGACATGGATGAGCCTGCCCAGAACTCGGGGCTTCAGAGCAGAGCCTGGCTGACCCTGTTTGACACTGTGGCCTCAGGCAGCATGGGTTACACAGGCAGCCACTGTGTTCCCTTTCTCTTTATGGACTCGTTAAGATTTCACTTGCTTAAGAAAAAGGGACATCGATTACGGATTATGAATTACATGTAGATTCATCATAGTATTTATTTTTGCATTTTAAATCTTATTTAAGCAGTTACTATTATAATACTCAGTTTCCTTAAATTATTATAGAAGATTAACCCAAAAACATTGTCTAATCTTTTGCAAATACCATGTTGAAAATATAATACTGAGTAAGAAGAGTCAAGTTAATGCGATTTGACAAAAATCCTTTAGAAGAGAAGCTGTATTTAAAATAATTTTTCAGTATCTAGCGCAGAAACTTTGAGAAGTGTGTTAGCTTTAGCTCTGGTGCTGAACATCATCACATCGAAGTTATCTAGCACAGAAACTGTGAACATTGTGCCAGATGCAAAAGCGTTTGTTGGAAATAAAGAATCTAAGGATGAAGAGTTTTGATCGCAGTGAAACTCTTCTAGGTAGATACCACATCAAGTTCACAAATGATTAAAACACTTTGTTCTGTTGGATATGATTTAAGATAGTGTTTGTATTTTATAGTTTCCCAGTGAAGTAAAAAATGTAAATATCACCACTGCTGCTGCTGCTAAGTCGCTTCAGTCGTGTCTGACTCTGCGAGCCCATGGACGGCGGCCCACCAGGCTCCCCCGTCCCTGGGATTCTCCAGGCAAGAACACTGGAGTGGGTTACCATTTCCTTCTCCAATGCATGAAAGTGAAAAGTGAAAGTGAAGTCACTCAGTCGTGTCTGACTCTTAGCGACCCCATGAACTGCAGCCCACCAGGCTCCTCTGTCCATAGGATTCTCCAGGCAAGAGTACTGGAGTGGGGTGCCATTGCCTTCTTATTCAGGCCCTCGGTTGACCAAGAAATAGTGATGTGACTAGAATTTGCCAGGAGTTTAGACGATGGATGTAAGTCATGCTACCTGCCCTCAGGGACTTTGTGAGCTGGAGTGGAGCACAGTGGTGTGGTTGAAATCACCAGCCTTGGCTGGGTCATTGTTCATGTGATAGGGAGGTTTCCTCGTGGCCACATGCCACTCCACTCTGCCACTCGTCCCTACTGTATGTGGGCCCAGAGCACCCACCAGGCCTAGTTGGTTCCATTTTCCCCTAGAAGGTAAGGTTACGGCCTAAAGAATAGAATGACTGCTTTTGCTTAGCTGTGGCCTCAGGGGAGACTTCTTTGAAGAGCCATTTAAAGAGCCTTGAGTCCATCCACTGACCGGCTTATTGAGAGTCTGCTGTGCTCCAGCATTTTGGATATAGACACAAGGACTGTGAGATGCCATACCACAGCAGGCAACACGGGCAAGCTGACATTCACAGGCCAGCGGGGCCCGTGCTGTGCGGGAGGCAGGCCCAGAGCACAGGGCTGAGAACTGGTCAGGAGTTGTAAGCGACAGCCCTGTGGCTGGGACCACAGTGAGGGTGATTAGCGAGGTTAAGAGGTTCAGAAGGAGGCTATTTAGAGGAAAAGCTGATAAATGCAAGACATCAGGCAGTGATATTGAGTATCCAGTTGATCCATGGATCTGAGATACAAGAGCAAGATCTGAGAGGGACATTTGGATGTGGTTTTCGAGGACAATGTACGGAGTGCAAAGAGGATCAAAATTAGCAACACCGGGGAAGATCAGTGTGGAAAGGTAGCAAAGAGGAGCCAACGAAAGAGGAATGAAGAGAACTGGAGAAATTTGAGAATTTCTCCAATTTGTAGAAAACAAGGGTGTAAACAACTTGCTCAGAAAACGGACTGACAATGCTCTGTGAGATACACTGAGTAGGAAGACACTGGTGATTTCAGCTATGGACACTCAGGTTGACTCAGGGACCGGGAGCCAGGTCACCACGGGTCGTACTGGAAAGTAAGGTGAGAACAGAAAGCCGCTGGGAATTTTAAAAAGGTTGAAGAACAGAGTCAACAATATATAGAGGAGAAATATGTTTATATACTGAAGAGAAGGAACCAGAGGTTATAGAAGGCTGAAACAAAATATGGGTGAAAAACAAACTTGATCAGGCAGGAAGGACGTGTGGTGGAGCCCCAAATTGGGAGGGAGCACTCTTCTCTAAAACCAGAGAGAAAAAGAGACAGATGAGGAGATGCAGATAACAGGGTCTCTGTACATGGAAAGGTGAGACCTTGGGACCATTCCAAGTAGATAGCCCCACGTTTTCTGTGAAATTAAGCAGCAAAGTCCTGTATCAACTCTGTGTGGAATAGCTTTAAACTCTAAGTGCCTTTAATATGTTCTTATTATTACATTTACATCATATTAAAAACGAAATGTTCTACTTCACTCCTAAATGTTATATATCAAGGATGTTGGTACCGAAACTCAGAAGGAGGAAGAGAATCAGAGGAGCAAGGGCTTTGAGCGGTCCTGGAAGATGCAGGTGGTGAGGGGAGGGGAGCAGAGTGTGTCCCCTGGGACTGAGAAGGAGGAGGTGAGCGGGAGGGGCAGGCGTTGGCTCCTCTGCGCTGAGGACTCGTGAGGACACTGGGAGGCGTGGGCTTAGATCCCAGGAGGCTGCAGACCCACTTCTGTCCTGTATCTGTCTTCTTTTTGTATTTTTCCTTGATTTACACTGAAGATGGACCTTTAGCCATTTGCCTCTTTTTCTTTTTCCCGTCTCTACCCCAGACAAGGTCCACCTCCTGGGACCCAGGTGAGTGCCACAGCCTGGACACTGCTCTCCCAGACTTCCATGCCTCTGCGCACGGCTGTCCAAAGTCATCTTTATCACACTTAACACAAAATGCATACTCCTCACTATGCTCTGTATGGCTCCACCTGTTTTTTCGAGTAGCTTTGTTGAGATATAATTCACATAGCAAACAACTTACTTATTTAATGTTACAGTTCAATAGTCAGTATGTTCAGATTTACGCATCAGTTTTAGAGCATTTCCCTTTCCCCAGAAGAGGCTCTGCATCCCTTAGCCATCATGCTCACGTTCCCTCTGCCCCAGGCTCCAGACAACCACTTGTCTGCTTGTGTTTTTATAGCTAAGCCTACTCTGGAGATTTCATCTAAATGGAATAGCATTGCATATGGTCTTTTGTGACTTTTCTCTCACTCGGTATAATATTTTCAAGGCTCATCCATGTTGTATCATCTATCAGTGCTTCACTCCTTTATACTGTGGAACAATATTCCATTGATTGGATAGACCATGTTGTATTTATCCACTCATTAGTTTATGAACATGTGGGTTGTCTCCTCATTTCCATTGTTTATGAACAATGCTTCTGTGAACATTGATGTACAGTTTTTGTGAGTGTGCACATATGTTTTTATTTCTCCTGAGTATGTACCTAAGGGTTGAACTGCTGGATTACATAGTAACCCCATGTTTAACCATTTGAGATACTGCCAGACAGTTTTCCAATGCAGCTGCACCGTTTGACTTTCTCACCAACATTGACATTCTCACCAACAGTGTAGGAACATCTTATTTCTTCACCTCCTGACCAACACTTATTATTGTGTGTTTTTTTTTGTTATAGCCATCCTAATGGATGTGAAGTGGTATCTCATCATAGATTCGTTTTGTATTTCCCTAGTGACTAATGACGTTAGACATCTTTTCATGTGCTTGTTGGCTATTTGTACGTCTTTGGAGAAATGTTCAAGTCCTTGACCCATTTTCAGTGAGTAGCTCATCTTCCTATTATTGAGTTGTCATCTTTTTTTGATATTCTGGGTAGAGAGCTCTAACTGCTTTCACCACAGGCACAGTTCTTGTACTTTGTTTTAAATGAGCAAAGATTACAATTACTTCAATTTAAAAGACTCCCCAGCTTCTTGAGTACTTTTGCATAGTACTTATTACTGCTTCAAATTGCAGTGTACATTCATTGCTTCCTTTTCTCTTGGTTTGGCTCCCAAGAATATAATTTCTGTCTCATCTAGCCCCGCTTCTCCCTCTGCTCTCTCACGACAATGAGAGGCTATTGTGATTAAACACATGTACCTTTCAGCAGATGTCCAGTTCCCAGGGCTGCTTCTCAAGGGCTGGGTGACTCTGGGCAAGTATTTAACTTCTCTGTGTTTTAATCTCCTCATTTGAAAGACAGGAAAAATTAATAATCGATTTGTATAGTCATTATGCAAAATGAATTAATATATAATGAAGCATTTACAATAGTATTTAGCACAAAGAAATAAAATTTTAAAAGTCAGCAAATATTTTTGAATGAATACTTAATGAATTTTCCTACTAACAAGGAAAATGTGCTGTTAAGTTTACAAAGATTTAATCAGTTTCATCAACACATATCCTCACTATGACCAGGAGAGGTTTTTAATTGGGTACCAACTACCTGTGGGCTTTGCATGAAAATTGATCTCTGTGGGGATCGTGGAGTTTTACAGAATTTCTGCTGTGTGCCATGCCTTTTATGAGTGATAGCTCAAACGTCTTCAGGGCTCTAGAGGGAGGTTCTGTTATGGTACATTTTTAACAGCTGAAGACCCTGAAGATCCGTTAGGGAGGTTAAATGCAGTCCTGAGATCACAGAACTAAATTCAGGTTGGTGTCACCACTTTACACCTGCCACCTTTGGTTGGGGCTTGAGTGTCCCTTCAGCTACGAGCATTTCCCAGGTTATTTGTCACTGTCTTTCCCCACAGACTGATTTTATGATTTTTACCATATTTCATTGTCTCCATAATCTTATCACTCATCACCGACTTTCTGAACATTCTCTCCAGGCAGTTTCCAATAAATGATGCAAAGAAATTCCCATTTTGTGAGCTCTGACTCAGTTGTGGGTCTTTCCAGGATTTGCTCAGTGAAAGACATACAAGCTCTACCTGCCATTTTAGCCACAGCTACACGGCAGGAGAAACCTTGGCATCATACAGGGTCTTGCGCATTAGCTCAACTTAAAATAGGAATAATGACGTCAACCCCCTTAGGTTGTTGTGAGATTTAACTAAGATAATATGACCATGAGATGCCTAGTCCAGTGCATGAATTGGTGTCCAGGTATGACTGAAGATGGCGATTGCTAAAAGCCCCCTCTGATTCTATGTTTACCTCTTGCTTCCTGCAGATTGCTTAAAGCACCCTCCACCATTCCCTACTGCCTCTACCTAATTTAGAGTCAGCCTATTGCTTGGCATATTCATGATAAATAATGCTGTGTTTCTTCCATTGCCTCAATTTTATTTCATGGTATCTTAAGAACTGCCCAATTTAGTTTCTTTAGGCATTTGTAACACACCAGTCACTCCTCTGTTTTTAGCATATGATTGAATTGGCTATGACAATCCTTAAATTTTAATACACCCCCACTTGGAGTTAAAATCAATAGTTATATGTATTAAGGTAATAGCAAGATTGCATAATGTTTTGGGTACATTTTAACTTGCAAATTATTTTTAATTTGTAAAGTTGATCTTAGTTCACAAGTAGACTGTTCATAAGATTGTTATTTTGTACATCCCTACTTTTCAGATGTAACATTAATAATACAATAATTGACTTTAAGCATCATATGTACTAGTCTTAGAAGCTGATCTACCCTGTATATTTTCACCTGCATAACTTTTTGCTACATGCTATGGGTACTTTCGTATTTTATCTTTAGATATTATTTTAAAGGATACTTTCATATTTTATCTTTAGATATTATTTTCTCAAAATTCATATCCGAGAGGCTGTGCCCTGATCACAGTTCTCTGTTTCCTTAATAATTAATTGGTCAGCAGTCTTCAAATAGTCAGCACTCTCACTGGGTTTCTGGACTCTGGAGGAGGCAGAGACAAGGTTGTCCCAGCCCTGTGGGAGCCGTCAATAGGTGGGTGGTGAAGAGCATGTTGAGGGTGATACATGATGGGATCAGGGGCTGTGATCGGAGTAGGCATGGCTTCCTGTGGGAACACAGAACCACACTTGGGAGGAGGAGTTAGAATGTGAGAGGAAACCCATCGCGGTTCCTGGAGGCCAAGTCTTCATTTCACTAGTGTTCTTGTTGTTCACTTCGGAATCACAGTATATAAATTAAGGTTTTAAAAGACGGATTCTGTAGTTCGTCTAAGGAATTTTCTTCTTACACACACTTCTTTGGGAAAAATTTAATGTCCTCCCAAAATATGTAGTGTGTTACCTCTGACAGAAAACTAACGCCAAATTTCCTCAGTAATCATCTACAGATAGTGAAATGTGGGGGTCGAGAGAAATTAGTGGAAACCAATAGGGTTCTGGAATTGGATAAATGCAGGACGAAGTGCCTGATGCGAGCTGTCCTGGTCTCTCTGGAAAACCAGATGTTCAAATGACCAGAGGCTCTTATTGAGTCTGATTCATTATAACTCGTAAAAGGCACCCAAGCAGAGATGTGGGTTAAGATCTGGACTCTCACAGCAGTCTCGGCTGTAACAGCACTGTGCGCAGCCGAACTAGATGCGTAGGACAGTAGAGGAGAACTCTACATAATTCTCCTACTCCTCTCCTCTTCTCAGACTCTGTAGCTCATGTTTGTGCTTCTGCAGGAGAGAAGTCATCAAACCCAGAACCCTCAGGTTGTTCTCCTGACTCACTAAGAAGTAAACTCAGCACCTCCATCTCCTCAAAGACTTTCATTTCATCACCTCTTTGGTTTGTGCAACACAAACATTTGTACTGTGAGAGGGGCACACACCTCACACCCTTCTCCACTCCCAGGAGTACACCTGTTTATATGAATTCTTCCCCCTTTTTCTCTAGAAGAATAAGTGCTTAGTGAGGAGTTGAGTAAATAAGTTAATGTGTTCATTTAAAAATGCTGTTCTATATGGAGAAGGTTGGTTATACTGACATTAATCAGATTTCTTATTTGTGATGTTATCTTGTATTTAGGTGAGGTTAGTACTTTTAGAATAGCTTTGTTAAAATCTCAGGGGGATAGCAAGACCAAACAAGAGGTGGCATGAATTCCAGAAGGGCTACAGATTCCTTTGAAATTGTTCTTATTTGTGAATGAACTTATGGGAACCAGGGGGAAGTGGGGAGGGGTAGATTGGGAGTTTTGGATGGACATGTACACACTGCTATATTTACAATGTATAAACAGCAAGGACCTACTGTATAGCACAGGGAAGTCTGCTCAATACTCTGTTGTAACCTAAATGGGAGAAGAATTTGAAAAAGAATTTTTAAATTGTTCTCATTGGCTTACTGTGATTTCTTACATTGAGCCATAATTCTCCCAGCTTTACTGGAATATTGTTTAATAAGTTCGTGGCTCAGGACACAAAATAGTTTTTCCTTGTCTGGGCTGCTGCTGCTAAGTCGCTTCAGTCGTGTCCGACTCTATGCGGACCCCATAGATGGCCTCCCCCGTCCCCGGGATTCTCCAGGCAAGAACACTGGAGTGGGCTGCCATTTCCTTCTCCAATGCATGAAAGTGAAAAGTGAAAGTGAAGTCACTCAGTGTGTCCAGCTCTTAGCGACCTCATGGACTGCAGCCCACCAGGCTCCTCCGTCCATGGGATTCTCCAGGCAAGAGTACTGGAGTGGACTGCCATTGCCTTCTCCGCCTGTCTGGGCACATCCCTGCAGAAGCACCTCACTTCTGCTCCATGTGTCGCTTTCTGTTTGGGGAATCATCTTCCATCTCTTCAGTGATGTTTTCTTCTACAAAATAAATTTTTTTTAATAAATAAAATAAATTTATTTTACTTCCAACTGCTCTCACACTTCTAGTTCTAGGATATGTATTCCAATGAACAATGCTGCATATACCCTTGTGAGAGCTTTATCACTGAGGTATTTACCCTGACAGCAATGCAAACAGATTATTTAGTTTTAGACTAAAAGGTGTTTTCATCCTTTGAGAAGTTTTCAGGATGATGTGTTCTTCAACATAGCAGCAACCTGAATCCTTCAGTAGTCTCTGAGAAACTTGCTGTACCATTTAGGAATAAGTGAAAATTTACTAAGGCTGGTAAAACATTGACTGTCTCAAGGAAAAATGCATTCTTGCTTGACATGGAAATTCATTTTTATGATATCATTTTTAATTAATTCATCCTCTTATTTTATTTGCTTTGGGCTAGTTTCAGTGCTGGTGCAGTCTTAGATCTGTAATTTCTGAGCTTACATTTGTTAATGGCACCTGTAATGAAGAAGTGCATAATTACTGTTTCTTTCTCAACATGAATGGCTTCATCTGAAGGGAAGATCAAGTTCAATAAGCTATAAAGTGCTTCTCAGAATGTACTCCAGTGAGGGGCCAGAACATTCACTTTGTATTTGTTCTTTTCTAGCATAAAGTATTTGCTTGAGAACAGAGTGGGGAATGCTTCTGCTCCATGTGGGCGTGGGGAATTTAGACTGTGGGATGGGCTTGCCTCACAGCCTGTGTTAGCGAACATTGAAGGCGACAGTTCTGAGTGTGGTCCCCAGACCATCAGCACCTACATTGCCTGGGAACATGATGGGAAGGGCCAAGCTCACGCCCACCCTAGACTCCCCTGCGGGTGACCGTGGTGCTGGCTGAGGTCTGAGAACTGCTGCTCTGACACTGCTGTTCAAGCTGTGGTCCGTGGAGTAGCGGGAGCCCCTGGACCCTCATTAGCAATGCAGGAGTTTGGGGTATCGGAAGCAGGTGGTCCTGATGTGGAGTAGAACCTGAGCCACTGACCTGAGGTCAGAGCAGGACACTTACCTGAGGTTAGAGCATTTGGGGACATTTGAGAGGCTGTCAGAGTGGGATCAGTGATACTTTTTTTTTCACTGCACCAAATATTGGTTTGGCCAAAAAGTTAGTTTGGGTTTTTCTGTAATATCTTACAATATATTTAAACAGCCTAATTCAACTTGTTCATATTAAGGGAACAGTGGGAAGGTGAGGGTACAGAAAGAAATGTTTACAGGTAACAGCATGAGAAAAGTAAGTTCACGTGTTTTGCTTATTTTATAAGATAGTTGGTAGGTCACTCAGCTAACAAAATATACAATCACTATGAAATACTACCTTTAAACCTTAATTATTTTCAAGAAAGTGTTACTTGTTAAATGTACCCTAGCCTTTTATAGTATGTGATTTCTATTTTTAGTTTCTTTTGGTGGAAGTTGTTAATTTTATTCTAGTATTTACTTTACATCAATATATCAGTGCTTCTGTTTTTACTCTTCTTTAGCTCTCTGTTAAAAAAAAAATAACCTCACTCTAGCTGGTTTGTATATTTTAAATAATATACCTTGAATCCCAGTTATTATTTGTACCACTTCATACCAGTGATTTCATTCCACTTTCCAGTTTTTCTGTCCTTTGTCAGAACAGAAAGCACTTATGTGGTATTCCTATACTTACAACTCCATGCTTTGTATCAGTCTTCATTTCTCAGCATCTATCTTTTTGCCAAAACTTTTGCAATCATCTCTTGGTTGTATGAAGCCTTGCCTCTAGCAGAGGGCTTGCAAACTATACCCCTTTTTGTTGAGTGGGATCAGTGGGCACTTCACTGTTTGTGGATCCCCCTCAGTTCCTTCTGGGATAAAAAGAGGGAAGAGATGTGTAAATCTCTCATCGCAATGTTCAGAAATATGTAAAGGCACACTGCGTCTACATTGTGAGATGGAGAACAGAACCATGGTCTAGGGAGCAGAGCTATAAACTGGATAATAAAGCCTAAGTGTGCAAGAATACACACACATATATATACATATACGGTCACAGGAACACACGCATATAGACACATATATATCTATATAGCCCACAATGACCCAGACATTTTAAGTGAAAGTGTAGTTTTCAAGTAATTTTTTTTGAAAGCTCCATTTTCTAATTCACTTTTCTTGTACAGATAAGTCTAAGGTATGTTTTATGTCTCTCTTTTTCTACTCTCAAATTTAATTTTCCAGAATGTGTCTCTTAGAAAGGCTTTTTACCATGGAAGGAGGTTGTAAACTTTTGAGTCCCATCTCATCCCCACGGGGGCATTGTTACAATGCTGAGGAACCAGGAAGACAAAGCTTTCTGTTGAAGCTGTGAAGTTTGCCCCTTTCTAGGACTTGGCGTTTTCCACCTTCTGGTGGTGAAGCCAGTGGCCTGAGCAGAAAAGAAGACTTGACCAAATAGAAACGTATTTGTAAGAACATTTGTGGCATGGAAACACATGAAAATGAAGGGATTTTTTTTTTTTAAGCCTTTGGAAATCTTTGCACAACAAACACCCCCGTATGTAAATAGAACTGTCACTAGCTGTTTGTCCAACAGCGAGGCCTCCAGATGAACCAGGGCTGTGCGCTGACAGGGACAGCTGACTCATTAGCAGAGAGCAGTGAAAGGTAATTAACCCTGGGAAAAGTACAGCTGCCGTGCGGGCTGTTCCTTTCTGTAGGATCTGATTAGAAATTAGTGTTAAACCACTGACTCTTTTTTTTTTTTTTTTGAAAAGACTGTCATTGATAATTCACTTTCACTCTCAGGTGTGTGCCCAGAAAAGGTTCTCAAATGTACTTGTGGACAAAGGAACTCAAATCTAAAAAGCATTTTCTGATCACAGTAGACACCTGTTTTTCTTGTTGAGGGGAGTTCTTTCAAATGAATATTGTTGGACTGTTGACGATTGGTTAGTGCCTTGGTCCATTCTCTCATAGTCAATATGTAAATTACTTGAAAAGATTGTTTCATACAGTTAATAAGCTGTAGATAATTACTGTTTAATTAAGTTTCTCTTTTTCTTTCCATTTTCCCTCTGATGACACTTCTTGTCCATAGCAATGGAAAGTCTCCAGTTCAGAGCCAGTGGGCTTTAGGGAAGGTGAGTGAAGATTAGAAATAAATTCCCCCTCCAGAGAGAAGTGCCCCTAACTTTCCAATGGCCTCCAGAAACTTGAGAATTTAAGGTACTTGTTTTTCGGGGACAACTAAAGATGCCTGATTTTGTTAATGTTGGTCTCCTACTGGTCATTGGAGTTGCAATTATGTATTTTTTTTAAGAATTGTGTACACCAGGCCTTCTTGGTTGATGATGTCACTTGTCTCATATGAGGAGCGTTAATACTTAAACACAATCAGGATTTACATACGTAGCTGAAGAATGTAGTGGGCAGCATAATCACCCGGCCTCCACCGACTGTCTTTTTTTTAGAATAAATGGGGAAAAAAATCTTTAACATCCGAAAGAACTTAAGTCAGAGGGAAAAAAATATAACAAAAGATAAGACAAGTAGAAAACAAATGGAAACATGGCACTTTGAACCCAAATATTAACAGTGATATTAAATGTCTATGTCTTAATTCCTGAAACCTGTGAATACATTATCTTACATACAAAAGGAGTGTGAATAAATTAAGAGTCTGGAGATGGGAGAGTTGCTTGGTGGGCTCAACTTATCCCAGAGACCATAAGAGAAAGGCAGGTGGATGAGTCATGGAGAAGTGACCTGAGAAGGACCCACCGTTGGAAGAGGGAAGAAGGAGCCATGGGCCATGGAATGCAGTGGCCTTGAGACACTAAGAATGGCCACTGAAAAAACAACGATCTCAGACCTACAATACAAGGAACTGGGGTATGCCCCTAGTCCTCGTGAATTCCCCATACAGCCTCTGGAAAGGAGCACAGCCTGACTTGATCTTAGCCTGGTGCAACTGTCCCAGACTTTGGACCTCCAGAGCTGTAAGGTAATATATTTGTGTGAAGCCATGAAGTTTATGGACTTTTTACAGCAACAACAGAAAATTAATATGGAGGATAAGTCAACTGATAGGTGGGACCTGTTTTACAGCTGACAGTGTAAATCCTCTAAAGAATTTCTTGTGTTTGAATGAAGAGAAGAAAGATTTCTTGAGCACCCAAGACTGAGAAATCAGTTTTAGGAACTGGAATTTGTAAATCATGATGATGGTTATCATGAATTCTGAGATTTCCATTTTTGCATTGCAACACCCCTCCTCACACCAAAAATGTTCTCCACGTGGTATTTTTGTAAGCATGATGCCTGTATCATCAGAGGTACAGATGGATACCAGCTTTACTGGGATAGTTAGTATGTCTGTTTCACTGAGCTTGAGCAAGAGGAATAGAATGTCCATGGGAAAGATGAGGTCCATGATGCAGAGAGAAAACTGATCTGACTATTACAGGGTTCATGGGTCCTGGCACCTAGAATCACAGGGCTATCATGCAGAAGCTGGTGTTAGCATGGAAGGCTTTCTTCATTGTGAAATGGTGACAACTCCCCATAGGCATGGATGATGACAGGAAAAGAGTGCACTCTGGTCTCATGAGAGTGCCTTTCTCAGGGAAAGAGTTCAGTCAAGGTGTTACTTAGTGGCCAAGTTGTGTCTGACTCTTGCGACTTCATGGACAGTATAGTCCGCCTGGTTTCTCTCTCCATGGAATTTTCCAGGCAAGAATACTGAAGTGAATAGCCACTTCCTTCTCCAGGGAATCTTCCTGACCCAGAAAATGTCATACCAGTTTACTCTCATGGTAAAAGTAATGGGTTAGTTTTGTCTTTCCCTGTGGTTCCATTTTTATCCCCAGTACAAAGCTCATTCATTTGAAGGACATGGACATACACTGTTTAAAATGAAATGTAAGTGTGTTTAAGTCAGGACAGTGGCCATACAGACAAATTCTGAGTAAGGAAAGTGAGGTACAGAAACTGGAAGCTGGATATAGTTTAAATGAGTTTAAGATCTTCCTAAATGGTTATTTTTTGCCAAATTTGGAAAAATAAGACTAATATTTCCACATTACCTTTGGCTTTCATTCCCATGAAAGGACTGATTTAAATCACGTACTATTATTTTTCATGTAAATCAGATAAAAGTAGACATTGGGGAAGAAACTGACTGTGAAATCTATTACACTGTATGCTTGCTCTCTTTTGTGTTTGGGGAGCTTGACTTTTTTACATAAGGGAAGAGGACATTGAAGACAAAATTGTAAATTCTTAACTGGCGTAGCAATCAGATAAAATCTATAAGCTCCAGATGTTGTCCTGGGATGCTATGTATTGAATACAATTAATAGGATAGTATCTCAGGCATCCAAGGAATATTACTTTAGGCTTATTTTAATTCAATTCAGTAGTAACTGAATTCAATTCAGTTCAGTATTGAGCACCCACACTGGCCACATTGTGTTTCAGTGAAAGGTCAACATGACACATCCCCTCAAGTCCATAAGCTTTACTGGCACCAGGAGGATAAAGTGACCTTGACTCTGTGATGTCAGGGAGCTCAAGGAGCAGAGTGGGGGTGCATCAAAATAGGACTGGAACTCACAAGTCCATGCCATTCGGTTGCTTCACATGGCGTGGGTGATACTGCTTCTCAGCAGACACATTTTGCAGCTCTGATACCAAAGCAAAGTTAGTTCCTTTGAAAGTTGCAAATAAAATCAACACATCCTAAACATTTCATTTTAGCTCTTTACCCTGACCAGCTAGTCTCCTTTAACCCTTGTCTAGCTATCTAAAACTGTGGCTTAAATACATTGCTTAACCAAGCCAAGTACAACTTTGACTGTGGTTTTTCATTTGGTCTTTGGGGACATTTATTTATTTTAACCAAAGTCTCTGAATCTCCGAAGATGTGTTCTTCATGATTCATCATTTCTGGAAGCATTTCCAGGCTGGTCTCAGCCCATGCTCCCATTGCTTGTTCTGCCTCCTCCTTTATCATATTTCCACATCCTATTGGAATCCTCAGTTTGCTGATTTGTACCATGAGGATAAGAGCTGTGCTTTCTGTATCTTTAAATGCCCAAGACCGGCATGGAGTTTCCTAAATCAGTTCTCAATAAATGTGTATTGAACCAATAGTAAGTAAAGTGTTTAGCAGAAAGGGACCTATGTTAACAGAATCTGCATTAAATTAACTGTAATGAGGACAAAATCCAAAAACCATTCTGCAAAAATCCAATGCCTACTGGCCTCAACATTTGAGAATCAGGTCATTTCTTTGTCAGTTTCATTAGTTTCTCCCATTCCATATTTCCTGGTCAGACAATAAAGATAAATAACTCTATTCTTTTATCTTAATCCAATTGTACAGAATATGGTGAGGATTTTAATGCAAAACAAACAGTTCCTGCTGGGTGAAACAGCACACTTGTTGGAAAAAATTCTAAGAAAACCTCTTACAAATGGACAAGGAAAATATAAAATGTCTTAGGATATCAAGCATATTGTGTAACAATCTATATAATAAAACAGCTTAAATAGAGAACATTCCCTTTACATAATAAAAAGGCTCCTTTTTGAATCAACAAGTGCTCTTTGAACTTTATTAAAAATGTTTTGACATTATAGGGTTGTTTAGTATAGATTTACTCAAAATAGCACATTTAGTTGCAACACAAGCCTTGAAGTTAAGTGGTTAGTTTAATAAAACAGAGTTTCCATAGTTACCACAGGAGAACAGAAGATAACTTTTATTTCTTTGGAAGCCAGAAAGGGGCTTTAGAGAAAAGATTAAGCAAACAGACCCAGGCAGGTTCATTATGCAGGGCTTTGCACCTGATTGGCTTGTTTAAAAGTAGAAACTTGATATTACAGGAAATTAAAGTTTTCCCTCTAAAATCTATAGCAGCACACTAAGAACTATGCATATTCTCTATCCCTGGGCATTCCCAACTAGCATCTGAGTCAGAGAGAAACCTGGTTTAATGAGATGAATTTTTGCTCACAGTGTTTTGTTAAGAACCATTTCATAAACAAGTGGTTAAAAACCCATGCAGGAGACAGCACAGCCCTACTCTCCATCTCAGGTCTAACTTGGTTATTCCCGATCACCATTCTGTCAGAAGGCCTGATGGAAGGAAACCAAAATCCTCCTCATGCCGGTTTGCTGAGATGCACTCTGAGTGCTAGAGATGGCTCCTGTCGCCGTGTCCTCTGCTGTGTGCAACCCAAGGAGCTCTGCACCATTGACTGTTGAGAAGCAGAGTGACGTGGTTCCCACTGTCTCACCTTCAGCCTGTGAGCCTTTAAGGCGGCAGTGATTAACAGGACTTTCCCAAAGTTTCTATGTAGTTACAAGGACAGTTTCAATCTTCTGTCATTTTTTTGCATTAGCTCTGATTATGCTTTTACCAGAAAAATGCATTTGTTTTAAAGGTAACAATACCGACTAGGA
This sequence comes from Ovis canadensis, assembly GCF_042477335.2. Taxonomy (NCBI): domain Eukaryota; kingdom Metazoa; phylum Chordata; class Mammalia; order Artiodactyla; family Bovidae; genus Ovis; species Ovis canadensis. The sequence goes on along the minus strand of NC_091253.1, from coordinate 44,316,740 downwards.
GAATAGCTTATGTTTCATCTATATTTATCAGCACTCACTGTACATTTGTGTCTTCATTACCAGGAAATATTAAGGGACATTGTGCCATCGATTCCTGTTTACAGTTTATTATGCAGAGATAGGAAACACTTAGCATGTAAAATGAATGTAGAAATTATTCCTGGATAGAAACATGGACATTTCCCACTCGTTGGCTCTTTCTCCTCCATCACCGGATCAGAGTGTAATTGTCAGTAATCAGGCCTGCTTGCTGCTGATAAAACCACTCTGAATGCTAGCGGCCTTCTTTGTGTGATGACTCAATTATTCCAGAAGTGCCTCATCAAATCTACCCCATCAGCTGGGCTAATAAATAAGGAGAAGAAACTGGCCCCCCAAAGCAAATTATAAATCCATTTGCATTAACCATTTCGCTGGTCCATGATCTAGGCAGAAATAAGCATGGCAGCTTGTGTTAAGCTTATTTGAATATGTTTATAATGTTTACAGCATGCAACTTTTTTTTTTCCCACAAGGTGTTGGAATTATCAGTCATGAATGGCATCTGAATGCATTTATGTTAATTGCAGCAAGGCTTTAAGGATCTTTGAAGGCTATTTTGTGACTTAAATCAGGTGGAAGTTAAAACCTCTTGCAGGGAGAAGTATGGGTCTCGCACGAGTTATTGGCATTGCCTCAGAGTTTCAGAAGAAGGGGCTTGTGCTTTATTTTTACAGGTGGTAGAAGGACAAATGTGAATAATATAATGCCTGCTAGTACAAGTACAATGACTTCATATTGATCACAGTGGAAACCAGAAGTTATTCTGATGTTCTGTATGACTGCAGCAATTTGCAGAGAAAAAAAAAAAAAACATTTTCTAGAGAAGATCAGAGTTACCATAGCATTCTTTGTACTTCAGATTCCTTGAAAGACTTCATAAGGCGGAGAGCTCAAAAGGCCAGGCAAACCAGTAAAAATCAATTAAGTCCGTCAATGGAAATTTTGTACATTGACAAGTCATGTTTCTGTTCTTCTTGTAAAATAACAAACTCTACCGTATAAGAAGTTTTGTTTGTATTTGAACTTCAGTGATCACTGGGGAAGCAAAAAGCATTCATAATGCATCATGAAGAGCAGTTTGGTTGCTGATATCAAATAATTAGTCTTGCTGAATATGCTGTGATTTAAAACCCAAGGCATTCCCCCTAAGAGGAAGCAACGCCACTGCCCCATTTTGCAGTGGGGGCTGTTTCAGTTTTGATGAAGTTCTTTCTACTCCTACCATGACAAGTAGAGCTTATAGCCAATAAACAGTATTTTTCTTTGCCTGCTGCTGCTGCTGCTAAGTTGCTTCAGTCGTGTCTGACTCTGCGTGACCCCATAGACAGCAGCACACCAGGCTCCCCCGTCCCTGGGATTCTCCAGGCAAGAACATTGGAGTGACTTGCCATTTCCTTCTCCAATGCATAAAACAACTTAAAAGGAATCCACTGCTGCTGCTGCTGCTAAGTCGCTTCAGTCGTGTCCGACTCTGTGTGACCCCATAGACTGAAGCTCACTAGGCTCCCCCATCCCTGGGATTCTCCAGGCAAGAACTCTGGAGTGGGTTGCCATTTCCTTCTCCAATGCATGAAAGTGAAGAGTGAAAGTGAAGTTGCTCAGTCGTGTCAGACTCTTTGTGACCCCATGGACTGCAGCCTACCAGGCTCCTCCATCCATGGGATTTTCCAGGCAAGAGTACAGGAGTGGGCTGCCATCACCTTCTCTGAAAAGGAACCCACTACTTCTCTTCATTTGCTCCTGTCTATGAAGCAAGTCCTCCTTATATCAATCTGGACGGCTAAGAAGAAGGAAGCAGTGTTTGACAGCATAAATATAATGTGACAGTAGGCTAACGTCGTTTTTGTACATCAGTTGCTAAATATATACTCTCTTGCTATGATGAGAAAGCTCATTGATGAAAAAATTCAAAATAAGAGGTTTAAATTTTCATTAGAAATTTAATGGTGAAACATGGCAAGTGGAAAGCTGAAGAATTCGGTCGTCTGTCCAAGCAAATTTATACAAAATTTGACTCTCACTTAAATATCATGGTGATTAATATAAAAATAAACTAGCGAGGTGGGATGGGAGGTAGGAGGGAAGCCCCAAAGGGAGGGGATATATGCATACATATGGCTGATTCACTTCATTGTACACAGAAACTAACACATTTTAAAGCAATTATACTCCAATTAAAAAATAAATATAAAAAATAAAACTAGACAGAACTATAAAGGACTTGCTTTCCCATTCAAAAAAAAAAAAGAGCAAGAAAAATCCCCCCTTTTCACCATTCCAACTAATGAACAATTGGTGAAGATACCAAAGTTAGTGACTGAGAGGTTAAAAGTGTTGGGAGGTTGGGAGACAGGGCCTCATGGGTCAGCAGTGCTGAGGTTTCATGTGTGTGTTAATCGCTCAGTCGTGTCCAACTGTTTGTGACCCCATGGACTGTAGCTTGCCAGACTCCTCTGTCCATGGAATTCTCCAGGCAAGAATACTGAGTGAGCTGCCATTCCTTTCTCCAGAGAATCTTCCTGACCCAGGGATCGAACCTGGGTCTCCCACATTACAGGCAGATTCTTCACCTTCTGAGCCAGCAGGGAAGCCCAGTGCTGAGGTTAACATGCTGAATTCTCCCATTTCATTTCACTTGGCAGGAAACTAGACCTGAGAGTGATGTTTGGAGTTTGAATTAACGCCCAACTTCTGAGAGGAGGCTGCTGGGCATTTGCACCGGACCAGTCCCACTGGTGAGTAAACTCCAAATGTAGCAGTTGTATCACAGGGCTTCCAGCACTATGATCTTTCATATTTGATTTCCTTGCCTTTTCATCAGAGTTTTCACTTTGAGTTTAGTCTGGAGGATTTTTTTTAAAATATGGAATTTGTTTCTGAATTGTAAGTAAATCTATGGTTCTCTGCTTTAAGGACACAATTGACAGTTGCATCTTATCACTTCAGGTCACCTCACCACCACCACCACCAGTAAAATATAATCTGATATATCTGAAACATGTGTAATATCATATATGAAACAAATCACCAGTCCAGGTTCGATGCATGATACTGGATGCTTGGGGCTGGTGCACTGGGACGACCCAGAGGGATGGTATGGGGAGAGAGGAGGGAGGAGGGTTCAGGATGGGGAACACGTGTATACCTGTGGCAGATTCATGTTGATGTATGGCAAAACCAATACAATATTGTAAAGTAATTAACCTTCAATTAAAATAAATAACTTTATATTAAAAAATAAAAAAGTAACATCTCATATTCATTACATCATATCATAGGTTTAAAGAACTGTCTTTCATATACATACTACAATCTATAAAATAGCTAGTGGGACACTGCTGTATAGCATAGGGAACTCAGCTCGGTGCTCTGTGATGACCTAGAGAGGTGGGATGGGGCAGGAGGGAAGCTCAAGAGGGAAGGAATGTATGTATACTTATGGCTGATTGACTTAGTTGTTGTATAGCAGAAACCCACAACATTGTAAAGCAATTATGCTCCAACTAAAAATAAAAAACGGTAATACTGTAGTGCATATTTGAAAGTTGCTAAAAAATAAAAAAGAGCTGTCTTTTTCTGAAGCAAATACTTATCCTTGAAGTGTCTGTAAATTTAGCACTCCATCCATGGTTATTGGCATAAAGCAGAGCACACAAATGGAGTCTTCTGTGATGACTCCATTTAGCAAGTGAAGCCACGTCTTAATTATAGCACTCGCTGAAAGACTGTGCAGCCCACTAGGCTCCCAGCACCTTGGTTTGTCATGTAGTTTCACCTTCTAAGACTGCTGTTTCATGAAAAGATGAACTTCAATGGAAAAGTGTCCATCCTGGTAGGCGGGGGAGAGAACTAACTCAGTTACAAGTTGGAGGAGCTTGGCCAAGATTCCAAACCTTAGGTTAATTGTCTTCCAAAATGGGTATCTCCTAAGAATATTTTAGTAAATCCTTAAGTTTTACAGCATGGTTTAAGATCAGCAAAGAGATTAAAAGTACAGCAGTTATTGCCACTTGCAGCATCATGGATGGACCTAGGGATTGTCATACTGAGTGAAGTCAGTCAGACAGAGAAAGAAAAATATCGTATGACATCCCTTATCTAAAAAGAAATGATACAAATGAACTTATTTAGAAAGCAGACTCATAGACTTAGAGAAAGAACCTGTGATTGCCAGGGGGAAGGATGAGGGAAAGGGATAGTTAGGGAGTTTGGGATGGACATGTACACACTACTATATTTAAAATGGATAACCAACAAGGTCCTGCTCTACAGCACAGGGAACTCTGCTCCATGTTATGTAGGAGCCTGGATGGAAGGGGAGTTCGGGGGAGAATGGATATAGGTGTATGTATGACTGAGTCCCTTTGCTATCTACCTGCAACTATCACAACATTGTTAATCAGCTATACTCCAGTACAAAATAAAAAGTTAAGAAAAAATATAGCGACTATCGAAAATGGGTTTTTAAGGGTACCTCTTTGATACAGTAATAGGACGCATGCAGGGAGTGAAGGGAACCGACTGCAGTGGGAGATTCCTCTTGGTATCAGCCAGTGTGTTTCCACAAGGCCATGGGCGGAGCTGAGAACGATGGATGCTTGGAACAGCGAGCCTCTGCAGCTCCTCTTTCCCGCCCGTATTCCGGTGCACTTGGACTTCCCAGGCCTTTTGTGTCACACCACATTTCTGAACTTATATTTTGCCGGCATCCTCTGTGCAGGGCTCCACGTGGATCTCAGCTGTGCTGCCTTTGCTCTGCTCCCTGGGGAGGGGAGAGACAGCAGATGGGGTTAGGGCAGAGGGCTGACGCATCTGACAGCAAACGGCCGGGTTGTTTGCGGGGAAGCCGCGAGCGTCAGGAAGCTCCTTTCCCCCTGAGAACCAACTAACCACTGAAGAAAGTTGAAAATGAGCCCTCTGAGAAACGCTATTAAAAGTAGTAAAAAATCACGCTTGTGCAGATGAGGTGCTGCTGTGTGCTTATTCGGATGCTAATGAGTTTGACATTAGGGAACTCGGAGGGTTTAGAGCTACTCCCTTCTGTGATTCGGTTCTTTATTGGCAATCTTTGAGAAAATAAATGGAAAATGTATTGCTAATAAACACACACCACGATTGGGTGTAGACAAAAAGCCATTACTTTCAGGGTTTAGAAAAGCGCTCTGCCCACCAGTGTTTTCCAGATCTTTTGTCTTAGGTTGGAGTGTGACAAACAAAGGGGACAGGCAGGTGGACTGACCAGGGGCGAGGGAGGGAAAGCCAAACACAGTTGTAGAGAAAGCTGGGTTTTGTTTTTGCTTTTTTTTTTAGTTGCAATCAAGCAAACTAAGAACTCCCGAGTCCTATGTGACTTTTCAGTCCTTCCATCCTATGTCTTGAGACTTTTGCTGTGTGAGACATTCTGTCTTGAGACATCTGTGTCTTAAGACATCTGCTCTGTCTTAAGGGTTTTATCCCCATTTTTCACCAGGATCTACAGTTGCTGATTTGAGTTGAAGAAGCATCTGCTTAATGTCTGGTCAGAACTTTCAAGTAACGCAGAAATCCATGGTTAAAAAGCTGGATTCTCCAACTTACTGCAAAGGGTAAACACGGACCCTAGAACTCATCTGCCAGGAAGGTTGGTGACTTGTGTTCTAGAATGCCAGAATGGACGGACAAACCATAGCGAGTGTGTGTTATGATAGGTACTATGTCTATATCTATATATACTGTTCATGTCAGTAGCCACTTGCTGTCAGGCTGAGAGTGTTAACACTGAATTTCAGAGTTTTCTTTCAAGGGCCAAACAGCCTGAAGACAGATTCTGTTCCATCCCTGGGAGCAGGTAAAGGAGATGCAGGCCTGTGTGTTATGTCTGGAAGCAAGGAAGCCACATGCAGATTGTTCCCATGGAAAGCAGGATAAAACATTGGCAAAAAGATCTAGTAGCCTTTTAGGACACCTCATTCAAGAGCATCCTAAATCCACATGCCTTGGGAACTTGTCTCTCATGACTTCTTGAGGATAGTATGTGCCAAACCTTGACTGACTTTTTTCTTCTGGTGGTTAAAAATAAAACCAACAATAGTGACATTGAGAATCCCTGTTATACAATTTTCCTAGTAAAGGGCAGGCATTTTATCTATATCTATGTGCATGCTTAGTTGCTCAGTCATGTCCAGCTGTTCGTGACCCCATGGACTGCAGCCTGTCAGGCTCCTCTGTCCATGGGGATTCTCCAGACAAGAATACTGGAGTGGGTTGCCATGCCCTTCTTTATCTATATCTTATCTATATATCTAGTTTGGTAAGAAAAACAAAAATTGATTTGGCTTACCTTAATAAAGGTAAACGGGGGTAAAGAATCTGCCTGCAATGCAGGGGACCTGGGTTCGATCCCTGGGTCAGAAAGATCCCCTGGAGAAGGGAATGGCAACCCGCTCCAGTGTTCTTACCTGAAGAATCCATGGACAGGGGAGCCTGGTGGGCTACAGTCCACTGGGTCACAAAGAATCAGACATGACTGAGCAACTAACACAGCCAGCCAGGATAAAGGTAAACATCTTTTCCCCACTGATATATTATTAAATAGTATGACATTTTCATTCTGTGTATAGCATAGTCCATGAGAATTATAGGCAATTGTTTACTGTCCACATCACTGGCTATTTTTGCTCTTCTGTTTTTTTGTCCACCTTACATACCTCTCTCTTTTATTTTTTATTTTAATAGAATGAATTGCAGGGTTTCTCACTAAAGCAAACACAGGTGTTCATTCATTCTGACGGAGGGGGGCTCACCGAGTCAGCGTACAAGTTACCTGGAGGAAGAGGTAAGGCAACATTTTTATTAAAAAGCCGAATATGTTGAAATAAAATGGATCCAAATGAAGCATTTTATAAAGACTCTCCCCTACAACATTGCTTTATCTCTATAGATTTACTTTCACAAAAATATATTGTTAATGCCCAATTTAGGATTGTGATTTTTTTTGTCAGAAGCATGATCACTTAACTGTTTTAAAATATTAAACAGGTGAAGTTCTCTGAGCCTACAAGCCCTTTTGCATATTGATTAGTATGTGTTATTTGTTTGCACATGTTTGCCCTTAGAGACTCAGCATTAAAATTGTTTTAAAATTCCAATTTGAATTCATTTGTATTAGAAATTAGTTTATTTAAGGATCAGAGGTAAATAAGTAAGATTTTTAAAAGCATGTTTTTAAAAGCATTGTAGCTGATTTCTGCAGTTAATTCCTACAAGCAGTGAAAAGTAAGGAACTGGGACATCCTTGGGAACAATCTGTTTAAAATGGCTTACGCCTCTATGAAGAAGCTTGTTTTCTAACATTTATGCATTTTTCAACACATGCATCTCAAAATATCAGCAAGAAAAAAAATGTTTAGACGGTTTCAGGGTTTTAACTTTCACTGAGTTCTCTTTAATCAGAGCATATTAAAAATATTTTTAAGTCTATGAAAACACAAAGCTGGTGATTGCCCCCTTAGGTCACAAAACTGTGACTTGGAGGCCGTGGTACAGAGACTAATAGAAATCCTTGGCACCCGGCGTCCACCTAAGGGAATGATAGAACTATTTGCTGGAGTCGTTTGGCAAAAGGACACAGACATATGGCTTTGGTTCATGGTCACGTTGCCAGTTGTGCAAAGTTAGAGGGTTAGTCGGTACACAGGAGCAGCAGCAACTCAGAAATCAAAAGTGAGACTCCAAACACATCAGCCTCCTCTTAAAGCCACCCAAGCTTTCACAGGCCTGAGGTTTCTTCTATTCGACTCTAGAAATTCCCTTTCAAAGGCAGCTTTTCTGTGGGGGTGTGCATGCCCTCAGCCTCAGCAAGAGCTCTCCCCAGACAGCTGTGCTTGGTCTGAGAGAAGACTGAACCTGCTTTCCCATCAGGGGTGAGGGGACATGAGATGGGTCACCAATGTGCAGGATGCCGTCGTTCGGTTCTTCAGCTTTTTCTGCAGAATACGACAGTACAGATAGAGCTGGACAGGAACAGAGAGCTGAAATCAGGGATCCTGTGCCCTAAATAAAAGATTTGGAAAATTTTTCATTTCATTTAGAAGAAAGGATTCAAAAAAAGTTTCAGAAAATTACTAATATGGCATCAAAGATGCTGTCAAACTTCCTGATTTTATTCATTTAGATGATTTTAAGTTTGCTTTCTTTTTTTTTTTTAAATATTATTGTGTTTGGCTGCACCGCATGGCATATGGAACTTTCCTGACCAGGGGCTGAACCTTTGCCCACAGCATCGGAGGCATGGAGTCTTAACCACAGGACCACCAGGGAAGTCCTTACATTTATTTTCTGAATTACTCTCCCTGAGAAATAAGTAAATGTATGAAAAGAGAACCAGGAAAATAAAAGGAGGATAAGAACAGAGGAAAAATATGCTTGATCATTCAATCTTGGTTTCCTTCTCAATGTGGCAACTGTGTTTTTAGGATCACAGTTCATTTCCCCATCTTTCCCTTGTACCACAGGGAAGCATCTTCTGCTGCCATTTTCAGTCGATTCAAAGCTCTGTTGAAAACAAAATGATGCCAGAATCATCAAAAGGAAGGGCACTCAGTGTAGGGTTCTTTGTTCTTCGATCTGGCCAAGTTTTGTCCCAAGGTACAGACATCATTTAGCTGTTCCATTTTCTGAGGTTAGCCTTTTCCAACTTCCTCAGTTTCTTTTTGTCATTTTAAAAAACCTGACTTTTGTAAAGGAAGCATCCGCTGAGGATGGGGGACTCCTGGTGGGGAGGACCCCTGGACCTCCTCTCGGCAGGCACGGGACTAACTTCTTCTCGCCATCACCATGAGCTTCTCAGGAATGGAAGAGTCACATGACACAACAGACAGCCTGCTTTGTCGCTTTACAACTCCCAGGAGAGGAACACTATGAAATCTTCTTTAAAGTGGGATTTATTGTAAGTCAACTGCAGTGAAAGACTTCTCAAATTAAAAGTAGCTACTGGCGTGAAATTATATGTAACTAGACAGGCTTCCCTGGTGGCTTGACCTGGTTTGATCCTTGGGTTGGGAAGATCCCCTGGAGGAGGGCAGGGCAACCCATTCCAGCATTTTTGCCCGGAGAATTCCTTGGACAGAGGAGCCTGAGGGGCTATAGTCCACAGGGTCACAAAGAGTCGGACACGATTATGCAACTAACACTTTCACCTTCAGACAAGATTACAATTAATTGTGTAAGGATTTTGAGAGTGTCCTCAAAATGTTATGATCACCATGGCTTTTCTACTAATATTAAGAAATTCGCGACTACTTATAAATCTATATCAAGGATGACAATGGATAGAATTCTGTTGAAAGGAGAAATAACGCTTAAAGATTACCAAGAGATTCGTTTTACCCAAATCCTAAGAAGTGATTAAATATTTACTTAGAGGTTGTTTTTGTGGACAAATAATTTTGTTTAACCATTGATCAAAATAGAGTTTTAAGTGAAAAATAAAAGGGAACTAAATCTCCTCACAAACAAGTTATTTGCATGTGTGATGGGAGCAAAACTGAGTTTATCAATCTGGTGTCCTGCTCCTTGAATCTCTCCCTTCCACAAATCAGCAATTCTGGGGGTCCCTGGGGGCTCAGATGATAAAGACTCTGCCTGCAATGCAGGAGACCCAGGTTCGATTCCTGGGTCAGGAAGCTCCTCTGGAGGCGGGCATGACAACCCACTCCAGTATTCTTGTCTGGAGAATCCCATGGATAGAGGAGCCTGGCAGGTCCATGAGGTTGCAAAGAATTGGACACAACTGAACCCCGAAGAAGGCACCTATTTGGTGCCGTGGAGTGATGCAGAAGGAAGATCTTCTGATAGCCCCTGATGTATCTAAGTACCAGGAGGAGAAGGTGGTCAAGCTCAGGTCACTAGGGACACCTGCACATAGCTTTGTAAATCCCTTGAAGATGTAACATGAGTTTTCCAAATTCAGGTAAATAGTGAGAATGCATTTCATAGTCATCTTTCTTCTTCACCGCTTCTCTGCTTATCTCCATTGTTGGTTGGCATAGCCTTCCTCTAAGTTTGCTTCTTCGCCTCCTTGATTTTATAAGTTTCTTTCCCTCTTGCCATTTGTCCTTGTATTAATTCCTCTCCCTAGAGAATTGGGGGAGAAGCTCCTTAAATTTTTTTTTTCATGACTTCATTATGAAATAGATACTAAGCAGGAACCCTTTTTTTTCCTTTCAACATAAATATTATATGTAACATATCCATAGTTACAGGTTAATAGAACTTTTCCTGTAGTTTCAGGAAAAATAAGAGTAGCAAAATTTGCCTTTACTGGTTTATCTCGATTGAGTAGCTTGATATAGCCAGGAGGAAATGGTAAGAGTCTCAGAAAATGTCTTATTCCCATCCATAAACAATGGGATGTAGATAAAGGCCCTAAGAAATGGGAAGAAGGACAGCTGTTTGGAAAATCAAAGCTCTGTTTTGAGGAAAGAAATGCTTCATTAAGTTTTATGAAGTCAATTGCAGGCTTGTCCATAGCATTTAGGGTATAGGCAGTAAGGCTGATCAAGCCTCCTTTTCCAATAGAAAAAAAAATAATGTTCTCCATAAGAAGTGGAGTTTTTAGGATGCAGTCCATGCTGGTTATGGTGGTGGCTGCTTCTATAACCAGGAGAACTTGACTGGGTGGCTGTTCCCCTCCCCCATGCACACTCCTCATGTCTGAGCACCAGCAATGAGGTAGGACATCCTTCCCATGAAGGAACCATCCCTGGAATGTGGTGCTCACTGAATCCAAGGTTCCATTTTACAAAAATTAGGTCTACCCATCAGCAGTTTATTGAAGTCCTTGAACATAATCCATAGGAAGAATGCTTAGAGATTTCTGCTCCCAGGTGTAAGGTTTTTGTGAACAAAGGCTTTTTTTCAAGCTGAGGTCTCCCAGGAGATCAAGCTTTCTCATGAATATTAAAACTTCTTGCCCCAAACAAAAGGCCCAAGATGTCTTATGTCTTTATCCCCAAGTTGTTGCAAGATGTAACTAAACCCTGAACTTAGGAACTGTCCTTCAGGTGTGAAAGGAGGGAGAGCTGAAATGGGTGAATTGTATGTGGGGACCTCGATCCCTCCCATGCCCGTCACTTGTCCCACGTGTGACGTTGAATGCTGAGCTTCGTGGATGCGTTACCAGTTCTTACAAACCTTGAATGGGATGTGTGTGCTCCAGTATGACGCTATTGTCCAGCCAGAGGACAATAGCATCAGAAAATGCTGTCCTGATGCTGGCACTCCAGGCACCCTCAAGCCAGGGTCCATGAATATTTATTTATGCCTCGCTTCCCGGGACTATGACAGGGAGGCGGCTGCTCAGGGGGATGGCAGAGCCGTCAGGTGCTCAGACAGCTGGATAGCGAAAAGAGCATCAGTCTTGAAGCTGTTAGAGGGAAGGCTGCATTGAAGCAGGTTTCTGAAACTTTCCTGTGTGCTGCTGGCCCTCCTCTTCACACAGTGTTGCAGTTTTCATGAAGAAATCCGTGGAGTCCAGCCTTCACTTGTGTTTGAGTGGGCGATGTTCAGAGTGGTTGGAGGCTAAAAGCACCTATGTGCAGGATAACCTTAAGACTCACGTTGAGAGGATTCTCACCACCCACCCCTCCACCCAGCACCGCCCCCACCTCCAGCAGCAGAAGCAAAATGGATGGTTTTCACCATTTTAACCCTTTCGCTGCTGATCTGTCTTGTTAAAATCAACCGACTCAATTAGCACGCAGGGAGAGGAGTTCGCACGAGTCGATCCACTTTATATGCAGCAGGGACACTCACAGAGGAGGATTTCACAACACAGGGCTCACCATCCTGTGTAAACCAAGCCACTCTAATCCCGGACAGTGTCACATCTGTCATAAATCCGCGTGGTTTTAAAGGAAGGGACATTTATAGGAGAAAAAAAAAAAAGCACCTCTGTTTTCTTGTTGTCTTCTGTTATCATGTAGTTTTAAAATAGTTATAACAATAGACCGTTTTTATGTAGGCTAAAGCCATGGCTGCTCGAAAAAGCGCACACTTCTTGTTGGCTAATTTGCAAAACAGTTCAGTGATTGGTGTGGTGTTTATTATAAAATGATGACAAAAGGGTGCTGGTGGTTTTAATAGTTTTAGCTTACGAGGGCTGTCGTTAATTTTGTCTGTAGTGTTGCAGGTGAAAAAATGCACAATGGATAAATAGTCTATATTGGTTTAACTGAACATAATATATAGTGTGTTCTGGAGTTGTTTGTCTCAATAGACTATAGTAATCAAAAGTAATGAACCTATTATGTGCAGGACCTTGGAGAGCGTCGAATGGCAGTAAAAGTGTGGCACATAAAAGGTTTATTAAAGGAAATTAAAGTCCATCATTGCCACACCTGCTCCCCTATTATAAGTCTATGGCAGGTCAGCGCTTTCCATCACAACTCAGCCTCGGAGAGCAGAGATGCGTCTCCCATCCTCATTGCAGGCACACCGCATCCCCGCCTGTGTCAGGATTTAAGGATGGTAGCCGTGGAGAGCACCTTCTGCCTGCCTCTGATTTTCAACCAGCGAAACAACTTCTTTCTGTTTCAGAATTCCTTCTGGTAAAGTGCAAATGTGAATTAAACTGAAATGCTTAAAAGATCCTAGTGAAATGGTTGGAGGTAGTCAGGTCAGAATCTATCTCCATGTGGACAAACATATCAGACTTTTAAAGTCTTGGCATCCCTTTGATAATTCACTTGGTTATATTTAAGATCATTAGCAATGATGTTTTAGGGAATTTGATGCTGACTGAAACAACACTCAAAGTTTTCTCTCCTTACAGATGTGGATGATTATAACTCACCTCTATTCTGGAATTACCAGAGTAAATGTCATCAACATTTTCAGTGGTATTTTACAATAGGGGCATTTTGAGATTTTGTGTCACATTGGTTTTTTACACTGGGAATTTTTTTTTTTCCAACTTAGAAACAGGCCTGTATCTGAAGCTGGTCATGTATGTGTGTTCAGTTGTGTCCAACTCTGTGTGATCCTATGGGCTGTAGCCTGCCAGTCTCCTCTGTCCATAGGATTTTTCAGGCAAGAAATACTGGAGTGGGTAGCCATTCCCTCCTCCAGGGGATCTTCCCGACCTAAGGATAGAACCCACATCTCTTGTGTCTCCTGCATTGGCAGGCCGGTTCTTTAAAAAAAAAAAAAAAGGCTTGTATCCATAAGGGTCTAGAAATACAAGGGAATCTGGTTGAGTAACTTAGTCTGGAACATTTTGGTTTGGTATTTGAGATTTTGTCTCTTTCACAACAACTGTTAATCAGACCATTCTTCTTTCCATCTTCATGATGCCGAAACTGTCTGAGTCACTAGTGAACACTTGCAGACAAGAACATCTGCCTTCTGGTCCATTTCCTCTGGTTTCAGCATCTACAGAAGTATTTCCAGAACTTGCAGGCTGTAAGAGCAGTCACAGTTCTATCTCCGCAGAGTCAGATGCTGTTCAGGAGTGGGAAAGCTCCTCTGCTCTTCATAATGACCTAAAGAACTTCTAGTGGCCTGTGTTTGTATTTTAGTCAATGTCAAAGGAATGACCCAGGATTTTGTGTTCACATTACAGATGGATGCAGAGGCTGAAGATAAAACGCTTCGTACCCGTGCAAAAGGAACCAAGGGTGAGTTATGCAGATTCCGTGCCTAGCACACCGTGAAATGTGGGCATCCCATGCTTGGTCCCTGAAGTGTAGTCAGGAGGATCACAACTTCCTTAGGGTTCCCGTTTTTAAATCAAGCCAGGAAGCTGCATCATGGCACTCTGAGGCTAAAGAATATGAACCAGAAGTTGAAGGACCCAGATAAGGCTAAATAATGTAGGATGCTAATGTTTACAAAATGCAACCATGAGTATATTTAAACATCCTGCAAAACAGTATAAGGGTCAGCAAGGGAAGAAGGCTTCATGGAGACCTCAAATGCTTGACATGACCTTTAACATCCAAGGGAAAAGTCCAAACCATTCATTTATTGCCAAAGTGCGTTTTGATTTTTATATCATCTGGTTTAGTGGCTCCCAATTTAAACTTCACGCGAATAAAATGACGATGTTTGGTTTTAGACTGTCCCCGCTGGGGATTTCCGGCAGCTCTGCAAAGTCATGTCTGAAAGGTTTAACTTGCCGGTTACCCTCTCTTTTTGTAACCAACAGATGGTAATGTAATATAGAAATATAAACAGGCCCTTGATGATCGAAACATCTGGAAAACAGGATTGACTGGCAATAATACCCCTTAAGGAAAATAACTTTTATTATAATTAGCTATATTTGTGTGACCCTCCATTCTAAATGGAAGGTTCAGCCTGGCCTCTGGAGGGAGCCAGATAGCTGTTCCTGGCCTGACCCACCTCAGGTTGGCCTCCTGGTGGAGGAAGGTTTGGGCTGGGGAGTGATCACACAGTCGTTTGGAAGCATTTTGAGATTTACAGTTGAAAACATCTAATCAAATTTGATGCTTTTGTTAGCTGTGTTTGTGTTGTATAGTCAAGGTACATAATCCCCATTTCAGTGAAGTATGGAATCACCCATTTTTTTTAAATTGCAGAATGATTTTTTTTCAGTTAAAATAGAACCCTGATTATCATTAGGCATGATAACCAAAATGCAGAATCATGCATTTGCATCTGGTCCAAGATATGGAAATTTTCTCTACCCAAACTGAAGTTGTGCCATATTCTTTCCCAGGGTTAGTTAAAGTTACTTTAAAAGTAATTACATCATATATCCTATTATTTGGAGCAACTTCTCTGGTGGCTCAGTGGTAAAGAATCTGCCTGCAAGGTGGGACATACAGGTGTGATCCCTGGGTCGGGAAGATCTCCTGTAGAGGGAAATGGCAACCCACTCCAGTATTCTTGCCTGGGAAATCCCATGGACAGAGGAGCCTGGTGGGCTACAGTCCCTAATATTTAGAATGCAATTTTGGAAACATCAAAGTTTTAGGCAGCAAAGTTCTCCATGGAATAAGAGTTTAGTGATAATATCCTAGCACTATTTAGGATAGGCTCACGTCTGCCATAAATATCAGTATTCTAGGAAATGTATTTGGATTATTCGAATCCCTTATTCTGACTTCTGAAAACACACAGCTCTCTCGTACTTCAAAAGCATTTTAATTTGCCATTCTTTTTAGACTTTGAATCCTTTTGGCACATACATAAGCACTCTTAAACAGAGCCAAAATGTTGTTGGAGAAATGAAACAACTGTTTCTCATGTAGCGTGAGTCATCTTGAAAACCACCTGTTGCCTCTCTCAATATGCTGCTTATTCTGTGGTAGGCAGGTATTTATAAACATGAACTTCTTTAGTTCCATCATTTCTTTTTTCCTCTAACTGCTTTCTTTTACAAATTTATTTATTTTTAATTGAAAGATAATTGCTTTACATAATTTTGTTATTTTCTGTCAAACATCAACATGAGTCAGCCATGGGTGGACATATGTCCCCTCCTCTTTCACCTCCCTCCCGTCTTCCTCCCTATCCCACTCCTCTAGGTTGATACAGAGCCCCTGTTTGAGTTCCCTGAGACATACAGCATTCCCATTGGAATGTAAGTTTCCATGTTACTCTCTCCATACATCTTACTCTCTCCTCCCCTCTCCCCATGTCCATAAGTCTTTGGAAAAATCAAAGCTCTTCTTTCTATAAGTGTCTTATTTTTAATTGGAGGTTGAAATTAACATTACTCAAACATCTCCTCTCTTCAGGAATAAAATTTATGGAACAGAATCTTAAGACATTTATTAATAAAATATTATCCATTTTATTTAAATGCTTGTTTAATATAAATAAAATGCAAATAAGATTCTTTTGAAAATTTTCCTAGAGACAATAAAATTGATTTAAAAAGTAGTTCAAGGACTTCCCTCGCGGTCCAATGGTTAAGACTTCACCTTCTAATGCAGAGGTGTGGGTTCGATACCTGGTCGGGAAGCTAAGATCTCACATACCTTGCAGCCAAAAAACCAAAACATCAGAAGCAATAGTGCAACAAATTCAATAGACTTTAAAAAATGGTCCACATTAAAAAAAAACAAAAAACCTTAAAATAAAAAGCAGTTTGTCCTCTGTGCTCCTGTGCTTTTTCGGTGAGATTCTAGAGACAGGTATTTAGAAGTTGATCCATGACTGCAAAGTCCCAGGGTCACTGGGGGCCTGATCCAGAACCATCTGTTCTGGGCCCTGATCACCTGTCTTCTTGTGTCCAAAGAACCAGAACCGGAAAGAGGAATCAGCCCAAAGGGAAACTTGTTGGGTGTGTACTAACCAGGGCTTCCCAAGTGGCGCTAGAACACACCTACCAATGCGGGAGATGTAGGAGACTTGATCCCGGGGTCGGAGGAGGGCCTGGTAACCCATTCCAATACTCCTGTCTAGAGAATCCCATGGACAGAGGAACCTGGTGGGCTACAGTCCATGAGGTTGAAAAGGGTCAGACAATACTAAAGTGACTTAGCACGCACGTAATGCACTAACCACGCACTGGTCGTTATCCCGAGGAGGTGAAAGGCTTCTCTCATGTGGTTTACAAAATTATGCACTGATTTTCCTTTTCTGTCTTCCTTTTTGTCAGTAGCACCAATGGATTCTCTAATCCAGGAGCTCAGGTAAGAGTTGCCCTGCTTTACTTTTTCTAAGATTGATTGGCTTTAATTATTCGAATGTTTTGTACTTTTCAAGCCTCAGATCCTCATTTTACGGTGAGCACTAAGCCAGTGGGCCTATTTCATGTGCCTCTGTCTCTGCACCAAAGAGATAAAGAAGGGGAGAAACTACTGACTGTCTATCTAAAGCAATCCAAGCTAATATTCTGATAACAAGACACCATTCTTCTGCAACGTGAGTGGTTTCCCACTTTCTCCTCATAGGGTGTGCTGCCTCTGTGTGCATACCCCGCATGTGGCTTGTTTTCGTGCTGATGGAAACAGAGAACTGAGGTCATCTGAGAACCTGACTGAGGAGCAAGCCCAGTCCAGAATGCCCCATGTTTCTCCTTAATAATCAGATAATTGTTTTATAGGTTCCACGTGTAAGTGATATCACATGATATGTCTTTCTTTGTCAGGCTTGTTTTACTTAGTTTGATAACCCACCAGCGTTGCTACAAGTGATGTTCCTTCACTCCTCGTACTGGTGTGTGAGGAATATTCCACTGTAGATATGTACCAAATCTTCTTTACCCATTCATCTGCTGATGAACACTTAGGTGGCTTCCATGTCTTGGCTAATACAAATGAACTTATTTACAAAACAGAAGTAGACTCACAGACGTAGAAAACGAAGTTATCCTTACAAAAAGGAAGAGGGGGATAAATTAGGAGTTTGGGATTAACATAGACACATTACTATATATAAAATCAATAAACAGGATCCTACTGTATAGCACAGGGAGCTATACTCAATATTTTGTAATAACTTCTAATGGAAAAGAATATGAAAAAGAAATTATATATAATATATATGTAGCTGAATCACCATGCTGCATACAAAAAACTAACACAACCTTGCAAATCAACATACTTCAATTAAAAAATTTTTTTTTAAATTATGAGATAATCATGTGAATTTTTGACTGTAGGTATTTGAAGGTAATGTGACATGAAATTCGGGGTGGATCTAAGCACTTCAGACTTAGAGACTGTGATATGGGCCTCAGGCAATGCTCTGGAAATTCCAGTTGACTAGTTTTTGCAGAGTAAACTCCAGTACATAGGTTTTCTTTCATAGTCTTTGCAAGGTCTGGCTTTGTTTTGTTTTGAAGTGCATCTTTAAAAAGAAACGTATGTTGCTGCTGATACGTTTTCTGTCCTGGTGCTTTTTCTTAACAAAATTTGTCAAGCAAGAGGAACCCCTTATCTCTTCTCTAGGTGTGCAAACCCAGAAAGTCCCAAACTCAGGGTCTAATCCATCTTTCTGGAAGCAGCGATAGTATGCGTGTTCCTCAGGGGAAATGTGCAGAAATTGGAGTATGTGCAACAGTGTCTGGACATGCACTGGTGTGTGAATGTGTAACAGTGTCTGGTACACCTGGAAATTTACAGTATGTGCATTGACAGTTTACATAGTCATTTTTCGAGGCAGCTGTGCCCTGCGGCTTCCTAAAGGAGTACCTTCAGTCCATTCATCAATTGAATGGGACGGGATCTGTCAGAATTGGGTACAAGCCTTCATGCTGGAGCTTTTCTCTGTGGAAATGTGTTTGTAGGAAAGCCATGGCCCTTTCTACATGGATGTTGTCATTGAGAATTTTATATTTTAAACTGCTTTTATAAGAGTATAGCCCATAATACACCCACACATAGGAACAGGATTAAATGGCTGAAGTATCTGGCTCCCTTAAATTCTTGCTTTTGCATCTTTTCTTGTTGACAATTCCTATTTGTTTGGAGATGATGTCTCTGAGGAGTAGAGGAGAGAAGTTGACAGTGCTCAAGGATTCAGGGGTCTGTGATACGTGATCTCCCAGGGGGGATCCTTGGGGTCTCACACTGAAGAACTAAGTGTGTTTTCTAGTAGGGTTCTTTGTAGAGAGTTGAACTACTCAGAGGTAGGGAAGGCCTTTTGAGTAATGAGTCTTGAAGAATAATGTGAAAAACAAAGGAAAATATTGAAGAAATGAATATATTTTGTGTTTGACCTAAAATTCATAGAGAAAAGAGAGGACTTTAGCAGAGAGAAATGGCTTTCTGAGAGAAGCAGCATTGTTTAAATAACCTCATTGGAAAAGACCCTGATGCTGGGAAACATTGAAGGCAGGAGAAGGGGACAACAGAGGATGAGATGGTTGGATGGCTGACTTGATGGATATGAGTTTGAGCAAGCTCTGGGAGTTGGTGATAGACAGGGAAGCCTGGTGTGCTACAGTCCATGGGGTCGTAAAGAGTCGGACACAACTGAGTGACTGAATTGAACTTAACTAATGGCAAAATAGAGATTACTAGTAATATTTAAGTATGTTAATATTTATTAACATCAATAATTACAGTCAAACTAATATTTATTGAAAACCAGAGAATCCTGAGTGTCCTGGAGCAGTTTGTTTCATCAATTCTCCAAGAACCTTACAAGGTAGAAAACTATTGTTTTTCCAATTTTCAGATGAAGAAAGTGAAAATAAATAGTTTACATAAATAGCCTAAGATTAAACAACTAGTAAGGAATTCAGACTTCTAACTCAGGCCAGCTCCTCACCCTGGCTGCGTGCTCTCTCCTACCCAGTTAATGCTGATTATCCAGAATATGAATCAAAAAGAAAGTCTGCCATCCATGTCCTCAGAATCTGGACTGTTAACAATTTTGTAGTTTAAGCCTTATGGTTTATTTTTAAAAGCCTGTTGGTGTTCAGTTGCTCAGTTGTGTCCAGCTGTTTGTAATCCCATGGACTGTAGCTTGCCAGGCTCCTCTGTCCATGGGATTCTCCAGACAAGAATACTGGAGCCGGTTGTCATTCCCTTCTCCAGGGGATCTTCCCGACCCAGGAATCGAACTTGCATTTCAAAGCCTAGTTTTCTGAAATTCAAAGAAGAATACACTTCAATTAAAAATAACATTTCCTAGTCTCCTAATTTTCTGAATAAATATTTGTCAGATATTCAATTTTTCCTAACTTGTCATTAAATTAATTAATCATTTCAGAAAGCTTGTGATAATTGCTGGAAAATTAATAAGCAAAATGAATTCACCTTTTTTTTTCTTTCCTGAGAATGAGTTTATAAAAATTACTGATTATTGTTAATTTGATAATTACTTATTTTCAACAGCCTGATCATGCTCAGGCTAAATAGGTCTCAAGCTGTTTCTTAAATGGCTCAAGTTTATCCAGGTATGAACCCTAATTGCCGATCTATATAAACCTTGAAAAAAAGTCCGATTTGTATGGAAAATTATAGTTTTGTTCTCTTTTTAATTTTGTCCAACTTTATCCATTTGCTACGGTTTTTCCTCTGACTGATTCTGCAGCTTTGTTCTGGTCTAGAACCCAGAGTCTGTTGCTCCTGAATTCTGAATATCTAAGGAAATGTGGCTGATTTTCCCCAGTGTAAAACTTGTGGCTCTTTTGCAGAGAACCTTGGCAACTTTATTTAGTTCTTTCTTTTAGAATGTATTAGACACGTTATTGCTTCTACAGCTACTACTTACAAAAACACTAATACAAATGAAGCTGATTTAAATATATTGCATATTGTTCCTGACACTAATAAAAATTGATACTGACATTCTCATCTTCTTATGATTCTCTATGTCAGCTACTATCCTCACCATTAAAAAAGCAATTTATAACCCCAGACCCACCTTTAATCATGTGTCTTATTAGCATTTCCAGTTTTTCCTCCAGCACAATTCAGGTTACATGTGGTGCTAAGGGAGCTCTCATGCGTCCGTCTAAATCATGACCGTTGGATTTTCTGTGCTCTTTTCTTTTATTACTGTTATCCTTAATCTGATCCTCCTGCAATTGCATCTGCTAATATTGGTAATTGTGTTCTGTGTCAGTAAAGTGTTTTACACCAGTCCAGCCCCTCTCCTCTCATTAGGAAAATATATTCCAGCCTTTGAAATGGCTTTTCTATGTGACTCCTTAGAGGCACAAGTGAATTCAAGGCTCTTAATTATATTAGAGGTAAATCCCATTGTCCTTTCATGGTCTTATTGCTGCCTCCCAGTTAGCTGAAGTTTTGTAATAAAATTTTAATTTAGTTGTCTCTTTTTACTTGGTTAGGTCACTAAATCTTGTCTGACTCTTTGTGACCCCATGGACTACAGCAAGTCAGGCATCTCTGTCCTTCACAATCTCCTGGAGTTTGCTCAAATATATGTCCATTGAGTGATGCTATCCAGTCATCTCATCCTCTGCCACCTCCTTCTCCTTTTGTCTTCAATCTTTCCCAGCATCAGGGTCTTTTCTAATGAATTGGCTCTTAGCATCAGGTGGCCAAAGTATTGGAGCTTCACCTTCAGCACCATTCCTTCCAATGAATATTCAGTGTTGATTTCAAGTGACATTGTCTAGGTTTAACTGACAAGCTGGGTTGGGGGAAGTTAGTGCTTTATTCCCGCAAGGTCTTTGACTGAAAGAGACTGGACCAGAGTCAGAACTGTGGGCCTGTCTGTGGTGCAGAGTGTACTCCATGTCTCACCAGACACAGTGTAGTCACTGTATTGCCCCGATACTGCAGACCCTACCATTCCTTTGTTCACCCAATAGTCTTTACTTTTTAGAGCAGTTTTATAGTCACAGCAAAACTGAGCAGAAGGTGCAGAACTCCACACAGACCCCCTGCAACCTCCCCCACCATCAGCACGCCCACCGGGTGGTATCTTTGTTACCGCTGATGAACCTGCACTGGCATGTTGAGATCCCATCTTAGCATCCACATTCGGGGCAATATTTACTTGCATCTCATCAATAGATGAATAAATCAAGGTGGACTATACTGCTGATTAGAGATCACTGTCCTTCCTTCTGGATTTTTGTATTCCATGAATGAGTTATGTGATTTTAGGTCTGTGTTAATATACCTGGAGTTCGTACAAATCTCTGTTCATTCTAGTTGTTTTCCTTTCAAAATGCTGTCTCCCAGGCGATGAACTGGTATGGGCCTTGTCCTTGCAAGACGGATTTTACAGATCATGAGGTGTGTGTTGTTTTTGCCGTTGGCCTGAGGTCAAGGACGGGCATTTAAAACGCGGCCAACACAGCACACGGAGCTGAGAGACTGAAGAGCAGTCTTTCCAGTTTGCATCTCTAACGCGACGATTGCATGGGGCGGGTGCTCCCCAGCTTAGCTGTGTATGTTCTACTTTCCAGCATAAAGCCTGCATTTTGGGAAAAACAGCATGGGGCTTATACATAACTATTCCAAGTAAAGTTTCTCAGAAAAAATAAGAACAAGCAAATGTGCTTTCTTTTCTCTACCTTTTCTTTCCATGTTCCAATGTTATCACAAGGATATGGGTGGTACAGGTCAGCCAACAGTTCTAGGACATACGGTGTGAACATCTCCAGAAACCAGACCTTTTCTAAAACCGTGATGCAGGCCACCCTTGTGGGCCGCACATGAAGATGCACCCGCCGAGACTTTAGGTTTGCAGAACTCAACCGCAGAGATCACTGTTTATCCACTTAGCTCTTCTTTCTTTAGTGCTTGCTTGCTTCAGTTGTGTCCGACTCTATGACCCCATGGACTGTAGCCCGCCAGGCTCCTCTGTGCATGGGATTCTCCAGGCAAGAATACTGGAGTAGGTTTGCCGTTTCCTTCTCCAGGAGATCTCAACCCAGGGAGTGAACCCGCCTCTCTTGCCTCTCCTGCATTGGCCGGCAGTTCTTTACCACTAGCACCACCTGGAAACACAAACCTTTTTACACAGCACAATTTGCTGCTCTTGATTGAGGAAAGAATGTTTCCTTCCGTGGTGTTTGTTCAGCACTTACTCTGCACCAGTGTTGCCCCAATTAGCACATTGGTATAAAAAACCAGGGGATTATATGATAACATCCCCGTGGGTGACATTGTAGAGGGAGAGGGCCCCTCCGACTCAGGGACCAGGTGTCACCCAGAGCCTACCTGCTCAGAGCATGCCTGGGTGCTTATTAGAAGTGCAGGCTCCCAGGCTAACTCCAGACTGAGTGAACCTGCATTCTTGTGAGGTCTCTAAGGGCATGGCAACCACTCCAGTATGCTTGCCTGGGAAATCCCATGGACAGAGGAGCCTGCGGGCCACAGTCTGTCGGGTTGCAAGGAGTCAGACATGATTGAATGACTAAAACTTTCACTTTTCACAGGCATCTCCAAGTGTTCTCAGAGGATTTGGTTATGTCTCAGACAAAATCCAGAGTCTCTGTCAGCTTCCATGGATCACGTGCCTGCCTTGTCACCTTGATGTGTAGGGAACCAATGTACTGAAGCTCCTTTCAACCTGCCCAGGCACGTCACAGTTCAGGTGCAGCCGCTGTCTTCTCACCCAGTTGTTCCATGGAGCGTCTCTAACCCAATGTAGAAGTATTTCATTCCATCTCTTATTTCTCCTTCATCTTCTGAGAAGGAACGATTAACTTGAATCACTGGCAGGTCCTTCATCTCTGCTGTTATCTCTCAAGTAAGCTACCCACTGGAAGTCTCCTCTCAATTACAGTATGTGTTTGCAAACATAAGAGTTCTGACACTTTGTTGTGTTTTTCCGGCTGGAAGTGTGAACCCAGATAAGCGTGTCCCACATGCTGACATGTCAACTACCTACCCCTAAAGCGTGTGTGTGCTTTAGTTGCAGTGTTTCCTCTCCGTGAGTGACTTCCTGGAGCTCTTAACGCAGACTGGGACTTTGTCAGGGGAGTGTGTTGGGGAGAAACTGGGTGAACCGCCACCCTGGATCCAGGGGACCTCGTGGTGGGTCAGGCCCTCTGTGGGACCTCGGAGCCGTGTTCAAATGTCACATCCCTCTGCCTTCTTGACTAAGGCTGCTCCATGCAGCATTTTCAGTCTCGGCCTCTGGGTCCCACGAATCATCCCCCACCTCCAAACAGAGCTAATCTGGCCTCCGGCTTTATGCAGACCTGCCTTCTGACTTGTCTTCGCCTTTGAAGCTCTCTGCTGCCTTTTCACTTCGTTTTTTTCCTTGTGTGATCATTCTCCTTGTTTATTTCATCCTCCTTGAAACAGAAAGTGCTTTTTTCATATCACATCCACTTCCAAATGTTCTTCTTCCAGTCTCATCACCAGACTGTCTTCTGTAGGAAATCCCAAGCCTAAAACTCCTTATTTTATTTTATTTTATGTTATATCATTCTCTTTCCATCTCAATTCTATTACATCTGTTCCTGGCAGCATTCTCTCCTTTATCTTTTCCCCTGTGGGATTTGTAGTCACTCTTTAAGGCTAATGACTAATGTCATCTCCGCCGTGAGCTGTCCCCATGACCTCCCAGGCTGACTAATACTTTCTTCCATTGTGTCCCCAAAGCACTTCTTTTCCTGTCTGTTTTAAAGCACTTATTACTTTGAATTATAGCTATTTTATTATTCATTCATCCATCTGTCCACCCATCCAGAAGAAAGCAGATCCCCTGCCTTCAAGTTTAGAATTTGGTTGGTGAGACATCAAAAAAGAGCAAACTATTGAACAAAACTTTAATGAATCGTACATAATTCTTTTTAATATACTGTTAACTTTTTGAAAACAAGAAATCTATTTACTATTGTATCTTTAGTACATGATGTTACTTGAGGTTTTTTTTTTTTTATTGTCTACCAATGTTCATTTAGAGAATAAGCAATGCAGTTAGTGGTAGGTGGTACAGTGGTAAAGCATCCACCTGCCATTGCAGAAGACACAGGAGACCCAAGTTCAATCCCTGGATCAGGAAGACCTGGAGACCTGGCAAAGGGATTATTGGCAACTCACTCAAGTATTCTAGCCTGGGAAATCCCGTGGACAGAGAAGCCTGGTAGGCTACAGTCCATGAGGTTGCAAAGAGTCAGACACGACTGAGCAAGCACCTTTACCTTGATGTAATTAGTGACTCATATGAAGGAATTTTTATTTAATATGTTGATTCTCTTTTATATAGTGCCTATAACCTCTCTGCTTTCAAATTCTTCAATTCTTTCCCGACTTCTGTCCCTTCAAAGTCAAGACTATTTAAAAGAGTTAAGACCCCATAGTAATAAAATATTAAAAAGTGCCAAAAAAGTAACAAAAATAAATAAAATCAAGGCTGTATAGTTGGCAAAGCTTCCACAAGCCCCTTGACTACAAACCAGGCCACTTTCATTGTAATCATCATTTCTCATTTGTTTTCTGCCATCAGTACATGTTTTCCTCTACAGTCTATTTCATCCAACATAAAAACAAGGTGCTCTTATCTCTGTTACTTTCGCCCTTAGTTTCCTTGGGTCATTTTCAGTCAGGAAAAGAAATCACAGCCAGAATATAAGTGCCTACTGCCTGTTTCCGAGATGCTTTTGTAAGGAATCAGCCAGTGAGTCTGAGGACAGGAGGCCTGGGGTCACAGGGCAGCAGGTGGAACCGCTGCTGCTGGATGCATGGGCCCTTGGAGGAAGGTGAGGACTGGAGCGTCTGATCCACGAAGGTGCTCACGTGGTCCCCACCTGAGGTCGGGGGCGTGCGGCATGCTGCTCATGGGGCAGGATGTTCTCCAGGCCAGGACAGCCACACTTGTAGGGAAATGATCGCATAAGCCCGGGGTGACCATGGAGTCAGCTCTGCTCTTCCTGGTACCCCGTGAAAGCTGAGAGAATTCAGACCCCCTCAGCCCTCTGAGGGCCTGTGTCCTTGGAGGCAGAGGCAGACACAGAGCCCACCATCTCTCTTGGGGTCAGGGCCTCCAAGTTCCTTGCAGGAAGGAAGAACTGGCAGGCTCACTCACCTTCCTGACCTCCCCTGCCTCTCTGATTCTATCTCAGCTCTCATCTCTGGTTCTCCCTCAGCTCCCCAGTCTCTAAACATTGGAGCCCCACTCCAGGTGGGTCCCTGACCCTCTTTGCTGGAGACTTCTTGGTGAACTCTTCCTGGCTTTCAACCCACTTGCATGTCAAATCCGCTCTTCCCTGAACTTCAGACTCATTCTGATGGGAAGCGACTTGTGGACGTGCAGGTTCAATCTTTAGTTGAGAGCTTCTAAATCAGGGACAGCCTCTAAAAGCAAGTTATTTCTGATTCAGTGGAATACTTGGCTGCCAAAGCACTGTACAGATTTGTGTGTGTGCATATATATACTTGCACATACACATATATAGTGAGATGACACATACATTTACATACACCCAATTTTAATAATACAGCGGAGGAGATGATCCCTGCTAATTCAGCACTCACTTGACTATTTTAACGCTTGATCCTCCTTTTAAATATTTCTCCCGCATGGCAGCAAGTTCTGTGAAATGATTCATGATATGTTTTGGTGAAGTGGAGAAGGATAAATGGAAGCCATCCAAATGTCAGACAACTCTTGTTCATACCGATGGCCTTGTGTGTATCTGTAAGTTTCTAGTTTTTTTTTTTTTCCAGTTCAGGGACCTAAGAAAGGAAACTAGATTTATGGACCAAATATCTGCATTCAGGTAAATGTCAAGAAATAAAATTGGCATTTACGATGATAGTCATAAAAAAGCCACATGCTCTAAAAGTGTCTTTTGTCACAGTCATGGTAAAAGCCAGACATCCCCGTGTTAGTTGAAGGAGTTGTGTTGCTGTGTTTGTGTGTGTGCCTAGCCTGTTTTGTTTCCATCAGTGGGTGAGCCTCTCCCTCATGTTGGTCGCTCTTGGCGTCTATTTCTGCTGGTCTTTGACATTGTGCCCTCGGCACACCCACACACAAATGCACACACGCACACAGGTGCACACGCACACACGGGTGCATACACAGTGCTCACACGCACACAGGTTCATATGCACACACACACGTGGGCACATACACAGTGCACACACACAGGTACACACGCACACACACGTGGACACACACAGGTGCACACACACGTGGGCACATAGTGCACATACACACACAGGTACACACACGTGCACACATAGGCACATACACAATGCGCACACACACGTTGACACACACAGGTGCACACACATGTGGGCACATACACAGTGCATGTGCACACAGGTACACATGCACACACATGTGAGCACATACACAGTGCACACACACAGCTACACACACATGTGGACACACAGGTGCACATGCACACACATGTGGGCACATACACAGCGCACACACACAGCTACACACACACGTGGACACACAGGTGCACATGCACACACACGTGGGCACATACACAGTGCACACACAGGTGCGCACGCACACATGGGTACACAGTTTCTTCCCGGCCTCCCTTCCCTCTCCCTCTCTCTCCCTTTCTTTCTCTGCATATTACCTTTTCTTCTGCTGCAAATGTCTGCTTTCAATGTTCTACTAGACCCACCCCTCTTGAAACTGAGAAAACCATTCTTTTGAACACTCAGAAATATTTATAGTAGAAACCACACCGGGAATGACCAGGAAAAGAAATCAGCAAATAGTGAAAAAGGGCAACATTGATAAAATCTGTTCTAGATGACAAAAAAGATGAAACTCTCCTGCTTACTACAGAATAATCAAATATAAAGACTGCCTGACAGAAGTATGTGTATATAAATGTTGTCTGAAGAAGCGAATTCATTATGTTTTAAAGAACATGTAGCTACTATGTTAGTTGCTAATATGCCAAATATAGTTATGATTACCTTTTGAATGTAAAAACGTTGCATTTTTAAAATATTTTTATTTTTAAATTAACTAATTTGGCTGTACCAGGTCTTAGTCGTGGCACACAGGATCTTTGCTCTTCATTGCAGCATGGGGGATATTTAGTTCCAGCCTGTAAAGTCTTAGTTTTGATATGTGGGATCTAGTTCCCTGACCAGGGATCAAACCTGGGCCCCCTATATTGGGAGAGTGGAGTCTTAGCCACTCAACCACCAGGGAAGCACCCAAAACATTTCATTCTTAAATAAATTTTTTTTAATGAATTAAGCCTTACTCTCTGTCATTCTCAATATTCAGAGCCATTCAGAGCCTGCTCCTTAGAAAGAGTTCATGTCTGCACATCTTGGGAAAAAGAAAAAGTCAGTAAATGTTCACAGGAGAGAACAGACGACACCTGAGTTCTAGTCATTCAGTACTAAAATAGGTGGTACTTTATGCTTCCTGATCTTCATTTAAAGCCACCAAATGTAGGGCTTACTTGTGTGGTCCTGATGTGTTTCAGGGAGTGACGGCCCCACGATCACAAAGAGGCTGCAAACCCATCCCTAGTTCATGGTTTTACTTTCTGAATAAATAAAGTAGGATTTACTGACTCACCTGCTCCTGTTAACCCCACCCACCACCATCTCTCCTTTGGCTTTCCTCAGTGGAGAGGGCAACCAGGAGCAAAAGCCCATGTGGATCAACGACCTGTTGTTCCAAGGAGAATGGGCAGCCACCTCGTCCGAACAGTCACTGGGTAGGCTTTGATGCCTCTCCCGGGGAAAGGCGATTCCTGTTTGCGTGAAGTCGTCTTCACACACTTGCATCTGGATGGGGCTCAGCTCCAGGCCTCATTTATGAAGTGTGATACCAAGACCCAGGCCCATAGGTGCATTGGTGCTGGTGCGTGCTTGCTCAAGTCGTGTCTGACTGTTTGCAACCCACGGACTGTAGCCCTCCAGGCTCCTCTGCCCTCGACCCAGGGATCAAACCCTTGTCCCCTGCATCTCCTGCACTGACAGGCGGGTTCTTTACCGCTGCACCACCTGGGATGTCTGCAGATGTACAGGAGATAAGAAATGAACAAGAAGCACTCTGTTCCCTTTTAGACAGCTCCAGGTTACTGGGAGAGACAATGGCAATTAGGGAGTTAAGTTTTACAATCACGGAAACTTCCAGACCCCAGTGGTGGCACAGAAGGAGTGTGTTCTGACAGTGTTGCCAAAATGATATCATTGGGAAGAGTGTGTCCACCAGCATGGTGGGGCAAGGGAAGCAGGAGGATTGAGAGAGTCATCTTAGATCCACTCTTACTCAGGATTCAGAGTAAGTTTTTATTATTGTTATTGTTGTTATCATTATTATTATTACAGTGTGGCTTTTAATGGCTTGACTATTTTATGAAAAAACTGTTGTGGACATTTTGCAAGTAATTGATCATTCATAAAACTTAATCCCAATTAAATGAGGAAAAAGCATCTATTAGCTCTGGCCTTATGGGTAAAAAACTCTCACTCTTATAAACCTGATATTATCAAATAACCTTGCCAATGGAATCAGTGTTCCATGACAGCAA
Source organism: Ovis canadensis (assembly GCF_042477335.2). Lineage (NCBI taxonomy): Eukaryota > Metazoa > Chordata > Mammalia > Artiodactyla > Bovidae > Ovis > Ovis canadensis. Next base: position 44,287,837 of record NC_091253.1, on the reverse strand, counting down.
ACCAGCCATCAATAAATAGCAACAGCGTGGCTGCTGAATTGATGACATGAGTCACAGGAGAAGCTTAAATTATAGGTTTTCTGTGGGTGCTGTGCTTCACACAGCTCTGTGAACGTGAGCATGGGCACGAGTGTCCACCATGTGGCTGAGTGAGCTGGGCGTGGACTTGGGGATTGTCCTCCATGAAAGAAAAGTGACCCCAGGCTCATCTGTGTAAAAGTAAACGTGTTTGTGGTAGCCTGTGACTTGGAAATCAGCAGGCCCATTTCAAGTGAACACAGACTTAACTTTCCCACAGGGGCCTGTCTCCTGATTTTGTAGAAGCTGGTCGAGTAGCCGGGCGAGAACTTGCTGCCAAAGTCTCGCCATTCCTCCCGGGTATTCAGCTATGGGGGCTGTTCCCAGCATTGGTCCCTCTCGTTGCCTACATACCCCTCCATCTACATCCTCCTTCTTCCCTAGCATCCCTGCTTGCCTAGATGGCTTACCTGGTGACCTTCATCCCTAAGGGACCTGAGCCCTGGTCGCCACGACCTTCAAGTTCTCTGGCTGCTGCCCAGCTAATTGGCTGTCAAGTCTGGCCAGAAAGAACCAGGAGAGGCCAAGAGGGTCCCCAAAGGGCCAAATGTGTTCTTCTCTGTTCCCTAAATTTAATGGCAGCCTTGCTGTTCCCAACAGCCAGGATCCATACTCCTGCCAGGATGGCAACCCTCCACTGCCTGCTGGACTCCCCGCCCAAGAAATCCATGTGACTGAGAGGCAGGCAGAGCTGGAACTTTGATTGGACTCTCAGGTGTCCCCCAGTGGAAGCCCTCTCTTAAGGGACCAGGATCTTTAGATCCTCAGAGGATAGATTTAGGGGGAGTAACGTACAGATCCTTCAAGTTAGTCATTAGGAATTATAGTAAACCAAGTCATTCCTAATGCCACCTGTTTGTTAGTTCTTGGGTCCAAATATCCAAACCATGGAGGGCAGCACACTGTAACGGTCGTCACGTGTGCATGCTGGCCCCAAAGAAGGCACACCCTCTTGGCAGTGTAGCACCTTCAAGTCAGCATCTCAGCTTTGCCTTTGAGAAGTTATTCTGTCACTCCATCAGACCAGGATATGCCGTAAGTCATACCAGTGGTGTATCCAGTTATAATCTTTGTCTTCCTAGCTGGGTCTCTTATAGTTGCATGAGAATGCTTGTTGGTAGAATGTTCAGATAGCAGTGCTGTGTGAAACGCCGAAGATGGGCCAGGCGAATCCATACTCAAATACATGTGAGTATGTTAGTTGCTCAGTCGTGTCCTATTCCTTGTGACCCCACAGACTGTAGCCCGCCAGGCCTCTCTGTCCTTGGGATTCTCCCAGGCAGGAATACTGGAGTGGGTTGCCATTTCCTTCTTCAGGGGATCTTCTGGACCTAGGGATCAAACCCACGTCTCCTGCACTGGCAGGAAAATTCTCTACTGCTGAGCCAGTGGGGGGAATGCCAGCAGTCCTGGTTCCCCTCGCTGATGGAAAGTATGTATCTGCCCCATCAGTGACTGCAAAATGCTCATAGTTGCATCTATGTTAATCTGTAAAGCGACTATCCTTTATGTTGGTCTAGCAGTTGCAATTAGAACTATTATTTGAGTTTGTGGTTGCCCACTGTTAACCCTGAGGATCAGTCTTACCAAGAGTCTGCACTTTAACTTTTTATTTTATTTTGGAATATAGCCGATTAACAGTGTTATGATAGTTTCAGGTGCATAGCAGAGTGGCTCAGCTATACATCGAGAGGTATCCATTCTCCCCCGAACTCCCCTCTCATCCAGACTGCCACATGACATTGAGCAGAGTTCTCTGTGTTGTACAGCAGGTCTTTGTTGGTTATCCTTTTTAAATACAACAGTGTGTGCATGTCCATCCCAAACTCCCTAACTATCCCTTTCCCCCATCCTTCCCCCTAGGCAACCACAAGTTTCTTCTTTAAGTCTTGTGAGTCCCTTTCTGTTTTGTGTATAAGTTATTTTGTATCACTTCTTTTTAAATTCCATGCATAAAGGATGTCATATGCTATTTCTCTAGCTTCCTTGACTCACACTGTTAAATTTAATGAAGAGAAAGAACACAGGGCCCACCAGCCATGCATCCTCTAAGTTTTAAGTGACACTAATCACTGTCATTTCTTCTAGAGTATGATGTTTGGGGGTTACTATTTTGATGCTGGGATGGAGAAGTTTTAGAGGATTCCATGTTCCCACTTCACTTGCCAAGAAGCCAGTCATGTTTTTGTGTTTACCTGAGAGGAAAGAGCCCAAGTGCCTCTTCATTTGCGTGTCAGTTTTTCTGCCATGTTTTTGCCCACTTTTAAGTTACTTGTCACTTTCCTATTTATTTGAAAGAATTCTTTGTCTTATTGGCCTTTTATTGTTTTGAAGAGTGTAATATATCTACAGAAGCATGTACTTATCATAAGAGGAGAGCTCAATGAAATTTCATGACCTAAACAAGTTTGTGTAAATAGATTAAAAACCAGAATATTGATAGAAAGCTCTCCTTATTGGCTGGTATCTCTTGATGAATAAAGGTTCTTAAGTTTCAGGTGTTCTAATTTATCAGTGTTTTCCTTTAAATCATTGTGTTTTGTAAACTGCTTAGGAAGTTTTTGCCAAGGTCATGAAAGAACTTTCTCACATTTTTTTCCTGGAAGTTTTATTGTTTCATAGCACGTGATTTAAATCCATAACCTGTCATGAATAGCTTGTTGTATGCACCATCAGTTAGAGTCAAGATTTTTTTTCAGATAAATATTCAGTCGACCCAGTGCCAGCCACTGAAGAGACAACTCTTTCCCCAGTGACACCTTTGCCATGAATTGTCTGTGTTTGTGTGAGTCTATTTCTGGATCCAGTAGACGGAATGTATACTCTGTTCTTTTTCTCTATTTGTTTATGTTTGCACCAGAAATACCTGTCTCAGGTACTAAAGGTTTATGATAAACTCTGACATCCAGGTCTGTAAGTCTTTCAACTTCCTCACTGTTCTTCTTCAAGACCATTTTTGCTATTCTTGGTTCTTTTCGTTTCCATCCAAATTTTAGAGTTAACTTGTCAATTGCTAAAAAAAAAATGAAAAAAGTTCTTCTTGGGATTTTGTTTGGGGTTGCATTAAAATTAGTAGGTAAAATTTGAGAAGAATGAAATCTCTCAGTACTGAATCTTTTATTCCATGAACATTTTCTATTTCTTCCTTTATGAAGATTGTCTTTAATTTTCTCAAAATGTTATTTGCTTTGTATAAGTTTTACATGTGTTGTATTAATTTATTCCTCAGTATTTCATACTTCCATGCATCATAAATGGTTTTATTTTAATTTTTTCTCATTTTTTATCACTGGTTTGTAGAAGTTCAAATAATTTTAAACAGTGACTTCATTAAATTTGCTTCCTTATTTTAATACTTTGTAGGGTCTTTGGGGGTTTCCTCAAATAATATCATGTCTCTGAAAATAATAATAGCATAAGTTTTTTATACTTATACTATACTTGCCAGTCACTTTTCAAATTCATTCTTCTGGATCCCTTCCTATGAGTCTGTGCTTTTCTTTCTAACCAGAAGAAAACAATAGGAATACCCAATATGAATTTTCCCTGGAAATATTGGAGCACATAAATAGTTTCTTGGACTCAGGGATTTATAACTTCCATTTGTTTTTCTGTTCTATTCTTTTGGTGGGACGTACTCAAAATATAGCTGTTGCTGAACCTACATTTTAAAAATAATTTTTATAGGAGAATAATTGATGTACAATGCTGTGTTAGTTTCAGGTGTATAGCAAAGTGAGTTGGTTATGTATATACATATATCCACTCTTTTTAAGATTCTATTCCCGTATATGTGGGGAATAGATGTCCCAGTATATGTCTGTGCTGGGTCACTTCAGTTGTGTCCAACTCTTTGCGACCCTAAGGACTGTAGCCTGTCAAGCTCCTTGGTCCAGGGGGATTCTCCAGGCAAGAACACTGGAGTGGGGTTTCATGCTCCCCTCCAGGGGATCTTCCTAACCCAGGGATCAAACCTGCATCCCTCACATAGGCATTGGCAGGCAGGATTCTTTACCACTAGTGCGACCTGGGAAGCCCATTCCCATATATGAACCTGTGTTTTTAAATGTGTTACATATCTTCTGTTAACTTGCATCGAGGATTTATTACTGTGTAAAATAAGCTGAAAAATTATTCTAGAACCCAGTGTTCATTGCACAGATTTGAGGGACTCACAGTTTCCTAAACCTGTGAATTTGATGTCAAACAGATCTCCAGCAATGAATCTATCATCAGCTGATTGCTATTGTCCTCCATCATTTTTGAATAAAATTTCAGCTATATGTTGTCATCAAAGGGAGCACCATTTCCAGTTAGAATTCAGGTTACCAAATGGAAGCTTTTTCTGAAAATGTAACCAAAAATTTCAGGTAGAAATACAGATCTTTTAAAAAAAAAAAAAGAAATACAGATCTTTTAAAGATATTTTAATAAAATCAAAACTGCAGATATGAAATATGGCATTGAAAGGCATTTGGTGCATCGGTAACGCTCCCTGGAGGACTCTGAATGTTTAAAGCAACAGTTTGATTGAATAGAACAATAAATGCAGGGCTGAGTGTATTTTTTCTTTCTTTCTCATCTACTAGAAAAATATAGATAATAGAGCTCATTTATTTCCTTAACATTTCAGAGCTCCGCAGATGGGAAAACACAACCCAGTGGAAATGATTTCTGGCAACCTTGAGAAGATATGTTAGCATTTTGTGGCATTTCTTTCAGTGACATGTAAAGCCTGGCTTTCCCTCACTGCAGTGTCACAGAGAAGTGTCACAATAAAGCCAAAACAGTGTGCCCTCGGGGAAAACGAGGGAGAGGGACCATTCTCCATGCACACACAAAGGGTAATATTTATTATAAAGGCTTTCATTTCAGCTCCAAATGCTGCCTGGGCCACAGCTACTTTGCAGTGGAGAAATGCACAGAATGTGAGATTTAAAGCAAATGTTGTGTATAAATCTAATGTAATTTATGTAAATACAAATACGATGTAAAAAAGTAGAACACATTTACAGACACACAAGCGTGTGTCAGTCTGTGCAGGGCACCTGGTGGGGGAGAATTTGGAGTTGCTGGGTGGAACCTTCAGCTGGGTTTTGGTGGAGTCCAAGGCACACAGAGTCAGAACCGGGGGTCAGAACCAACTTGCCCTGACCTGCTTTTGTCACCAGCAACGCGGATATCACCTTCTTTGCCCACAACATGTGATATGGGAATTGTTCTCCCTCATCGTTGGATGAGGAATTTAGCATCCCAGAAGATTCAATTACTTGTTGCAGATGACACAGCTAATATTATGTAAGGAGCTTCATGCACTGTTAATATCAAATGCATTAATTTATTTGAAGCTATATTTGTATTTTTTGATAGAACCTTAATATCCTTTTCAACCTTCCACAAGTTATTGTTTGGACCCAAATGCTGAACTTGATCTTTATTATTATTATTAATGTCTCCTCATTATGTTCATTCTACTGCTCCACACTACGGACACTGTGGGGGGAGCCTTGTCTTAACCACGTTTTGCGGCATTTTTCTTTGCTTTGACTGAGCGTCATCTCCTGGTTTAATGAGACCTGAATCATTGGGATCAGCCCTGTGGCAGGTGGCTTCCTTCGGTTAGAGCGGTGACTGGTTTAACAGGGCCTGCTCCACCCAGTTGTCAAAGGCAGATGGAAATTACCCAGGTTCCTTGTTCTGATTTGGTGACATGTAGGGAGAGCATGAACTTTGGGGACCAGCAGGCCAGATTCAAATATCAGCCCCACAAGTTACAGGTCACGTGATTTTGAGAAGTTCCTTGTCTTCCTAAATAAACTCGGATAAAAACATTAACAAGATAATAATATTAACTGGCTGCCCTGGTGGCTCAGTGGTAAAGAATCTGCCTGCCAGTGCAGGGGACATGGGTCTGATCCCTGATGCAGGAAGATCCCACGTGCCGTGGGGCAATGACGCTCGTGTGCAGCAACTACTGAGCCTGTGCTCTAGAGACCATGCGCTGCCCGTGCGCCCTAGAGCCCGTGCTCCACAACAGGAGAAGCCGCAGCCACGAGAAGCCTGCACTCTGCAGCTAGAGGGAAGACCCCCCTCGCTGCAACTAGAGTAACGCCCGCGTAGCAGCAAAGACCCAGCACAGTCAGAAATAAATAAAATTATATTAAAAAAAAGAAAATGAGAACAAATTATGTAGCTCCAGGAGATAGTTTATTTTCAATAATATATACCTATAAGGCAAAATCTGTAAGAATCCCACCGGAACTAGATGTTTCACTTCACCCATCACCCCAACCATCAGAAAGAAATGGTATCTGTCGGACTGGCCAAGGCCTCCAGCCAGGTCTCTGTGATCAGTGTTTGTCCTGGTGCTGACGAAGCTTTGTTTGAATAAACCTTCCCAGCCTCTTTTCCAGAGCCCATGCTCTGCTTACACTGGTGTTTAGAGTCCACTTTCCTTTCCCGTTTTAGTATCTGAATGTCATTTGCCAGAAGCCTCTTTCGTCTTCTAGAAATCTTCTTGGTTCTGGATAGCGGTTAAGTGGCCTTGTGTATCTTGTGAGCATCTCGATGGAAACTCTCTTGGTTTAGGGGGCTTCCTGAACCCTCTTCACACTCCTGGGAGCTTTCTTCTCCTGTCCCGCCCCTTTCACAGGTCGTCCTCCTGTCCAGAGAAGGCGTGGGCCCCGGGAGGTCTGCTTCTCTGTCTGCGTTTGCTCCCGTGACATAGGACTGTGCTGCTTGACTGGCCTGGCTTGGGCCATGCAGTCTCCTGAAGGCCCCCGTCTGCTCTCCTCATTTGCTTATTCTATTCTACCCCACTGTCTGTTCATGGTCACTTTAAATTTGGGCTCATCAGAGAAATGTTGCCAAAGTGCATTAGTTTGTCTCAGAAACTTGCTCTTCTCTTCCACATCAGGATAATTTTCAATTCTCAATTTTTACTCTTTTTTTTGAGGGATTTCTAACCCTCTTGAATTATCCCTCCTTCCAGAATTTTTTATTTCCCAGAAAGAATAGCACTTGTTTTCTTCTGAAATTGTTAAATCTACCCTTCTAAATTCAGGAATTCATGTATCTGTGCCTGTGCTGTGACGTCGCACTCTTTGTGACCCCCTGGACTGTAGCCCGCCAGGTTCCTCTGTCCATGGGATTCTCCAGGCAAGAATACTGGAGCAGGTTGCCATTCCCTTCTCCAGGAGATCTTCCCGACTCAGGGAAAGAAACTGAGTCTCTTGAGTTTCCTGTCTAGGCAGGCGGGTTCTTTACCACTGCACCACCTGTGAAGCCCAAGAATTCGTGTGTGATGATGATCAGATAATTTTCACAAACAGGCCACCATGGGTATTTCTCTGTATTGATGTTTTTAAGAGAACAATTTAAGGCCTTGTTTAATATTACTGAATATTTAGCCTTCTTTTAGAGATGGAATAAATAATATCTCATTACTCTGTGACCAGGGTTCTCTCCTCTGGATCTTTTCATCTTAAGCCCTCACATTTTTCTCCAAAGAGCATTTAATAAATATATGTCAGAGACTCAGTGTTGGCTGAACCCTCTGGTCTTCCTAGATCTCACCAAGAGAATGTTTGTTTTAACTTCAGCACAGAGTGAGCTGCACTGACGCCAAGCGAGCTATATGTAGGAAATGTGTTTTCAAAGGGCCATCCTCAGGAGGACTTCCAAATAAAACGCTATGAGAGCAGGAGTAAGGATAAACTGTGGTCCATTTTTGTGAAATCCAATCTCCTTTCTCCTCCTTTTATGTTTGTTCTGTGTGCCAAATGGGTGAGACTCAAACGGCAGAGTGCCATGAGCATCCTTCCACTTTTTTCTGTGCCTGGAGATGGGCTGATCAAATGTTCACAGCCTACCCACCCCACCACCCCCCACACACACACTTAATGCCCCGTCTTTCAAGTCAAAGCCCAGGATATGGCATCTCAAGTTTGACATGCAACTGTGACAGAGATAAGCAGTTTCAGTAGCAAACAACTATCCAAAAAACCTTGTGATTTATCCATACTGGACACATTTCTTGTAGCTGGTGGTATATTTTTCACATTAGCTCTTTCTTGGGATTAACAAACCAGTGCAAATCTTGTTTCATCCGTCCCTGGGTATTTAGTCTAGTGCCAGGCAAAGCTCAGATTAACATATGCTTACTCAGGATTAAGGATGATTTTTTTTTTTTTAACTCTTCTGATCAGCAGTAAAATAGAATCTACACAGTTCAATGAATTCAACTCACCGGCTGTTTTTGTTAGTGCCGACAACTAATCCAAACTGGGCCACAACTTCCTTTGGGTTTACTTGGTGATGGTCAAGGGTCAGGCAGCCGTGAACTCTTTTGCCATGCTCTTAACCTGTGTCTCTTACTGCAGTGCTGCACACGATTGTACCACGGCCAAGAAGAGAAGAGCCGGGGAGCAGGCTGTGGGGGTCCCGGTGAACAAGAGAAAGTCCCTGCTCATGAAGCCCCGACACTACAGCCCCAGTGTGGACTGCGAGGAGGGACATGCAGACCAGACGGAGGCGGAGGGGCAGGACAGCCGCCTGGAGACCAACCATCACCCCAGCACAGGTAGCAAGGGACCTGTCCCCAGCTTTACTTCACTTCTTCCCCAGCACACAGACCCAGGCCCACCTTAGGGGGAACATGCCGCGTGTGTGGTGGGAAAGCCCATCCCAACGTGGGATCAAAACCAGACACTGGTTTCCCTCAGCATCTGCTAGCGAGGACTGGTTTTCCTCTGTTACTGCAGGGAGGTCAAACACAAGCCACAGAGCATCCTTGCCCCTGGGCCGTTTGCAGGAGCACAAGCTTGGACTGTGCCTCTTTCTGCAGAAGATAAAAGCTGCTCAGCCTTGCAGTTGAAAAGGACCTTGACTCAGCAAGGGGGTGGATGTCCAATCCCTAAAAGAGAAAACCTCAAAATGAGCTTTACAACATTTCCAAATGACATCTGAGATGCAGTCTCTATTTTGAAATTTTACTTTGTTAATTTTTTACTGACGTTTATAACTGATTCACAGTATTAAGTTTCAGGTGTTCAGCATAGTGTTCAGTATTTCTTCTATATACCATAAACAGTTATAATTGTATACCATAAAGAGTTATAATTCCCTGTTCTGTATGATACACCCTGTTGCTTATCTATTTTACACATAGTAGTTTACATCTCTTAATCCCCCATCCCAAATTTTATTTTGAAATTCTTAGGATGTGCTTCTCCCCAGTTCACGGTCACACCCACTAGAGCCGGTTGTCACAATACCTCCAGGAGCTAGACCATCACAGACCACTTTGTGCATGAGGCTGACATTGAAGGACATGCGAAGTATCTCAAAAGTTTTTTTTTTTAATATAAATTTATTTATTTTAATTGGAGGTTAATTACTCTACAGTATTGTATTGGTTTTGCCGTACATCAACATGAAGTTTGTTTTTAAAATACATGGAGATCTAAAGCTTGACTTAATTAGAAAGTGAAATTAAATGTACGTATCTGCTGTTAGACCTAAGTATGGGCTTCCCTGGTAGCTCAGGCGGTCAAGAATCTGCCTGCAATGTGAGAGACCTGGGTTTGACCTCTGAGTTGGGAAGATCCCCTGGAGAAGGACATGCCAAACTACTCCAGTTTTCTTTTCTGGAGAATTCCATGGACAGAGGAGCCTGGCAGTAGGTGGGTTGCAAAGAGTTGGACACCACTGAGCGAGTAACACTTTTCACTTTCATGCGCTGTTACATACACATTTTTTTTGAATGTGTTTTTAAGTAATCAAAATATGCCAAATAAATTGTCATTTGGAAAGAAGTATACATTATACAAGCCTAAGGCAATGAGATTCTTAGGTCATAAAAACCTACTGCATATAGAATGGTAGTAATTGCAATAGGAGTTAACAGAAAAAGTGTCAAAGTGTGTTGACTGAGTGGATGAAAATCTTGGAGCACAATCATCAGTCTCCAGTAATCTCAACTTGCAAGTAGTGTGAGGTTCTGTAGTTAAAACAATTGTATTCTTATTTATTAGCGTTGGAGTAAATTTCCTGGCTTTTCTGTATTTAACATACATCTTCAAGCCTCATGGCTCATCTGTAAATTATCATCCTTGACTTTTTTGTTTGTTTGTTTCCTTGGGCTGGTCAGTTTTTTGTTGATTCCTAAAAATTGCAGGTTGAATCTAGTGTCAGGGAAAATCCCTGATTTAGTATGGTTAGACTTGAGGTATAAGGAGATGCAAGAGACACAGGTTTGATCACTGGGTAAGAAAGATCCCCTGGAGTAGGAAATGGCAACCCACTCTAGTATTCTTGCTTGGGAAATCCCATGGACAGAGGAGCCTGGCGGGCTACAGTCCATGGGGTCACAAAGAGTCGGACATGACTAAGCACAGCATATACACACAAAATAATTAATACCATTGATATTAATTTACCAAGTATTTAAGAAAATTGGCATCTTTTACACCAACACATTTTGCAGGTGCCATGAGGACCAGGTCTGTACCTGCCCACTGGCTTCCCACCTTCTGTTGTTGCTGAATGATCATTGTAGTGCTTGATATTGAGCAGGAAAATATACTGTCAAATGTTCTCAGTTAAATATTCACTTATAAGCACCAATGGACATCTTTCGGCAGCTTCAGAAAGGTTCACTCTTTTTTATATTCAATATTAGAACCACCACTACTAATAATGGATATGCTAAACTTACACTGTGGTGGCCATTACTTTTGATTCTCACTATATCCTGAGCACATAAATTGTATCAGTTAACCCACCCAACAGTGACATGACTGTGTAATTGTAACTACAGGTGTGCAGATAAGACCACTGAGGACAAACGGGTTAATGCTGAAGGTGATGGAGCTTGTAGCTATGGAAAGAAGATAATTAAGAGACAGTCGAAGGACAAGCAAGATTCTGATCTCTCAGCTAACCATGCTCCATAATCCAATCCTCATGCTCTGAGTACCTTTAGAAGGCAGATTGGGCAAAGTCCCCACCATGTCAAGTCATGAAGTCACATGTTCAGAAATGACCAGTCCCAGGTGCTCCCTTCCCTGGTTGAGAGAGGAAAACTTTAACTGGCCTTCAGCCTCCTAAGCAAGTCCCCCAGAGAGAAATAGAGCTGGGTTTTCATCCAAGCCCAGCCTAAGGGCTTTTATCTACCATGCAGGTGCCCCAAGGTATTCACCTGACCAGGTGTGTGCCTGACTGTGTCTTCAGTGGGCAGTTTAGGTGATGAGAGAGGATACAAGCTCATGAAAGCTAAGGTCATGAACTGGAGTCCCTTTAGTGGCAAAATTGTGCCTCATGTGCCTTCTGCCAGTTATCTTTCCAAGAGCTGCCCGTGGGCAATAAGAGTGATAGAAGAGGGACTTGCCTGGTGGTCCAGTGACAAAGATTTTGAGCTCCCAATGCAGGAGGCCTGGGTGTGATCCCTGGTCAGGGAACTAGATCCCACATGCTGCAACTAAAGATCCTGTATGCTACGACAAAAACCCAGTGCCACAAAAGACACATTTTTAGAAAAAGAGCGATAGAAGAAAATTTAGACAAAAAAGGCAGATGCACCTTTTCCACTGGGCCAAACAGAAGGCGAGCTCAAAGCACCATCAGGAGGCAGGTCGAGCTCATGCATTCCCAGTGCAGATGAAGGAAAGAAGGCGGGGGGGCGGGGGGGCGGGGGGTGGAGGGGGGGTGGGGGGGTGGGCGGTGAACCACTGTCTGGAGTCCTTCCCAGGCTGTGAGCACTAGCTCGTGAATCTGAGAAACTCCTCACACTCCTGGGAGCTCTGAGGGCTGGGGTGACATTTTGAACATATTATCTCTCAAGAAACAGCAAGTAAGGGATAAGCCACTCCCACTTAAAAACTCTGAAAGGCGAATTCATTTCTTAGGGCTTTTATTCTCAGCAAAACTGACGTAACTCAGGAGCCCTGGAAAACTAAGTTATGTGTAAAAATCATTTAGCTAGAAACAGAACTAAAATCTGAAACTTAGTTATACTAAAGGAATCAAACTCAAAATGTGTTGGGACTTTCAGAGGCTTTCTTTCTTTTAATCTTTATTTTTAGTTTTGGCTGCAGGGGGTCTTAGTTGCAGTATGCACTTTCTCTAGTTGCAGCGCACAGGCTTGGTTGCCCCACAGCATGTGGGATCTTAGTTCCCCAATGTGGACTTGAATCTGTGTCCCTGCTTTGGAAGGCAGATTCTTAACCACTGGACCACAGAAGGATTTCTTTTGTTTAAGCCGTTTGGATGCAAAACAGCTGACATGCATAGTCACTGCTCTGTACATTCAGGATTACCAGACTCCTCAGAGAAGAGACTTTGATGTAAAGGAAATCAAAAAATGTGAGCTTTTACATATCAGGCCCCCAAAAGAACAGTTTATTTATTTTTTGCTCTACGAGGAAAGTGTTGCCCCTCTCCAAGCCCAGCAGTGTACCAGAGGAACTTTCCATCACGTGTTGTGAGATGCACTACGTTAGTTTTTGCTTTGTTGTTGTGTTTGTTTTATGTATTTTTATTTATACATTAGGTTGTGTTGTTTTTCATCACCAGTTAGCTGACAGGTGTATTTTAGTATTTTCCTATAATTCAGTCTTGATAGTATCCAGATTTGGGCAAACAGTAGGCACCTGGCTTCAGAGTTGACTCTTAGCGCCCCCCCCCCCCGCCCCCGCCCCCGCCATTGGCTGGCCATGTGAACTGGGCAAGCCCTTAGCTTTCTAGAACCCTGGTTTCCCTTTGGTAGAGAGATTCAAAAGTAACTTTCTTGGAGTTATTGTGAAGATTAAATGAAATAAGTAACTGGACATCATACCAGGGACATACCAGTTTATTGTCAGGATATCTTATTATTGGCTCATTGGTCACTGGGATATCGGATCATCCTTTTTAAAAAAAGTTTTGACTGTGCTGAGCCTTTTTTGTGGCTCTAGGGCTTTCTCTAGTTGCAGCACGAGGGGACTTCCCTGGTTGCAGAGCACAGGTTCTAGAACACGTGGGCTCCACAGTTGGCAGCACTGGGCTCAGTAGTTGCAGTGCATGAGCTTCATTGCTCCGAGGCATGTGGGGTCTTAGTTCCCCAACCAGGGATCGAGCCTGTGTCCTCTACATTCAAAGGCGGATTCTCAACCACTGGGCTACCAGGGGAGCCCCTTATCACTGCTTTAAAGATGAGGACCTGGGACTCCAAGGACACTGGCCTGCCTGAGCTCACACAGGTCATGACCCCAGTCTCTGGACTTCAGACCGGCAGGGGAGTCTCCCTCCACGCTGTGCACAGACCCTCCCGTCCCCCAGGCAGCTGGTGATCACAGCGTGTGTGATGTAGACCGTGGCGACCAGGGCTGAGTCCTCTTCAGATGCAAGACTGGGCCCTCCTATGGCCGGCTGGTCACTACTCACTCCGGATGAAGACAGGGCCCACCTTGTCCAGGTGGAGGCTCCTGTGTCTCCTCTGCCATCGCTCGTTCTGCTGCAGCGTCAGGAAAGGCACAGTGTCCATCCTTTACTGATGACCCGCAGGGTGTCAGCTGCTCTCCCATGAGGCTGAGGAGCCATCGCAGTTGACACAGATACGTGCCAGGCCCAGACTCAAATGGGGTCCCCAACACAGGCCTCGTGGGTTATTTCAAGGGCAGAAGCACAAAAGAGATGACTGAGCCTACCCGGAAAATAAAATTGCATGCGCATAGAGAATATAGGCAGCCTGGGCACCCCGTCACAGACCTGTCAGGCTCGAGGGAGCTCAGTGTCTCTCTCTGTGACAGTGACGGCGACAGCAGCGGGTGGGCGCGGGGCAAGTTGGTTGGCAGGTTTGCTGAGCATGCCTGGAAACCCCCGGACACCGCACGCCGGCACCTCTCCCCGCAGGGCTCCTCTCTTTCTGAAGAATAATTAATAAATATTTTCTTTTAGCATATAACCAACAGTTGAACCAAACAATTATGGAAACTGGAAGTGACCCAAAACGCTCGCATTGGCAGCGGCTCGGTGACACGCATTGTCGGGCACACGTGCACGGCTGTCACCCCGCCTCTCCGACGATCTGCACTTAATAGGAATATTTTAAACTATGTAGCTAAGCAACAGAGGTAATTGTTGCTTCCCAGAGCTTTTGTTAGCACTCTCACACAGCCCAAATATGCATAATTAGGTATAATGTCTATAAATCATTATTGTACACATGTGGGTACTTAAGTGGAGTTGAGAGAATAGTTCAATGAATTGAGCATATTCACGGAAAACGCTTTTTATTTGTTTTCTGTAGTTCATAATACTCTAAAATTATCATAACCCTTTACACTTTCTCTTAATAGCCAGCCGTGATATTGAGAAAAACTTCATTTGCATTTTAGACTATGTTTAATATATTATTTAAACCTGGAGTTCCTCTGATATGAATTCAGGAGAGGATAGACCGTCCTCTCAAATATTATGGGCTGGGTTTTGCCAGCCTCTTTTCTAGGAAGTAAAATGTTAAATTTTTCAGTTTATGTTGAATAGATCCCAACAAAGGACTGCACCCTATAATCAGTGGTATTTAAAGGGGCTAGTGTTGTGACTCAATTCTTCTCTTCATCCAAAAATGCTTTTAGTTACTATGGCAATATTTACTTGATCCTGGCAGTCCAGTGTTGATTTAGGGAGATAATTACCAGAAAGGAAGATGATGGAGATGTATTTTTGAGTGTCCTTGTCAGAGACAATGTTTATAAAAAATTAAATGGGACCCAAAAAAAAGGCATATTGTCTTCTGCACAGACACCCTCTCCTGCAGCCCTTCCGTGGGACGCCTGTGCTTTTCTTCCTTCCCAAGATGTGCATTAACGCAGAATGCCCTGCACTTGGTGTCTTTAACAGTCTTTAAGGAGGCTTATTATTTTGTCTTCCCATCCCCCACTCTGCCTGTAGAGACACAGAAATGGTCCTGCTTTTTTTTTTTTTTTTTGTCTTCATGAATGCCAGGGACCACTGCCGGGTTGTCTGGTATATTTCATAGGCTGGCAAGTGCTGAGCTCCCTGGGCAACCCCTCCCCAGGTGCCAGGCTTGGGCTGGGGCACCCACGGACCTGAACCTCAGTTGGTGTGTTTGCACGGGGACAGTGTATATAAATAAACACACAGTCTGTCACCCTGACTAGGCCACTGCCAAGAGGGAAAGGGGGTGACACTGATGGCTGCCCTGGATGTGAATACAACAAGGACAGATGGGTACTTGGGCGCCTGTCCTCAGTCTCAGGCCTTCTTGACCATCAGGACTGGGAACAACTAGCTGACATCCAGCATCCTCCAACTATCCCTACCTCCCTTTTCACATAAGTGTACATGGGTACCAGGCCAGAAACAGTGCTACTGGTCAAGGCATTATTCCATCTTACTCTTTTTCCATGTACTTATGTTTCCCTTGGTGTGGAATTTTCATGTTACAGGTATGAAAGTGGTCAGGGCTTCTTTTAGGTATCATCTCTGTGTAGACGTGTTGTGTATTTTAGCTAACATTCCATAAAATCTGAAAGTTTGTTTGGGATACTACAGAAGTAGAGAAAATCAGCTGAATAAGCTTTGAAAATATATTGCCAGCTAGCAGAGAAAACCAATGAATACTTCCTTTAAAATGTATAATAGGACATATATTTGATTTTCTTCCAGTTGGCTGAGACTTGCAAATATAAGAGGTACAGTAATGTGAATTTCACATTCAGAACTCTGATGGTTGAGCATTTATTTCAGTAACTAAACACACTTAGCTCTGACATGTTGAAAATTCAAATAGCTCATTTCTTTAAAGGTAATTCTTAAGAACATTAAGGTCTGAATTTTATTTTGTTTTGTCGAGAGTGTATATTTTTCTACCCAATGTTTATAAAACTGATGGAGTCGACATATTCACATATTGCATCTATTATATATGTATGTGTGTGTGCTAAGTCACTTCAGTCGCGTCTGACTCTTTGCAACCCTATGGACTGTAGACTTCCAGGTTCCTCTGTCTATGGAATTCTCCAGGAAAGAATACTGGAGTGGGTTTCCATGCCCTCCTCCAGGGAATCTTCTTGACCCAGGGTTTGAACCCGTGTCTCCTGCACTGCAGGTGGATTCTTTACTGCTGAGCCACCAGGGAAGCCCATTGTATATGTATCTATTTATTTATTGATCATGTAATTTTCTTAAAATATTTTTATTCTTGATTTTCAAATAATGGCTTTCTTTTTCTCCTTGAAGAAATCATGATAAAACCCA
Source organism: Ovis canadensis (assembly GCF_042477335.2). Classification (NCBI taxonomy): domain Eukaryota; kingdom Metazoa; phylum Chordata; class Mammalia; order Artiodactyla; family Bovidae; genus Ovis; species Ovis canadensis. The sequence goes on along the minus strand of NC_091253.1, from coordinate 44,271,499 downwards.
TGGATGAGAAGTTTCATTCAACTGCACAAGAAAACTCAGATGGGAAGGAAGACAGATATGGCTGTTATCAGGAACTCGTGGTCAAATCTCTAATGCACTTGGGGACACTGGAAAAAAGTGCATCTGTTCAGACCATAAGTGAAAACTTAAACGACAGTGGCATCCAATCTCTAAAAGCAGAGGGGGACGAAGTGGACGAGTGCTTTTTGGTTCCTTCCGATGATGGAAAAGATAAGACTGACAACTCCCAGCTGCGGTTCTCACCCTCCTCCGACAGCGACAGTAACTCTGAAAGTGTGGAGAATGGTTGGGACAGCGGCTCCAACTTCTCAGAAGAAGCCAAACCTCCGAGGGTCCCAAAGTATGTTTTAGTGGATGATAGGAAAGACCTACTGGAAGTTCCCGAAATAAAAACTGAAGGCAACAAGTTTATCTCCTGCAAAAATGTGTGTGATTCAGAGACAGAAAGGAAAGACCCTCAGAACACTGCATTGGACCCATCAGATGGCCCAGCCCAGCCCTCCTTCCCAGGGAGTGAGGACCGCGGTCACGGGCGTGGGTGTCCGGCCGCGGGGACAGAGGAGGCCGCTACCCTGGAGAAAGCCAAGGGGAACCTGAGTCTGCTGGAGCAGGCGATTGCCCTGCAGGCTGAGCGAGGCTGCGTCTTCCACAACACCTACAAAGAGCTGGACCGCTTTCTGCTGGAGCATCTCTCAGGGGAGAGGAGGCAAACTAAAGTCATCGACATGGGTGGAAGACAAGTCTTTCCCAATAAACGTAAGACCCAGTTTTGCTTTTATTTCATTTAAAATTGCTTTAGAGTTGGGAGTGGAGAACAAGTGAGATTTAATTGCTTCTGCCAGATAGCTTTTTGACAATTTAACACAGTTTAAAAATCTAATTTATACTATAAAATTACCAAAATTTTCTCCGATTCTCTAGCTTGTTCTCAGATCAAGCTTTGTTGGTTTTACTTGGTTTTCACACACAAGAAAAATCATTGACTGTATTTCTCTTAATGTGACTTTTTAAAAATATATGGTACTTAAAAAAAAAAGTGGTATGTTGGATACGTTAGAAGTACGTTAGTATTTACTGAATTTTAACTGTTCTTCCCCGCCCTCTTTCTGGGATCATCTCACTGGCTTGGAGTTTCATCAACATCAGGCTACTTGCAAGCCAGGCAAGATGTTCTCATCGTTCTTGGGACGAGACTGGGAGCTAATTCCTTTGTAAGCCTATGCTTTAAACAAGCTCTCTGACTCTGGGTCTGGAAGCATCTGGACCAAACTTGAATGAGAAGGTCAATGTGCTTGGAGGAGACCTTAAATCGATCCTCAGACTTTGGGAAATTGCACCTCCCATGAAGATGTACCCTACCACCACCACCGAGTCTTGCACTGTGTGGGCCTGGTGATGAGTCCTTCAGTTAAATGGGGTTTCCCAAGGGGTGGTCCTTAAGGGCAACCTACTCCAGTGTACTGGATCCTCCTTCAAGGGATCTTCCCTCCACAGGGATCAAGCCTGTGTCTTCTGCATCTCCTGCATTGCAGGTGGATTCTTCATCACTTTACCACCTGGGAAGCCCTAAGTTACACATATACAAATATCTGTTCTTTTTCAGATTCTTTTCCCATGTAGGTCATTATAGAATATTCAGTATAATTCCCTGTGCTCTACAGTACGTCCTTATTAGTTATCTATTTTACATGTAGTAGTGTGTATTTGTCATTCCTCAACTCCTAATTTATCTCTCCCACCCCACTCTTCCCCACTGGTAACCTTAAGTTCATTTTCTATGTCTGTGAGTCTGTTTCATGGATAGGTACCATTTTTTTATATTCCACGTATAAGCAACATCATATGATGTTTGTCTTTCTCTGTCTGACTTACTTCACTTAGTATGATAATCTCTGGGTCCATCCATGTTGCTGAAAATGGTATTATTTTATTCTGAGTAATATTCCATTGCATGTACATACCACATCTTCTTTTTCCATTCTCTGTCAGTGGACATTTAGGCTCATCCGTATCTTGGCAATGGAATGAAAAGTGCAGCAATGAACATTAGGGTGTGTATGTCCTTTTGAACCAAACCACATTTTCCTCCAGATATGTGCCCAGGGGTGGGGTGGCTGGATCATATGGTAACTCTGGCTTTAGTTTTCCGAGGAACCTCCATACTGTGCTCTATAGTGGTTGTACCAGTTTACAATCCCACCAGTGGTGCAGAAGGGTTCCTTTTCCCTACACCCTCTCTAGCATTTTTTTGTTCATAGACATTTTAATGATGGTCATTCTGACTGGTGTGAAGTGGTACCTCACTGTAGTTTTGATTTACATGTCTCTAATAATTAGCAATGTTGAGCATCTTTTCATGTGCATAACTTGCTTTTCTTAAAGCAAGTTCCTGAGGTGATTCTTGGACACCGTAAAATCTGAGAATCACAGAGTTAAGGGAGGAATATCCTAGAGAAGGCCAATCTTGCAGGATTGATGAGAATAATGTGCTGTCTAGCTAGATGTTTTGATCACTGAAATTTACCGAGAAATCAGGAGGGTATTTTAAATCCATTTTAGTATTCACCTGCAATCTTGTCTAATACTGTGTTGCAACTCATCTCTGAGGAAAAAAGAATAAAACAATGTCATTTGGTGAGGGATAAGACAAGTAGTTCTTTGGGTACATACTGTAAGGGCTGAACATTAAGGACCAGCATGTAGTCTGGGGCAGGATGCTGTATAAGCAGCCCTGAGCACTCCATTTACACTCAGCTTGGAAACTTACCCATGTGTGTGTTTGTGTGTGTGTGTGCATGTGTATGTGTTTTAATGAACAACAAAATCAGAAGAAAAGATGAAATTTACTTCCTATTCCCAAACTCCATCATTTCCAAAGCACTCTATTTCCTCCCTTCTAAGACACACAGTTTTCCCATTTTAGCATCTCTGTAAAATTAGAAGGGTGTGCCATTATTCAATTTTCAATTGTTTTTCCTTTCTCACTGGCACACAGAATAATGTTTCCTCTTGCGACTGATGGCATCTTCAGCCACTGATATCTCAACTTCGGAGATACTTTGTTCCACAGTTTAAAACACATGATAATTCTTAGGTCTCTTTTACAGAACTTTCAAAATGTTTTTTGTTTACAAACATTAGCAAGGCAATAGAATGTGAGTTAGAGAATACAGGTCATGATGGAGCCTTAGAGAATCGCTGATGGAACTAGATGAGTCCACGGTGTAGCCTCTGTGTGTGTGTGTGTGTGTGTGTGTGTGTGTGTGGAGGGGGTGAGGTCATGCCTTGGGGTGTCAAGTCCATGCAGGGAACTTCATTCCAGATAGGAAGAAACAGGCAGAACAGTGAAGCCAACTGCAGGGACTTCAGGCTTCTCCCAGAGGATGTCCAAGTTCATACTCTTCCTCTCATCCCTGGTGTGGGATCATAAGAGGAGCTATTTTTTTTTCTCTTGAGAGTATATTCCATGCACCTAAGTAAACATCAGGTTTCCCAAGCATCTCCGTGGTAAAGAATCCACCTGCCAAAACAAGAGATGCAGGTTCAATCCCTAAGTCAGGAAGATCCCCTGGAGGAGGAAATGGCTACCCACTCCAGTATTCTTGCCTGAGAAATCTCATGGACAGAGGAGCCTGGTGGGCTACAGTCCATAGGGTCTCAAAGAGCTGGACACAAACTGAGTGATGAAACGACGGCAAGTTAGCACTAATTTCCCATGTGCCTCGGGCTTGGGACTTTGCTCTCTGAGAATACTAGGATTTTAAAGTATTGTTTCACCCAAGTCTTAAGTTACCGGGTTTGGCTGTCCTGTTGCCACCAGCCACAGGGAGATTTTGGGTCGCAGGGTAAGTAGAGTCACCATATAATTTATTCTACAGCCTGTGACATTTTCAGGATGAAGGGGAGCCATGAGAACACGCCCACGAGTCCATCAGGATGTCAGGTCACCAGACTGCAAGGTCATTTTCATTAAGCAGCATCCAGGAAAGAAAATGAAGAAAGAAAAGCCAGGCCAGAGAGCCCTCTCACCCCCAGAGCTGCTGCTGCACTTGGTTCAGGCATGGGGCTGGTCCTAGAGAGCGCTGTGGGCATATTTGTTCCCACAAGGAGAGGCTGGCAGACACGGCCCCCACCTGGGCAGGGGCCAGCCTCCCTTATCTCCCACACCCCCTCTGGCTTCCCGCAGGCAGATAGTGTGGCCAGACTTCTCACCGTGGTTTGGAAATGCGGCCTCACCTGGCCAAGATCCGAGGGAGGGAGGCCATCAGACTTCAGGTCATTTGTTCTTTCCAATGAGCTCTCGTGGGGTGTCAGCACCCCCCATCCTAATTTCATGTTAATCAAACATCGAGGGTTTTGACTAGCTTTCTGCAGACATTCTGTACCCAAACGAACTTGAAATTTGGCAGCATTTTCAGACTCAGTGAAAAATAGCCCCACAAAATCATACAATATGTCAGAACTCTTCATACGTCCCTTTGTCTCTCACAGAAAACAATATAGTTTCCACATCCTGGCATTAAATGCTGTCTCTGGAAACATGCACACTGGCTATTCCAGTATCCCTTTCCACCAACCACGTCCTTTCCCTGCCTATCCCTGGCCCCCCCACCCCAGGCAGCACTTCTAACTCCAAGGGTCCTTGGCTCCTCCCGCTTTGTTAAAACCAGCACCCCCGCCCCGCCCCCAATAATTGCATTACACGCGACCTGCTGTGCCCATCTGCCCAGCACCGTTTACCCTCTGAAAACTGGGGTGACATGGCCACACTGAGGCACGTCTGCTTCCATGATATTCATCGGGCAGCGCTGCCTGGCGCTCTGTGCCACTTCTGGAGCTGGAGCACATGGCCCTTGGCGTCCTCGCAGCTGGGACCGTGCCGCACCCCTCGCCCGTGGCTTCCGAGCGGCAGGACCTCGTGGACTGTTGACTTTCACTCTCAGCACTGTGTGCTCCTGATTCCTGACGATGGAGTTCTGATGAGCCGCAGTCTCTGCACCGTGCTGGTCCTTTCTCTGAGGCCCTCTCTGCCCGTTCTGGTCCTGGTTCTCTAGAAGCCCTGATGTGAGGGATGTGAGGGGCAGACCTGTCCCAAGCTGGCATTGTCACTTCACTCACTAGTGAAGAGTGCAGTTTCACCTCTGAGAATGCATTTTGCTTTTAAGCTTATCTACCCTCTCAGTCATGAATATAAGCATATTCATATTTAGTCCTCATTTATTTTATGTATTGGTATAATCCTTGATCTAACCCTCAGGCTTCCCCGGTGGTTAAGGGGTAAAGAATCTGCCTCTAATGAAGGAGATGCAGGAGACACAGTTCCAATACCTGGGTCAGGATAATCCCCTGGAGAAGGAAATGGCAATCCACTCCAGTATTGTTGCCTGGAGAATTCCATGGACAGAGGAGCCTGCTGGGCTACAGTTTATGGGATCGCAGAGTCGGACATGATGGTGCACACGTGCACACACAGGCACACATACTCACACTTATTATCTAAGCCCCAGCCTCATGTGTGCTGGGAAATGAGGACCCTAAGCTGTCTTCCGCCCACACCCTCTAGGCCGCCTGACTGTGTGGGATACTAAGTGTCCCTTTCCTCTACCAGCTGTGCATGTGGCCTACCCGCATCCCCTACCGTGTTCTGACAGTGCCCTATAAACCACTCCAGCCTGCCCCACTCTCCTGCTCCCACACTTTGCAGGTCTCCCCTAAGAACGCATCCTTGCCAGGCCTCTGTCTTCAGTTTCTGCACCAGGAGTGAAACCATGGTCCCTTCTCCTCCGTGGCTGCTGCGAGTTGATCCAGGGCTGTGGACCACGGGGGTCTGGGCTTCCTGGGCCCCTGCGGCCCTGTCCACTGGCCGGGACTGGCGAGAGGTGACCTCTTGTCAGGTCAGCCTCCCAACGTGGCTGGAACCCAGAGCCCTGGGGCCACTGCACCTGCCACCAGGACCCGCTGGGCTGGCCAGGCAGTCCCTCCTCAAATAGGACAGCTTCTTCATCGCGTGATGGTTGAGCCTGGCTTTTCCAGATTCCCTCAATAAGAGACAGTGTGGGTTTAAATAAATTCCTTCTCTTTTGCTTTTCTGGAGCCTACTCATCCTCTGGTGTAGGGCTGACTTTTCGCAACTACGACCTGACACGACAGCTTGAGACCGTCTCTGTGTTTTGACACACCCTCGCCCTGTCTCAGCCTCTGCTTAAGATACCAAGAAAATCAGAGAGAAAGCACTTTTCTGCTCCCGCGGGTCTTAGTGGAGGGTCTTATTCAGGGCGATTTTATTATGTGGAGGCTGAGCAGCGTGAGAAGACCGCCCCCGCAAGGGGCGCTCTCTGAAGGGAGGGTGAGGACTGACCAGCTGTCTTTCCGTTTAATTCCTCCGTAGACTCACCGAGGCCTGAGAAGAGGGAGACCAAGTGCCCCATCCCCGGGTGTGACGGCACAGGGCACGTGACGGGACTATACCCCCACCACCGCAGCCTTTCGGGGTGCCCCCACAAAGTGCGGGTCCCGCTGGAGAGTGAGTGCCGCCCAGCCCTGGAAGAAGTCCATGGGTCGCCCACTTTCCCCTCCAGTTTGGGATTAGACATGGAAACACCAAGTTTTCTGTGTCAAGACAATTTCCGTCTAGCCGGGTGTTTTAAAATACAGCGTATTCATAAAAACATTGGGGTGCAGTGAGGCCAATAGATCAAGAGATGACTGGTGTTGTAAACATAACTTGCTTCTCACAGTTCCCAAGAGGAGGGGGCTCCTCAGGCCAGGCGGAGCCCCCAAGGGAAGCACCAGGGCCAGAAGGGAAGGTGGGGAGTTGAGAGTGGGGACGAATCGTTGGCAAGAGCCTTTGCTGAAGTAAGCCGGTCTCAGATCGACCAGTTGGAATTTTTCCTGGGAGCTCTAGAGCTTGGGGGCTGTCTGTGGTTGTCTGGGACCTGGCCCTGGGGGTTAGAACAGGTGGAGAGTGTCCTGGAGTGAGAATCAGATGGGAGAGTATGTCAGATGTGGACTCCAACTGTCTGGTTTGCATTTGAAAAGTGTTTACAACCTCTGGGAATTAGGGAGCCGCAGGTGGGGTCATCTCCCCAGAGTCAGCAAGACCGCAGTGTTAAGGCATCAGAATATACAGGAGATAAAAGGCCTGAGTGATGATTTGTGTGCCCTGTGGTCCTTTCTCACCTGAGATTCCAGAGCATCACCTGTGTCCCCCTCCTCCTTGACAGCAGAGACACTTGGCATCTGAAGCGTTGCCCAGAACACTTTTGCAGAGTGAGGGCTTTGTTGGTCCCTCCACCCATGTCCCACCATGAGCCCCGAAACTGGAGGGAGAGGGGAAAGCTGCTCCTAAACTTTGAAATCCCTGCAGGCTCCATCCTCTATTTTGGAGACTCTTATTGAAACACCTCTTAGGCCATACAACCTGCCCTGACGGGCATGTCTCAGTGCCAGCCGCCCCAAAGACATTTAATACTGGACGTTCGCATGGGCTTCTGGTCTTCAACCCGAAGTTGTATGGGAAGGGAGCAAGCTGAATTGTAACTAAATTCATTTGGATGCGAAGCTGAGATATCAGTTTCTTGGCATGTGATGTACTGGTAGTAAATTGCTCTTTTCTTTTCTGTGCTATTTTGTGCTTAGTTCTTGCCATGCATGAAAACGTGCTCAAGTGCCCCACCCCGGGATGCACGGGACGAGGGCATGTGAACAGCAACCGCAACACGCACAGGAGGTAATACAAATGAGACTCCAGGGACTTAACCTGTGTTATCACTATTGCTGGATCATTGTCAACTGTGTTAGCACTTGACATAGATAAGAAATATTCTCAGTGTGTGGAGAGTAAAAAATAAAATACCTCATTATTTCCCTAGAAATTTTCATAGAACAGCCAACAAAAAATGTCATATTTGAACACCAGGGGTAGATACTCATATAGGGACGCACACAGAGTGTGACCTCTGCTCTGAACCTCCCCAGAGCTGTTTGATATTGGAAAGAGTGGCTTAGGGGTTCTCTTGAACCCCATCCAATGTACATTAAAGCAGTCACCATAAAACTTCAGATTCCTGAAGGTAAACATCATTTCATTTCACTGAGAGCTATTCCACAGAGACTGCAACTAACTTTAAACACATATGTGCATTTATGTATTGCATACATGTAAATATTTTGCTAAAATGCTTATTGTTTTATATATAATATGTATAGATTATGTAATCATGAGATACTATTTGATGCATATGCATATTGCCAGAAAACTTATATTCTGTACTCTCCATTTAAACTAAGATGTAAAATTAAGTTCCTAACATTTTGCCTATAGACCCTAAGCTATTATATCATGGAATTATCTATAGCTGGACAATTGCCATTGGATGAGTGCATTCTGTTAATACTTAAAATATCACCAAGTTTCCAAATAATTCAGTTATATCTCCTTTACATAATATTTTGATTTTTAAATGAGTTTGTTTTCTATTACCTCTGAGATGAGATTTTGGGACAAATGTTGACACAGTAGTTTTGCAAAGCCCTCCGGAATCTTTTAGGATGATAATGGTGCTAAGAGAACTATTAATATTATTACGACAACATTTGGTGCATGCCAAGGATGAGTGAGGTAGGTGCCCAAGCAAATTACATTCTCTTTTTAACTCAGATCTGCCCACTTTTTTTTTTAACAGTCTTTCTGGTTGTCCAATTGCTGCAGCTGAAAAACTGGCTATGTCCCAGGACAAAAGTCAGCTTGATTCTCCCAAAACCGGACAGTGTCCTGAGCAGGGTCACAGGTATGACAGTCCCCTATGCTCCCTGTGTTCAGAGATCCTACACTGAGGGTCCTTCGCCCCCCATGTGTGAGCACCATGGGCCACCTTCATTTCAGTGTGCAGCAGCCACTGTCCACTTGAGAGGCCGGCCCAGTTCATCATCATGTCACTGAAATGAACTGCTAGACCCTCCAGAAGTTCAGCTTAAAATTAATCTGCATGCAGTGTTATGTAATGTGGATGAATCAAAAAGATATGAAGTATATGATAACATGGGCTTCCCTGATAGCTCAGTTGGTAAAGAATCTGCCTGCAATGCATGAGACCCCAGTTCGATTCCTGGGTTGGGAAGATCTGCTGGAGAAGGGATAGGCTACCCACTCCAGTATTCTTGGGCTTCCCTTGTGGCTTAGCTGGAAAAGAATCCACCTGCAATTCGGAAGATCTGGGTTTGATCCCTGGGTTGGGAAGATCCTCTGGAGAGAGGAAAGGCTACCCACTCCAGAAATGTGGCCTGGAGAATGCCGTGGACTGTATATCCACTGGGTCACAAAGAGTCAGACATGACTGACTTTCACTTTCACTTCATATAATAGTATGTATTAATCAAAGTTCTGTTTCACTCAGTGTAAGCCTTCCCACGAGTCAGGCACGCACCACCTTATGGTTGATGTAACCTTTCCATCTCATAAATCTCATTACTCAAAATATGTGATGCTATATATTCATCCTTCTCTTTCAGATATGCATATAATTTCTTTAAAACAGAAATTCATTCCAAACTGGTAACTTGTAATAAAATATCTCTTGTTGGTCCTGGGTCCTCTACATTCTCAAGCACTTTGGAGGGCTTTACATACATCTAAATAATGACAGAGGACCACACAGTGTGAAATGATATACTTATTAACACAAAAATCACACATGCAGGAAAAAAAACGATTTCAGGATTACAACAGATAACCAGATCTTCATTGTTGTTACTGAGACACTGAGCTGAGAAAAACAGTTATTAGGAACATTTTTAAGATATGGTATCCCTTAATATTTGCTTCTGTAGATTTAATTAAAAGGGCCAATTGGCATGACTTTGCCAAGAATCAAAATTACATGAGTGAAAAAGATAAATCAAGCAAAGATCATGATAATTCCTGAGTAGCTATCCGTTTAAAATCTTATAACAAGAGTTTTTGTCAGTATTACTGTATTTTCCAGGTCCTCCCTTAGTAAGTTTTTTTTGGGGCTGTGCTGGGTCTTTGTTCCCTCCAGGGCTTTCTCTAGTTGGCAGGCAGGAGCTGCTCTCCAGTTTCAGTGGCTTCTTATTGCAGGGGCTTCTCTGGTGGGTCGGATGGTAATGGATCCACCTACAATACAGGAGACCCATGTTCCATCCCTCGGTTGGGAAGATCCCCTGGAGAAGGGAATGGCGAACCATTCCAGTATTCTTGCCTGGGGAATCCTATGGACAGAGGAGCCTGACGGGCTACAGTCCTTGGGGTCGCACAGAGTCGGACATGACTGAATGACTAACATTTTGACTTTCTTTCCCTCTTGTTGCAGAGCGTGGACTCCAGGCCTGAGGGCTTTAGTAGTTGTGGTAAAAGGGCTTAGTTGTTCTATGGCATGTGGGATCTTCCCTAACCAGGGGTTGAACCTGTTTTCCCTGTACTGGGAGTTGGATTTTTAACCCCTTAACCACCAGGGAAGTTCCCTAAGGAGGGTATTTATCAAACACAGAAAAAGCATTGTTTCATTTTGCCCATTTCTTAAAAGAGATGTATTATTTTAGGCTAGAACACTGCTGCAATATTAGGGCTATAAATCTAGTTATTTATGCCATAACAAGATCAACTAATTACTTAAATATTTTGATGTAGCACTCACAAGCTTTTTACCTAATCCAAGACATATCACAGAAACTTTGACATTCTGATGAGCAAAGTATGTTTTGGTGGGAAAAATAAGAAAAATAATAAATTTTGATACTACTAAATTGTGAAAGGTATATTTGTGTTCTTTAGCCTTAGACCACAGCCCCACAATATTTGTGTTTTCCTTCGTTGACATTAGTGCTACACAGACATGATGCCCTGGTTTAATCGAGACAGTAATTCTAAAGGAATATTTAAGTCATATTTAGCTTGGATTAAGATAACTCTATTGAAAAATGTGATAGCTATTATAGTAATTTCAATTCATATTGAAACAATGGCAATTTAATAGATAAAATATTGAAATACTACCTAACACAGCAAAAGCCTTTATTCTGAACTTGGGGGAAAAAAGTAAAAAGGCTCAGAAGTTCATGGTTCAGAAATCTAGTCTCTGGTGCTGACACTGACCCTGTTGGACGTCAGGGTCCTGCTGGCTCTGCCAAAAAGAATATGATAGCATTTCCTCACTAGCGACGGTCGTGACTTCCACGGCTGCTCTGATGAACAGTGGGATGCGTGCACCTTATCAGTCCCCTGGTGGTAGTAACACCCTTTTCTCTAAGTAGCTCAGAGTGCAAATAGACATCACATACTTGCTCCTTAAGCATCTTTGTTAATGAGTGGAGGATGATGTTCTCTCTGTTACTGATGAGAGACTCAGACCAACCATGTACAACTGCCCCCCTAAACCCCCCGACTCGGCCACCCAGGGCCCAAAGCACCTCCTTGTCCCTCCTCCCTGTCTGGCTTTTCCCCAGTGCATGTCTCTGTAGCACCCACAGGTGTGACATATCCACCCTGCTTATATTCTGACTCTGGGACGCTCACTGAGAGTGTCCTCCTATTTCTCTCGAGCTCTGTGCCTCTCTCTTCAGGACGAGCTTGGTGAAGCAGATCGAATTCAACTTCCGATCACAAGCCATCAACTCTCCCAGAGCCACGGTGTCTAAAGAGCAAGAGAAGTTTGGAAAAGTACCCTTCGATTACGCCAGTTTTGATGCCCAGGTTTTTGGTAAATGCCCCCTTGTACAAACAGGTCGGAAAACACCACCATTTCCTGAATGTAAGCTTGAATTCCAATACTTATCCCCCAAAATGTATCTTGTGTATGTGTGTGTTATGGGAGGGGATGCATTTAAATAGGTAATATATTATTTATTGGTAATATTTAGCAATATTTAATAGGTAATATACTATTTCTGGGAGGAGAGAAAATATATAGTGAAATAAGAATAACAATTAAGTTAATCAGTACTATTGATATTACATGATGTTACACAGAATATGGTGAATAGTTTGTGTTTTAATTATTCTATAAATATGGTGCCATTGTTGAATCTAAATACAGTAATTCTGACAAAATATTTAATTCTCATTTATCCAGGATTGGGATTAGTACACTGGAAACTGCAATAGCTATTATAATACAGTAATTTAAATTCATATTAAAATTATGAAAATCTAATAGGTCAAATAGCAAAATACTACCTAAAGTATGACTTGCATTAGCAAAAGCTTTCAGGCTTAAGGTGAGAGAAAAAGTGAAAAGTCTAAGAGGAAACTCATAATTCAAAAGTCAAGATTTTACTAGGAAAAAAGAAGTGTGGCTATGGAGATGTTCACCCACAGATTTAAGAATTAATGCAGAAATGTGTTCATTCTCTAACAATGACACATTTGTATGGATGGTCATAATGCAAAGGTACTTGTAACACATAAAACTTGATGTTTTTACTAACAGTTTTCTCCAGTTGTTTAGAGTCCTTGAATATTCTAATGAATAGGTGAGATTTTTCACCTGGGAGTAAATCCAGGAATGATTTCTACAAAGGGAAATAATCTCCCAGTTGGGGTCCTCCATAGACCATGAATTTTTCACAGTGTTTCGCAGATCCCTGGACTCCCTTTGATCTAACACATAGTTACCTAGATGTGGTGCTCTTGGAAACACAGAATGTTTCTCCCTTCTGTGATATGAATCATCAAATTTTTCAAAGAATTTGAATGTGGTATAGAACCCAACAGCTGGCTAAACAGACTAGGGAGGAGTGTGTCCGTCAACTAGAGTACAGTGTACTCTAAAAGACTGTTTTACCTGTTCTTACTAAAAATAAAGTATAACCAACATAGGTAACCACTGACAATCTATTAGATTCAAGGGGAAAATTATACACACAAATACACACACAGTGTTTTGTATCTATATGGAGATAGTTTTATTTTATATATATATATATATATATATATATATAATATACACACATACATATATGTTAATTCATGTGAAACTAGTTAATAAGAGCCTTCTAAATATTCATATAATTTGGATGTGGGTTTAAAAAATAGAATTTTCCGTGACATTTATATAACTACAAGAATAATATTTGATAATGTTTTAAACTATATTTTATGAAAAATAATGATCAAATATTTAAAATAAACACTGCATACAGTAAAACAGCCAAATGCCTTTATAGCCCACATTAAATTTCGGATGTGCCTCCCAGTCCCTGAATGATGTTTGCAAACACCCAGAGTAAAGAGAAACACGTTTAATTCTCTCAGGGATACCCTGGTACCCATAGCAGAAGCATAAGGGAGGACTCAGCCTTGATAACTCAGTGCTTTTCTGTTCACCTTGAGAACTTGGGCTCAGTCCCACCCCTACTCGCTGCCCTGCACCTGAACACAAAAATGAAGTTAAAAAAAAAAGCTTCATCATCTACTCAGGTCCACCAAGTTGGAGGAAGAGAAGCTTCTGATTTAAGCACAAAACAAATAGCAAAGCATGCAATTCTGAATCTAAGTATAAATTGTTAGTGTGAGAACAAATATGAAACAGTCCATTTCCTCCATAGGGATCTCTGATTCTCGTACCTACGCTGTTTGTGGATGTTGTGGCCTTATACCTCTCTAGTCCCTGATAAGTTTCACTAGCGTAGACTTGAATCTACCATTTTTACCACCTGTGCTGCCAGAGCACGTGCCCAGTAACCTGAGTTAGAGTTTTTCTCATAAAATGTGTAAATGCAAAAAAATATTAAGTGAATAGGCCTCCTTTCTCAGCAGTCACCTTGTTTGATCTATGAACTCCAGTGAAAACCAATCTGAATAACATTCATTTAAGGTACCCAGAGAGAATGGATTGTGTTTCTGCGTATTCTTCACGTATTTTTATGCAAGAAGTTCTGTCTTTGAAACAAGTCTATTTAATGAGTAAATCCATGTTTGTGCAATTGCTAATCAAATCTCTCTTCAACAGCGAAGCATTTTTCCAGTCCAGGGAAATTTCCCCCCCGGCTGCCGAGTGCAGGCGCCCACACACAGAGCCCAGGCCGTGCCAGCTCCTACAGCTCCGGCCAGCGCAGTGAAGACACCCACATCGCAGCAGCTGCGGCCATCCTGAACCTGTCCACCCGCTGCCGGGAAGCCGCCGACATCCTCGCCAACAGACAGCAGGGTCTGCACGCCAAGGTAGGCAGGCCAAGAGCCCGGAGGGGGGCCAGCGGCTCGCCGTGAGGATAGGCTGCCTCCGCAATCCTGGCCATGCTCACCACCCCCATGGCCTGGCCCCCTTTGTCTTGGGAAGGGGCAAGCCTGGTGGATTCAAGGAGCAGAGAGACCAGGGCCCATTTGCAGGTTGTGCAAGGAAGCTGGGTGGGGGGTGTGGAGACTGGCTGGGGAGCCCAGTGGATTCCAAACCTCTTTTTGTGTTGGGGTCCTGGCCACAGCAGCATGAACACAGACAGCGCTATTCTGTCTGAACAGTGGAAACTGTTCGCTGTCTGAGAATCAAAGATGGTAGGATGTGTTTAATGAAACTGCCACTTGTAAAACGTGGCAAAATTCATGACATCTCATTCATGTGTGTAGAACCATCATAGAGCATAAAATGGTCTGAGATACTGTAGTTTTCTCAAAGGACATCATAAAACCTGGGTCCATTAAGTCAACAAGAGAAGGATCAAGGGCTCTTGAGAGCTCAGGGCCCAAATTCAAATCCAGAACTAAATTCTAGGAAGTTTCTGAAGATCCCCATCTTTCTGAAGCTCACAAAATTAATCACCTTTCTCTAATAACCTCTCCTCTCCAACTAACAAGGAGAAGTAGACATCTGTGTTTAGGATGTCTTGATGAAAATAGAAATCAAAGATCCTTTCTTTGTGTGTTGGCTTTTGAGGAGGGAGTCATGATGCTCCAGAGTAACAGTGATGGGGGTGCCAGAACTGGCCGCAGGCAGCTAGAGCCAGTAACGTCTGTCTACATGGAAGGCTGTTAAAAGAAATTGTTTTCCTACCTAGCTGGCAGAAGCTAGCTGACAGAGCATGCCCAGGCTGGTTTGGAGAAGAGTGAAAGTGTTAGTCACTCAGTTGTGTCCAACTCTTTGCAACCCCATGGACTGTAGTCTGCTAGGCTCCTCTGTCCATGGGATTCTTCAGGCAAGACTACTTGAATGGGTAGCCATTCCTTTCTCCAGGGAATCTCCCAGACCTTGGGATCAAACTTGGGTCTCCCGCATTGCAGGCCAATTCTTTACCATCTGAGCCACCAAAGAAGTGGTGATTAGAGAAGCGAGTTCCCCTTGCTCTGGGTGGAAGATGGCCCGGTTAAACTCTAACCCAAACTCACTGAGCACAGGCATTCGCTCCCCTTTCCCTTTAAGCTCAACTCGTCCCGGTGCAGTCAGCTGCTCACCTGTGTGCGTGCCAGGCCTTCAGGAGAGCAGGGCGCACAGTGGCATGGAGCATTTGACAGAAGAATCAGAATTAGCTTCTGGACAGGTCTGAGCCAAGTAAACCCCAGGAAGAGTTGGTGGCCAAAAACCACTCAAAAACCATTTTAAACAAATGAGTTCCTTAAACAAAGAAAAACACATTGCCTCAAAAATAAAAAGAAAATTCCAATTTCTCCAGAAATCACAGTCAAAGATTATTTACATAAATGAATGATTTTGGGTTCTTTAGAATGTAACTTTGGTTATTCTTAAATCCATTTTTAAAAACCTGAACGCATTTCTTCTTTTTAAAGGGATATTCTAATGTGCAGCTCATTGGAGTGATACTAAACTGTCTTCCTTCTTATTTGCCTTATTGTCAGTTTAGGCTGTCCCGTAAGAATAAAGGGGCTTCCCTGGTGACTCAGCAGTAAAAAAATCCATCTGTAATGCATGAGACATGAGTTTGATCCCTAGGTCAGGAAGATCTCCTGGAGGAGGGCATAGCAACCCACTCCAGTAATCTTGCCTGTAGAATCCCATGGACAGAGGAGCCTGGTGGGCTACAGTCCATGGGATCTTAAAGAGTCAGACATGACTATAGCAACTGAGCACACACGCACACATTAAAAAAAAGTGCCAGTATTATAATGGTTAAAGCTACTTAAATTTGCTTGTGTGAATGGTTGTAGGGTGAAGGCTCTACGTGGATAGATGCAGTTTGGTTCCTTCGAATTTCTGCCTTTTACCTTTGTATTCTCCACGTTCTATCAATTGCTGAAGCCAAGCAGTGAATCCAACAAAGATGACAGGAACCCCCCAAATGTCCGAGCCCCAAAACTGTCAACCACACCTTAACTGCAGAAGCCCAGCCACGGATGAGACCATAAGAGTGGAAGGGGCAGAAAGTGCAGCAGTCGGTTTTCAGAGAATCTGCGATGCTGGCAGTTAGTTTTCAAACCCTTTTCCCCATGAACATTGTCTCGTCGGACATCGTGGGTGGTAAACAGGATCAGTGTGGCCCCCTGCACTGCCACCTGGTGCCACTCTCCTCCAGGCCTGCATTTGCACACAACTGTAACGATCTGCAGAATTCCATCCTGGTTGGATTCTATTTTCTGACCTTAAAAGAGAACCTCATACATTCCTGAAACCACAAAAAGTAATTATTATAGCAAAAAAAAAAAAAAAAAAAAAGAGAGAGAGAGAGAAAGAGAGAAAGCCAAAGTAATTAACCCTGAAATATGGGCTCCAATCCAGCAGTGCCCTGTGCCGGCCGTTTCTGTTGTCCGCAATGCCCTCTGCTCCGTGCCCTTTGTTTCATGTAGGATTAAATGTAAACAATCTTGCTCCGCACTGAAAACTAGCCTGATTCTCTCTCCACCAGGATGCAGGGCTTCCTCCATGGTGGGTGTTTGGTGTGTTTGTTTTTGCTGATCAGAATCCAGAGACCTCTTGAGTTCCTAGTTCGGAAAACAAGATATAGAAATACACAGCTTTCCCCCATTCTCAACTTCTGGAGCTGAGCATAGGAGCACTGTTGATGGACTAGAGAGATTCTGGCAGGAGGATTCAGCTGTCCCAAATGGAGAGTCTGTAGGTGCTCTGCCCAACAGAGTAGAGTCCCTCAGAGACCCTGCCTTCAAGGAGCTTATCAAAGAAGGACAAAAAAAGTGGTCAGTGCAGGAGGAGAGCAAGGTCTTCAGAGGGGCCTTTCCTGAGGTCCAGGGGAGGTGTGGGTGACTCTGTAGGGAATTTGACCAGAACTTTGACAAAGGATTGATTTTCTTCTGCCTCCATCTGGTCCTTTCCTTCCCCCAGTGAGCTTCTCAGAAGTCGTTTAAAGAGCCTGAGAGGAGAACAAGTTATGAATCTTGCATGTGGGCATGACTTTGTTAAAATCAAGCCAAAGGACATTGACCTTGAGACTGCCTTTATACCCACTCATCAGGGCTAATACAAATTCTTTCAAGCTATGTGCAAAGTCATAACTCACCCCAAGTTTGCCAGGATAACTGAATTCATGATATACAAAATCCCTACTCTTGTGTAAGAAAAGAGGGCAGAGGCAAACCTCAGGGAGGCAAGAGACCCTCTTCCAAAAACAATGAAGCACGTTATGAACATTCTGAAGTGTTCTTCTTCCTGAGTTTCTCAACCTGAGTGTCTGCTTACCCCACACGCCTCCTTCACCGCCCAGCCCTGGGTGGAGGTGCCAGGGCAAACGCTGTCAGTTGCTGCCTGAGCTCACATCCACTACATCCTGAAAGTAGATCTTAGAAAGAACTGCTCCTGTTAAAATCCAGTCCAGCACTTACACAGCATGTCCACACTGCCTAAATCACCTGTGCGTGTTTTAAGTATCTCTTTGAGAAATCTAGTCAGAGAAAAATTAGTAATAGCAATACCGAGTGGAGATCATTGTGGTTACGGACACTTCTGTTTGAAGAATGAGCCACAGTGTGATCCTGGAACTGTCCTTGGTCCTGAGATTTGTAGCCTGTGCTTCATTTCCATGTGGAATTCCTGTGAGTTTGCAAAACATAGATGGACCACAGCTTCAGACATTCCCCCTTGAGTCTGGAGATGGTGCTCCTGAGATGAGCACAGGGCTGAGGACAACCAGGCAGCAGGAGGAGTGAGCAGCGGGGGTATGGGCAGTCCGCTCCATCCTCCTTCCTCCCCACCCTCCTCCTCCTCCCTCGTCAGCAGAGGTAGGAACAGGCACACAGTCTATCTTTATCCCAATCACTGCCGCTTGCCAAGTGTTCTGTTGTTTGTTTTGGTGTTTTCCCCACCTGTTTAGACAAAGTGGCATATGCACAGTGTGCCTTAAAAGAAAACAAAAAATTGACACTTGCTTGAAATGTTTAAAGTTCAAAGTCTGTTTTGTACTTGAACAAGGCCGAGAAACAACACGCTATCCCATCGTGACTCCTGCTGCCTTCTCTCAGAAATAGCCCGGCGGCTCTGGGGATGGTTAGAATCCAAAATCAGCCTTTTTCAGTAACTTTAATGTGAAGTCAGATGCTGCTGCACAATGTGAGTGAACTGCTCTGAGGGACTGTAGTCAGGATCTCAGAGAACCAGCGATGTGTGTGGGGAAACCACCGCTTTGCTTCTGTGTAGAACAGCGTGGCGAGAGCTCTTAGAGTCCAAAAACCCAATCAAATTATGATTATTATCAGTTGTGTTGTTTACTGAATACCTACTATGTGTCATGCACTATAAATGAGCCCTCTGCCCATAATGTACCGTGTGCTTAGTCACTCAGTCATGTCTGACTCTGTGTGACCCCATGGATTGTAGCCTGCCAGGCTCCTCTGTCCATGGGATTCTCCAGGCAAGAATACTGGAGTGGGTTGCCAAGCCCTTCTCCAAGGGATCTTCCCAACCCAGGGATCAAACCCAGGTCTCCTGCATTGCAGGCAGATTCTTTACCATCTGAGCCACCAGGGAAGTCCAAGAATACTTGAATGGCATCTCATTTTGCAGATGAAGAAAGTAGTGCAGAGATATTAAATAATGCCCCTTAAATGGCGCAGCTACGACTGTTGGAGATAAAACTTGAATTCATGCCTAACTTTTGATCTCCTTGATAAATTTATCATTCTCTGGTATACAAACTACTGGTCTACCAAGAGTTTTCACTATGACTTCAAGTGTCAGACAAAGATTTAGGGAAAAAGATTATAAATTTAGCTTCCCTGGTGGCTCAGGTGGTGAAGGATCTGCCTGCAATGCAGGAGACCCAGGTTCAATCCTTGGGTTGGGAAGATCCCCTGGAGGAGGCAATGGCAACCCACTCCAGTACTCTTGCCTGGACAATTCCATGGGCAGAGGCACCTGGTGAGCTACAGTCCATGAGGTTATAGAGATTCAGTCATGACTGAGTGACTGACACACCAACACTTTACTTTTTTACCTTCTATCAGTCACTTACTTCTCTTCTGAATTCCATCACAGGATTTCTATTAGTATATCTCATGAATCATACTCTTAATAGTATTAATATTAATATTCAATTGCTATTTAGTAAGAATAAGATGTTTTCAGTTCATTTATTTATTTTATTAATTTATTCATTTGATTTTTTGAGGTATGTGTGATCTTAGTTCCCTGACCAGGGACCAAACCCATATCCTCTGTAGAAGAAGCACAGAGTCTTAACCACTGGACCACCAGGAAGTCCCCATTTGTTTATTGTTAGTACCTTGCCTACCCTTTCTTGAGGATCAGTTCAGTTCAGTTCATTTCAGTTGCTCAGTCACGTCCGACTCTTTGCGACCCTATGAATTGCAGCATGCCAGGCCTCCCTGTCTATCACCAACTCCTGGAGTTACTCAAACTCACGTCCATCGAGTCAGTGATGCCATCCAGCCATTTCATCTCATCCTCTGTCGTCCCCTTCTCCTCCTGCCCCCAATTCCTCTCAGCATCAGAATCTTTTCCAATGAGTCAACTCTTCGCATAAGGTGGCCAAAGTACTGGAGTTTCAGCTTTAGCATCATTCCTTCCAAAGAACAGCCAGGACTTATCACCTTTAGGATAGACTGGTTGGATCTCCTTGCAGTCCAAGGAACTCTCAAGAGTCTTCTCCAACACCACAGTTCAGGAGCAAGAGGATTTTACTTTTTTATATTAATTAGATTTTTAAACTTAATTTTTATTTTATATTATAGTTGACTTACAGTGCTGTATTAGTTTATGGTATACAGCAAACTGATTCAATTGTACATACACATGTATCCATTCTTTTTCAGGTTCTTTTCCCATATAGATTATTGCAGATTATTGAGTAGAGTGCCCTGTGCTATAAATAACTTGGTGTTAACATATACACGCTTGTCCTCTGGAACATGTTTTCAAAGTAGGCAGGGTATTGTTACCAAGGACTTTCTGTTAGCACAGTGAACTGTATTCAATACCCTGCCTACTTTGAAAACATGTTTCAGAGGACTTCCAATATGAAGATGTTTCCACAGAAAACCCCCCTGAATCAGGAACAGAAGAGCCTTAGTGGAGAGATGCAGCAGAAACCCGTCTGCAGAGCCCGCCCCCCCCCAACCCTTGCATTCGTCTTAGCCCTGTCACAAAACAAGGAGGTGGTTCAACCTCTCCTTATTAACATCGGAAAATATGCCAAATAAGGAAAACAAGGCCATCGTATTCTACCAATGCCTTGGAAGTTAATGCTTTTCATAATCAAAACATTTAAAGTAAAATTACAGTTTTGTTTTTTATTTACTTTGTCACCATCTTTGAGTGTAAGGTAGTTTTTTAAAATTTTTGAAACAATATCATATTATCATTTTCCTGGGAAATATTCAAGGAAAAGAGCCCTTAGCCTATCCTCACAAGAATTTCTGTGTTTTCCCTTTTATTATTCTTCAGAAAACGATTTTCTTCCTATTTTCCCTAGTTGTAAGTGTAGCCAGAATTCCAGGTTGCCTCCTGCCTTCAGTGACAGAAGTCTTTTCCCTGTCAAAACAAAGTCCTTGAAATTATCATTTTACTGATCACATAACATGCCAGTTAATAGGTGCAGTGTTATATTGTCCCTCTGTTGGCAGACATCTGAGTCACTACTGATTTTATAGTACAGATAAGGCTTATCATAGATAATCACCTCAACTTTCAGCTGAATAAAAATTTATAATTTATATATAAATTATATAAACTAAAATAATAATTTGTAGTCTATTTCACTAAAAGTGTCCTATATGTGTCACATAAGCTTCTTGAAGGCAGCGACACTAGATTTTTCCATTTTCTTTTGCCCTAAATGTAATGGCTTGAAAATGTTATGTGCTTTCTCGATCCTTTTGAAAATCAACACACATCACAGGAAATATCTCTAACTCAGAAGTGGCTGAATTACATGGTCACTGATGTTGCTCCCAAGTTGGAGAGTATATGAGCAGTGTTACACCAGGCTCAAGAAGCTTAAAATTCAAATAATTAAAATAAGAACTAAGCCCCTTGAGAAATGAGCATCTTAGGAGTCAGGCTGGGGGTCCCTGTCTGGTGGGGCTGTCCTCTCCCCCTCCTATGGACTCTCCCACGACCACCAACCCCTCCTTATCGCCCTGCCATGTGGAGTTTCAAGCACAGAGAGAAATGATGTCTATTGATACTGCTCTGAATGAAATCCATGCAGTAAACGTGTGATCCACCCATCCATGGGCAGAAAGGGGCCCTTCTCTGGTGCTGTGTGTAATTGTCGAGTGCATCTGTGAGCTCACTTAAAGCCCATCTGTACCCGCATGGCCGCCTGCTACCCCCCTCCCCTTCCCCAGCACAGTCAGGTGCTCAGAGCAGCCGGCTGGGGCGCGGGGCACAGAAAACCACCTCTTTCAAACATTAGGAATGATTTTTTTTTTCAATCAACCCATGATTACTCAAGATGTAGAACCACCACAACTTTGAGAATCTCTGTTTTTTGTTTTTTGTTTTTTGTTTTCTCATTTACTCATTGGAAGTTTTCTTTTTCCTGTAGAAACTAAAATATATATTAGTGTTGTCTTGGAATAGTTGGTTTTTTTTTTTTTTTTTTTTAGCAAGCTCGAATCTGCACTATTTATGGGTTTTGCACTATAAAATGCTGCAGCCCAGTCACGTGGCTCCTTTTTCCTAAGCCATCTGTCACAGAGGTCTGGAATTTTATGTGAGCGTTGGTTGTGCAGTCTTAACCCAAGTTTTTTATTTTTTTATGAAAAAAATGTCAGCAACTACAATATTTAGCATTTTACTTTACATTGGCCATTAAACTTGATTGCTATAGCTCTGTTTCATTGCTATAGTTACATATTAGCGTGGAAGCCAAAAGTTGTTTTGATGTGCTTGTGGCAGACTGCATTGTATCATGGAGAGAGTGTGCAGCACAGATATGGTTAATATCTTGGATTTTTGTAACTAAGGTTTATTAATGCTGGTATAAAAACGTATTTGATATTATACAGATGGCATAAGATGTGGTGGTTACTAAGTTATTATCCTGGATAAGCTCTACTGTGAAATTCAGGGCTTAAAACTATCACAGGAGATTAAACTATTTACTAAAAAGGACAGAAAGACAGGACGAAAGCATCTTAGTACAAATACATTAGAAGTGTATTTACCTCCCATAGATACCGTAAAGCATCTTTACCTGAGAGACTGAGAACAAAAACTTTGCAGGTAAAACAAGCAGACAGAAGAGATGCTTTTATTTTTTAATTCAGCAACAGTACAGTGGATCTCATCTCAGTGGGAATGTTGGGGAGGGGGTAAGGGCAGAGCGTAATTGGGGGGTTAAAATAAACCCCTGGGAAGTAACTGTTAGGGATTTTAGGAACATATTCAGGGAACTCTCCTGCTTTTCCAGACAAAAGAAACAGGGGAGAGACATTGTCTAGAAGTTAATTGTGAATTGACGGACGGCAATGAGAACCCGGGGAAGGTATTCCTTTGACCCACTTAGGAGGGTAACAAGCTCGCTCTCTGAGCATCCTGGGAGTTACTGTCTGGCAGCGTTCACGATTCAGGATCGTGCACACCATCCTCGGGCACGTGACTTGCAGAAGGGCCAGGATGCATGGGGACCTTGTTGGCACTTGAACCTTAAAAACAAAACGAAGCCTAGCCAAGGTCTCCCGAGGAGAAATGTTGTGAGGCAGAATTAAGGTCTCATACTGAGTATCTGGAAAATAATCACCTTTATTCTGGAGTTTTCAATGTAGAACTTAACCTCCTACCCCCACCCTCATCATGCTGCCAGCTGCCACTTCACGGCCCCGAGGGGGAACTAGGCGTGCACTGCCCACCTCCCCCAGCCCGCCCCCCGTGAGTTAACCAAGCTCTTCTGGTTCAAGTCACCCAGGGTAAAATGTCACTGCCACAGTGATCTAATATGGCTCTAATATTTCCCAATAAAAATTCTCTCCCAGCTGGCTGTTTTTTGCATGGTTTTCATGTTGGGAGGGGGATAGTGTGTCTCTTTATTAACTCCAGTGTTAATGCTTTAAAGGATGAATTGGGAGTGATAATTCTGCAAACTAGAAAGGAAGATTTAAAGCTAAACTTAAAAAGAAAAGATAAAATACGTTTAGCCAGTACATTTAGTATTTGGACCATCTTACTTATATTCAGGCTTACATTGCTTAAACCCAGAAACACGAAACTCCCTAATGGGGCTGCCCTGAAAAGTCTGCCTAAGAATTGAACATTAACCAAAGCGAATCAGAAAGCGAGATTTAAAATCAGATATACTTCCATAAAAGCTTGCATTTAAAATGATCCCTTAAAAGCCCCACATGGCCAGGCTACCACTGCAAACTGCTTACATGGTTTTTTTTGTTTCCTGTTATACACAGGGGGCTGAGATAGAAGTGGATGAGAATGGCACATTGGACTTGAGCATGAAAAAAGCTCGAATCCTGGACAAAGCTGCACCCCTAACTTCCACTAACCCTTCTGTTCCAACTGCTTCCTCTTCCCCGTTCAAAACCAGCAGCCTTCTGGTTAACGCAGCCTTCTACCAGGCCCTGTGTGACCACGAGGGCTGGGATACGCCCATCAACTATAGCAAAGCCCACGGGAAGACGGAGGAGGAGAAAGAGGTACTGTTCCAGTGTCGGTCAATAAGTTGGAGACAGAGCGTGATCGGAGAGCGTGGTTCACTTATTCCTCCTGCACCGTTTCTCACCATCTTATTTAGATAACACGTAATTCTGTAGCTGGATTTTTATTTTGGTAAAGCGATGATTTTAAATTTCAGGAGGTATTTACAAATGAATTCAACATTTCCCACCCCTTGCCTAGAACGAGATGTCATTAGAGTCTGTCATATCACCGTTAAGGGTTGAGTTATGTGCGCTGAGAGGTGGTGTCATCTATCCTGGGGACACAGCAGCCTGTGAGCCATGAGCCCATGCGTCACTGCACCAGAGGCTGGAACACGAGAGCAAATCTGTACAGGGATGCTTCTTGTCAAATTCCCTTCCATGGTTTCACAGAGGGAAGGTGTAGGCATCCCTCCATGCAAAGCTGTAGTCCAGGGACTGATCTTGGCTACTGGGTGTCCCAGCTGTGGCAACCCCAGACTTGTGGGCTGGGTTATCCCTGGAGGTGGTGTCACCCTGGAAGTCAGATGTTGTGCAGGAAGCCATCAGCTTCCTCTCATGGCTGGAGCCCCTAGGGGTGGGTCTGATGAGCCCTGACTCAGTGTCATTCCAAAGAGTTCACGGCCACATCCTCCACTGGTTAGCCTCTGGGTCACTGCACATGTGACCCCAGCCTTCCTGCAAGTGATTTTGTCTGTCCTAGGGAAGTCTTGGTGTTTGCCAGCTGACACATTTGAAGAACTGAAGTAGACATTTGGAAGTAAGCATCATCCCCCTTTTTCAGATTTGTGAAGCTCAGAGACTTTGGAGGGAGGCTAATTTAATTTTAGCATACACTTTATTTTTTATTGAAGTATAATTGGTTTACAATATCATATAAGTTCAAGAGTACAGCACAGTGCTTCAGATAATATACATATGCACATACATATACACATACACATACATATATACATACACATACATATACACATACATATACACATACATATACACATACATATACATATACATATACATATACGTATACATATACATATACATGGGCTTCCCAGGTGGCTCAGATGGTAAAAAATCTCCCTGCAATGCAGGAGACTGGGGTTCGATCCCTGGGTCGGGAAGATCCCCTGGAGGAGGAAATGGCAACCCACTCCAGTATTCTTGCTTGGGAAATCCCATGGGTAGAGGAGCTTGGCGAGTTACAGTCCATGGGGTCACAAACAGTCGGACACGACTGAGCGACTAACACTACTCACTCTACATATGTATGTGTATGTGTGTGTATTCTTTTTCAGATTCTTTTCCCTTACAGATTATTACATAATACTGAGTATAGTTCCCTGTGTGACTTTAGCATCTTGCTTAACATCTCTGGGCATGAGTCAGTGGTAGTGGCAGTGATCACAAAATTGGGGTGTTTTCTGTTCCCCTGCTGTCCTTCCCCCCACCCTCCCCCTCCACACTTTCGTCGGCATCCCCATGTCCAGTAAGACTGGCCCCGAGGATGTAGGACACCCATCTGGTAGGAGAACCAACCTGTAGCCAAGCTCCTGGGTGAGTGAGCAGTTGAGCAGGCATGCAGAATAGCTGGACCGGGGGTGGCCTGAAGGAGCCCCCAGGACCCAAGGCAGGTCTGCGTCTCCGTCACCACCAGCCACACCTTCCCAGGAGGGCAGGGATCTCCCACGGCAGCAGGTTCCAGTTAGATTCTGCCATGTGGGGCTTAATCACTGTCCTTTCTTTGGCTTTTTTTTTTTTAATTTTAAAATCTTTAATTCTTACATGCGTTCCCAAACATGAACCCCCCTCCCACCTCCCTCCCCATAACATCTCTGTGGGTCATCCATTTCACCCACGTATTTAGGGATGGTTTGAGTTAATCTATCATAACACTACTTTAGAAAAACTTTCTTAAATCATACACATTCAACTTTAATGTAAAACAGACCCTGCAAAGTGTAAGAAGCTGGTTTGCCTCTGGTGGTGAGCGAGAATTGGTGAACATGTGTCTCTGTCCTCCTCCGCATTCCCTGGTCAGCTTGTGCAAAGTCCCCAAGGTTACACCTTGTTTATGTCATTGCCATATAATCCAGAAATGTGCCTACATTCACACTTGCCATCACTCCACACTGGGGTCTGAAGTGGAGATGAGGTGGTGGGGGTGGATCCTTTGGAAGCACAGCCCAGATGAGAGCAAGGATGGTGATTCTTCTGGGTCAGGGACACCCCCAGTCCAGGAGAACCCCCTATTGCCAACCAGTCTCCTGCCTAAACCACTCCCAAATGAGGGCACCTAATCCCAGCTATGAGACCTGGAGGTGGGGTCCAGTCAAAAATGTGTGGCATGGAGGACGGTCCCTTACAGAGTGACCGTTAGTACATCCTTGTTCTTGGGCAAGTCTGCTGGGACAAAACCCCCCACGTTGGAGAGGCTTGGTGCCATGTGCTGGGGGCTTGGACTTTCTCTTCCTCTCCCTTGCAACCCCACTGCATACCAGCCAAGGTCACTGTTCACCCCAAGTCTCTTTTCTGCTTGCACAGAGTCAGACATCTGGTCCAGTCTCCACCAGTAACAAAGCAAAGTTCTTTGTTTTGCTCCCTTTCAGAGTCTTTGGGTCATTTGACATAGGTTCTGATGGCTCAGTGGTAAAGAACCTGCCTGCCAATGCAAAGGACGCGAGAAATGCGGGTTTGATCCCTGGGTCAGGAAGATCTCTTGGAGGAGGAAATGATGACCCTCTCCAGTATTCTTGTCTGGAAAATCCCTGGAAATGGACAGAGGAGCCTGGCAGGCTACAGCCTATGGGGTTGCAAGAGTTGGACATGACTTAGCTGTAAACCACCACCAGAATTTCTATAGCAATGTCTGCAGGGTACCCCTTATATTCTGGGGCACTCCTGCCGCTTGGGGGTTGAGTAGGTACCTTGGGGACCTCCTTGGCTGTGTGTACTTCTTATCACTCAGCGGAAAGTGAAGTCTCATAACAAATATTCTCTCTTTAGAAACATGTGAGGAGTCATCTGGGCAGCTTTGTGGATTCGGCTGGGGCCCGTTCCTATCTAATGCTGATGGAGCTGATGTCCCAGCGCAGTCATAGGGAAGATGGATCATTTCGATTAGACCTCTGCTCTTTTCAGAGCGGCTTACTCCCTTCAGGTCTGCTAGTGCATGCTCACTGCTACAACTTGCAACCTAAGTTATCTGACATCTGGGCTTCCCAGGTGGAGCTAGTGGCAAAGAACCCACCTGCCAATGCAGGAGACATAAGAGACATGGGTGCGATCCCTGGGTTGGGACGATGCCCTGGAGAAGGAAATGGCAACCCACTCCAGTATTCTTGCCTGTAGAATCCTATGAACAGAGGAGCCTGGCCAGCTATAGTCCCTGGGGTCGCAAAGAGTCAGACATGACTGAAGTGACTTAGCACACAGCACACATCTGACATCTGGGATTGACAAGCTACTGGAAGTTCGATGTTATAACAAGAACAAAGACGGCTTTGGAGATCCTGAGTTCCTGGAGTCCTAGGGCTTGGGCTAGGTTTGAGTTGACAAGGTAGTTTTTAAGCTCAGTGCCTATTGTCAGGGTCTGAGCGTGGGTGGTTGACTGCTGAGTGCTATCCCCACAGGACATACACAAAAGTGCTTCTGAATCCCTGTAAGCCCTGGGACAGGAGCCCTGGGACGGTTCCTTACCCCTGCTCTTTGTTCCTGAGTCCATGCCAAGGTGATTTGCATGTGTGAAATAAAGAGCGTATTTTTCACATTCTGTTCTGAATCCCAGAATTGATGCTCAATAGTTACTATTTTGTAGAAATCGATGGTAGTCAATGTCCTCGTTGCGAAGGTAGCACAGGGTGGCCACACTGAGTCAGAATAAGGATGATGGCTCTTTCTCTACAGTGTCTCACTCTCCTGACTAATCTGAAGAGCAGGATTCTTACCAAAGTTTCTAGAGAAGGAAATTGAAGCCAGATGGAGTGAACTTGCTGTTCTTTGGTCATATAGAAATTTAGTAATGGGCCTGGGTGTCAGGACCAGGTGCCAGGACCAGGTGCCATCTCAGGATGGCAGGACCAGAATTCTGAGCCCTGGTGCAGAACATGGCCAGTGACCACGCAAACCAGGGACGGATGGTCCTGGCTGTGCTTCCCGGGAGCTCTGCCGAGATGCTGCTCAGGGTCCCAGGGTGCTCTGTGAACCTGGGCTGCTCTCAACTCCACACACTCCACACACCCTCACACCCCACACCCACACAGCCCCAAACCCCACATACCCCCACACACCCCTACACCCTGCACCCCACACCCCACACCCTACACACTCACATCCCACACACCCTCACACACCCTCACACCCTACACCAACACAGCCCCAAACCCCACATACCCCCACACAGCCCACACACCCCTACACGCCACACCCCATACACCCACACACCCCATACCCCACATAACCCACACACTCCACACTCTCCACACACCCCGCACACCCCTACACCCTACACCCCACACACTCCACACACCCTCACACCCCACACCCACACAGCCCCAAGCCCCACATACACCCACACAGCCCACACACCCCTACACCCCACACCCTGTATACACTCCTCACACACCTACAACCACAGGCCACACACTCCACACCCCCTCACACACCCTTACACCCCACCCACACAGCCTCATACCCCACATACCCCCTCACACCCCATACACCCCCACACCCCCTTACACCCCACACCCCGCACACCCTCACACCCCACACCCCATACACTCCACACACCACATACCCACACTCCACATGCTCCACAACCCCTCACACCCTTACACCCTGCACCCCACACTCCATACACACGCCACACACACCTATAACCACAGCCCACATACTCCACACCCCCTCGTATCCCCTCACACCCCACACCCACACACCCTCATACCCCTCACCCCATACACTCCACACACCCTCCACACACCGTACACCCACACCCCACACACTCCACACGCCAACAACCACAGCCCACACACTCCATACCCCCTCACACACCCTTACACCCCACACCCACACAGCCCCATACCCCACATACCCCCACACACCCTCCACACACCCCACACTCCCCTCATACTGCACACACTCCACACACCCCACACTCCACACACCCCTTACACTGCACACGCCCCACACCCTCACAGCCCCCACACCTCCCACACCCCCCACCCCACACAACACTCACGCCTGTACTCCTGACCAGAAACTGGGTGATTATTTCTAATTCATTGTTATCTTGTTCATATGCACAACAGTTGCTTAATTTTGGTGGTAATTTTCAGAAAATATTGTCTGTCTCTCTCAGTGAAATAGCCTGTCCAGATGCCCCCTAAAAAAAAAATCCTGAATCTGGAAAAAACTCAAACTATCTCGAAAGGAAAGTGCTGAGAAATAACTAGAGCTGTCAGTTTTGTTCAACTGTCAGTTCTCCAAAGACTTCAGATGTTAAAAGTGCCAGATGCTATTATCTGTTATTCATGCTCTCATTATGTTCTGGTTTTTACTAAAATCAATATAAACTCCTATTGTACATTAAAGGAATTTCATCGCACCCATGCACTCTCTAAACACACATATATGTATGCCACATTTTCTCTTATGTATCTCCAATATAAATTATTATTTTCAAAAGGATGCTATAAATTTTGAAAAAAAACCTGACAAATGATGTTGACATATTTTTTATGGTATGCAGTTTAAGAGTTTATATGATATACAATGCTTCTGTAACAAAATTAAACATTCTTATAATGAGGGTCACCTGCATTTTAATACATATGCTCTCTGCAAGTTTCTAGAGGTAGAATGCTGAGCCAAAAGAAAAAAAAAAAAAGGAGGAAGGGAGAGACAATCATTTCATAATGCGATTGCATATCCAAGAGTCCATAATTTTTTAAGGAAGTTACAAAATATTTAAAAGGTCATATCCAATAAGATTATTCTGTTGAAACAGCACCACATTTTACTGTGCTGTTAAATACCATATACTCTGCAAGAATTAACTTTGAATGCATTTGAGATAGTAAGTTAAGCTCTCATAGATGATTATTCCTTCCAGAATCTCTTATTCCCTTGTTTTCCACAGTGTGCAGATTCAACAAACAACAGCTGATAAGCTTTATACGTTCATCGGTGAATGTACATGCCTTCTTAGAGATGCTTTGTTAATTTCTATCACAAAGAAAATAATAAAATAGCTCTTTTCTGCTTTACGCCATTTTTGTGAAAAATCTAGCATCTGATCAGAAAAACAAAGTCTGTTCTTTGTCTTTCTTGTGAAGTCAGGATCAGTACTAAACTGAAAAGAAGGCCATGAAAATTAGTAATGATCCAACACTGAATTTGGATCAGTTAATAACAATCCCATCCAGTGAGTAAAAGCATTACAAAATATCAACTTAGCAGAAGAGGTCATTGGATATACGTTTGTATCCACTTTCAAAAGGCCAAGACGCTTTGTAAATTATAGTGGAAAACACTACCCACGCTGAATCCAGGCACCTCCAAATGAAATGGATAATAGTGTATCTGGGGGCTTCCCTGGTGGCTCAGTGGTAAAGAATCCACCGGCCAATGCAAGAGATACGGGTTCGATCCCTGGTCCAGGAGGATCCCACGTACCTCGGAGCAACTAAGCTCGTGTGATACAACTCCTGAGTCTGTGCTCTGGAGCCCAGGAGCTGCAGCTGCTGAAGTACCTGTGCACCTAGAGTCTGTGCTCCACAAGCTTCTCTCCACAAGAGAAGCCCCTGCAATGAAAAGTCCATGGACTGCTCGCCACCACTAGAGAAGAGCCCAGGCAGTAATGAAGACCCAGCACAGCAAATGAATAGCAAATAATATTTGTTTAAAATAGTGAATCCAGTTTAAGGTCTTATAATTAGGAATTGCTTCGCTCTAGTCACATTGTGAAATGTGAAAAGGATAACCATCATTCACTTGTTTTCTATAGATTTCACAGAAGCAGCATTAAAATAACCCTTCTCCTTGTACCTTAATAGACGCGATCATCAAGCACCCATTTCTCTTTGTTTTTTTAATGGTGTATGATTTTCTGCTACTAGTTTCAAACATTTATCAATAATTCAAAATGGAATACTCAGTATTAAAAATAATATGAAAAAAAGAAATTAGACCAAACCAGGTTTTACTAATTTGCTCTGAAGATCCTGTTTCTTGAGGTCATTCACGCATGTTTTCACCACTGTGTGGCCTGGTGTAAAATAATCAATTGAACTGTTGCCCAGGTAATTAATGAAGAAAATTACATTTGCCTTTATAACTGAGATCAAGGCTTAGAATTTTTCTTAGATTGGGAAAATCCACGGATTTTGTTTTTCCATTGATTTTGAGTGTCAACTCAGAATGATTAAAATTGTATTTACCCTTGCAATGTCATGTCCATGCGATTTAAATGAGATTTGCCCTCAACAACTCAAAATTGTTTTCTCATCTTAAACGGATCAATACTTTTGAGATTTAGGAGACAGTTTGTTTTTTTTAGTAGTAGTTAATCTGATTTTAATATTAAATCCAGAAAATATTACATTTACTGAAAATAAGCTTAATGATAAAAGTAAACTAATTATGTGTTTGAGTGAAACCATCATTAGTTGTCTGACAATAATATATCAGATGGTAAATAAGTGATGTGAAAGGATTGATGAGATTTCCTTATGAAATCAGGATCAGTACTAAGCTTAAAAGGAGACCGTGAAAATTAATGATAATCCAACAAGACAGTCCATTGAGAGAGTGAAAACATGAGAAAAAACCAACTTAGCAAAAGAGGTAGCTTAAGGAAAACAGTAAGGAATTGATGTGAGACTAAAAACAGGTGTCCAGAAAAATCAAGCTAAACGTTGCCGAGACATTGTGGACTCAGCCACTATGCATTTAAGCAAATAGTTTAAATCTTATTTGCATATCAGGAAGGACATTTTAATAAGCTAAATTTACTTCTTCGTTCTCTATTTAAAAATTTTTGTGATTCATTTTTTGCAGAATTTCTTGTCTTACCAGTGCCTACTGTGTACATGGCAACCCACTCCAGTATTCTTGCCTGGAGAATCCCAAGGACAGAGGAGGCCGGTGGGCTACAGTATGTGGGGTCACAAAGAGTCAGACATGACTGAAGTGACTTAGCAAACTCGCGCACTATGTACATAGAGAACTATTTCCATGCTCTCTAGGAAATGTTTATTATACTGTAAAACGTGAAATATATTGAAGTTAATATTTTAAAATATTAACTTATTTACATGGCTCAAGAAATTCCTCTGTAGTTTTATCTGCCAACATGTGAACTTTTAAAAATTGGGCCTTCGAGTTATAATTTCTCATTCTTTACCAAGGATAAAGGTCCATGGCATCCCAGGTGTACCCTTATAATTTTTTTTTTTATTTTGTGTACAAATCCAGTGAAGGATGTCATCTAAGTCTTTAAGCCAAAACTCAGATTTGACCCCGATGACCTCAAATACAATTGTTTTTCCAGGGTTTCCTAATACCTTGTGTGCTTCTATATTTTTTTTTCCAGAAAGACCCAGTGAGCTCTCTAGAAAATTTAGAGGAAAAGAAGTTCTCTGGAGAGGCCTCCATACCAAGCCCTAAACCCAAGCTCCACACCAGAGATCTCAAGAAAGAACTCATCACGTGAGTGACCTGTGGTTCTAGAATGGAGACTCCTGATCAAAGCCTTGAGTAATAACACCTTGGCTTATGGAGCTGACTTGACACTGCTTTAGGGCAATTTTGACTGACCGATAGTTAAATATGCTATGTGTACCTAGACCTCTACTCAGAACTAAGAGGATTATGAAAAAAAGGTGCATGATTTGATCTTGTGCTAAGGGAATTAAAAGTCAAATTGAAAAACAAAATATGTAAAACAATTAGAAATGTTTATGTTCTGATCAGAGATTTTAATCTGACATTCCCTGACTTCAGAGGAGCCAAGTTAGGGCTAGAGATAGTCTGTGTGAGTGTTAGTCAGTTAGCTGTATCTGACATTTTGTGACCCCAAGGACTGTAGCCCATCAGGCTCCTCTGTCCATGGAACTTTCCAGGCCAGAATATTGGAGTGGGTTGCCATTCCTATCTTCAGGGGATCTTCCCAACTCAGGGATCGAACCTAGGTCTCCTGCAATGCACGCAGATTCTTTACTGTCCAAGCCACCAGGGAAGCCCAGAAACTGAAAGCTTCCTGCAGCATGTTATTTGGGAAGGGAGTTCATGGGTTTTGTTACATTCTCAAGGAGTTCTATGACTCAGGAGAGTTGAAAGACCCAGGCAGGTAGTACTGGTCAAGTTGCAGTGGGTTGTTCATCAGGAAGGGTTGCTTGGACCAGAAGGCCCTATGCCGAGCCCCAGGACCAGGCGGCCCGGAGAGACAGAGACAGAGTCAGAAGGCGGGGCCAGGACAAGGGGCCTGAGAAGATGGCCTGGTTGCAAGTTTTCCATGAACAGACCACATGTTTGAGCAGAAATATGAGCTAGTGCTGGGCTATTTGGGGAAGAGCAGTGTGCAGAGTTCTGCTGAGGCCGTATACATGTGGGGGACCGTCTGGGGTCAGAAAGATCTTCTAAAATGTTAACTAAAGATGCAGACGTGAGATATGGCCTGGGAGACAGTGCCTTTGGGGAAGACAAATAGAAGGAAGGGGACAGAGTGTTCATCCCAGAATTTGAGAGCACGCATGCTGCTGGGACCTGAGAGGGTCAAAGACGCCCACAAAGAATATAGACCTGGGGTCAAGGAGGAAGGTGATGGTCTTGGGAGCTGAGAGCTCAGAAAATTCCCACCTGGGCCTTTGGTGGTTTCAAATGCCACAGGAAGTTCAGCGAAGTCAAAGCAGAAAAGGCAGAATGCCCAAGCATCGGGTTCCCTTACCAGAATAGTGTTTCCTGATGCCTGAGCATCCCTGAGCACTGTACCCCCTGGGAGGTGACCTGGGCAGCCAGGTACTTACGTCCTCCTGGCCTGCTAGTCAAGTTGCTAAAATTTTTGTATGGATTTTGTTTCTGCATATTATCTCAAAGATCCTCAAAAAGGACCAATGTTTATCCTTTGAAGGCAGATTTTGGAAATTTCCATAGTTGTTTCAAACTAAATGTAGTGTGAAAAACTGATGATTAACCTGCATCACCATGTTGGACAGAAAAATGAAGTGCAATTATTTTGTCATGGGCCCTTCTCATTGGTGCAAAGAGAAAGGGCTCTGAAAATGCGGTGAACGATTTTCGGAATGTAGCCATGAATTCCTAGGACATGAGCTCCTTAGAGGCCTTGTGGTTTTCCTCTTTTTTCAGGACAGGTGAGCACTGGGGTGGGTACCAAGCACTCTCACGAACCTGTGTCACACACGGGTTCTGTAAACAACGCACCCAGTCCTTATCATGCTTTACATTTCTAACCGGTAAATGTCCCTTACTTGCTTACCAGAAACTGTTTGGCTAGAGTAGATTTTTCGATGCTACGGGATCAACATAAATTCATTTAGATTTTGGGCGCCACTTACTGAAGGGAAGTAGCTGATTTCCTTTCTCTAAACTGTGACGCTTTCCTTTGCAAATCTTCCCAGAACGTATCACCCAACTGGCACGTTACTGCGCAAGATTTCTCATCGAAGATCTGTAAATTAACCCAGCCATCAGAGCCCAACGCATCAATTTTTCCTACTATGTCACTCCTTCAGTCTTTGCTTTATTGCTTGACCTCTTTAAAGCACAAAGCTTCAACAAAACAATTAGCCACTATTTAAACGCACACTTTATCATTATACTTCCTAAATGCACGCTTTATCACTGTACTTTCTAAGTAATTTATCACTGTCTGGTTTAAAAATCATTGGCACTTCTTTGCCTCTCCTGGCAGTATTAATAAGGATGATTTAAAAAATAGAAATAAAATTTAAAGTGAAATAAAATAAACGCAATGCTGTTTTGGCACACCAGGTGGCGATGTATTTCCAAACTGGGAATTCCCAGACTGTTATAAGCCATCCCTCTGGCTCTGCACATTCCAGCTGCACAATGATCAGAAAAGACTGTTTCTCTGTTGAGCGGGCGAATGGCACTTGCGGGATAACTCAGCTCAGATGTGGATTGTTGTTCTCTTTTTTTTCTTTGCATATATTTGTAGTTTTTAATTTTCCTTCCTGATGTTCTAAGAAGGTGATGGGCAGAGAGCTGGCTGGTTTAGCTCAGATCAAGCTCTGAAAATTAGGCCTCTCCCGAGAGATGGAGATGTTCCACCCTTATAGTTTCTTTAGAATATCTGAGAACGATCAGAAAGTAGCTTACAGGAAAAATATACTGAGAAGGTGACATTTCAGAAATCTTGAATGTCGTGAGACTATCCCCAGATACTCCTCTAAAGGGACAGAGTCTGATTCCACACATGGGTAAACCTCTCCATAAGGCAGGGTGCCTAGAACATCAGAAGGCATGACTGACGTAGCTGATGCTTCCTCTGATTATCGGCATCGTCATAAAGGCCACTGAGTGGGCAGGGGTCAATCTGCTTACCCCCAGCAACATTATAGCAGTGTCAGAGAAAAATAAATGGCTGAGAAACCAAGGTATACCTGTTAACTATGGGAGTAAACCTGTTCAGAATAACTATCCTCTTTCATTATTTTTAAACCACACATAAGATACACAGAATGTGATCAGCTTCTCAGATGAATGAAGTGCCTGGGATAGACTCTGGGCAGGTGGGTGGGAGAGACTACTGCTTAGGTTGGTGATTCGTGTCTTTGGTGGGTTCAAACCTTAGGATGAAACTGATCACAAGCTTTATTAACTAAACCTCTTAACTATTTCTGTACTGTCAGCAGCTTTCCCATCTGAAATGTCAATTTACATGTCAGCCATAGGTAGTATTTTCAAAGATCTTTTTCAGGTGATTTCTAACATGTTTATGAAGCTACTGTTATCTTTCTCTTTAAAAACTTACAAAACTTTCTGAAATCTATGATGTAGTTGGTACCAGTATTCCTAAGAGCCACTATCATGATAAAACATAGGTTTATAATAATTATTTTTTAACTCGTATTTTCAAAGAAATAGAACAGCATTGACTGTTGACTCTCACCCATCACCAGAACACACGTTTTAGCATCACTTTCTGGCATCATTCTGAATCAGAGAACTGATACAAAGCTGGAAACTCATAATTTAGGACCATAAGTTTCTTCTTGGGCTTTCCAGGTGGCTCAGGGGTAAAGAAACCACCTGCCAATGCAGGAAAAACATGTTTGATGCCTGGGTTGGGAAGATCCCCTGGAGGAGAAAATGGCAACTCACTCCAGTATTCTTGCCTGGAGGATTCCATGGACAGAGGAGTCTGGTGGGCTACAGTCCATGGGTCGCAAAAGGTCGAACATGACTAAGCAGCTAAGCCCATACAAGTTTCTTCTTAGCGAGCTTGCAGGCCCTTATATAGCTACATCCTTAGTTCCTTAGTTCCTTTAGCTTCTGCACGTCTCACATGTGCTGCTGCTGCTGCTGCTGCCAAGTCGTTTCAGTCGTGTCCGACTCTGTGCGACCCCATAGATGGCAGCCCACCAGGCTCCCCCGTCCCTGGGATTCTCCAGGCTAGAACACTGGAGTGGGTTGCCATTGCCTTTAACTTGTCTTAAAAGAGAAGCTACCACATTCATAACCAGTCAGGCAGAGCCAATGCCCGCATGAATGCACCTAATCCTGATTCTGTGTTTTTACTGACCCAGCTGTCCAACACCAGGATGCGATGGGAGTGGCCACGTCACGGGCAACTATGCATCTCACCGCAGGTAGCTCACCGCCTGCTGGGTCAGGCTCCATCATCCCATCCTCTTCAAGGACTTGTCCTCACCCCTTCTAGAAAGACACTCTCTCCATCAGAAATTGGAGGCTGAGTTAGTTGGGTGTTTGGCTCATTCTGTTTTTCAGAAATAAAGCTAACTTAAATCTTCAGTCTTTCTACTTACGTTGTAAATAAATTATACTTTTATGATCAAAAATGATTTTCTGATCCAGTGGGGCAGGCTACAACCCAGAAGCTAGAGTTCATCTCAGCCTGTGGTTCCATTTAGCTTTGCATGAAACCTAGGTAGGAAAGCAGTGACTGGGCTGACCCTTCACGCTGTGGGGACTTCCTCACCGGGGCAGGCGGCTGGTGCAGGAGTAAAGAGACAGCGGAGCAGACAGTGGGCGCTCCACCCTCCTGCGTCACTGTGTGGTTCTCTGTCCCTCTGGCCGTGGCTTTAACCCTGAGCACCATCCCTCAGGATTCAGACAGAGGGTTCTCTGTGTCGGTCATCACTAGGGTCTGGGTGTCCCTGGGTAAAGCCCCTGGCTTGGTAGATAGCAAACCGCAGTCTATGAGAAGTATTCCAGGTGTCCAGAGCCTGATCCAGCTAACCCGGGGTCAGACCTGGTTCTTCTTCCCAGACCCCTGTCCATGGGTTGAACACAGGTTTGTTCAGAAGCTGAGGCTTCCCCCTGGTTGGGCCTATGTGTGGTAGCGTGTCTCTGTTTTTGCCTCTCTCCTCCCTCTTCAGTGTTTCTGGATGTCCCCTGGCGGATAAGACCCTGAAATCCCTCATGGCAGCCAACTCTCAGGAGCTCAAGTGAGTGTGGACCCTGCCTCTGCACCTGTGTCTGGCCAGGGTGGTCCTAACCAGGGGCAGATGGCACCTCAGTAAACCATAGCCACGTACCCTCTCACCAAAAGTCCACAACTAAAATCAAGTCCCTGAAATTTAGTTTAGTTCATTTGCTGGCCTTCGAAATGTACTGGCCTTGAGCAAAAGATGAGAACTTGGCATGATGTTGACAGGCGCCCAGTGGTAAGCTGTGGGTCAAATCGCAGGTTATTCCAAAATAAGGTTTAAAAAGAAGAAAAGAAGAGTGCAGGATAACAACAGATACGGTTTCTCCCAAGCATTGGGCAGTAGTTACATATCAGCATTTCCTTTTATTGTTATTATTTTTAAATATAAATTTATTTATTTTAATTGGAGGCTAATTACTTTACAATATTGTATTGGTTTTGCCATACATTAACATGAATGGATTCTTAGCCAAAACCAGTTGTATTTAAGCAAAAAGAACCCCCCGAAATTGGCTCATCCTGTTTTTGAATACCTGGCTCTGCACTGTATCGTGGGACCCACCCCCGCCAAGCCAACAGGGCCCAGCTCTGCTTTCATTTTTCCAGGTGTCCTACCCCAGGCTGCGACGGTTCAGGGCACGTGACCGGAAACTATGCCTCCCACCGCAGGTAGGACAGACCCCTGCCCCCAAGATGGAGATTAGAGGGG
Source organism: Ovis canadensis (assembly GCF_042477335.2). Lineage (NCBI taxonomy): Eukaryota > Metazoa > Chordata > Mammalia > Artiodactyla > Bovidae > Ovis > Ovis canadensis. The sequence continues at coordinate 44,233,102 of NC_091253.1, read as the reverse complement.
CGGCAGCATACCGTGAGATCACACACTTTTCTCTTGCTCTTTGTTGGGTCCCTGCTTCAGCCTGTCCGGCTGCCCTCGTGCCAGGAAAGGTGGTGTCAAGGTGACTCCTACAAAGGAAGAAAAAGAAGACCCTGAACTCAAGTAAGCGACCCCGTTTCAGGGCAGAAGCCTAACGAGGGTCAGCGGGCAGGACTCGGGATCCAGGCTGGGAGGTGGCTAGGGATCCAGCATCACAAGTGCTGGGGCAGCACAGACAAGAGCGGTCAGGGGCTTCCCCCGTGCTCGATCAGTGCTCGGATGCTGCAGAAGGAGTGTGTGTGTTGGGGGTGGGGGAGGGGGGTTCTTTTTTCAGTCTCCTGGGGATGTGCCCTGGTGTCATCAACATGGTTGCACCTCCCCTGGAACTTCCATTCTGCCTAAGACACAATTTTATCTAAATTGAATTCCCTCCTCTGAGAAATATGCTTCAAGCCTTGGGTGATGGGCTTCCCAGGTAGCCCTAGTGGTAAAGAACCCACCTGCCAATGCAGGAGACTTAAGAGATGTGAGTTTCATCCCCGGGTCAGAAAGATCCCCTGGAGGAAAGCATGGCAATGCAATCCAGTATTCTCACCTGAGAATCCCATGGGCAGAGGGGCCTGGTGCACTACAGTCCATGGGGTCAGTAAGAATCAGACACGACCTAAGGGAGTTGGCACAATGACATGATAAAGTGGGATGACAGCTCTCTCCTCCAGATGATGCATGACAGTTGCTTAGCTCAGAGCCTGGGAACCATTGTCACTGCCAGGACCCATTGTCTACCTGGTTGAAGGTAGACAGCATCTACCAGACATCTGGTAAACCCTGTCATCTCCCTCAGTTGATTCCTGTGTGATTTGAACTCAACATCACCGCCTTGATTTGGTCACAGCACCTCACCTGGGTTATCTCATCTCCCCCAGCATCTAGTGACTGTGCTGTGTCTCTCTAGATGCCCTGTGATTGGGTGTGATGGCCAAGGTCACATATCAGGTAAATACACATCCCACCGCACGGCGTCTGGATGTCCCCTGGCTGCCAAGAGACAGAAGGAGAACCCACTCAATGGGGCACCCCTCTCCTGGAAGCTGAACAAACAGGAACTTCCCCACTGCCCCCTGCCAGGCTGCAATGGGCTGGGCCATGTCAACAACGTGTTCGTCACCCACAGGAGGTGAGCTTTGCTGTCTGTCACGTGGTTGCTGTGATTGATTGTCACCGGCTGGGTGTGGGGGAGAGACCCCCAAGGTCAGGAATGTTCTAGCAATGAGCACCTTAGATTTCAAGCAATAAGTCTTGCCACAGAGGTATTAGACCAGTTTGAGAGATGGAAAATGTTCTTTTCTCTATTTCTGAAATCCGCTGCTCGACTTTCAGGTACTTTCAAAACTGTGCTTGTATCTTTTGTCCTAAAATGTTGCTCATGCCACTGCTTTTCAGATGGTTCTATCTTTCAAGGGTTTATTTTACTTCTGGGTGGTGATAACGACTCTCTGATGTCATATGGTTGTGAAGCTTCACTTTACTCATTGATGTCATTCCCTTCTGCTCACGAACTGACTCCATTTCAGACCAAATGGTAGATAGTTTGCAGCTGGGAAGCTGTGACTCGTCCCCAGCAGCCAGACAGAAAAGGACACAGCCATTGATAAGTACACAGAGGGTGAGAGAGGTTTAGAAAAGCCTTTGTAGCTTCCCAAGTACTCAGCTCCTTCTTCACTCAGTGGCATGGACTTCACCCGGCCTGTGGCCAGAAGCACTGATCCCAGCTCAGGTGTTGTCCTCATCCCACCTCAAGGAGAGGACCTGGAGGGTTCCTGCATGCTTCTCCGGGCACTGGGCCCTTCCCATCATGGGGCTGTGGTTCACGATGCAGATTTAAGATCTAATGAAGCACGAGGGAGTCCTGGCGCTCTGCTCATGGGCAGGATGCAAACACAGCAAAGCTGATTCCATTCCCAGGTGCATGTCTGTATGTCGGGAAATGAGGTTCTCCTCTCCGAGTCACACCTGCTTGTAGAGGAACCTGGACTCTTTATCCTTTAACATTGATTTATTATTTACTGATTTATTTGGCTGTGCTGGGTCTTAGTTGCAACATACAGGATCTTTAGTGGCAGCCTTTGGGATCTAGTTCCCTGACCAGGAATTGAGTCTGGGCCCTCTGTATTGGGAGTGTGACATCTTAGCCACTGGACCACCAGGGAAGTGCTCCTGAACTCTTCTGGTGGTTTCTTTCCTGATGGCTCTCGGATGCCTGATCACGTTCACAGCAGCACACATTGTTTTCTGCGGGGTCTGCACTGTCATCTCCCATTTAGGGGGGAGCCCAGTGGCACACGGGCTCCACAGCGGCCATGCTTCCTTATCACAGAGCCTGCAATATCCATGTTGACATCAATAATGAAACGTCAATGCTGGACAGTGGCGAGCACATCCCTCAGTTAGAATTCTCTGTAAACTCCCGGGTAGTCTTACATGGTGACACCAAGGCCTGATGCGGATGCAGGGACCCTCAGGGCTGTGGATGGAGGAGGAGGAGCTGGAAGAACTGTGTCGGGAAGCTGATGTATCAGGTGTAATGGGGCAGGTGAGCGAAGGTGCCCTGCCATCCAGCTGCCGGCTCAGCCCCAGAGACACTCCTGAACCCGGAGTCAGAGACAGACATGTGCCAGGAGGTCTGCTCCCCCGACTCTAGGCCGGGGCCCACGCACCCCCTCCACCTGCCCCCCACCCACCCCCCACCACGGTCCCCAAAGCACAGGAAACAGCGGTGGTTCCACGTGCAGGGCTGCTGATCAGTGTGGGCCTGAAGGCTCCTCAAGGACTGGAGCAGGTACTGAGTGACACAGCGCTGAGGGACATGTGTGTTGTGATTTTGTTTCCACCGAGTGAAAAAAGATGTAGCAAAATCCCATTTTTAAAGAGTCAGGTAATTACTCCTCTATAGTTGGAGTCAGTGGCCGTCTCTGGGGACCAGGAGCCAGCTCTTGCTACGGGGCTGGTGAGGCTTGAAAGCGTGTTCTGTGTTTGCAGGTAAACGCATGGTAAACCCCTCAAGGCTGTTCTTTCAACTGCAGATGCGCATTGTGTGTATCTATGTACAGACCGTTTATTTCATCACGTGAAAAAGGAAATTAGGAGCTCAAAAAGTATAGGCTGCAATATTAATGCAGAGATATTATTTTATAGAAGAGAAACAATTAAGAGTTTAGACAAATGAATAATTCAGATTGCACTGCTTTTCAGTCTTGCTACTCAAAGAGCCTGAACGTCACCTGGGGAAATTCTCTTTGAGGTGGAATGCTTTTCTTTTACGCTGTATGGGGTTTCATACAAGTAATATAATAAAATACCTAGCTTATTGCCTGGCACATAAGAAGTGTTTGACACAGACTATTTCCTTTCCCTTTTGTACAGCTGTATTAATATATGTGCATATATGCAGTAATTCATTACAGTAGAAATGACTTGTGCTGGGATCACACTGCTGACCTACGATACACCTTTATCTGTCCTGTTCTCGCCCCTAACATCCTGACGTGGTTCGGTTGTCTTTCCCATCTCTGCCAAAGGCCAGCCGCTATCCAGGTTGCTCTGTCCGGGCAGAGATGCTGTCCCAGCTAAGTTCCTCATACTGTTTATTCCTTTAAACCCTCACAAACCCAATGAGCTACAGGCACTATGGTTGCCTCCATTGACAGACAAATCCTTGTGCAGGGAAGTTCAAGAATTGCCCCCATGCACAGCTCACAGCATCAGGACACAAAGCTCCTCTCCTGAGCTAGGTACCAGCCCACCCCGGGTGTTTCCTGGCTCCTTCCAACCGCCAGGCCAACACTCCTGCAGATTCCTCTTGGGCATCCTCTAAGGCAGGGTCTGTAACTTTTCCCATTTAAGATTCAGCAAAACGGGAATAGTGCCTAGAGCAGTTACCTGTGCCTGGCGTCAGTGTTGTGTTGCTGTTTTTGTTTCGTCACTAAGTCATGTCTGACTGTTTGCAACCCCGTGGACTGCCACACGCCAGACTTCCTTGTCCTTCACTATCTCCCGGAGTTTGCTCAAACTCATGTCCATTGAGTCAGTCATGCCATCCAACTGTTTCATTCTTTGCCGCCCCCTTCTCATCCTGCCTTCAATCTTTCCCAGCATCAGGATTACATGATAAGCACTTTACAACCTTGCTTTGCGTCTTCATGTTACAAACCTCCACTTTTGTTTTTTGTTTTTTTTTTTTTATGGATCCGCATATCTTTTTTTTTTCTTTTAAATTTTAAAATCTTTAATTCTTACATGCGTTCCCAAACATGAACCCCCCTCCCACCTCCCTCCCCACAATATCTCTCTGGGTCATCCCCATGCACCAGCCCCAAGCATGCTGCACCCTACGTCAGACATAGACTGGCGATTCAATTCTTACATGATAGTATACATGTTAGAATTCCCATTCTCCCAAATCATCCCACCCTCTCCCTCTCCCTCTGAGTCCAAAAGTCCGTTATACACATCTGTGTCTTTTTAATGGCAACTGAGGTGACGAATTGTGTCGTATTAAATACACAGATAAACACACACACTCATGGATGTTTGAGGCTGAAAACCGGAAGTCCTGGGACTAAACACAACTCATTTATTAATAGATGTAACTGTCATTTTATTGAAGATTATAAATATGTTATACAGGGACGTCCCTCACACAAATATGTCACCTGCAATTTCATTATAACAGAGCAGACGAAGATATATATAGTTTAAAATTGCCTTCCTGTACTTTCATTGCACTGTGAATTTGGTCCAAGCCATATAAAGCACATCTTTCCTGCCTTTACAATGCATTGCCCAGACCCTGAAGGTGACGCCCGGCCAACCTCCCCTTTCCCTTAGCAGCAGAACTGAGCCTTGTGGAGGACCTGGCCTCCTGAAAAGAAAAAGGAACTTTAAAAATATTTTCAAGCCCCAGTTTTCTTAAATTTAGGATTTGTTTCATATCCTTGGAGATACAAAATACCCAGTGGCATTTTTAAAAATTTTCTTGGCCCTGCCACAAGCATGTGGGATCTTAGTTCCTCCACCAGGATGGAACCCGTGCCCCTGCGTTGCAAGCTCGGACTCTTAACCCCTGGCCCACCATGGAAGCCCCCAGTGGCATTTTTAGGCCAGAATCTCGTATCTGTCGTGAACTCTACTAGATGTCAGCCCTGTGGTTGTGGGGCTTCACTGACCATCCACACAACCACTCCTCTCAGCTCATGTTGTCTGAATAACCCAGACCCTCAAGGGGAGAGTCAGAGACTCTCTGGAGGTGTTAACATCCATCTTCTTACCAGCCTCCCGCAGGTCACTTTTAAAGTCCCATTTACCAACTAGACAGTAATCCTGTTTGTGACCCTTTTCTCAGAACACAGTAGGTGACATAAAACAAGACAGACTGGCAAAAACTTCCCAGAAAAAGAAAGAAAGATAATGCAGCTTATAGAGGCTACTCTTTTTTTTTTTTTGTATCTTCTTTCTTTTTTTTTATTGGAAGATAATTGCTTTATAATATTGTGCCAGTTGAGGCCACTGTTTACGTGAGCAGTTTCCAAAACAGAATATCATGGTCACAGTTCAGTTTCTGCTTTTCCATTATTTTATTTTGCTGTGTAAAATATTTCATAATTTATCAAGTCTTGGAAAACCACACAGCCTTCCTTTTACATGTAGTATTACATATCTAGTATTGTTTTATTTCATATCATCTTAATATAGAATAATTTTAAATTCTTCAAAAAATGCATGCACTCTACAGGCGTTTACTAAGGGTTTTGCTTCAGAAATACCCTCTTTCATTCTACCAAATGTCCTAATCTTTGGATGGAAAATGATTGTCTCATGAATAATTAGTAACCAAATTTCTGTGGGAAAAAATATTTTCAATGGTTGATTATTATAATTTTTTAATTTTATTTCAAAATTGTTGATCCAAAAATATAACAAATGACAAAAAATTAGTGGCTGCTTAGAACAAAAAATCATCTCATCATGTCCAACAGAAAACATGTTTTGTTCAATGTTGTCATTATCATTTTGGTGCAATTTAAATAAAACAGATGAAAGAAGCAGGCCTGAATGGAACAGCTTTGTAGGAAAGATATATAAACAGTCTACAAGACAGTGCACTGTGAGCAATGAGGGCTCCTAAATGTACCGGCAGCCCCTCCTTTTATTTTCCTGTCACATACCTGGCTCAGTGGTAAAGAACCTGCCTGCCAAGGCAGGAGACGTGGGTTTGATCCCTGGGTTGGGAAGATCTCCTGGAGAAGGGAACAGCTATCCACTCCAATACTTTTGCCTGGAGAATCCCATGGACAGAGGAGCCGGGCGGGCTACAGTCCACATGGTTGAAAAGAGTTGGACACGACTGAGCAACTAAACAACAACAAAGAGATTTTTTAATAAAGAATGATGTTTTAAAAAGTTACAGAATAGCTGCTTCACTTTTCTGTACAGCAGAAAATAATACAGAATGTAAAACAGCTATACTCCAACAAAACAATTTTTTTTAAGAAAATTAAAGAGTAAATTTGAAACTTTCACTTACTCAAACTGAATTTGCCATCATGGGGTAGAATAATTATTTTGAGCCTGTATTATTTTGAGTCATTCTGTAAAGATCTGATGAAAGTGTGTATAGAGACAGAAAGAACTAGATTTATTATCCACGGCATTTTGACTGATTTGGAGCAAATCTTATTCAAACTGTATAGGTACAATTTTACAGAAAATAAAGTAATCACTGCTAAAAGAAAAAAATGACACAAAAATACAAAATAGTGATGCTTTTGAAAAATTAATTAAATGATAATGATCTACAGTAGCTATTTGTATTTTGATTTAAGAAAAAATACGAAACATTTACATTATTCGTGTGCTTCCCTGGTAACTCAGCTGGTAAAGAATTCGCCTGCAAAGCAGGAGACCCCAGCTCGATTCCTAGGTCGGGAAGATCTGCCTGAGAAGGGATGGGCTACCTACTCCAGAACTCTTGGGCTTCCCTTATGACTCAGCTGGTAAAGAATCCGCTTGCAAAGTGGGAGACCTGGGTTCGATCAGGTCTTGGGTTGGGAAGATCTCCTGGAGAAGCAAACAGCTACGCTTTTCCGTATTCTGGCCTGGAGAATTCCACAGACCGTGTAGTACATGGGGTCTCAAAGAGTTGAACATGGACTGAGAGACTTTCACTGCTTTTGTTTTAGGAGATATTGTTACTTTCTGCACAGAGACTGCAGATTATAATGTAATGTGTAGGCAGGCAAAGACTTAAAGAGTATGTAGTGAATACAAAATTTTAATTTTTCTAAGAAATAGTACAGGTTTCACCCACTGGTGTAATTTTCACTTTCACAGCTTGTCTGGATGTCCTCTCAATGCACAAGCCATCAAGAAGGGCAAGGTCTCTGAAGAACTAATGACCATCAAGGTCAAAGCATCTGGAGGTAGGAGGACAGGGCGGGGCCATGACCCCCAAGGGTTGGCCCCCCAAGGGGCCCACATCCAAACCCTGCTCCATGCTGGAAGTGATATTTGAAGAGGCAAGAAAGACACTTTCCTGAAATTTGAACTAAGCTGTAACTTTCTCTAAAAAACAATGTCTTGGTGTTTTTCCTATTTTTTAATAAGGATCTCCAACAGAGAAAATCAGGCAATGATGCTGGAAGAATTAGGGTACACTGCTTGAACTTTTGTCCTTCAATCTTAAAATGACAGTTTTTGTACAAGCCTGCATGTGTGTGTGTTCCTGGTGTGAGCCCTCTATGAAATTTCAAGGTCTGGGCACCCATGTTTGAATCCTTCTTTACCTTTTGTCCTACACCCAGAATATTTTTATGATGAATCCAGATGGTTTAATTCAGCATCTTTGTCTCTATTTCCTTGCATGTTCTCCCAGGGTCGACCCCCGACACAGAGGCTAAGCCATCCTCCCTACTGGAATCTTCTCGTGTCCCTCTGATTTCTGAGTACTTTTCTTGAGTTCTCATCAGCATTTTCTCAGGCATGTGTTCTTCTCTTACAAGATCATCCTAACGCATCTGGGGAACAGAGGCGAAATCATTACTTGCTTTATCGATTTTAGTCAATGACATCTTTGGCACTCAGTTCTACATGAGTCTGAAAGCATTGCTCCATCTTTTAAATCCATGCGCGACTCTTAGAAACAGTGGCTTGTTTCCGGTTGTGCTTCCATGCACAATATGACTCGTGCAGCTCGCATGTCCTCCTGTTGTAGGTGTGTAAACATTTGCCCCTAGGAGTAAAGTTGCTGGGCCGTGGAGCCTGCGAGGCCCAGCTTCAGTAGGTGGTGCACTGCTGTTCAAGAGCCCTGACCCAGGAAGATACCAGAGCCTGCACCTCTGCACACAAGCTGCCGATTCCCACCCAGCCTGCTTCCAGGCATTGATCTTACTAAATCTAAACGCTGGTGATCACATTTATCCTGCTGAATTGTCATCTTCTGGTTTAGAGTCATCATTCTGGACTGTTGAGATGACCTTAAATCCTGCTTCTATCAGCCACTATTCCTAACTTTTAAAATCTTTAAAATGCACTCATACTTGTATAAAAGAATGACGGGAAGATAACCCCGTTCATTGAGAACTTGTTGTCTGTTCAGCACTTTATGTTTTTTTGTGTTAATTCTCACAGCGTTTTATTGAAGCACGAGGAGGTGAAGTGACTCAACTTCAACAACAAGAGTCAGGCAGTGTTCAGACTCCAAAGCTACACTGCCCCCAGACCACATTTGCTTCTGATTAAAGTCCACAAAGAAGTCAAGCTGTGGGTCCCTGGGCTTGAACCCATCTGCCAGGACTGCCCCCCAGCCCGCCTCTAATAGTGGCTCAGAAGGTCCCTACATTTGGTCACTAATCAGCACAGTCCGGGTGCTCCTGGCCTGGTAACACTGTGCACAACGGACTCACAGGCCTTGGATCTCAGGTCAGCCCTGCCCCTTCCCTTGGCCCCAGCCAGGTGATGTGGTCATGTCGGTGGTCAGTGAGCCTCCTTTAGCCCCTGTGAGGCTCTGGCCTTCATGGGGGAAGGGATGATGACACCTGCCCGACAGGGTCCAGCCAAGTTCCAATGAGACCTTACTTGTGAACCCATCTGCCAGCAGACCTGGAACACAGCAGAGCTACATTGAATCCTGGGGCAGTTCTTACCAAGGGAGTCCATCCTGCAACTCTTTGGACCCACTTTCTTAGAATCTTGGACATGGATTTGGGTAAAAATTCAACATTTCAAGTTAAAGTCTCACTTTAACTTGTCGTTGTTCATTCGCCAAGTCGTGTCCAACTCTTCGCAACCCCATGGACTACAGCACACCAGGCTTCCCTGTCCCCCACCATCTCCCAGAGTTTGCCCAAGTTCGTGTCCATTGCATTGGTGATGCCATCCAACCATCTCATCCTCTGTCACCCTCTCCTTTTGCCTTCAGTCTTTCCCAGCATCAGGGTCTTTTCCAACGAGTAGGCTCTTCACATCAGGTGGCCAAAGTATTGAAGCTTCAGCTTCAACATCAGTCCTTTCAATGAGTATTCAGGGTTGACTTCCTTTAAAATTGACTGGTTGGATCTCCTTGCAGTCCAAGGGACTCTCAAGAGTCTTTTCTAGCACCATAGTTCAAAAGCATCAATTCTTTGGCGCTCTGCCTTCTTTATGGTCCAGCTCTCACTTACCAAACCACAAATTAAACATAAATGGACTCAGATTTGTCAGTCTTCTTTTTTCACTTGGAATTGAAAAAAATCTGACTTTTTACAGGTATAGAGAGTGATGAAGAAATTAGGCATTTGGATGAAGAAATAAAGGAACTCAACGAGTCCAACCTTAAAATTGAAGCCGATATGATGAAACTCCAGACACAGGTAAAAAGAAAGAATGAGGGAAGGGGGTAAGGATGGGACAAGACCCACCTGGTGCCCTGTCCTTCTGGAATCTGCTTCTACGTTCCCAAGTTTTCTCCCTTTCAGATTACATCCATGGAGAGCAACTTAAAGACCATCGAGGAGGAGAACAAGCTGATAGAACAGAACAATGAGAGCCTGCTGAAGGAGCTGGCGGGGCTCAGCCAGGCCCTCATCTCCAGCCTTGCTGACATCCAGCTCCCACAGATGGTCAGTCTGAGGCCACAGCTCCCTCCCCGTGCCCCCAGGCTCCCTCCCAGGGCTGGAGCAGAAGGGTGGCTTGGGCAGGGGGAACCTGCTGGTTGCTCAGTCCTTCACTCATGTGCAGTTTCCACATGTCCAGGGGCTGTTCTGTTTGAGCCATCAGGTCAGGGAGAGGAGGTGCCCCAGCACACAGAGAGCAGGAGATGAACAAACCTGACTATGGATCCAATCATCACCTGGAAGGACAGAGAAAGGGGGGAAGGAGCCTGCTTCTGACTCTTGGAACGGGGATGTGGACAAAGGAGTCTGAGGATGAAAGAGGACAATTCTCACCAGACAGCTGCCCCCCCACCCCCACATCCCTTTGGTCCCAGCTCAGGGCAGTCTGGGGAAGCTTCTGGCACAAGCAGGGCCTCCCCTCCCCTGCCCGGCCTGCACCCCCTTCTGCAGACAAGGTCTCTGTGCTGAGCTCATGCACACATGAGCTGAGGCTGAGACCCCTCCCTCCTCAGGAGAAGGGGTGCAGAAGGGGTTCAGAAGGGGTGCAGCTGGGAGGGACCTGACCCAGTAGCCAGACCTCCACCCTGTGTGGCTCTAAGCTTTTCCCAAAGTATGGACAGTCGGTCGGCCTTCCCAGATGGCGCTAGTGGTAAAGAACACGCCTGCCAATGCAGGAGACATAAGAGATGTGGGTTCAACCCCTGGGTTGGGAAGATCCCCTGGAGCAGGGAATGGCAGTCCATTCCACTATTCTTGCCTGGAGAATCCCATGGACAAAGGAGCCTGGTGGGCTACAGTCCATGGGATCTCAAACAGTGGGACACAACTGAAGGGACTTGGCACACATGCACAGATAAGTGGCCACACTCCCCCCACTAGCTGAGTGAAGAGTAAGCAGACCAGCCCACCACACACTCACTCCTGACTCCCCCTGAACTCCAACTGCCACACGGGTCCCCTCACCCCTCCCTAGGCTCCAGGGTCAGAATACCACACCCCCTTTCCCTGCTCCCCCTTTCCTGGCAGCCCAGGTCACGTGACTGGAGCCCTGTATTCTGTCCTCCTTCAGGGGCCCATCAGCGAGCAGAATTTCGAGGCATATGTCAACACGCTCACAGACATGTACAGCAACCTGGAGCGGGACTACTCGCCGGAATGCAAAGCTCTCCTGGAGAGCATCAAGCAGGCGGTCAAGGGCATCCACGTGTAGACCGTAGTGCCCCAGCCCTGGGGAGCCCTGCCAGCCTCACAGACGCACCTGGAGGGGCTCCAGGCCACCCGGGCAGGCAGTGGCCACACTGCATTTACAATTGCAACATTGCACTAATTTCCCCCCCACCCGCCCCCCCCAGCTGACGTGAAAAGGAAAGAAAAACTATGATAGACTCTTTGGATGAAAAAGCAATGCAGTCAAATATTAGATCTTATTTATTTTCATATGTTTTCCTTTTATTCCTTCATTGCACTCTTTTGGGTTTTTTTTTTGTACAGTATATGTAAAATAAATGTGACATTTTTATATTTTATTTATTTCTAATCAAAGAGTTTTTTATCTTTTAACTGCATTTTGAAGTCTGCCATATTTTTACAAGTGTGTTTATTAATTTATTTTCCAATAGAATTTAAATATTAGAAATGCTATTCTCAAATTACATATCTGGCTGGGTTTAAAGAAGACAAAAAAAATATGAAGGAAAACCCTTGTCTAAGGACTGCACGGTGGTCCAGTTTAATTTTTATTGCACACTCTACCCCCCACCCCCAACCCCTTTCACGAGCTTTGTGTTTATGAACGGGCTTGGGTGAAATGCGTGGAGGGACATAGATAAAAGGCACTCACTCACAGGATGTGTGCCCTACAGAAGCACAGTTGACTGAAAACCAGCCTGTTTCAAATTTGTTAGCAATAATTAAATAGAGCAATCAGCAAAGTATTCGACTTGGCTGTCCGGTTTCAGTTCATATGAATTATTTATTTGAAATTATTTCAAGAAACAAGCTTTTCAGCGATGCAGGTTTGTCTATTTGTTTTCAGGTTATACCAGATAGTTGGCAGCTCTTACCCCAAGATGAGAAATAAGACTTGATGTAACTGGCCAGGCTTTCCTGCCACTTGTTGGTACAATACACGAGGGACACTGTTGTAGATTTGTACTTAGCAAATGTAAACGCACCCAAATGGAAAACTGTGTAGATACCATATCCCCTGAAATAGCATTTATCTTACTGGGTTGACTGGAAAGGAATGGAAAATACAGTCACACAAGCACCAACGGCACCCGGATCTGAGTCATTGCTTTAAACACTGGCAACATTGTCTCAGCCCCCTGAGGCAAACAGACAGCTTTCAATTTGACAAAAGTCTTTCTGCAGACAGAGGAGTGCTGCAAAGTACACACACTCACACCCACAGGCACACAGACACGCTCACCAACACGAGATTGAGCCCGTGATCTCACGTTTCTGGATGGATCAGAGGTTAGTAGTTGCTATAGGAAAGGCAATGTCTATTTCAGGGATTGTAAAGTAGTTAAGCATTGTTTCAAAAGTTTTTTTATATTTATTTTTTTTAAGAGAAAGGTATAGACAACCAGCTAAACTGCCTTTTTGCTGTGCACACACCCCGGGTGTGCGACGTGCCTCCGTGTAAATGGGCTTGATTTCAGTGCTGTAACAAAGTGTTTATTTTTCTTAGCAACATGGATGTGTATGTGGACCGGATGCCATGGCGCTCGCAGGCTTGCTGTTTCCCACTGTTGTCACTGTTGCTGCACCAGCTGAAGCGCCATGCGCGGTGATTCCCCCCACCTTGACACTAGTCATTGTTCTGTATTAAGTGGGGCTTATCTTTGGTTTGGCGTTCACTGAAATCCTTGACTCTTAGTCTAGTGAAAATGAGATGTCTGTTCTTAGGTAGGAGCGGTGGGTATTTAAAAATCAACTCTAAGAAAAAAGAGCTAACGCGTGTGCTGTCTATTACAAACAGGACACCAAACGAAATTTTCTATTTATGTATTTACAAACATTTTGCTATACAGTCCTCGATAGATGCATACAAATGAGTTCACTTATTACAAAGACAAAGGTTTAATTTGCTAAATATTTTAACGAGTTTGTTATATATTTTATTTAATTTAAAAGAAATCTCTTACCAACCTATGTATTTATTACCATAACTTACTGCAGTTCAGGTTCGTTGATTTGTGTTCGCGTAGTTTGAACGGGATGGTTCTGTGAAGGATGTTTGTTTTTATTTGCTGCCTTTGTACTTGGTCTGTTTTGTAATGTGCACTGAATTTTTGTTTCTTTCCATAATGTTAACGGTCGATACTGTAAATTGGGTCTTTTGTAAACAAACAAACAAAAAGGCAATGATGTATGCATTTTTTTAATTTGAAGTAGTTTGTATACCGTTTCTTCAAACAATTAATATTTCTTACATCAAAGCAACAGATTGTGTTCAGTGCTGTACATTTGGTGTGTGGTAGGAAATAAAAATGGAAAAGAGTTTCACTGTGGTCTTTCTCGAGCTGCTATATAGAGATGCTTGTGGCCAGCCCATGATAAACACTGTCCCCCATGCCCCAGGAGCTCAGTGAGAGGGAAAGGGGAGGGCACCCCTGAACCTCTGAGTCACTCTGATTCTTTGGGGTCCATCAGCCAGTCTGCTTGGATTGTTTTCTCACCCCAAGTGGAGAGGACTTTTTGCCAGCTGCTACGCCATCCCAGCCTGAGTTCCAGTAAAGGCACACACAGAAGGGCGGCTGCCTCCGATGTCAGGAAACCTTTGCTGGAAATTCACCTGCATCTGGTGAGCAGTAAGAGAGGCCCCACCCTCCTCATGCTTTGAGGAGTATCTCTCTGTATTCCTACAAGCCAGCTGAACTCAGATTAAAGGAAAATTGTTAATTCTTCACAGGACCTCTTTGTCTTACCTGTTTTTCCTATCTTATTTCAAACAGCTTAATTTAATTTTACAGTTTCTTGCTCACTTTTACACATCTCTAGGTTGGTTGCCATTCATACTCAATATAGTTTTGTTTTTTTTTTTTTAAACCATGTCATCCTTGTTTTAAAGCAAACTTGACTGAAGGGGAGTCTGGGTCCACAGAGAAAAGACCGATACCTGAATAGACCTTTGCATTATAGGGGTTGGCACACAACAGTTGAATATATATTTAGCTTGGTTTTTTAATATATATATTAAAAAATGTTCTTATTTATTTGGCTGCATCAGGTCTTAGAGCAAGTGGAGGACTTCACTGTATCACTCGGGTTCTGTCGTTGCGGCCTCTGAACTCGCTAGTTGCGGCTCCCAGACTCCAGGCGTGCTGGCTCAGTAGTTGTGGTGTTCAGGCTTAGTTGCTCCGAGGCATGAGGGATCTTTCTGGTCCAGACATTGAACATGTGTCCCCTGCTTTGAGAAGCTGATTTTTTTCCCACTGGACCATCAGGGAAGTCCCTGTAGCTTGCTTGGAATCACCAGCTGATGTATTTACGATGCACCTACGATGCACATGTGATCCGTCCTGTAAAGGGATCACAAGCCGCAAATCTGCTCCGTGGCTCTTAGCGCACTCTTTGCAGAGCACGGGTGTCTTGCCCTCTGTGGAGCGTTACATCCGCAAGCTCCATACACATCCCAGGCAGTAGATGTGGGAGAAGAGGAGAAACTAGACAGGATGGAGAGTCAGAGATGCTCAGATGACAGGTGTTTTATCAGAAGACGTGTGTGCCAGGCCCACTCCCAGGGAGTTCAGCCTAGCGGGGGACAAGGAAGTGAGTGACAGGAACACAGCCTCCTATGGACACAGTGAGCAGGGTGCCATCCTGACTCCGATTCCCTGGAAAGAAGTGTTGGTTACAGACAAGCTGGCAAGTTGGAAGAAAAACACTGCAGGCAGTGTGGAGAAGCATCTACAGAAGATGACAATGAGATGGCCATCCACCAAGCAGGTGTTTGAAATACCCAAAAATTAGTGAGAAGTGAGGCCATAAGAAGCAACAAACCCAGATAAGTGGGAGAGGGGGTCATTTTATAAACATCTGTGCTAAAGAATTATAATTTCCACACACAGACTCCAGAATACCAAGGAAAGATCTAAAACCAAAGAAGGATCAAATCTCCATTAAAGACAATTTGTTCCATCCATTCAAACAGTTACACCAGGCTCCTCTGTCCATGGGATTCTCCAGGCGAGAATACTGGAGTGGGTTGCCATTTCCTTCTCCAGGGGATCTTCCCAGCCCATGAATTGAACCCCGGGTCTCCTGCATTGCAGGCAGATTCTTTACTGTCAGAGCCACCAGGGAAGCGCTACAGTTTCTTACCTGAAGGCAACACAGTTGTGTTCAGTGCTGTACCTCTGATATTTGGTAGGAAATAAAAACTGACGATGAGTTTTGCTGTGGTTGTTTTCAGGTGAAAACCTTGTCACCAGCCCGTGAAAAGTCCTGGAGCCTTTAGGCAGAGAAGTAAAATTCTTCCACTGTAACTACATTCTGAGCAAAAAGAAGAGGGTAAATGAGTCTTTGATCTGGCTCCCTAGAAAATGTTTTAAAACTGACATAATGATACATAAATATTTTACTAATCTTCTTAAAACTCGTGTTTTCTATGTCTCTTTCCACACATCACATCCATTTTATTGTGGTCTGGGAGCAATACCCTGCTATTTCCTGTCATAATTCAGCAGCTGATTATCATACAAGCAGATTTAATTGGTTAATCACTGTTGACACTGTCAGACCCCATCACTGATGCCCATATAGTCTTGTCCTGAAATCCTCAAGCACATTTATGGAGCAAACATCCCAAGGCCCAAAAACACTGATGAGGAAACTGTTGCTCAGGAAAGTGGGTAAGTTGTCCAAGACCAGAAAACCATGATTGGACCACCTTCCACTGGTTTTAATATCTCGGCCATGGGGCGCTATCTACTCACCTGTTAGCTGTTGTCTCAACTGGAAGAAAGAAAACAAGAATTAGTCAAGATTATGACATCTGTTGGTATTCACTCATTTCTTTCAGGTCTAAAACTAAGAATGGGATTTTAGGGCCAGCTCTAATAAATACTACTATGTGCTTTTCCAAAGTTGAATGTTTTAAAAATAAGATTTGTTGGGTCCTGACACATGTGTGCTAAGTTGCTTCAGTCATATCTGACTCTTTCCAATCTTATGGACTGCAGCAAGCCAGGCTCCTCTATCCATATGATTCTCCAGGCAAGAACACTGCAGTGGGTGCCATTTCCTTCTCCATGGGATCGTCCCAACCCAGGATCAAACTGGCATCTCTTAATATCTCCTGCATTGGGAGGGGGATGGATTCTTTACCACTAGCACCACATGGGAAGCCCGGATATGGGCTGCTGCTGCTGCTGCTGCTGCGTTGCTTCAGTCGTGTCCGACCCTGTGCGACCCCATAGACGGCAGCCCACCAGGCTCCCCCATCCCTGGGATTCTCCAGGCAAGAACACTGGAGTGGGTGGACTATCCCTAAATCCTGATGGGACAACAGCGCCTCCTGGTGTCCTGAGGTCCTGAGTTCATCCTCGCAGCTTCCTAGACGCAACAAGTGGAAAGGTTTCCGTCAGCATTACAGGACTTGGAGAGTCAATAATTTGCCTCACGTGCCAGAGACAAGTCCACAGTCAGGGTTCAACCCAGTTCTGACCCCCCAGGGAATCCCCTGTCCCTCCTGTAGGCCAACCCCCGACTTCCCAGCCGACGTCCCAGCAGCCTGAGGGGAGAAGGGGTCAGTGTCACCACCAATCTGGATAAAGTTGTTCAAAGAAGTATCATTTTTGCATCTCAGCCACACCCCTGTGATGTGTTTTTCTTGTACAGACCCATCATGCAAATCTGACACCCTAATCATTAACTTGACAAATTGGGATTGAAAATCTTCATATGGATTATAAGTAAGTAAGTAAAGTCGCTCAGTTGTGTCCGACTCTTTGCGACCCCATGGACCATAGCCTACCAGGTTCCTCTGTCCACAGGATTTTCCAGGCAAGAATACTGGAATGAGTTGCCATTTCCTTCTCCATATGGATTCCTTCCCTCAAATAAGGAAAATATAAATGACTTATATTTGCTGTTGTTAAGGCAGAACAACATAATAATTGAGTTGGGTTCAAAGCTGCCTTGTATAGGATTGACAGCTTCACATTGGCCTCCAATGAGTAAAGGACACTTTGTGCCGACCTTTTCCAGTGATTGAATATGTAGAAACATAAAGAGAAGACATTTCCCTGCTCTAAGAAACATCTGCTGTTTCAGAGTTTTCCACTCAAATATGTATTATCATATATAAATGCAGCTATTTTCCTTCTGTGATCGATTACCTTATTCTGTCTGGAATGAAATCTGGAACTGAGTGTACGAGGAGATAGTTTAGATGTTTGGAAGGAAGAATGGCACTTTAGGGACAGACATTAACAGTGCTTGTGAAAAATCAAACATCTATCCATTGGAAATCGCCGTGAACATTTCTTGTCAAGAAATAAGGCCCGAGGGGCCTTCCCTGCTGGTTCTGTGATTGGGAATCTACCTGCCAATTCAAGGGATACATGTTCAGTCCCTCATCTGGGAAGATCCCACATGCCAGGGGGCAACTCCACCCGTTTGCCACATCTATGGGGCCCGTGCACCCTGGAGCCCATGCTCCGCAGCGGGAAGCCCCTACGGGGAGAAGTCCACGCACCACAACTAGAGAGTAGCCCCTGCTCACCTCAATCAAAGAAAGCTGCAAGCAACAAGCAACAACAAAGACCCAGGGCAACAAGAAAATAAACAAACAAATAACACCCTCGGACCAGAGAGGAGGAAGCCTCCACCCCCAGTGCTGGCTACGCCGTGCTCTGATGCACCCAGACCACCAGTGTCTCCCTGACTCTAGGAACTCCTTGTCCAGGAAGAAAGTGTTTTAGCATCTTCAGTATTTGTCAGCAGCTTCTCAGCTAATCACATATCGCATGGGGAAGGCCTTGGCATGCTCTCGTTGAAAACTCTCCTTCTCAGAACAACTGACACCCCAGAATGACCGTTCACACTTGAAGATGCCCTCTGTCTCCCCTGATTCACTGGGAGCATCTTTCCCAAACCCACAAAGGCCCTGTGAAGCCACAGAAATAAATGAAAACAAATATTTTAACAAAAAAATTAATGAAGAGTGAATGCAAATTCCTTATGGACAGCATGTGTGCATGCTAAGTCGATTCAGTCGTATCTGACTCTGTGCAACACCATGGACTGTAGCCCACTAGGCTCCTCTGTCAGTGGAATTATCAGGCAAAACTACTGGAGCAGGTAGCCATTTCCTTCTTCATGGGGTCTTCCCGACTCAGGAACTGAACCCTGGTCTCCAGTGTCTCCAGCATTGGCAGGCGGATTCTTTATCACTGAGCCACCGGGGAACATGCGGAAGCCAATTCTCTGTCCTGGACAAGCAGAGTTTGACTGGTTCCCACGAATACTGCCAAATGCCCAGGACAACTTAAAAAAGTGTGTGTGCATGCGTGCACACACACATGTCTGTTTTAACATTTATTCAGTGCTGAACATTCACCAGGGGTTTCCCAGGGGCTTTGCATACGTGATTTAACTCTGACTATAATTGTAAGAGCTATGAATGATTCCAATCATTGCACACTCTGAAGAGGAGTCACCCAGGGCCTGAGTCACGGGAGCTCAGCTGAGGCCGGCTGTCCCTGGGCCCCTTCCCGGCCTGGAGACTGCTTATCCACACTGCCCTCACCCACCTGGCCCTCTTGTCCCCCTCCTGTTCCCTGTGCAGGAGCAGCCGGCTTAAGTCCTGGCTAGTGCCACGGGGTGACACGGGAACACGCTGCACGTAACAGCTTGAGTAAAATAGTTTTAAAATCAGTTTTCATTTTGTTACACTTATTTTTTTAATGTAACTGCTAGAAAATGTGAAGTCTGAGAGTGGCTCTCATTGCCTCTCTCCTGGACATCATCATCAGACCATCTCTTCTGTGAGGAGCCAGAACACTCTTCAAGCAGAAAGCCCATGAGTGTGTTTCTGCAGCTGAGAAGTTGCAGTGCTTTTTCCGTCCCTTTTCGGTTTTTTTTGAGGGAGAAATTGCCAAATTATGAAAACATTCGAGACCTATTATAAATTTTATGTGTTCAGGCAAGAAAGCAAAGCAGCTAATCACACCATTAAATCTATAAATGTATTGAATGTGTTCACACAACCTGAAAATTTACTCATTTCTGCTTTCTTTTTCTTAACAATTACCAATCTACACAACCAAATTCTGTTTTAAAAGATCACTATAGACCTTGAAATAATTTTTTGAGTACATATCTGCCTACAAGGCTGAACTGGAAGCTTAGGGAACCAGTTTGAAACTAGAGAACCAAAAAAAAAATTCCAGTGGACTTCTTTTCCTTTAAGCAACAGTGACAATTTGTGGGGGAGCAATTTGAATTTATTTTTTAAATGTTTATCTTTAATTGGAGGATAATTGCTTTAT
This sequence comes from Ovis canadensis, assembly GCF_042477335.2. Classification (NCBI taxonomy): domain Eukaryota; kingdom Metazoa; phylum Chordata; class Mammalia; order Artiodactyla; family Bovidae; genus Ovis; species Ovis canadensis. Next base: position 44,213,433 of record NC_091253.1, on the reverse strand, counting down.
AAAGTTGTGTTGGTTAATGCCATACATCAATGCGAATCAGCTATAATACATACATCCCCTCCCTCTGGAACCTCCCTCCCATCCCACCCCTCTAGGTCATCACAGAGTACAGCATTGAGTTCCCTGTGTTAGACAGCAACTTCCCATTGGCTACTTTACATACAGTAATGTATATGTTTTAGTGCTACTCTCTGACTTTGTCCCTCCCTCTCCATCCCCCTCTATGTCCGCAAGTCTGTTTTGTGTGTCTGTGTCTCTTTTGCTTCCCTGCAAACAGGTTCATCAGTACCATTACCTAGATTCCATATATATGCATTATTATAGGTATTTGTTTTTCTCTTTCTGACTTTACAGAACTCGGTATAACAGGCTCTAGGTTCATCCACTTCACTAGAACTGACTTAAATTCATTCATTTTTCTAGCTGAGTAATATTCCATTGTATATGTGTACCATATCTTCTTTATCCATATTTAGTCAATGAACATCTAGCTTGCTTCCTTGTCCTGGCCATTGTAAATAGTGCTGCAATGAACATTGAGGTACATGTGTTTTTTTTTCAATTATTCTTATCTCACGGAGTATGCCCAAGAGTGGGATTGCTGGGTCATATGGCAGTTCTGTTGCAAGAAGGCGGACCCCTTCCAGGGCCCGAAACTGGGCTTTTGTCTAACACTCGGAAATGAATTGTCCAAGGAGACACATGTGCTGACAAAGCAAGAGATTTTATTGGGAAAGGACACCTGGGTGGAGAGCAGCAGGATAAGGGAACCCAGGAGAACTGCTCTGCCGCATGGCTCGCAGTCTTGGATTTTATAGTGATGGGATTAGTTTCCAGGTGGTCTTTGGCCAATCATTCAAATTCAGAGTCTTTCCTGGTGGCACACGCATCACTCAGCCAAGATGGATGCTAGCGAGAGGGATTCTGGAAAGTGGACGGACACGCGGTGTCTCCTTTCGACCTTTCCCAAACTCTTCCGGTTGGTGGAGGGTTTGGTGGCTTATTGGTTCCGTATTCCTTATCAGGATCTCCTGTCATAAAACAGCTCATGCAAATGGTTATATGGTGCCTGGCCAGGGTGGGTGGTTTCAATCATTGTGCTTCCCCTAACAGTTCTATTGCTAATTTTTAAAAGAAATCTCCACACTTTTCTCCATAACAGCTGTATCAATTTACATTCCCACCAACAGTGCAGGAGGGTTCCCTTTTCTCTACACCCTCTCCAGCATTTATTGTTTGCAGATTTTTTGATGATGGCCATTCTAACCAGTGTGAGATGATAACTCTTGGTGGTTTTATTTGCAATCTGAGTTAATTGTTTCCACCGCAGGAGGACCTCTGATCCTGAAGGAAAGGTGAAGGTGGCTCTTCTTGGTTTAGGTAACTCTTTCTGAACAAGGGCCTGATTGGGTAAGGTGTGGGGTATAATTACTTACAGTGGCCCCCAGTTAGGAGGGGAGAGCTGTGGAGGGAGTGTTGGAGAATAAACGGAAACTGAAGTTGACCGATCTAATGTCCGTATAAATGGATTTGGGGGAAGCTCCTGAAACCAACAACATAGTTATTTGCAGCTTCATCTTCTGGATGGCAGTGCCTGGATTAGTAAAGCCACATGCACAGAGACACTGCAGTAGGAAGGCCATGGTGATTCATATGACAAAAGTGGAGGGTGGGGTCTGCTCTCCAGGGTAAATTTAGACTTCCCTGTGAACTAAAGGAGCCCTCAGGCCCTGGAGCTTCTAGAATCGGCTTCAGGGAAGGTGTGGGGACCAGGTGGCCAGAATCAGCGAGAGTTCCTGGGTGTGGGGACACGGCACATTCTCAGAACACAGCAGGAGCACCGGTGACAATGGCTTCAACCTGAACACCGTGAAACAGGTGGATCAGAAAGCATACCGCTCCCTCACCCTTGTACACGAGAGCCCTGAGTACAGTGAAACTGATGCGCAGAAGGCTGGGGCAGAACCTGTGAGAGGGGCGCCTATGAAAACCAGAGCCACCAAATGCTGGACCTGCATGACTTCAGGACATGTCCCTCCATGAGGCAGGCCGCTGTGTTTTCATTTTACCAAAGGTTCCCCAAAGGTAAATACCTTGTCCACGATCATCCAGCTGGCGAGTAGAATGGTTAGAATTTATACTCAGGTGTGTCTGACTCTGAACACTGTAGTTCTCCCACCTCATTACGCTGAACCTGATCCATGATTGAGAAAAATCTCAGATCTGGATGGGGGGTGAAGTACATGGTGGGGACGGGCATGGGCAGATGCCAGGGCTCTTGCAAAGCTGAGCAGATGGTGAGGTTCTGAGCAAAGGCAACCGTGCAGGAAACTGGGAGGAGACCAAGTTCAAGGAAACATTTCAGAGAGTAAAATGAAGATCAAATGCATTCCAAAGGGCTTTCAGAGACATGCACACCCAAGGAATGGGTTAGGTACTCATCCCCAGCTTCCCAGATTCCGTCCAAGTTAATGCTGAAGCCTCTGTGTCTGAGTGTCAGGTGTTTGTCACTGTGATACCTTTGAAGCACTGAAACTAGTAAGAAATGAAAAATCTCACCATTATTTCTAGGCCCATGTTCAATCCAAATATCTAGAGCTTTTTGCCAGAGCCACAAAATAATCACTGCTATCTTAATGGCTTATAATTATGTTCAGTTCAGTTCAGTTGCTCAGTCGTGTCCGACTCTTTGCAACCCCATGAATTGCAGCACACCAGGCCTCCCTGTCCATCACCAGCTCCCAGAGTTCACCCAAACTCACGTCCATCGAGTCGGTGATGCTATCCAGCCATCTCATCTTCTGTTGTCCCCTTCTCCTCCTGCCCTCAATCCCTCCCAGCATCAGGGTCTTTTCCAGTGAGTCAATTCTTCGCATGAGGTGGCCAAAGTACTGGAGTTTCAGCTTTAGCATCATTCCTTCCAAAGAAATCCCAGGGTTGATCTCCTTCAGAATGGACTGGTTGGATCTCCTTGCAGTCCAAGGGACTCCCAAGAGTCTTCTCCAACACCACAGTTCAAACGCATCAATTCTTCAGCGCTCAGACTTCTTCACAGTCCAACTCTCGCATCCATACATGACCACTGGAAAAACCATAGCCTTGACTAGACAGACCTTAGTCGGCAAAGTAATGTCTCTGCTTTTGAAGATGCTATCTAGGTTGGTCATAACTTTCCTTCCAAGGAGTAAGCGTCTTTAAATTTCATGTCTGCAATCACCATCTGCAGTGATTTTGGAGCCCAAAAAAATAAAGTCTGCCACTGTTTCCACTGTTTCCCCATCTATTTCCCATGAAGTGATGGGACCAGATGCCATGTAAAGAGTTACTGTGTTAGATCCAGATCATCTGAGCATGACAGTAAACCCTGGTACAAGTGATGGTGCATGTGTGCTCAGCCACGTCTGTCTCTTTGCGACCCCGTGGACTGTAGCCCACCAGGCTCCTCTGTCCATGGGAGTCTCCAAGCAAGAATACTGGAGTGGGCTGCCATTTCCTCCTCTGGCGATCTTTCTGACCTGCGGATTGAACCCCCGTCTGCTGTGTCTCCTGCATTGGCAGGTGGGTTCTTTACCATTGAGCCACCTGGGAATCCCAATACAAATGACAGAGAGGGTTTTTCTGTCTTGCTTTCTCTCTTTTTTCAAGAAGGTGGATGGCAGACAATTCAATGTGGCTCTAGTTTCATCAATCTTTCTGAGCTATCATCCTATCATTAGGTTGCATCCTCAGGGTCATTACATGAGCCAGGATAGCTACTAGCACTCCAGCCATCTCACCTGCATGCTAGACTAACAGAAGAATGAAAAGAATGACAAAAGAGCAAAAATTGAGCCACAAATCTTAGCATATCCCTTTAACTGTCCATCCCACACACCATGTATAACACTTTTACTTTACTTTCATTGACCAGAATTAGTCACATGGACTTAACTAATGCTAGTTAATATTGTATATTAACATATGTATATATGTTGTATAATAACATATGTAGCCAAGGGACTTCCCTGGTGGCTCAGCAGTAAAGAAAACACCATTAATGCAGGAGAGGCAGGTTTGATCCCTGGGTCAGGAAGATCCCCTGGAGAAAGGAATGGCTACCCACTCCAGTATTCTTGCCTGGAGAATTCCATGGACAGAAGCTATAGTCCACGGGGTCACAAAGAGTCAGAAATGACTGAGCATGCACACGTATGTAGCCAAGATTTGGAATTTGAGTTCTATCACTCAGTGAAAAGAAGAGAATGGATGTTGAGGTAGATAGCTCTCATTTTCTACCTCTGAGCCCACTTGATGTAGAAACATCACTTGTGACTCATTTATCCAGGGCAGAATTGGGTGCAAGAATTCTTCAAATAATAGCATTCCTCTGACCACAATTTTAAAAATCATTATTTTGAAAATACTTTGAATTTATTGATTTTTATAATTCTGATAAGTCTTTTTTCTTCCTGAAAAATGGACATTTGAAATTATTGGACAATCTTTAAAAGGACTGCTGCTGCTGCTGCTAAGTCACTTCAGTCGTGTCCGACTCTGTGCGACCCCACAGACGGCAGCCCAAAAGGACTGCATATGTCCGAAGTTTATATGCATTTATGGATATGACTAAATTTGAGGGGGCTAAGAATCCAGTTCCTAAAAGACTCCAAACCTGAAATGCCCACAGACAGTCCAGTGGCAGGACAGTCACCCTCCCTTCTCCACCCTGAAAAATCCTACTTAACAGGCAAATCAGTGGGGTTTTTTTTTCACCCAAACCCTATAAAATTATTATTCATAAGAGTGAAAACTATAGGTGAAATATTTGGTATAGAGCTAAAAACATCTGTATCTGTATGAATAGTTTTTTTTTTTTTTTAACTTTGCATCTAGGGCTTTTGGCACTATGTAGGCAGAGCCTGAAAAATATTACCGCCTGACTCACGTTCGATAATGTTACACAGATTTGAGAAACAAATTGGCCAAGACACAGTTTTTCAGAACCGCTCTGCAATAATGGAATGCTAATTTCTCCACTGCAATTACACTTGGATCTGGCCCCACACAATGAGTGAATCAACTTTTCAATAGCCTTTTTTAGCCTGTTCCTGTGGCTGAATTACACACATTTCCCACGATGCGCTCGGTTCCAAAACCATTTCCTATCATCACGCGCATCTTCTTCCTGAATGTCCCCACAGGATTCTGAGGCTGTTTCTGTACTTGATCCATCCAGCACCTGACTTGATACTCTTTGGGAGAAGGGCTGGTTTACAGGACCTGTGGTGGGGGTGGGTGGGCCTCACTGAAAGGGAGAGGAGTTTACATGGATCTCACGGACCATGACAACTTTCAACAACTCGTTTTAATTTGTTTTTCTTCCATCTCTTCTGCACTCATGATACTCTTCCAGTCAAACCTACACAATATTCTGCTTGAAGATAGTCCAATTTATTCTCTGATTGAATTTGATCAAAAGCTCTGCTTAGTCGATTTATAATCAATTCACCTGCAGCCTCTATTTTGTAGACCTGAAAATTTTTCTCATTTTAATAATGTCCTTTGTGTGTGTGTGTATCAGTCCCTCAGTTGTGTCCAACTCTTTGTGACCCCCACGGTTTGTAGTCTGGCAGGCTCCTGGGTCCATGGGATTCTCCAAGCAAGAATACTGGAGTGAGTTGCCATACCCTCCTCCAGGGCATGTTCCTGATCCAGGGACTGAACCCAGGTCTCCTGCATTGCAGGCAGATTCTTCACCATGTGAGCCACCAGGGAAGCCTTTTAATAGTCCCTAAAATATTTGAAGGTTTTTTTCTAAAAATACTGGTAGTAGGGACATCCCTGGAGTTCCAGTGGTTGGGACACTGCACTTCCACTGCTGAGATGGCTTGGCGCCACAGAGCTGGTCCATGCTGAAGCCAAAGGGATGGGCCTTTGGCTCTCACCACCAACCTCCAAGGAGTCCTGAGACCCCGCAGCCCATGGAGGGTGTGGCCAGGCCCAGGGGGCTCCCTTCAGTGGGGGACACACATCTCCCTGAAGCTGGGGAGGGAGTGTCAGTGCTTTGGCTTGAGTGCACCCCCAGCCCTTCACTTCCAAGCAGTAATAGTTGAGCTGGGACTTGAAGGATGAACAGAATCACAGAGAAGAGATGGGAGATGGATACCTGTACTCCAGAGCCAGCAGACGACAAGGAAGAGACGCAGGAAGTTCAGGATGGAGCCCAGGATGGGGGGCCAATAGTGATGGTCAGATCTGACTAGCGCAGAAGGTGATACAGGGGCATCACCTGGGACAGGTACATAAATAAGAGTAGACAAGAGCAGGGCAAGGAAAACTTGGGATGCAGAGGCAGTAGGGTCCACAGGGCGCAGTCAACACATGGACAACTCTCGGGAAGTGAGGTGTGAGCAGCTAATGGTATTTAACCTGTAAGGTGTGTTTTACTTAACTGTCTTTCACAAGGTAAAATAGTTTGAGGCAGTATATTTGCAAGTATTATAAACATCCCCAAGTTCTAGCTTCTGTGTTGTTTGAATATTAGAGGAAATTGTGATTTAATTCAAGTCTCTGCCCCATAATCTACAGGCTTTCCAGCACCTTCTCCAAACCCATTAGGATCTAAGAGGGTCTGTGCTCTTCTGGGGGCCTCTCACTGTAAGAATTCTTGCATCCATGATCCAGTCATTGCCCGCGCCCCCACCAAGACCTTGCAGCTACTGGCCCTGGTCCTTACAGCTCCATCCAACTGTGAACACAGGCCATGACTCAGAGAATTTGCTGAGCTTACCTGAGGTCACAGCTTTGATGCAAATCAAAGCCAGGTCCTCCTGCCCCCAGGCCTGTCCATTCCATCTTCACAGTAAAGGCTCAAGGGTAGGAGGTGACTGGGGGATGGGCAGTGGAGAGGGAGATTCTCTTGGTACTCAGTAGAGATTTTACTGAGCTTCAGTGTTTAATATATCTGTATTTTAATTTTATTGACATATAGTTGATTTACAATGTTGTGTTAGTTTCTGCTGTATAGCAAAGTGAATCAGTTATACATATACATACATTCTTTTTCATATTCTTTTCCGTTATGGTTTATCACAAGATAATGACTATAGTGCCCTGTGTTATACAGGAGGACCTTGTTTATCCATCCTAAATATACCAGTTTGCATCTGCTAACCCCACTCTCCCAATCCACCCTGCCCTCTCCTCCCCTTCCCTTAGGCAACCACAAGTCTGTTCTCTGCGTGTGTAAGTCCATTTCTAACATATCTTATAAAGAAGATAGTATAATGTATAAAATATGCTCATTACTAAGGCTAGTTATTATAAAAGAATCTTGAGCAAAACCCTTTCACTAATTCACATTGTATGTCTTTTAAAAATATATATGAAACTTCATATATCTTTATGAGTCTAGTTAGCAACAGTCGGGTAAGGAATATAATGTTGTGAATGCTTACAATCTCGTTACTAATTCATAAACTATTCATTTCATTTAAAAAGTCAGAGTAATAAACGGATACGATTTCGACTACATAATCTAGGGTAATAGATGCATTCTCTTCTGGCTCTGTGGAAAAGCTAGGAGAAATACAAAGCATGTGTTTAATATGCACTGGAAATAGCTCAGCTTTATTATATTTCATGAAGGACACAGGAACAAAGTCTCCGGCACGTTTATTTTGTCTGACCTCTAGTGGAAACAATAGCAATGCTGTTTGTTATTATTTAATATTGGGCTGTATTTTTTCTTGCAAATTATTCTTCATTGACACACAAATACATTAGCAAGTCAACACAGACAAAATTGCACTGAAAATTAGGAAATACAAAGAAATATTGAAGAGATTTTGTGAAATGTTAATCTTTAAATGAACACATCATCGGTGACCATTTCCTGGTAGCAACTTCCTTCTCACCTTCTCCCAGTATTTCTCCAATAATTTTCCTACCATATATACACATACATACATTTTTATTAAAGTGATATCATTGAAGAGATGAGTGGGGAATCATATCAGTTAAAGCTATTCTGATAAGCTACTCTGACTGAAAAAAAAAAACCTGTAATTTTATCCAGAAAACGTTACTATCAGTACTTATGTGCTTCCTGCTATTCTCAGAAAACATGCCAGTTGGAGGTGAATCTTGTTTGTAATTACAGATGCCAGTCTCCTTCATCAGAGCAGAATGAAGGGGCTGTGAGTTAAAGAAGGAGACCTGCAGTGCAGAGGAACATTTTAAACTGCATTTCCTGAACAGTGAGAACCAGCTAGAAGCAAAGAGACACCCAGAGCAGGAAAAAGGGTGTTTGGGGGCGATGCCTGAGGGCACGGATTCTGGGAACCTCATGCCCTGGGCTCAGCTGTGCCTCCACAGGGAGGAGGGGGTGGGCTGCCTTTTCCTAATTCACCTTCTTCCAGGGGCCCCTGAGTCTGTTGTTCACTCAAGAGAAGTTGACATCCTCACCTCGGCGTCAGAGCAAGCGTGTGTAGAGAGGACAGAGCAGTGAGGACCCTGAGGTTTATGAGGAGGGAGAAGTCCAGACAAAGGGTGAAGATGCAGGAGAATCACCAGGCGGAAGGCAGGACCCCAGAATCAGGGCAGCAGATGGCTAAGCAGGAAGAATGTGATGAACAGTATTGAGGGGAGCAATTGGTGATAATTGCTGATATTGCTGATAGTGGAAACCCAGGGCTTCTCCAAGGCTCCCTGGGCAAAGAGTCCACCTGTAATGCAGGAGCTGAGGGTTCGATCCCCGGAAGGGGAAGATCCCTTGAAGGAGGAAATGGCAATCCACTCTAATATTTTTGCCTGGGAAATCCTATGGACAGAGGAGCCTAGCAGACTACAGTCCATGGGGTTGGAAAGAGTCGGATATGACTGAGCAGGAGCATGGAGTGGAAGCCCATCCTCTCCGGAAGGCCACCTGCAGTCCAGTGGGGACTTGAGGAAGAACTGGCTCTGCAAGATGGAGGGGGATGGGTCATAGGGGAGGGTGGGGGCAAAGTGTTCTGTTTTCTTTCCTCAGGGAAGTCTTGAACATGATTATAGGCCCATAGGAAGGAGCTGATTGGAGGCACAGATACTACCTATAAAGAAATGCACTTAGGGATTTCCCTCATGGGACAGTGGTTAAGACTTCACCTTGGATGTAGGAGGTGCAGGTTTGATCCCTGGTCAGGGAATGAAGATCCCATATGCCCTGTGGCCAAAAAACCAAAACATAAGATAGAAGCAATACTGTAACAAATTCAATAAAGACTTTCAAAATGGTCAACACCCCCCCAAAAAAATTTTTTTAAGAAATGTGCTTAAATGACAGTTCTGAAATAATTTTTTAACCTGTTTCATCTTCTTTCAACTCTGTATCTTACATTCCCCACAATCACCCTCATAATATGACTTTCCTGTATCAGTGAAGCTTCTGATCTATTCATTTGTGTTTATGACCATCACTAGTATAATTTCTGGTTAACAGCATCTCATTTGGATAATTTTATGCTATTGGAAATATTATTTGAAACTTACAGATATTTCAGGCAACCTAGATTCTCTCTTTTTGAATTAAAAAAAAAAAAAACCTGTAGAAGCCACACAGATTTTTCAAATTCATTGTTCTTGTCAAAAGTATTGTTTAGGTCATCCTGTGAGCTTTGGAAAATCTCTCTGTGAAAAATGTCTGCTTAAAATCACTCCCTTGGCCACAAAAGGAAAAAGAAAAGGTTCAATTTCAAGACATTCTAACAGAAGAGCATTAGAGCTAAACAGTGAAATCTGCTCAGAACCAGCCTTTTCACTGCTAGGTATTGACCCAGGAGAAGTGAAAGCATATGCCCATGAAAATTTTTGTACATGAGTGTTCCGAACCAGAAACAACCCAAATGTCCAGCAACAGGTGAGTGGATGAACAAATTGTGGCCTATTCATGTAATAGAACACTCCTCAGCCATAAAAGGGAGTGAGGTGCTCATACTTGAAACGATACGGTGAGTGAAAGAAGCCAGACCAAAAAAAAAAAAAGGACAGATTTCATTTATAAAATTCCAGAACATGAAAACTACTCTAGTGCCAGAAAGGAGATCATTGGTGTCAAGGATAAAATGTACTGGACAATGAAAGTTATGATTTCATTCATCGTATTGAAATAGGGAGAATATTGTTTGGGTTGATTTTGATAAGAATATGGAGTCTCTAGTTGCTCAGATGGTAAAGAATCTGCCTGCAATGTAGGAGATCCAGGTTTGATCCCTGGATTGGGAAGATCCCCTGGAGAAGGAAATGGCTACCCACTCCAGTATTCTTGCCTAGAGAATTCCAAGGACACAGGAGCTTGTCAGGCTATAAGAATACAGTTTTTGAGAACATTGAGTGTACCAAAAGTTACATTTCCTTCATTTCTGGAACTTGTACAAATATTTGACTTATATAGGTGCAATCAGAGCATAGTTCCTTTAAGAGATTTATAATCTAATTTAGTAATATCATCAGAAGAAAGGGAAATGTTACATACTCACCAGTGAGAGATAAAGGCCTTTCTAAGTCACAGACGTAGAAACTTGTGAGAAAGCTTCTAGCTTTGGAGCAGAATTTCAGACATGGGTCAGCGGTAAACACAGGATTAAGAAACTTACTGCTCAAACCAAAGAGCGATTGATTCTCTTCCACAAAGTGTATGAGTCCTTAATTGATGTGAGCTCGATACAGACAAAACAAACAAACAGGAGAGACTACTAAATCAGATTCTTTATCCTCTTTCACCCAAAAGACACATGATCTCTACAAACCATCAATGCATTTAGATCAGCACATGGATGGACCCTAAAAACAAAAGATGCACCAGAATCCAATGAGGGCATGGGGAGCAGCAGAACCAGGTACTCAGGGCCGCACCAGGGTTGACCGAGTTCTGACAAGTCAGGGTGCAGGATCAGAAGTGGGTCCCTTGGCTGGGGACGGTCCCTGGATGGATGGTCAGAACAGAGGCCTCAGTGAAAAGAAAATAGCAAAGGCTCTCTTATTCCTAATTTAATTGATTGTATAAGTAAAACAGTGCTCCTGGAGTAAGAAATGGCAAGCCACTCCACTATTCTTGCTTGGGAAATTCCGTAGACTGGCGGGCTACAGTCCCTGGGATCATAAAAGAGTCAGGCATGACTGAACAACGATGATGTAAACAGTGCTTGGCACATTGAGCACTAATATTTTATTACTTTTATTGTTGTTAGGAAATGAGAAGTAAGTTCAGCATTTACAACATCTAAAGTAAAAGCATATTTATAATACTCGACTTGAGCCAATGAGAAATGCACGTATGAATCAAATGGAGATTGTTCATCTATCAGTTATAGGGGCTTCCCTGGTAGCTGTTGGTAAAGAATCTGCCTGAAGTCTCTGGGTCGGGAAGAGCCTCTGGAGAAGAAAATGGCAAACCATTCTAGTATTTTTGCCTGCAAAATTTCATGGACAGAGAAGGCTGGTGGGCTACAGTCCATAGGGTCACAAAGAGTCAGATACAACTGACCAACTAAACTACCACCAACTTATTATAATCCTTAAGTTTTTTTGGCATTTTTTTCTGAAGTATTTCCCCTCAGGTAGCTTATTTGGGCTTTTTGCATTTCCTTTTCATGGGGATGGTCTTGATCACTGTGCCTGTACAATGTCACAAACCTCCATCCATAGTTCTTCAGATACTTTGTCTATCAGATCTAATCCCTTGAATCTATTTGTCACTTCCAGTGTATAATCATAAGGAATCTGAGTTAGGTCATATCTGAATGGTCTAGTGGTTTTCCCTACTTTCTTCAATTTGAGTCTGAATTTTGCAATAAGGAGTTCATGATTTGAGCCACAGACATCCTGGAATGTGAAGTCAAGTGGGCCTTAGGAATCACCACTACAAACAAGTCTACTGGAGGTGATGGAATTCCAGTGGAGCTATTTCAAAATCCTAAGAGATGATGCTGTGAAAGTGCTGCACTCAATATGCCAGCAAATTTGGAAAACTTGGGAGTGGCTACAGGACTGGAAAAGGTTAGTTTTCATTCCAATCCCAAAGAAAGGCAATGCCAAAGAACATTCAAACTATCTCACAATTGCACTCATCTCACATGCTAGCAAAGTAATGCTCAAAATTCTTAAAGCCAGGCTTCAACAATACATGAACCGTAAACTTCCAGATGTTAAGCTGGATTTAGAAAAGGCAGAGGAACCAGAGATCAAATTGCCAACATCCGTTGAATCATAGAAAAAGCAAGAGAGTTCCAGAAAAACATCTGCTTCTGCTTTATTGACTATGCCAAAGCCTTTGACTGTGTGGGTCACAACAAGCTGTGGAAAATTCTTAAAGAGATGGGAATACCAGACCACCTGACCTGCCTCCTGAGAAATCTGTATGCAGGTCAGGAAACAATAGTTAGAACTGGACATGGAACAATGGACTGGTTCCAAATCGAGAAAGGAGTATGTCAAGGCGGTATATTGTCACCCTGCTTATTTAACTTACACACAGAGTATATAATGCAAAATGCCGGGTTGGATGAAGTACAAGCTGAAATCAAGATTGGCGGGAGAAATATCAATAATCTCAGATATGCAGATGACACCACCATTATGGCAGAAAACAAAGAGGAACTAAAGAGCCTCTTGATGAAAGTGAAAGAGAGTGAAAAAGCTGATTTAAAACTCAACATTCAAAAAACAAAGATCATGGCATCCGGTCCCATCACTTCATGGCAAATAGATGGGGAAACAGTGGAAATAGTGACAGACTTTATTTTGGGGGGCTCCAAAATCACTGCAGATGGTGAATGCATCCTTGAAATTAAAAGATGCTTGCTCCTTGGGAATAAAGCTATGACCAACTTAGACAGCATATTAAAAAGCAGAGACATTACTTTGCCAACAAAATTCTGTCTAGTCAATGCTATGGTTTTTCCAGTAGTCATGTATGGATGTGAAGGCTGGACCATAAAGAGAGATGAGCACTGAAGAATTGATGCTTTTGAACTGTGGTGTTGGAGAAGACTTTTGAGAGTCCCTTGGACTGCAAGGAGATCCAACCAATCCATCCTAAAGGAAATCAGTCCTGAATATATAATGGAAGGATTGGTGCTGAAGCTGAAGCTCCAATACTTTGGTCACCTGATGGGAAGAACTGACTCATTTGAGAAGACCCTGATGCTGGGCAAGATTGAAGGAAGGAGGAGAAGGGGACAACAGAGGATGTGATGGTTGGATGGCATCACCGACTCAATGGACTTGAGTTTGAGCAAACTCCAGGAGATGGTTGTGGGCAGGGAAGCCTGATGTACTGCAGTCCATGGGGTCTCAAAGAGTCAGACACAACTGAGCAACTGAACTGAACTGAAGCTTATTTGGCCAGCCTCGCCACTATAACCTCATTTCTTTAATGGTTTGGATTAATTTGCAACAAAATATTTATTAAAAGTTAATTATGACCTATATAAGTGACAAAATAAGTTACTGTGGGTCATGTATAACTTAAATCCCCAATTAAGTATAATTCAATTTAATTCCTTAGAACATCATTTACATATTATTTAAAATTCTCAGTTTATTTCAAGACATTAGGTGACATGGTGTGGGAAAAGCTGTTTTGAACTTTCTTCCAAATTTGAATACTTTCAGAGAACGAGATTATATAAGCACATGTACATAGAATGTCATGATTACATAAGCATAGATGTAGATGAAGATAGATCAATAGATAAATAGATCAGTAGATAAATCAATAGACAGATCTATAGACAGAGAGATACATGATAGATACAGACATAGTACAGAAATAAAATTGATATGAGCCAAGGTAGAAAAGACACTGAATTAAACTCATTTGACATACATTCTAGCCTTTGATCTGCAAGATATTTCTTATCCAATGATTTTATCTCTTTTTGTCTTCCTCCAACAAAAAAATAAGAAGTTGGATTAGATGATCTCTTGGGGACCTTCTTCTAAAGACATTTTATTAAAATTCTCCCAGTGAAACAATTTCTACTTCGGTCATCTTGAAAGTGAAGTGAAAGTGAATTTGCTCAGTCTTGTCCGACTCTCTGTGACCCCATGGACTGTAGCCTACCAGGCTCCTCTGTCCATGGGATTTTCCAGGCAATAGTACTGGAATGGATTGCCATTTCCTTCTCCAGGGGATCTTCCCGACCCAGGGATCAAACCTGGGTCTCCCGAATTATAGACAGATGCTTTACCATCTGAGCCACCAGGGAAGCCTTTGGGTCATCTTACTGCTACTTTATTTTTTCTTGTATCTCTCGCTAAGTTCAGTTCAGTTGAGTCACTCAGTCACTAACTCTTTACGACCCCGTGGACTGTAGCATCCTACGCTTCCCTGTCTTTCACCATCTCCTGGAGTTTGCTCAAATTCATGTCCATTGAGTCGGAGATGCCATCTAACCATCTTGTCTTCTGTCATCCCCTTCTCCTCCTGCCTTCAATCTTTCCCAGCATCAGGGTCTTTTCCAACGAGTTAGCTCTTCACATCAGGTGGCCAAAGTATTGGAGTTTTAGCTTCAGCATCAGCATCACTCCTTCCAGTGAACATTCAGGACTGATTTCCTTTGGATTGACTGGTTTGATCTCCTTGCAGTCCAAGGGACTCTCAAGAGTTTTCTCCAACACCACAAATCAAAGCACTTTTCTTTTTAACACCAGTACTAGTAATAGAAGATAATTCTCTTAATAGAAGTCATCAGGTTCAGGTACAGTTCATATTGAAGAAGGCATATAAAAATAAAATTAAGGTTAGAGTTTAACTTAAATAACATATTGGAACAAACAAAAGAAATTCTGCATCCATCAAGAATATTGTTTTGGAACCAGTAAATTCACTTAATCTAATAATTCCACATTAATAGCATTTTCTCTCTGGAGCTGAGCCACATGAGAGCTATTTATGCAAGAACAGACAAAAACGTCTTCATTCTAGATTTTCAGCCTCTTTTGTAAGATAACCTGAGGGAAGTCCTTCTAGTAACAACAGATTATATTAGAATTTCAAATTCAAAGTAGAAAAGAATTGCAATATGTGTTGAAATGCCTAGAAGGTGGGCATTTTCTAACTAATATGGATAAACTATACTGTCTATGGAATTCTCCAGGCCAGAATACTGGAGTAGGTAGCCTTTCCCTTCTCCAAAGGATCTTCCCAACCCCCGAGGTCAAACCCAGGTCTCCCACGTTGCAAGCAGATTCTTTAACAACTGAGCTATCAGAGAAGCCCATGGACAAACTAAAATAGTAAATTTCTTCTGATTTATACCATGAGAAAGAAACTTGGTTTTGTGACATTATTTGTACAGAGAAAAGTAGTATTTATATTTCAACTTAATTACCATAAGTTTTTTTTTTAATGTTATACCTAGATACATCTGGCGTTGGTCAAAATTGATGGTGTCTCAACTCTTTAAGCTAAGCTAAATATATTGATTCTCTGAAAACAAACTGGAAGATGGACATTCTATGATAACAAGAGACTGAGAGAAGTCCAGGACTTTATTACACGTATATCTTGTACCCAAAATGTGATTCAACATTTATTGATAGATATTATTTTCATTAGCCTAGCTTTCTGTTGGTTTCATTTAAGCCATATACCAGAGAGATTTCTTCTTTTCCTTTTTCTCAAAAGTTGAAACTGGTTCTGAGCCTCGCCTCCTTTGGAGGGCAAATACAGAGGGTGAAACATGTAACCACATAGCGTGTGCATGCTCAGTCTTGTCTGAGTCACTGTGACCCTATGGCCTGTCATCAGGCTCCTCTGTCCATGAGATTTCCTAGGCAAGCATACTGGGATGGGGTGCTTTCTCCTCCTCCAGGGGATCTTCCTGACCCAGAGATAGAACCTGTGTCTCCTTCACTGGCAAGTGGATTTTTTACCACTGAGTCACCTGGGAAACCTATATATTCCCTCCCCTGGGGCAGAAATGAAGAGCCATTGTACAACTAATCATTCACATTTGGGTGATGTTTTATGGACAAATTCCTCCTTCTCCTTTAATAACATTTAAAAGGAAATATCCAGAAAAGTCAAATTTCACTTTTGCAGTATGCACGATAAACAATTTGGGGAAAGATGTTAAAAACCTTGATGTTATTAATTTACAGGACAATAGATAACAGTCTCAGTCTCCCATCGCATAGGAATGCTTCCCTGAGAAAGGAAGAGAGTCTACCTCTCAAGGGACTTTGTGATACTCGTGATGTACAGTTTACCAGCTGCTGTGATGGGTGGATTAAAGGATAAAGGAGCTGGAAGAGGACACCTTTGCTTTTGGTCAGGGTTTTCTCACCTGCAAATCTGTGAACAGCAATCTGTAATCACCTCTTTGCAGAAGCTACTTTGTTCATTGGGTTTGTGGTAAGAAGTCTCCTCAAAATAAAGTTTTTCCCTCTAGGATGGAAGCTGAGTGGGGCCATCCACACTGACTGCCCTGGGGCCAGGTGACCCTGGTCTTGGTGAATGTCACCTCCTCTGCCCAGTCCGTCCAACCAGCTATGAGAATCACTAGCAGACTCTATGAGCTTATTTGTAACAGAGAAGAGAAAACAAATTGCTTTACCAGTGTTTTAATTCAATTCCACACATTTTTTAGTCCCTGAATGTCTCAATTGGAAGAATTGGTCTGAAAGTCTTCTTCCAGCAATTCTCCAAACTGCCATTTGGTGCCTGGATAATTATTAACACCAATCTAATAAGAGGAGAACAATCTGTTTGTAGAAATTTTCCTGGCAGTGGTTGTGATGGTTTCAGTCCACTTTGCATCATTAGAAAAAAATGTTTCATCCCTTTATGTTATTATCAAGCTGCTAATTTTTTACAGTTAAAAAAAATTCAATTTCATATGGCAAAGACTTTGGGAATTTTTTTTTATTCATTCTCCTAAGTGAATGCAAATATTTCTGAAATGATTTTTAAAAATGCCTAATTTTCCATAGCATTTTATGTATCCTTTGGTTTCCTTATATTTTAAAGCTTTTTCCTTCAATACATTTTGAACCATTCTTCTTAGGTAAGCAGCATCAAAATGAATTTTCCTGGTTTGAATGTTGATAAATGCATCTTGCCTGTTTTCTGAAATTTTGTTTTATGAATAACATTCAAAAAATTATACACTAGCAATAAATCATAAGAGAGTGAAATAAGTCATTTTAGAATCAGAGATTGTGGTTCACCCTTTTGGTTAAACACAACATCCCTAACACTGCTTACTCCATTTTGTGCTTTTATATTAGCCTGATCATCTCAGCTGTGCAGAGTGTGTATTTCATAAAGTGACTGTTTCTACCGTTGATAATTGTGAGCACTGCCCTCCTTCTCCTCCCCACCCTCCACCTCATATTGTTATGGCATCACACTCACCCACCACATAATTATAGTTATCAAACACCTGTTATGTTTCATTCAGAATCCAAAGGCATTAAATACCACCTTTTGCTGATGACTCCCAAATTTATGCTTCCAGCTCTGATGTAATCCAAAGCTGCAGCATCAAATTCAATCGCATACCTGATGTCTATTGTTAACCAGCTAACGGACGTTTCAAACTCAACACATCGCTAGCACAGTTCTTACATATAAGCCCTTAAACAGCATTTACAACCTCAGTTGTGGTCAGCACCTTCTACCTGATTGCTAAACCTAAAAACCAAGGGGCACCATGAACTCCTCCATGAACCCAGACAAATCCCCAGTTTACTTCTTTTTTTCCTGCCTAGATTGCGAACGAGTTTCTATTTTAGACCTCTTCATTTCATTCAGCTCTCAGGAGCCAAAATGATCTTTATAGAACACAAGTCAGATCATGTTACTCCCAAACCCCAACATGAAACACTTCAGTACCTTCCCACGTCAGTCCAGTTCAGTCACTCAGTCGTGTCTTACTGTTTGTGATTCCATGGACTGCAGCACACCAGGCTTCCCTGTCCATAACCATCTCCCGGAGTTTGCTCAAACTCAAGTCCATGGAGTCAGTGATGCCATCCAACCATCGCATCCTCTGTTGTCCCCTTCTCCTCCTTCCTTCAATCTTGCCCAGCATCGGGGTCTTCTCAAATGAGTCAGTTTTTCACATTAGGAGCTAAAGTATTGGAGTTTCAACTTCAGCATCAGTCCTTCCAATGAATATTCAGGACTGATTTCCTTTAGGATAGATTGGTTGGATCTCCTCGCAATCCAAGGGACTCTCAAGAGTCTTCTCCAACACCACAGTTCAAAAGCATCAATTATTCGGTACTCAGCTTTCTTTATGGTCCAACTCTCACATCCATACATGACTACTAGAAAAACCATAGCTTTGACTAGACAGAGCTTTGTCGGCAAAGTAATATCTCTGATTTTGAATATGCTGTCTAGGTTGGTCATAGCTTTTCTTCCAAGGAGCAAGCGTCTTTTAATTTCATGGCTGCAATCACCATCTGCAGTGATTTTGGAGCTCAAGAAAATAAAGTCTGTCACTATTTCCACTGTTTCCCCATCTATTTGCCATGAAGTGATGAGACCGGATGCCATGATCTTCATTTTTTGAATGTTGAGTTTTAAGACAACTTTTTCACTCTCCTCTTTCACTTTCATCAAGAGGCTCTTTAGTTCCTCTTTGCTTTCTGCCATAATGGTGGTGTCATCTGCATACCTGAGGTTACTGATATTTCTCCCGCCAATCGTGATTTCAGCTTGTACTTCATCCAACCCGGCATTTTGCATTACATACTCTGTGTGTAAGTTAAATAAGCAGGGTGACAATATACCGCCTTGACATACTCCTTTCTCGATTTGGAACCAGTCCATTGTTCCATGTCCAGTTCTAACTATTGTTTCCTGACCTGCATACAGATTTCTCAGGAGGCAGGTCAGGTGGTCTGGTATTCCCATCTCTTTAAGAATTTTCCACAGTTTGTTGTGACCCACACAGTCAAAGGCTTTGGCATAGTCAATAAAGCAGAAGCAGATGTTTTTCTGGAACTCTCTTGCTTTTTCTATGATTCAACGGATGTTGGCAATTTGATCTCTGGTTCCTCTGCCTTTTCTAAATCCAGCTTAACATCTGGAAGTTTACGGTTCATGTATTGTTGAAGCCTGGCTTTAAGAATTTTGAGCATTACTTTGCTAGCATGTGAGGTGAGTGCAATTGTGAGATAGTTTAAATGTTCTTTGGCATTGCTTTTCTTTGGGATTGAAATGAAAACTGATCTTTTCCAGTCCTGTAGCCACCCCCAAGTTTTCCAAATTTGCTGGCATATTGAGTGCAGCACTTTCACAGCATCATCTTTCAGGATTTGAAATAGCTCCACTGGAATTCCACTACCTCCACTGGCTTAATTCATAGTGATGCCTTTCTAAGGCCCACTGGACTTCGCGTTCCAGGGTGTCTGGCTCATGGAGAGTGATCACACCTTTGTGGTTATCTGGGTCATGAAGATCTTTTTTTGTATAATTCTTCTGTGTATTCCTGCTGCCTCTTCTTAATATCTTCTGCTTCTGTTAGGTCCATACCATTCCTGTTCTTTATTGTGCTCATCTTCGCATGAAATGTTCCCCTGGTATCTCTAATTTGCTTGAAGAGATCTCTAGTCTTTTCCATTCTATTGTTTTCCTCTATTTGTTTGCAGTGATCACTGAGGAAGGCTTTCTTATCTCTCTTTGCTATTCTCTGTAACTCTGCATTCAAATGCTTATATCTTTCCTTTTCTCCTTTGCCTTTCACTTCTCTTCTTTTCACAGCTATTTGTAAGGCCTCCTCAGACAGCCATTTTGCCTTTTTTCATTTCTTTTCCTTGGGGACAGTCATGATCACCACCTCCTCTACAATGTCATGAACCTTCTTCCATAGTTCTTCAGGCATTCTGTCTATCAGATCTTATTCCTTGAATCTATTTGCTACTTCCAGTGTATAATCATAAGGGATTTTATTTAGGTCTTACTTGAATGGCCAAGTGGTTTTCCCTACTTTGTTCAGTTTAAATCTAAAGTTTAAATCTAAATTTTGCAATAAGTTTATGATCTGAGTCACAGCCAGCTCCCAGTCTTTTTTGTTTGTTTGTTTTGCTGACTGTATAGAGCTTCTCCATCTTAGGCTGCAAAGAATATGATCAATCTGATTTCATAATTGACCATCTACTTTTGTCCATGTGTAGAGTCATCTCTTGTGTTGTTAGAAGAGGGTGTTTGCTATGACCAGTGCGTTCTCTTGGCAAAACTCTGTCAGCCTTTGCACTGCTTCATTTTATACTCCAATGACAAACTTGCCTGTCACTCCAGGTATCTTTTGACTTCCTACTTTTGCATTCCAGTCCCCCATGATGAAAAGGGCTTTTTTCTTTTTCTTGGTGTTAGTTCTAGAAGGTTTTGTAGGTCATCATAGAGCCATTCAACTTTAGCTTCTTTGGCATTAGTGGTTGGGGTATAGACTTGGATCACTTTGGTGTTGAATGGTTTGCCTTGGAAACAAGCAAGGATCATTCTGTCATTTTTGAAACTGCACCCAAGTACTGCATTTTGGACTCTTCTGTTGACTGTGTGGGCTGCTCCGTTCTTTCTAAGGGATTCTTGCCCACGGTAGTAGATATAATGGTCATCTGAATTAAATTCACCCATTCTGCTCCATTTCAGTTCACTGATTTCTAAAATGTCGATGTTCACTCTTCCCATCTCCTGTTTGACTACTTCCAATTTATGTTGATCCATGGACCCAACATACCAGGTTCTTCTGCAATATTGTTCAGCTTTGTACTTTGCTTCCATCACCAGTCACATCCACATCTGGGCATTGTTTTCACTTTGGCTCTGTCTCCTCATTTTTCCTGGAGTTATTTCTCCACTTTTCTCCAGTAGCATATTGGGCACCTACTGACCTAGGGAGTTCATCTTTCAGTGTCATATCTTTTTGCCTTTTCATACTGTTCATGGGCTTCTCCCATGGCAACTGGAAAAAAAACCAACTAAGTTATTAATGCTTGTTTTTCACTGGTTAACTACATAATATCTTGTGGAAGGAGATTAAACCAGTCAGTCTTAAAGGAAATCAACTGTGAATTTTCACTGAAAGGACTGATACTGAAGCTGAATCTCCAATATTTTAGCCACCTGATGTGAAGAGCTGATTCATCAGAAAAGAACCTGATGCTAGGAAGGACTGAGGGTGGGGGCAAGGGCGACAGAGAATGCGATGGTTGGTGGTATCACCGACTCAATGGACATTCATTCGAGCAAACTCTGAGAAATAGTGAAGGACAGGGAAGCCTGGCGTGCTGCAGCCCATGTGGTCACAAAGACCCAGACTTGACTTAGCAGCTGAACAACATCTTGTGTCTGCTACACACGGGACAGGGACATATAGAAGGCAATGCACAGCCTCTGCTTCTGAGAGCACCGTCAGGAGCCTGCAGCTCTAGGTGAGAGCCCGGGGTGCTGCTGACACTGTTGCCCTGGATTGCTGTATCTTTTAATTTCAAGACTGCAGTCACCATTCACAGCGATTTTGGAGCTGAAGAAAGTAAAATCTGTCACTGTGTCCACTTATTCCCCATCTATTTGCCATGAAGTGATGGGACCAGATGCCATGATCTTAGTTTTTTGAATGTTGAGTTTCAAACCAGCTTTTTCACTCTACTTTTTCACCCTTATCAAGAAGTTCTTCAGTTCAGTTCAGTTCAGTTCAGTCGCTCAGTCGTGTCCGAGTCTTTGTGACCCCATGAATCCTAGCACGCCAGGCCTTCCTGTCCATCACCATCTCCTGGAGTTCACTCAGACTCACGCCCATCAAGTCGACCTATCTAAATGTTAAAGTGACTATTTTGACTACTGCTGAGAATGTAGGGCCTGTAAACACAGTTTTTCCTGTTTGCATGAGCACGACCTTTGGAACTGAGAAGAGTGGAGAGAAACCCTGTTTCGTTGATGACACTCTGTGTGATTTTGGAGGTAACTTCCCTGCAGTCTACTTCCTTTTCCTGTAAAATAATAACAATCCCTGTATCATTATAGATAATATTTTTTGTTCATCAGATGCAATGTTCTGATATTTATTACAATCTTATTCAATTTTTCTTTAGTTCTGTCAGAACTTCTATGAGAACAAAATATTTCTAATTAAAAGTAATTGACTCTTGAGAGTCCCTTGGACTGCAAGGAGATCCAACCAGTCCATTCTGAAGGAGATCAACCCTGGGATTTCTTTGGAAGGAATGATGCTAAAGCTGAAGCTCCAGTACTTGGCCCACCTCATGTGAAGAGTTGACTCATTGGAAAAGACTCTGATGCTGGAAGGGATTGGGGGTAGGAGGAGAAGGGGACGACCGAGGATGAGATGGCTGGATGGCATCATGGACTCGATGGATGTGAGTCTGAGTGAACTCTGGGAGATGGTGATGGACAGGGAGGCCTGGCGTGCTAGGATTCATGGGGTCACAAAGACTCGGACACGACTGAGTGACTGAACTGAACTGTTCTTGATTATTGGCACTAAGGGGCTTCTCTAGTGGTTCAATTGATAGAGAATCTGCTTGTAATACAGGAGATCCCGGATCAATCCCTGAGTCAGGAAGATTCCCCTGGAGAAGGAAATGGCTACCTACTTTAGTATTCTTGCCTGGAGAATCCCATAGACAGAGGAGCCTTGCGGGCTACAATCCATGGGGTCGCAAGAGTCTGACATGACTTAGGGACTAAACCACGAGCACCGGCGCTAACGTTTATATTCATCTATTTGTTGTAGGGACAGCTTTTGAAATTTTGCCTTTTTCTACAAAGAATGCATTATTTTCCATCCCATGAATAGAAAGACATTTTGTGATGGTTGCTTTTTAATTAATGTCAGAATGAATTCTTATTGCATGAATTAGCAATACGTGGCGGGACTTCAGAGAAAACTGACGTTTTGTTGTCCCTGTGCAAACACTGTCTGCATAACCCAATAGATAATTAACAAAGATGCCTGTGCTCCAGGTCAGAGTTTTCAATGCAAGTTTAGCTTACTTATATTTTAAAAGTTATGTCATCTTCTTTCAATCTAATAATAATCTGCATTTTTTGTACTTGATCTTAATACAAAAGCATCCCATTTTACACGAGAGGATGCTGACATGATGTAGAGATAAGGAAAAAACCTATTTGATTAAAACATGAGGAAAGGTACTTAATATATCTTACAGTAGGTGGCTCTTGTTGTTGTTGTTTAATCAATAAGATGTCCGACTCTTTGCCTCCCCATGGACTGTAGCCCATCATGCTCCTCTGTCCATGGGATTCTCTAGGCAAGAATACCGGACTGAGTTGCTATTTCCTTCTCTGGGGTATCTTCCCGACCCATGGATTGAACCCAAGTCTCCTGAGTTGGCAGGTGGATTCTCTACTGCTAAGCCACTAGTTTAGGGGAAATGTGTTTTAGGGGAAAGGTAAGGTCCCCAAGGAGGTGGAGACAAAGAAAGCTGATTGTTCAGCTTAACAAAATAGTAGAAAAAGAAGCAATGGGAACTAAAAATAAATAAACAAGTAAAATAAAATGATAGAAAAATCAGAAGAGAGAAGTCGAGTAGCACAGGACCAGGGGAAAAGGTGAGGATGTGACGATTCCTTGGGCAGAGTGATCTGGGCTCCCTGCCTCCCTTCTCCTTACAGCCACCTGTGACTCCCCTGCAAGAACTGCAGGTCCTGAAGCGTCTTGTGCTTCTGAATATCATATGCTATCTCTCCCTGCACTTGCGCGCTCATGTGCTTCAACATGCTCTCAGTCCCAGGCTGCATTCTAATGCCTCTTTACAGACTTTTGCAAACGTTCTACCCCTTTTGCAGAATCTGCCCTCAAGTTCAAATCTACCAACAGCAGCTTGGGGTGGGTTTTGTAAATTAAAACAATTTTCATGCACCCTGGGACACGTATGTCCTATATTACTCTGGCACTCTTGGCAAGAGCTTAAAAGTCATTGTACACCACATTAATATTCAACAAGCCCTTTAAAAATGTTTCCAAAGGTGGGGATGAATTTCAGGAGCCCATCCGCCTCCCAGGCATTTATAAATATCGAATTGTTTTAGTGCAGAGGCGCTCTCAGGAGACTTCACCAATAACTGTTCCCCTTAAAACAATCTTTCAGCACACCACACAGAAATTCCCAAAACTATGGTCTTGGAGCACATGGAACAATAGTGCTGCTCAGCATCGAGACCAGACTTGGACTGTTAATTCCATTTATGAGACGTAAGTCATGGAGGAGCCCATCGCGTTGATGGAGCCCAACACGCCACTCAGAAAAGCGTGTTTCCAGTTCACACATTTCTTGACCTTCTGTCCCACAGTAGGAGCGGGATCTGATGATGCTCACACCACTCACACCAGATCACTGCCAGGGATGCAGAGACCCAGCTTGAGGACCGTCAAGGTCTGCCTCAGACAGGATGAAGGCTTGTAACAGGGGACTTCCTCAGTGGTCTAGTGGTTAAGACTCTGCACTTCCAATGCAGAAGGCACGGGTTCCATGCCTGGTTGGGGAACTGAGATCCCATGTGCCCCACAGCACAGCCAAAATAATTTTGTAAAGCCTTCTGGCTGGGTTTTCCCTGGTTGCTCAGTGGTAAAGAATCTGCCTGCCAGTGCAGGAGACACGGGTTCCATCCCTGATCCAGAAGGATCCCACAAGCCGTGGAACAACTAAGCCCATGTGCCACAACTACTGAGTCTGTGCTATAGAGCTTAGGAACCTCTACTTGAGCCCACTTGCTGCAACAGCTGAAGCCCGAGTGCCCTAGGGCCCGTGCTCCAGGAACAGTAAGAGAAGCCACCGTGATGAGAAGCCCTCACACCTCAACGAAGAGTAGCTCCTGCTCACCACAACTAGAGAAAAGCCGGCGCAGCAACGGAGACCCAGCACAGCCAGAACTAAATAAATACATAATTAAAAAAAAAAAGCCTCCTGGCAGAACCCCACCCCTGCTCCATCTCTCAAGGGGCCCCTCTGAAGCCAGAGGACAGAATGAAAGGACGAAATCTGGCAGAATGAAACCAGAAGGCAACACTTTATTTTCTAGAACTGAACAGAATAAAAAATAACATTTAGCAGCAGTTTGAATGATTCAGGAGCTGTCCCACAGGGCAAAGGGCACCCTTCATACTAGACAAAATCTTTGAAAAGAGAATGATTTAAAAAGAAAGACATAAATATGTATCCATTCTCCCCCAAAGCCCCCTCTCATCCAGGCTGGTACATAACAATGGATACATGTATATGTATGGCTGAGTCCCTTTGCTGTTCACCTGAAACTACCACGACATTGTCAATCAGCTATACCCCAATGCAAAATAAAAAGTTTGAAGTAAATACAAATATATCAAATATTAATATATTAATATTTTTAAAAAAGAAAGATGAAGGAGGTTGAAGCTTTTCAAGTAGCTCACACTCCTGCTTCTCAACCTGCAGGAGCTGTGTTTGCACTCAGGCAAGAGGGTGGTTTATAAACCTTCCAAAAGCCTGGAATACCATCCAATTTGCAGAGAAGTGAGTTAGCAGGTGTTGGTTCTTTTGGAGGTTCACCCAAAAGGACAGAGAAAATCATCTGAAAGAGGAGCTGTCCCTCTCAGAACTTCCACCTGGGGTGCGGGGGGAATGCCAGGATTTCTCTTATTTTGTTTTGGGTAATAGGAGGGGATAGGATAGTGTTGGCTCAGACTTTTTGGAGAAAAATATGGATGATAAAAGATAATTACCACAGTTATTGTATTAGTCAGCTAGAGATGCTATAACAAAATACCACAAATTGGGCAGCCAAAACAACACAAATGCATTTTCTCACAGTTCTGGGGGTTGGAACCTAAGTTCAAATGTGGGCAGATTTGGTTCCACTGAGACCCCTCTCCTTGGCTTGCAGATGGTAAAGAATCTGCCTGCAACACAGGAGATCTGGGTTCAATCCCTGGGTTGGGAAGATACCCTGGAGGATGGCATGGCAACCCACTCCAGTATTCTTGCTTGGAGACTCCCATGGACAGAGGAACCTGGCAGACTACAGTCCTTGGGGTCACAAAGAGTCAGGCACAACTGAGGCAGCTAACATACTTTGTTTCCACTGAGGCCCCTCTGGGCTTGCAGACAGCCTGTTATTCACTGTGTCCTTGCGAGGCCTTTTCTCTGTGCAGGTTCACCCCAGAGGTCTCTTCTTCTTACTAGGTTGAATTAGGGCTTACTTTGATTTAATCACCTTTTGACTTACTTTAACCCAAATAGCATATTCAAAAGCAGAGACATTACTTTGCCAACAAAGGTCCGTCTAGTCAAGGCTATGATTTTTCCAGTAGTCATGTATGGATGTGAGAATTGGACTGTGAAGAAAGCTGAGCGCCTAAGAATTGATGTTTTTGAACTGTGGTGTTGGAGAAGACTCCTGAGAGTTCCTTGGACTGCAAGGAGATCCAACCAGTCCATTCTAAAGGAGATCAGTCCTGGATGTTTTTTGGAAGGACTGATGCTAAAGCTGAAATTCCAATACTTTGGCCACCTCATGCGAAGAGTTGACTCATTGGAAAAGATTCTGATGCTGGGAGGGATTGGGGGCAGGAGGAGAAGGGGACGACAGAGGATGAGATGGCTGGATGGCATCACCAACTCGATGGACGTGAGTTTGAGTGAACTCCGGGAGATGGTGATGGACAGGGAGGCCTGGCGTGCTGCGATTCATGGGGTCGCAAAGAGTCAGACACGAATGAGCGACTGAACTGAACTGACCCACTCAACTGACTTACTTTAATCACCTATATGACTTACTTTAATTTAATCACCTCTGTAAAACTTTGCAATCTTTTTTTGTTGTTTTGTGTTTTCTTTTAATATATGCTTTTCCATTATGGTTTATCACAGGATGTTGAATATAGTTCCTTATGCTCTACCATAGGACCTTGTTGTTGATCCTTCCTATATATAAATATTTACATCTGCTAACCCCACCCTCCCACTCTATCACCCCCAGCTCTCCTCTGTGGCAACTACAGTTTATTCTCTATGTCTGTGAGTAAAGGTTTCCAGTCTTAACACACTTTTGTTTCCAACATTCTAAACAGAATGGTCTGCCTTAACCAATGACAGTGGGCACTTCCTGACAGCTTTTCCCATCTCAGCATCAAAGGATGCCCTCTTTTGAACCTCTGAAATCTCACAAGAGCTTCCTGAAGCATTGGAGATTCCCAATTATCAAAAAAAGTTTTTAGATTCCCTATCCTGAAAGTGCCCAAGTGCATTTCTACATGACGGCATAAACAGAAGAGAAGTCATGGGCACTGCAGGGTCTGGCCAGTCCCAAAGGATGCAGCCCTTCTCAGCCCTTCTAAGGCCCTGGGGACTGGCCATCAGGCCTCCTGCTTGCGCAGCCACGGGGATCCTCCACACTCGGAGGTATGGGCCACTGGTCATCACCCATAACCCAAGGAAATTTTAAAATGCTGAGAAGACATTTCTTCTCATTTTGTTTTTGTTATGCGATATTTCAGATAGATATAGCAATAGTTTTGAGGATAATTTTATAAACACTTATATACCCTGAATTCAGCCTGAGAAATCAGATAGCACAGACACATTCTGCTCCTAGATGTTTGAACATTCATTTCATTTGCTCCCTGGCCTTTATTTTAATTACATGACAAGAAGTCTGAAAAACCTGCCTGGGCAAAAATTAGAATCCGAAATTCAGGTCATATCCTTGGCTCAGATGACCTTCCTCCCTCGCCTGTGTCTCAGACCAGCTGAAGTCTTTCTGTCATAATTGTTATCGGCTACTACTCTGTTTTTATTTTTACTTGTTCAAAAGCAAGAAATCAAAAACTTGCCCCCACCCCAATCCCTTTAAAATCAATCTGTCCCAAACCTTGATCTCTGACATTCACAGGTGAATGGACATTAAGAGAAGCTTTTAGGGTATTGTTAATTACCTTTAAAAATGTCCTAGGCTTCTTTCATCATTCATTAATTATTTAGACAATAAATGAGTACAACATCTGGTTCTTTTCATGAATTCACATAACATTATAGAAGAGGAATGTGGAAAACAGTCATTTCATTTGGGTCATTTTTAGGCTTTCTGAATCAAGAGGTACCCGGGACCCGGCCATTGACACTTAGTGGAGAGAGAGTTATTTCAGGATCCAGTACTCCCAACATTCTGACTGGAAGTTTGAGCTTGCAGCACAAGTTCTGATTGTAATCTGTTCTGAAGCTGAAATAATCACTCGAGTGTCTGTTAAAACCTCTTGTGAAATCATCCTCATTAGAAACAATTGCAGAAGTTTGAGCAAAGCATATTTACACGCCAATTTATGAACATGGGTTGGTTTATCTTGGAAAATATTTGACTGATTCGGAAAACACTTACTCTGTATGTTTTGCTTCAGTATGTTAGAAGTTGTTTTTGGAACTAAGAAATTGTTTCGTTCTCTCATTTACCAGAATGTATACATCACGTCTATTTTCTAAAGAACTGTGGATGAATCATAATATTTTCTTTTATACTTCGGAATGGACCCAGAATTATGTCTGATTCACTGGGTTTCTCACAAAATATAATACTTGGTAGGAGAAGAGGACTCAGAGGTAAACCTAAATTTTCTCCTTAGTTTCCTAGAAAAAGAGAGGTTGTAAGGTTGAGTCAGATTCACTACCTGTTGTCCACGCAGAACAAAAATGAAAAATCAAACGTGAGAGTCACTCTGCTAGTTTCCTGGGGCGGGAGTAACAAAGCAGCACAGCCTGTTTGACTTAAAAACGCAAATCCATCCCTCACAGTTTTGGAGGCTGGGGGCCTGAGCTGAGGCTGTAGGCTGGGCTGGTTTCTCTGGAAGCCTGTCCGTGGCTGGCGGGCGGCCGGCCGTGGGGCTTCTTTCCCCATGGCCTCACTCGGCCTCCCCTCTGGGTGCCCCTGTCTGAGTTTCTGTGTCCTCATCTCCTCTTCTTACAAGGACACCAGTCAGGTTGATGGGAACCCACCCAATGACCTCCTTTCACCTTTATTGCCTCTTTAAAGATCCTGTCTGCAACCACAGTTCTGTTCTCAGGGACTGCGGTTAGGGCTTCATCGCATATAGTCTGGGAACATGAGTCAGGCCCCAACGGCTGCACAACCTGTCTGCAAAGCTGGTTGCTCATGGGTGGCTGGAGGACAGGGCTCAAGGGCTGCTTTCTGGAGGAAGCCCTTGTGTTTTAATTCAAGGGGGTGATTTTTATCCCCATTTTCCATTCTGGTTCAGTGTTATCTAACACAGCAGAACCAAAGAATCTGCTAAATATTGACAGAAAGAAGAACAAATTATTGGCTATTCAGCTGAAAAGAAAACATTCACCTTCATTCCCTAAGGCTGCCTGGCATGTGCCCAGTTTGTCTCTGAAGCAGCCAAGGCCTCGACTAAGGATGGACCTGCATCTGAGAGCCAGGAGTGTCCCCATGACCCCAGAGCATCCCCACAACCCTGAGAAGGTAGGGACTGGAGCCCTGCATCCGGGCTGTCCCCCTCAGCCACCTCCAGGCATAGGCCATGTCCCTTCTGGGAGGGGGCCTGCCTTCACTCTGAGGCCATTTTCTCCAGAAGGCCTCAAATCCGAGTGGAACAATCCCATATACAACATATAATTCTGCCGTTTTTATTTCCATGAATGAGGAAAATGTAATTTTGTGCATACTGTATTTCAGAAAATCCTGTTGTATCCTGGGTACCTAATCTCCATGGTCTGGGGATTTATTGCCATAGAACCTGCCTGGCCTAAGGCTTTCTTGATGATTCTTCAGGAAGAGAAGCAATGAGAGACGTGTGTTGTCTTGAATCGATTGGTTGGACTTCTAAGGTGCTGAAGACAGCACGGCGGGTGGAGGCACCACTACCAGGGGTCATGGCAGAGACTTCCTTGCTGAGGTCGAGAGGAATAAACACCTGGCAGGTGTATTTTTGGTTTCTCCTTTCTCCCTGGAGATCTGTTCGTGTGCAGGATTCACAGTGATCACAGGGGAGCATTTTTACTCTGCTGGGAACATGTTCAGCTGGCCTTTTGCCTGCATCATGTACGATGTCTGGAGGTCTACACTCGACCACCCAGCTGGGCAGGATGGGGGCTGCAAACACAGCAGGAAGGGGCTTGTGGCTCAGAACCACACGGTCTTGGAGCAAAGAAGGTGCTTGAGTATCTGTGCCAGAACTACTGGCATCTAACTGGACGATGCAGGCCCACCTGGCAGCAGGGTACCCACCTTGTGGAAGCTGGAGCAAGGCTAGTGGAGGAAACATCAGAGTTCTGAAAACTCCATCCAGGGTCTCCTCACCCTGGTTACCACTACACTTGCCCCTTTGTGAACTCTGGAGTCTTTATGCTTCTAGAGTGACCTCGCCATCTTCTATCACAGTGCAGTGATGCTGGCTTGTCCACAACTGGACCCAAAGCCACACGGAGGCAGGAGCACTGTCCAGTAACCCTGAGTCCTAGGACAGTAGCTCCGAAGAGCTCTGGATGCAGGCTTTCTGGAAGAAGGCTGTTTCCCTCCTGACAGCAGTGTCAAAAGAGCTCAGCTTTGCTCCTTTGTACGTCCATCCTGCGGGCAAGGAGTCTTTGCCACTCAGAAACGGTGAATTGCATCTCAGATGAAAGCATTTGATTAGAACAGGCCTTGTTGGCCAAAGCACCTCCTGCCAGTCACAGCGAGCAGTGCCAGGGTGTGAGTGAGCCAGGTCCTGGCGGCTTGGGGATTTCAATAAACATCCCTACTCACATGCTTAAAGCAGAAGCAAAATCCTTCAAAAGATCTTAAACTGTTGAAGTGAGGATGAAATACATAGCTGATCTGAGAGCTGGCATGGCAGACAGAGCTCCCCTGCTCTTTGATCAATACTGAGATGGGCTGAATCTCACAACCGAGAAGAACCACATGGGTTACACAACAGGACACTTCTTTCTGTGCACGAAGGGCTGACGTGGGAGGGCCAGTGATGCAATGGATGAGCCTATGGCTGGCCAGTGGTTGAGGCGGGTAAGGATATCCATCCCCCGGCTCTGGCTGGGGCTGGGTTGTAGGGGCTGTGGGTACCACTGCAGGGGTGCAGAGCCCACGCTAACCCTACTGCCAACACAGCCATTAATGATCTCTGCCCACAAGGTGCCGAGACCCAGGTCCTAGGAAGGAGGGTCTGGGGTCCTGCTCAAGGCTGGGCAGTGGCAGAAAACCAGTGGCAGGGGGCCACTAGGGAGACCCTGGCCCTGGAGGTGGCCCAGGACTGGGGGGATAGGGAGCAGTGGAGTGTGTTTTAGGGGACATATTGAGTGGACCAGCTTCAGAGCATTTTACAAAAGTAGTTTGCTGGATACACTGCTTTCTAAACAAATTAGCAATTGTTGATCCTAGTCATGCTTTATTATGCTTATTTTCCCATGTCTGCTGGCAGATCTTGCCTCTGCCACAAGAAAAACGGTGTAGATAGAGTTTCTGTCCAGAAGAGGAAGATGTGTCCTATCTCTTCCCTCTCAGGGGAGGAAACCTAGAGGCCTAGATGCACAAAACAGATGCAGTCACACCTGGAATATTATGCAGCTGTGAAAGGGTTGTGTGATTTAGCATCATTCCAAGAGCTCAAAATCCGGGTGGCTCAGTGGTAAAGAAACCACCTGCCAATGCAAGAGACTCAGGAGATGCTGGTTTTACCCCTGGGTCAGGAAGATCCCCTGGAGAAGGAAATGGCAACCCACTCTAGTATTCCTGCCTGGAAAATCCCGTGGACAGAGGAGCCTGGCGGGCTACAGTCCATGGAGTCACAAAGAGTAGGACGTGACTGAGCACGCATACATGAATCATGCGAGGCAGTGGACAGTGTTGAAGCAACTGGCTACACATTTAGAAAACAGACAGGGCAGCCTCAGCCCCACAGTCCCCCGTGGGCAAGTACAAAGACACCACCCAGAATCAGCCCTGGAGGACCAGGAGCATGCACTCAGTAGCCTAGATCCATCCACATTTCTTAGGTTGGTGCCAACAAAAGTGTATTTATGTGCTTTTTTTAAAAAAAGATGGATGTAAAAGCATGGTTCCTATACCAATTACTTTTGTCTTGCAAACAAAACGGACACCTCTAGCAAAATTCCTTGACTTGAGGAGATGAGCAAAAGGTAGAGTGAGAAAGTCTGGGAAATATGTGGCTTTTTAAAGCTTAAGAAGAGCACGTCCAAGAGTCTGCAGCTGGGCTGGGGTGGGGGTGCTGAAGCACTTGCCCAAGGAGCCCCCAGCTACCACCAAAACAAAGCCGCCGGCCCCAGACACCATATTCAGAGAAGCCTCGGAGAGGTCTATCTGATAAGGTCCTACAGGGCCAGCCCAACGAGTCAAGGTCTGGGTTAGAAGAACTCAGTGCCCAGTCTATGGTTTCATCAAAACCATAGACTGTTTCTCTTCTAGATTTTCCAAAGTAAGAAAATCCTTCTTTTTCATTACTTAGACTTTTGTTTTTGCTCAGTCGCTAAGTCATGTCCAACGCTTTGTGGCCCCATGGATTGCAGCATGCCAGGCTTCCCTGTCCTTCACCATCTCCCAGAAAATTTGCTCAAACTTCGGCTTTAGCAGATCACAGAAGACAACCTCTCTATTATAAGCAGACCTTGCAAACTCGAGGAGCAGACAAAATGATATTAACATTTCATCTCACTCTTCTTTCCTTTCATTTCTTTCTCCTTTATTTTTTTTTTACTTATCAAAATAATCTGAGTTTTTACTGGAATTTTTTTTAAATTAATTTGGGCTCCTTTTGTTTTGAAGGGATAACCAACAGGGTTCTACTGTATAGCACAGAGAACTCGGCTCAATGTCAGGTGTCAGCCTGAGTGGGAGGGGAGTTTGGGGGAGAATGGATACATCCATATGTATGGCTGAGTCCCATTGCTGTCTACCTGAAACTATCACAACATTGTTAATTGGCTATACTCCAATGTAAAATTAAAAGTTTTTAAAAAGGAGAATTAATTTTAAGAAATAACCTGGGCTCCTAAATAGAGTGATCCAGCAATTGAATAATTGATTATTTCTAAGATTAATTAAGGATTGCTGAGGGGACCATAATTTTATTACACACATACTATCAGGAAACTACAGAAAAATCACCAGCTTACTTGAAGCTCTGGGAATACTGTTAATATAGATCCTAACAAATGTTGAATGTGCCCCCTTTAAAATGAGAAAATAACCTTCAGCTCCTTTAAAATGTAGAGTTTGGCATTTTACTAAATTTCATAGGGAGAAAATGTAATGAGTCAATAAACCCAATTTGGAGGCTGGTTATTGTCACATAAATTAATTTGCCTGCTAAATGATCAGATTCACATCCACCTTTTTCCCCACCATC
This sequence comes from Ovis canadensis, assembly GCF_042477335.2. Lineage (NCBI taxonomy): Eukaryota > Metazoa > Chordata > Mammalia > Artiodactyla > Bovidae > Ovis > Ovis canadensis. The sequence goes on along the minus strand of NC_091253.1, from coordinate 44,180,074 downwards.
TGCCTCACAACAAAGTTGGCATTGGACTCCTTTGAGGACGGCCTGTAAAAATGTCATTACTTAAAGGCTTATTATCCACCGAGTGATGCTGAACTCCAATTTCCCTCTGCTTGCCGGCTGATCAGGTAAAGAACAGAGTTTGGAAATTTTTTTTTCCAAAAACGGTACCCACCCGCAGTTCGCCGGGAGGCATCTCTTCCTCCAAGGCGGTCATCCAAAGGAGCGGTGCCGCCGTGTGACCTTGGCCTCCCTCTTGGCAGGCCACCGCCGTTTAGTAGGAACATGGCAGGCCTCGTGTCCATGGCTGGATTGCGACTAGGCTCTCCAAACACTTGTGATCTGTGAAATCTCCCCCGACTGTCACACTGAGCGATCCCATCCCAGCTCGCGCAATCAGGCACCTGGCAGGCTCCACCAAGCAGAATGCTGGCCTGGGGGGTGTGAGCGCCAAGTCTCTGCTGTGGCCAAGTTCTAAATATGACCCCAGTGGACTCTGGGGGCTGAGACACGCCTCACCAGGATCTTCACACCATCCTCGTCTGATGGGAGACGGGCAGATAGGGTTGGTAGAAAAAGTACAGTAGCTACAAAAGAACTCTTTGATATTTAAGGTTTTAAATCTAAGCTATAACACTCCGCCGTAAGTAATTCTTTGTGTATTTTTATTTTTTTGCCTTTTCATCCGTGCTTTTCCCCAATGGTTGAGATGGCATTACAGTCACCAGCACATCCTGGGCCATGTAATTCCCACTGTTTAAGCTTTACTGTAATGACATGATGTGGGTTTATTGTTAGAAGACTCCACATTTTTTTTTAAAGATATGACATGTAATTAACGCAATGACTCAAATAATGATTGATAAGCAGAGGACTCGAAGAAAGGATATTGGGAATATTTTGACCTCAGATTTTCACAAATTTATTATTAATCTACTAAAAATTTTGAGAATTTACTGTGTATTAATACACAAAAACAAATGCAATATAGTGAGAGATGGTCCATTCCCACAGGGCTCCGTGTCTAGTCTCTAACAGGAAATTCAGACTGACTGACTGGAATAATAATCTACTCCAGGACCGGATTAAAAAAAACCTGCTGTGAGGTTCTGTAGAGGGACAGAGCAGGGGTGTCATGCAAGCCCCCCTACCCAGCGACAGGCTGAGGTCCCCAAGCGGAGAGACCCCCATAAGTTCAGCAGAAAGGTCCCCGGGGACCGCTGGCTCTAGTGAGGAGTCAAGACAGGGCAGAACATCGGTTCTCAAGGGTTTCTGTGAAGAATTTTAGAGTTTGCCCAGTCGAGAGCCATTGAAGAATTTTAGGCAGAAGAGTAACATGCTTGGCATGAGTTTTAGAAGCTCGTTCATCCACCAGCATTGCAGCAAATGTGGGTAGATCTGAGCATAGAAGCCAGCCTGGAGGCTGTGCGGATTCGCCAGGTGGGAGATGGTGAGCCAGGCAGGGCGGCAGCAGCAGGAAGAGAAGGCTGGTACATGGAGATGACAAGAGGGGATGAGCCACAGCAGGGATAGCAATGAGGCAGGGGGTCTGGGTTCCCACCTCAACACAGGCTGTGAGCATCCGAAGACAAGGGAGCCTCAGATAGCACCACTTGCTTGAAGGATGAACACTGAACTCATGCACTGTAGCCTGCCAGGCTCCTCTGTCCATGGAATTCTCTAGGCAAGAATATTAGAGTGCGTTGCCATTCCCCTCTCCATGGGGATGGACCCTCATGGAAGGGATGAGGAAGAGATGGACCCTCCTTCCTGACCCATGGATTGAACACAGGTCTCCCATTTTATTCATATACACTCTCTAATTTTTAATTTAAAAATTAAAAATATTTCATTTGTTGCTGTTAGTTAAACAACGTGATCAAACTTTTCCAAAACCTGCTGCCAAGTCATTGCTGACTTCATTTAAAATCTGATTCTATTTTAAGTATGTCGAAAATTTGCCTAATTTATTTCCTCTAGAAAAGAACTCTCAATGTCAAAACACCTTTTAGTCATGTTGACTCATTTGTAATTTTGGAACAAACTTAATTATGACTATTTCAGGGATAACATAAAAATATAGTTCAGATTTGCTACTAGGCCATGTGTTTGCTTCTCTGTAAGTTGTTCTTCCGATTGTGACTTCTGAATTCCTATAAAATGTACTGATCATCCCTCTTTTATATTTTAACTACTATTATTCCACTTTGTTTTGAGTTAATTTTCATTCTCTCTCATTTTTTCTATATAGTCAAACATTGCATATCTAACATGCCTTCATATATTATACTGTTTTTCAACAACAATAAAGTAAGTGTTTGCTAAAAAAGATACTGGCATAGAATCAATACCGACTGGTGGATAGCTGCATTTCAGTTTGCTTCCTAAAAATTATGATAGGTTTAAACACTAGTCAGCTAAGAAGAGCTGGCTATTGGAACAGGACTTGCATTGTTTTAAAAGAGATGAACAGGGGAAAGCCAGTCAAATGTCAGGGATATATTTAATGCTGAACAAACACACACACCACACACATGCGTGCATACACATGCACGCACACTACCCTAACACACATATGTGCAAGACATGTGCATGCACACACATGCACACATGCTCCCACATGCACGCACACATGCATGCAGACACATGCACACATGTGCATGCAGACACATGTTCACACTCACAACATGCACACACGTGCTCGCATACACATGCTCACACTCACAACATGCACACACACGTGCTCGCATACACATGCTCACACTCACAACATGCACACGTGCTCGCATACACATGCCCATACCCATGACATGCACACACACGTGCTCACATACACATGCCCACACTCACAACATGCACACACATGTGCTCGCATACACATGCTCACACTCACAACATGCACACACACGTGCTCGCATACACGTGCTCACACTCACAACATGCACACACACGTGCTCGCATACACGTGCTCACACTCACAACATGCACACGTGCTCGCATACACATGCCCACACCCATGACATGCACACGTGCTTGCATACACATGCCCACACCCACGACATGCACACACACGTGCTCACATACACATGCCCACACTCACAACATGCACACACACGTGCTCACATACACACGTTCACACTCACAACATGCACACACACGTGCATGCATACACATGTTCACACCCACAACATGCACACACGTGCATGCATACACATGCCCACACTCACAACATGCACACACACGTGCTCACATACACATGCCCACACTCACAACATGCACACACATGTGCTTGCATAACATGCTCACACTCACAACATGCATGCACACGTGCATGCATACACATGCTCACACTCACATGCACACACACGTGCTTGCATACACATGCTCACACCCACAACATGCACACACACATGCTTGCATAACATGCTCACACTCACAACATGCACACATGGTCCCACACACTCACAACATGCACACATGGTCCCACACAGTCACAACATGCACACATAAGCACACACATGTAAAAACATAGGGACATGGGTCATCAGTTTCCCACAATCACACTGGACAATATGAAACCAGCAATATTTGTCTTAGAGCCAGAGACACGAGGAGACCTGAGCATTCGTTGTTCAGGTCTGCACCAACAATGACGAACGGGTCCTATTTAAACTGAATCCTGTTAACTCACTTTGATAATAGGATTAAGTAGTTGAATACTGTTTGCTCACCTCAGAGGCAAGGACAATTTGCCGTCCACAGCTGTTACAATCTGAAAAACACAGTGTTTCCAGAATCCACAGCCCTGACCATGTATTTCTTAAAGACTGTGGAGATATCTATTCTACTGCTTAAAATAAAAGGGACACATTTCAGTACATAAATAATATAAAAAGAATATCTAATGAAAAGCAACTATTTGGTTTTAAGAGACTCTGCAGCTCCTTCTGAAACACCCAGGAAGTCAGATGTCTTGACTTCCCAGTGCAGGACTTGAGTCACCGTCTTCTTACCAGCATTTGTGATAAACTCTTTTAAGGGAAAATTTTCTTAGCTGTTCCTCACAAAATTAATGTGGATTACTGTGTAACCAACCATCCCAACAAAGCTTTAAGGGAGCCAAAATAAACAAGGGAAAAACACAGACACTCTGAGTCTGAGGTGAGAAAACTTTTCCGGTAATTAATCAGTGACTTGGTGGGTGAAACACTGCACCCCTTTTGCTCCACGGTGGTCGTTCTGCAAAATCCCACAGCTGTTCTTGTATCTGTCACAGCAAGCCCTGGGGGGATGGGAACACCTCTCCCCTGCCTGTAGGAGCTGGCATATAGTTAATCCTCAAATATCTGAGGAATGATGCCTGGGATGACTGAGGAGCCATGAGTGATTTCTATGCATCTCACCATCTCTTTGTGTTGAATCCGACTTGATAATTATGAAAGTGAAGTCAAAGTCAAAGTCACTCAGTTGTTTCTGACTCTATGAACTATACAGTCCACAGAATTCTCCAGGCCAGAATACTAGAGTGGGTAGCCTATGCTTCCTCCAGCAGATCTTCCCAATCCAGGAAATGAACCAGGGTCTCCTGCATTGCAGGCAGATTCTTTACCAACTGAGCTATCATTATGGGTGAGGCCAAATAGGTGTGCATGGGTGCTCAGCCGTGTCTGACTCTTTGCGACCCCATGGACTATAGCCAACCAGTCTCCTCTGTCCATGGGATTCTCCAGGGAAGAACATTGGAGTAGGTTGCCATTTCTCACTTTAGGGGATCTTCCCAGGACTGAACCTGCATCTCTTGTGTATCCTGCAGGAACATAATCGACTAGCATGATCACAGACGATTTGTCAACGCGCCCGGGATACATATTGCTCACAAGACCACAGAGATCCACGGACCCCAAACAGACACCAGCCTATCATCCCAGAAGTCGGGGAGCTTGGATATGATGACCCCAGGTGTGATTCTGGCGACGCCTGTCTCCAACAGCTGGAGCAGGTTCCCAAGCTGGGCCTCCACCCTGAGGTCCAAAGCCCAGAACAGGACACAGGAGGGCTTGGGAAACACACAGACAGCTAGGTGCTGGGGACATCTGCAACTGGACGGGTGGTATTTCTGAGTCAGAAAATAACACCTGCACCCCCTGCCAGGTGGACCCCATAAACACACTAGTGAACCTCCAAGACTTGAGCTTTTGGGGCTTCCCTGGTGGTCCAGCATTAAGACTCTGCTTCCACCAGAGGGGTCGCAGTTTCGATCCCTTTTGGGGGAATTAAGATCTCATATGCCAAGCACCACAACCAAAAAAGAAAAAAATTTTGAGCTTTTTTCCTTTCTGAGTGATTTACCACTTTATCATATGTGACCGCCTTTTTGTTCATTTCCACCATGGTGTGACAGTCCTGGCATGACCACATGGGGACAAGAAAACACCCCCACCCACTGTGGAGGAGGAGCTGATGAGGGGAGCATGACATCTACTCAGGAAGGAGGGAAAGGCGGGCTTCTCCCCCCCCCCCACTTCCCTTTGATTATAAGACTGTAGCCCACCAAGTTCTCGGGGCAGCACCCTCTCCACCCATCTGCCTGTGGGCCTCACAAGTGTCCTACTCTAATAAGTCACTTCTTTTCTCTCACTTTGCCTCTCTCTGGATTCTTCCAGCCCTGAAACATAGAGAACTGGAGCTCCTTGGGGTCCTGAGACCCATTTCTGCGGTTCATTTCCTCTGTCCTCGCTGGGGCAGAGAAACTGATCTCCTTTGATGTTTAGGAGGTATGTCTCCACTGTCTTTCTCAATTCCGGTATCAGAGCATTCTGATCCTGTGTGCTTGCTGTCAGCGCCTGTTTTAATCTTGCAGTATATTTAGACTCTTCGCTTTATTGCTCATTGTCTTGAGGAATCAGGTTAGTGGGAGGAGAGGCATTTAAACCAGAAGCTAATGTTCTTCAACTTTGGAAAAAACAAAAAACACTGCATTTTAAAAGAGTCTTTTTCTCACTCCCACTCTTTCTCTTCTAATGAAATTCTTTAGAAGACATTGCCACGCAAGCACTATTTTCTCTTACTTTGTTATTTTATCTCTCCCATTTTTTGGTTTTTACTGTTATATTTTCATTTCTTCTGGTAGGTTTTCTCTACTCTATCTTCCAAATTTCCAAGTGAGGTTTTTAGTTTCATTTCTCACATATTCTGTTGTACAAAGCTCTTGTTCCCTCTTTGTGCCTTGTGGTATAATTTTCTTGAATAAAATATCATCTCTTATTTCTCTAAGGGTTTTAAGCATAGTTTTACTGTTTTAGGCTAATGTCTTTATTATCGTTTTCCTACTAAATTTCTTTATTATTTTCTTATTTTGTTCCTTTTTACTTTTTTAATCATTGAGTGTATGACTTTACTTCTGGTGATTTGCTTTCTAGTCCATCTCTGCAACGCCATGAACTGTAGCCCACCAGGCTCCTCTGTCCGTGGGATTCTCCTGGCAAGAATATCGGAATGGGTTGCCGTTTTCTTCTTCAGGGGATATTCCCAACCCAGGGACTGAACCCACATCTCCTGTATTGCAGACAGATTCTTTACCTGCTGAGTGTCCCAGGAAACCCTACTGGTGGTTGTTGGTTGTTAATTCATAATCAAGAATGAAACACTCAGACTTCTCTGGTGGTCCAATGGTTAGGACTGTAAGCTTACACTGTAGGGGGCGTGGGTTCAACCCCTGATCAGGGAACTAAGATCTTACATACCCTTCGATGTGGACAAAAAAATAAAAAATAAAGTAGGTGATACCCATATTAAAGCAACTAAAAAGAAAAACAAAACAAGAGACACTAACAAATCTCTTGGAACCCCTTCTCGATGGACAGGACTTAAAGTGGAGTCAGCCAGGAGCTGAGGCCTCTGGTCCCTCCCTGGTCTTGACATTTCCCTGAAGCTGTTGGGTTTCTCTAGAGAAGGGTCCCCATGTCCCAGCTGGAGGGGATGCCAGGCACCAGGCAGAGCTGAAGAGGCACATTGCCGTCCACCTGTGGAATTTCTTTCCATTCTCCTGATTTCTTCACCCTTTGCCAAGCCCAGTGAGTGTGGGTCCAATGTGGCTGGCTCATGTCCAGCAGGGTGTTTTTCCTCCATTAGCTTGAAGAACAGAACAATGCAAAATGTTCTATAAAACAAAAAAAGGAAAAATAATTAATTACCCAAGTCCTGACAATGATTTAAAACAGACTATGTAACAAACATCTCCATGTGAATCATGTGAAACTGTAATATTTCACTTGAATTGAAGACCAGATTCATAAGTTCCTTCCCTTCACCCAGAAATGAGGACACAGCTCATTCGTGACGTGAGTGCCAGGCAGCCACGATCATGTGGATTTGCAGTCCAATTTTGTCCATACCAGAAGACCAGAAAGACCGAAGTCTACAAGCTTAGCCCCTAGTCAGTGCTCCGATACCCAGATGCACACTTTAGGAAACAGTTGGTTATTTCTTTGAAACATGCACTGTGAACACTAAACTATCCCCAAGGCAGATTTTTCTGTAGGAACAGTTTGTTTTTAAAGAAATGTTTGTTAAAAGAAAAAGATAAATAAAAGTCTTAGGCCTTTGTGGTTTGAAAAACAGTTTTGTTTGTATTAAAAAAAAAAAAAACCTTGCTGTTATAGCAAGTCTATGAAAAACAGGTATCTCGCTGCTTGTTTTTGTTGTTTTGCTTTTGCTTTGCTCAAGAAAATACTTCATCAATTTTATTTTTTTGAGTGTTTTGTTTATTTTTATTTGTTCTAAAAAAAAAAAGATCATGTTAAACACTTTCTTCGTCTTGTAGAAATTCCTCCAAGTCACTTGACGCATTTTCATGCTTTCTTTTCAGGGCTGCATGTATTGCTTCGGTGTGAGTACTTCATACGCAGCCCAGCCATGTCTTGTAATAAGGCATTCCTTCTGTTTCCAGTTGTTTACTGCAAACAGTCTTACAGGAAATACCTTTAATATATCTCCTTAATTCACGGTGATTTTCTTTCTAAAAGCTAGATTCCCAAGAGTAATATTGTTGGGTTAGAAAATGGAAATCGTTTCAATTTTATGAGATGTTTAACCATCATCATTTTACAGATGCAAAAGTCAAGGCTGGGTGGTGTTAAGGGGAAGTGGCAGATCACCCCAAGTGACAGAGGACCCATCTACAGTTAGAGGTCCATCATGAGATGGTGGGTGGAGGATGGTCACTTGACATTGATTAAGATGATGCTGAGATTAAGATATTTTCCCTTTAATGCAAATTTCCTTATATGTGTTAGCTAAGATTCTCTGATTATGAGCAACAGGAACCCACTCTGCATAAAAAGGAAAAAAGGGACTTCCTGCCAAGCCCTCAGTTTGTTATCAGGATGGAAGACAAGCTGAAGACCTGGGCTTCAGACAACTCTGGAGACCTGGGCCAGGGATGCTTAGATACCTGGACAGCTGGGAGCAGAGTCTGGGATGCTGAGAGAGCATCTCGTTGGCCCAGCAAGTCACTGCTGATGGCACAGGATGGGGAAACGCTGACGTACAGTCCTGGTGAGACCAAGGCAGAGTGGGGATTAGGGTGGGGGGTCAAGACCTGAGAAGAAACAGACGCTGGGCAGGAACAGCAACGTGTGTTCTCTCCTCCTGGTTCACGGATCTGCCTATCTGCGACGATGCCGAATGCAAGGTAATCCAAGCGAACCCATGCAAATACCCAGCGCACCTCATTCTTAACACATGGGAAAAAAATAGGGTTTAATAACTGTGGGGTTGGGTAAAATCCCGAAGAATTTGGAATTTCTAAGCCAATACGAATAACTCTTTTATAATTGTTGTGGTTTTCTTCAGGAGAATACAGCTATCAGAGATGAATAGAACATCAGGAGCTCTGTAATTAATGGTCTGAATTAGGTTTGATTTTGTATTTAACCAAATCTCCAACGACTGAGGACCTATGAGTTATAAATTCTGAATTTCAAGGATGGAAGCCAGTTGTTGCATCCTGGAAATTATCCTGTACAAGTTAATCAAGGAAACAGAATTTGCTTTTTTGGTTTGCCTTCCTAATCAGAAGTCAAATCCACAATATGTTGTTATCAAAATGGCAAGACAAGGCTTGGCCACCACTTTAGCAGTACTTCACAGCCCGCTAGAGTTTAAGACTTTGTACTAATAGAATGTATCGTTAAGTATTTTCATTGTAATCTCTGTCGACACCTCTATTTAATCTCTGCTTACATATTGTTTCATACACTCTATAAATACTGGAGAGTTTATGATATGCCAGCGCCTGTGCTGGGCCTGCTGGGACAAGTGTTCTTTAAGAGGCTGTGGTCTGGCCGTGAGGGTGGGGAGCGGTGCACCTGCTGATGGCCTCTTGTAACTACAGCAGCCCCTGGGGAGATGCGATCGGAGGCATGGAAGGTGGGGGTGCGAGGAGTCTACAAGCTGTGGTGCTGGCATCAACCCTCTGCCCCACGGCCTATCCTGCATTGGTCATACCAGGATCTTGAGAAGAGCCAGGCACCCAAGCAGGGCGCAGGCTTCACACACACATGACGAGGGTCCGAGCAGAGCCAGCGACTCGCTTCTCCTTGGAGAGGTGGCAAGCACTGAGCGCTGGGAGGAAATGCCACATTGTGCCAAGCAGAAAAAGGAAGAAAAGGCATTTCACACTGGGCTAAAAAGTTAGCCCAGACTCAAGATGATGTTGTCGACCAGCCAGGGACAGTAGTCAAGGTCATGAGGGCATCAGGATTAACGTCGTGTCCCCCGCGTGCTTCCTTGCTTTCCAAGTAGCATCATGATCAGAGCTGTGCTTTATGAAAACGATATTCCCGGCCATGTGGAAGGGGAGAGGCAACGGGGACAGAGGGAGGAGACGCTGCAAGGCCAGGACCCAACATGGACAGAGGGACGCTGAGAAGTCTGTCTGTCTCGGGAGCCTGAGGAAACAGGTGGTGGTAAAGCCTTCCACTCCTGGACCATTTCGGACATGGGACCCGGAAAACAAGTGTGCTAGTTATAATCTGCTGTATCAACACTCATCATCTCAAAGTACTGAGGACCAGGAACTGAATGTATCCATTTGGCAGAAAGGGGACTGGTGTTTCCATGCTTCCAAAGTGCAACATATAGACACATAAGCCCGAGGTCTGCATTTCTGCATATAACTATATATCCACATAGTATAAGCAAGTATGTTTCAGTCGGCTCTTTAAATAAAGAACACATTTTCCATACTGACAGTAAAAAATATCCATTAACAAGTACAACATCCTGGGGCTTCCCTGGTGGCTCAGTGGTAAAGAATCTGCCTGCCAATGCAGGAGACAGGGGTTTGATCCCTGGTCTAGGGAGATCCTACGTGACACAGAGCAACAAAGCCCATTTGCCACAACTACTAAGCCTGTTCTCTCGAGCCTATGCTCTGCAAGAAGAGAAGCGATCACAATGAGAAGCGTGTGCACCGCAGCTATAGAAAAGCCCTCACATCAATGAGAACCCAGCACAGCCATAAATAAACAAACAAATAACTTTTCTAAAGGACAAAATCCTTCATAGTAAGGACGCAATTACTATCACAACAGTGATAACCAATGCTTGGCACTCACAGAGAGGCTGGGGTCCTCCTGCAGAACTCCCACCATTCACAGGACATTCACCAATATCGGACAAACCATTCTGAGGCCATGACCCAAGAAGGCAAAAGCAAAATCACTGTCCACTTAGAACATCTGCTGTTCAAGCACAAGTGACCAAACATCTCCCTCTGCTGGCCAGGATAGGTAATGCGGCTTCTGCACAGAGGCCGGCCCTAGCTTTGCCCCAGAAGCAAGACCTCATTTCCTAGGATATGCAGTCAGAGAGTCGCCCCTGCTTTCCGACGGCCTCATGCCTTAGCAGAAACCCCTGTTTGAACCTTCCTCCCAAATTAGGACAAGCCCAAGTCCCACAGTCCTTTCTTCCAGCACCCCTACTGAGACATCCTCTGTTCCCCAAGGCATGCTCCCTTCCTGGCTGCCAGCAGCGGTCACTCAGCCTCCTCAGCCTGTGTGTTCCTGTTGTGTTCTGAGGGGTTTCAGTGGCTCCCAAACATCGTGAGACTTTTGCCTTTTGTCATTAAAAACAAAAACTCGCAAAACAGCTTCTAATCACTTGTTCATCTAACACAATTATTTAAGTTTGAATTAAGTACCATTGAAGATGAAGGCCACAGCAGGCATCACATATAAAATCAACAGTCATCTGTCCAGAACTGCTTTGCAAGAAGAAGGGGATTATTTCCCAGCAAGAAGTTAGGTAATCTTAATGCTGCATTTTTCATAAGCCCACAGTGTGGGGGTTCTCACAGGCTATACCAGTTCCTAGAACTGCAAGAGCAAACCAAACCTCCGGAGGGAGGAGGGGGTGGCCTAGTCATTATGATGGGCAAACTTCTGTTCAGAAAGAATCTCAGTGTTTGTCTAGAAAACCCAACATTGAAGATTATCATTTATTTTGCTCGAATTTGTACTTGCTGTTTTCTTTTTTGTTTTCCACGTGAACTTTCTTTTTCTAACAACCAACAAGAGACACTGTCTACAAAGATGTGGACATGTGTCTTCATGTTCTGGGTGTCTGACTGGTACATGTTCCACTCTCTGGGATGGTTCTACATTATTGTTGGGGCCTCACAAGATATTGGGCTGAGGCTTATTGTCACATTTATAAATATACTTTTCAAAGTTTTCTTATTGATAATCTCAATTTTGTATGGTTTATGGCCTCCAAGCCAGGCTTCAGCAATACGTGAACCATGAACTCCCTGATGTTCAAGCTGGTTTTAGAAAAGGCAGAGGAACCAGAGATCAAATTGCCAACATCCGCTGGATCATCAAAAAAGCAAGAGAGTTCCAGAAAAACATCTATTTCTGCTTTATTGACTATGCCAAAGCCTTTGACTGTGTGGATCACAATAAACTGTGGACAATTCTGAAAGAGATGGGACCAGACCACCTAACCTGCCTCTTGAGAAATCTGTATGCAGGTCAGGAAGCAACAGTTAGAACTGGACATGGGACAATAGACTGGTTCCAAATAGGAAAAGGGGTACGTCAAGGCTGTATACTGTCACCCTGCTTATTTAACTTCTATGCAGAGTACATCATGAGAAATGCTGGACTGGAAGAAACACAAGCTGGAATCAAGATTGCCGGGAGAAATATCAATAACCTCAGATATGCAGATGACACCACCCTTATGGCAAAAAGTGAAGAGGAGCTAAAAAGCCTCTTGATGAAAGTGAAAGAGGAGAGCGAAAAAGTTGGCTTAAAGCTCAACATTCAAAAAATGAAGATCATGGCATCTGGTCCCATCACTTCATGGGAAATAGATGGGGAAACAGTGGAAACAGTGTCAGACTTTATTTGGGGGGGCTCCAAAATCACTGCAGATGGTGATTGCAGCCATGAAATTAAAAGACGCTTACTCCTTGGAAGAAAAGTTATGACCAACCTAGATAGCATATTCAAAAGCAGAGACATTACTTTGCCGACTAAGGTCCGTCTAGTTAAGGCTATGGTTTTTCCTGTGGTCATGTATGGATGTGAGAGTTGGACTGTGAAGAAGGCTGAGTGCCGAAGAATTGATGATTTTGAACTGTAGTGTTGGAGAAGACTCTTGAGAGTCCCTTGGCCTGAAAGGAGATCCACCCAGTCCATTCTGAAGGAGATCAACCCTGGGATTTCTTTGGAAGGAATGATGCTAAAGCTGAAGCTCCAGTACTTGGGCCATCTCATGCGAAGAGTTGACTCATTGGAAAAGATTCTGATGCTGGGAGGGATTGTGGGCAGGAGGAGAAGGGGACGACAGAGGATGAGATGGCTGGATGGCATCACAGACTCGATGGACATGAGTTTGAGTGAACTCCGGGAGTTGGTGATGGACAGGGAGGCCTGGCATGCTGCGATTCATGGGGTCGCAAAGAGTCGGACACGACTGAGCGACTGAACTGAACTGAATGGCCAGATCTGACTTTTTTTTCTTGCCTGTTTTAGGATCAGAGGGACAGCGCCGCCCTTTCTGACTTCCAGCTCGTGGTTATTTTGGTGCCGTTGTCTTCGTGCCATGATGTCTTCGCAGGGTCTTTTCAGTCTCTTGTTCATCGTGTGGTGTTGGGTTAGTTAATACCAGAAACCATAATCTGCACTGAACATGGCCCAGCCCCACTCTCACACTTGGCGGATACTGAAAGCAGTGGAGAGACCCTGGGGCTTGTGGGCACCACCCTTGTCCTCAGGAAGACCTCACCTGGGCCCCAAAAGTGACCAGACACTCGGACCCTATGAGGATCGTATCCATGGGGACAACCAGGGACAGCCGCATCCCGACGAAGCCTGGCACCCAGGCTGGGGACAGTCTAAAGAGGGGACCATGGACTGTAGCCTGCATGGGATTCTCCAGGCAAGTGTACTGGAATGGGTTGCCATGCCCTCCTGACCCAGGGATCGAACTCATATCTCTTACATCTCTTGCATTGGTAGGCAAATTATTTACCACTCAGCCACCTGGGAAGCCCATGCGTTTCTAAATGAGGCCAAGTTAAGTTATTTATGAAGGGGATGAAAATGAAACTCAGTCCACCCTTTGACCTGGGCCCTGAGCAAAGCCCCCTGGCCCTTCTGCCATCTTCTCCCTTCCCTCCAGGTACAAGTGACTCAGAATCCTTTCCCCCGTGCCCACATCTGCAGGCAATTTTCATTTTAAAGACTTAATAAAATAAGAAAATTGTAAAACATGCTTCAGAGAAGTACCAGTGCCATGGTATTTAGAAAAAAAAGATACATCTAAAAAATTGAAGTGTTTGAATATATACCAAGAATAATGATCCTGCTCTTGTCATTTTAATGATCAGATAATCAGTATAAAGTAGCTTAAGTTTTTTCTTTAATATATGCAAATATATGCTATTTTTATTTTTTAGAAAATGTACCTTTTAACATAATTTTTAATGCAATTATTTTACAAGTCTGCCACCATAATAGAACCATCGGGAGTTCAACTTTTTTTAACTTAGAGACACCCCTTATTCTTGGAAGTGCCCCAGGCTGGATGGCCTACCTTTTTGGTCACCAAGCCCAAAGGAAGCTGCTACCCCTCTCCTGGACCGTTAGGTTCTTTGATGCTGACACAAGTCCCAGCAGGGCTGGACTGGTACTCACACATCCTTCCAGCCACATCCATCCTCCCATGCCTTCCCATGATGCTCCTCTCCACTCATCTCCTTTTGCGTCATCTTCAGACACCTCCACAGCCAGCCCGAGTGTTTCTGCACCTTCTCACCAGGTTAAAGTAGCCTGAAACTAAGAACTGAATCATGAGCATTTAAAATTCCCCACCCAGGGACTTCCCTGGCAGTCAGTAGTTAAGAGTCTGAGTTTCCAGTGCAGGGGTCAAGGGTTCAGTCCCTAGTGTGGGAACTAAGACCTCACGTACATCGTGGCATGGCCATAAAGAAAGTCAAATTTCCCACCCCATTGTCCTTTCTGAACCCCTTTCCTTTTAGAGACTTAAAAATATCATATGGGACTAAAGAAAGGGTCATTGTTTTTGAAGTGACTAAATGCTCTCAGTTCAACATTTTTATTACCTAGCAACTGTACCTTTCAAGTCCAAGAACACTAATTAAATCAAAGCCCTAGTGGTGTAATTTTTAATCATTGCCTAACTCAGCAGTATATGTTTAAATGTCAAACAAAATACAGTTTAATTTACATTATGTTATAATTATGTTAATTATACTAATTTACTATATCAATTTATTAACATCATCAAATACCTAAGATGGCTTAAAAGTGAGTATATATATGAAAAAGGTAAGAATGTACCTAGGAAGGTTGAAATCAATTTTCTTTTTTTCTTTTTTTTGATCATTTTGGCTTAGATTTACATTTTCTAACATGTGGTCTTTTCACATGATTGATTTAGACTCTTCTACTTAAAATATAAAATAAAGGCTAATCAGCAAAAATCTATCCTGCCTAGGACTCCAAAGAACATGGAAATCAGATGAATTCCGAGAGAAGGACTGAGCGAGCTTTCTGCCTCTCAGCGGGTTTTCTTCTCTGAGCCCTGAAGCCTCATTACCACACATGCAGTAGCCTGTCCTGCAGGAGAGCAGTGCCTGACCCAGAGGTCAAAGAACACCCCCAGCAGCTCCAGACAGGACTTGCAACAGTAGCTATAATGCTCAGAATTACTGCACCTTTCCATGTGCTTGCATGCTAAGTTAGTCGGGTCCAACTCTTTGTGACCCCATGGACTGTAGCCTGCCATGCTCTTATGTCCATGGGATTCTCCAGGCAAGAATATTGGAGTGGGTTGCCATTGTCCTCCCCCAGGGGATCTTCCTGACCCAGGGACTGAACCTGCGTCTCTTACGTCTCTTGCTTTGACAGGCACATTCTTTACACTAGCACCACCTGGCTGTGTTCTTTCATAAGCTCAGGCACTGGAAGCTTGGTAAGGATGAAGCCGACTGCTGAGATGAAAACACATCCTAGTTTAAAAACGTAAAAAAAAAAAAAAAAAGAAATCAGTGATCTAGATAATAGATGGTTTAAACTTTAAAGGAAAAAACTGTCTTATCCTGCTTTGATCCTAATATTTAGTCTTTTCCTGCTACTTCATTTAAGTACCATAAATTATACCAATGGAGTTGTTGAAAGAAAGCTAAGTTAATGACTGACATGAATTGATATAAATATATTATGTGTTATTATTCATATTTTATGAGCTACAGAAGAAGAGTGCATCTTAGATTTGAATCCTAACTATGCTCCTAACAAACTGAATGATCTGAGGCAATGTATTAAATATTCATGGAATCCTGTATCCATAAATAGTTAGGATTATGCTGAGTTACATATAAAGGAAACTCCAAATGACAGTGACTTAAACAAGATAAATATTTGTTTCTATCACACATAAACTCCACAGTCATTTGAGAGTTTCTGCTTTTTCACTCTCAAGTTCTGAGTCCCATGGTTCTATCTTTAAGATTACCTCAAAGTCTAATATAGTGCCGAGGGCTCCAACCATTACTTTCATAATCCAGGAGACAGGAAGAAGTGTCTACCTTTTTGAGGTTTCTGGTTTTAAATACTAGTGAATGTTGTTACATAAATTCTCTCCGTTAAAATAACTGGTGTGGTTTCCTGTTTCTGATGGTCCCCTGACCCATCCAGTGCAAAATAACTGGACTTGTGGGGTCTGGGTACAAAGCCTGGTCACCACTTCCCAGCCATATAACTTTGTGTAAGTTCAGCCATCCAATCTGTTTCTTCATCTGTAAAAATGAGATGATACTGCCTGAAGCTGTTATGGTTAAGTGATTTAGTTCAAGTAGAACAGGCCTCATAAAAAACACATCTCAGGCCTAAAGAAGTAACATAATATTTTTCTATTTTAGAAAACTCCGCTGGAAGGGTCTTTCTAGGAAGAGAATGAGGTACAAATGAATAGAAAGTAATGATTTTTCACTACAAACCCCTCTGTATTGTTTGAGTTTTCTACCACAGGTTTATCACTTTCATTTTATTTTGTCATACTGAGTGAAATAAGTCAGACAGAGAAGAAACATCCTATGACATCCCTTACATGCAGAATCTAAGAAGAAATGATACAAATGAACTTATTTAGTAAACAGAAACAGACTCACAGACCTAGAAAATGAACTTATGGTTGCCAGCAGGTGGTAGGGGATGGGATAGTTAGGGAGTTTGGGATGGACATGTACACACTGCTGTATTTAAAATGCATAATTTACAAGGACCTACTATATCTCATATGGAACTCTGATCAGTGTTATGTGGGAGTCTGGATGGGAGGGGAGTTTGGGGGAAAATGGATACATGTATATATATGGCTGAGTCCCTCTGATGTCCACCTGAAACTACCACAACATTGTTAATTGGCTATATTCCAATACTAAATAAAAAGTTTAAAGTTTGCAGAAATAAATAAAATGGCACAGAGGTTTTCTGGGCAGTGGATGATGAGTCATTTTTGATTTCTTATCTTTTCCACCAAAACTGAGTAAAACCTCAGGACTTGTCTGGAGGTCCAGTGGTTAAGACTTCTTGCTTCTACTGTAGGGGAAACGGGTTCAATCCCTGGTCAGGCAACTAAGATCCCACAAGCCAAATGGCACTGACAAAAGAAAAAAAGAAACAGGAATGAGTCAATGCTTGCCTCGTGGGGAGGGGAATGTGGTAAACTCCCCACGGTGCTTGCAGAGCTGAGTGGGGCTGCTGAAGTGGCCTGGGTCCCCTCCTGCAACAGCTCATCCAGCCGCTGGTCCTCGGAGGCTTCACAGCTTCAGCACCAAGTAGACGGTGTCCAGCGTCTGAAGAGACGACAATGCCCAGCCAGAGTAATTGTGGCTTTTAGTCACACAAGGAACATTGCAGGTTTGTGCTAGATGAGGCATGCTCCCAATTTATTATACACTATTCTATGAAGCGTTATTCATTTTTCCACATTTGTGTGAAAGATAATGCCTTTAGTAGGCTAGAATCAGGCGGTGGCTAGGGAGTTTACCAAAAAGAATTGATTCCAAACCATGCTTACTGATTATGACCCTTATTGGAGCAGGGACAGAGAAAGAACTGGTTATGTATTAGCAAAAATCAAATTGTGATTTAAAGGCATTAATTTTGTTAACTAAATGTATGCATGTGATTAAAATGCAATATTGCTGTGGTTATAATGCAATCAGCAAATTATTAAACTGCAATCAGAACGTAAACAAGTCCTATGCGTCTGCCAGGAGTTTCTTCAGCTCATTATTTCAACTCGATCTATAAACTAGTTGTTAATAAATAGACTTTTATATTTCTCAGCTGTCACATTTCTTTTTATTCCCTTTTAAATCTGTTAATTGAAAGAAAATATCAGAGAGACATTTTTAAGGAACACAGTTTATCTTTCCAAATGTAATTTGTGTGTGTGTGTGCTTAATCGTGTCTGACTCTTTGTGACTTCATGGACTAGCCCACCAGGCTCCTCTGTCCATGGGATTTCCCAGGCAAGTGGGTTGCCACTTTCTTCTCCATAAGATCTTCCTAACCCAGGGATCGAACCCACATCTCCTGCTTAGCAGGCAGATTCTTTACCACTGAGTCACCTAAAGGTGTACAAATCAGGGTTTAGCAGTATTACTGTACAGAATTTGATCTGCTAAAAGGAAAAAATATATATGCATAAGCATCCTTCTCACTTGTTTATGACACAAAGATGAAGCTGCATGCTAATGAATGATCAGCCTAACACTGTTTTCATGACTGATAAATTAGTTTACAAATTAATTTTTAAAAGACTGCAGTATATAAAGGTGCTCCACAGCAGCTTGGATATGATTACACTTTTAAAATATCTTAATGTAGATGATTATTAGATGTTAAAATTATTAAAAATGTCTCCAAAATGTAGCCATCAAAAGATACATTTTTAAAAAGCATGTTAACTATACATGTTAACCACTTTGGAACTCTCTTTGTTTTGACCATGGTTTGAAAATACTTTGCTGGATTTCTGATCCTGAATCAGAGGAGAAAGAAAGAAACACTCTAAAATCTCTCTCTCATCTTCTTCCAGCACATGCTTCTGAAAGGAAACTTGAAATATTTTCACCAGCTACGTCCTCATTTTTATTTAAGTTAACACTGTCAGGCATATTTAATATGAACCGTCTTCTCTAGGCTCTTTGGAGTTCTCTAATCTCAGATTCCAGCTTTGTTCTTCCCTGGAAACTTCTCCTGGAAGCTATGACTATAGCTATGGTGTTGTAATATGGGTTGAGCCGCCTTGAATGGTTGAAACACAAAGAACTCTTTCTTTTCAGCAAGAGATCTCAGAATTGTTTTCTTAGACTAGGGTGGATCCCAGTGGTAATTGTGGCATTCAAGGCTTCATTTCTAGCCTGTCTGAATATGAGCATTGTCAGTCTTCACCCCTAAAGAGCCGGGAGGCACCTTCAAACTAACCTGTATTTTATAGGAATTGCACTGTCTCATTTCTGTGACCTCTCCTTTAAAATAACAACCTACCAAGTTAATACCAAAAAAAAAAAGATAAAATACAATCTTTTCTGGGACCCTCCAGGTGGTTCTAGTGGTTCAGAATCCACCTGTCAATGCAGGCGATGCAAGAGATATGGGTTTGATTCCTGGGTCAGGAAGATTCCCTGGAGGAGGGCACGGCAACCCACTCCAGTATTCTTGCCTGGAAAATTCCATGGACAGAGGATTCTGGCAGGTTTATACAAGCAATTTTTTTTTTCTCACTAAGTAAATAAAATGAAAGGTTTAATCCATAAAACCAAAGTTTGTCCAAGTCACAGAGCTCATAAGTGAAGAAGTCAGGATTTTCTTTTTTTGTCCCACTGTGGTTTCTTTTTTTTTTTTTTTCAGAGTGTGAAAGTGAAAGTGTTAGTTGCTCGGTCGTGTCCAACTTTTTGCGACCCCATGGACTGTATCTCTGTCCATGGGATTCTCCAGGCAAGAATACTGGAGTGGGTTGCCATTCCCTTCTCCAGGGGATCTTCCCCACCCAGGGATTGAATCCCTGGTATCCTGCATTGCAGGCAGATTCTTTACCATCAGAGCCACATGGGCCTCTGATTGGAGTATAGGTGATTTAAAATGCTGCATTTGTTCCACAATTTAACTGTGGTGATGGCTACCTTTAGTCAAAATTCATAGAAACAACAAAAGAGAGAGTCCAGCATGACCTGAACTCCACGTGGATTTGCTCAGAGGTGACCAGGCGTCTGAAGGGAAGGGAGTCAGGGAGGGGTGAGGGGGGCTCAGGAGGCAGGGGAGGAGAGCCTCACAGAGGAGGGAGGCAGTCGGTCCCTGAGGCCAGGATGTGGGGCTTTTGCTAATGGGTATTTTTCTTACCAAAGTCTGGTTCCTCCCATGAAGCCCAGACCCCAGGCTCTGGAACAGACAGGAGGTGCTCTGGCCAGCTCTGGTTTCCCAGCAAGCACTCACTTAGTGCCGGAGGTGTCACCTGGGTGTTGGCCTCGGACTGGGTTTGCTCAGGTTTCTCCGGGGCGCCAGAGGGGGCTCAGAGGACTTGAGTCTGGTCACAGAGGGAAACTTTGTCACCTCCCGGACTCCGTGTGTGGTCCTGATGGCCCAGGCCCCCCGGACAGACAAGGCTGGGGTGACAGTGAAGGAGGCTCAGGCTGGGTGGCCACGCAGCTGCATTCCTGAGCGGGTTTCTCCTTCTGAATAAACATTACTTTGAGGACAGATTTTTTTCCAGAGGAATAGCAGTATACATAGTACATTCCCATTGACAGTTGTCCATAAATGTTATAGATACTCTTCCTCACAGTGCCTGAAAGGACTGTAGAAAGCACCCCAGCTTTTATCAGAGGAAGGAGAAGCTGAGACCTCATGGGGCTGCTGGGGTGAGGAGCAGATTCATGGGGAAGTGTGTCCGTGGCTCCAGATCCTGTCTGTGTGATACATGTGTATTCCTGTCCTCTTCTTCCTGCTTAAGCACCTTTCATGAGATGACAAATGACCAGAGAACAAATGGGAATAAACCCGAACGAGCCTGTGCTGACCACAGAGCGCTCGCAGAGCTGCTACCCTCCAGCACTTCGGGGAGGGCCCAGCCATCCTGCACCTTTTTTGGGGCGGTGGCAGACTTTCTGGCTCATAAAGTGATAAGACGGTAGCGTCCACGCTGTGCTGGGCAGCCAGGGGCAGCCGTCCTCTACCCGCTCCTGCGAGTCTCCTCTCAGGCTCCCCTAGTTCTCCTCTGTTGTCCCATTCAGCTCAAGCTGCTGTAACAAGAACACCACAGGCTGGGAGGCTCACAGAAGAGATGTTTAAGAAGGCTGGGAACCCAAAGTCAAAGTGCTGTCCTCGAGGCTGGCAGACCTCCGCCTCCCTGCTGTGTGCTCACATGGCACATGGCAGAAGAAGACAGAGGTCACCTCCTGGTGTCTCTTCTTTTAAAGGCATGAACCCAGCTCACAGGGGGCCCACCCTCCTGAGCTAATTCCCTCAGAAGGCCCCAAGTCATGCCAGGGGTTGGGGTGTTAACATATGGACTTGGGGAACACAGGCTTTCAGTCCACAGCAGAACGCGGACACCACATGCACACGAGTCAAAAACTAAGATGAAATAGTATATCCCCAACTCCTCATCAATACCCAGTGACGAGGAAAGTGTATCCACAAGTTTGCTTCGGATGCTGTCAAATCAGAATGCTTTCCAACGGTGCATGAGATGTGAAGAGTATCAGCTATCTTTGGCTGAATATATTTTTGTGTGTATCTTAAACTTGATTCCTAACCAACTAACAATAATTAACCCTCTTACCTTTTAGCTTCTGTATTTTGATTCTTGCTCTGTGGTACAGAAAATAAGCTACTTTAAACATATTCCTTACATATTTAAGTCAACACAAGTATGTAATATCTGATTCTGAATTGCGAAGTTTCTGTCTAAATTCAGTGGTGGAGAAAGTTGATGTTGTTCAGTTGCTCAGTCGTGTCCGTCTCTTTGCGACCCCATGGACTGCAGCACACCAGGCTTTCCTGTCCTTCACTATTTCCCTGAGTTTGCTCAGATTCATCTTCACTGAGTCAATGATGGCATTCAAAGAGAGCTAGCTTCATATAAATGTTTTAGGACGAGATGGAAATGTTTTGGTTCTGTGTTTCGAGAAAGAAAAGTAATGGGTGTCTGGGATCATTAAACTCTTTAATAAAAAGTTCTTCCACTGGAAACAGTATTATTGTCATTTTAACTAGTGAAAACATCTTTAAAGCCAATAAAATGCTACATAGGTTTGGAAAAAATGACTCATTTGGAGAGTATGAACGTGATTCAGATATTTTGAGCTTCACTCACTACCTAATATGGCTCAGTTCATGAAGAGTGTGTGTGTGGTTAAGTAGAAAAGCCATGGGGACCCTTACTCGCAGCATTTTAGGAATCTCCCACTTTACCGTGCGGCTCCTGGGTGGGGTAGATTTCATTCAATGGTACGTTTACTGTTTCACAAAGATCTGTTGGATAAGTGAGCCAAGGCCTCACAGTCACGTGGAGAATTCCACGGCCCATCCTGGAGTGAGTGATGAAAGCGAGGACATAGTCCAGAGTGAGTTCAAAATCACCTTAGGTTTGCCCAGGACCTGAAACAAGGGAGTTGATCCCAGGAAATGTGGCCAGCACTCGTGGAGGGAGTGAAGCTAGTAACGGGTCTATAAAGGAGCAACTCCCCCAGGCTCCTGGAGTTGAGTCCTGTGGGCCAACAGGTGCAGAGTTGGAGCAGGGGGCTGGACAGGGTCACAGGGCTGGGCTCCCTGGACTTCAGGAGGTTCACAAACACTCTAAGTGAAAACAAGACCTTCCTGAAATTTCTCACATGCCCTTGGTCTCCCCAGGCATAAACCTGTTTTCACTTTTCGCCTCCAGCTCTTCATCCTATGCCTTCCATCGCTGGTTTGGAAGATGACAAATGACCAGAAACAATTTTAAATCAGCTGTTTCTGCCTCGAATTTCACGTCACCAATAGTTGCTATTCAGCATACTTGATGTCCTGGAAGCGCAGGCAGGGAGCGCCTCTTCTGCTTGGACGATGGGAGGGGCTTCTCACAGGGGAGGGGCCTCTCACAGCAGAGGCTTCTGGGAGTTTGCAGGGTGGGGAGCCTTGTCACATGCGTTAAGTTTGCTTCAGTTTGTTGACTTGTTTCAGGACTGGCTCCTTGGGCTGTACTTTGAAACCCACTCCAAAAACATTGTGTACTGGAATTTTATGGGCTTCCCAGATGGCGCTAGAGGTTAAGAACCCGCCTGCCAATGCAGGAAACCTAAAAATGCAGTTTTGATCCCTGGGTTGGGAATATCCCCCGGAGGAGGGCATGGCAACCCACCTCAGTATTCCTGCCTGGAAAATCCCATGGACAGAGGAGCTTGGTGGGCTACAGTCGATACAGTCGCAGTCAGACACGACTGAAGCGACTGAGGACGCACTGGAATTTTACGATAGGTACGAGTTCCTTTTCACTTAATTTTTTAGTGTCATTCATCCCCTCCCCCACAAACAGACAGTCTTTTGACTCACCGTGATTTCATAATATGCCATCTATCCTGGTTTGTAAATTAACACTCAAACTGCCTTATTCTGCCAAGTACAATCCCTAAAATTCAGTCTTGCCACAGGGGGGCAGTGTCTCCTGCTTTGAGTGATTTAATCCCATCCTTTCTTGAGATCCAGACTTTAACGGAAAATTATGTACAAATTTTTTGTGTCTCTCCAGTGTCTAAGTCTGTGAAAGCAGCTAAACACAACATATGTGAAGGCACACGAAGGCATCGTAGGGGCACCTGCCCAGGAGGATCGATGTTCATCTGTTGGCAGGTGTGGCCAGCCCCTGAGAACACAGTCACTAGAGTGCACAGAGAGGGCAGGTTTCCCAGAGTGGGTATCCTCTGGTCTCAGCAATCATCACTTCATCATTTTCAGCACCAAGTCGTTACATTCTCCGCATGGGCTTTCTGTCTTACAGTCAAACTCCTACAAGGACCAGCCCCACCTGTAGTCCTTCAGCCAGGTCTGTATTCCCGAGCCCCGCTAGGTCTGGTTCAGTCATTCCCTCCAAGATGTCACTTGGGCTGCAGTAAAACACTCACTAGAGTCCTTCCCAAACTCCGTAATTATCCCTTCTCCCTCATCTTTCCTTCAGGAACCGTAAGTTCCTTCTCTAAGTTCCTGAGTCAGTTTCTGTTTTGTAAATTCATCTGAATCATTTCTTTTTAGATTCCACATATAAGGGATACACACTGCTACATTTAAAATGGATAGCCAACAAGGACCTACTGTACAGTACAGTGAATTCTGCTCAATCTTATGTGGCAGCCTTGATGGAAGTGGGATTTGGGGGAGAACAGATACATGTGTATGTATGGCTGAGCCCCTTCACTGTTCACCTAAAACTATCACATCATTGTTGATTGGCTCTGCTGCTGCTGCTGCTGCTGCTGCTGCTGCTAAGTTGCTTTAGTCGTGTCCGACTCTCTGCGACCCCATAGACAGCAGCCCACTAGGCTCCTCCGTCCCTGGGATTCTCCAGACCAGAATACTGGAGTGGGTTGCTATTTCCTTCTCCAATGCGTGAAAGTGAAAAGTGAAAGTGAAGTCGCTCAAGTCGTGCCCAACTCTTAGTGACCCCATGGACTGCAGCCTACCAGGCTCCTCCGTCCATGGGGTTTTCCAGGCAAGAGTACTGGAGTGGGTTGCCATTGCCTTCTCCAGAGGTTGATTGGCTCTACTCCAATACAAAATAAAAAGTTTGGGGAAAAAAAAACCAAAACAGAAAGCCCAGGATTATAGACCAAAAAAAGCCTCTTATGTGTCTGTTGATGTCCAGGACATCAGAGAGGGGAGCAGAACAGGAAGGACTGTGTGGTGGTGATGATGTAATTGTCCCATTTCAGGGGATGGAGGCCAGCCACCCCAGGCTGTCTCCCCACTGCAGATCATGTACTACATGCTACCTGGGAGCTTCCACATTACCCTGCTGGGCAGGTCGCAGCTTCTGTGTCCTGCCCCCAGGGGTCTTCTCATGGAGGAGGTGTATATGCAAATTGTGAACTGCTTAGCATGGCGGTGGCAGCACTCAACCAACTTGAGCCAACACGCCAGACTTGCAGATGCTGTGATAGACCCCAGGAAGCTGATAACCTTCACTTAAGTCATGCTTCTGCTCAGTGATGAGCAGAGTTTAACCTAGACCCACTAGGTCCAAAGCCAAGCCTTTGATGTCCTTGCAAAGTTGTCTCTGCTCTGTATGAGAAACGCTCAGAGTCAGGTTTCCTCCATTGAAATATTAATCTTTCTTCTTATATTTACAGTTGCATCTGCTGTGCTCTTATTCTTGAATTTTCTCTGAGTGGTTCCTAACTTTCCCAAAGTCACATATGCCTTGAACATCTGATGGAAGTTCTGCACTATTTCCACCCCGAAACTGATGCCAAGACAACCTTGCATATAATTTCAAGAAGGTTACACACCCCCAGATGTCCTTCATGGAACTTACAGGATGAAAGTCCATGCTAACTCCTGTTTCACTGGACACCTTATTTTTGAAATCTCTTTTCAGGGTTCAATAGGTGCCTGTTATAAAATTGTGCTTCCCCTGCTCCCAGTTCAAATATTGAAGCCCTAATGTCCAGTGTGGCTGGAGCCTCAAAGGGAGTAATTCAGGTTAAATGAGGGTGGGGGTGTTGACTTGAAAGATTAGTCTCCGTGTAAGAAGAGCCATGAGAGCTTTCCCCCCAACACACACACATCCCCCACCACTGCCTCATATGCCCGCACAAGGAAAGGCCATGTGAGAGCACAGCAAGAAGGAACCTTCTGCACGCCAGGAAGGGAGCCCTCACCAGAAACCAGATTGGCCAGAACTTTGGTCTTGGACTTCTCCTACCAGACTTGAGCAAATACATTTCTGTTGTTTTAGCCACCCAGTCTGTGGCAGTCCCTCTTCACTTTCTGCAGTTAGAGTGGTAGCGTCTGCATTTCTGGGGGTTGTTGACATTTCTCCTGGCAATCTTGATTCAGATATGCTGATGATACCAGTCTAATGGCAGAAAGCAGAGAACTAAAGAGCCTCTTGATAAAGATAAAAGAGGGGAGTGAAAAAGCTGACTTGAAACTCAACATTCAAAAAACCCAAGATCATGGCATCCAGTCCCTTCATTTCTTGGCAAACAGAGGGGAAAAAGCAGAATCAGTGACAAATTTTATTTTCTTGGGCTCCAAAATCATTGTGGACAGTGACTGCAACCATGAAATTAAAAGACATTTGTTCCTTGAAAGGAAAGCTATGACAAACCTAGACAATATATTAAAAAGCAGAGTTATCACTTGGCCAGAAAAAGTCCATATAGTCAAAACTATTATTTTTCCAGTAGTCATGTATGCATGTGAGAGTTGGGCCATAAAGAAGGCTGAGTGCCAAAGAACTGACGCTTTCGAACTGTAGTGCTGGAGAAGACTCTTGAGAGTCCTTCGAATCAAATCAGTCAGTCCTAAAGAAATCAACCCTGGATATTCATTGGAAGGACTGATGCTGAAGCTGAAGCTTCAATACTTTGGCCATTGATGTGAAGAGCTGACTCATTGGAAAAGACCCTGATGCTGGGAAAGATTGAAGGCAAAAGGAGAAGGGGGCAACAGAACATGAGATGGCTAGTTAATATCACCGACTCAATGGACATGAATTTGAGCAAACTCCAGGAGACAGAGGAACCTGGCATGCTGCAGTCCATGAGTCGCAAAGAGTTGGACAGGACTTAGTGAATGAACAACAAAAATGAAGTAGCCTACTTGGAATTGGCTTACCTTAACATAAACTTTGGCCACCTCACGCGAAGAGTTGACTCATTGGAAAAGACTCTGATGCTGGGAGGGATTGGGGGTAGGAGGAGAAGGGGACGACCGAGGATGAGATGGCTGGATGGCATCACGGACTCGATGAACGTGAGTCTGAGTGAACTCCGGGAGATGGTGATGGACAGGGAGGCCTGGCATGCTGCGATTCATGGGGTCGCAAAGAGTCGGACACGACTGAGCGACTGAACTGAACTGAACTGAACATAAACTAATTGTTTGTAGATTTCTAGATTCCCTGAAATAGACAGAAAGGTTGCACTTTGAAGGGTGGACACACATGTCTATGTAGACTCTGTACAGATGGGAAGCTTCCTTCTAAATTGTGATTGTACCTCCCTCTCTAAAGGTCTCCACTGCTTTTAATACCAGACTTGTTCAGCTATCATGTCACGGTGCCTTGGCAGAGAGGTGAATTTATATTTGGAAAAGCTCATGTGACAATCCTGTGATATGGAAATAGCCTCTATGTCATCAGAAGAGTCTGTTGGTCCGAAAGCCCATTTAGCAGCTGTATTGGGGGGTGGCGGTACTATTTTAGTATCTCTTCATCCACTGAAACTGACAATCTGTGTCCCTTCAGCGTCTCTGTTAACTTTGTTTATGAGTACTGAAAAGTCCCTAAAATTTCAAATAATAAAGGAAGCAACTGATGCAGTGGAAATAATAGCTGTGTATTCACTAATAATTTGATAATAGACTTTTTTTTCTTTTTATACCTTGCTGCAGTGTTTCCAATAAAGCAATGTTTAATCAACTTTGTAACCAAATCTCTGTATGTCAAGCAGTCCAGTCCAGAGGCGACAGCTTTACCATCTTCCACCTGTAGTTCGGTAAACACTGAGCATGAAGAGGTCTGGGGGTTGTGGGGTGCCTCTCCTTCCCGTCCTTCACATGCTCCCCAAATGCGATCCGCCGGCTTCACTGGATCCCCTCTAGATCCTCCCCGCACTCACCCCCACTCCTTAGCAGGCTTTATTTTCTCCATCGTGTTATCCCCATGTCAGATTACATGAACATTTTGCTTACACACACGTCCTTTTCCTTCTCTCTATTCAGCTTCAGAGATGTTCTTGCCTCCTGCAGCCTGAGAACAGAGCCTGCACGTAGAGAGCTCTCAGGATGTGTCTGCTGAGCAAATAAACATGTGGCTGTGCATGCATGTCGTAACCTCTCCAGGCTTCCTATTTAGAGGTGGACAGGAAAGTCAGTGGATTCTACGCCTTCTCCAGACCTGGGGTTTGGCTAATCTTCTGTCTCCAGGCAGACACCCCTGATTCTCCTCTAGAGGCCCTGTTCACTGTTCTGAAGCCCAGAGCTGTGACACGGAAAGTGGAATGTCTTGGTTCTCAGACAATATTGGATGCAAGTTCATTTACAAAACTCAGAGAGCCCCAGAAAGAGAAAGAGGTGTGAGTGGTAGTAGCTAACATTCGGTGAGAAGCATGATGGATTCTGTTTAAATGTTCATGTTGTTTTAACCCCCTCTCCTACTTGCATGTAATTTTCATTACTGGTGGCAAGTGACACTTGCTGGTAAAGGCCCATCTGCTTTCTTCTGCCTTCCGGAGCAGCTGCTAGAGGAAATTACAAACCCAGCCACCTGGTTTCACTTTAGATTCACAACCACAGACCTGAACCCAGCCTCAGTGCAGCCCAGGACTCCCGCTCTGGGTCTTCCACAGGTTAACGCTCCCCCAGGCAACTGCTTCAGACAATTTCCTCTTTTCTAATGTATGCACACTTGTTTCCCTGAGACTCCAGACGCCAAAAACTAGGCAGCCTCCCCCTTATTTCTGCTACCAACTCCATACACCTGCTGGGGTCTCTTGTCCTTCCCCTTCTATGATAGGAGAAAAAGTGTATTTCCTTGTTATGGCCTGAATTAATCCACCTCCACAATTCATATGTTGCAGCCCTGAGCCCAGCAGGTGACAATGTGACTCCTCTAGGCTGACTCTGTGTCCCCCGGAGCTCCCCCAGATCACATCGAAACCTAACACCCAATGTGATGGGGTTTGGAGGTGTGGCCTTTGGGAAGTGATCAAGTCATGTTCGGGGCAGGGTTGGGGGGAATATTCCCTTTCCAGGCCCTTG
Source organism: Ovis canadensis (assembly GCF_042477335.2). NCBI lineage: Eukaryota > Metazoa > Chordata > Mammalia > Artiodactyla > Bovidae > Ovis > Ovis canadensis. Next base: position 44,151,512 of record NC_091253.1, on the reverse strand, counting down.
AGTTCTGGAGCCTGGACGAATAGTAAAGTTGACACAGGACCGCTGAGCAGGAGAAAAAGAAGCCGTGTGCATGCAGGTTCCATAGAAATGAGGCCTCAAAAGTGGCCACGGCAGGCGGCTTTTAAACTTTCTGGACAAAGAAACAAAACACTGGTGAGGAATTGACAGGACAAAGAAACTTGGGTTTGGTGCCCAAGTAGTGAAGAATGTAAACAGACTTTGGGCTTGGGGTAGACGATTAAAGAAGTCACAAGGCTTGTTCTCCCAGGCTTCTTGGCCGGATTCCCCATCCCTAGTGATAAGGGTTTCCTTCCACTTCCGCTTGCATGGGGGCCCCTTTCGCAGGGGAGATTTATTTTCTGCTTCAGGGAAGCAGAAGGGAGTGTCAGAGTGTCCCTCTTGTGTTGGCTATTTCTTGACTAATTTTAATTCTCAAATAACCAATATGCCATTGTACAAATTTGAGGGCAAACTGCTCAGGTCCCCAGGCAGTCATGAGAGCAGAATCCACAGGAATAAAATTAGTGTTTTTGAGAAGAAACCCCAGGGAGCCCCCTTACTCCATGAATGAAGGAAGAGGTCTCATTAGACACCAGATCTGCTCAAGTCTTGATCAGCTTGTACTTGCCAGCCCCCAGAAGCGTGAGGCGGAGAAGGCAATGTCACCCTACTCCAGTACTCTTGCCTGGAAAATTCCATGGACAGAGGAGCCTGGTAGGCTACAGTCCATGGGGTCGCTAAGAGTCAGACATGACTGAGCAATTTCACTTTCACTTTTCACTTTCATGCATTGGAGACGGCAATGGCAACCCACTCCAGTGTTCTTGCCTAGAGAATCTCAGGCATGGGGGAGCCTGGTGGGCTGCCGTCTGTGGGGTCGCACAGAGTCAGATACAACTGAAGCGACTTAGCAGCAGCAGCAGAGTGAGGAACAAATGTTGCTGAAGGCATAGAGTCTCTTGATGTTTTCTCAGGTGTGTAGGTTTTATCCCCACGGAGACAACACCTGTATTTGATTACAGCCCCAACAGCATCTAGACCAGTCATACCCTGTAGACTCTTGTTTCATATTTCAAATTCAGGGTCAAAAGTTCTGATGAAGCTGCAATTATTTCTCATTTCTGTTACATGAAATGGATTAAGTTTTCCATTAGGGTGTTTTCCTCCCCAGATAAGGAAGAAGAAAGTCACAGGTGTTTTGGGACTTCCCTGGTAGTTCAGTGGCTATAGGACTCCCTGCCCCTAGTGCAGGGGATCCAGGTTCCATCCCTGGTCAGGGAACTAGATCCCACATGCCACAGCCAAATTAAAAAGAAAAAAGGTAAATAAATATTTTTTAAGAGAAAGTCACAGGTTTTTCATCTCTCCAAGCCAAATTTAATTTTTTTTGGCATTCTCCTCTTCTCAGGGTTAATGGAGTCCTTGGCTTCCTACATCTTCCAGACCACTAAATGCTGCTGACATGTTCACTGTCTGAGTCTGGAAGTTTGGGAGCTCCAATAATTCTGAACTAATTTGATGACAAGGTGTTTAGTAAAGCCAGCCTCCAGGAACACTATGCACTTGTTCCCCTAGGGACCTCCACTGTCCCAGGGTCCTGTCTGGGAACCCCTGTTAGGGGGCCCCCAGTTAGGCACACCCCACCACCCACCTGCAGGTCTAGGTAGACTCTGCTAGATAGCCCTCCAGGGCCTGTTTTAAAAATAGGGATATCCTCTGGATGTGCCTTCTCTGGTAGCTCAGCTGGTAAAGAATTCGCCTGCAATGCAGGAGACCGGGTTCAATCCTTGGGTTGGGAAGATCCCCTGGAGAAGGGAACAGCTACCTACTCCAGTATTCTTGCCTGGAGAATCCCATGGACAGAGGAGCCTGGTGGGCTACCGTCCATGGGGTTGCAAAGAATCAGACACAACTCATAGGACTGAGCACACAGCACAATCCCCCACTTCAGTATTCTTGGGCTTCCCTGGTGGTTCAGCTGGTAAAGCATCTGCCGGCAATGTGGGAGACTGGGTTCAATCCCTGGGTTGGGAAGATCTCCTGGGGAAGGGAATAGTTACCCACTTCAGTATTTTGGCCTGGAGAATTCCATGGTGTTACAAAGAGCCAAACACGAGTGACTTTCACTTTCTGGATGTGCCAAGTGCTTCTTTAAATGGGTTTGAAGGAAGACAAAGTTCTAGGAGGAAAATATCTACATTTCATTTCTTTCACTGGATATTTAGTAAGCTTTTCAAATCAGGAAGCAAATGTTTTTCCTGACATAAAAATTTCTTGAAATTTCCTATTAAAAACCTCCTCTTCTGGGACTCTCCTGGTGGTCCAGTGGTCAAGATTCTGTGCTTCCAGTGCAGAGATGCAGGTTCAACGCCTGGCCATCTCTCTAGCTGGGATCTGCTGGCCCCGGCCCCCCACCTGCTATCGGTCCTCTCTTGTCTTTTCTCTCTGGCGTCTACTGCCTCTTGAATCACTCTCATCTCTTTCCCCTTTCTGATTACTCTCCATGCATGTAGACACCAGCCCTGATCCTGTGTGCAGCCACCTGTCCAGATTTCGAGTCTACACACACCACCCCTTCATTCATCTTTGCTGCATCAAATCTACCCTTGCTCTAGGCTTGGCCTCACTCAACACCCATCTTGTCAAGGTCACGGGTGTCTTGGTTACTCTTTGCGGTGGGAACTGGAGTCTTGTCTTGCACTCTCTCGGTAGCATCGGCACAGTCGGGCTCTCCGCTCCCAGCAACTCTTCCCGGAGCTCCCAGGACCCCACACTTTCCTGGTTTCCCTCCCACCTCTGTGGATCCTCCTTAATCCTCTCTGTTGGCATCTTCAGGATTAATCCTTTCCCCTTCTCTGAAAAAGCCTCTGAGAACTCCTTATTCAGGAATAATCCGTGCCCTGGACTGTAAGAGATTAGCCGCCTCCTACCACCACTGCAACATCACCATTTGTATGAAAAACAAGACAACTTCAGTGTCTGGGCCCTCAAATAATTATGTGAATACCTAATGTCATGACAATGGGATTCCTTGTTGGGGGTAGGTAGGCAAATTCTGGACAAATCCGTGGACGTTGTTCTTTGTATGACGTCAAAGAAAGTGAAGTGAAAGGCAAAGCCTAGCTTTGCAATAACAGCAAATCTCAGACTTAAAAGAAACACCTGTCTTACCCAGATCATCCAGAAACTGGAGCCAGAAGCAAGGATTAAGTTGCTAAGCTTGTTTAAAGAGGTACAGGCCCAGAAGGGTGAGGTAAGACGCAAGGGAGATGACAGGCCGTGTGTGTGACAGCGCTTCAGACCCACCCATCCACGTGGGACTCTGGAGCGGCCACAACGGGGTGGGGTGGGCAGGATGAGGAGTGGTGTTTGCCCAGCTCCCCCCAACCCAGTCTCGGTCCTCCCTGTTCAAGGCTCACTCCCAGGCCCTAGCTTCCCACACAGACGTCTGGCCACACAGAGTGGCTCCCATGTCATCTAGAGCTCTATCCGAGTCTGCAAGAGGAGGAGACTCAGCCTGGGAGGGACCCCAGCTGACCGGGAGGAAGGGGCAGTCGGAGTGCCTGAAGAGAACATCCTGGACCTTCCATACTGCCTCCTCATGAGGCACTTGTCCAAGCCGAAGTTTAGCACTTCCAGAATTAGCTCCTCCTTTCATCAGACATCTTGCCTTGAGCTGAAACCTGACTCCTGACAGCCAAGGTGGCCTTGCTGCTGCCCATGCTGTCCTTTCCAAGTCCAGGCATATTGCTCACGTGTCCCTCCCACAGCCCTGCGGGGTCAGAGGGCAGTCCCCAGGGCACAGAGAAGGAGCATGATGCTTACGTACACCTGCCGGCAGGGCTGAGTGTCCATGGCCATCGTGAGGTGAACTGGACGTGAGCCTGAGCTCGGGCTGAGCCAGGTGCTGGACAGTCACCTATCCTGCCCACTGGCCCTCAGTCCCCAAGTGGAGACACCAAGGCCCTGTTTCCACAACTGTCCTGGGAAGCCTCCTGGGTTACACAAGTTTCCCTGAGGTCACCTTGGTATCCTGCCATTTCTACCCTGGAGTGCAAGCAAGGGATGAACAAAGTCCTCTTGGTTTCGAGCTTAATGTGGTCTTTCTCTAAGTAACATACACACACGCAGACACATGTAAACACATACACCTACATAACACACAAACACATACACAGACACACACACATAGACACAAACACATATACCCACATCACACACACACACATATATACAAATACAAACACATACACACATATGTACATACACATACACAAACCTCACCCCTAAAATCTTCCCCTACAGCATCTGGTATGGAACCTGATATGGGGAATTCACGGGTGCACTTCGCAGCTTACTTTTCAGCATTTAGAAGTGTTTCTTGTCTTCTAGCAGAGTTATCAAGTGTTACTATATTGAATTCATTTACAACGCTTCTATTCTGTTTCCAGAAACTCTAATTTCTCAAGGACTGTGTGAAAACTGATGCAAAGAACTGACTCATTTGAAAAGATCCTGATTCTGGGAAAGATTGAAGGCAGGAGGAGAAGGGGATGACAGAGGATGAGATGGTTCGATGACATCACTGAATCAATGGACAAGAGTTTGGGTAAAGTCCAGGAGTTGGTGATGGACAGGGAGGCCAGGTGTGCTGCAGTCCCTGGGGTCACAAAGAGTCGGACACAACTGAGTGACTGAACTGAACTGTGTGAAAACGAACTGCCAAACCATGGAAAGAGAAAATTAATGTTAGGATACTATTTCTATTCTGCAGTTTTTATTTGAAAAGTTCTGCATTCTGCATGTCACAGTGTTCAGTGATGAAATCCCTGATGGGTGCAGGTATTAAGTCACTCAAGGTGGAAGCCTGGGGAAGCCTCTGTTGACAAGAGCAGCGTGAGCTCATTTTCTGGGCAGAACGTGTTGGGAATTTGTCGCAGGAGACCTGCCCATATGGAGGCATGTGATGTCACAATGCTCCTAGGGATGGCAGACTCAGAAAGTCCCCACTGAGCACACAGCACACTCCCAGGGGCTGGACTGTGCGCTCAGCCCCAAGGGTGGGAGGCAGGGATACCCTGTCCAAGCTGCTAGCCTAGCCGGGCAGGAATGAACTTCTGGTGCCTCCTGGCCGAGGCTCCAGCACACGATGTCTGAAGGGCTTTGGCTCCCATGCCGGACCTTTGGCAGGGTGTTCCAGCACAGCTCAGGTCCCCTCCTCCCCCTGCGGCCTACCACTCAGTCTCCTACTCAAAGATGTGTTTATTAGTAAGAATGACATTCCCGGTCTCATTTAGGGCAAAAAGGGGAGTTGTGTCTGACTCTGCGACCCTATGGACTATAGCCCACCAGGCTCCTCTGTCCAGGGGATTCTCTAGGCAAGAACATTGGAGTGGCTTGCCAGGCCCTTCTCCAGGGGATCTTCCCCATCCAAGGATTGAACCCAGGTCTCCCACGTTGCAGGCAGATTCTTTATGGTCTGAGCCACCAGGGAAACAAATAGGGAAGTGGCCCACAAAACGAGGACAAGAGTTAATTTCTCAATGAACACATTCTGCAGGGTTTTAGTGACTGATCCTCCCACCCTGTTAAAGGTAGAACGCTTGATTCTGAGACCCTGGTGTCATATTGGGGGAGGAGGAGTGGGCAGGAGGGAGAAGAGCAGAGAAGATGGAAGGTAACCAGAACTGGATCTCAGAGCACACATCACAATGAAAAGAGGGTCTGAAACCCAGACCTGGTTGAAGTCCCATTCACTCCGTTTCGTCACTCTTGATGAAAGTGAAAGAGGAGAGTGAAAAAGTTGGCTTAAAGCTCAACATTCAGAAAATGAAGATCATGGCATCTGGTCCCATCACTCCATAGGAAATAGATGGAGAAACAGTGGAAACAATGTTAGACTTTATTTTTTTGGGCTCCAAAATCACTGCAGATGGTGATTGCAGCCATGAAATTAAAAGATGCTTACTCCTTGGAAGGAAAGTTATGACCAACCTAGATAGCATATTCAAAAGCTCTGCTTTGAATTACTTTGCCGACTAGGGTTTGTCTAGTCAAGGCTATGGTTTTTCCAGTGGTCATGTATGGATGTGAGAGTTCGACTGTGAAGAAGGCTGAGCGCCAAAGAATTGATGCTTCTGAACTGTGGTGTTGGAGAAGACTCTTGAGAATCCCTTGGACTGCAAGGAGATCCAACCAGTCCATTCTGAAGGAGATCAGTCCTGGGATTTCTTTGGAAGGAATGATGCTAAAGCTGAAACTCCAGTACTTTGGCCACCTCATGCGAAGAGTTGACTCATTGGAAAAGACTCTGATGCTAGGAGGGATTGGGGGCAGGAGGAGAAGGGGACGACAGAGGATGAGATGGCTGGATGGCATCACTGACTTGATGGACGTGAGTCTGGGTGAACTCCGGGGGATGGTGATGGACAGAGGGGGTTGGTGTGCTGCGATTCATGGGGTCGCAAAGAGTCGGACATGACTGAGCGACTGAACTGAACTGAACTCACTCCGTTTAACCTTATCTGTGTCAATTTCCTGTTTTATTAAACAGTCACCTCCTCTTACCTAGTTTGGCTTTACCCCACCCTGGTTAAAAAGTGGGCTTTATGTACCTGACAGTTGACATAAAGGAAAATTATTATTAACATATGTGAGCCTTGGCCAAAACTCACGTTGAGGTAGGGCTGGGTGTGTTGTCTGATCCACGATGCTGGTGTCTCAGGAAGTCAATGTTTTACTTGAGGTCTGCATGGAAATGAGGGGTGGGGCAGGGCTGTCTTCTGACCCACCAAGGGGCAAAACCTGGTAGCTATCTCTTCTGTCTCAGCCGGAACCTACCTCTGGAGGCGGGCAGACCCAAGGCCATCAATGTCCCAATGCACTGATAGTGTAAACATTTAGCTTTAGGGTTCTTTAAAGGGGATTTGGCTTTTTCAATGAGCTAATTGAAATGGGAAAATGAAAACAAGAAGAATATAATTTACATTACCCACATAGTGTACAAAAATACTGCCCCCCCATGGAAATAGTTTAAAGTCTTATCTCTGACTGATATATCCTACAGTCGATGCACACTAAGGAAAGAAACTAATAAGCTAGTAATAAACAAGTACCCTTGGACACAGAGTCTGGGAGAAAGCTTTGAAGTTGTCTCTTAGCCAGTGCACTCAAGTAGAACATGAAAAGACATGCTAGGCTGCTACTTGGGTTGTTTCAGCAGCACTGAGAGGCCAGGAGCCATGTGGGGTGTGGTCTTTCCCACCAGTGTAACATTCACCAGGAGGAGGGACCAAAGATCCAGGGTGGCTGGCAGGCAGGTGCTAACAGCTGCAGGGTCTTTGGAGCATTTTAGCCCTTTAACCAAACAAGTCTCCTGGGCAAAAGCCTCTCTTGCCCCTTAAAGAAGCCCTTTAAGAACCATCAGAGTGTTTCAACATCCACTTTGCTCTAAATCGCTCAGTCGTGTCAGACTGTAGCCCACAAGGCTTCTCTGTCCATGGGATTCTCCAGGCAAGAATACCAGAGTGGGTTGCCACTTCCTTTTCCAGGGGATCTTCCCAACTCAGAAATCGAACCCAGGTCTCCTGCACTGGAAGATGGATTCTTTGCCGCTGAGACTCCTGGGAAGCCCTTTAGCTTTAAATAGCAAGAAAAATTGGTGGAAAGCTTGTCAGAGACCTTAGTGGAAGAGAGCTAGAAACAGGGGAGCCTGGAGCTGTGTGTGGTAAGGATGTATGAACCCGTGTTGCTACCAGGCAGCGAGACAGGAATATCAGTGGTGATGCACTCACCGTAATCATTGCTAAGACTGGTCAGCACACTCCTGGTGCAGTGAGCTCCATGGACTCCCATCTGAACATGCTGTGTCTGAAGCTGCACCATAACGTGAAGCTTCTAGTGCTTTCAGACAGGCCTAGCAGGCACTGAAATGTGATTTATGCAAGGAGAAATCACCATCCAAACATGGGTGTTGTAATGTTGGATACCAAGTGCTTATTAATTTAAATGGTCTTTGGAAATTATTGGCAATAAAATGTTAATAACTTGTACAATATTAACATTGAATGCAATTAATTTGCTAATAAAATTGGTATCCTGAGTGACCGTACATGAAAGAGTGTAAAAATGTTGGTTTCAAAATATATTAATGGTGCTACATAACATTTTAAGATCATAAAAAATAAAAAGTGAAGCTGGAGAGAGAAGGAGAAAGTATATAGTTAATGATTCTGAATGTAACTCAGTCTGCAAGCCACTGCACGTCGTGAGGACATTCTCTACGATGAACTGGATTTTCTGCCCTAGTGAGTTCTAGAAATAGCCTCTTCAATATCAAGAACAAGAACCAGGAGTGCTGGTTGCATAACTTCACCGAAGAGGTGAGAATGAAAGGAGAGTTTGGAGATGGAAAAAAAGCCCCCAAGAGTGTGAATGACTGGTTCAAGTTCACGCAAGGGTCTTGAAAACAAGTCTTCAGACAGGTGCTGGGAACCTTTGGTGGTGCCAGCCTGGCTGCGATGACTTAAATCATTCCACTTGGAGACACAGCTGGGGAACCTTGCTCTCAGTGAGGAGCCAAAGCAAACAAGTGGCACAGAGTGAAGCAGGGCCCGATTTCTGGGACACCAGCTGAGTGTTTGTGTTCTGACTCCCATTAGAATATTTTCACTGGAATTTTTTAAACTTTTACTTCAACCGTGTCCCACACCCAATATTTGCAAATTATATATCTGATGAGGGATTAATATCTGGAAAATATAAAGAACTCAAACTCAACAACAACAGCAACAACAAAAACCCATCAACCTAATTTTTAAAGGGCAAAATTCTTGAGTAAACATTTCTCCCAAGAAGACACACAGGTGGCCAATAAGCACAAAAAAAGATGCTCAGCAACACTATCTACTAAGTAAATGAAAATCAAAGCCACAGGGAGAAATCACTTCTCATTAGGATGGCTCTCATGAAAAAATAAAGCAGAAAGTTGCAAGTATGGGCCAAGATGTGGAGAACCTGGAATGGTTGTGCATCAGTGGCAGGACTACAAAAAGATGAAGAAAAGTATAAACATGTATGCCAGTTCCTCAGACAAAAGTTTTTATTAATTAATTAAGTTTGGTTGTGCTGAGCCGTTGTTGCTGCAAGAGGACTTTCTCCGGTTGCGGCGAGCGGAGGGCTGCTCTCCACGTTGTGCACGGGCTTCTCACTGAGGTGGCTTCTCTTGTTGTGGAGCACAGGCTCTGAGGCTCTCAGGCTTCAATAGCTGTGGTGCACAGGCACTGGTTGCCCCATGGCATGTGGATCTCTCCTGATCAGGGGTTGAACCCGAGTCCCCTGCCTTGGCAGGCAGATTCCCATCCACTGTGCCGCCAGGGAAGCCCCCATTAGACAAAATTAAACACATAATTACTATATGATCCAGCAATTCCGCTTCTGAGAAAATACCCTAAAAGTATTGAAAGCAGGAACCCAGATATTAGTTAATACGCCCAGGTTCACAATAGCATTAATCACAGTGGCCAAGAGATGGAAGGCAACCTAACGATCATCACTGGATAAATGGGCACACAAGGTAGTGTGTACTTACAGTGGAATATCAGCCTTAGAAAGGAAGTGGGTTCTGAGACAAGCAACCACAGCTGAACCTTGAGAGCACTATGCTGAGTGAAGCGTCTGTCTCAAAAAGACAAATACTGTGTCTCACTTGTGTGAGATACAAAGAGGAGCCAAATTCATAGAGACAGAAAGTAAATGGTCGGGACCAGGGTCTGGGGAGGTGGAGTTAGCATTTCACAGGGACAGAGGTTCAGTTTGGGAATGTGAGAACGTTCTGGAGGTGATGGCGGGAATAGTTGTCCAACAGTGTAAAATATACTTAGTGCTACTGAACTGTACATTTAAACATGGTTAAAATGGTAAATTTTATGTTTTATGTATTTTACCACAATTAAAAAATTCATATAAAGTAAAAAGAAAAAACCTAGTACAATTCTCTTTTGAATATTATAATAAAAAACAGTGACCAGGAAAGAATGAAAATGAGGTCTCATGCAATATGAAAGGGGCTCCCCAGGTGACTCAGAGGGTAAAGAATCTGCCTGCAATGCAGGAGACACTGTTTGATCCCTGGGTCACCAAGATCCCTTGGAGGAGGGCATGGCTACCCACTCCAGTATTCTTGCCTGGAGTATCCCAAGGACAGAGGAGCCTGGTGGGCTACAGCCCGTGGGGTCACAAAAAGTCCGACACTACTGAAGTGACTGAGCACACATACACACACACACACACACACACACGCAATATGAAAGATAACAATGAGTTCTAAAAACTTTTGACACTCACAATTATTTGAACAGAAGACTGTCAATTTCCTGGAAAAGGATTCCTTTAACTTTTAAAATACTTTAGCCATTTCAAAACATGGCTTTCTGCCACATTATTACAGATGCTGTGGGAGAAAGATTTCTTAGGTCCTATTCAGGGACCTGTTTGCTATGTCCAGACAGTTTTTCTGTTAAAAAAAGTCTTTCTTCTATTTAAACCAAATGTCTCCCATTGCAATTTAGTCTCATTTCTTCTTTTTTCAATCTCCAGAGGATTTGTTGTATTTAATTTATTAGAGAGGATTCCATTTCCAGATTTTTAAACAATGTGGCAATTAAGCTGTCTTTCTGGAAGCAACCTGCATCTTAGACTTTCAAAACGTTTCATTTCCTTCACAGAAACAGTGCCATGGAGGAGCTGGATCCCTGAGACTGAAGCCTCCTTTACGAACGCCAGTCCATGGCAGCCACAGTGGTTTGGGTCAGTCCCTGCTGCTGCTGCTGCTAAGTTGCTTCAGTTGTGTCCGACTCTGCGCGACCCCATAGATGGCAGCCCACCAGGCTCCCCCAGCCCTGGGATTCTCCAGGCAAGAACACTGGAGTGGGTTACCATTTCCTTTTCCAATGCATGAAAGTGAAAAGTGAAAGTGAAGTCACTTAGTCATGTCCGACTCTTCACAACCCCACGGACTGCAGCCTACCAGGCTCCTCCATCCATGGGATTTTCCAGGCAAGAACACTGGAGTGGGGTGCCATTGCCTTCTCCGGGGTCAGTCCCTATGATGTTACTAAAACAAGGACCATCTGCTCCCAGCCAGCATTCCATCCTGGTTAAGGAGCTGTGTTAAGGGATAGGTTTAGCTTTCTGTGACCAATCTATTCTGTAATCAGATAATTTTCTTTCTTGATGCACTATTTTTTAAAATTTTTTATTTACTTTAATTGGAGGCTAATTACTTTACAATATTGTGGTGGTTTTTGCCATACATTCACATGAATCAGTCATGGGTGTACATGTGTTCCCCATCCTGAAACCCCCTCCCACCTCTCTCCCTATCCCATCCCTCAGGATCATCCCAGTGCACCAGCCTTGAGTACCCTGTCTCATGCATCGATCCTGGACTGGCGATCTATTTCACATTTATGATGATATACATGTTTCAATGCTATTCTCTCAAATCATCCCACCCTCGCCTTCTCCCACAGAGTCCGACAGTCTGTTCTTTACACCTGTGTCTCTTTCACTGTCTTGCATACAGGGTGATGTACTATTTAATTAATGAATAAAAGATTAAGAAGGGTAGAGTTTTCAGCCACAAAAAATAAAATAATGCCATTTCTAGCAACATGATGCATCTAAAAACTATCATACTAAATGAAGTCAGACAGGGAAACACAAATATCATGATGATATCACTTATATGTGGAACCTAAAATATGACACAGACAAACCTATCTATGAAACAGAAATAGATTCATAGACATAGAGGAGACTTGTGCTTGCCAAGGGGGAGGGGATGTGGGGCAAGGAAGCACTGGGCATTCATGATGAGCAGACAGAAACTTTTATATACAGAATGGATAAACAACAAGGTCCTACTCTATAGCACAGGGAACTATATTCAATACCTTATGACAAACCATGAGGAAACAGAGTATGAAAAAAAATATATATGTATGTGTGCATAACTGACTCACTTGGCTATATAGAAGAAATTAACAGCATTGTAGGTCAACTATACTTGCATAAAATAAATTAAAAAATAAAGAATGTTAGATAATGGCAAAAAAAAAATGGATTTCATGGTTCCTTCACCTAACTCCTTCTACCAAATTTCATACACACACACACACACACACACAATAGAGGTTTGAAATTTAAAAATACATATTTTTTATAAATTTTCCTTTTGGAATTCTCAATCACAAAGTATATCTAATAGAAGCTATTAATGTCATTGCAAGTAAAATAAACTACACCAATAAATCTGTATTTCTAGGATAGTTTCTACCTGGTTAAATATTTGCATAATCCAGGAACTGGAATAAATATTCAGTACAGAACTGGAGGTCAAGCTTTTTCTGTTCTTATCTATTTCCTCATTCCCCCAAGAAATGACATGCTGCTAAAATTTACAGAAAGAAAAAGCAGAATGCAATCAGTACATTTTAAAGTTAACTTCATATTTTGATCCATGAATGAGAATACAAAATATTTTACAAATATATTCTTAGCAAGGAGGCTGTTTTAATTTGTGGGTTATCAGCATTCATTTCTCTTGGTGTAAATCATTCGTTTTCCCTTCTTTTTAAAACTTAATAGAAAGCCACTTAAGAAGGCAGAACTAATTAGGCAACATGTGTAACCACTGAACTTAGTGGCCAGAACTCCTGAGTGAAATCACCCACAGCCTGCAGGCGCTCACAGAGTCTGGCCCCTCCTGCTGTTTCATTTAACAGCACCCCTGTCACCCCCACTTGCTACCACCTCTGTGCAACTTCCCTCTCTCCTCAGATTATTTTATTTTTTATCTAATTCATATATATTTTAATATGAATGATCTATGATGACCTTTCTTTTTTTCTTTATTGGCACTCCACACGTGGGATCTTAGTTTGCTGACCAGGGATCGAACCAGCTCGCCTTGCATTGGAAGCTCAGTCTTAATCACTCAGCTCTGCCAGGGAAGTCTCTCAGACTGTGTTAAAGAAGGGAGGGGTCACAACTTCTCCCTCCCACACAGTGTGATGCTGTGGTTGCCATGAGCCCCTGCCTTTCACACACACTTCTTACCATCTGTTATTTCCCTGAATTAATCCTTCTAACGAGGGAAGGATGGTCTCACCTTACTAAAACAAAAGAAACTGTAAAGGCTCTGTTATGATGGAAGACAGAAAGATGATTTTCTTTTCTTTTTTACTAAAAAGGCATTTCTTTACTTTAGGAAAAAAAATATTTCAAGGAAATAAATATCGACTTTTTCATTAGTACATTCCTTCTTGTTTTCAAGGAGGGTGCTGGGCTATGACACATAATGACTTTGAGCATTTCGAAAAGGGCAGAGCTTTCACAATCCATCAACAGAACCCAAGTCCCTGTGTGTGTAACCACCTACTGGCCCATGGGCTTATCTGAAAAGGCACGACTTAGAAGGAATGTTGAAATTTAAAAGGCCATTGTCCTTGGTATAGACAACAGCTTCCTAGAATTCAACAGTCCTATTTCCTGTCATTTTCATCTTTGGGAAAGTCATGATTTCTGTGAGATGTGACATTTATTTATGGTACTTTTAAAAAGTGTTTCATATGAGCTATTTTCTAATAATTACATAAGGATAAAGTTAGAGGTTGAACCTCAGGTAAATTTACCCACAAACACACCCACATTTATCGATTCAAAAAAAGCGCAAAACACTCTTTCATGTACACTTATATAACTTATGGCTAAAAACATTTATCTTAAAAGCATGATCCATCATGATTTTTTTTTCTTATTTTTGATTCAACAAGTTAAAACATTGTTGGACTGTCTTTCATGCTGATTGCAAAGCAATGAACAAAATCCCAATGTACAAAATTGTACTCATTGCATAGATCCAAATGACTGATGATTGGAATGCATGCACCTCAGTTGTTTGAAGCTTCTCAGTCAATTACAAAATAGATGAAGAATTCAGGACTCTAATGTGAAATTAAGGAGTAGGTGAGAAATGCTAAATAAAGGAATCTGCTCCTATTCAAAGAACATTTTGCACATTTTGTAAAAATGTGCTGCATTTTATAAAAATCTAGCATCACTGTTACTAAATTCTTTTTTCTCATCTCATCTAAAATGGCAAAGAATGAAAAACTTCAGGTACTTTATTCAATTAAGCTGTGATATATTTTAAAAGTTCTGAGTTTGAAATTTAATAAGGGACTAGACCCTATTTCTCAAAACTCTGATCCTCAGACCACCTGCATCAGAGTTATCTGAGTTGTATTTTTCTCTTAAGGCCTTCAGCTGATTGGATAAGGCCAGCCTATCTTGTGGAGGGTACTCTGCTTTCCTCAAAGCCTACTGACTTAAATGTTCATCTTAAAAATACCTTCACAGCAACATCTAGACTGGTGGCCAAATATGTAGGAACAATGAGCCAGGCACTTGACATTTACAATTAACCATCACACAGTGGGAAAATAACATCGAATTGATACATGCTTTATCAATGTAGTAGTATTTCCCTTTTCAATAGAATGTTAGAGTTGGAAAGATGTTTAAAAATGAAGCATCTTCACATCAGAGATGCTCAGATCACAGTTGACAACTACCAGAATCACAGAGAGCTGTGTCCTTCAGTTATCTGCTGCTTCCCCGATGACAGACACAATCCTGGCACTCAAGGATGACTTAGTGACTTACTAACACATACAGCACCACCACGTGTCAGGCGCTGTTTCTTCACAAGGATCATTAAATCCTCATGACTGTTTTGGGACATGGGTCCTCTCTGACCCCACTCTACAGATGAGGAAGCAAAGGCGTGGAGACACTGAGGACCACACCCAAGCTCAAGTTGCTGCAGGAAGCAGAGCCAACACTCATATCAGCCACTGTGACGCCTGCGTACATTTGCTGAACTGACTAATGTAGCAGTCCTGTGACCCTCAGAGTCTCAGAGGAGCACAGCTCCCTGTGTTGTTCAGAGCCCCTCCTTTGGCCTCCCGCAAGGGAGGGAAGTGGTCCCAGCAAATACCAGCTCTTCCCCCAAATTCTCCCTCTTGCCTGTTCAATCCCACCCAGAATTCCTCAGCATCCTTCACGCTGCCTGGGGTGGGTGACTTGTTAGTGTTGGGAGAACTCACTTCACAGCATCTGGTTAGTCCTTGGGGAAATGTTCTAGCACCGCTTTTAGGATCTGACTGTCCTTGACGTGTGTTTTATAGTTTACTATTTTGAGTTCTCTGCAAAACCCAGATAATAGTGAAAGTTGTATGGATTAATATCATGGTGTCTTAGCAAGGCTTACAAGACCTGTGGTTCAGTGTTAAATTGAAAGTTCTGTGAAAAAGACATTATTTCATCTTATTCATTTAATTCTGTCTGCAAAATGTGAAATACTTCTTCTCTACTTATTTCTTCCCAAGTTAATTAGGGTCCCAGAGTCAACTCCTATTTATAGAGGTGTTTTCTCGGACCAGAGTAGACACCCAGGGATCCCAGGGATCTCACAGAATGAGATCCTAAAGGGTTTTTGATGAACCTTGATTGCAGAGGTAACTCACATGTGTCAACCGAAAGAAAAATGCTCAACATAAGAGCTCTGGAATGTTTTATTCAAGGTCTTATTGAGAACTGTGGGCTTCCTTGGTGGCTCAGATGTTAAAGAATCTGCCTGCAGTGCAGGAGCCCTGGGTCTGACCCCTGGGTTGGCAAGATCCCCTGGAGAAGGGAATGTCACCCCATTCCAGTGTTCTTGCTGGAGAATCCCATGGACAGAGGAGCCTGGTGGCCTACAGTTGATGAGGTCACAAAGAGTCAGACACAATCGAGCAACTAATATGCACACACGCATTGGAGAACTGTAGCCTGGGAGGCAACCTCTCAGGAGCTCTGAGAAGTTGTTCCAAAGAGTGGGAGTGGGAGCGGGAGTGAGAGGTGACTTTATTCATCCTTTCGGCTGGGGAATACATGCAGGCAAGTCTACATCTCAGTAAAAGGTTACTGGCAGTCACAAAGCTATCTTAAGTTAATCATTTTAGTTCTTTTCTCTGATGGGAAGATGCAAAACTCTGGGTTCATCATCATTCTTCCTGAGACACACATCTTACTTTCTAGTGGCCTGTTTTTCTCTCACTATCGCCTTAAGCCCCTCTGGCTGAAGCAGAGGACACAGGCCTGCAGGGCGTCAGTCCCAGCACAGGCTGGGTGGTAAGCCAGGTCTCCAAGCTCCATTTAAACCAGGCTTGCTTAGAACTTGGATTAAGACCCCAAGACAGTACAAGTGCCATCTCAAGAAGACACGCAAAGGCCCTCTCCAATAGCTTGCCATGGGCCCCAGGTGGGCAAGTCCTCGTTCTCAGACAGAAGGAAGGTGAAGCGCAGGGGCTCCATTCTGGGATAAAGGGGAAGGTGGATTTGAGATATTCGAGGTGAACTGATTGCTCAAACAGCCTCTGACAGAGTCCTGGTACACTTGTTTCCTGTGTTTCGGGAGAAGAGATTCTGTGGGCTACATTCCTTTGGAGGAAATTACAGAAAAGTGTTAAGTAGTTAAACAATAAAACAAAACAACAGGATCTCTCAGTTCTTGCAGCCACAGATGTACTGGCACAAAGAAGGGCATATGGTCAGCTGTGGGACACAGTTTCTACTGAATGATGCTGTGAGCTTGTTAGAAATGCAAACCCACGAGGCCCATTGAGATCTTCTAAATCAGAATCCCCAGGGATGGAGCCTGCCAAGCTTCAGCTTGTGCTGCTGGAAAACATAACTTGTTTTGCACCAGGAGGCAGGAGAGTGGATGGTGGTGAACACCAGCCACCCTCACTGAGCCAGCCTGCTGCAGGCACTGCCCGGCTTCCAGACACGGAAAGATAGAAGGCCAAACAAGTGCCTGTGTGCACAGAGCTCACCTTCTACAGCCATTTCCCAGGAGGCGCTAGTAGTAAAGAAGCCCCCTGCCAAGACCCTCTGGCAAGACATCCCTATCCCAGTATTAATGCCTGGAAAATCCCACTGATAGAGGAGCCCAGCGGACTGTGGTCAATAGGGTTGAAAAGAGTCAGCCATGACTAAGTGACTTAGCACACATGCATGCACCTTCTAGAAGGGTGAATTTCATAAATGCATAAACAGCTCAATTTCCCACAGGGACGAGAGCTACAGTGAGAATAAAACAGAGTCATAGGGTAGAGAGTGACTAGCAAAGGCCTCGAGGGAACCCAGCCCTGAGAAGTGGACATTAGGATGAGAAATAAGAGATGGCAAATGAGACAGTAAACTGTAAGCTGCACAGAGTGTGTTATGCTCTGTGTGTCCACAATAATTATGATTATTAAGATTCGGGGAAGCAGATACACATAATTAGTAGAAGAAGACTTTCTGGATCATGTAAAACCTGAATCAGGTATTTTGCCTGCCCTGCAAGACATTCTTAGAGGTTAAAGGAATTTATTCATAGAAATTGAAACCTGGAGTGACTGGAGGTGCAAATGCCTGAGAACAGCTTAAGTCACCCCTGGAGGGTCAACAAGTGTGGAATAAAACCAGGAAGCAGGTCCACTGGACCCACAGAACAGGACCAGGAAATCCTGCAACAGACTGACCCAGCTGACTAAAGCTCTCCACAATTCTAAATAAAGAGATATTCAAAGCTCATTTAGAAGAGCCAATTCAAGCCCGTTAATCTATGGTATGCAAAATTTGTGGCAAGAAATTATGCATGCTTGAACTGTAAACTACACAATCCTCATTCTCTAGTCATTCTTCTCATCAAGTCCTTTTTTGAGTCTATGTTTATAAAGTCCCAGGTGGAAGAACGCTTCTAATTTCACTATCATTATAATTGTATTACAAATATTAGAAAACGATAACAACCTTGAGAGGTCACAGAGGTTGTAAACTGGGAAGGGAAGAGGTGAAGGGTCAGTGGAAGGGAGTATGAGGCTGCAACAGGAGACGAGGGCTGACACAGATGGTCCTAAAGACGGGAATGGTAGTAGGAGACATAAGTGCAAAAGAGTAAATGCAGGGGAGCAGCAGCAGTGAGGTAAGTGAACCGTCTCCACATCTGCTGTCGGAAGAGGAGAACAGTGTCTGCATATGATCATCAATGAACAGCAGTTAACGTGTGATTTCAGAAAAAGAAACGTGCGTCCTAAGCATTTTTTAAGGAGTGGTGAGGTGAGTGGGTGAGGGATAAGGAAGGATGAGTGGAGGAACTGTCGATGATTTCAGTTCTATAGCAAGATTTGGCTTTTATTCACCATGACACACGTGACTTTGATACAATTGAAAAATGCAAATTATAAAAGCCTTTCCAGGGACCATTATAGATGAATCCCTGGGTGAGTAGGATCTGATGATGAACTTCAGGGCGGCTGCCACGCTCGGATGCTCACAGCGAATGAGGCGCAGTTCTGGGTTCTTTGTGTCCTCACATGGCAGGCAGGAGGGCTGAGGGAGCTCTGGGCTTCCCTGATGGCTCAGATGGTGAAGAATCTGCCTGCAATGCGGGAGACCATTTTGATCCCTGGGTCGGGAAGATCCCTTGGAGAAGGAAATGGCAACCCACTCTAGTATTCTTGCCTGGGAAATTCCATGGATGGAGGAGCCTGGCAGGCTACAGTCCTTGGGGTCACAAAGAGTTGACCATGACTGTCTAACACTTTCACTTCTTCATTAGCTAAGTTAGGGGCAATACATACACATTTATGCTGGGTGCATTTCTGTTTCATGACTTTTATTGTTCTGTTCTCAGACTGAAAGGATTTTGAGTCATATTTTCAATTTTTTTTTTCTTGCCTGCTGCCGATTCTTTTACCGGTTAAGTGGCAAACAAAACCCTCTTATCTTGCCTCTGAGAACTGGGCCTGGGGTCCTCAGAAGGGTAGCTGTTACTAGAATTGTGTTTTAGCAGGAAGGAAGTGGCTTCCCATTTGAGAGCACATTTCTCAGCTTCATAACGCAGCAGTAAACAGGATTCCTGGGCTTCTGGCTTGAATATCTAGCAGAGAGACTTTTCACACTCTTATTCTGCTCTTTTCTTCTTGGAAAATTACTGCCCCTCGCCCGCAACCTTTGCCAGTAGCTTGAGCCGTGAGAGTAATTCTGGCCAGCAAGTTGGATTATTCATCTGCTGGCATGAGTTAGCTGAAGAGCTCTCTTTCCCCATGGTAAGGGCCGTGCAGAGCACATGTTGATATGGTGGGGTCTGGAGTGCTGAGCCAGCCCACTGAGGACAGCGACCTAGAGGTCACCTGATAGACTTGGGTCCTGGGAGCCAGTGCAGTGTTGTGTTAGCCCAGTCTTCCCTGTGCAGCTTGAGAGTAGTAGAGAGGGTTTTGTCAGGGAGCCACGCAGTGTCTTCTCCAAATCTGCACACTTGACCCTGAAAGGGTTCTCTAGTAATAACCATGATGGGAGGACAGTCGTCACCTGGGATGGCCACAAGCAGACCAGGATGTACGGTCATCTTCAGTCTGTGGCCTGAGAATGTCTGACAACCAGACAGCTGCTCAGTAACATTCTCCAGTGGTATGCTGGAATGCAGTTCAAACCGCAGCAGATTGTGCAATTTTAGAGCCTAAGTTAAAACAAATATTCTTTCCTAGTCAAGTGAGTTTTAGGTGTGAGCTCATAATCTCTGGAACTACTGAGAAATTTCAATTTGAACTACACTTTCAGATCTCCTGTGTCCATAAAGGGTCTTCCTCGGTGGCTCATCGGTAAAGAATCTGCCTGCAACGCAGAAGCCATAGGAAATGAGGGTTTGATTCCTGGTTAGGGAAGATCCCCTGGAGGAGGGCATGGCAACCCACTCCAGTATTCTTGCCTGGAGAATCCCATGAATAGAGGACCTAGCAGGCTACAGTCCATGGGGTCGCAAAGAGTCAAACACAACTGAAGCAACTTAGCATGCATGCACACGTCCATATACATGAAACATTCTGGGCTCTTGGTGAGGTCAAATTCTTGAGGTGGCTCTCCTGATTGGAGGCTGTCATCTCACAGTGCTTACTGCTAAGATGCCCGTTGTCTCCACTAGTGTGGACCCTTCACTCCTGGAGGTTCTACTGAGTCCATTCTACCCTACAGGCATGAAAAAACATAGTGAAGCTGGAAACGTCAAGTGTAAAAGACCAGCCTCTCTAGCTATACTGTGCATCCACTTCCTCCGAGGTCTTGTGCCCTGCTTGGTAAAAAAGCGTTTGTTTTGTTTTGCTGCTCACTGGACCCAGGTCATCTGTTTCATTCCCATCTGGGGAAGCCTTGGGGCCTAACTGTTATGCAAACAAAGTCATCCTTCTGCCCTGCCAACAATTTCATCTCTTCAACAAAGTGAGGAGCCATGTGACTTGGGTACCTGCTTAAACAGATCAAGGGAAAAGGAAAAGGTACAGAATAAAAATATAAACCAGTATCAGAGATGTATTTCATCTTTCAGCCATTTAAGCAGAAATTGAAGGAAGCTCAGAAAACAGAAAGCCCTCTTCCTGTAACCTTCTGTTGGTGCTTACTACTGAGGTTGAAGTCCTCTGTGATTAGAACTCTGTTAGTTAATTCCTTTGTAAGGATTCTAGTTTTCTTTTCAACAGTTGTCTTGGTAAATATACCCCTGGAAGGAAACCAAGTTGATTTTTGTATGTGAAGCATCTCGATGTGAATCCCTTTATAGTAAGTTTTTTCAAACACAGTGCTAGTTCTGGGCCCAACAGGACATATCAATGAGAAGCAGAGGGGATAGCAGGTTAAAAGATCACACAGTGGGGGAAAGTGTGGACAAGACCAGGGAGGCGGACACTCTGGGTCCTCCCAGTCTCAGGCAATGTGAGGGACCAGGTGGAGGAGAAGAGCTGAGGTGCTGCCTGTGTTATGTCCTGGTTTATGTCTCTCCTGGCAGGGGGCAGTGGGAGCCATGTGATCCAAGCACCTGTGCTTTTGGACTGCCTCTGTCACCTAACCGTGACCTTCAGATTGGGCTACATTGAATACTCGTCCAGAGTGTTTGGGGTGGACCAGACTATGTAAATAGAGAGTCCATATCTGTAAATATGCTCCTGGAAAAAGCATAGAGTTTAAATCACGTTCTGATTTATCTAGCATTTTTGCTAAATGGAATGGTGCTGATGATTATTTAGACCCAGGCTTTGTTTAAGGATTTTTCACTTAAATTCTCTGTTCTGTCCTAATAATGGATTTGTTGACACAACCCATATTTTCAGTATTATTTTTAGAAAACTATTCCATTTAATGAGATTTTTAAAAACACTCTGTTCGAAGGCCAGTTGGTTCTAGTCAATTCCTCCTAATTACTGTGTTCAAGATTATCAACCTATTTAGAGCAGGAAGAATCTATAAATACTAGTTACCACTTCAGTGCCTAGACTATTCATTGCTATGGTTCAGTTTTGGTCAATAAAGACAGGCTTATTGACCAGGGAATTTATCCTTTTCTTTTCAGAATTCAGATGCCAAGGCGCGCGCGCGCGCGCGCACACACACACACACACACACACACACACACACACAGAGTCTGTTTATACTGTGACTCACTGAGGCAAACTCTCAGATGGATAACAAACTCTCACAGCAACAGTGACACACAGTAGACCTTTTAGCTCTGATGGAAGGCTCTGGGGTCAAGGGCACATAAAGAAAATGAACTTGGCTCTTTGTTGCTGCGAGAATCTAATGACACCAAATCCAGCTGCAGTTTACCTGCCAGATTTAGTCCCCCTTACCCCTTTGTACCCTACGTTCAGATGAGATAATCTCTGCTCTTTAGAAACACACTATGAACAACCTGTTAATATTTCAGTGTTAGACTCTGTTACCCTTTGTTCTAAAATAACCATTCTTATTACCTTTGCAATACAAAATTCTCTTAATTTTGGACCTTTTTTTAAAAAATGTTATTATGGGGCTTTTGGCTAATGTTGTTTTTAACTTTTCTTGGCTGTACAGCTTCTGGGATCTTAGTTTCCTGACCAGGGATTGAACCAGTGCCCCCTGCAGTGGAAGCATGAAGTCTTAGCCAGGGAGATTACTGTCTGAGCGACCAGGGAAGCCCTAATTGGCTGTACTTCAGTGCAAAATAAAAAGTTCAATGAAAAAAGGATGAGGGTTAGATTTCTCTTCTCTTAATGTTTAGTGAGGTCTAAAAATGGAACAACTTCCTGTTTCTATTTATTAGTGCCTGACTGCCCACAGTAGAAAAGATGGTGAAAACTTGTCTCCTTGGAGAAAGGAGAGGAAAGAGAGCTGAAAGTTTTCATGGAAACAGAGTATCTAAAATGCTATTTTTGTCAACAAAAATATCTTCACTATATTATGTTAGTAACTTAAAATATATAAACCTATAATATAAAGTTAGCTTATTATGGCAATTTCTTCCCTAAACTTCTTAACCACATAATGATACTTGAGTTCCAGAAAGCAGCCTGTTTTGCAAATTTTGAAACTAAGATAAAATGTAAGTATTTGTCATAAGGAAATGATTCTAACTTCTGTACTTTAAATTACTAGAGAGGGGCAAAATCTGATATGTGGAGGGAAGACAGGTTCCAAGGAAAGTGAAAAAGGAGCCTAAGATAACTATACAGTCATTAAATAATTATCAACTGTTTAAGATAAAGCAATTTATGTCATCACTTCAAAATAGTTATTTCATCTATTTAAGTGTATATGGTAATAAACTATTTTATTCATCAACATCTTAGATCCACGACATAAAAACATATGAGCATAAATACAGCAATCTCTCAAGTGATTTTAGAAATGAAATTTGCTCCTTAACTTGGCTGGCACTTGTCCTTTTTTTCTTATTCTTATTTTCACTGAATCTATCGATTTACTTGGTAATAAATGGATACTACACATCACTGGCCAACTTAATATTACATAGTATACAACTGGAGTGGTAGGCATATGCAACAAGATAAGTAATCCTAAGACTTATCAATTTAGGTGGTCAAGGGGCTAGCTGCATAGCTTTCTTTGAATATAAAGACTTCCAAACCAATGGAAAAGAGAAACAGTGTTGATGTAGGAATCAGTAGTCCATTATCAGATAAGTTATTTTCAAGTAAATTCCTGAAAATGTGAGCAAGGAGGCCTAAAACAATCATTTAAATGTCTTTGGCATTTTTATGTATTGTCAGATAGAATGAAAGGCATCTACATATAAAAGCAATGTAACAGACACATGTTATGGCTTAATATAAGAGATTAAATTTCTAATTAAAATTCATTTTTATTTGGATAGTCTTCACCAACAGGTTTCATTCTCAATATTAAATAGAGCAGAAATTTTGGAAGTGACTTTGGGAGAGTATTTTCTTTCTTTTTTTTTTTTTGAGTATTTTCTTTTTAATTGCACATACAATTCCTTTATTACTTTGATTTCAATGGTTACTGAATTTGAGAAGCTAAAACCAACTTTTCTGCTTTTTAAGTATTTTGCTATATATAAATACTTCGGTGGAGGCAGGTGGATGGACAGAGCAAGGTATATGTTTTTACATTTGTTGTTTGGTCTCAAGAGAATTAAATTCCTTACTGTCCCAGGTTGTTTTTTTTTTAAACACTCTCATCATAAAGTAACTTTACATAAACTTTGTCATAGTTTTTTAAAAAAAACCAAAACCACAGTAAGACGTTTCAGAAAATACAGACTAGCTTTGAAATGCTGGGAAACTAATGGAGTCTGAAGATCAGCCTGGCATTCTAGGTGGATAGTTCGGAGGGAAAAATAAAAAATAAAGAACAGTCACTAAAGGTTGAGGCCCCCAGAAGCAGCAGTGGTGCATGATTCTGGGTGACTTTCCCATTTGGAAAGGATTGTGGGAGAAGTCTTTCCCTTCACACCCTCAGTCCCTTCACACCCTCAGTCACGAATAGTATCTTTGAATGTGAACAAGATCAACAAAACATCAGATCATGGGTCAAAGGATTGAGAAAGCCTCATGAAGAAACCCTTGAGAAGGTCTGTGAACAGTAGGTACAATTTCCTTAGCCATGTGATTTACAAACATTGGGAATACCAGGAATGGAGAGTTTTCACCAAAGCAAGTCTATTTCCACCCAGTTTCATATGTACGAATTATATGTAACATAGGGAGGAAAAAGTACTGAAAAAGTGTATTTTCAAGCTTTCAGCATTGACCAGAATTGCCCAGAGGACTTGTTAGCTTGGGGTGGGGCCCCTTGAATTTGCACTTCTGGGAAGTGCCCTTAAGATTTGATGTCTCTGGGCCCAGACCACATTTTGGGAACCACTGATTTACACAAAGCCTATTTCACTTTTCTACTGGAGGATAGCCACCTAGATAGATTGTCATAGAGAAATCCTTAATTTTGACTATGATGTTTCTTAGGATGTGGAGTAAGTCATGGTGGGACACAACACTGAGATGCCTTGTAGTAAGTGTTGATGGCTGTAAAGATTGTCACCAAGTTCAGAGTTGCCCTTTTACCTGTCAGCTCTGAGGCTGTGTTATAGTTCCTCAATTTGTAAATTATATAGATATCATTTCTCAGGATTGTAGTTAGATGCTTTGTTCACATTTAAATTTAGTTCTACTCTAGAAAATATTGCCATCTTCCCAACAAACTAAATTCATGTTTCTTAAAATCAGTATGGAAATGCCACTGTGCTGCCCTTGTTTTTCAGAGAAAAATAAGTACAGTGAAACTAATTCTCTTTTATTAGAGAGGAAGTATTTATTTTTATTGTTTTTTTGGGGGGGATAGGGAGAAGGCGATGGACTTGTAACTGTACTGAAAATAGTACCAGGAAATAAAATTGCAGAACAAAACATTTCCATATTTAGTAGGATTTAGTTCTGGATTTTCCCCAGATATTGCAGGTCAAATGAAAGATAGAAGGAAATTCTTCCAGGCCTCAGACCAGACTTGGCACTCATTATAAATCATAACCAAGGCCCGTTATGCAACAGAAGTGTTTGCAAATGACTAGATGATTTAAGGTTAATCTGGGCAACCCACAAAGACCTCCAATCCCCAGGTTGAAGAAAACAGGCAACAACTCTTGTCAAGACTTTGGGAAATGTGAACTTCTAGGATGGTTACAGTAGTTTGTATTCTGAATTTGATTTCGTTTAATAAGCATTTGTTGAATGCTTTGCCAAGTACAAATTGGCACTTGCCATCTATCTACCTCTACAACGATTAAATCATGAGCCCTTGCAGCTGCTGACCTTCAACATCCCCTGAAAGGAGTTCAGGGTGGAGATCAGGAATGAGGAAACCTGTGCTCTGGGAAGAACCCGTAGAACTGGTCTTCAATCAGATATTTTCAGAAGATTTTATGAGCCCAATTCCTCTATCTCCCCATAGCTAGAAAAGTCTAAAAGCATCATTGATGACATCTGTTTCTTGTGATTAGCAGCAAGTCTGCCAAAATGCATATGTATCCCACCTTCACTAAAATTATATGCAACACAAACCTTCACCCCTACCACTTTGGAGTAGTTCTTCAGTGCTACCTGAAATGCTGTCTGTCTCCTGGGCTATAGCTTTCATTTCCCTGAATAAAACTTAACTCACAATGCTCACGTGGTGCTTCCCCCCGCGCCCCGCCCCCCCACCGCCCCGCCGTCAAGGGGCCTCATGTGTGCAAATTAGAGATTTTTGGATATCACAAGGCTCCTGGCAACCCAGGGTTCTGTATTCGCAGTGTATTCACTCTGGTTATTTCGTGCTTAAAGTTAAAACTGAAGCAACCTGGTGTGAAGAATTAATTTACGAAGGCAAGGGAACAAGGGTTACTTTCCTGTTTCCAGGGCCAGACCTGCTGGAACTACAAGTCAAGAACTCTAGGAATAAACTGTCTTGTGGGAATCTAGATTAGTAAAGTCCAAATAAATTTCTAAATAATTCCAGACTTTGGAATAGTTTAAAATACTATTAGCCATTCAACAAACGCAGAGTACCAGTCTTGCAGGAGACCCTGCACTGGGCGCTGGAGAGAACGAAGTGGGCCTGGGCACAGACTTTGGGGATCACACACCAGTAGGAACGCACACTCACCAGAAGGAAATCATTCACGAAAAGTGCTAACTGGAAGGCATACTCAGACATGGTTTGAAGGTGGAGAACCCTAGGAAGACCCTGAGCTGTCCCCTGATCTGCTGTCTGCTGTCGAACACCTCACCCACAAGAACAGCACTGGGTCCTGTTTGATAATCCGTACTTACTAGCAGTCTTGCTACAAATGACCTGTGGTCAGCTTTCAAGCAATTGCGGAAGAAGAGAAAAAAAGAGGTCAATTACTCTGAGAAATTCCTATAATAGACTGCAGAAAGTAAACACAGAAAGCAATGGAAAAATCTGAGAAAATGCTGTGGCAGGTGTTTCAGCAGTTTTCCTAACTTGACCATTTTTAGTTATCTAGCCCATGGTAGGAGATTTTCGGGTGCTGAAATTCCTGCTTGGTACGGCAGAAAGCGAACCTTCCGAGACTGTTACGTAGGCCCGTCACAGCTGGGACCTGGGGCCAGGCGCCGCAGATGGAGCGATCCTGCAGGAGACCCGGGAGGGCGGCCGCCGGGCCTGCATTCCTGCTCCGTCCGCTGCAAATATAGCAAACGGGACAGCAAGTGCTCTGCTCGCCTGCGCTCTCGCAGGTTCTCCGCCAACAGCATCTGACTTAAACGCTTCCGTACACGGTCAGTGAGGCATCCCGGGCGCCCCGACTAGCTGCTCACCGGGAGGCTCACAGCGGAGGCGGCCCGCGGACATGCTCCGCACGTTCGTAAGGCCCGCAGCCGCGGACACAGCCCTTCTGCCGGGCAGCCCTCGGTCCTGCCTCCGCTCCCGGCGCCGCCCACCCTGACTGACGTACAGGCGCCCACACAGCGGCGGGCACCGGAGAGCAGCTGCAGACAGCGCCCGGGTCTCGGTTCGGGGACCTGCCAGAGAGCGCGAGGTAGCAGCTGCAACACGGAAGCCGCTTTCGCGGGCTTCCTTTTTCTGACGCCGCGTCCCGGGACCCTCGAGACCTCGCGTGGTTTGGGCCTGGGGGCGGGGCGACCCGAGGGGCGGTGCCGGATGGAGCGTCCCCGGGCCTTGTTGACATCGGCGTCCTCTCGCCCGCCGCTGTCCGCGCATGCCCGGTCGCCGCCGGCTCCGAGGCCGCGGCGCTCGGGCTTCCCCCACCTGCGTCCTGGCCCCGCCCCTCCCCCCGGCGGCGGCGGCGGCGGCGGCGGCAGCGGCTGCGGCGGACGTGTTGTTTTGGCGGCGGCGCTGGCTGCTGAGGAGCCAACCGAGACCCAGCGCCTCACTAGCACCGGCTGCGGCGGGCCCACCGACCGCGTCGCCACAGGTAAGGCCTCCGTCGAAGGCTGAGGGCGGGGGCGGGGCCCAAGGGTCCGGTCCGAGGGGCGGGATGGGGAGATGGAGGCTGCAGGGGTGAGTCCCGGAGGGTGGTCTCTTGCCCGGAGGCTGAGGGGCGTGAGGGAGGTTGGGGGTCGGGTGGGTCAGGGCCCGGGAGTCGAGAAGGGGAATCTGGGGTCTGTGTCGGGGTTCTGGGCCAGGCGGCTGAGGTCGAGGTGGGGCTAAGGTCGAGGGGCAGCTGAGGCCGGGGGTCCAAGGAATCGGAAGGGTCGTGGGGGCTGGGGCCGGGGGTCGGGTCCGAGCAGCTAAGGTGGTCGAGGGAGCCGGCGGGTGGAGGGAGACTGGGGTCCGGGGGTCTAAGGAGTCGGAAGGATCGCGGGGGCCAGGGCGCGGGGCCGGGCTGGCGAGGGGTGTCGAGGGGGCCGGAGGTCTAAGCAATCGGAAGGGTGTTGGGGGCCGGGGGTCCGGGCCTGGCGGCTGAAGAGGTCGAGGGGACCGAGCGGGTGGAGGGAGACTGGGGCCCCGGGTTCTAAGGAGTCGGAAGGGTTGCGGGGGCCGGGGGTCGGGGCTGGGCTGCCGAGGGGCGTCGAGGGGGCCCAGGGTCTAGGGAGTGGGGAGGGTCGCGGGGGCCGGGGTCGCGCCCGCCGCTGGGCAGTTCCCCGCCCCCGAGACTTTGTTGTTGTCTTGGAGGAGGCGGACCTGCCCGCTGGGGCCGGAGCGGAGGGGAGGGGGTGTTGGGGCTGGAGCGGCGCAGCCTGTTCCCACTTTCGGTTTTGGGGTTGGGCGGTTACTCGTGTGAAGTGCGGGCTGGTCCCTAGGGGGTTTCCAGCGCCCGCGTGGAGGGGACCCAGGAACGGGGCAGCAAGGAGGGGAGGATTGTACGAGCCGCGGCCATCCCCCACCCCAATACTATGCTTTCATCTGTCTTCTTTAACATTTAGAGAACCTATGTTTTTTATGTTACTTATTAGAATCATTTGGTTATGGAGGAGGTACAATTTGTGCCAGTAGTTTTTTTTCCTAGTTTTTAATTTACCTTTATTACTAAAGTATTACATGCTCTTTGAAGAAAAAAATTTAGCAGCCTAACCATACAGAAGTCTCCTCCTTCCCCTCACCCCCCTCACGCTCACCCATTTCCCCTCCCTCCCTTAATACCCAGAGTGTAATCAGTCTTAAAGTGTGGTGTTTTGCTTTTAAGGGTTTTTCATTGCATGTTAAACTTATTGTAAATCGACTATACTTCAAGCAGACAAAAACAAAAAACAAAATGGGATCATACATAGCACATAGTTTTTATTGGTCAACAATATCACGATTATTTCCCTTTTTTTTTTACATACTTCATTCTTTCAATAAACTACAGAGCTATATAATGTACATTTAACTGCTGTTACTGTTGTTATTTCTATAATCTTAGCTTTTATTTAGCTTTTAATGAAGTCTACAAAGTGATACTTTGAAACATAATAAAACTTTAAGAATGTCTGAGGCCAGTTGAGGATACTTACATATTAGAAAATCGAGTAATATGTTTACATAGAACTGAATGGCAGCTTGCAGGAGGCTTGGATGACTTCACAAAGCAGGTTACTGAAATAGTTTCTTTTTTGTTTTTTTTAAGTGTACTTTTCAGAGTAAACTTAAATTCCATAGGGCTAGTTGAAAGCAAAGTCTGTCACTCAAAGGAAAACTGGACTGTGTGTGAGGAGGAGGTAGGATAGAAGGCCAGCGGCCCACAGGCTCCTGTTTCAGGCGAGTAGGAGGTAAGCTCTTAAGTGGAAGGGTGACCCTTGTTGCTTACCATTCAGTAAGATAGAAAGCTAGGAAGTTGCTATTAAGTTTTATAGTTCTGTGTGCAGACGCTGGAGGCTTTGGTGATTTAATCACTGCCCTGTGCTTATTGAAAATGTATAGCATGTTCATCTTGCCTTCCAGGGAAGATGACTTAGTAAGGGATTCACATGGAACCACTTGATTCTCAGCATATGTAGACAGCGATCTTAGGCCCAGCTGTGTAGCATTTTATTATTTGGGAAACTATGTTCAGAAAGAATCAGAAACATCCATGGCATTTTTAGTTATCGTGGCTGGTAATAAAAGCACTCTTTCATATATTTCTCACAGCCTAGGTGGCATGCTGTCCATTCTATGGATTTTTAAACAGAGGCTCTGAAAGTCAACTGCTCAAAACCCTGTTACCTTTTTACTGGTAGTGGCTAAATTAGACTTGGGCATGCTTCATGCTCCACACATGCTGCCAAGAGCATGTGGTTTGCTCTGCCGTGCTACCCCCCATTAGTGAAAATTACCTCACAAAATCACTGATCTCAGAGTTTCCTTCTCCTTTTTGGCTTGGAAATGTTACTTAAGAGTAGAGACATGAATATAATTGTGTGCATTGAAAATTAATCTAAAGGATAGTTAGTGTGAATCTCTAGTGATATCTTTTTAGATGAGGTTTCTGATGGTGTGTTATTAAAATATTGAATACCTTGGAGTGATGCCGTTAAGCGGGAAGATGGGGATTGTGTTACTTTAGTCTTTGGTTACTGCACTAGATGCCATGCTCATTTGGGCATCATAGTAAATTGTAGCTCTTACAGATACTTTTATTCTGTTCCTTAAAGACTAATCTCATTTCATTTAAATTTTTTATGAACCCAGTTACACTCTTTGTAACTAATATGATGAAAAGAATACAAAGAGGGCCCTAAAAAGATTGATTTCCATATTTATTTTGGTCTGCTGATGTGACTGGCAATTTAATAGCATCTATGTCATAATGTTATGGTTATTAATCTGTTTAGGTTTTCTGGCATGTGTGAAAACTGTGGTTTAAAGAAATAAGGCAAATACTGAAGTTAAAGTGTGATAGTTGTAATATATATGTATTTGAGAAGAAACCCACGTATAGGAAAATATTTGAGCTTTTATTCTTGGCAGTTGTTAAAGGATGTAATTAGATGCACATTTAAGTGGCTAATCTGCCATCGCTTGTCTCTTAGACAACTCATGCTGGATGTAAGTGGGTTTATAGTTGTGGGATATAAACAACAATGCAACACCAGCAAGATGTCTTTAGGATACACTGGTACCCCCAGCCCTAGGAGGATGGGGAGTCCAATACTGTGTGTGCATATTCTCAGAAATTAGTAATAGAGGTCTTATGATTGGGGGGTACGAATAAAAAGTTCTCCAGTTTAGCCTAAAAAATCCTTTCCTTGGTGGTGGTGGGGGGTGCATTCATGAGTAGCCAGAAATCAATAAACTTATATCCTATGAATGGTAACAGTAGCATCAACATCACCTAGAGTTTAAAATCGAGATGGGATTTAGAAGCTAAGTGTAAAACAACTCTGGAATTGCTGAAAGGACCTGTTCCCTGACAACTTTATTTCTAATGAGAAGCTAGTTCAGATGCAAGATCTTGAAGACAGAATTAGAGGGGAGAAAATCTGAGAGCTGGCCCTCAGTGTAGACAGAGGGGAGTTAGCTATGTGGATGGAGGTCAAGGGAAATAAGAATGTGGAAGTTACAGTTCTCTGAGCTTAGAGATACTGAAAAAAAGTATGTCTGGGGGTTGAGTTGGAATAATTAACACTATGTGGTAACCTGCAGGCTCTTGTAAACCCTTAATGACCACAGTATCATGAGTCAGTTGAGTGTGTAATCTCAAGTGCAGTGAGCATTTGAGAACTGTGGGCTGTGAAGTACCCTGAGGCCTTTGTCTTCCCTGTTCTCCTCCTGGCCAGCATCTCGGACTCCTGGGCCCTGTGACTTTTGTTTTCTCACCTCACTGAAGTACAGGTCACCTGAGAGGGCCTCCTCATCTCCCTTTGGGAGCTCTATTTTCTCCCTTTTGGCCGCCAGAGGTCCCTTGTTCCCACTGTTCTTTCCCTCTTTGCAAGGCCCGAGTTCTGCATAGCTTCATTTTCTTTCCAAAGCTTCAGACTTGGCCTTTAACTTGGTTTCCTTGAAAAACTCTTTTAAGTGGCTGTCATTTAAATGTAACAAATACATTTAGAACTGAAATGTTTTGTTTGGAGGTTTAATTTTTTTCTCCATTAACTTGTTTACATTAATCACGTTTTCTTAGTCATCTGGACTCAAAGGACATCTTTGATTCCTCACTTTACTTTTTTTAGAAATGATTTGTCATTTTATTGCACATTGTTCCTGATTCTCCTGTCTTGCATTTTCACAGCGGTGAGTTTTAATCCCTTTGCTTCAGCTGTCGTTAACAGGAGACAACCATAATCTCTAAGTTTGTGCCATCCATCATGCATACTGCTATCAAGTTAACTGTCCTAAAGGCAGCCCTGATCATTTTTTTCCCTGCAGGGAACTAAGCAGGGAACTAAGCAGAGCTCCAGATTTACCTTTTCTTCTGACAGTCACTGTGCTGGCATGCTTTGTCTCATTTGGTCCTCATGAGTGAGAGCTTTATGTCTTAGGTACTGTTGTGCCACTTTACAGGGAAAGAATTTGGGACTTCATGAACCTGAAGGAGTTGCTAATAGGTGGAAGACCTGGAGTTTGAATCCCAAGCCTGTCTACCAGTTCTGTGTTCTTGAAGAATTCTGTACCTCCACCCAATGGCTGTTGATCAACTCTGGGATACAGTCCCTGTTCTTCACCTTTGCCTTTCAGAAGTGCCTTACCTGGCCCCAGCAATCCTTCTCACATTTGTTTCTTGTTTTATTCAAGATTTTGGTTTCTTATACATTTTCTTTCAGGATTTACTCCCTTTCCCATGTCTGCTTTTCAAGGAGGTCCCTGTGCAGAAAGGCTAGCTGATGGGCTGTATTTCCCTAGGGCTCCTCTTCAACTGTCTGCTAGAGAGGTCTTTTCTCATTCATATAGTTGTTAACCTCCTGATGAGAACCTTCCACTCTGAATTTTGAGTACTCTAACAGTTGTAATTGGATTATAAAATGTTAGAAAGCAGAAAATGTGTTGTAGACGCTTAGGAGATGTGTGTGAATGAAAATGATCTCTGGTCACCTGCCCCATTAATGGTAATTTAAGTAGTTTTTTATTTTAGTTGGTAGATGACACAATAGTTTAATGGAGTTTTTAATTTTGTGTATGTAACAAAACCGGATTTCCTTGTTGTAGGCTATCAAATGAGTTGAATTTTCAGACTCATTTCTAGGTAATTGTGATAAGTAATTTATCTGTAAAACTACTTATAAGTGTTTTTTTTACATGTACATGTTTAACCTTGAATTTATCATGGTTAATGATTACCATGCAGAGTAATCATTTTATATTCATTCATTCATTATAAAATCATTTATATTCATTTTATATTTCTCTATATTGCCTTTTGGAGAAGGAAATGGCAACCCACTCTGGTGTTCTTGCCTGGAGAAGTCCATGGACAGAGGAGCCTGGCGGGCTACAGTCCATGGAGTCACAAACAGTCATACACCATTGAGCAACTAAACAACAACAACATATTGCCTTTGTATCTTGTATTACAATTTAGGTATTACATTACTGTAAGTACTGTATTAATGTAAGTATTTTATTAAGTAATTTGTTTTTGCTTTGTTAAATAAAAATATAATCCTTTCTGGTAGAAGTTGAGAATGTAGGCTATCTCGGTGATAGCATTGGAATTTAATAAAAGTGTTTATAAAAATTTATAAAAAAAGTGTTTAAGTAATAAAAGTGTTATTGATTCTCAGACTAATCAGTTTGTCAGTCTTCCAGCTCTCAGCTTTATAAAGGATTAAAATAATCATAAATACTTCTCTGAAGATAAAAGTTTTAAGCAAGTTTATAATAATTGATTGATTTTAAAAACATATAGTCACATGGGTCAAGGTATAAGTGTTATAAAAAGTTTATAGACTGAAAGTGACTCCTCCTCCACCTCCCATTTTCCCTACTGAGAGGTAGTCACTTATCTCTGGAATGATATAGAAGAAGCAATTTGTTTGTTTATATTTGAATAAATATTTTTCTTTCAAGTTATGATGAGTTATAATATGTTGCAAATAGTTTCACTTGCATTTTTTACTCAGTGTATCTCTGATATTCCATAACAGTAGACAAAGAATTTCTTCATTCTTTAAAATTTTTTTGCAGCCTCAAAGGATCAGCTGTATATCACTACATATATAGACTATATATATATATGATCATTTATTTAACCATATTCCCTACTGATGGACATTTAGATTGTTTCCCATTCTTTACTGTTACACACATCCATTGAAGCAACTGTTTGAAGGAAGAGAAATAAAAACTGGAAGATCTTTCTAGAGAAAAATAAAATTTGAAAGCTAAAATGGCTGTTTCTTGGTGGAGAATCAGATGGATGCCTTTTGAGGCTGCTGATGACGGGTGAGTGAATGGAGAGAAGAAGGGGACCATGTGAGGATGCTGGGAGCTGTTGACAGCCTAATGGGAAGAGGGGGGGATGGCAGTGGTGAATGGCAGCAGCTCCTGGGACCAATTGTCTGCTCTGGGCGAGGCCAGCTATGCCTGTGTTTGCAAGTTCTGTGCTCAGAAATGATTCTTGATAACTGGGAAATCATCTCTGGGACTGTGGCTTATAGTAGTACATCTAACATAGGCAACCTTTTCAGGGAATGGAATAAGATATCTGGGTATTGTCTGGAAGGAAATGTCATGGCCAACAACACAATATATTTTATGAGGTCATTAACTTTTTTACTGTAATATTGTGTGTTCAGAGATAAGATTTAAAGTACTGAAATAAATGAAGTTAAACAAATTCCTCCTTCAGCAAACCTCTGCCATCCACATCTGTTCCTCATGGATTGCTTGGGTAATAATGATGGCTTTTTAACAGTGTGGTGTGGGTCCTTTCAGAGTTTATGTATAAACAAAAATAACATTCATGCATCTTAGACATGTCAGTCAGAATCCTACTGAATGGCAAGTAATGATAAAACTAATAAAGGTCAGAATTGTATGGATTAACAAGTAAGTGATGGTGGATACCAGGTAGACCGTGAGTGCTCCTTGATTCTGTCAGACCAAGGGTGCTCTGAATGCAGAGTGGTGCTGTACAGCATGTGTCAGCTGCTGAAGTGGTACAGCTGTTCTACCAGGTTACTCCTAACTGGTCCAGGAAGGTTTCCCAGGCTGTGCTTCATCCGTAGTGGTGTAGTAAGCATGGCTTACTGAATAGGGTTACTGAACAGGATAATAAAAGGTCATTTATTTTTGTTCATCCATGGACCCCCACCACATATTATAGCTATATGAATTCACTGTAGAAAGACTAGAAGATATGGATAAAAAAGAAATAGATCATTGGGAATGCAGTTGTTGGAATGGTGTCTCCTTTAGTTAATTCTCAGAGATTTCTGTATTAATGAGAACACCAGCTAGAAGAGCCCAGCTTTATAAATCCTGCTGTCAAATAAGACAGATATATTTACTTGGTGATAGAAGCTTGGAAATTGTGATCACTTGAGTTTTATCTGACCTGCACGCTCTGCCAGGTAACCAGGACTGTGGCAGGGCCTTGGCTTAGCCGTCAGGTTGTTTGTGCACGTGGTCAAGTGCTGAGTGGTGTAGCTGTTGCGAGGGATCCCGCTGTGTCAGTGGGTGTTAGTACCCTCCTCTGTTGCTGGGTTAATAGTTGAGAGCTCTTACTCTGATAACAAATCATTGTATTTTTGTAGTCCATCTTTAAAATACTGGATCTTAAGTGCCTTAGAAATATTTAGAAATGCCATAGCTCTAAAAAAAACACACAAAGACACCCACACCAAAGAGTGAACCTTTCTTTGTCAGACAGTTTTTAGAAGGAGGGTGTAGTTTTTATCACCCTCCTTAGTCCCCTGTTTGCATTGTAGTCTCCTGATGACTAGAGTAGATTTTTAAATTCATGCTCAGGCATCTTGATACTCAAATATAGGAGCAAGTTTTGGAATACGTGAAAGTAATTACTACAATTTTACTTTTAAGAAAAAGCCTGGCAGTGGTCTGTAGTGATTTAACGTATGTTGTGAAAAAATACATTGTGAAAGAATTACTTCAAATACTTATAAACCATTTTAATGGTTTAATGGACTTCACTTTTTTCCTGCAAATAGAGTGATTTTGAACCTTTATTCTTTTTTGAACCGCAGAAATTAGAAATGGAAAAAGAAAGATTTAGGCTTTTCTACAGTAATTTATATAAATATCTATATTGTATCTGTTTCTGAAATTGGTTTGGTTCTGAAGGAAAGGGAGGGAAATCACCATGGTCCTAAACTAGCTGAGTTACCTCACTGTAGATGGCAAAAAAGCTTTCTGCAGGCTTTCTTGTTAAGGAATTGTTCAGTTGTCACCCTGTTTTAACAACCCCTGGTTTTATTGTGCCTCCATGGTACATTTTATATGTGTGTGGTCCACACCTGCACACAGACGTATGCCTGAATGCCCTGTTTTCACAGACACCATTCCCTGCGCTGCCTCAGGAAGTCTCACAGGTGTGTGGCCGATGCTCCTGTGAGCTGTATAGTGCGTGCGTGCTCACTCAGTCGTGTCTGACTCTTTGCAACCCCATGGACTGTAGCTCATCAGGCTCCTCTGCCCATGGGATTCTCTAGGCAAAAATACTGGAGTGGGCTGCCATTTCCTTCTTCAGGGGATATTCCTGACCCAGGGATTGAACCTGCATCGCAGGCAGTTTCTTTACCACTGAGCCACCTGGAAACCATATCTGGGAGCTGTGCGATATGAGATGCTGATATTTTGGTACTTTAACATTTTCACATTTTCTTGTAACTATTTAATCTTTCCAACAGCCTTGTCAAAGAGGATCTTGTCTGGTGAGTATCACTAGTCTCATTTTTATAGATGCAGGAATTGAGAGAGTTACTTCCTTGTCCTGAGTCTTGTTTTCTTTCTTGTGAAATGATCGGCAGTCTTCAAGGACAAAGGGCTTGATGTAAGAATAGACCTTGAACTCAAAGCCTTTTCTGTCTCCTAACCAAGTTAGGTAACCCCTTTCCTTGGAAGTAATACTGTTACACAGAGTTTTGAGATAATGTACATAAAAATGCCAAAACTTAATATATAGTAAGTGCTCAGCTAATGACAGTTGCACTAATGATAAAGATAATAATGTTTTAGGAGTCACGTACTACTTTTCAAAGATTATGGGACCTCATGCGGTGGCTCAGTGGTAAAGAACTGCCTGCCAATGCGAGAGACATAGTTTCAATCCCTGGGTTGGGAAGATCCCCTGGAGTAGGAAATTGCAACCCACTCTAGTATTCTTGCCTGGGAAATTCCATGGACAGAGGAGCCTGGTGGGCTACAGTCCATGGGGTCCCAAAGAGTCGGACATGACTTAGCAGCTAAACAGTAATAGGAGTCACATGCTATTCAGAGATTATGAGACCTCACACAGCAGTAGTTTAAATGAGAGGCCAGGCCTGGGAGCAGTCT
This sequence comes from Ovis canadensis, assembly GCF_042477335.2. NCBI lineage: Eukaryota > Metazoa > Chordata > Mammalia > Artiodactyla > Bovidae > Ovis > Ovis canadensis. Next base: position 44,114,699 of record NC_091253.1, on the reverse strand, counting down.
CACATCAGTATTATGTGGGTGGAGTCGAAGTGAAAGGAGAGAGAGCCTTGGAGGAGCCAGGAGAGCGGTGGTTCTGGAGCCACATCAGGTCCACATGGTCATGTGTAAAATAGCAAATTTGAGTCATCTGGTCAACAAGAAATGAGAAATTCCTACAGCGAAAGGGAGAGACAGAATTCTAAACTGTGGAGCATGTGTCCTGCATGCGTTGGTCCCTGAGGTGTTGCTAACATACTGTTGTCACTGATGTTTTTGGTAATGATCTGGGACCATCAAGAAATGTTGACTTACATCAGATGTTTTCTAAGATTGTGGAACTGTCACACTGTAGGAAGACTTTCATCAATTTATTTTACTCTTTGAAGCTTAAAGAACTATCTTTCAGTTATCTGTGGCATTAGTTCTTTTGGCTGTCTGTGGTGGTAGAGAAAATGAATTTTACTAAACTTGAATATGTACATTTTATTTGATTCTTAAAACAGTATAGTTGATAGTAAGGTTCATGGTCAGTGTTAAGGTAAAGGCCAGTTTAGACCTTCATAAATATGTTTGATTCTGGGCCTTTTTCTCACTTAGTTCAAAGCTTATTTATAAAGTTCAGTGTCTGCTTGCTTCCTTTTATATCCATTAATCGCTCTGTTGTGCAGAGTGTTATTAAAATCAAGTCCTGCTCTTAATTGTCTTAATATCCTTTTTGCTCACACGTCTTTCCATTCATTTTTAGTGATAACACACAAAGCACCACCTGCAGGGCAGTGTGTTCTTAAAAGCGTGCTCCCTCTTGAGGCCAACTTGGGTCATACTGCATTCAAGTTTGGACAGTTCTGAATCTGCTGCAAATATCCTGAAAGGTACCAGCAACTGAGAAAAGGTGCCAACTCTCACATATGGGGTCTTACTCATGCTGTCCTCACTTTCTGTCAGCACTCAGAATCTGTGTAGTGGCTTCACACTGTCCTAAAAGCAAGGTCAGGAATGACGCAGATCGTTGCCCTAAGTGGTTTTAAGCTTGAGCACAGTTTCTCCCAATGGTATAATATATTAGGGATGCTAAAGTATTTTTGTGATACTGCTCAAGGCTTAGGGCTGGGCATACATTGTCTAAGGAAAAAATGATACATGGCTTAAGAATAACCAAAGCAAAACATTGATGGTTTTATTTGTTGTGGTGTTTACAGTTAGTACATCAAGTGGAATTTCAGGGTCACCTTTAAAGTCCTTGTTCAGTTAGTGTGTGGTATAGTTGTTATTGTTTCAGACGCCTTTAGATTGTCTTAACGTGATCATGCCTTTTACTTAAGAGAAGTGAATACCAAGTTCTATAAAGGAACATGAGCAAATCTCTTGCCGATTATACTGTGATCTCTTGTTTCTTTTCCTGGATCTTGGGTGAGTAATAGGTGGGAATGGATTCAGTCCCCAAGTGTACAGATTTAATTCCCCATGGAGCAGCGTTCTACTATAGAGTTTGGGTGGTATGGCAGACAGGTAATGCCTCCTTCCCCAAGATGTTCTTGTGTTAATTCCTGGGCCCTGTCACAGGGTCATCCTGTATGGCCAAGGGGAATTAAGGTTGCTGATTAGCTGACTTTAAGATGGGGAGAGTATCCTGTATTACTCTGATGGGCCAAGTGTAATCACAGGGTTCCTTAAAAGTGGAAGGAGGAGGCACAGTGAGCACTCAGCCTGATGGGGCTGCTTGGAAGACAGAGGAAAGGGCCATAAGCCGAAGAAAGCAGGCAGACAGCAGGAAGTTGTTGTGGTGCCTACTTGATGGAAGTTGCCAGCAATCTGCTCTCTGGGGTACCAGGCAGAGATATTCACAGAGAGGTGTTTCACCAGATGCCGCTTTCCACCAGATGCCCATGGGGGCTGCTGAGGGGACTGGGTGCAGGGACCCCTGCTGAGCTGTGGGAGCCTGCCAAGAGATGACTGGACTGTCCAAGGTCAGGAGTATGCAAGAGGAGTGAGGTAGAAAGTTAAGGTGAGGAGCTGAGAGGAACAGGAGAGCGTGAGAAGGAAGCATTATTCGTGGGGCCTGTTTATTTTGGGAAGAGGGTGGTCCTGACAGGTGTCAGCAAACTGACCCATGGGTTAAACTGGGCCAGCAGTTATGTGTAGCCTGCAAACTAAGAATGATGTTTACATTTTCAAATGGTTGGGAAAAAACCAGGAAAAGAGTAATATTTTATGATGTGAAAATTGTATGTAATCAGGTTTCAAGTGTCCATAAATCAACCTTCTGAAACACTGCCACCCTGTTTGACTTACGAGCTGGTTGTGGCTGCTTTGCTCTGGAAGCACAATTCAGAAGCTGTGATGGAAACTGGCCTGCAAATCCTAAAATATGTGCGGTCTGACCTTTTACAGGAGCTCAAGGCCTGAAGGTTAAGTACAGTGGTGGAAGGGTCAGGGATTCGATACAAGACGTGCTTGGAGAATGAGATGAGTACCTGGAGGGGCAGTGGGAGCAGCTCCTCCGAGATTCGGCAGTGCAGTTGTTGCGGCTTTGGAGTTTGAACAGTTGTGAGGGTGCCCAAGATGATGGTTAGGTCTGGCAGCAGAGGACCTGCAGCTCAGATGCCAGAGTCCTTGCTGATGACGAGGCCTGGACCCTTAGGGCCCTCAGTGCGGATGGGGAGGTCGACAGAGTGAAAAGCAGTCCTTGTCAATCTTCTAGGCCTTCATAAATGAGGTGTGTGTGTATGTTCTCAACATACACATAAATACTGTAAACTCATATCATGTGTTTAGATTGATTCCTCCAATTCCATCCAGCTCACAAGATATACCCTCATGGTGTGTATGTTGAGAAATTTATATGTAGCTCACTGTTTACTCTTCACAAGTTGATGATGTGGTTATTTTTCCATTTTATAGACAGGGAAACTGAAGACCACAGGTTAAACAACTGGCCTGAGATGCATGGTCAGTAAATGACATCAGATGCTTTGCTTCCCTCTGATTTGATCTTTCTTTGGAACCAAGAGTCCAAAAGACAGGAAAAGGAGGAAATGAGAGGTTGAGGAGAGGGAAGGAGAGCTGAATTGAACATCTTTTCAGCTAAGAGAATGGGAAGTTCTTCTGAGTGAGGGGTCAAGAGCCTATGGGCCAGCTGTTGTGTTTCAGGAAGGTTCATGGCTTGACAGACCGGATTTGAGTTGTGGCTCAGTCCTTGCTATCTGTGAGCTTGTCTCATGGTCTCTGAGCTCTGTCCTCCTCAGTGAAATAAAGTTGGTGCCTCTTCATAGGTATGCTGAAGATACAGACTCCAGTGCTTAGTAGGTAGTAGGTGCATAGGAAATTGCCCATGTGTGTTACCACTGCTGAAACAAGGGTAAGGTTTATATTACCATTGATGTAGAGTTAAGTGGATGTTCTCAGCAATGTTTGGCATGGAGTAGTGAAGCCTAGCTTATCCTATTCTTTTTCTATATTCCCTTATATCTATTTGTCGTCATTGAGAAAGGTTTTCCCCTGTGTGGTTGCCTCTGTACTCGAAACAACCTTGGTCCACGGGTCCCATGACAAGATCCTTGAGGGCCCAAAAAAGAAAGGTCCTTTGTTCATGCCCTCAGATAGCGTGTTCTGCTTTGTGTGGGTTACTCATCTTCTTCCCCCAAAGCTGGGTGCTCTCTGTCCCCACCTCTGCAGAGAGAGGAGCACACAGGAGCTGCCATTGGCTGCTTGCCACTGAGCCAGGAGGGGAGGGAGGAGTCAGTGTTCAGTCTGTTCTCTTCCCCTCTCATAACATCTGTCTGCCATCTGCTTGCTTCCCACCTCCTTTGACTTGTCTTTAACCTTCTGTAAAACATCCCTGAGCTGCCTGAAAGACACCATAATATTAAACTGCGCCGCCAGTAGTTCTTCCCCTCAGCCAAATACATTCCAGTCACAGATCTGATTTTGAAAGAATAGCAAGCAACTTTTGGAGCACTTACGAATCATGTCAGGTGAGCTTCTGTGAGTGTGCCCTCTATTCTTCCACGCCAGACACGTCCTAGTGAGAAAAGGCTGCGGGGTGAGATTATGCTCTAGGAGTAAAGGTGACTGCTTCCTTAACCTATTCAGTCCTTTATTCTGCATTTTGTCCTTTTCTACCTTCATCCTTTCTTCTTCTCAGAGTCCTTATTTTGCTTTTATGTTTAGGATTTGAACACCCCTTAAACTTTTTTTCTGTGTTAACAGAAAATGGCAGGAGGGGAGTAGAAAAAATTGTGATTGAAGTAACAGAAATGTTGAGACAAGAATACTCATTCCTAGATAACTAAAACTCAGTTGTGTTCAAATGCAGGTTTAACCGATGCCCAACTAGCAGAGAAGTCAGAGCCCTGGGGAACCTTAGGAATCAGAGAATTTAGCCTCTTCATTTCACAGGTGAGGAAATGATGTCCTGGAAGGATGCCTAGAGGCCATACAGCAAAGTTGTCACTGGGGTCAAGGCTGGACCTTGGTCTCTTGACTTGTGTTTGGTACTTTGCATGGTTGAGATGGAATTACCTCAGAATTAAATGGCAAACACATCCCATGACATACTGCTGTAATGGGTTTTCTTTACTCATAAAAAATGAGCTGTATTTCAAGTTAGGGGATTATGGTTGAATTATCAAAATATTCACTACAGATTTAACTTGCAAACTCCTCATATGTACATTGATTCTGATCAATTTACAGTCTCTTGCTCCATAGTCAGGGAATTGGTTACTTGATGCATCTGTCTTGTGGCATATCATGGCCTTGGATTTTGCAAGTATTTTTGATGGCATGAATAAATAATTAAGATGTATCAAGTGAAAGTCTGAAATATATATATACAGTATAATACCAACATTGTGTTAAGGAAACAAGAATATTCATGCTTAGAAAGTAAATAATAGTGGCTGTTTGAAGGTTAGGATTATTGGTAATCTTTATTTTACTTGGTTTTCAAGTTTTCTGTGAATTTTTATACTACTATTATAATCAAATCAGTGAATATTATAAAATGGAATTTATAATTATGCATATAATTTATATGTAATATGGGAATCATCTTTCACTTTTTTTTTTTCAGAAAAATGTATATGATAAAATGACATCTCTGAAGCTCTGTGATGTAAATTATTTATATTATGACCTTTTTCTGTTCCTTGATTTTTCTGCTGTATACTTTTATTTAGTGTATTTTTATTCCTTAGGAAATTATTGTCCGTGTGTCTCTATTGTACTTCATCTGGTCTAAATAAATCAATACTGCTCTCTTTATTTTTACCTTGTCAATTTTGTTCACATAACGCATGCGCACAGTTGAGAAGGTTAAGTGATACTACAGGCCTTGACGACAGCACAGCAGCTCCTGGCTCCACCTGTCTCTACGCAGGAGACTGACACCAGAGGGAATGGGACGGCATGGAGCCGCCACAGAGAACGGGAACGCTGCCTCCACGGTGCACACTGAGACACTTGTGCAGCGTAGACGGCTCTTACTCTGCATTACAGATAGATGGTTAGCTCCCATGCCCCTTGACATCTCTACTCTGATTCGCCCAGGGTGGTTAAACGACTATTCAGATTAAATCAGGAATTATGTTTGCACTGATACTACTGTGTAAATACTAAATATTGTCTTCTACAGACCAAATAACGAGTTCCCATTCTAAAGGTCCTTTTGTTTTCCGGTGGGTGTTGGTTTTCCCTTAACATCCTGTTTTAGTCCCTCAGTGTGCCCTGTCTCTGAGCCTTCCCTGGCAGTCTGAGGCCCAGGCTCTGTGTCCCGGGGCCTGACAGCTTGCCTAGATCCTGGGTTCTTCTGGCCTCAGCAGCACTGCTTTCTTCCCCAGGCTCAGCTCTGCGGTGCTGTGTATAGTGCCTTGAGTGGTCATGTGGCCCCCATCTCTTCTACATCCCCAGACACCTTTCCTTCCTTCTGCTGTCTGTGCTTCTCCAGGCAACTCTTCTGATTCTTCATCCCACCTGTGTCTGGGCTGGGTGCCCTATAACATCCTCATGTAACTTCTATGCTCATCTGATTTTGGAATTGCTTATGCCGGTTGTTTTCCACATGTGGTCTGGGGTCCTTGATGTCTTCTGAGAGCTTTACAAGGGCCTGAGAAGTCTGTCCTGGGTTTTCTACTGTAACCTCTGAAAACACCTACTGTTCTGCAAAACAGCTGAGCTTGTGGGAAGCATAGCTTTAGGTGTAACATTCAAAGCCTGTGCAGCCAGCTGTACCAGCAGAAACAACAATCTCAAGAAAATTTCTAGAGCAGTTAAGTCTCTGCTGGGGTCTGGACCTGGCTTTAGTCAATCAGTCCTCCACAGTCGTAACCCCAGTGTTCATGGACCTGCTTTAACCATGCTTTGACATTTTGACATTTGACCTGCTTTGACATTCAGGCCCTGGATATCATTTTACTTGGAGACATATCATTTTTATTTATTAAAATTAAAAAATATGAACCTGGTTATAGCCTTCATTAGTCTGTTTTACGGAGAAGGCAGTGGCACCCCACTCCAGTACTCTTGCCTGGAAAATCCCATGGACAGAGGAGCCTGGTGGGCTGCAGTCCATGGGGTCGCTAAGAGTCGGACACTACTGAGCGACTTAACTTTCACTGTCATGCACTGGAGAAGGAAATGGCAACCCACGCCAGTGTTCTTGCCTGGAGAATCCCAGGGACGGGGGAGCCTGGTGGGCTGCCGTCTATGGGGTTGCACAGAATTAGACACGACTGAAGTGACTTAGCAGCGGCAGCAGCAGCAGCAGCAGCCTGTTTTAATTCATGGAAAATGTCTTAGCGATTTTTCATCTGTATGCACAGTCCCCTGGATCACTTGAAGACACTGTCTCATTGTCTTACAGGAAGGTACTTTATTCTCAGCTTTTTGTTGAAAGTTTTCATAAGCTGCTGAGGTGTGGCTCTAAAGTGTGGAAGCTTGTCCCTTCCTGTCATTTCAGAACATGCACATATATTGTGACCACCACACCTTCATCTTTATCTCCACGTCATTACTCTGTATGTTGAATGTGAGCTCATTTGTGTGTTGGGATTCTCTGGTGGCTCAAACAGTAAAGAATCTGCCTGTGGTGCAGGAGACCTGGGTTCAGTCCCTGGGTTGGGAAGATCCTGGGGAAAAAGAAATGGCAACCTACTGAAGTATTCTTGCCAGAAGAATTCCGTGAACAGAGGAGCCTGGCGGGCTACAGTCCGCAGAGACAGTCCACAGACTTGCAAAGAGTTGGAGATGACTGAGCAACTAAGTAACTTTCATTTGTGTTCAAGAAACATGCGCCATAGCAGGTTGTACCTTATATTCCGGGAAGCCTTTCCTGACTTCCTCCTGCATTATTACCCTTTGAGCTTTCTGTTCAGATCTGTTTGTCTTTCCTACCAGACAGAGGGAAAGGTGTCAGGGAAGTCTGCTTCCACAGTGTGTGGTGCACCTGGGTGACAAGGTGGTGGTCTCTCCAGCCTTCTGAGTGCCTGTGTCTCAGGCCTGTAGTGGTAGATCTGAAACACCGATGCCCTGCACTTTCTAAATGGAGATGTAATTTCCCGTGTTAATTCTTGACTTAGTGTCACCTGTAAGGGCTTCCCTGGTGGCTCAGACGGTAAAGCGTCTGCCTGCAATGCTGGAGACCCGGGTTCGATGTCTGGCTCGGGAAGAGGCACTGGAGAACGGAATGGCAACCCACTCTAGTACTCTTGCCTGGAAAATTCCATGGACAGAGAAGCCTGGTAGGCTACCGTCCGTGGGGTCATGACGAGTTAGACACAACTGAGCGACTTAACTTACTGTCACCTGTAGTAGATGTTCCTAAGCTGCAGTGGACTCGGGCCTCTGGGAATTCAGGAGCCTTCTGAAGTTGTATGCAGAACTTCCAGTTTGTTCATTTTTTAGTAGAGAGAGGGGAGTTTATGATCAGACTCTCAGAGTGGGGGAAGTAGGAGAAGACAAGAGGGGCTCAGGCAGTGGGGCAGCCTGGTGGTGAGGGACCCTGCTCCTCTCGCTGCTTCTCTCTTCTCCAGTTCCTGGCCAGAGTGGGCATCGGAATGCTTGTTTTTGGCTGTGGCTATTTCATTTCTCACTTTCCCCCTTACCTGATTTATTAATTCAGAATTTAATTGATATATGAGTTTGCTTATTAACTTATTGAATAAAGCTTAAATTGTGTATTCAGTATCGAAATTCTTATTTTAACAAGTTATACTTATGTTTCTGTTCAACTATGCTGAGTTTGTTAAAGAAGTTTGTTGTACGTGTGTGTGTATAACTTACATTCTAGTGCTTAAACTATTAAAAGTTGTTAACAAAATTTGTGGTCTCATCATGACAGAATTTACCAAACAAAATCTTAATAGTTGTATATGTATGTATGTATGTATGTATGTGTGTATATATATATATATATATATATATTTAAATACACATTTTAAATATATGAGCCTGTTTTTAAGTTCCATTTTGTATTCAGTGATTAGGTAATATATTCTATTAACATTTTGAATTTGTGTGGTGTATTTAGGAATTATTAATGGATTGTTTAGGAATTTTAAATGAAGTAACACGTGCATATTTATCTAGGCTTTCCACACTGTAGAAGTCCACATGACTCAGCGATGACGAGCATGGTCTCTGAAGTCTAGACCACCAGGGACCTCACCCCAGCAGCATCACCTTCCAGAGCAGCATTGTCCACTATGGCAGCCACTGGTCATGTGGGGCTGTTCAGCACTTGGAGTGTGGCTGGTGTGACTGGCTGGATTTTTAGGTGTATTTAATTTTAATCAGCCTGTGTCTAGGCAGCCCTGTGTGACCTGTGGCTGCTATACTGGGCATCACAAGATGAGGTGACTTAACTCTTCTGTGTCCCAGGTTTCCTCTCTGGAGAGATGAGATCACACTTAAGCTACCCTTTGTGGTGGTTTTAAGAATAAATACTATATTTAAGGAGCTTAACTCTGTGCCTGGAAGAGACTGTGTCCTTGAGAAGTGGTCGTTAGTTATAATGACTATTATATATTTAATAAACTAGAATTACTTTTCTTTTGAGCATTCATTTAAACCTGTTTATTTTTATTCTTCCCTTTCAGGATTAATTTATTTTTGGAAATCAAGTGCAATATTAAAAGGAAAACAAAACCACACTACATTATTGGAAGCCATTTCTGCTAATTTTATTACAGTTTAAAATTTATGGTTTGATTTGAATACTATCATGGGAGGAGCTGTGAGTGCTGGGGAAGATAATGATGACTTAATTGATAACTTAAAAGAAGCCCAGTATATCCGCACTGAAAGAGTGGAGCAAGCCTTCAGAGCGATTGATCGCGGAGATTACTATTTGGAAGGCTACCGAGACAATGCGTACAAAGACTTAGCCTGGAAGCATGGCAACATACACTTGTCAGCACCTTGCATTTATTCTGAAGTTATGGAAGCATTGAAACTTCAACCAGGATTGTCTTTTCTTAACCTGGGAAGTGGAACCGGATATTTAAGTACAATGGTGGGCTTAATTTTAGGTAATTTTATTTTTGTAAAATTCTTTTTTAAAAAGTAAGCTGAGTTTGTACTGCTGTTTCTGATTTACAGGGTTTATTACTTTGTATACAGCATATGTTTGAATGCTCAAAGTAGTTACCTTCCTTAAGGTCAGAGTAGTCATCGTTTCTTATTTTCAGCCCTGACCCCCGTAGTTAACTTCGCTTTCAGTGCTAGACGTGAAAAGTTCTTGGAACTGTTTTTGATCCCCCAACCACCGTCTGTACTGTACAATTGAGCAGTTGGCAGGTGGGAGGCTCAGGAGCATCTCGTAGCCTACTTGAGGTCAAGCATCCTGACAGCGGCTGGGAGAGTTTGGTGGGCCCTGGTGTCCTGTGCTGAAGTGGGTGGTGCTGTACTTGTTAGGGATCTAGAAGCATGTGGGGGGCGGAAGATGTGGCACTGCTGGGGCAAAGTGCAGGACGCAGGGCAGGAAGAGGGGGAAGAGTGTGGGTCGTTATGTGTCCGCCGAGCGTTATTTCTGAAGCAAGCATACAGCAGTAATCAAAAGGGACAGACAGCACTGCCTTCCTGAAGCTTCCTGGTGCTCACGATGAAGGCTTGGCATTGCTGAAAGCACTTGACATGGTCTAGTAACCTGTTTAGTGTTCCCAGTAACCCTGTGAAGTGTGTATTGTCATGGTTCCTGTGTGTTTAAACTGAGTCACTGAAGTTCAGTGACTTGCCTGTGGTGCCATAGCTAGGAGATGAGAGCTGTGAAGTTGAGCCTGTGGGTGGACAAAGCATGCCAGGGGAGACACTGCTGAAAGACACGTGACGTTGGGCAGAGGATGGACAACCAAAGCTGTCACTGCTCCCTTTGGTGTTTGCTGGGCACCACCACGTGACAGGCAGGCATCAAGGTGCAACACGAAGGCCCATCTGACACAGACTTGCCCTGGGGTTTGCGGACTAGACTGGCTGGGGTGGAGAGACAGGAAGTGAGCGGTTCTTATCCCCTGTGACGTGTCCTGTGGCTGAGGTGTCTTCCCAGGTTACAAGGACGAGGCTGTGGCTTACAGTTCACTCTGGAGTGCTGGGGAATCATTGGAGGACTTTAGAGAAATGACTGTGATCCCCCTGTGACTAAGCAGTCCTGATTTTTTTGATTATCCTAGCGTCAGTATTAGTAATGTCCTTTTGGTTGCCAAAGTGTCCCAGTTTGGACAGTAAATTATGTGCTCACATCGTATGGCTTCAGGCGTTTTCAAGCCTGAAATCCCATTGCTCTGTGCTGGCTGTCTCTATACTTCTCTCCCAGTCATGGAGCCTGCAGTTGTTTCACTTAAAAAGAAGCCTGTTTATCCCACTATGGAGTCAGTTCCTGATACGTAGTAACTGGTCAGAAAGGTGACATTATTCGTTTTTGCCCAGCGAGAATTTAAGCAGTTTGCATTTACGTTTGGTGATCTCTGTGATTCTGAGATAGCATTTTCATCAGGTTGGGAATCCCAGAAATCCAACTCTTGTATCATGAGAGCCTCTAGGAAAGGGATGTGGGGTTTGAGAGATCTCCAAATCCAAGGAGCAGAGTGGAGTGGTAGAGAGAGCTTCTTCCCAAAGTGGGCTTGCTGTCCTTGAGCCAGTGTGCTTCTTTACCAGCTCTGGCCACTAGTGCTCGAGTCCAGCCTCAGATAAGTGTTCTGCTCCTCCAGATGGTTAGCTGGCTCCTGCTGCAGGTGGGAGTTTTAGCCAAAGGCCTGAGGGGGGAGAAAAGGAATCACAGTTAGCAGCCTTGCTCACTCAGTCCATTCCCTAGTCCTGGTCCCTAAGAAATGGGCTTCCTGGGGCTAGCTGCCTTTGTGGGGCAGCCGCCAATTTTATTGACTTTTCTTAATTGGAGGGAAATTGCTTTACAACATTCTTTTGGTTTTTGCAGTACAACAGCATGAATCAGCCATAATTGTACATATATCCCCTCCCTCTTGAGCTTCCCACACCTCATCCCGCCTCTCTAGGTCCTCACAGAGCGGCAGGCTGGGCTCACTGTGTTACCCAGCAGCTTCCCACTAGCTGTCTGCTTTACACATGGTGGTGTGTCTATGTCAGCGCCACTTTTCTTAGTTTGTCCCACCCTCTCCTTTCCCTGCTGTGTCCACAAGTCCATTCTCTTTGTTTGCACCTCCATTCCTGTCCTGCAAATAGGTTCATCAGTACTGTTTTTCTAGATTCCATGTATATGCATTAATTTATTGTGTCTGGAGTGTTTCCTCCTCCAGCCTGAAGGCAGTGTGGAAACACAGACCCTTGTGTGGCAGTTCACAGGGAGGACATCTCCTCCTGCTCCCAGGCTCCACGGAGTCACAAGTGTTCAGTCACAGGCATGACTACCCTTACTGGATATTGTTTGGGGATTCGTCTGTGTGTGCGTGCAGTCAAGATCAAGGTATAATTTCTCTCCTTTTGATGGAGAAGGTATTTGATGAGAAAGATAAAAACTTTTAAAAAGGAAAGAACAGAGCCTGTAAAACTGTGATTACAGTTAATAAATCTTGGATCTCTCCAGCGTCTGAGAAGCTAATCATTTTTCTGCTGCTCTCCTTGTTTGGTTTGTATTTCTTGAGCATTTAATTAAATCAAGGAGGGGACACATTCACAGAAATCACTTAGCACTCACTCCAGAGGAGGGTGCTTACGTGCTGCCTGTAATTATTTGAGTGTGGTGCCTCAGGCTGGGTCCTGGTGCTTCCCATGACCTTGTCTTACTAAGTTCTGCTCGCACCCTGGCACTCAGCCCTGCCCTTCAGTCACAAGACGAGGGTGACAGGTGCTCCCTGGCAGTAGCAGCTCTCATCCAGTGACGTGCTGGTATAATCGGGGTCCAGGCTGAGGTGGGGAGAGGGGAGGTCTGCGGAGGAGGCCTCTTGAGGAATCTCCACCTTGCAGTCTTGAGAGTTCTTGTTCGGTGAGAGGAGGTTTATCCTCACTTCAGGAGATTTCTCATAATTAAAGTACACTTGAAGCAGTTATTCATAAATGGAATTTATTTTTGTCCCATACAGAGAAGATGGATGATTCCAAGTTCTAAATTATACCTCATTTCAGATAACTTGTTTAGTTTCCAGTTGAAGATACATTCATATTCTAAGAGTCTTCCTATGAAGAACTGTCACAGAGAATCTAGTCCTTCATTGATGAAGGTGATCCATTTTGAGAGCCCTTCCATCGCCTGTGAAGATTCCCTCCCCCAGCCCCTGGCAGCCACGTTCCTCTTTTCTGTCTCTGGGTTTTCCTTTCCTGTGCATGTCATGTCAGTGGAATCGTGTAGCATACGATCTTTCTGTAGGCTTGCTTTCCCTGAGCGTTAGATTTTCAGGGTTCACGCCTGCTGTAACATGCATCGTTGCTCCATTCCTCTTGGTGGCTGTGTAGCATTCCGTTGTGTGGGTAGACCACACTTTGTTCTTTCACCACTTGATGCCTGTTTTGAATGATGCTGATGTGAACATTCATGTGTAATAGTCTTGGTGGAGACGTCCATTTTCATTTCTCTCAGGTGGATTCCTAGGAGTGAGATTGCTGGACTGTATGGTAAGTTTGTGTTTAACTTTTTAAGAACTTGCCAAACTTTTCTGGAGTGGCTGCATCATTTTCTATTCCCACCAACAATGTATGAAGTTCCAGTTTCTCCATATCTTCACTAGTGGTGTTTTGTTTTATTTTAAATAACATCTTAGTGGGTATAACATGGTATCTTGTGGTTTTAACTTGTACCTCCCTGATGACTAATGATGTGGAGCATATGTTCCTATGATTTTTGGTCATTCCTCTATCTTCTTTGGTGAAATGTCTATTCAGCTCTTTGCTCCATGTTTAAATTACATTGTTGGCATCCTTATTATTAATGAGTTGTAAGTGTTCTTTTAAGTACAAGCCCTTTTATGATTTTCAGATCTCTCTTCATTTCCTTTTAAGCACCCCTTTAGAAAACTCATGCCTCCCTTGATCCCTGAGAGTGAGGGAGATCCAGAGCCTCCTTTCCCCTATCCCCTTTTTTCTGGACAGAACACAGTTCTGCAGGTTTCCATGGTTCTCTCTAAGGCAGATTCTCTTCTCTGCATTACGCCAAACTTCAGTTTTCCCTCTGTCTTTTTACCCTACTTTTTTTTTTTAAGGAATTACAAAGACTATTCTTAGTACGTGCTTTATTTTGGGCTGTGAGTGAATCTGTTTTGAAAAGAACCCTTTCCTTTAGGCTACTAAGATTTTCTGAAATCAGTAAAGCTCCTTACCATTTAAACCGTTTCTTCTTAGTCCTAGTTGGGCTTCTGTGCATCTTCTTTCTGTCCATATACCCCGAAGGAAGTGGCAACCCACTCCAATATTCTTGCCTGGAGAATCCGATGGAGAGAGGAACCTTGAGGGCTACAGTCCATGGGGTCGCAAGAGTCGAACTCGACTGACTTTGACTTGACTGACCCTGTAATCAGAGACTTCCCAGGTGGCTCAGTGATAAAGAATCCGCCTGCCAGTGCAGGAGCTGCAGGAGACTCAGGTTTGATCCCTGGTTTGGGAAGATACCCCGGAGGAGGAAATAGCAACCCATTCTCGTATTCTGCCTGTGGGAAATCCCATGGGTGTAGGAGCCTGGTGTGCTATATAGTCCATGGGATTGCAGAGAGATGGGCATGACTGAGCATGCATACACATGTACAATACAAGTTTTAGAAATTTTGCAAATTTTTACAGTAATTTGAGTATATTTCCTTAGAGGTTGAAAGGCAGTTCCTTCAGTGCTGTGAAGGGTGTCAGGTGGCTCTCTTGGCATCGTGAGGCGTCTTGAGTTTTTACTTTCAGGCTTAGCTCCCCAATCTGCATTATCTGTCAACTGAGAACAGTTGGGCTGTATTTGTGAATTTGCTTCCTTGCTGAAATGTGTCTGTAACCCTCACATCAGTATTCGTCATTGGTGCATGTGTTCGGGGAGGGGGGACAGAGTGAGTTATCCTGTGGACATGGTCCCCTGGGCCAGGTCAGGGGTGCGGTCCAGCTCGTGCCTCAGGGCGGTGGCCGGAGGATGCAGTCACAGCGTGGTGCAAACAACTGTGGTGCCGGGCCAGTTTGGAGCTCATTTCTTTCATAAGAGAAAACACTCTTCTAGGGTGAGTTCTTAGGACTGAACATTGCTGACTGTCTGAGGTAGGTATATATGTGGAGTATATGCACACTCTTCCCCTGCAGCCATTGGGTGGTGCAGCATTTGCATATTGTTTTTCTGGACTTAATAGAACATAAACTACCGCAAATAATGAGTACTGACTGGATGCTTCAGAAAGTGACTAAACCTTTCTGAGTTTGTGTGTCTGTGTGAAATAATTTGTGACTCTCCAGCTTCCAGTGAGTCACTACTCTGGAGCGGGCATCCGTGGCCTCGGCGCTCTCCTCAGTCTTTCCTGGCTGAGATGTGCTGGACTAGCGCCCATGTGAGCGGCTTACCTGTGTCGCCGGGCTGTGCCTGTGCTGGCCTTCACACCCTGTGTGGGCGGCTCCTGCAGCATCAGCCTGGCCACTGCCCCATGCCTTCTGCCTGCAAAGATTCTTTCGATGGATTTCACTCCTCTTTGCGTTTCCTTTATAGACATTTACTTTAGCCTGTTGTGGAAGCTTCTTTGCCTTCAGCCTATGGTGAAGGGTGGCTCCTCTTCTGTCTTCAGGTTACCTCCACGTGCAGAGGATTCACAGGTTTCCAGCACCAGGTCTGTCTGCGGAGCTCTGGACACTGCATCTTCCAAGCTGACCAACAAACTGGATACTTGATTTTGCTGTGCTTACTGCATATCTCTTCTTCA
Organism: Ovis canadensis; assembly: GCF_042477335.2. Lineage (NCBI taxonomy): Eukaryota > Metazoa > Chordata > Mammalia > Artiodactyla > Bovidae > Ovis > Ovis canadensis. The sequence goes on along the minus strand of NC_091253.1, from coordinate 44,099,385 downwards.
GTGTGCACGAGATTCTGAAAGTTCAACATGTCTCCACCTCGAGTGACCCTTCCTCACCCTAGCCAAACACCAGAGCAGTTGAGGTTGGCTTCTGCCACCTGTGTATCCATTTTGGTGACTCAAGGCAGAAACCTGAACACCACTCTCTCTTCTCTCTAATTATATTTGGTGGAATAGGCAATACATTCACAGAGTTAAATAATCCAAAAGAATCAAAAGGCATACTTTTAAAGATTTTCCTTACCTGCCTCTCCTCCACTTTGTCTGGTTGCCCTCTCCACTTGAAGAACAGCGTATGGAGCCCTGGGAACACCTCTGCTTCTGCATAGACTCCATTTAATGTTTATGGGGATGATGGTTGACTTGAAATCAGAAGAGTTTTCTTAGGTACATGAAGGAAAATATGTATTGCATCTTAGAAGATTTCTAGCAAACCACTAAAATTAATAAGAAATTTATTTTGAATGGAATATACTTTTCTGTGTAAGATTTACTTCTGTACAATGCCTCATTCTGTGATGAAATAGATGTGACGTGGCTTTTTGCCAGTATACTTACAAAGACATGAAAAATACACATTTTTATGCTTTGTATAGATCATTGGCCTCAGTCTTACTTGTAAACCTTTTTAAATTTGGGACCATAGCTCCCTTTATGTACTTTTATCTTTCTTCAAAGAGTATTTGTTATGTGTGCCTTTGTGAGCTGCTGAGCATACAGCTGTGCAGAAGACATCCCACATATCGTGCGTGTTATTTCTGAACCAGCAGCAGGAGCATTGGGTCAGTTTTGTTGGCTGTTCTTCATTTAGGTCAGGAAATAGTTGTTGAGTATCGATGTGTCTTGGTTACTTGTGACTTGATCACTCGCATTGGCCCTGGAGTATCTTTCGCAGGTGAATACCCAGTGCAGTGAGAGTTGATGAAATGGCTTCCAGGGGAAGTGGACTGATACCGAACGCTGTTTACATTACCTTTTGAACCATGTTCTGTTATGTTATAGTTGAGCACACCTCAGTTTACTGACTTTGCTTTGGTGTAATGTTCCAGTGTAGACATGTGAGTTCCAGTCGTAAGTTACTCAGCCACATTAGACTTGGGTATTATCAGCCCTCTGGATGGAGGTATCTAAAACAGCTGGTTCTGACATCTGTTCTTGATAGTTCGACATTTTAGGAACGTATTTTACTTTGGGCCTTGAGCCCGTGGTCCATAATTGCTTAAACCAACCTTTTCAGATTTTGTTAAACATATTTCTAAGATTTGAGTGTTGTTTAGTCACTAAGTTGTGTCCAACTCTTGTGTGATCCCACGGACTGTAGCCCGCCAGGCTCCTCTGTCCATGGTATTTCCCAGGAAAGAATATTGGAAAGGGTTGCTATTTTCTCCTCCAGGTGATCTTCCTGACCCAGGGATCGACCCAGGATCCCGACCCTGCAGTGGCAGGTGGATTCTTTACTGCTGAGCTGCCTGGGGAACCAGCACTTCTATCCATAAGCTGAGGGAAGCCCACGGGACTAGAACTTCCCCTTTAATTACAAAACTTGCCTCACAAGGCCTTTGCCAAACCTAGCAAGCAGGTTTCTAGTCTTAGGTGTGCCCTGCTAGCCAAAGAATTTGAAGCTTTTACCGTGGCAAGATTGAGTAAATGTTTGACAGTGCTTTTGTTAATATGCTTTTTTAGCATCATATAATCAAATGGAGAAACCATAGGAAAATAGGTGTACCTTAGTAAGTTTCTCTTAATTTGTATATTGGTTTCTTAATCTTTGGCTGATTCATTTTCCTCCCCATTCTTTTATCCCCCTTTGTACTGCTTTGTCTCTTTGCACTACATTGGCAGGCTGTTCTCAGAAAGAGACCTGCTCATGTCTCCTCTCCACCTGTTACTACTGTCTCGGAATCCTTATAAATTACTCCTGAATCTTCCCGAAGATACCTGGAATTAGTAACGAAGTATCATTGCAGTTTATTTAAGGGTGTTTTTCCCCTATATAGTTGACCTTCTGTATCCAGGGTTTGAGGATTCATCTGCCGTGCAAAACTTGAATTTATCACATGCTGGCAACTGTATACATAGCATTTCCATTGTATTTACAACTGTATGCATAGCATTCACGTTTACATTGTACTGGGTATTGAGTAGTTGAGACGGTTGGGGGGGATGTACAGATGTGCAGGTCATATATGCAAATACTACTTCCATTTATACGAGGGACTTGTGTGTCCACAGTCCATAGATTTTGGTATTTTCAGGGTCTGGTCCCAGAGTCTGCTCTGCCCCATACTCCCCCGACTCCCATATACTGAAGGATGACTATGTTTTAATTCTTGCTGAGAAACTTTACACTGGTTTCCTAGAAACCGATAACTGGTTCACCTACTCCCTCTTGTGGTAAATACTTAGTTTTATCCTGATGCTTTTATTTGTGGTGGTTATCTCTCTTTTTCTTTCTCTTTTTTTTTTTGTGGTGGTGATCTCTCTTATGTCATTTTACCCAAGAGAGCACAGATCTGATAGTCCAAAGAGATTTAAACACACATTTAGACTGGGCACTGCAGTAATGAGGAGAATGTGGGTAGTGTGATCAGCAAAACCTCCCATTAGGGTCACCTGCAGTACCTGGGCCTCTCCCTGAGGGACTCTCTGCCCCTGTTCACAGTTTAAATTAGAATAAATTTAATCTATTTTTACATTTAATTTAAAAATTCCCAGGTTATTCTAACGTGCAGTCAGGGTAGAGAACCACTTATAAACATGGTGCAGTTTTGGTGCCATGATTAACCAGTTATGTATTTGCAGAGAGACCATGCTTGAATTTCTGGTGATTTGTAGTTGTTTTGTATTTTATGGTATGAAAGACTCTGACATCATTTAGGTGATTTCTCACAGACCCATTTCACACAGTAGGAAGGACCTCACGGGGAATGTGACTGGTCTGACTGCAGCTGTAGGAGCCAGAGTTGGAAACTGAGGCACGGCCTTGAATCCACTGTGTCTCCCCCTGTACCCCCCAGCCCCCTCCACCCCCCACCAGTGACTGAGTAAGTGCATCTTTAGGGCTCCTCTAGTCACGTGCCGTGTGCTGTGAAGTGGTCTTGCTAAGGTTGTTCCACAGATTAGCTCTCCACAAAGGACGGAGGGCACGGGCGTCCTCGGCTCAGGCAGCTCTCAGGTTCCCGCGTCTGCCAGGGGCAGCCTTCCGCCTGCATGCCACACTCTGTCACCTTTCTGGTACTTCAGAGAGGAGTGGAGTAAGGGATATATAGATGAGAAATGGAGGTGTTGATAGGCACCTGATACCCAGACATAATAATCGGTGACCTTTATGTATAAGTTCTGATTATTGACTAACTGGAAGGTGATAAATAAGCTAATTCAAGTACCACAAAAGAAAAACATTCTCTAGAGCTTATTATTATATTGACATTTTATTGTATTTGTTACTGCTCTTAGTAAATGAACTTTTGCCAGCCTTAAAAATAATTTCTAATATAGGGTATCTAGGTTTTTCTAATAACTGTATTTGTCTTGATAAATGTTGACTTCTGTGTAAGTTTCTCTTTCAATACTTACCTATTAAAGATAGTGGTCCACTGTTAGTACTTTGATTTTTTTTTAATTGTATGACAAGGTTTTTAAAGTTAAAAAAAATTGTATGACAGAAATTAAACTTCTCTTATTTCTAAAAAGATCTCTTCCCATTGGCACACACAGAATAATGTTGGAATCTGTTCAGTGCAGTCAGATGCATGCTGTACCTGTTAGATGATGTTAGGAAGTCTTAGGCTTTGCTTTTGCATGCCTTTTTCATTTTCTCCAGTGACAGCTTATACCTTTCTGTTAGAACTATTTTGTATTAATTTATCCATTTCTTTGAAAATCGTGTACTTAAAAAAATCTCTGAGTAGCACATCACTTTTTGGTTGAAAAAGTTGTGCATGCCTGTGTTGACACACTTTAGACAACTTACACACTTTACACACTTTACAACTTACAACTTTACACACTTTAGGGTGTAATGGTGGAAATGCCTCTTCCCACCCAGACCTCTTTGTCCCCTTCTTTGGAAGCAGCTGCGTATTTTTCAGTTTTCTATGTTCTATTTTTCTGTTCTGTTTAATACAGGTGTCAATTGAACTGTGATAAAAAGCATCACATACACTTCTATCATATCCTCGATGTGTTCTACTTGTATATCACATTCTAAATAAATGAGATGTTGGTGACATTGCCATATAAGTTCTGCCTTCTATTAGTGCATTCTTTTCAGTATATTAATTACTGTTTAATTTATTAGTGATAATAAAGATATACCTCCATGTTATTTTAAAATTAAGTCCATCCATTAAATCATCAGTGGTGTTTGTATCAGAATTAATGATAGTATGTACATTTATCTGTCAAATCCATTGTATGTTAATGAAGTTGTCTTTATTTTGTGTCAAGGTGATGTGAAAAAGTCTTAAATTTTCTTAGCAGACTTTAAGCCTTATTTCTAAAAGTTGCCACTTCGCACTTAGATATTATATGAGCAGAAAGCAAGAAAAGGAAAATGAGACCAGAGCTGTTTTAAGTGACAGCGTATGTAGTCCCTTTTGATCCAGAGCACTCAGGTTGATTCCCTCTGCTAGTAAAGCAGTTTGAAATACTGAATAGCAGCCTAGATTTCTACATTCTTTACTTGACACCTTTCTTAACAGTGCTTATTCATTCAGGTCTATTGGAAACTTCAACCCCAGAAATATTGACCTTTTAGTGATCTCTCATCCATACAACTAGATTCTTAATAGTTAATGAAAATATAAAAGTCTCTTAATGTTTTACATTCAGTGGATTACTTTAAAAGGGTAAAAGAAAAATTAGATTTCCTAGAGCAATATTTTCCTTACTATGTTTATAATATTAAGTAATTGTGTAATTTGAGGTTTTTAAATGAGGAAAACTTTATTCATTATCATTATTCATCATTGTCTCAATGGACATGAATTTGAGCAAACTCTGGGAGATGGTGAAGGACACGGAAGCCTGGTCTGCTATAGTCCATGGGTCGCAAAGAGTCGGACACGACTGAGTGACCGAACAACAACAAAACAAAACTTTGTTCAGGGTTTCTTAGCCTTTTTTATTGCCTTAACGAAGTCCAAGTTTTCACACTACTCAAGATTGAATACTAAATTAAAAAGTGACATCACTGTATGTACTTCTCTGTTTAATTTTTTTGCCATTTTCATTTATTTTTTGAAAAAAAAAAGACAATTCTAATTTTTGTCTATTTGTCTTTGTTAATAAGGAATTATAAGAGATCTTAAATAATATTGAATGGATGCTCTAATTTGCAGATAAAGGCTAATGGTTTGATGAAACAAAAACTGAGAAGTGAATCATTTAAGATTACATTGATCAGAATAACTTTAAAAAAGTATAAAAGCATTGCAAAGGAATTTAATGCTCTTACGTGGTATGATGGATCAAGTACCTTTTTACTTTTTTCATCTAAATACATTTTTTAAGTAGTATCAGTTTTTTTTTTTTAACAAATCAATAGAAATACAGTAGGTTTATCTGCTTTCGACTTGAAGATGGTTTCCGAACATTTTGGTTTAATTTTTGTCATTAGGTAATTCCTAGGTTACAAGCTGGTATTTTCATACCTTTCCTGTACATTCAAAAATGTTTATTTGAATATGAATGTGATTTCGTGGTTATTTTAAAGTTCTTTGAGGTCCATAGCACTCCCATATATGTTGTGTTTTTAATAGCATTCAGTAGGGGCACATTCAGGTAGTTCCAAAGATATGTACCAGATAACCAAAAAATAACACCCATGAGCCAACCTCCCCCCACAACATACACACTTTTTTCTGGGAGACCAGTTACAAAGTAAGATAAAAATATAACTAAAATTTTGGGGAAAAAAATGTAGAGAGACAAACCCGATTGGCTCAGTGTCAGAAGTCTGGGAGGAGCAAGGTGACTAGGTGAGATAGAGTGTCACTGTCAGGGGGTCGCAGGGCAGGCAGGAGGCACAGTCGCCTTAGGAAATACGAATCCAGGTGGTCATGTTCTCCGCCAGGACCAGGGTTGGGGAAGGAGCCATCCTGCGACTGCCCTCTGCTCCTCATTCCTGGATGGTCACCCATCCTTGGCTGTGTGCAGGAAGAAATACCGAGTAAGAAGTGAGAAGTGCATTGGAACAGGAGTGTCAATCAGCTTTGCCCAGTGACCACGCTCCTCTGGACACTGGGAGCTCCAGGGACAGGGTGTGGTCTCAGCCCTGGAAGAATTTAGTACTCACTGGGCAATGGGGTGCACACCTGTGTCAGCCCATGGATTGAGACATTTCAGAGTTAACAAAGCTTTTTAACAAGTGATAAATAATGGTAAATTTTGATGGCAAAATGGAAAACAATGGCAAATGACTTAAACTTCATACAGAAATGTGATTATTTCTTGGGCAGTGTTGTCCTGACAGATAAACTACACTCCTGAGAGAACTCTTTATGACTTACTCTTTTAAAGCAATGTAAATAGATTTCCATATAGCTTTATAAATCTGTGGCTAGCAGATACATTTTGGGTTCTCTTTAAATGCTCCTGTGCTAGATAAATGAACAGAAATTAAAAGAGCTCTGTAAAGGCATTCTTAATATTGTTTATAAATGCTGCTGCTACAATTGCAGGTCCTTTTGGAATAAATCATGGGATTGAACTTCATTCAGATGTGGTGGAATATGCCAAGGAAAAACTGGAGAGCTTCATCAAAAATAGTGATAGCTTTGATAAGTAAGTATTCATATCTATGGTTTTGCTTTGAAAGCACTTAATACGTAGGTACGAGTGATGTGTGTGTTCCTCACTACTGTTAGTTTATTGATCCTGGCTTGAGTGCAGCAAAAATCAACACACTATAAAATGCAAGAGGAAAGTAAGTTAGAAAACTATGTTCTAATTCTTACTCTGTGTAAACAAATAGTAGATTACAAGTAAATAAGTTTTATGTTTTAATTATATGCTATTGTCACTTTATTAGTAGGGTATTGTTCCATTCATTAAACATCACACAGGTACCTTTTCTGACGATCGAAGGTAAAGATGTTCCTGGCCATAGAATCTTTGGCAACTGTGTTTATACCTTTGGGGATAGTAATTAAATACGAGTGATACCTCTTAGCATATGGAGGACTTTTTCTTAAAAACATAAAGTTACTTAATAATATAGCTAACTGAAATTATCATAGAAATATTTCACTATATCCTGTGAGAGCTGTGTTTTGAGAAATCTGTTTATAAAACCATTGTTCTGAACTACTTTCCCTTGGGGAAAACACTGCACAGGCATTGGTCCTTGCAGGGAAGTCTGTTTGGTGTGCCATGTCCCTAACTATTCAGCAAGCAGTGATAGTAATGTGGATAGTACTGTGAAACTGAAAAATTTAGATGGCATTTCTCTCTCAGCTAGTCATATTTTCAAAGAGAGAAAGGCTAACAAAGGATGAGAATTGAGCTTAGAACTTAATCCCTCTACATGACAGAGCTTTGGTCCAGAGTTCCGGTCTAGAGTTCCAACCCAGCTTGTTGGGTGTGAGCCTCCCTCACTTGGCTCTGATCTGGCCACGGCCGTGGTCGTAGGGGTGAGAGATCTACCAGTGGGCAGGGGTCTGAGCTGAAGGTTGTCTTCTGAGTTCAGGCATCTCCTGGCATGTCTCCCCCATTCGCCTCCCTCCTCTGCCTCCCACCCCCTGGCAGTGGCACTTGGTGGGCTGAGGAACAGAAGCCTGTGCTGCAGCTTCAGTGCTCAGTACAGAGCGGGGGCTGGAGTGTGTGGGAGGGGTGTCCAGACCTGAGACCCGCAAGCCAGGAGACTGCACATGCTGGGCTTTGGGTTTGTTCCATAATCAGTCCATTGAGCAGGTCACTGGAATCTTCTGCACCAGTTTGCTGAACACTGTCCTTTTATCTTATTCTGTCTTAATAAATAGTTAACCTTTAATTCACATTTTTGAATCATTTTTCAAGTGCTTACCATGTTGGTTCATATTCTGTTTACATTTCCAAGAAAAACATACTGTTTGGCAGAAATAAAATAGATTTTAGTCCAAGTTATTTTGTAAGAAATTGAGATTCAATTGTAGTACCCTTTGTGTCTTCATTTCTGTCTATCTTATAATTAGTGGTATGGTAAGTGCTTAAAATGTGGGCATGGATATTTTTATATTGTTTATTAGAACTGTGGAATTTTGTGGAATTTATTGAATTTCTATTGTAAGTATTTGTTTTGATGTTGAAACTTAATTATACACAGAAGACCATTTGAATACAGTTAAACTTAGAAAATGTGAAAGGAATATTAGTAAAAGCATATGTTTAAGGTTTATCTTAATATTTTAGATAATAATACATTTCGGATATTAACACATAAAGGCACAGATAATTCCCTTTTGGGTCATTAATCAGGCAGAACAAGCTTAAGGAAGAACTTTGAATCATGGAAGCACCTCTACAGTATCTATGGAGACAAGTCTTGCTGACAAGGGCATGGTCCTGGCAAACAGTAAAATATGTCATTCTTTAAAGTCTGTCTTTTGTTTTAAATTAGTTTATTTCAATTGGAGAGTAATTACTTTATAATATCCTGATGATTTTTGCCATACATCATCATGAATCGGCCACAGGTATACATATGTCCCCCCAATCCTGAATCCCCCCCTCTCTTTCCTCCCCACCTATCCCTCTGGGTTGTCCCAGAGCACTTGCTTTCTGTGTCGATGTAATTTAAATATTGAATAATCTAAAACACAGTTAACTTTGAAGGCTATATGTATTTAAGTGTCTCAAGTTTAAAAAAATTCTCAAATTGTTTTCGTGTAATCGTGAGATACCAAATGTCCTTCGCTTGTATTTCTTGAGTGGTGTTGTTAGACTGTGTTATACAGGTTTGTTATTCTTAAAATGGTGAATCATCTCAAATACGGTGATATGACTGATCTAAATGTTTCTTCATAATTTTTAATGGTCTTATTATTTTAGTTAAAATAATCAGGCTTTATAGTATGGTTGTTTCTGAAATGTTACAACTTATTTTTAAAACAGATTCTTCTGTTAACAGACTATTCTTAAAAAAACAGTCCTGGAAATGTTACCTATTTTGGTTTTCAGGTAGCTTCTGAAATAGTAGTTTTGTACTTCAGATTATAAAGGTATCTTGCTTACAAAGGTAGCAGGTACTGGCAAATGCTTTGTTTTGCATAAAGTCATGACTTGGTTGGAAGTTAAGTAGTCAAAGCTGATGGGTCATTTAATGGACTCCTTTTGGGGTCATTTATCATTTGATTTTGGTGATAGAAATGATAAAGATGTAGCAATTTTCTTCCTGTCTTTATGTTTTGATGATTTCTTTGCGATTTTTCTTGGTGTTTGTGGAGAATATTTCTATTTACTTTCAGTTTTTAAATTTAAAAAACTTGCCATGCAAAGTGACTTTAAAAATTCTATTCCTAAGCAGTTTTACTATATATTTAGTTGTTTACAGGTCATAAAAATACTTGTTTTAATTAATAAAATATAAAGTAACTCAGGAAACAAAATTGCTATTTATGTATCCCTTAGTACTTAGGACCGGGCCACCTTGATTTTGTGTAGCAGGAAGACAATAGAAAGCTAAAACCTAATATTTATCCAGTCTTATTTATCCTCTTGGTTTGGATCTTACCAGTTCCTTTTTCAAAAGTATTATATCACTTATGATTTAAACTGTATCTTTGAAGTTTTCTTATGTGTATCTATTGGAGATCATAATAAACTCCCAAATGTAGTAGGCGAGAATAGAGTCAATAAACTGCTCAACATTAGAATGTTTAATGTAAGATATAGATTAAAAAAAAATGCAGGTGTATGTTTTTGTGTATGCTTTATAAAGGAGCCTTGGTTCCTGAGTCTTAAGGTACTATTTCTTCTTTCAGAAAAAATTACCCTTAATACAGTGTTAATACTTGTAAACTTTGTTTCTGTGTCTCAGTTCTATGTCAGCAAATCTGAAGATTTGGTGAGGCTCCTGTGAGCTCACTGTGCTCCAAGGCGAGAGAGGAGGCAGGTTCTCCATGTGGCTGCTGCCTGTGCTCTGCCTCCGGTGTTGCCAGACTCACCTTCCCTCATGAACTGACGCTTGATTTCACAGGTTCTCTGAAACACTGGCGAGCATTTGAGGAGCAGATAGTAAACATTTCTGGCTTCTTGGGCTAGGTGGTCTTTGTGGCAGGACACAGCCTTCCTCAGACGCCCCGAGCAGGGGTGGGCGGGGGTTCTGTCCACTTCATTGCCAGAGCAAGTGCAGGCTGTGTGCAGCCTGTTGGCCGCAGTGTGCGGACCTGTTCTGCTCTTCACACGCGTCCTCCAGGACGTCCTTCCTTTAGCCCGTTCTGTTGTAAACCAGTCTTCCAGCCCCAGGTTTAACGTCCCTTGGGTATCTGGCTTTCATGGGGGAAGGCCAGATCATCTGAATCACTTTTGTGCATGTACCATAAGTGAAACAGTCTCTCCAGCTGTGTTTACGTGGAAGAGGAGGTCAGATAAAAGGAGCCTGGATTATACCCTGTAAGTGCTTCGTGAGTTGATAATTGGCATAGCATTTATTCACAACTACATGTGTGTGTGTGTGTAATATGTATACATGTGCATGCAGCCGACCTGACTCCTTGGAGGGCATGCTTTGGGGTGAGCTGTTTCCTGTGAGACAGTAGGTCCTGTCTCCTCTCCCCTCCAAGGACACTGTACCTTGTTTTGGAAATGCTGTCCTGACAGAAGCCACATGAGTGCAGCGTTGTCTGCTTTATTGAAGATTTTCATTCTGTTTGCATGGAGGACCATTGTTTCCTGTAGTTTGTTGTATAAATGAGTCACAATGTGAGTACTGAAGACTGTAATGAAATGATGAAAATGATAGCAGCTAATGTGTGTCGTCTGCAGTATTCTGAGCTGTACCCACAGTCCTAGAGGCAGTGTTGGTGTCCATGCTTCCTAGATGGGAGGACAGGATCAGACAGGCCATGACTTCAGCCAGGCTTGTCTTATTGGTTAGTCTGATTTAGCTATAATGATGTAAAAACTGATACATTCTAATGTTCTTCCCAGCAGTAAGATTGCCAATGAATTACAGTCTAGCAGCTTAGCCCCAGATAACAGAGGTTGAAGCGGCACCTTTATTTCCATCATTTTTTTTTTTCTAGATAAGAATTTCGGGAGTGCTCTTAGCCTGGTTAATGCATGATAACCTTTTTATCACAGAGCCACCTGCCCTGTTCATTAATGAGACTTGTCTCTAGGGTGGATGTCTGGGGGTCAGAGATGAGCTGGAGAGGCCGTGCCTTCTTTGGGTGTAGTCAAGGTATAAATTCTAAATTAAATTCAGGGTTAGTGTAGTCACTTACATTTTAGAAGACTTCATGGATGCGTGGCTGGGTGTAGTACCCTAATTTTATTCTTGATTATAGGCTCCTTTTCCACATGATTGATGTTGGATTGGAGGAAATGAACTGACAGTGTGCTCTGGCCCCTTTCTCACTGGAGCAGTCCCACTCCATCTTGAAGAGAATTGTGGCATGCTTGAAGAAATTTTACTATTAGATACACAGTCAACATGATTTTGAACTCTTTCTACGATAGTTGAACGTTTGGGTATATCAGTCGTGTTCAGATGGTAGTTTTATGAGAGAGATAGGTTTTAAACACAGTTTTTAAACATGATAGACATTCAGATGGTGGGACAGAGAAATGCTTAAAAATAGTCCTCTAAGCTGTCATTTATGTATTTTACCATCAGTTAGAAATGGCATGAAGGAAGGTTTGATGGCTTCTGACACAGAAAAAGAAGAAACTATTCCAAGAATAAAACACTGACAGAAATAAAAGTTTGTAGCCCAAGTTATTTTATAAGAAATTATTGTTGAAATATGAGGGCTCACTTTCATATCACGTACTGGTCACACTTCCTATAAAATGTTTAGAGATTGTTTTTGGTCCTATGGCGTTTCCTAAAGCTCTGTTCAGTGAAAAATCTGTGTATTTACTCTTAACACTTTGAATAATGTTTAAATTATTCTGAGGTGAGTTTGGTGCAGTTGGAAGGGAAATCTCTTATACAGGTAAAGTCTTTGTTTTTTAAATTTTGTAAAATTCAATAGTTTAATTCTTGGTTATAAGAGTTTTTGAATGGTATAACTGTATTTGGAAAAGAAGAGATGATTATTTTCCTGGGTTTTCTTCCCAGTGGAAGGTTGTGAAGTTTGTCTTGTTTTAATGAAGTTGTCATAGCTGTCACAGTTCAAAATGCACATTCTGACAAAGTACTTTAAGAAAAAGAAGTGTCTGTGATTCATTTGGCAGGTTGTTTTGGGTGAGGTATGAGAACACTATAGGAGTCTTTCCTGTGTCCCTGAAATCCTTTATTGTGCTGGAACAATAGTCTAAAATGTTGATGACAGCATCCTGTGGCACGTGATAATCTAGGTGTACAAATTTTCAGCCCCGATTTCAACAGTGTATTGAAGGGGAATGTTGTTTTTTCTACTCTCAGTCAGCTCCTAGACCTAGAATACCCGTCTAAGAGGGAAGCTGCAGGGCAAGGCTAGGTCACCCTGATCTCCTAGCAGCTTATCAGAGAATTATGTGGGCACGTTGGCAAGGTCCCTGCTGTGAATGGAACGTCTGTGCATCTGGAGATGAAGATAACCCAGCGTGCACCTGTAAAGGAGACCCCTGCCGAGGTAAGTGATGGAGTCGACACCCTTTTGGCCAAGCGCTCATGTTGTAAACCAAGATACCTGTGCTCTCGGTTTTCCCATAAATACTGTTTGTATGTTTTGTTTTAGTAAGGGTATGTCAGATACTCTCCCCTTTCTATGTAAGTCTAAAAAGCCATTAGGTTTTCAGGTTTAAATCAATAAATGATTATAAGTCTAAAGTGATTGAATTTGTAGTTATTACAGTTCAGAACTACTTTTTTCTTTGTATACAGATAATTTACATGGTTAGGTAGTATAACTTGGTGGAATTCAGGAGTGTAAGACGTCTGTACCTGGGAAATTTTGTTTTGGAAAATTTCTTCAAAGAATAAAAATGATTGCTACTTTTCATGTTACTGGTAAAAAATTTTAATGAGCTGCCCTAAATAAAGTATGAAAACTAGGAGAGAACGCAAGATCGATACTTTTAGGATTAAAGTTAGAACCATAGAAAATATCCTTTTCATAGGCCTCTTGCCATTTAAAAAATTTTTTTATTGTTTTATTTTCCTTTCTTGGGTTCCATAGTTGATGTGAAAAGTGGAATTTAGATTTTTCTCTTCACTGTTTTCAAACCTAGATTTTATGTGCAAATCTCAAATAGTGAAAACCTCTGGTTGGTTCATTAATGCAGAATTCTGGATTATACAGAATTGTGTTTATGGTATAAAATATGTCCTTTGCCTACAGAGGTTTGTGGAGACTTAGAGAAGGTGCAGCTTTCAGAATCTAGTTAAAGCTAAAAGGAAGAAACTTCTATTTTCCTCTTTACGCTGGAAACACTAACAGCAATTGTAATTTACTCTGACCACCTAGTAGCTGTCATTCTTGCCTCACATCAGTCAGTTGTTCTTTATACATATATGAGCATATCCGTAAACATTTGCCTGAAGAATTCTAATCATAGACTTTTGGAAAAATATTGTTAGCAGTAGAATTTGTATGAATTTATTTGCATGAAATTCTGTTATAAAAACAAGCCGTGATTTCAATGTCAGAATATAAAGTGTCTAAGTGAGATCCCCATCTCTACCTAGTCAGAAATGCTAACACTCATCTCCAAGTCCTTTTAGGAAGGATCATCTTTAATCCATGTATGTATTAGAAAATAATGTTGTAAGTATAAGCAGTTTGAGCGTTGTTTTGTTTCCTTTACTATCATGAAGGACTTGGGTATTACTGGTGGAGAAGGTGAAGCCACAGCTGTGGATGTAATAAACAGTCCCCAGATGAAACACTGTCTCTGCTAGGCTGTTTCTTGTAACTATTAAATCATTGTGTTTTAGTGTTTATATTTTAAAATATCACACCTTTCTCCCTGATTATGTCCTTGAAACTCTACTATTTTGTATCTAGAAATAATCTAGTCCTACTACTCCTTTTGGAACGTTGCCTCAATTCAGTTAAACTTTCAAATTTGACTGTGCTGGTAAAGGAAATAAATTTGGTATACTAAATGAAAGGGTCTTCACACTTTCGAAGACCCCATCTACATGTTAGAAGTGTATGTTCCATTTGCATTAGTAGAAATCATTTGTAAATGTAAAGGTCTAACTTTTCTCTGTAATGATTCTTTGTAACACTTCCTAAATGGAATATAAGATAGTATACTTGGCTCAGATCTGCCTTGTAGGGGAAAAGCCTTTGTTTCCTAGAATAAACAAGGGTGGCTTATTTAAGATCTTCAGAGAGGCCACTAAAAAGCACTTTTAAGTTAGGCAACAGTTGGTTTATTAAAGGCACGGTTTTGTTTTGGCTTTTTTACTGTTTAAGTTTTGCTTTTTTTGGTACTTTGTGGGAAAAATCATGGTTTTTTAACATGAAACTACAGCTATTTATAGCTTCCAATTTAGTAAAGCAAGAACCATCATGTTGATTTAGAGGGTGCCACAGGCACATATTTTTTTCTGTAACTGTTTCTGGACAAATCTCTAGTCCTGAGATTCTTGTGATTAGCATATTTGTCAAGTTCGAATTCATGTTCAAAGTTGGTAGGTGGAAAAGATGACAAGTCAATTACATTTCTTAGGTTTTTCGCTTAATAAATATTTCTTGAGGACTGTAAAAGGTGACGGAGATATAATTAAAGTTCAGAAGACGTGTTCAAAGAGATAATCAGGGAAAGCAGGAGAATGTCCCAGAGGAAAGATTGTGCTCAGGAAAGTATTTGAAGCTCCTATTCACAGTTGATAAAGTAGAAGGGCAGTGGCTTAGTGCTTTCAGTTTATGTGGCTGTTGAAATACACACACACACACACACACACACACACACACGTATTTAAACGAGATCTTGAGATATTTTACATGCTAAATATTTGAGATATTGAGATCTCATATGATTTTTATCCTTTCCGTGCATCTCATTTTCCACCAGCCACATTTCAGGGCTCCTGTCTGCACAAGGCTGGTGGCTAGTGGGGTTGATTGCCCTGTCTGACCTTTCAGATCCCAGCTCACTGTTCTTGGTGAGCCTTACTCTGGCTCCCCAGGCCTGTCAGTTCCCTTGCATCCTCAGCCATACTTATGGAGTGGTGTTCCTTTAGAGCATTTATCATCCTCATAAGTTCATCTTTAATTGGTGAGATTGTCTCTTTCACTGCATTAGGCATGAGTGCCTCCCACTGTATATCCAGTCTTTACATACAACTGGGGCTTCACAAATAGTGTTTGGAGTGAATTGTGCTAATTGCTAGTGTCAGGCCACTTGACCAGAGTCACATTTGATTTTAGAATCAGGCGCTCACTTCTTTCTAGTTCATTTTGCTGGGATGAGAGTGTATAAAAATATCACTAATTTCAGAAGCAGTTTTACTCTAAATTGTTTACTTGTAATAGTGTTTTTGTAGATAATTGTTCTGTAAGCTGTAGGAAGCTTTTAAACTATAAGCATATTTTTAAGTTGATTTAACAGACTAAATGATAAAAGAGGTTTAATAATACAAAATAATTTTACTTAAATTCCTTGCTCACGTTCATCTAGAAAATTTTAAGAGTGGCTTAAATTATTGTAAAATTATTTAAAGTGAATTTTTATAATAGGGTTTTTAGGTTGAAAATACTAGGCTTTTTTCTTTTCAAAGAATGATTACTGTAACTTTGAGATGATTAAACCATGTGATCCACAATATCTAGTTATTTAAAGGCCCAGGGATTGTTTTGGCTGTATTTTAGACAATCCTAGGTTGTCCAATAGTCTTGAGTATAAGAAAGAAATTAAATGCTGTCCCTTACATATGTAAGTGTATACTTTCGTGAGTGTTACGCAAGTAGAGAGACTGAGATCTTCCTGAAGAGCTGGGTAAGAGTGCTTTGTGTAGTGTAGCTCGTATTTGAACTGTATCTTGAAGGGATGCTGGGCATTTAAGCAGCAGAGAGGGAGGGGCCATGCAGTCACAGGAACAGCACAGACCTTGTAGTATTTCCTCTAAATGATGGGAGGCCTGTAATTCCACCCATGGCTACAGCAGTGTCTCTGGGATGGGGGCAGAGCCAAGAAGGGCCCTGTGTGGCCTCTGAGAGGTGGGAACCTGTCTTGAGCAGCTGGGCACAGGGTGGTTTTGGGGGTGGCGGATGCCCAGAAAGTGTGGGCACTGAGCAGGCACAGTAGAAGGAGCTGGGGTTAGGACCACCCGCCCTGTGGGTGTCGAGAGGAGAGGGCAGGCTCTGCACTGTTTCCCACTCCCCACCCTGGAACAGGAAGAGAGGACTGGGCATCATCCTGGGAAACTTCTTTAAATATCAGTGACCACGGGGTGTCTGTATATTTAGTGAATTTAATGGAAACATATTGTGTAAAAAGTCTGTGCTGTGCTTGGTCGCTCAGTCATGTCCGACTCTTTGCGACCCCATGGACTGCAGCCCGCCAGGCTCTTCTGTCCATAGGATTCTCCAGGCAGGAATATTGGAGTGGGTTGCCATGCCCTCCTCCAGGGGATCGTCCCAACCCAGGGATGGAAGCCAGGTCTCCTGGATTGCAGGCGGATTCTTTACCGTCTGAGCCACCAGCGAATCCCTGGTAATAAGTCTGTTAATTACCAAAGGGCAGGATACATTTTACAAAATAAAAATGATTTCAGAGACATTTTTCACTGCATGCTGAGCCTTTTAATGCAAATTATTTTGTCCTCAGATGATAACCTGACTTTGCTGTGTGGTCATATTAATTTCAATCAACTTAAAATGGAGAGGGTATTTTCATGAATTAATTTCTTAAAATTACTGTACATGTTTTATTAGTGCATTGGGGTTTTAACTATGTATGTTAGAGACTGTTTCAGTTTGTCAGTCACAAGAGTGTTGTGATTCACCTTCTGAGCCTTAAGTAAGGTTTCCGTGTGGGGGAAAAAATAGGTTGATGTTTTGGAAAAATGTACACTGTGTCATTGATAATAAAACAATATATTTGATCACTGTTAGATTTCATAAATATACATAATTCAAATTCAAATTTTATGATATTTTATCCTTATAATTAATTTTGGTAAAACTTCACTTTCAAAGAGTTGGATTATGTTAATTTTTTAGGGCTCATCTTTTGTTTAAATGAATTAAAATACTTTTTATTTCTCCATACAGATTTGAGTTCTGTGAGCCTGCATTTGTGGTGGGTAATTGCCTGCAGATAGCATCGGACAGTCACCAGTATGATCGAATCTACTGTGGAGCTGGGGTCCAGAAGGACCATGAAAACTACATGAAGATTCTGCTGAAAGTCGGGGGCATTCTGGTCATGCCCATAGAGGACCAGGTAGCGGCCACCGTCCTGCTCAATGGCGCGGGAGACACGCTCAGTGTAGGATGGGGGCTGATGCGCCAGTGAAAGGCGCACTGTGATTGTTAGGGAAGAAGTACTCGCCACACCGGTATCTGTAGGAAAGCACTGAAATGGACTCACAGCTCTTAACCAGAGCAGGTGTGGAAAAGGCCCCTTACCTAGGGAAAAAAGCGCCAAGCTGAGCTCTGCCCGTGTGTGTTGTTGGCCACGCTGCCCCTCCACACACACCCCCGACCCACCCATGTCCTCACTGTGGAATGTGGTAGCCTCTTTTAGCTGAGGGAGTGGTTGTAACTACTTAACTCCATTTCAGAGACCAGTAAATTTTTAGATCTTCTTTTAGCACTACATAGACTCATTTGAAACTATTTTTCACCTACTTGCCTGCCTTTGATTTGGAATTATTAGGTATAATAAATGTGTGAAATAATAATCTATTCAGAAAATGGGTGGATCTTTTACTTTAAAAATTTATGAATATACATTTCAAAAAATTTCTTTTATGTTCATACTAACCTAAGTCTGAGATGTTTACAACACCCTGTGGTTTGTAAGTGGGAGCTGGACTGTCCCAGATGATTGGGACTTGGTGTGGTCATCTTGGCATCAGTGA
The DNA here is from genome assembly GCF_042477335.2 of Ovis canadensis. Classification (NCBI taxonomy): domain Eukaryota; kingdom Metazoa; phylum Chordata; class Mammalia; order Artiodactyla; family Bovidae; genus Ovis; species Ovis canadensis. The sequence goes on along the minus strand of NC_091253.1, from coordinate 44,081,219 downwards.
GAGTTCTCTACTTTCAAAGCATGTGAATTGCAGGTCGGAGGACTTCATCACACTGTGTTTGTCAGTTATTAAAAAGAGAGAATATAAAGCACTCATTAACATACGTTCTTGGAAACACATTAACTTGAATGCTTCCAGAGTTGAAACTCCCAGATTAATCATCTTCCCGTTTTCCTTTAAAGATACATTTTTAAAGATCTAAAATATGGTTTCCCATTGGTATTTTATTGAATATTTCTTATATACATTATGCTAATGTAAAATATAATAATGGGTTGACTTTTATAATATAAATTGAGGATACTGATTTGTCCTGATCAAGCCATGTAGTGCTGATGGGTGTCTGCTGAGTGGGAAAGCTCTAATCCCTTTGTGCCTAATTATATTTACTCATGAAATATGAAGTTGGGATTAGAATCTGTATTTTATTACCACCCTGGAAGATTGTGAAGCTGACTCATTGGTTCAGTAATCAAAATGTGTTTTTACTGATATAACACTTTAACTACACAACTGTGTGAGACGAGTGTTTTGGGAGCCAGTGGCAGGTATGTGTTAGAATAACACCCCTTGATGACATCAGACCCCCATATTAATATAACCTGCAAAGCCATTTGTGTACATGGAATATGTTGTGAAACCAGTGCTTGCGATTCCTCCTGTATTAGTTTATGGTAAATATTTAAATGAAGGTAATTGGGTGCATTCAAATACAAGTGATTATAGAGTAATCTCTGCTATTTTTCTGTTAAAACAAACTTGTGAGTGTAAGGTGGTCACACTTCCCTGATTGAGCCATTCTGTTTTTTTTTTTTCACCCTCGAAATAGTTAACACAAATTATGCGAACTGGACAGAACACTTGGGAAAGTAAAAACATCCTTGCTGTGTCATTTGCTCCGCTTGTGCAGCCAAGTAAGAATGACAACGGCAAGCCAGACTCTGTGGGCCTCCGTAAGTAACCTTGTGGGAGATAAACAGAGCTGACGTGTGGGTGTGTTAGAGAGAACCTTCCCTGTAGTTGTGGCCTGAGAGCTTCAGTTCACAGTGTAATTCAATAGCAGTCAAGACTAGTATTGTCTGGTCCACTGGATCTTCTCATGACTAGGAACCAAGAGGCTAAAAGTACAAAAAACACTATTTTTGAATAATTAGGGCTGAGAATTGTCTGAAAGCTTCTGTATTATCAGAAGAACATCTAAATGAAGCTCGTTTGGAAGCTATTTTAGGACTTGGGAGTGTTAGAAGTGGCTGAAGCAGGTCTGAGTCCTTTTCCACTCTGGGGCCCTTGGGTTCTTCTGAACTTGGGCTGCTGTGACAGGGCATCGGTGTGGTGGGTCCCTGGGACAGCAGGCAGTGTTGGCAGGAGAGGCAGACAGTGCAGGTGTCGAAAGAGCACCCGGAGTGCAGGGGAGTCGGGAGCAGAGCCACCGAGAAGACAGAGGTATTTCTTGGCATCTTTGTAACTTCGGAAGCTCTTTCCTGGGTGATTCTCCACCCCACCTCCTGCAGCGACCCCTCCTTGTTCACCTCCCCTGTCTGCCCCCTGGTCTTAGCAGGTCATGGGGCTGACAGCAGGTTATGGTGGGCTGATGACACCCTCATTTCTGTTGCCAGCCCTGCCCCTGCCCCTCAGTCCCCTGACTATTCAGTTCTCTGTGCTCCACTTGCTGTGAGTTACCTGTCCTTCCCAAGAGGGTTTATGCACGTGCCTGAGCTGTCTGTGTCCACGACCCCTTTGCCACCCCGTCCGCTGGCCTTGGTGCTGGAGTGATCTGCACATAGTCAGTGCTCTTCCCTGAGTCTTTATTTGATGAAAGTCAACGTTTTTACATGTCTCTGTCTTCTGATGTTCACTGAGAAGTGAACAGTATGTAATGTTTCACTTTTTATGTTTTCCGTGTGTTTTTAGCCCCCTGTGCTGTCAGGAACCTGCAGGACTTGGCTCGCATTTACATCCGACGCACACTTAGGAATTTCATAAACGATGAGATGCAGGCCAAGGGGATTCCTCAGAGGGCTCCACCCAAAAGGAAGAGGAAGCGGGTCAAGCAGAGGATTAACACTTACGTCTTTGTGGGCAACCAACTCATCCCCCAGCCTCTCGACAGTGAGGAGGACGAGAAGATGGAGGAAGACAAAGAGGAGGAGGAGAAGGAGCCGGGCGAAGCCTTGAAGCCGGAGGAGCCGCCCCAAAACCTGCTGCGGGAGAAGATCATGAAGCTGCCCCTGCCAGAGTCTCTAAAAGCCTACTTGACATACTTCAGGGAGAAATAGCTTAGAGCAAGAAGAGAGGATGCCTACTGATAATTCCTTGCATCTTGAAAATGTAGCATTTGTTAGGAGTTAAAAGAGAATTCTTTCTTTCATCAGAGTGAATTTATAGTGGAAAAAGGTATAACTTGTTTCTGTCTTAGTAATAAAAATGATGTATTCAGTGATTAAAAAGAATCCCTTTTATAAAATATATTTTTCTTTAAAATCTGAAAAATTGCTGTTTTAACTCAGAGCAGCTTCAGGAGTGGAACTCAGCCGTAGTCAGGACTGGGTCTGCAGATCCCCGTTTGGTTCCTGACAGAACTAGTTAGTGGTGAGGGCTTGACTTAACTTCCCTCAGGGAGACACAATCATGAAGCGCATATGATTGGATTTGAATTGCAGTCATGTACAGTTCCTGCCTGGGAACTCTGTCTAGCAAGGAAGGCAGACACTTTGCAGACCCCCTACTTGCGTTGCAGTCCCCACTGCCAAGTTGCTGTAGACCTACTCCGGGCAATGTATGAGTGCAATAACAATGCAGATACTGAATAATTTAGCTTTAAAAACCCACGTTTCATGGAATTCAACAGCACCGCTACTCTCGCTTTTGAATCTGTTGCCAAAAGACATGGGGAAAGCGTCTGCTTCTCTCATCAAGATTTTAAGAACTCATCAAGTGAATATCAGAGCAAAACGTACATGCTTAATACAGTTCTTAGTTTGTATGGACCCTTGACATTTTCAGTATTTAAACATGGTGAGGCTGTGTTACTCCGAAGTTTTAGAAGGTAGTGGTATATTTAGGACTGTTTTCCTTGTCATCCACTGTATAGAGTATTTGGTTCAGGAGAGGCGTAGTTCTGTGTGACTGTCGATGGCTCGTGGATGAGTCAGGCCCAAGCAGGCTGGCCACAGGTGCACTTTAGCAGAGGGAGATTCTGGTTGATTGCAGGCTTGCCCTGGACAGGTAGGGCAGGACATCCTGCCCTGGTCTGAAACTCATCTCTGTGGTGTCGGGAGCGTTCACAGAAATGATGTGTAGATGCCTTTTGCTTTGAAAATCCGGAATCATAGTTTAATCTTGGGACCTGCATTGGGCTCATTTAACTTCTTCCCATGTTTTTATTTTGTGGTTGTTTCTTGTGGTGAAATAACAGTGGTTTTCATTTTTCGCTTAATATCACATACTTTATTCATTATTTGAATGTCAGTGGTAAAACAGGTAGTAAAGGCCATTCTTAGCTTACTAGGGCCTGAAGAGTCATTCCTTGCTTAGGAAAGTAAACAGTGTAGCCTATTTACTATTTAGTGTTCTGATGGATTATACACATTTTTAGAAGGAAGAATTTGAGAGTGTCACTTACTGCCACCAGCATCACTGTTAGAACTGTTGATCAGACATGCTTGAGGAAATGCAGTCACAGTGCAGTTGAAGGACTATGATGTTCTGCAGACGTTCACACATAGACGGTTCCAAAAACACCTCAGTTCTGAAAACTCTACACATGTAAAAACAAGTGTTCCAAGTATTCTGAGCATGAATTATCCCAGGATCCCTTTAGTAATGTCAAAGATGATTTCACGGAAGCTGCTGGTTTTATACCAGCGACTGAGCTGGGGGCTAGGAGGTTGGGGGTATAGTGTCTCCACAGGGTTTCTTAGAGGACTACTAAGCTATAGTTACTGATGCATGCCCATCTTATTTCTATCAAGGAAAAACAGTTGTTTCATACAGTTATATTAGAAATGGTCATTTTATTTTGAAACAAATGTGTTTTAGGAGATGAATCTTGAGTTCCTGGTGCCCACATATTTTTATCTTGTACCCTCACCCCAGCTTTGTTGTTTTTGAAACAAGTGTCCACGTATGTAAAGATAACCTTTTCTTAAATGATTTTACTATTCACGAGGGAAGTTTTTGTTAAGGATCTATTTGGAGATTGACTTTTTCATATCAGCTTTCATTCTGTTGGCCTTGGCAAAACGTACCATAGATTTTCATAATCATTGCCAATTTTTGGTCATTGAAATGTACCTTTGTGTTTTTAAATGCATTTGTTTTACAGTTGCGACTTTACTATTGAAGAAGTAGAAATAAAAAATGAAATTTTAAGTGAAAGCCCTTTATCTACTAATGGAAATTTATTAGAATGATTGAGGATATTTTGGGTGTTTATTTTTTAATGAATCATGTTATATTTGAGTGTGAATAATTATGCTTTATAAAGTGGAGAGGTTGCAAATAAAGATGAAGTAATTGAAGGTGATGAGCAGTGCATTCATGGGGTTTTACAGCAGGATAAGCTTTATTTATTTTGCAGAGAGGAGGTAGGCCTGAAGAGGGGAGCAACACTTCCCTGAGACCACTGGTTGGAGATGGCGTGAATAGTGTCCAGCATCTGATAAAGTCCCAAAACTGCCAGCCACACTGTAACTACCAGGAAGGTCATTTAAATCTGTGCTGCTTGTTGGTTGATATATCTTGGTTCTAGTATTAATAATGATGTTATTAAAATAGCATTTGTAGTTAAAATACAGAAAATGTAAGCATCGGTTTCTAGCTGTTTAAGAGGATAAAAGTGAAGCAAAAGCTGTTAAATTACAGGAAAACTTGGAAAATTATTTTAAATAAACACTTGGCATATAATTAAGCATCACTATCAGTGGCCTGCATTTTCTTTTTCCCTTTTCAGGTTTTAGAGAAGAAGCTCAGTTCCTGCGGATGTATGCTGAATTATAGCATAGAGGTGTCTGTGTCTGGACATCTCATTGCCTTTTGACTGCTGCCACGTCTGAAGGCTGTGGGGTTCCTAGAAGTTAATTTTTATAAACTATTTGAGCAGAGATGAGGGATATTTATAAGGTGCATGTGAAGTCTAAGGACTGATTGAATGCACATGTAAGGGCAGGCATCTGGCTTTCCGCTGTGGTTTTATACACACTTGTATCTCTAAGTGATGTGAGTGCACCCTATGGATTCCTGTGCACTCACTTTTTACTGCACATTGTCTCTCTGAGCCTGGTCCCTGTTGTCTGTAGTGATGCTAGGTCATAGCTCAGTTACCTGTTCATCCTACTGCTGATGGACAGGTGGTCCCCCAGACCACTCAGCATGCCTGCAGCTGTGTGCGCCAGAGTCTGTAAGCACCCAGCCAGGAGCAGGAACCACTGCCCAGAGGCCGTGACAATGTCCACCTTTCCCAGAAGGTGCAGAATTATGCAGACTTGTGTCCCTTCCAGCAGTGTTTAAATGTTCTAGCTATTCTGTATCCTCACCTACATCTGACACTCAAGTGCTGTTGGGCTTTGTCACTTAGTAGAGAGGTTTTGCGTCTTTTCAAGTGCTTCTTGGTTTCAGGTTTCCTTTTGGTAAAATTCCCATTAAAATTTGGTACAATCTGAATTCACCAATGTCTTTTTGGTAAAATTCCCATAAAAAAGTAAAATTAAAAGATGCTTGTTCCTTGGAAGAAAAGCCATGACAAAGCTTATGACAAAAGCTAGACAGTGTTATTTTAAAAGGAGACATTACGTTGCCAACAAGGTTCATCTAGTCAAAGATAGCGTTTTTCCAGTATTCATGTATAGATGTGAGAGTTGGACCATAAAGAAAGCTGAGCATCAAAGAACTGATGCTTTTGAACTGTGGTGTTGGAGAAGACTTGAGAGTCCCTTGGACTGCAAGGAGATCCAACCAGTCCATCCTAAAGGAAATCAGTCCTGAATATTCATTGGAAGGACTGATTCTAAGCTGAAGTTCCAATACTTGGGCCACCTGATGTGAAGAACTGACTGATTAGAAAAGATTGAAGGCAGGAGGAAAAGGGGATGACAGAGGGTGAGATGGTTGGATGGCATCACCAACTCAATGGACATGAGTTTGAGTAAGCTCCGGGAGTTGGTGATAGACAGGGAAGCCCGGTGTGCTGTCGTCTATGGGGTCACAAAGAGTTGGACACGACTGAGTGACTGAACTGAAAATTCCTATTCAGGTCTTTGGTAAATTTTTGTAGATAGTTTCTTTTTAAAGATGTTTTTATTTTCAACCTTCATTGTATCCTTATGTCTTTACGTGTGTTTCTCACTAACTTCACAGGCTCTGCCCTCAATCTTTCCCAGCATCAGAATATTTTCCAATGAGTCGGCTCTTCGCATCAGGTGGCCAAAGTATTGGAGCTTCAGCATCAGTCCTTCCAGTAAATATTCAGGATTGATTCCGTGTCTAATTCCAGTATCTGAACTCTATAGTGGGCTTTTTCTCGTGAAAGCTAACCTACTATCAGCTAGCTTTCATAAGCCCTGTTTCTCTTGTACTTTCTGAGCACTGCTCTTTAAGTGCTGGATTTAAGGTTTTCACACTACTCAGGGAGAGTGGCATGAACATCCATGGCAAAGCGAATCTGGGCATGTTACATCTTCAGGGAGACTTAACTCCCTTCCTCCTTTCAAATAGCAAATTTTGAAATAGGCAGTTTTCTTTGCCTTCTCTGGGAGCTGGGGGTGGGTAGATGGGTTATTTTTAGTTCACCATTACTGAACTTGATAGGGATGGAGATTCTAGTGAAGACTCCCCATTTAATTTAGGAAAGGGCTTTTCTCTTCTTCCTGTGACCCTGCTGTCCCAAATCTGTAGTTAACGTGAATTGCTTAGTTGCTCAGTCGTGTCCGACTTTTGTGACCCTATGGACTGTAGTCCACCAGGCTCCTCTGTCCATGGGATTCTCCAGGTAAGAATACTAGAGTGGGTTGCCATTTTCTCCTCCAGGGGATCTTCCTGACCCAGGGATCAAACCCGAATTTCTGGCATCACTTAGTTAAGTAAATTCTCCAGCTAAACAAGACTCCACCTTGCTGACTTAGCATTTTCACGATGCAGCTGTGTCATTCATTGCTCCCTGGGTCCTGCAGTTCTTAGCCTTATATTCATGGAAGGCAACAGTAGGGGTTTTTTTTCTTCCCATTAAACATCAGCTTAGACTTTTAAACTAGAAAGTTTTTAGTCGTTTCCTTCCAGGAAAAAATGCGCTACGAATACAATGTAATATTTATGATATTTTGAGCTGAAAATGGTAATAAACTTGCTCTTGGCCAAGTTCTCCAAATTGCAAACATCAGCAAGAGTGTTGGAATGATAGCAATCGGCCTGAAAGGAAGAGGCTGGCTTTGTGGTTTATTGATAACAGACAATCAAAGACACATGAATGATGTCAAGCATAGTTCCAGGTTATTTTAAAATAAATCGTTCTTGTTCATGGAGACAAGTTTTTTCTTTTTTTATATTTAAAAAAAAACCCCACGTATTTAAAAAGTTCGAACATTCTGCCAAAAGAGGGCAGTATTCACTTGCAGTAGAATAGAAAGTGACTAAACAATTACTGAGAAAAGGTGAATAAATGTTTTCCCTCATACTTAGAAGGTGGATAAAATTTGACAAAACGTTCTCCACTCACCATCTTTGTCTCCCACGCTGGTCATCTGGAAGTGTTGCCTAAATTGACCAAGTTTTACTTTGTTTTTCTGTTTTATATATATTTTAAGTTCTACTTTATGGATAAGAGTTGTTTGAAGAGTTCAGTCTCTAAAGATAAAATCAAGAACTTCTCATACATACCTGCTTACCGAGCGACCAGAAAGTGCACGCTGAACCGAGAGACGCATTCACTGCAGAAGCTGCTCCTCCACCGGTGTCGGTGCGCGAAGCGGGCAAGCGCCGGGTCTGCAGGCGCGCGCCGGGTCTGCAGGCGCGGGGCCCCCGGGGGCTCTCCGCTCACACGCGCGTCCGGGGGCGAGGGCGGGGGCTCAGGGCCACACCGGTCCTGTTACATATTCAGTAGTCAGGGAGAAGTCAGAAATCACTGGCCCAGTGTCTGAGGAGCGCAATATACAGAGAGAAAGGAAACCATCTTTTGAGAGCAGACAGGAGTAGGGGGTATGTGCACGTAGATAAGCCAGTTATCACCACACCTGCCCGTTAGGGTTTGAAATGTTATCGGATAAAAAGAAGAAAAGCTGGCCTGCGTGGACGAAATAACCAGTCACCGTGAGCTCCGAAGCCCGCCCTGCGGCTGAGAGGCTGGGCTCCGGAAACGGTGCCGCGACCGCGGGGGAAGGACGCGCGCCTACCCGGCGGCTTTGGCGCGGATGGGTCCTCGACCCGCGACCCCCGCACGCCCCAGACGAGCCCGCCGAGCCCTCCCCCGCACCCCCGGGGCCCGGCCCAGATGGTGGTCAGAGCTGGCTTCTACCTCTCCTGCGACCCCAGGCCTCCGCGCTTAGACTGGAAGGAAAGAGCGAGCAGTGAAGTCCTGAAATGAACTGGTGCGCTCCTGGGTCCGTCTTCTTTCCAACTTCTTCCAGAAATTTCCACGGAGAACTGTCGTCTTCATTCCTTTGGTAACTTTCCTGCACAGATTCCCAATTTAGTCCCTTCATCATTCTCACACCCACCCCGCCCCACTCCCACCTTTCCTGCTCTGAACCGAATGAACGGGGTCTGCTGCATTTGGAAATAACTCGTAATCTCGCGCGGGGCTCGCGTCCACGCCGCGTACTGCTCCGGGCTGGGCCTCCTCCCGCACTCTCCGGTGGGCGATGCTCCCGGTTCCCTCAAACCACCCCCGCCCCCGGCCCCTCGCCCCTCGCCCCTCGCCACCAGGCCAGGAGCGCAGGGGCGGGGCCTGTGGGCGCCCAGTTCATCACCCAGCGGCCCCTGTGGGCTGGGAGAGCACACCACATCCTACTTCCGCGTGGGATGTGGGGAGTCATGAAATGAGGGTTTTTAGCTCGGTAATGAAAGTTGACACTGGTGGTTGGCTGTTACACATAAAACATCTATTCGGCCCATATGTCTTCATCGTAATTTTTATTAAGTATTTTGTTAATTTTGTATGCTCCTGAATATGGAATTGTCTTACTAGAAACACTCACAAAACAGATTCTTAAGCCTAGGGCCACTTCCCGCAAAGTGGATGCTCTTCCTGGCTTGTCAAGTCTCAGGACCGTAAATAGCAAATCTCTGAGTGTTTTTCAGAAAGTAAAAGAGCATACTTTTGGAAAAGAATACTTGCAGAAACTGAATCATAAATAAAATATAGCTTCTGGCAGGAATTGGGACGCCAAGAAGAAGACGTAAGGGCTATTTTAAGAACCGTCCTGGTCGGTCGTTTGCAAGTGAAGGCGAGAGGGCTGCACACAGGAGGAGCTGAATTCAGCGACCTGGGTGTGAAGCTGGCTCTTCCTGGTCATCCCTGGGATCCAGGGCGAGATGCTCAGTCCCACAGAGCCTGTTCCTTCATCCACGGCAACAACAATACCTGACTTGGAGAGTTGTGGGTCTGGAATAAATAAGGAGCAAGAAATGCCTCGAGGGTGCTTGGTCCTTGGGAACCAGGCAGTGGGTAAATTCTGTGCTTCTTACAGGTGTGTGTAGAGGAGAACATGGAGGAGGAAGACGATGAGGACACGAGGGTGACGTGTCTGAGCCTCTCCGGGAGCAGAGGGTCAGGGTGAGGAGCAGAGCCTGCCAGGATGGTGGACACCTGCCCGCATCCCACCCCAGCCTGAGGTGGTCAGCTGAGTGAAGTCATCCCAGGGCCTCGCCTCTGACGGTGTGGCTCATGGCTACTGCGGAGAAGCGATTCAGGTCCGGGTCTGTGAGTGTTGCTCAGATCTGGACCCTGTTTCCGCCCGCATCTCTGTGCCTCCCTTGCTTCCTGTCACACCCCAGAGAACACTCTCACTACCTCCCACCCCGGACTCCAGCTCACTTTATGCAGCCTGTGTGCTCTGCACTGACTAAATTGTGGGTAAAAGGGCTCTTACTAGAAATCTGAGAACTGAAGGTGAGGCTGGGAGCTACTTTGACCTCCTGTTCTGCTGAGGGTGGGTGAGCTCTCACCTGGCACCAGGTGCTGTGGGAGCCTTGTGACTCTGGCCGCCAAGTTTACTGGGGATCATTGCTTCTGGAGCCCCTGTGGGGTGTCAGTGTCCTGGTGCTCACACCATCCTCTGCTTGATGACGATGAGGTTCCTACCACAGGGATGTGGAGGGGGTGCTCGGAGGGGTACTCTGTCCCCCTCATGGGTAAAAGGCGAGAGTCGAGTCTTCCTGCCACAGGAGGGAGCAGTGATGACAGAGGTTCTAGGCTGTTGTGTCGTGTGTACACGTGGGCAGGTGGCTGTGAGACTGCACGTAGGAAAAGGGAAGTTTGTGCGTCTTATTTACCTTGCTTTGCCTTGAACGTGAAAATGTTGAAGGTTTGAGTCACAACTCAAGAGCCTGCTGTGAAGAATGTAGCCACTGACAGAGGTGAGGACAGCCTGATGTGGTGGGCTGACTTTGCCTGCCTCTGTTTGAAGGCGTCTGTGATGGGGGATGCAGACGGGGGTCTACTCTGAACACAAGGGAGCTTACAGCCCAGGAGGGGATTCAGGGTGGCAGGTGTGAGATGACTGGCAGGTATGAGATGACTAAGAGGAGACGTGGTTGGAGGAGGGGTCTCTTGCTGGAGGTAGAATGGGAGGATCACACCTCGAGGTGGGGGGTCACTCTACACCCACCTGGCAGATAGAAGGGGGCTGTCCCCCCCATACTTTTGAACCATGAGTGGAGCAGTGTATTAAGTTGCCATTGGTATTTTTCTTGATGGATTAATTTCATGATAAAGGTAATAAATATTAGAACCACTGATTTTCTACCCTTTTGTCCATGTAGTTTTTTCTCTATTGAGGATACAAAATTTCTCTCCCTTTGTTCTGCTGAGGTTTGCAATCATATCAGCCTGTAAATTTGCACCAATGTGCTTTGTGGATGGAGAGTACTAATTAGTAAGTCAGCTACCTATGTAAATAACTACTGTATAAATACATGTTCAACATAGTTTATGGGAGAACAAGCCCTATAAAAGCTATATTATTCTTATGTACATATTTAATTTTGGAACAAAATGAATCACTGTGAAACCTTTAATTTCAGAAGCCCTTCCTTGGGTAAATTGTATGCAGAATACAATTTCACAATGACTGAAAATAGCCTGTGTATCTTACTCTAAAGTGTGAAAATGTCTTACAATAATAGACACATTTTTTGATCATTTATATGAATTTCATAAAATAATATGGAGGAATTAGGTATATACATTTTCAAATTATAGGTTTTTTTTTTAAGAAATAACCAATGTCTGTTCTTTTGTATCTACTCTATTGACGTACTTTTAACTCATTCTTTTAAATCTCTTTTGTGAACTTATATTCAGAAGATATATGATTCTTTTAATCATTTAAATATCAACAGCAATCTAAAGTTGTTAATACTTTCATCTTCCCACCATAGATAATTTAGAAACAGTAACATTGATGACATTTCTCTGGAAAGCAATAAGGAATAGCCTTTAAAAAATGACGATTAATAAAGCATTTTTATTAACTAGCTAGTTATTGCCATTGAAAGTTACATTGATTTTAATCTTTTGAGGTTCGACAATATTATTGTTGAGAGGGGAGGAAAATTCTGATATTCTTCCAAAATAAATTGTTGTTCAGCTTCTCCGATCCTTTGTGAATCCATGGACTGCAGCATGTTAGGCTTTCCGGCTCTTCACTGTCTCCTGGAGTTTGCTCAAACTCATGTCCATTGAGTCGGTGATGCTAACTAACCATCTCATCTTCTGCTGCCCTCTTCTCCTACCTTCAATCTTTCCCAACATCAGGATCTTTTCCAGTGAGTTGGCTCTTTCTATCAGGTGGCCAAAGTGTTGGAGCTTCAGCTTCAGCATCAGTCCTTCCAATGAATATTCAGGGTCGATTACCTTTAGGATTGACTGCTTTGATCTCCTTGTTGTTCATGGGACTCTCAAAAATCTCCAGCACCATAATTCAAAAGCATCAGTTCTTTGGCACTCAGTATGCCTTATTGTCCAACTCTCACATCTGTGCATGACTACTGGAGAAACCATAGCTTTGATTGTACAGATCTTTGTTGGCAAAGTGACGTCTCTGCTTTTTAATATGCTGTCTAGGTTGGTCATAGGGCTTCCCTGATAGCTCAGTTGGTAAAGAATCTGCCTGCAATGTAGGAGACCCTGGTTTGATTCCTGGGTCAGGAAGATCCACTGGAGAAGGGATAGGCTACCCACTTCAGTATTCTTGGGCTTCCCTTGTGGCTCAGCTGGTAAAGAATCTGCCTGCAGTATGAGAGACTTGGGGTCAATCCCTGGGTTGGGAAGATCCTCTGGAGAAGGAAAAGGCTACCCACTCCAGTATTCTGGCCTGGAGAATTCCATGGACTGTAGTCCATGTGGCCACAAAGAGTTGGACACGACTGAGCAACTTTCACTTTCACTAGGTTGGTCATAGCATTCCTTCCAAGAGGCAAGTATCTTAATTTCATGGCTGCAGTCATCATCTGCAGTGATTTTTGGAGCCCAAGAAAATAAAATCTGTCACTATTTCCATTTTTTCCCCATCTATTTGCCATGAATTGATGGGACCAAATGTAAAACATAGACTTCACTTTGAAAATTCGCTTTAAGTACTGAATATTATGAAGTGAAAGAATCCTGTTGTTTCAGTCACCATTAAACCATTAAAATGGCAGAGATATTAAACAGCTTTCCTATAGATTATATGTCAATGGATTAAATAAGACACTCATATCAAGGCACTGCATTGAAATTACACTGCAATCAGTATTTGATGCTCTTTTAAAATCATATTCTACATAGTAGCCATGTCTTCTTATATCAATTTACATGTTTCCTAAGGTTTTCTTAAACATGACTCCCGGGAGCAGGATTCTTTTGGGGAGAGTGTTTCCTAGAAAAGGCAAGGGCTGCTGTAGAGGATTGCAAGCCACTTTTCATGTTGCACATAAAGATTCAGTTCAGTAGAGCAGCCTTGAATACCTGGTAATAGAAAATGGACCGCTGCTGGAAATGGTGTAAATTGTGTACACTTAGCGAAAGGACTTTTCAGTGTGAAAGACTCAAGATGCCCTGTTTCTTAGCAGAATGTTGAATTTGATAACATGGTAAATAAAGGCATGGGCTTCCCTGTTGGCTCAGTGGTAAAGAACCTGCCTGCCAATGCAGGAGATGAGGGTTTGATCCCTGAATTGGGAAGATCCCCTGGAGAAGGAAATGAAAATCCACTCCAGTATTCTTGCCTGGGGAATCCCATGGACACAGAAACGTGGTGGGCATCCATGGGGTCACAAGAGTCAGACAGACTTAGAGACTAAACAACAAATAACAAACAAACAAAGGTGACAAGTCTGGTCAAACTATAGCAAGTGAAAGTGGCTCAGTCATGTCCGACTCTTAGGGAAGCTTCCCTGGTAGTTCAGATGGTAAAATGTTTGCTTGGGAGAAGCCCCTGGAGAAAGGAATGGCAACCCACTCCAGTATTATTACCTGGAGAATTCCATGGACAGAGGAGCCTGATGGACTGTAATCCATGGAGTCGCGAAGAGTTGGACCAACCAAATTATAGCAAAGTGATCTGCTATACGGAACCTCCAAGAGGAACCCCTATGCAGAGTGCAGGCTGGAAAAGGGGGCTGGCTGGATCTGACCCAGGGGAGTCTGGTCTACCCTGAGGGTCCCATCCTCCATGACATCCCTTCTCAGTCTTGGGTTCAGCAATAGATTCCTGGATATAGTACCAAAAGCACAGTGACAAAAGAAAAAGTAGATAAATAGTTCTTTACCAAAATTAGCAACAAGGACGCCATTAAAAAATAAGACAAAGAATGGGAGAAAATTTTCAGATCATATATCTGACAAGAGTCTTTTGTAAATAGAACAAGGAGCCCTTCCACCTCGACAACAACGACAACAAAATGGGTAACACAGTCAAAACTGAGGAAAGTATTTGAAGAGCTGTTTGTTGAAAGAAAATACACAAATGACCAAGAAAGCCCATCAGAAGATGCTCGATGTCATCAGTCACTAAGGAGATGCAAGTCAAAGCCGGACCTAGCAACAACTTTAACCCTTGAGAATGGCGAAAATGAAAAGATAAAAACAAGTGTCAGCAAGGACGTGGAGGAACCCTGCTGATGGAATTGTGAAATGAACCACTTTGGCAAACTTGGCAATTCCTCAAAGCCTTAAATGTAGAATTACCATATGACCTAGTAACCCTAATCCTAGGCAGATAACCAAGATAAACAAAGATATGTTTCCACACAAACGGCTGTACAGGGATGTTTATAGTAGTGTTTCCTTGTTCAGTCGCTAAGTCGTCTCTTACTCTGAGACCCCATGGACTGCAGCACACCAGGCTCCTCTGTCCTCCACTATCTCCTGGAGATTGCTGAGATTCATGTCCACTGAGTTGGTGGTGCTATGTAACCATCTCATCCTCTGCCACCCCCTTTTTCTCCTGCCCTCAGTCTTTCCCAGCATCAGATTCTTTCCCAATGAATCGGCTCCTAGCAGTAGGATTCATCAGGATGTGATCCAAATGCCCATCGACCGATAAGTGGATAGAGACAATGGGGTCTGTCCATTCCCTGGAATATCCTTCAGCAGTAAAAGAGCAGTACTAATTCATGCTACAGTGTTGAAAATGCTTTGCTTGGTGAAAGGCGCCAGACACAAGCCAACATATATTGTATGGTTTTATTTGTATGAGCATCTAGAATAGACACATCACGAGGGCGATCTAGTTTTGACGTCTGTCACCTCGTTGATCACCAGGGTTGATCTGGCTGATCTGGCTGGCTAGGTGGGTGTCCCCTTTCCTTTCTCACCTTTCCCTGCCTATCCCTCCCAAAGCTGCATGCTCGGTTGAAGAGGACAACCATCCCCAATAGAGGAGGACCGGTCCTCGGTCAAGGGCATGCAAGCAGTTGTGCTTCCCTGCTAGAACCTCCAACAAGCTCTCAGAATAGACACCTTGTAGAGACAGTGATGTAGGGGCCGTGGAGTGGGTGAGTCCATGGGAGGATTTCTGCTCATGAGGATGTGTGATGAGATAGATAAATGTGGGCATGATGATGTGTTTTGGGTTTTTTTGGGGTGATGAAAATATTCTAAAAGTAGATACTGGTGATTGCTGCACAGCTCTGCCAACACACTAAAAACACCGAATTGCACACTTTAAGTGGGTGAGTTTTTTGGTATGCAAATTCTATCTCAGTATGGCTGTTATACAGTTTTCCCCTTGGCTTTCATTTTCTCATTTGAGAAATGAGAAAGTTGGGGTTGATTTTAGCTTCTTCTTGGGCTTCCCTGGTGGCTCACACAGTGGGAAGATCCTCTGGGGAAGGGAATGGCAACCCACTCCAGTATTCTTGCCTAGAGAATCCCATGGACAGAGGAGCCTAGCAGGTTACAGTCATGAGGTCACAAAGAGTCAGACACAGGTAAGCACACACACACATCCTGTAAGGTGAATCTCGCTTGAGTCTCAGTTCAGTTCAGTCGTTCCGTCCTGTCCAACTATTTGCAACCCCATGCACTGCAGCACGCCAGGCTTCCCTGTCCATCAGTCCTTCCAATGAATATTCAGGGATGATTTCCTTTAAGACTGACTGGTTTGATCTCCTAGCAATAGACATTTGAGTCTATGTCAGTGTATATGTTTGTCTCACATCCTGTGACAGATTTTAAAATGAGGATTCATGTTATTTCTGTACTCTGAAGTGTCTGTTAAACAGCATGTATATTTAGTACAAAATGCTGTTTATTGGACTTCCACAATAGTGTTTTCTTTTTTAGCAGCTCAGTAAGCCATCCTAACTTTATGAGCTATAGTAACTTCATTAACTGTCTCGTTCCCTCCCACAGGTCCATAATCTTGTTAAACTAAACCAGCAGCTGGAATGTGGAGTTAAGGAATCTAATTTAAAAATTAATTCCCTTATCCTTGTTAAGGATGAGAGATTTCCTAATTAGTCCTGACAAGGAGTCAGTTTTGATGGACTTTTTAATTTTAATAACATATTAGCTTCCATATTTGTTTGTCAGATATGTAGAGCAGCAGGGGTATCTTGAATTCCAAACTAATTGTAAAGAAATTTGAACTTTTTCCTTTTTCTCCAGGGAATTAGTCCAGAGCTAAGAGAGAAGTTGGAGCTCTGGACTAAAAAAATCCCCAGGGGCAGCACCCAGTGGGGATTGGGAGGGGCTGGATTCAGCAAGGTTTGCGCAGGGTTTGTGTTTCTTGTGGCCTCGCTCTGATGTCTGTGTGCGTGGGGGAGCAGTCACCTCTCATTCTAGACAGACTGATTTTGGTGCAGGAAGACTGTGGCCGTGCGTGGGTGAGAGGCCCTGGCTGGGTGGGGAAGGTGGTTCTGACTAGGAGCTGCTCTGTGTGGAGGCTGTATGCAGTACCATCGGGTGGGGGTGGTGCTGATGAAGACTGCAGGGCTCCTAGAGGAGCAGTACCGCCTCTGCACAGATGCAGAGTCTACTTCAGAAGAAAGAAAGTGAAAGTGTTAGTCAGTCAGTCGTGTCCCACTCTTTGTGACCCCATGGACTGTAGCTCACCAGGCTCCTCTGTCCATGGAATTCTCCAGGCAAGAGTACTGGAATGGGTTGCCATTTCCTTTTCCAGGGGATCATCCTGACCCAAGGGTTGAACCCTGGTCTCCTGCATTGCAGGCAGATTCTTTGCTGCCTGAGCCACCAAGGCAGAGTCTGCTGGGACCACCTGATGTTTTCCTTCCATGGGTGGTGTCGTAACTGCGGGGTTTTTCTGGTAACTGGCCCAGCCTGTGGTCGCCTTCATGGTGGTGATGTCACAGCTGTGGGTGTGTGGGTGCCTGTGCAGTGGCCGTGGGCCTGGGGTCTAGAGAGCGGGCTCTTGTGGGTCAGCTGCAGCTCCTGTGCCCCCAGGGTGCTGGCCGGCCTGCAGCAGTGCTGGGTCGAGAGCCTGAGATGAGGGAGCAGAGCTGTTGTCTGCTGGGGAGCACGGAGCAGCCAAGCAGGCTCTGGGGCTGGGTGTACCCTGGGGTGGAGTGCTGCCAGCTGTGGTTGTGGGCAGTTCGACAGAGGCACTGTTGGGGTCCCCAGTGGCAAAGGCTGCCTGGGCCCCATAAACCAGGCCACGGGACCACAGTGGTGCCCGCCATGTGGCTGGTGTTGCTGGACCACCTTCTTTGATCCTTGCTGCCTCCAGTGTATCTGCTGAGCTGGTCTCCCCATCAGTCCTTTCTGTGCAGTTTTTCTCCTTTTCTTCTCCACCGTGTTGCTGTAGGTTCTTAATTGGACTCTTCAGCCCTCCTAAAGCTATTTTCATTTGTGAATAGCTAATTGTTTTTTGTTGCAGGCAATGAAGACTGGTATCTCCTAGTATATCATCTTGCTCAGTTTAGGTTATTTTTTAAAAAATTATTATCAAAATACCTATGAAAAATAATGTGTTCAGTTTTGTATATTTAATTTGGATTTTAAAGAGTATATATTCAAATAGTCTTTGGATACAATCATGTTTAAAAAAGTCTTTAGACCACTGAGAGACAGTACATGACAAGATAGGGTTGGAAAAGAAGACATAAAAATAGAGCTCAGAAAAAGGGAAAATAGCAGTAGAAAGGTAGTGTTTTAGAAGCAGTCTGCTTAAATTTTTAAAAGCTGATAATAATGAAAGAGCAGGCTTCTGCCATTCATGACCCATATAAAATCTGCAGAGTTCATGATACATTTTTCAGGTTTAATGACTGGTCAAAACAATAAAAACAAGCCAACTGAACATTGCAAATTGTTTAGATTTTTTTTACTACTGATCAAAATAATGAAAATGAGCAAGGAAATTATTCTCATCAAATCCACAATTTTATCAGGTTTGATCAAACTGATAAAACTATAGTCTTTACCAAATGAAGCTTGAATTACTGATCAAAATAATGAGAACAAATGCCAAACGCATTTACATCAAATTCCTAACCCAGAAGCACAGAGGCAGTTCTTGTCCAGCATAAGATGATGAAGAAAATGGCTTCCCAGAATGGGCAGGTTGGAGGGGGAAGTCGGGACCAGGAGCCCCACTGGCTTCTGAAAGCCAATCCTGGAGGGTGGCCCTGCTTCCAGGAAACAAAGCGATTTGGGTTCATGAAGAAGAAATAGAAACGAGCCTTTACATTCACAGATCGTGCATATCTTGCGGCCATTTCCTTGTGTTTTCTAGTCTCCTGTCAGTTATTTGTGATGGAAGCATGTGAGTTCTTTATGAGGAGAATAGTAAGAAATCACTATTACAGAGAAAAACACATATAATACAATGGCTAGAATGTAAAAATTCTGGAGAAATAGCAAAAAATTGGTATTTAACAAAGAGAGTGAAGTCAAAGTCACTCAGTTGTGTCTGACTCTTGTAACCCCATGGACTGTAGCCCGCCAGGCTCCTCTGTCCATGGAATTTTCCAGGCAAGAATATTGGATTGGGTTGCCATTTCCTACTCCATTAACAAAGAGAAGTAATAGTAAAAAAAAAAAATTGGTATAATGTTCTAGAAATACTGAGTCAAACATAGTGATGCCTTATTTATTTATAGGGCTTCCCTGGTAAAGAATTCAGTGTATTTTCCTTGACCATGAATATAGTTGGTGATGGAGATAACTGGAGATTTTTAAAAATTATCACTAAATTGGATGATCATGTACAAATAATTAGGAACAGCTGAGTTCTTATTAAAACTCATCTATTAATTTTTTCAAATATCTTAATTTCATTTTTGGAGGCTCTGTTCTGAAATGTATCCATTTAACTTGTTATCCATTTGGTTACTCACTAATATTTAAATTTATCCAGAATCTTTATAAGCAAATTCATGAAGAAATTTAGAATGTAAAAATCCCTGCATGTACAGTTAGCTTACAATTATAGATATGATTCATGGTTACTTTTTTAATGAAAATATACTGGTTATGATTGTTAAATCAAATATATCTATTTAAATAAATATGTATTCTTGAATAGGAAGACAACATCATAAAGACGAAATCAGGCATGTTCAGGGTAGTGTGGCTGTAGACAGGATTTAACATCATAAACGTCTTTTTTAAAAGTTAGCTTGTGCATTTATTATAGTACAATAAAAGTACCATCAGATTTTTTTTTTCTGGAATGAGATAAGTTGATTATCAAGTCCACTCAGAGGAAAATATAGGTAAGAATTGCTAGAAAAACTCTAAGGGCAACAGGGCCAGTTTGAAGCTCTAGATACAGCAGATAATAAAGCTCATGACAAAGCTTCTCAGAAAAATAATAAACTGGGAAATTCTAGTAAGGTTAGCAGATGAGATTAAGGATGCCCTTAATTATTACAAATTTATGAAGAATCTACTCTTCAGGGTCAGAAGTTTTCCCCAGCAAAGAAGTGCAGCATGAGCTGACAATTAGCCTGTGAATAGTTGGCCTCAGAAACCAAAGAGGAACTGGAGAGTCTTTTGATGAAAGTGAAAGAGAAGAGTGAAAAAGTTGGCTTAAGACTCAACGTTCAAAAAACTAAAATCATGGCATCCAGTGCTATCACTTCATGGCAAATAGAGAGGAAACGATGGAAACAGTGACATACTTTATTTTCTTTGGCTCCAAAATCACTGCAGATGGTGACTGCAGCCATGAAATTAAAAGATGCTTGCTCCTTGGAAGAAAAACTATGACCATCCTACATAGCATATTAAAAGCAGAGACATTACTTTGCCAACAAAGGTCTGTCTAATCAAAGCTATGGTTTTTCCAGTGGTCATGTGTGGATGTGAGAGTTGGACTATAAAGAAAGCTGAGGGCCAAAGGATTGATGCTTTTGAACTGTGGTGTTGGAAAAGACCCTTGAGAGTCCCTTGGACTGTAAGGAGATCCAACCAGTCCATCCTGAAGGAAATCAGTCCTGAATATTCATTGGAAATACTGATGCTGAAGCTGAAGCTACAATACTTTGGCCACCTGATGAGAAGAACTGACTCATTTGAAAAGACCCTGATGCTGGCAAAGGTTGAAGGCAGGAGGAGAAGGGGACGACAGAGGATGAGATGGTTGAATGGCATCACTGACTCGTTGGAACATGAGTTTGAGCAAGCTCTGGAAGTTGGTGATGGACAGGGAAGCTTGGCATGTTGCAGTTCATGGGATAGCAAAGAGTTGGACATGACTGAGAGACTGAACTGAACTGATAGGTTTATTATAGTCATAAAAATATTGTACACATTTATACATAAATGTATAAAGGCGAAGGCAATGGCACCCCACTCCAGTACTCTTGCCTGGAAAATCCCATGGACGGAGGAGCCTGGTGGGGTGCCGTCTGTGGGGTCACACAGAGTTGGACACGACTGAGTGACTTAGCAGCAGCCGAGTGACTGAACTGAACTGAATTGGCCTTAAACATGGTTTGGCTCATTCCAGGTGTAGACCAGTTACAGAGGAGAAACAAGAGAGCCGAATGAATATATAGAGAAAAATTATAAATCTGGTTCATCTCATTTAAACTGTGCTGCATAGATAGGATATGGATGACACACATAGGCAGGGGTGGTTCGGTGTTGATAAGATTAACAGGTGATAAGTTTTGATGGAACTGAGGAATTTATGGAGTTGAGGAAGTACAGAGAATAATCCTTTTCTGTCCTCAAGGAGTTCAAAAGTTAGTGGGCAGTTAAACAACATACACACAAACACACGTGCAAAGACACACAAAATCTAGCCTGGGGCTGGTGCATGGGGATGACCCAGAAAGATGTTATGGGGAGGGAGGTGGGAGGGGGGTTCATGTTTGGGATTGCATGTAAGAATTAAAGATTTTAAAATTTAAAAAATAAAAAACTAAAAAAAAAATTCAGATGGCATTCTGAGATCCTTTATGTATTTGGAAATTGTATATATATATATATATATATGTTTTCTTGATGTTAATGATATAATTAAATGTGCTCTTGTAAACCTGTTAATCTCTATGGTAGGAATATACATGTTCAGTATAAGTGTGGCAGAACAACTTCATGATGGCAGAACAGCGTGAACAGAAAGTGTAAGACTGTCCGTGTGGACATAGCCTAGATGATGACAGCTTGAATTCTTTCCAGGGTTGTTCACTCTTTAAAACTTTGATAACAAGAGTAGTCTTTTTGGTTCATGATGGCAGATTGATTGCCTTGTATATTTACATTTTACTAGGTTCACTGATGCGACTGTTAAAATTGACTATTTGTTAAAATAAAAATTGACTGTTTGTTTCACAATGACGACTTGATGGGCTTTTGAAAGCAGTTGTATTTACGTTTTACAGGATCTGCTATTCTGAATTTTTGGCAGTACAACAGGATCCACCTTTGACACTGCTTTTAAGCAAAAACCAAGAAGAGCAAGTTTGAAAGTGTGTTTGGAGGTTCTGAACAGAGCATGTGTCTACCCGGGAAAGTTCTCCTCCACGAAGCAGTATGTGTGTGGAGGATGCACGTGAATGAATAAGGGAAGGACGCAGGTCCGCCCGCCTGAGGATCTCAGCTGCCACATTCGAGCACCCTTGTTATTGCATGAGGTTTCAGAAAAGTGGATGGGGTGGGGAATGGTTTGTTTATTACAGCAGAAATGTGGCTTTATGTCCAATTATCAGAGAGGATAAGAAGTTGGTGTGTTGGTTCAGAAAGACTGGTAGATGATAGAGATAGGTGGGTAGGTAGATAGGTGGGTAGGTGGCTAACTGAACAGTGGCTGGTGTTCAGTAAGTAACGTGTACATTAGTGTTGGTTATTATCTTTGACAAAATCCACCTTCTTTATTGTCTCATTAATTCTGGTCATTCGATGGTGGCAAGTACCCCATTTTATTTTTTTCAACATGAATCAGCCATAGGTACACATATATCCCCTCCCTTTTGAACTTCCCTCCCATCTCCCTTCCCATCCCACCGCTCTAGGTTGATACAGAGTCCCTGTTTGAGTTTCCTGAGTCATACAGCAAATTCCCGTTGGCTGAAAACATGGAACACTTCACGAATTTGTGTGTCATTCTTGTATAGGGGCCATGCTAATCTTCTCTGTATCATACGAATTTTAGTATATGTACCACTGAAGTGAGCACAAATACTCCATTTTTAACATAAAAGATAAAATCTGAGTTTTAATAATGCATATTTTGTTGGGTCTCCAGAGGTGTTGCTTTATGACAGACATTTGGCTGTAGAAGACCTGAACTGGGGCATGAAACAGTGAAATCCTAATTTTCTCATTACTTGGGGAGGGCTCAAAGATTGGTGTATTTAAAAAAAAACCTTTAAATCATGGATAGTCTCTTTGGTATGCCTAGTGTTTTAAGAAGAGAGTGATAGAATTCCAAACCATAGTGCTTCCCCGAGTGTACAAAAAAATCAATCTAAATAAATATTTTAAAGACAGCCAATTATTGGACTTGAGCCATAAAACCGTGTCAGTGGTGGGTTTTCTTTTTTTCTTCTCTTTTACCATCATGACTATAACTTAGTACTGTCTTCTCTCTGACTTCTCAATTTGGTTTTACCTCTAAGTAACCCTGATCATGTGCTTCTATAGTCTTGTCAAAATTTTTCCCTCATCTTCCTGCTCTCCCTACAGGCCATAACCTGGGCCCTAATGTTTTTCAAGAAAAATTGATTTTTCTCTGTCAGAAAGAAATCATTGTATATTTAATATTTTATACTTGTTTTCAGTTGAGATGAATCTTCAGGAATCTACATAGATGGTTGTGGAATGACAGATGAGTCAGCATGATTTGACCTACTTGGGATTAGCTTGAAGATTCATCTGTTTACTAATATTTGTCTTTGTAAATATTTGATGGTGATGGTGTTTAGAAGTCCCAATGGTGTTTCATAATTTATAGGAGTAATATTTTAAAATCCGATGTCACTTTTCTCCCCCTGTAGATGAGTCTTCTCTTGTTCTAGTCTTTAGCATCTTAAGTAATAGTAGCAGTAGTCTCTCAGTTGTGTCTGACTCTTTGCAACCCCATGAATGGTAGCCCACCAGGCTCCTTTGTCCATGGAATTCTCCAGGCAAGAATACTGGAGTGGATAGCCATTCCCTTCTTCAGGGGATCTTCCCAACTCAGGGATTGAACTGGATCTCCTGCACTACAGGCAGATTCTTTGCTATCTGAGCCACCAGGGAAGACCTTAGTATCTTAAGGATTCTAACAAAGTTTCCTGATGAAGCAGGTGGCCTCACTGGAAACAAAAGTACTGAATGACTTAGTGAGGGTGAGGGTTATATGCAGGACCTTGTCACTCTGGTTCCAAACTGCAAATCCTTTCTAGTGTCTTACACCTTCTTGGGTATCTTCAGTTATTGTTCAGACTTCTTTATACTGTATTATCTTTGTATCTTCTAGGACTTCAGAATATGTCTTGAACGTAGTAAGGAACTTTTGTAAGAATTATTTTTATGTTTTAAATTAATTGGAGCTCATGGTAATTATTTACTACTTAACATTTAAAATTTTGGTTATTTTAAAAGATATATTAGAGAATTCCTGGTGGTCTAGTGGTTAGACTGTGCGCTATCGCTGCTGAAGGCCTGGTTCCATCCCAGGTTGGGAAACTTAAGATCCCAATGTGGCTGAAAAAAAAAGTTGTGTTAATGAAACAGACACACAGTAATGGTGGGCACTGGTCATCTTACAGGATAAATAATTGTTCTGTCTTGACTCATTCAGATTCATGTTCAAAAGGACTTTCAGGCTGGGGACCCTCTTGGCTATGTCACATTCCTGGGTTGGATTTTATTTTAACAAGACTGGATCTGCTTTGAGAAAAGGGCATAGAATGACATGGTGACATAAAATAGGCTTCTAATCACCCTCTTCTCTCTCTTTTTTAATTTTCAATGCTGGCAATCATCTTTTTATTTTTTAGTGCCTGATGGTTTTTAAAAAATGTTATTTCTATTCAGTAGACTGAAAACAATACTGTTAGTAATAGTAATGTGAAAATGCAGAATTCAAAGCCAGTATTACCAAAATAAATTTGGTAATAAATACTCCTGTTGTGGCCAAGTTGGGGGAAGACACCTGACCACACTAGGCCTTTTCTCCTCCTCTGAGACAGATGTGTGGCTGCTTCTGGGCTGGGTGCCCAGGACTCACTTGTAGAGGTCAGCCCCCAACACAGTCAGAGGGACTTGGAGGCCCTGAGCTGTCCTGAGGGCCTGCAGGTGTCTGGGTCATGTGTCTTCAGAGTCACTTCTGGCTCAGCTGATGCTCCTGGGCTGATAGGAATCAGGCTCTACAGGCAATATGAAGATATAGAGGGCTTCCCTGATGGCTCATCAGGTAAAGAATCTGCCTGTAATGCAGGAGACACAGGAAATGTGGGTTTGATCCCTGGGTTGGGAAGATCCCCTGGTGGAGGAAATGGCAACCCACTTCAGTATTCTTCCTTGAAGAATCCCATGGACAGAGGAGCCGGGCAGGCTACAGTCTATGGGGTCATAAAGAGCTGGACACAACGGAGCACTAGAATATAAAAGACAAATACACATCTCAAGTTTGAGCTGATGTCTGGTGAAAGGATGTTAGGTATTGTTTCCTGTCCTGAATTTCAGTGGAATCTCTCAGAAATTTTGAGTATGTCTCCTTTATTAAAAATAAAGCAAAAATAATATAAATGACAGTATCCGTAATCACTTAACCAGAACACTGCTCAGAAAGCATTCCATTCATTAAAATTGTAACAAAGGTATTTTGATGGAAAGCCGAATGTTTGAATAAACCTTGACAACAGATATGTTCTTGGGATTGGAAAACACATTCAACTGTGAATCATTTTAATGGATTTGTTTCTTGTCGGCAATAAAAATATTTTCAGGAAAACTTGTGAATTAAATGTTTAATGTCATACTTTATTATTATGATGATTTTTAATTGGAGAATAATTGACTTACAATGTTGTGTTGATTGCTGTATAACAAAGTGATCCAGTCATACATGTATGTACACTCTCTTTCACGTTCTTTTCCATTATGGTTTATCCCAGGATATTGAATAGAATTGCCTGTGCTATTAGGACCTTTTATCTGTTTATCTGTTCTGTATATAATATTTTGTGCCTGCTAATCCCAAGTTCCCACTCCATCCCCCCCCCCACTCCACCCCTCAGCAAGTCTGTTCTCTATGTCTGAGTCTGTTTCTGTTTCGTGATAGTTTATCTCGTACTTCAGAGTATTCACATTCATATTGAGTTACAGTGTTAAAGAAATAAACACTTCAGTGCAATTTTTAGAAATTTCACATTTTATTTTTACCAAAATCCAGATAACTGTATAAGAATATCCAGAAACAGATGTCAAATGCATTTATATACTGAAGAAATATGAATGATGATATGTAGCATCTTTTCCTTCCTCAGCTGCAGTATGGAAGGAGAATTAGGAGTAAGACTGAAAGGCCTTCTTTGTGTGGAAGGAGCCAGTTTCTCTCCTAGGCCCCATCCTGGGGAGAATTATGAAAATAGTCAAACTGTTCCCTGCATCACGTGTTTCAGATGAGACTGAGAATACAATGTGTACAAGATCCCACATGTATACACACATCACACGTGTAGGCCACAACTTACATTATGTGCATAAGCAACATGCACATATGTGTACATATATGCATGTACACACGTCTGCAAATGTGTATATAGACATATACATGTGCATACATACATATCCTTCTGCATGCATTGGTGTGTGTGTTTAATAAAATATGGGAACAGAATTGTCATTCTTTAATAAGAAATGTTGGTATGGAGGTAGATTTGGGAACCCAAGAAGAATAGTAATGATTTTTGAACATTAAAGAGATTATCCAGAGAAAGAAATGTGACAAATTCTCTCAGGACAAAGTTAGTATCCCGAGTTAACTCAGTGTGGACTGGCCACGTGGCTTTCAGCCAGCATAGGAGTTCCTGGAACACACAGAGGACTGTGCAGTTTACTGGGTCATTGACTGGAGCTGGGAACAGTGCATAAAGAGGGCCATTATCTCTGTATGGCCTCATACAGCTCTACTGCAGACCGTAGGTTGGCTGTCCTGCCTGCTAGCCCCAACGGCCAGAGCACGGGGCAGTCGTAAATAATGAGAAGTGGCCTTGGTGCCACAGGTGAGGTGTCTGTGGCTCTAGGTTCTGTTTGGAGAATTGTGGCTGAACCTTTAGGGGTGAGAGGTCAGGAGCTGTTGAGTTTTGGACCCTGGCTGTCTGGGTAATTGTGTATAATGGCTAAAGTAATCACCTGTTCCATTAACCAGCAGACTTCTGTCATATTAATCCATCATCAAAAAAGCACAGAACAAAGATTTTAAAATACATTATAAATGAACCCTCTGGCATTGACGCTGGCAGGAGATTTTAGAATTTTTGCCTTTTGTAGCTGTTATAGGATATTCAGAAACATGTGTGCCAATCCAATTAGCTGACTTTCCCTATACATTTAGACGTGGCACAATCATTTAACTTTGAAATTTTAAGTGTTTTTATCCAAAACAATCTGTACTTCTCATTTGTCAGAGTGCATTTCCCGAAGCTTTCCAAGTTGCTGAAAGGTGACTTTTTGGTAACTTGTTTGACTGTTCAAACACAATTTATTTCTGCCACCTGTTATTTTTCTCCCTGG
Organism: Ovis canadensis; assembly: GCF_042477335.2. Taxonomy (NCBI): domain Eukaryota; kingdom Metazoa; phylum Chordata; class Mammalia; order Artiodactyla; family Bovidae; genus Ovis; species Ovis canadensis. The sequence goes on along the minus strand of NC_091253.1, from coordinate 44,054,389 downwards.
ATTTTTGAGAAGTTGTTTCTGGCCCATTTGATCACCCTATAAAAGCCTCCCCTTCTGTGTGTAGTTGACTCTGGGTTTGACAGTTCAGCAAATGCACAGAGTTCACTCAGTGCCAAGTTCTGTGCAATTTATTTTTTCAAGGAAAATGCTTAAGCTGAATGTGTGTAACTCCATCTGTTTATTGAAGAATATGCTCTTTTGTTAGCACGACCATGGTGATAATTTTCATGTTAAAGGATAGACTTCAGGAAAACACGAATGTTTATAGTACTCTTTTTGGGGTATTTTAGGGTGATTTAATTAAATAAAAATTATTTTTGAAATGTCTTTTGTGACAAGCTGCAAAAAAACCAACTGAAGTTATTCTTTTAAAGAGAAGATGTTATCCCAATGCTTTTGCTTATGTTTAAATTGTACAAAGATCATAGCATCTTCCTGAGTCACTAGAATTCACATCACACCCCAGCTCAAGAGCTTTGCAGCCTGTTGTGTTCATCTGGGATATCCTAGGCTATTACACATGGCCTCCTACAACTCTTCATCTCTCAGTCCTAAAACCTTGGTTCCTGTTTAGAATCAGTCCCTTCTGTTAGTTCTCCTAATCATCATGACCAGTCTCCATGTGTTAAAGGTCGTTAAGGATCCCTCGAGCTTCTAGGCTGGTGCTGTGGGCAGTCTGCTCCTGACCTCCCTGTGTCTCATCCTTGTCCTGGGGGTCCTGGAGTGTAAGAAGTTTCTCCCCAACAGTAAAGCAAGCAAATTAATAAACAGTATGAGACAAAATACTTTATAACTTGTAAATAATGGTTTATAAAGACATCTTGCTACTAGTGAGATACTCAGTGAGAAGCCTAGCACAGTGACAGCTATTAGCGAGAAGCTACGTTTGAGTAAACTCTGGGAGACAGGGGAGGACAGAGGAGCCTGGCAGGCTGCAGTCCACGGGGTTGTGAAGAGTCGGACATGACCGAGCGACTGCACAACAACCACAGCTTTGGATCAGATGAGTGATCAGCATTGCTTGGGCCTGGGTCAGTTACATGTGCAAGCGCTTCGTACTCTCTGGGCAAGAACAAGAAAAAGCTTTTCACGAGACTCGGAAACAGTGCTTTTCTAATTACACCTGGAATCCACAAAGTGATAATGATCTCAACACTTATGAGCATTGAACAATTAAACAAATATCTACTGGGCAGAAACGGTTAAATAGGTTTGCAGGTGGGAGATACACTGAGCCTCATCAATGGTGTTTAAAGAGGAAATTTCTTTCACACTCAGATTCGTGAGCCTGTTCCTGGTGTAGCTCTGTTTCCTGGGCTCAGCTTCTTCTCTGAATTACAGCTTCCTCCTCCTTCTGGCTCAGCTTTTGCATCATTGTCTCAGGAACTCCTGTTGCTGAGCACGGCTCCATCTGCAAATTCACCTTCTTGGATCATTGATCTGCCCTTGTTAACTGAGCATTAACTGGCCCTTGCCAGACTCTTCAGTCTCTGGGCTTACTTGGAGTCAGCCCCATTCTGCTTGTAATGTCTTGATAAAAAGATATTCACTTTCACAATGTTCACAAAACCCATAGAGATTTAGAGAGGAGATAACATTGCCATCCTCTAGTTGAAGAAAAAAAGGCAGAGAAAGTGCTCACAGGTGATATGATTTGTCTCCATCCACTTTTGGGTTTAGATGAGTTACGTCGCTGTCTGTAAATCTATAACAGTTTCCTTTCCTACAGATTTTCAGCAGCATCCACGGGAGAACTGAAATATAAAACCTGTCTTGTGGTTCTGTGAATATGTTTTCTTCCCTGTCTACTGGAGTCCTATGGTATTATTTGCCAGATTTGCAACATAACTCACAGTTCAATATATTCAGTGTGATAGAAAGGATTTTAAAAAATAATTATCATCAAACTTTCATTTCTTAGAGAAGTTGCTACCTTCTATGAGGTCAGTGCATGTGACTTCATTAGTCAGAATTTCTCCACGACCATTAGAAGTTTTAGAGGCTAAGGTGGTGATTCTTAATTTTTGGTCCAGGATCTCTTTGGGGATCTGATGAGAGCCTTGGAGCTCTCCTACGAAGACAGTTAAATATATTGATATGAAACCAAAGTTTCCCTCTATTTTTAGGGAATCTGTTAACACCTCAAAGCTCCTTAGGCCCACCCTGCAGTTTAACACGTCCTGATTCGGGACTTCCCTGGTGGTCCAGTGGTTAGGAATTCATCTTCCAATGAGGAGGACATGGGTTAGATCCCTGGTTGGGGAACTAGATCCCACAGGCCATGAGGCAACTAAGCCTCATGCTGCAACTGAGACCTGACGCAGCCCAAAATAAATAATTAAAAAGTACCGATCTAGACATGCGGTATCTATGCTAATTTATAGTTTAATAACATTTTATGCATTTTCCAGGTGCCTCTACAAGGATGAAATTTGTACACAAGAAAAGCAAACATTTAAAGGACTGATGTTCTTGGAACAGTTGTAAGTAATAAAAACTTCCCTATTGTATCACTGATGTTATAGTTCAAATAGAAGCTTTGAAATGCCACGTTTGGTAAGAGTCGAACCATTATTTTAAGCTTTGTCCTGCAGCTTGAATGACTGAGTATTCTGTTATCTGTTGGATAAAACCAGAGCTTGCGGTCAGGTCAGCATGAGGGCAGGAAGATAGACGACTCAGCTGGAGCCCCCGCCCCATGATGATTGATTGTGCATGAATCACAGATCTCCGAAATGAAGACAGTTTTCCTGGGGACTGAGATGTTGCCTGGAGGAATGAGTTTATTGCTTGACCCCAAATTGGCATTTTACTGATGCTAACTGGTGATTGTGATTATTATTAATTTATGAAACAAGCTCATAGACTTTTAGCTGATATGGGAACTTCCAGAACACAAGATCTAAGCACTCATTTTACAGTTAAAAATAGAACTTTCCTATGACCCAGCAATCTCACTTTTGGGTGTTTATCCAAAGGGATAAAATCTTGAAGAGGATCTGCGCCCCCAGGTTCATCGCAGCTTCGTTCACTATAGCCAAGACATGGACGCGGTCTGTCCACTGACAGACGTATGGATGAAGAAAATGTATGTACGTACAATGAAGTATTATTCAAGCTTAAAAAGAAGGGAACCCTGCCAGTTTTGGCAACATGGGTGGATTTGGAGGGCATTATGCTAAATGAAATAAGCCAGATACAGAAGGACAAATACCTTGTGTTATCACTTATAAGAGGTCAAAGACCTAGAAGCACAAAATAGAGTAGTGATTGTCAGGAGCTGGGGGAGAAGAAATGTGAAGGTATCACTAATCAAAAGGTGCAACATTTCAGTTATTTGAAATGAATAAAGCCAAGATATCTACTACACAAAATGGTGTCAAATCACAGTCTGCTTCAAGAATACAGGATTTTTTGTTATATCATTTTCTACATGTTGGCTATGTAAAGAGAAATTTTGTAATTAAACACAACAAAGGCTTAGGCTAAAACACAAATGTCATTTCAAGCATCAATAAGGCGTAGCTATTTATTCAGCTACTTTGCTCGTATAGTGATTGTGTCAGGGCTGTAAATAGTGTGTTGTTGCTGCTTAGTTGCTGCGTTGTGTTTAGCTGTTAGTTGCGAGCCCTGGACTGTAGCCCACCAGGCTCTTCTGTCCGTGAGGTTTCCCAGGCAAGAATACTGGAGTAGGTCGCCATTTCCTCCTCCAGGGGTAGATGTTGTAGGGAGGAGTAGTTACCTTTCATAAGAGCTACAACCATTGAATTTTTATGGAGGAAAACAGAATGATCACATATTAGAAGAGTGTGAATTAAAATGAAGAAACTTGGGAGAATGTGCTGCATTTTTACCAAATGTAAAGACTGTCATCTTTGATATAGTTTTCTGTTTTTATATAGCTGAACACCCTGATAAGGTGGATAGCACCTCTGAAGCACATCTTTCGCTCCACAAATGACATAGAGAGCCCCATCTTTCAGAACAAGAATAGCTGGTGTGTTCTTCGGAAGCATAGTTTAACATTTTTTGTCTTATTAGTCTATCAACCTGCTTTCCATTCTTTTTCAGCTAAAATTTCTGTCTGACACATTTCCATTGATCATATTTTCCTTTGCCAATGAATTTTCCTTTGTCCTTGATTCCTTCCTAGGCCCCGCTGTCTCTTTTGTGGGAACAATACCTTCAAGCCGTGTTCCTCATGTGACGATTGAACTAGAAGGGATGTTATTCATTTTAATCTGTCATTTTTTAACCTGCATTTCCACGTCAACGCACAACTTTATATTTCTTACCATTCCTGTTGTTTTGATGTGTTATTTCTAAACGGGATATTTCCCTCTGGAGCATCTTTATTAGGTCATAGCAGGCTTTCATACTTGCATTAAACTGTTATGAGTAGCTCTGTGTCTTAAACATGAATGTCTTATCCATCATTGAGTGCAGTTGTGGAAAGAGGCAGTGCAGGGTTGCTGAGAAGCTCAGGTGGAAGAGATCAGACTGAACTCCCTTTGATCTGGCTGAAAGTGGGTGGTACTTCTTAGCTATTTAATCTTGAGCATCTCATTTAAGAACTGGAAAGAACTGGGAAGCAGAACAGTGGTTTCCTGGGGCCAGGCATGGGCAGGGGCAGGCCTGGATGCAGACGATTTAAAGGTAGTATTTGGGGACATGGAACTATTCCATGCTATAGTTGTGATGTTGGTTAAAAGACATATATGTTTGTCAGAACTAATTTATTTGTATACTTAAACCTGGTACATAGTTATTGTACATAAATCATACCTCAGTAAGGCTTACCAAAAAGGACAAATACAAATATCTCATTATTATTTATCAGATATTTCTCTGAATTTACTCATTCCTGTTTTCATTTGCCATATCTGTCTTCTTATAGAGTGGCTGATAGTAAGCCTTGAAGTTAGACGTAAAATGCCTCTGAGTTCTTCTTTTAAGAAATTGTTTGCATTCCCATATATATTTAGAATTAGCTTGTTCCTTTCAAGCCCCCCTCTCCTCCCCTTTGAAGCCCTCTGAGATTCTGATTTGAATTACATTGAATCTCTGGGTCAATTTGTTGGGACATCTGTCACCAAACACACCACCCATGTATTTAGACCAGGCAGAATGAAGCGGGTTACTTGCTTCTTTGAGATAGTGCCTTTAACTTTCTATTTTGCATTGGAGCACAATTGATTAGCAATGTTCTGTTAGTTTCAGGAGTACGGTAAAGTGATTCAGATATACTTAGACACATATATTCTTTCTCAAACTCTTTTCAGAAAGGGTTTTTTTTTTGTAGGATGTTTTCATTGCATTAACAGTTTGGGTGGAATCATACTCCATCTTCCACAGATAGCAGCACTGCCTGTACCTCGGGTGCCACAGCTGGGTGACCTTCCTGGACCTGAAGCTCTTGGGAGCTGGTGTGCCGCTGCAGGGCCCGCACTTTGATCCTATTCCTAGCATCATTAAAATTCAGTTTCTAAGCCCCTCTCCAGGAATAGTTTTGCTCTTGTATTATATAATTGTGTCTTTCCAACTGGCTCTGTAAGCAGGTCTGAGATGCACATTTGGTGGAAAACAGCAATACTATATTCCCTGTGGTTCATACCAGAGCATCTCCTGGGAGGCAGGACTGGTTACCCACTGGGGCAACGTGGCAGCGTTTTTCTGATCAACCTCATAGCCTCATCCTTTTTCCTCGCTGACATGCCCCAGCAGGAGCCTTACTCTGGGAGGCATTTATGGACACTGCATGAAAGAAGGCTTTGACAACCTTCCATTTCTGCACCATCCCAGACCAAATCTGTATGAGATAAAGAATAACATGACTGTGAAAATGTCCAAGCTTGTTCTTCAATAGGAAGTGGATGTCAGGAACAGAGTCGTTCTCTGATACCCTTGGGCTCTCTGAGGCCTCCTGGGGGAGGCCAGACTCTCACACTGAGAGCTGGTAGGTGCCAGAGATGGAGCGTCTCCTGACTGTGGTCACTGAGCCCGCACACGAGTGCTGATGCCCAGGGGATCAGAGGGGAGGAAGGGCTCTCTGGGGCTTCAAGCAGATGTCTGAAGAGGAAGAGTCATGGGTCTGAGTAGGTTTTGAAGTCATTCTGTAAACAGCGGTTGCTGCCACTTCACCTACATTTGAGTTTTTTATCTTACTTTAAAATTTTTATTTATTTATATATTTTTGGCTGTGCCAAGTCTTTGTTGCTGGGCAAGCTTCCTTTGGCTGTGACCAGCAGGGGCCACTCTCTAATTGTGGTGCACGGGCTTCTCATTGCAGTGGCTTCTCTTGTTATGGAGCACGGGCTCTGGGCGCACAGGCTCAGGAGTCGCAGCGCCCGGACTATAGAGCAGAGGCTCAGCAGCTGTGGTGGACAGGCACGGCATGTGGGATCCTCCTGGATCCGGGATTGAGCCCAAGTCTCCTGCAGTGATAGACTGATTCTTTACCTCTGAACCACCTGGGCAGCCCTGCATTTGAGATTTTAATGGGATTTCTTTTTCTGACTTCCGTTTTAAGAGGGCAGTCTGGGGATTAGTATTCTTTAGTTAAAACCCTCATCTGCAGTGAGCCTGGTTGTGGTCCCAAAGCAGGACTCACCCAGCCTGAATGAGGTGAGTCACCCAGCAGGACTCACCCAGCGTGTTGGGACCACCTGGCAAGCTTGTGAAAACAGCACGTCTTGTACCAGTCCCCCGGGACATCAGGGTTGCAGGCGGAGGGTGCTGGTGGGGACATCCGCTCTCCCTTCACTTTTTGTTACATCGTTAAGTGCACCTATTGACATCTTTCTGGCACCGGCTGGCTGAGCTTATTTCATCCTCATTTCTGCCTCCTCAAGTCCTGTCCCCGGTGGTCTGTCACTTTCAGCCCTAGGGCACTGATCTTAATAACCTAAAGATGAGTTCAGCGACCTTTTTTTTAAAATTATTATTTTAATACACTCATGGCCACGGTATTGCAATGGCTCTGGTGTTTCCCTTTCTCAAACCACCTGGCACACAACCACCAATCAGGTGCAGGAGCTGGGCACTCGTGTGTCAGCTCCTTGGCCAGGATCTGACGGCCAGTGAGCGGGAGTCCAGGTTCAGATTTGTGCTTCCAGACTCTCCGCATGCTGCCTTCTCTGCATTTCCACCTCTCTCCAAAGCCAAGGCCAAGCTGCCTCTGTCTCTCCCCGCTGGGCTCCCTCTGTGTCACTCTCCCGGGGAGGCCTCTACTACCACTTCCAGGTTGTAAGGATCATGGGAACCTGTGTTTACACTAGCGACCATGGTTACCACGTTAGGAATTTACATGCAGAGACCTCTCGGCCCCTTAAACAGCTGTCCTGAGCCTGGACCAGAGCATCTCCAGGTGATAAGGATGGTGTTTCCCCGCAGAGCTGCTGTAAGGAGTTAGCAGGGCAATGTTATGAAGCAGCCAGGCTGTGCCTGGCAGACAGTACGTGCTGCAGAGGAGTTTGTTCTTACTGCTGTTCCGGGGACACTCTTGGAGGAGGGAGTGTGCCCCAGGCGTGGGCTGGAATCCAAGGGTGGACAGTGGGTCAGGGGAGCGCAGCAAGCAGATGGGAGCACGAGGGCACCTGTGAGGCCAGGTGTGGAGGCTGGAGGGTGGTGGGTTGGGGGCCTTCAGAACTGCCTCATGGCAGGCTGGATGGGGCGCCAAGTTCTAGATCCAGGTGGGCCTAGGTGGCATGCTAAGGTGTTTTGTTGATAAAGAGGTGCTGAGAAGTGATTTTATGCTTCAGGAAGACTTTCTGGCAGCTATTTAATAAATGTCTACATGTGTCCAAAGTGAGAGGTAGGTAAAGGAACTAGTTTTAAAAAAGAGTCAGAATGAAGACAAGTGCATTGCGGATGGAGTTGGGGGGCTGGAGGCCACAGGGGCCCTGTGCGGGCAGGTGTGGACGAGGGCGGTCAGCTGAGTGAACAATGATGCTGAGCCTGTATGAAGCCCCAGCAGGACAGAGGAGGGACCATGTCAGGCTGGGCTGGAGGGGCCTACAGGACCGCAGGGTGGCGGCGGGGGGCGGGGGGGGGGGTGCTGGCAGGCAGCTGGAAGCTCAGGTGTGACCTGGGAGGACACAGTGGGACGTCGTCAGCATAGGTGGACATGGGTCATGTGGTCACGATGGTCACCAGGAGCCCCATCTTTACACAGCACCTACCTGGCCAGTGCGGTGTCCATTCAGTCTTGTGTTGGGGAAGACTGATTGATTAGCAGGGCACGCATTGTGCTTGGAGATGCAGATGCAAGTGACAGGAGGAGTGGCTGGCCAGCAGCAGAAATACACGAGAAGGAAGGGGAGGAAGGGAAGGGAGGGGGGAGAGGGGAGGACGGGGAGGAAGAGGAGGGCAGCTTGAAAACAGATACTCTTGTTGTCTGTCCCAGAGACAGACACCTTCCTTGACCACAGGACAGCTTTCCTCACGTCTGTTCTAGATGGATCTGTAACCTCCGCTGCTGTCAGGTAACGGCTTACACAGTGTTGGCTCTCCGGGCTGAGTGCGACCAAGGGCACTGCCCCCGTGACCGTCTTCCCCCGTGAAATGATAGAACCTCGAGATTCTTTATCAGGCTTAATGGCAGGGCAGCTCCTCTGAGGCGTGGTTATGCCCCATCTCTCCTGCAGGTGGCGCTGTTTCCTCACAGTCCACACCTGCCCGCCTGCCCAGCGCCTGCACCTTAGCAAGATGCCGAGGACACGTTTTAGTGAAATGAAGGTGGCATTCATAAATTTTTGGTGACATTCTTGGTTTCATGCGGAGGATAAACTATATATGGAGTAAAACTTCACATGGAGAGATGTCTGGATTTTTGGTAATTCCCCGCCGCCTCTGCAGGTCTGTAGCCACTAGTGGGTTGTCTTACTTGAAGCGTGTGCCTGGGTTGGCTTTCCTGTCTCTCATCTGCACAACTCTTTTTCTGGTAAGAAAAATTTGAAAAGACTGCGATACTGGGAAAGATTGAAGGCAGGAGGAAAAGGGGACGACAGAGGATGAGATGGCATCACGGACTCAATGGACAGGAGTTTGAGTAAACTCCGGGAGTTGGTGATGGACAGGGAATCCCGGCGTGCTGCAGTCCATGGGGTCACAAAGACCCAGACATAACTGAGCGACTGAACTGAACTGAACTTCCCTGGTAGCTCAGCTAGCAAAGAATCCACCTTAATGCAAAAGACCCCGATTGGATTCCTAGGGCAGTAAGTTCCCCTGGAGAAGGGGTGGGCTACCCATTCCAGTATTCTTGGGCTTCCCGGGTGGCTCAGATGGTAAAGAATCTGCCCTCAATGAGAGAGACCTGGGATTCGATCCCTGGGTTGCGGAGATCCCTGGAGGAGGGCATGGTAATCCACTCCAGTATTCTTGCCTGGAGAATCCCATGGACAGAGGAGCCTGGAGGGCTACAGTCCATGGGGTTGCAAAGAGACTGCCGTGATGAGTGCCTAAGCACAGCATTAGGCTGGGTACATATTTCCGAGTATGTATAATTATAGAGAAAAGTAGGAGGCAACCCCCAAAATGATACCATTGGTAATTACTGGGTGGTGAAATTTTTAAGAGTTTTTTTTAAAAATACACTTTTCTGTATTGTTTGAATTTTTCTCAAGCTATATGCCATTTTTTAACAGCTTTGTTGAAGTATAATTTACATACCATAAAATCCACCCATTTAAAGCAGTATGTAATTTTTACAAAAGCCATGACACCATTAAAAATCATGGGCAGGTCAGACCAAAAAAAGATGGGTTTCACAGAGCATGCCTTCCTGGAGTTCTCTTCTGGTGGGAGGCTGGTGCATGTGGAGGGCCTTTAGAAGATTCTTTCGGATGAAGGTGACACAGAAACTCAACCAACGATTTTTAAAAAACAAAAGCAGCATTTGCTTTAAAATTGTTCTTCTTTGTCAACCTTCTGGGATTGTACTGTATCAAGAATAGTTCAAGCTGCCTTCATTTCAATAAAGCAGGGTGTGCAGTTCAACAATTTTGGTGTTTTCTGGAATGGTTTGGAGCTTTTGCATTTCTAACCTTAAACTTTTTCAAAGATTCCAAAAGTTTCAAGATTGCAGCCTTGGGTTAGAAAACTCCCCAGAGCAATTTCGTATGAAATTGTGCTGTTTCTATTTCAGGAGAGAAACAGTGACCACATGATAGAATGTGATGATTTCCTATTCAGTAACTAGGTGCAAACTGAAAGTAAGAGCAGCATTGCAAGGACACATGCCAGCTGTTCAAATGGCACCTTTGGAAAGACAGGTAATGAGTTAACTGAGGAAAGCGTTTTATGTTGACAGCCGTATTTTTTACTTATTGGTTGTATCAGGAGAAGGATTTCACATCCACAGCGAAAGTGCAATGTCACATGTTTCTATGATGTCCTTGACTCCACTCCAAGTGGGAAGTTTTGCCTAAAAGCTGACTATTGTGCTGCTGTTGTTTAGTTGGTAAATTGTGTCTGACTCTGTGGTGACCCTATGGACTGTAGCCGCCAGGCTCTTCTGTCTGTGGGATTCTCCAGGTAAGAATACTGGAGTGAGTTGCCCTTCCCTTCTCCAGGGGAATCTTACCGATCCAGGGATCAAACCTACTTCTCCTGCTTGGCAGGTGGATTCTTCATCACTGAGCCACTTGGAAAGCTCAGTGGTGAGAGTCAACACGATCTTTGAAAAGCCTAGAGAAAGAGATTTGAGAAGGTTTTTTTTTTTTTTAATTGAAATATAATTGACTTACGGTATTATATTAGTTTCTGGTGTACAACGTAGTAATTCAATATTCTTACATGTTACAAGTGATCACCATGATATTCAGTTACCATCTGTTACCATACAAAGATATTAAAATATAATTGACTGTGTTTCCCACACTATGCATTTCACCCCCATGACTCATTTATTTTATACCTGGAGACGTGTTTTTCTTCATCTTCCTCAACTATTTCATTCACCACCTCCCTCACACCTCCCACTGGCAACCAGTGGGAAGTTAGTTTGTTTGTATTTTTGTGATTTTGTTCTTTGTATCTATGAGACTGTTTCTGTTTTGTATTTGTTTCTTTGCTTTGTTTTTTAGATTCTGTATGTTGGTGAAATTATACAGTATTTGGCTTTCTTTGTCTGACTTATTTCACTTAGCATACTATTTTCTAGGATCTTCCATGTTGTTGCAAATAGCATCCATATCAAGATGTTATAATTTTGTATGGCTGAGTGATATTCCAGTGTATACATGCACCACGTCATCTTTACCCATTCCTCTCTTGATGGGCACTTAGGTTGCTTCCATATCTTGGCTATGGCAAATAATGCTGCAATGAACACAGAGGTGCAAGCAGCTTTTCTAATTAGTGATAATATGTTTTTTATTCTTTATTTATATAGTGTTTCATATTAAGTGATATAAAGATGTTGACCCATCTAAAAGTGAAAGTGAAGTCGCTCAGTCGTGTCTGACTCTTTGTGACCCCATGGACAGAGGAGCCTGATTTTCCAGGCAAGAGTGCTGGAGTGCATTGCCATTTCCTTCTCCAGGCGATCTTCCCGACCCAGGAATCGAACCCGGGTCTCCCGCATTTACCATCTGAGCCACCAGGGAAGCCCATCTAAAGCAGGGTTTTAAAAAGTTCATATCGTAGCAGTTTAGATGCATTGCCCTTTTAGAGAAAAGCGACCTACCAGTCCAATTGTCCATGACCTGCCAGCCATTAATAAAAATAATTTCTAAGTTCTATGACATGTTTCTCAGGGAGAATAACTTTGATTTAATAATAGCTAATATTCCCTAGCAGCTCAGTGGTAAAGAATCCACCTGCCAATGCAAGTGATGTGAGTTTGATCCCTGGATCAGGAAGATCCCCTGGAGAAGGGAATGGCAAGCCACACCAGTATTGTTGCCTGGGAAAATCCCATGGACAGAGGAGCCTGACGGGCTATAGTTCATGGGGTTGCAAAGAGTCAGGCATGACTGAGTGACTTTTGCTGAGCTCAGCAGCATTTCTAACATGAATGTATAATCTTGGAGACTTTTCTGTTCCAACCGTTATTTTCATCTGTGGAACATCAGAGAGTTTTCTGATTTTCTAGGATTGAAAAAAACCACAAATCAATCTAGCCTGGTCTTTTTCAGTCTTGCATTGATTTTAAATTCACCACCTTTCCTTGCTTAGGCATCCTCTTGGCACGAGGGACCTGCTGTACAAAGAGGGCAAGCTCACATGCACTCACCTTAAACTGTGACTTATTTGTACTTAGAAAAGATGAGCATGTTAAGGAAACCTGTGACAAAACCCAGCAAAGCACACTGCCTGCAACCTCCAAGAAGAGCTCTGCTAAGGGACAACTCTGTGGCCTTGGAGATGTTTGCTGGGGACACAGCCCTGCCGTGACGGGAAGATAAACGGAGGAATTCACTACACTGAGCAGAAGCAATCTGCTCACAGTAACCCAAACCCACGCAATGTTTCATTTTGAGCTAAACTCTACAGGAGTAGCATGGAGAACAAAAACAGCTCTTTGCCTTTAGCTTTTCATTTCCAAGGACTCAAAGCATACAGTCATTAATATATTATTGATTAGATGCTGATTCTGGCATGGTGGAAGCAACAGTTACAATTTTCCAGATGCCAGTTAACCTCCGTTCTTCCTCTGAGGCTGGTTGAAAGCTTGTCGCCAGGTAGGAGAGAGAACAAGTTTGTGTAAAAATGTTCCTGGTGAAACATAGAAAGAGCAATTACACATATAATTATATTATCACTCATCTTTGATGTGCCAGCCACACAGAGCTAGTATGATGAATTTTTTCTGCACTCACATTTTAGAAAGAGCAAATCTACTGCTCTGGCGAAGAAGCTAGATCAAGTCCTAGGAACCACAATGGAGACAAAGTCAAGTCCGTCAGAAGCTAATCGGGAAGGGTTTTATTAACTGATACTGTAGTTTTCTGAGCCATATTATATATATATTATATGCATTGTTGATTTTAAACTAGTCTGGGTACAATAAAAGCACTTTGTATTACGTGATATAATTTACACTCGCAATTTGAAGAATAGATACATGTCTATATATGACCGAATCACTTTGCTCTAAACTTAGCTGAAAGCTAACACAACAGGGTTAATTACCTATACTCCAATATAAAATAAAAAGACAAAAAATTCACATTTGTTTCAGAAAGCATTTAAATATATTTAAGCAAATTGTAGTCCTAGTATGGATTATATTTTGTTGGTTGTACTGTGGTGGAGGCTTTCCTGTTGGCTCAGATGATAAAGAATCCGCCTGTAATGTGGAAGACCTGGGTTCGATCCTGGGTGGGGAAGATCCCCTGGAGAGGGAAATGGCAACCCACTCCAGTATTCTTGCCTGGAGAATCTCATGGACAGAAGAGCCTGGAGGGCTAGAGTCCATGGGGTCGCACAGAGTTGGACATGACTGAGAGGCTAAACAGTACAGCTTGTTGTGGTAGAACAGTGGTTCTTCACTGGAGCTTTTATAAGAATCACCTGGAGAATTTGTTGGGGTGGCGAAGCAATAACCATGTCCCACCAGCCCCAGTTAAGTTAGGATCTCTCAGAGTGGGAGCCTCACATCCACATTAAAAAAAAGTTCTCCAAACAATTATGATGTTCAACCAGGTTTGAGGCTTAGTGATGAGTCTTAACGTAACATGTAACTTAGGTTACATGGAGTTGAAGTGACTTTCTAATATTGTTCTGATTACTTTTGTAGGTTTTTTCTCTGAAGAAAGAAAAGAATGGAAAATACTAAAACAAAAACTGGAAAACTAGAGCTTTTTGATAATTGGAATAAATAACAGGAGTTCGAAGCCTCATGCTCTATGCCTTTGATAGCTTCTGATTCTTTTTTTTTTGTCAAGCTTTGGTTTTTAAACTAAGGCCTTAGCAGTACTTTTACTCCTTTAGGGCACTGGACGTCCATTTAATACATAATTTGCACAGGTTAATTGATCCCCAGTGTCATGAAATAGTTAAAGCCCTTCTGACCACATTTACTACCAAGCAATGACTTACAATTCAGCCTGTGGCATGAACAGGGATAGATGTGTGACTTGAGGCAAATTCTATCATTTCCTTCATTTCTTTATATTTCTCACCTCATTTTGGCAAATGAGAGTAATACCGTAATCGCTCAGGAATGCTAATATGTTAAAACTAATTTTATCTAGAAATATACTGGAATGGAATGTCAGTTGAAAGTAAAATGAAGAGCCATGAAAAAATTCCTGTTATTTATCACAGTGGACTTTCTGACGATCAATCCTTTTACTTTGAAGGAGAAATATAAATGAAAGTATATTCTTGGAAGGACTGTAATTTATGTCTGTCAAAGCCAAGATTCTCAGGGACTCAGGCTTAAATGCCGGTTTATCTGCTCTATGGGCCAAGTGAAAATCAACTTCCTTCTAGAGTTGACTTGAACTTACATTTCTAATCAGAAGCGGCCCTGCAGTATTTTCACCCTCAGAGCCCCATTGTGCACCATGCTATTCCACATAAATTGAATGGAAGAAATAAGACCAGATCCTTTGAATTGTGTGAGCCTGTCATTCATCTCAGAAGGATTTTTATAAATATAAAATGTACTTTTTAAAACTGCATAATTTTGTTTCAGAGAAAGCTTTAATAATATCCTTTCTGAGTGAGAAATAGAGAAAGAAAATCTACCTAAAGCTGACTCTATGGCCCTTCAATTGTTTTATTATTGAAAAGAATAGGACTTATTATACCTCAGTTATGATTCTAAATTGAAGTTTCACATCCGGGTGGCTTAAAAAGTTACTGGGTTTCAAAAACTATTGTATATCTTTATTAATATAAAAACTTGAACCACGTTAGTACTTTAAAATCTCACAAAATATAAAGTGAGGGAAAAGTGAGGAAGTAATAGAAATATGATATCAAGATGGTCACAGATTTTAAGTATCAGTCTGTACTGTGTGTCTGTAACTCTACAAATTATATATATTCACCCTCATTGAACCTCCAAAACATTATTTCCACTTGTCACAAGCAAGGGCACTAGATCTCACAGAGTTTTGGTTTTGCACCAGAGTGACACAGATTACACTGGGATCATAGTCTTTCTCTGTGGGGGACTGTTCTCCTGCAGCCCTGCGTTAAATTCTCCAGGGAGGGAGGGAAGAGACGAGCAGAAAGAGAAGGAGAAGATGATGTTTCCTCACCACTCCCAGGGATGTCAGCTTTGGAGCAGGGAGATGGACACCCCCCAAAACCTCTGTGTTGGGACTGGATAAATGTTGGATGGATGTGTGCGTAATGTGCCATGGAAACATCTATGCCAGGCACCTCAGGGTGTCACCTTCCTATTGACTGTACTCCTTGCCTTTGACTCTCCCTGGGGGATGTTCACCTTCTTGCCCATCTTCCCTTTTTATCCCCCATCTGCACTCCCCTCCACTGCACCCTGGAGGACTGTGTGGCTTGGATACCTACTGCTTCCATAGCTCCAAGCTTTTCCATGAAGGAACGCACTCCACTTTGAAGAGACAAGCCACTGGAATTGGGCTCTGCTTCTGCAAGCCTAGCATTCTCCACCCCTGCCTGGTAGAGCTTGGCTCAGGTGAGGATGCAGCCTGCTGCCAGCTCCACGTGCCTCTTTCAGTTGATTGCATGTATTTCAGATCTGACAGTTTTCTTATTTTTTACCATTTGCTTCTCTGTCTGAGATAATATCACGGTGAAAGTGAAAGTGAAACTCGCTCAGTCGTGTCTGACTCTTTGAGACCCTGTGGACTATAGAGTCCATGGAATTCTCCAGGTCAAAATACTGTAGTGGAGAGCTTTCCTGTCATCGAACCCAGGTTTCCTGGGTTGCAGGCCGACTCTTTACCAGCTGAGCCACAAGGGAAGCCCGATATCATGGTGCTTCTGACCAATGTTTCTCAAAGCATGTTTCTCCAAAGTGCATGCTAGCAAACAGGAATTTTGCACATAGCAGCAGTGATTTAGAGCACAAAAGGAACACTGACTTCACAAATGCATCTCTTCTTCACTACTGTTGGCTTTTAAAGATCAGTGGGGGGATGTAATTTCCCCCCCATCTTCTAGGACTGTGTTTCCTGGGACTGCTGGTCCTCCATGGAGACCTGAAGCTTCTTACACACCTGTACTCTACTTGGGGTGACACCCTGTATATCGGCTGTGAACACCCCTAGGTGGAGGCCATTTGTTTGAAGTGTTAGATCTTCAGAGGCTCAGCAACCCAAGTTGGTTTATTTTACTTTCCTTTATCATGCCTCTGTATGGGAAGGGATTTGGATGGTTCTATTGGAAAGGGTAACCTGGAAGGCCAGTGTGTTACAGATTATTATATCATAAATCTCTCAATGACCAAATCATATGAATTTTCAAAACATAATATTGAATATACCTAAGAGGGTCTTAAATTTTGCATTTGGAAAGCTCCCTCCGATGACATTCCACATTTAGAAATCTGACACTTTCTTCTACATTTGGAATGAATGATTTGACAGTAACAAGGATTATAATTTAGAGATAAGTCACATTGCTGATTGAACAATTGAATCTTTTTTGCTGTTTTATTCATTAACTATTTCCTACAACCACGGTATGATTTTGGCCTTCATATCTTTTCCTATCCTCTTATCTTCTACATGTTAAAAGCTTATCCACTATTGATTTATTTCTTAGGCTTCCATCCAAGACAGAAGCAATTGATTCGAAGTGCTAATATTCCCAGGATTTTAAACAGTGGCAAAGCTCATTGGTGAAGAATACAGCTCTGGGTTCTTTTCCAGTTGTGGTAAGCGGCTCTATTCTTGGTTGACAGGCCTTTTGTAATCTGTATGTGACTTAAATCCGGAAATGAAATATAAAATGAAGCCCTTGTTATGGGCACAGAGGAAACAGTATCTATTTATGGGAAGCTTTGGTCAAAGGCATTTTTAGCTCCCTCTGAGGTGTAAATCCCCACGTGGCAATCAACCGTGGTTGGAAATTGGATTTAACGGTTCAGTTGAAAGTGTCTTCCAGCCCAGAACGTTGCAAGAATTGTGGAATTTTAGAGTTGGTAAGAATCTCATGGAACAGATTGAAGTCTATTGCCGTGGATGCATTTGGAGAGTGAATTTGGGTTTCTGCTGCCAATTTAAAACCAAAGGAGGCTGGCATACATGCGGACCATCACCCACAGTGTGCTATTCTCTTGTTGTTGGAGCAGAGACATTTATAGCAAATTAATATATCTTGTGCATCCAGTGACCCATGTTGGTTTTTGAGGATCTTTTTATTATAGCCTCATCCTGTTTTCTTCTGAAGAGTTTTGCTGTGGGTGTAGTGGTCACATTTCACACTTGGATCTAGTGGTGAAAACCAGGAGGGTTCTCTGCCAACACCCCCCTCACACCCCCAGCCTGACTCAGCACTCCCAATCTCTAAGTTGAGCCCCCAACCTCACCTCAGGTTATTTCAGCTGCTTCTGAAGTGAGATTCAGGGAAGAGAAGGGCCAGGGCCCTGGAGCTAGGGGAGGCTCAGATGTGAGGCTGGGGCAATTGCATGCTGGCCTCCTGTGTCTGCTCTTTGCTCCCATCCTCAGAGCTTCTCCCCTCTAATCTGAGCCTTTAGGCAGAGGACACGGCAGGAGGTCCAGGGCCTGGAGTGGCCGGGAGCCCTCAGGCATCTGCGGCCCCAGCACCCTTTCATCACACTTGTCACCTGTGACTCTCCCTGTTGGCCAGAGTCCATTCTGTTTAGACAAATCTCAACTTCCTGGTGCTCCTACAAGACTGATTTTATCTGCATGGAAACTAGAGGCTCAGGAAAAGGAGCTCCTCCCACGACAAGTAGGCATGACCCCTCCCAAGATGCTGTCATCGCCTTAGGTCCCGAACCCCGCATCTTCCTTGTCTGCACTGTCCTCACAACATGCCTACACTCTGGCATGGTTTCATTCTTTGTTATGGCTGAGTAGCATTCTACCTTGGCCACCTGATGCGAAGAGCTGACTCATTAGAAAAGACCCTGATGCTGGGAAAGATTGAAGGCAGGAGGAGAAGGGGAACAACAGAGGATGAGATGGTAGGGTGGCGTCACCGACTCAACGGACATGAGTTTGAGCAAACTCCGGGAGATGGTGAAGGACAGGGAAGCCTGGCGTGCTGCAGTCCATGGGATCACAAAGAGTCAGATACAACGGAGTGACTGAACAACAAGTGTTCCACTGTGTGTATGTACCACATCGTCTTCTCTGGCACCCTTTTAATTGTTTCCTCTTGTGTTGTTTTTTCCAGGCTCAGAAGCAGCCATCCGATCTGTGGTCTACACAGTGTCACCAGAAGTCACCACCACCCGTTCCTGTTTAAAGATCAAGCCAGGCTCCAGCTCAGCGCTTTGCTCCCTGGGTATGTGGACAGATGAGCCATCCTGCAAGTGTGGGACTTTGAGTGACCTCCTGGCCTCTTCCCATGAGATGCCCCTCGTGCCGTCAGCTCTGGTTGTAACCAACAGCCATAGCTGCCCATGTTGCGAAACGTCCCTTGTTCCTGAATTGAAACCACTTGTCTAGCTTGAGTGTGCGTGTCTGTTTCTTAAGCTAATTTTCACTTTATTCACACTGCTACCAGAATAATGTTTTTATAATGAAAGTTTCATGCAGGAATTCCCTTTCTTTAGGGCTTCCCTGGTGGCTCAATGGTAAGAATTTGCCTGCCAATGCGGGAGGAATGAATTCGGCCCCTGGTCCAGGGGGATCCCACAGCGGTGGAGCAGCTGAGCCCCTGTGCCACAACAACTGAGCCTGTGCTCTGGAGTCCAGGATCTTCAGGTGATGGGGCCCGCACACCCTAGAGCCCACGCTCTGCAACAAGAGGGGCCACTGCAGTGAGAAGCCCTCACCCCACAACTGAAGAGGAGCCCCCTCTCACCACAAGCAGAGAGAGGCCCAAGCGGCAGCCAGGAACCCGTGCAGCCAAATAAGTAAATTTTAAAAAGAAGTTCCTTTTCTTTGAACCTTTCAATGTGCCCTGGTGATGGCTTTCAGGGTTAAATTCAAGCTTCCTTGTTGAGCACAAAAGAGATGAGTGGTCTCCCTGCCCAGCTTATCATCCTGAAGCTCCGAAGCTCTTAGGCCTCTGACCCACTCCTCTGTTCTGTAGGAGTCATCACCTTCCTGCCTCAGTGCCCACATAGGCTTGTCTTCCCACTTCTTAGACTATCTTTCCTCTTTCACATCCAGTAAGCACAGCTTGTCCATAAAAACTAGCTAAAGAATCCTATTCTCTACACACCTTTATCTTTAAATCAGATTCAAGTCATCTGTCTTCTTGTGGTCTTCTTTGCATCCCCTTATCAGAACACATAACTGTTAGATGTGATCATTGATTTCTTGTCTTTTTCCTCTTGCCAGACTCTAATGTCTGAGAAGGTCAAGATCTTGTCCCACCCTTTACAGACACTCAGTTTAGCTCACTAGTGTTTAATATGCTAGAGGATCGAGGCAAAGTGAAGTTACCTTTGGCATGAGCAATCATCTAGCTCTCAGTGGAGAGAGTACCATTTGAATTGAACCTAAATGCATGAGAAAATATTTTAAGCTTTAGACATTGTAGAAAGAAAAGAGTCAGGTAGATTCAGAGATAGGCACATAGAAATTTTGTTAGAGCAGTTATTAGACCATGAGGGTTGAGAGGAGTCACATGTTGCCTCTCGATCTTGGGGACCCTTCGCTCCAGTGGAAGATGTTGGGGAGACATTTGTAATCCTAACAAGACCATGGTATCATGAGCATGTGTTCTGCCAGAGTTACCAGATAATCCAATATGGCAGACGGGGAAGAAGAGATGGTTCAGATGGATCATTTATAGCTATTCAGTTAGTCAGTTCAGTCACTCAGTTGTGTTCGACTCTTTGTAACCCCGTGGACTGCAGCATGCCAGGCTTCCCTGTCCATCACCAACTCCTGCCCAAACTCATGTCCATCAAGTCAGTTATAGCTATTAGTTCAGACAAAAAGAAATACAGACTTAAAATAAGAGAGTGAAGCACTTTTTGCAACTCTCAATTGGACTATTGCTAAAGTGTGTTAGAATCATGACATTTTTGATAACTATTCTGATTTCGGATTGAAGTAAGTTCTTGAGGAGTCCAACTTGTGTGATTTTTAACTGATGTTAACTATTTAAGCATAAACAGTCCTTGTAGGATACATCTTGATAGTGTCCCCTGCCATTGATTCTGGCACAGCATGCAAAGAAGATACTAGAAAGCTTTTCTCTTGAACCTAATGGATAATGATAATTCAGTCTATTTTTTCCTTTAAACTCACTTAGAATAATTTACTGTGCTCTGAAATAAGGATCTCCATTCAGAAGCCTAATTAACTTCTAAACTGTATGAATAATTTATTGCTCTAACACATCGTTCTTGCTTGCTGTTGTCCAGTGAAGCTTGAAAATGCATATTTTAATGTTACCTGATTTGTATGGAGACTTGGAGTCACAGGGCACATCCAGCATGTGGATGTGGGAACGGAACACAGTGGATCCGCAAGTCAGCTGCCTCCTTGGTGCTCCTTCTCAGCAACTTTGCTGTTCAGTCTCTCAATCAGTGTCTGACTCTTTGCGACCCCATGAACTGTAGCCCACTAGGCTCCTCTGTCCATGGGATTCTCCAGGCAAGAATACTGGAATTGGTTGCCATTTCCTTCTCCAAGGGATCTTCCTGACCCAGGGATCGAACCCATGTCTCTTGGGTCTCCTGCATTGGCAAGTGGATTCTTTACCACTGAGCCCCTGGGAAATAGGATGCTGCACCTCTATTAATTTTTTATTAAGGTTCATAAACCCATCTTCTGTTTTATTCCATAGGATGTGGCTGAGTTCATGCTTGTGAAGGTGAAGCTTGTATAAAAACACTGGCTGGTTATTCATTCTCTGTAAGTTGAGGGCTGTCTACTAAGCCTGTGCTAAGACCCTGGGGATGTGGAAATGAGCTTACCCCTGGCGTGGCGTGTCTTCATGGAGCTTGGAATCCAGTTAGGGGAGAGAGATGGGGGTCAGAGACTCGCTCAGGTAGAATAAAACCACAGCCGTATGTTGCTATGAGAGCCAGGAGTAGGGGACTTGACAAGCACTCAGGGAGGGCTTACCAGAGGAGACGACACAGTGGAGACCCACAGCCTGGGTAAGAATTCACCAGGCAAACAAGGAGGGACTGGTAACCAGGCTGAGAAGACAGTGTGCAGAGTATGGCAAATACAAGACTGAGAGACCAGGGTGGAGTGGAAAGAGGCAAGAGATGATGGAGAGAAGGCTGGAGAAGCGTGCTTGGGCAGGATTATGAAGAGAGTTGGGCTCTGTCAAGGAATTAATTGTACCTTTGTTATAAAGTGAAAGCTTTAAGAGCTTCAAGAAGTGTTTGCACAAGAGAGGGGCACAAGGATATGGGACCAATAGGCTGGTTCTTACGTCACAGCACTGGAGGGGAGGCTTGGTCTAGACTGGAAGCAGTGGGTGGGAGGAGACTGGCATGCATTCAGAGACGTGTGGAGGCAAAAATCAAAGTGATATGGAGCCAAATAGAAAAATGGAGTGAGGGAAGAGATGGTGACACTTCTTTTTCACTGGGACACGTGGCTACGTGGTAGTTCCATTGACTAAACAGTAACAGCTGAGCAAAGCAGGTGCCATGAAGGATGATGACCTGGTTTTGGACACACTGGGTTTGAGGCACCATGGTAGGTATCCAGGGGATATGGAAGAAGCTGTTGGGTGTGTGAATCTAGATCTTAGGGGTTAATCTGGAGATGTAGTTTGTGTGCCTGCTGTATGGAGATAACTGAAGCCATGGGTATAAATGAAATTATCTGAGGAGACTGTATTTGGAAAAATATAAAATGATGCCAGTGGTGATTTTCTGCCTTCCCAGGTGGCTTAGACAGTAAAGAGTCTCCCTGCAATGTGGGAGACATGGGTTCGATCCGTGGGTCAGGAAAATTCTCTGGAGAGGGGAATGGCTACCCATACTGGTATTCTTGCCTGGAGAATTCCATGGACAGAGGAGCCTGGTGGGCTACAGTTCAGGTGATGGCAGAGTCGGACATGACTTAGAGACTCACACTTTCACTTTAAAAATGACATGAGTGATGGCTTTCTGCTTTCAACATATGAAGAAATAGTTACTAATTCATTAATGTCTCAATTCTTTGAAATGATTTAAACAGATTTCAGATTCTTTCAAGTCACCATTTACATTTATCTATTTGTAATGTATGCCTAGAAATGTCAGGATTTTCAATAGCGTAGTAAAAATTAGGTTATAGGAGAAGGTAGGCTGGCTATGTTATCAAGTTGAGAAAACAGTGAAAACTGAAGTTAAATCTCTCCTTACTTGACAGGGCTAAAGCCATAACATACGTCAAACAAACCAAACTGGAAATATCACATGCAACCCACTCCAGTATTTTTGCCTGGAGAATTCCAAGGACAGAAGAGCCTGGTGGGCTATAGTCTTTGGCATCACAAAGAGTAGGACACAACTGAATGACTAACACTTTAGAATTAGTATAAAGTAATAACATATTTTTTGAAAAATTTTGTTAGAAAATTTGTCAAATTATATGGACAAACAATTTAAAGACATCTGGTTTATAATCAGATAGAACTCTCTGGGTTGTCTTATTTCCCTGCTGGGAACAAAATCTGCTTCTGTGCATTTTCCACATTCATTAGTAGTGAACTCAAACAGTAGTGGCGTATCCTACCGTGTATCAGATTGAAGTCTAGCAGAAAGCATTCAACCTACCAGCCATCCCAGTAGGTGAGTCTGGAACTGGGGAGATTTATTCCAGGGGCATATTGGAAGAAACAAATAGGCTGTGATTAGCAGGTTCTTAGTAGTCTGTGCTGGAAGAAGTTATGCGTTCCTTACGAAGGACTTAGTATAAATTGCTCACATAAAATATTCAACTGTGAAAATTAGTATTTGTCAACTCTTTTCATTACTGTGGAATACAATTCTATTGATGAGAAGTGTAACTGTATGACTTGTTCCTGACATCATGGTATGATATCGAATAAAACACTGCGTTCTCTTTTAACCCTTCCATTGTCCCTGGCCCTGCTTGTAGTAGGCTCAGTGTGTGAGTTACCCTCCCAGCAGACAGCTCTATTGATTTTGTGACCTTCAGTTTGGGGACCACGTACCCATGCAGACCACACAGTGTGCACGGCTGATGGTGGTGGAGGGAATAGTGTTAATGAAAAGTAACTCTGCTACACTTCGGTTTTATTTATGGTGAAAATTCTAATAAAGAATTTGTTCAAACAAAGGTTAAAAAGTGGGAAAGAAGAAAAGCAGGCCTAGGTTGTTCATAAACCAGCAAATTCACTTTTACAATCTGGACGAGGCATTAAGTGGTGACTTGGCTTGCATCCTGAAAATATGGTATGTTTTCCAAAAAGAAAGCAAATGAAGAATTACACAGCTCAACTTAATTGGGAATCTATCTAAATTAAAACAGATCTGAAAAACAGTCTGAGTTAGTAGTTTGAAGGTTTCTACAAGGATGTCGTTTAATGTTAATATACAAGATAGTCAAATTAAAAGCTAGTTAGCCACTTCCTCAAGGCTTTGTTCCAGTTATGCATGTTTGCATAAAGAAGCAGAGGAATCATAATGCATATAATCACATCCTTTAGTTTAACATTTTTTAAAAAATTTTTAATTAATTAATTTATTTTAATACATCCTTCAGTTTTGTTTGTCTTGCTGGAGTCCTGTGATGAAGGGTATGGTCAGCTGTGAAGAAAGGAATTTCCACACAGGGATGGAAAGCAGTGAAACAAGTAGAGTGCTTATTGGGAGGAAAAGGGTACAGTGTGTATGGAGAGACACATGGGTGAGCTCAGAGAGTCGTGCCTAGATTTCCTTCTTTCTGTCTTGGCCTTTCTTTATCCTGATCCTGACCAGCCTGCTCTTTCTTGCTCTCCTCAGTTGTCTGTTCATACTTGAAGATACTGGGCAGGTGGTCTCAACGTCTCCTGCCCTCTGTTAGGCAGGTCTGTTTTCTCACAAAATTTCCCCGGGGTGGGAGTTTTAGTTTGCATAATTGGATGGGAAAATGGCAGATTTCTCCTTCCAACGTACTAAAAGGGGATTTCTCTCAAGTCCAGCTTCACCCCAAATCCATTACTTTTCTTCTGTCAATCCATTACTTGCCTTCTTTAGAGAGGCATTTATACTAAGAGTAAGGATTATATATGTATATTTTCCTATTGGGCTTGCCTGGTGACTCAGTGTAAAGAATCTGCCTACCATGCAGGAGACTTGGGTTTGATCCCTGGAGTTGGAAAGACGCCCTGGTGAAGGAAATGGCAATCCGCTTTAGTACTCTGGCCTGGAGAATCCCCATGAACAGAGGAGCCTTGCTGGCTATAGTCCATAGGGTTGCAAAGTGTCGGACACGACTGAAGCAACTGGGCAACATAAACATATATTTTCCTGTTAGCAGCTGGTGTCCTTATAGGTGTGCCAGGTACAGTTAGCTGTATTTCTCCACCAAGGGCTTTGTGAGCCCCTCTGTTGGCAGCCCCTCCTCCTTGCCTGCCCCCACCTTCAAGGGCGAGGTCTCTGCCCAGACAGTCAGGTGCTTCCTGCCTCAGGGCTCTCTCTAAGCAGGAGCATCTCATCCATTTCATCTGTCATCCTTCTCCCATGAATTTTATGTGTTTCCAGAGTTTGCTGAAATCTTCTGCCTGTTGGTGACCTCCCCCATTCTGGCCTTTTGATTGTTATGTGTTTATTTATTTGCATTGACCATCTGGGCTGTTATTTCCATGGAATCTCGAAAGAGAATGAGGCGAATTGGTGTACACAGCTCAGTTTCAAATCAGAATTTTTTTTTCCCTGTAACTTTGAAATTGTTTGTTGAAATAAGACCTTAAATATTAAGGTAAAATTATTCTATTAAGGTATTTCTCAGTTCAGTTCAGTCGCTCAGTCGTGTCTGACAGTTTGCAACCCTGTGGACTGCAGCACACCAGGCTTCCCTGTCCATCACCAACTCCCAGAGCTTGCTCAAACTCATATCCATTGAGTCGGTGATGCCATCCAATCATCTCATCCTCTGTCATTCCCTTCTCCTCCTGCCTAAGTCTTTTCCAGATCCAGGTCTTTTCTAATGAGTCAGTTCTTCTCATCAGGTGAGAAATATTGAAGCTTCAGCACCAGTCCTTCCAATGAATATTCAGGACTGATTTCCATTAGGATTGACTGGTTGGATCTCCTTGCAGTCCAAGGGACTCTCAAGAGTCTTCTCTAACACCGAAGTTCAAAAACATCAGTTCTTTGGTGCTCAGATTTCTTTATGGTCCAACTCTCAAATCCATACATGACTACTGGAAAAACCATAGCTTTGACTAGACAGACCTTTGTCAGCAAAGTGACGTCTCTGCTTTTTAATATGCTGTCTAGGTTTGTTATAGCTTTTCTTCTCAGTCTGAAGACATTCAGGATGACTCTGCCTGTCACCCCACATCCTCATGTAACTAGTTTAGCAGCAGCAGGATACAGAAACTAGGTCCACGTTGGTGGGACTTGATGGAAGCCCCTGTGGGACAATCCTGTGACAGGTCCCCCCACCCCAACTTGCATGGGAACAGCCTTCTAAGGGAGGCAGGAGGCAACACAGGCAGCACAAAACCCATGTCTTCATCTTCCCTGTGAACAGAAGGAATGAGTGGAAAACCCTGGAACTTTACCAAAGTTAGGCTTTTCTCTGATAAATAAGCCATATCTTTAAGTGTCATAAACTATTTTATTTAAAAATCTTATTGCCGAGGAAAGGAATCTCTGCACATTTGGTGGAGCCACATGGCTTGAAATGCTCAAGCAGGTTTAGAGCTTGGTGCACAGGCAGGAGATTGCAGGAAGGCCTCTGCCAAACTGCTCAGGATTCTGATGTTTGGTCTAATGACTCCCGATTGGTGTTGGGGACCCTGACAGCTGGGCTGTTCTTCCCCAGTGGCACCTGTGGTTTGCAGATTGCTGAGATCTGGGCATCCTTGGTTCATTGGCTCCTTGTGTTTATCTTGCATGTGCACACTGACCTCCTCAAGCCATAGTTTGTGTTTTGCATGCTTCTTTTTTTTTTTGGTGTATGTACTTTTATTCTGTTTTTGCTACATATTTACATACCCTTTTATTTTTATACAATTGAAACAATATTGCTTTAGTGCCCTATTTTTTCTTTTTTTTCCCTCTCTCTTTATTGGAGAAGGCAATGGCACCCCACTCCAATACTCTTGCCTGGAAAATCCCATGGATGGAGGAGCCTGGTGGGCTACAGTCCATGGGGTCGCGACTAAGCAACTTCACTTTCACTTTTCCCTTTCATGCGTTGGAGAAGGAAATGGCAACCCACTCCAGTGTTCTTGCCTGGAGAATCTCAGAGATGGCGGAGCCTAATGGGCTGCTGTCTATAGGGTCGCACAGAGTTGGACACGACTGAAGCAACTTAGCACTTAGCACTATTGGAGTATGGTTGCTTTAGAATGTTGTGTTAGTTCTTGCTGTACAACAGTGTGAATCAGCCATATGTATACTTATAGTCCCTCCTTCTTGAGCCTCCCTGCCACCCTCCTCCCTCGATCCCACCTGCTAAGTCACTTTAGTCGTGTCTGACTCTGTGTGACCCCACAGGCCCACCAGGTCATCACAGAACACCGAGATGAGCTCCTGTGCTTTACAGCAGCTTCCCACTAGCTGTCTTTTTTTACGCATGGAAATGTATTTATGTCAATGCCACTCTCCCAATTCGTCCCACCCTCCCCTTTCCACCCCCCTCCATGTCCACACATCCATTCTTACGTCTGCATCTCTATTGCTGTATGCTTCTTTTGGAATCTTTAGTGATTCTGTCTGTAAAAAAGTTTAAAAAGTAACACATCAAGAAGAAGAAGACCTTGGTATTCTGTGTCCAGAAGGAACACTGGTTGTGCCTGAAAACACATTGATTTTGTTGGCTTGGAGAGAACAGACTCCTAACTACGTCCTGCTAGGGGATTATGAAGTGGCATGGATGGACCCAGAGCCAGCCAGCCTGGGAGACAACTTCATTACCAGGCATTCACCTTACCAAGGCCGAGGCATCTTTGAGAGGCTTTCTCTGGGAGTCTTAGCTGAGTATGAAGTTTTCTCTCCTTCTCAGAAGTCTATTTAATTTCCAGTGGGTGCTTTTTGGAACATTCACCTAAAATTCAGGCTGAAGATTTCATTTTTTCTCTCCTTCTCAGAACTTTTTCCTAAGAAAACTCATTCACAGTTTTCCTTTCTTAACAACATGTATGTTTCTGTCCCAGGAGAGAGGTCAGTCCTTATATTAATTTCCAGGCAGAGGATGTTGCCAAAATATTATTTTTTTGACCGAGTATCTTTGACAGATGACATCAGCAGCAAATAATTACACAACCCTCCCCCAATACAGGAAGAAGTGCTCTTTAGGTCTGTGTTGGGAGTCAAGCAATCAAAGGAAAACTTCTGCAAGCAGAAATCACCAGAAACATTGCAGAAATGTTCTGAAGAGTAACTTCAGGAAGTTGGACAAAAGAAAGAACAGAACACAGACATATGTTTTTGCATCCCTGCTAAACAGACTCCCAAAACAATATAGCTGTTTTAGTGCTATTGCTGAGATAGTAGTATAGGGGGTAAATAATAGTTATTACTATCATATCGTGTCCCAATTTTATGGAAAAAGATACTGAGACTTAGAGAGTCATCGTTAATCTGTTGGAGACAAGCAGCTACAGAATTAACAAGTAGACGTAATCTCCTATTTGGGGAACATAATAAAGTATATGACACAGAATAATGCTGAAATAACATGAATTTGGAACATTTTGTCACCATTTACATAAAACTAAGAAAAAGTTTTGACAGTGATTTTTCAATATTTATATACCTTGATTCAAAATCAGTAACAATGGAAATGCTGGTTTTTTTTTTTTTTTTACCTTGATTTGTTTTGCTGGATAAACAGTTAATTCTGGTCTACTGTCAGGAGACCTGGGTTTAATTCCTGGGTCAGAAAGAACCACTGGAGAAGGAAATGACAACCCACTCCAGTATTCTTGCCTGGAGAATCCCGTGGACAGACAATCCTTGCAGGCTGTGGTCCATTGGATCACAAGGGTCAGACACGACTTCGCGACTAAACCACCATCACCCACTGTCTCAGAAAGTAGATACCATCTTCCACTCTCTGATTATTGATGCAATTTCCAGCCTCTTAAAGATGGTGAGAGAATGAACAACCATTATTGTTCTGTTGTTATCACATTGAACTACACTAGTTGTAAAATAATGAAGTGAGCTTGTAGCTTGGCAAAAATGAAACCTGCATAAATTGTCCAAATGATGTGGCTTTCCCCAAGATTGAGCGACAATGTGCTATGAGCTATTTCTCCATCCATCCACTGTTGAGATTCTGTTCCAGTATTCCGTGAGATAGGGTTAGGGTTTTTGGTGGGGAAGGAATTTCATGCACATCTTCCCTAACCTAACTGCCCACAAGTTCTTCTCCAGTCATTGCTTATGACTTTGGTGAATGGGGTGGGGTGGGAGAAGGTGAGCATCAGTTCAGTTCAGTTCAATCGCTCAGTCGTGTCTGACTCTTTGTGACCCCATGAATCACAGCACGCCAGGCCTCCCTGTTCATCACCAATTCCCGGAGTTCACTCAGACTCATGTCCATCGAGTCCGTGATGCCATCCAGCCATCTCATCCTGGGTCATCCCCTTCTCCTCCTGCCCTCAATCTCTCCCAACATCAGAGTCTTTTCCAATGAGTCAACTCTTCGCATGAGGTGGCCAAAGTACTGGAGCTTCAGCTTTAGCATCATTTCTTCCAAAGAAATCCCAGAGTTGATCTCCTTCAGAATGGACTGGTTGGATCTCCTTGCAGTCCAAGGGACCCTCTCCAACACCACAGTTCAAATGCATCAATTTTCGGCACTCAGCCTTCTTCACAGTCCAACTCTCACATCCATACATGACCACAGGAAAAACCATAGCCTTGACTAGGCGGACCTTAGTCGGCAAAGTAATGTCTCTGCTTTTGAATATACTATCTATGTTGTTCATAACTTTTCTTCCAAGGAGTAAGCATCTTTTAATTTCATGGCTGCAGTCACCATCTGCAGTGATTTTGGAGCCCCCCCCCCAAAATAAAGTCTGACACTGTTTCTACTGTTTCCCCATGTATTTCCCATGAAGTGATGGGACCGGATGCCATGATCTTCGTTTTCTGAATGTTGAGCTTTAAGCCAACTTTTTCACTCTCCTCTTTCACTTTCATCAGTAGGCTTTTTAGTTCCTCTTCACTTTCTGCCATAAGGGTGGTGTCATCTGCATATCTGAGGTTATTGATATTTCTCCCGGCAATCTTGATTCCAGCTTGTGTTTCTTCCAGTCCAGCGTTTCTCAAGGAATCAAAATAGAGTCAAGGGAAAATGTTTATCTACTCAGCTGTGCATCGTGTCTCTAAACCCATAAAAAGAATGGCTCTGGTGGCTGCCAGAGTGAAGCTACAGGCAGAACACTGGTGATAGAGCATGGTCAGATGACCTCACTTCATTTTGAGGTGGGAACACTTGCTGTGAAGGAGGACTCAGTGAGATACTGGTATGGCTGACTGTTGGCATCTGCTAGATATGTCTGAGGGTCTCTGCTCCCATCCTCCAGGCTCCAGATGTGAGTGGCATGGGGCTGTCTTTCCTCTGTGCTGTGGAGACTGCTGTCTTGTCCCCCTTTATCCCCATGTTTTCTGTGGAAGATGCGTTCTCTGGTGCTGGAGACCCGACAGTCCCTAGCTGATCTCAGTGCAGCCATAGTTTCTCTGGTCACAGTAGGGGAAGGGGGATGGCCAGACGGTGCAGGGATGTCCGGGGAGCAGAGAGGAGGAAATCCTGTGTTCTGGGTCTCCACTGCCTTCAACTTCCTCCATCACCTCCTTGTGGAAGCTGACCAGGGAGAGGAAGCCTGGAGGCACCCTGGATAGCATAACCAGGCCCTGGGAGGGGACTGGCCTGGAGGGACCAGTGGCCACAGCAGCACCAGCTGGGACTCTAGTTTAGTAAAACCTCAGCTGGCTGAAAGCTGAAGTGCACAGGTTACATCCACCGCATCCCTGTAACCAGGGCTCCTCTGCAGGCTCCTGAATCATGAATGTTTTATTGTGCTGTTCTTTTCGATGAATACACCATCCATCTTGATTTCCTGTTTAAAACCTTATTTCTGTGAATTTTTCTTCAGCGTTTGTGATCTCTAACTAAGCAAAACAAAAAACTCAAAGGAGCAAGGAGAAAATATCAACTAGTGAGACATGAGTACTCTTTAAAACAAATCCTTGCATAGCTGACATTTGCTTTGTTTTCACCCTTTCTCCCCAAAATACTTTGTTGTTGTTGTAATTGAATTTTTCTAATTATCGAAGATTATAAATGTACAATATTGAGACATATAGGACAATACTTTTAAATGTACTTACGGTTATAATTAGGTTAAAAAAATTACCCCTTAAACTCATCATTACTCAGTGGTAGCTAAAAGTTATTTTTCATTTTTCAGATTTTCACATAATAACAAACTGTCTAACATCCTGCTGGGAGTTCTTTTCACGTGGACTCATTAAAGAGATTGTAAGTGAAAGCAGATGCATAAATACAAAAACCTATGATTTTCTCCAAAATAAATAAATCCGGGTCTACGTTGTGCCTTCATCTCCTTTCGCCAAGAGAGGTTATTGTGAGTCCAGTGTGTTAGGGAGAAAGCTTTTGTTGTGAGCTCCAGATTCATGCAGGACCCAGATCGTCCACTGCCCTTTCATGAGTTCTCTCAGAAGTGACTTTCAAAGGGAATGGTGAAGACAGACATTTTCCTCGGTTCTCAGCAATTTCCTTGCTGATAAATCTAAAGATTCCCAAGACTTCCTTTTTCTTTAACTTTTTATTAAAGAAGAGATGAGAGAAGTTCCGAAGACAGCCCGACCCTCTGGCCAAGCCTCGAAGCTTTCCTCATCTCTCATGGGGATGTCAGTTCAGTTCCTCTCTTCCTTCATTAAACAGACTGAATGAAATCCCCATCCAGACCCCTCGTCTCACAGCTCTGCCAGGTGACTCTCACTCCTCTGCTCTGATCTGTCCTTCACCCCATCTGTGTGTACGTTTAGCATTGTTGATGTCTTCTTGTTTGTGATTTTTCCCTGCACACCAAAAAAACCACTAATTATCAGGTGACAGTCAGCGTCCTGCTCCCGATGCTAGCTGCTGGGCACCACATGGAATAAGTGAGCATAGGGGGGTCTCCCACCCGAGGCCACTCTGCCGCCCTTGCCCTTAAGATGTCATATGCCCAGATCCAGGACCATTAGTACATGGAGGTGAGGGTAGTTGTTGTTGTTCAGTTGCTAAGTCGCGTCCGACTCTTTGAAACCCCATGGACTGCAGCATTTTTGAAATTTTCCACTGGGCATTGAAGAGGCCCAGTGAGCCAGTCTTTGCGTGCGGTAACTGTTGACTGGACACTGTCAGAAGGCAGGTGCCTTCTATTCGGCATAGCTGGTGTGATAAGGATGCAGGAGCACCTTCAAAAAGCAAGTGTGTGTTCGTTTCATCTTAGTTATTTATCTATAATCAATGAATACAGTGCTTTACAAAAATCACATTAACACAGAAATGTAGGACTTCTCTGGTGGCTCAGTGGTAAAGAATCTGCCTGCGAATGTGGGAGACACAGGTTCAATCCCTGGTCTGGGAAGATCCCATATGTCTTGGAGCAGCTAAGCCCGGGCACCGTAACCATTGAGCTTATACTCTGGAGCCCGAGGGCTGTAACTACTGGAGGCTGCACGCCCTAGAACTCATACCCTGCAACAAGAGAAGCCAGCATAGAGAGAACCCGTGCACTGCAACTAGAGAGTAGCCCCCACTCACTGCCAATGGAGAAAAAGCCCTTGAAATAAAACCCAGCACAGCCAGAAATATATAAACTAAAAATTATAGAAAAGAACTTAAAAATATAGAAATGTATCTACTCTGTTGAGAATATGTCACCAGGTGAGCCTCTGTTGATTGGTAACTAAAACTAGAGTCAAAACGGACAGAGAAGGTAAACTAGAAGAAATCAAATACTTTAACTCAGGAGATTTAAAACAAACATCAATAGTCACTTTTAACAATTGAAAGCCTTGCATGCCAGCCCAAGCATCTGGGTTCAGGGCTGCAGCATGACCATGACTTCCTGTGGCCAGGGGAGCTCGCTGAGACTGTGCTCGAAGTGGCCACGTGTGAGCACCCCAGAGGACTGCGCTGACGGCGGCGCCTGTTGGTTACAGTGGAGGAATTCAACGGCAGTGTGTAATTTTCTCTGTGCCTGTAAAATGCCTTTCTTTGTCCTCATTCTATGAAGTGTATTATATAAAGTTGCATTTGGTAGGGCATCATGTCAGAAATGATTTTCTAGTGATTTAGTGAGAAATTTGGTCAATTTCCTTTTCATCATCTGCATTTTTTATTTAAGGAATTTTTTTCTTTTTATCATCATAAACTGTAAAAACTGAGAGAATGTTAGAAGATCATTTAATCCAACTCCCAAGTTTCAAAGGAAAAAAATCTTGAGGAAAATTATGTTTCAACAAGATCGTAGGACATTGTGACCAATATTAAAGGCTCCATTTATAACTTAGTATCACTTAGTGCTAATAATTAATATTTCCCAAACTTTAGGTCAAATATCATAAATATTCATTGCTAGGAGAAACATCCAAGAAATCCATGTTTTCTTTCATGTAAGATAGGACCACAGATATCATTAAAGTATGAAAATTTGTTTTAATCTCACTTTGTATATTTTAGATAATGCAAATTTAGGGTTAAGCAAGCATGTGTTTTCAACAGCTTTATTTAAGCTATCAAATCTTTCTTAAAGAGCTGAATGTTACTTCTTAGGATATTGATTCTAATTTCAAGCTTTTAATATAAATTAGAAATTATCTATCTACTTTTTTATATATCCTTATATGTAATATTATTGCCTGGAGAATTCCATAGACAGAGGAGGTTAGCAGGCTACAGTCTATGGGGTCGCAGAGTTGGACATGACTGAGGGGCTAAAACATCAGTTCATATGTAGTTTTAAATATGAATCAATGAATATAAATGCATACATACATACTTGTGTGTTTATGTATATATGTGCCCCTGCATAGGTATGAGTGTGACATTTGGGATCTTTGGAAGCTTACTTGTATGGTAGCTTTTGATGGAAATTTGTTTTCTAATGCTCCATTTACTGACAAGTCAGCATATAATCAACTATGAATTTTTATGCTTTTCTTCATGTAATATTCTAAGATATATTATAAATAGTTTGTATTTTTTGTATATAATTTTAATTTGTAATTGTAGTCAGAAACTCAGACTTGTTTGTAGAATGTGTTTTTAATTCTTACAAAAAACAAATGTAGGTTAAAAACAATTTGGCAAGAAGGTGATTATGAATACTATTAAATCTGGCATCTAGCCCAGGAAAAAGACTTCAATTTATAGAAGACTCCAATTTATTTCCATCTGGAGAGTGTTCAGGAGTGCTTGGAAAACAAAAACTGCTGCTTATAATGTCTTAAAACTGCTTGCTCTGGCTTCTTATAGTTTAAATTCAGTCATTATGTGTTCAAGGTTACAAGGGCACTGACTAGTGTTCAGAAAGGGACAAGTCAAGAATCATGTTGCCTGATGGAGAGTGGGATGTAAAGGTTTTAAATACAATGAGTAAAGAAACTAAAATCATTAAAAATGAAACTAAGACATTTAAAAGGAAGAAATAAAATGAGGGAAAAGTATAGAAGTTGAAATATGTGTTAAAATACTGATCATGTCATATAGAAAAATTACACATGGAAGGGATTTATATCAAGAAATGTCTAATATCCAGATATCATCTTAACTTACTGTTATTATTGAGCATTTTTTTCGTAGAAAGATAAACCATATACTGAAAGTTCATGAAAGGTCAAATATAGTGTAGAAAATTGTTATTGTTCAGTCACTAAGTCATGTCCAACTCTTCTGCGACCCCACAGGCTATATAGAGCCCACCAGGCTTCTCTGTCCATGGAATTTCCCAGGCAAGAATACGGGAGTGGGTTTGCCATTTCCTTCTCCAGGGGATCTTCCTGACTTAGGGATCGAACCCATGTTTTCCGCATTGGTAGGCAGATTCTTTGCCACCGAGCCACAAGGGAAGCCATAGCAATTACTTTGAGTAAATATCTGTTTAACATAAGCAGGTGGAAAAAAAAAACCACACTGTCAATTCATTCAGTTCAGTTGCTCAGTCGTGTCCGACTCTTTGCGACCCCATGAATCGCAGCACGCCAGGCCTCCCTTTCCATCACCAACCCCCAGAGTTCACTCAGACTCGCGTCCATCGAGTCAGTGATGCCATCCAAGACATCACTAAATCATTGCCATGCCTCTTTTCTGTGGTGGAGAGTGATACTAACTCTGGATTTTGGTAACTCATGATGGCTTCCTAAAAATTATGGTAAGATACTAAAAAATAAGAAGAGAATAACACTTCATGCTAGAAGGGGAGAAAGAGTTCATAAAGAAAACTGTGTCAATCTAAGCAAAGGGAAGTGTTGATCGTTCAGCTGTGTCCGACTCTTTGCAACCCTGGGGACGGTAGTTCGCCAGGCTCCTCTGTCCGTGGAATTCTCCAGGCAAGAACACTAGAGTGGGTTGCCATTCCTTTTTCCAGGGGAATCTTCCCAACCCAGGGATCAAACTTGGGTCTCCTGTCTTCCAGGAAGATTCTTTACTGTCTGAGCCACCAGGGAAGGAGAGATAATTTTAAACTGATTAAGAACAGATATTGCATTTGATCTTGGCCAAAAGGCTAAGAAGCAATGAGGGGGACAGATAATTTTAAAGATAAAGTGTCTGATGTAAAAACACTCAGGTTTGTGTAAGTAGAATTTACTTAGTGGCTTTTTTTTTTCCTTGAAAGTATGCCAGTAAGCATATTTGGTTTAATGAAGAAGGATCAATAACTTTTCTTAAAGGCAGTCATCCTCTCTGCTACCTTTTATTCATCAAGTCCCTAGAAGTTTAATTCTGACACATATCGGATTGTCTTCCTTTCCAACTCTGGTGTCAGGCACTCATGTCTAAGCCTTTCTACCTGGGTTATTAGTAGCTTTCTCTGTGCTCTCCCTTCCCTTCTTCTGGCCCTTTATTTCTCTGCAGCAGCTTACACTGCAGCCTAACACACTGATAGCCAAGCAGTACTATAGTCTTACAGGCTCTGTGTCCTGTCCTGTGTCCCTGTGGCTGCAGCTGGAGCATGTCGGATTGTCTTCCTTTCCAACTCTGGTGTCAGGCACTCATGTCTAAGCCTTTCTACCTGGGTTATTAGTAGCTTTCTCTGTGCTCTCCCTTCCCTTCTTCTGGCCCTTTATTTCTCTGCAGCAGCTTACACTGCAGCCTAACACACTGATAGCCAAGCAGTACTGTAGTCTTACAGGCTCTGTGTCCTGTCCTGTGTCCCTGTGGCTGCAGCTGGAGCATGTGAGGGAAGATCTTTGTGATCTTCATCTCTGTCCAGTATCCATCATTTCACTAATATGCATAAGGCATTAATATTGTCAAAACCCATTAAGTTTTTATTGCTGAAATAGGTTAAGTCAATATATCTCTACTCTTCAGTGTATATTCATCTCAGGAATTAAGGACTCCCCAAAACTTAGACCCCCAAATTAGGGATTTTAACACTCTGTCTGCGAGTGTGCATGCTGTCTGTTCAGTCGTGTCTGACTTTCTGCAATCCCATGGACTATATAGCCTACCAGGCTCCTCTGTCAATGGGATTCTCCAGGCAAGAATACTGGAGTGGGTTTTCATGCCCTCCTCCAGGAACTGTTTCCCGATCCAGGGCTTGAACCCGCATCTCTTATGTCTCCTACATTGGCAGGTGGGCCCTGTACAACTAGTGCCCCCTGGAAAGCCCTTTAACACCGTAATAAGTCTTTAATTTCTGCTTGACATTCCCAGAAAAGGTGAAACTCCATTCATGAATCAATCTACACCTTATATGGAAATTGAAACTTACGTGTTTCAAGAATACTTGGTGAATCAGTTTGCAGTATGTTTGGCTGCGAGTAACTGAGAACTTGATGAGATGGCTTAATGCATGGTGTGTGTGTGCATGTGTGTCCATGTGTATGGTTTATTCATGTGCCCCTCATAGTGCTGGGTAAGTCTACTTAGAGTTGTTGCATTACCCAAGGTGCAGTGATATTTTTCCCTTATTCAGTCCCTTTCATGTTGGCCTCTTTTTCCTCCTCATAGTAGTTGCTTCTTGGCCACAAAGTAGCTCCTGTAACCCAGCTTCATGCCCACATCCCAGGTGCAGTACTGCAACCAGCCTGGATCAACTCACCAGTCAGTGTTTTCTGCACTGAACTGTTTCTCAAAGCATCAATTCTCTGGTGGCTCAGCGGTAAAGAATCTGCCTGCAGTGCAGGAGACCTGGGTTCAATCCCTGGGTCAGGAATATTCTCTGGAGAATGGAATGACTAGCCACTCTGGTATTCTTGCCTGGAGACTTCCGTGGACAGGAGCCTGGCGGACTACAGTCCATGGGATCACCAAGAGCTGGACACGACTGAGCAACTAACTCACACTGTAAGTAGCAATAGATCAATAATTCCTTGTTTCCATTGACATGTTTGAGTAAAGAATTGTTTTTCTCCTAGAAATGTTAATATCATGAAAACCTTTTCTGTGCTCTGAAAAGAAGGTACAGAAATGATTTTTTTTCCTGGTAACTCCTGGGGGAAATTACTTTCAAAAGACCCAGACATTATTTTCAGACTTTCAATGTGTCGAGACTGAAAAATCCTTTTGGAGGAATGGTGCCGGCTTTTGTTTCACTTGCATTATTTTGTATTTAATGGGTGCTTTTGGGAAGCAAGGTGCCTGTTTAGACATCTGTCCTGTGACTGGCTCCTTCATTTCACACCCAGCTAGTCCTTTCCCTTCTTACTTTCTTGCATTAGTTTCTTTTTTTTTTTTTGCTCATCTGCATCAGCTGATGTCTAACTGAACTCTGATCACCTTTCTGGTCCTGTTCATTTTTCAAGCTACAATATGCTAATGGTTTCTTTCTGCCAGTCAGTTGGCACTGAAACTGCCATCTGCTTATCTTTTGTCTCTTGCAGCCATGCACTTGTATTGCTTGTAGATCTGTGTATCGAGATTTTTAATTGGCCTTGAAATGGCCCATTAATCATTCACTACATTTATAAAAGAGGATTCTTTTATTTGACTGGTGTATAGACTAAATATTTTAAGATGTACCCTTTTTGTGTCATCCTAACAGATGTTCTATTTTCTTTAGTTCTTTTAATGTCCTTTTAAGCCAAGATCACAATTACCCAAAGATGAATTTCCTTCCCTAGACTAGCTGAGCACAGGATAAATAAAATTAAAAAGTAAAAGAGCTTCAAAGAGAGGTGTGAATCCTAGTGTGGGCACTTTGGTGAACAAGCCTATAGTCATCAACAGTGTGAATAATAAAAACACTCTTCTGGGAGAGGCATCATGGTCATGGATTTTGTAAAATCCACCAAAAGAGTGAGTTTTAATAAAATAGCATTGAGGGTGGGGCTCCTGGCCACTATCATGAGAGGAAAAGATCCAGAATTGTCAGCACACCATTCCAGTCTAATTCCTCCAGCCCATACTTCCCACTTTCCATGTTTAGATCTTTTGGATTTTCTCACCATTATATCAAAATTTCTTCAATGATCTAGCAAGTTGGTCATTTTAGTGTTTTTTTTTCCCTATATTTGGTAGGATGTAGAGTCCAGGAAATTAAAAAAAATATTTTGTGTATGAGACCACATTGACTAACAAGAGTTTCATCCTGACTTGGCTTATGAGTTTTAGTTACCATTAAAAAGTTGAAATTGCATTTCCCAACACTGATGCCTTGACTAGATGACTACTTACCACCTGCTTTCATTGTGTCATTAATCCACTTTTTAATGTAGAAATATTTTTGTTCATTGGAAGTGATTCCTGGTAATCCTAAGAGTGAGTGTAATGTTCCAGAAAGCACAGCAGGCCAGGAGTTGAGTGACCTAGATTCTCACACTGTCTTTGCTGTGGATTAGCTGTGAGAGTTATTCCCCAGCCTCCCCAGGCCTGAATTCCTTCATCCGTGGAGCAGGGACCATGTCGGCTCTTCTGGGACCTTATTCCTAATATCTTGCAGGCATTCCCAGGGGCTTCAGGGAGTTGGGACCTGAGACTCTATCTGCCGTCAGAGTTGGAGATTTTTAAAAAGCTGTATTACTTGCACACAAGGTGAAACCTGAAACAAGCACACTTTGCTAAATATTATTTATCTTGTCATTTTCTTGTATTTCCAGAGGGTGTGCAAGAGCAAAGAGTGGCAGGGATTGTGGGAAGATGGAGCAATAAAGACAAGGGATCTCTCAGGTCATCTCAGAAAGTTCTCTGGGAAAGTAATCACTTAGATATTATTATTGATCATAGAGTCCTTGTTAAATGGCCCCTGTGGATTTATTTTCTATATTAATTCAGGAGTCATGAACAGATTTTATAACTGTCCATGTAGCTATTGGCTATTCACAAAAAAATTCAGGTGTAGAAGATGTGAATATTTGGAAATCCTTAGAATTTGACTTGAATGTGATTTATTCAAAAGGATCCTTTCATTTATTGGATGGATGGACATTCATTCATCTTAAGGAGCATGTTTGTTCTTTCTGAAATAAATTGTTTTAAATTTTACTGTGTGAGAGTCTGTAGAAAATTTTGTCAATGATTCATTTATAATTTGTATTTAAATGTCTATCATTTAAGCAGACATTTAAATAAATAACAACTGTGAGTATTCAATCATATGAGCAGCTCCCATAAGATTTAGGAATAATTCCTTCTTATAGATGACTGCTTTTTTGCTTGCAAACTAGATATGTATTTTTCTGGTTTCCCTAGTGACTGGGTGGGATGTTGAGCATTTTTCGTGCCTATTTGTCATCTGAACAGTCTGTTCATGGCAAGGTCATACCTTTTGTCCATTTTCTTTGTAAATTGTTTGGTCTTTTACTGTTGAATTTTAAGGTTTCTTTGTATATTCTAGATACTAACTCTTTGTTGTGTACGTGGTTGGCAAACATTTTCTCTTAGTCAGTAACTTGTCTTTTCATCCACTTAACAAGGTCTATCACAACACAAAAGGTTTTTTAAAATTAAAAAAAAAATTTTAAATTGAAGGATAATTGTTTTACAAAATTTTGTGGTTTGCTGTCATACATCAACAAGAAGCAGCTATAGGTACACCCATGTCCGCTCCCTTCTGAACCTCCCTCCCATCTTCCTCCCCATCCCACCCTTCTAGATTGTCACAGAGCCCCTGTCTGAGTTCCCTGAGTCATACAGAAAATTCCCACTAGCTATCTATTTTACATACAGCATTGTAAACTTCCACAGTACTCTCTCCATACATCTCACCCTCTCTCACTTCCCCTCTCCCCGTGTCCATAGGCCTGTTTTCTATGTCTGTTTCTCCATTGCTGCCTTGAAAATTAATCCATGAGTATCATCTTTTTAGATTCCATATATATGTGTCTATATACAATATTTATATTTGTCTTTCTGACTTATTTCACTCTGCATAATAGGCTCTAGGTTCATCCACCTCATTAGAACTGACTCAAATGTGTTCCTTTTTATGGCTGAGAAGGCAATGGCAACCCTCTCCAGTACTCTTGCCTGGAAAATCCTCTGCATGGAGGAGCCTGGTAGGCTGCGGTCCATGGGGTCACAAAGAGTCGGACATGACTGAGCGACTTCAGAACTTTCACTTTTCACTTTCACGCACTGGAGAAGGAAATGGCAACCCACTCCAGTGTTCTTGCCTGGAGAATCCCAGGGACAGGGGAGCCTGGTGGGCTGCCGTCTATGGGGTCGCACAGAGTTGGACACCACTGAAATGACTTAGCAGTAGTAACAGTAGTATTCCATTGTGTGTACAAATCACAGTTTTCTTTATCCATTCATCTGTTGATGGACATCTAGGCTGCTTCCATGTTCTGCTGCTGCTGCTGCTGCTAAGTCACTTCAGTCGTGTCTGACTCTGTGTGACCCCATAGACGGCAGCCCACCAGGCTCCCCTGTACCTGGGATTCTCCAGGCAAGAACACTGGAGTGGGTTGTCATTTCCTTCTCCAGTGCGTGAAAGTGAAAAGTGAAAGGGAAGTCACTCAGTCGTGTCCGACTGTTAGCGACCCCATGGACTGCAGCCCACCAGGCTCCTCCATCCATGGGATTTGCCAGGCAAGAGTACTGGAGTGGGGTGCCATTGCCTTCTCTGCTTCCATGTTCTAGTTACTCTAAATAATGCTGCAATAAACACTGGGGTACATGTGTCTTTTTCAATTTTGGTTT
Organism: Ovis canadensis; assembly: GCF_042477335.2. NCBI lineage: Eukaryota > Metazoa > Chordata > Mammalia > Artiodactyla > Bovidae > Ovis > Ovis canadensis. The sequence goes on along the minus strand of NC_091253.1, from coordinate 44,013,839 downwards.
CCTCAGGATATATGCCTATGAGTGGGATTGCTGGGGGTAGTTTTATTCCTAGCTTTTTAAGGAATTTCCCTACTGTCTTCCATAGTGGCTGTATCAATTTACATTCCCACCAGCAATGCAAGAAGCTTCCTTTTTCTCCACACCCTCTCCAACATTTATTGTTTGTAGACTTTTTGATGATAGCCATTCTCACTGGTGTGAGGTGATATCTCCTTGTAATTTTGATTTTCATTTCTCTAAAAATAAGTGATTTTGAGCATTTTTTTTCATGTGTTTGTTAGCCATCTATATGTCTTTTTTGGAGAAATGTCTGTTTAGGACTTCTCCCTGCTTTTTGATTGGGTTGTTTATTTTTCTGGTATTGAGTTGTATGAGCTGCTTGTATATTTTGGAAATTAATTCTTTGTCAGTTGTTTCATTTGCTCTTATTTTATCCCATTCTGAGGGTTGTCTTTTTATCTTATTTGTAGCTTCCTTTGCTGTGCAAAAGTTTTTGGTTTAATTAGGTCCCACTTGTTTATTCTTGTTTTTATTTCCATTACTATGCAAGATGGGTCATAGAAGATCTTGCTTTGATTTGTCACTGAGTGTTCTGCCTATGTTTTCCTCAGAGTTTTATAATTTCTGTTCTTATGCTTAGGTCTTTAATCCATTCTAAGTTTATCTTTGTGTATGGCATTAGGAAGTGTTCTAATTTCATTCTTTTGGATGTAGCTGTCCAGTTTTACCAGCACCAATTATTGAAGAGACTGTCTTTGCCTCATTGTATATTCTTGCCTCCTTTGTCAAAACTAAGGTACCCGTAGTTGCATGGGTTTATCTCTGGGCTCTCTATCTCATTCTGTTCGTCTATATTTCTGTTTTTCTGCCAGTACTGACTTGATGGCTATAGCTTTGTAGTATAGTCTGAAGTCAGGATGGTTGATTCTTCCAGCTCCATTCTTCTTTCTTGACTGATTTGGCTATTCAGGGTCTTTTGTACAAATTTCCATATGAGTTGTGAAATTTTTTTGTTCTAGTTCTGTGAAAAATGCCATTGGTAATTTGATAGGGATCACATCGAATCTGTAGATTGCATTTGGTAGTATAGCCATTTTTGCAACATTGATTCTTCCTACCTAGGAATATGGAATAGCTCTCCATCTGTTTGTATCATCTTTGATTTCTTTCATCAATGTCTTATAATTTTCCATATACAGGTCTTATGTCTCCTTAAGTAGGTTTATTCCTAGATATTTTATTCTTTTTGTTGCAATGGTGAATGGGATTGATTCCTTAATTTCACTTTCTGATTTTTTGTTGTTCTTATATTGGAATGCAAGAGATTTCCATGTATTGATTTCGTATTGTGCACCTTTCTTGAATTCACTGATTAGCTCTAGTAATTTTCTGATAGTTTATTTTGGGTTTTCTATGTATAGTATCATGTCATCTGCAAACAGTGAGAGTTTTATTTCTTCTTTTTTAAACTGGATTCCTTTTATTTCTTCTTCTTCTCAAATTGCCATAGCTAGGACTATGTTGAATAATAGTGGTGAGAGTGGACACCCTTGTCTTGTTCCTGATGTTAGAGGGAATGCTTTTAGTTTTTCACCATTGAGAATAATGTTTGCTATGGGCTTACCGTATCGTATATGGTCTTTACTGTGTTGAAGTAAGTTCCTTCTCTGCCCATTTTTTGAAGCGTTTTAATCATAAATGGGTGCTGAATTTTGTCAAAGGCTTTTTTTTCTGCGTCTATTGAGATTATCATATGGTTTTTATCTTTCAATTTGTTAATATGGTGTATCACATTGATTGATTTGCATATATTGAAGAATCCTTGCATCTTTGCAATAAATCTGACTTGATAATGGTGTATGAGCCTTTAATGTGTTGTTAAATTCTATCTGCTAGACTTTTGTTGAAGATTTTTGCATCTATGTTCCTCAGTGATACTGGTCTGTAATTTTCTTTTTTTGTGTTGTCTTTGCCTGGTTTTGGTATCAGGGTGATTGTGGCCTTGTAGAATGAGTTTTCAAGTGTTTTTTCCTTTGTAATTTTTTGGAAGAGTTTCAGAAAAACAAGACTTAGTTCTTCTCTAAATGTTGGATAGAATTCCTCTGTGAAGCCATCTGGCCCTGGGCTATTGTTTTTGGGAGGGTTTTTTTCTTTCTTTCTTTCTTTTTTTTTTAATCACAGTTTTGATTTCAGTGTTTGTAATTGGCCTGTTCATTATTTCTATTTCTTCCTGGTTCAGACTTCGGAGGTTGAACTTTTCTAAGAATCTGTCCATTTCCTCTAGGTTGTCCATTTTATTAGCATATAGTTGTTCATAATATTCTCTTATATCCTTTGTCTTTCCATGTTGTCTATTGTAATCTCTCTTTTTTCATTTCTAATTTTGTTGATTTGATTTTCTCCCTTTTTTTCTTAATGAGTCTGGCTAGTGGTTTGTCAACTTTATCTTCTCAAAGAACCAGCTTTTAGTTTTATTAATCTTTGCTATTGCTTCCTTCATTTCTTTTTCATTTATTTCTGCTCTTTTCTTTTTGATTTCTTTCCTTCTGCTGACTTGCCAACTTTAGGTTTTTTTTTTTTTTTTTTGGTTCTTCTCTTTCCAGTTGCTTTAGATGTAGAGTTAGGTTGTCTATTCAATGCTTTTCTTGTTTCTTGAGGTAGAATTGTATCATTATAAACTTCCCTCTTAGAACTGCTTTGGCTGAATCCCATAGGTTTTGGGTAGTCGTGTTTTTATTGACATTTGCTTCTAGGAATCTTTTGATTTCTTTTATTTCTTTAGTAACCTCTTTGTTATCTAGTAATGTATTGTTTAATCTCCATGAGTTTGTGTGTTTTTGCAGTTTTTTCCCTGTAGTTGATATCTAGTCTCATAGTGTCATCATCAGAGAAGATGCTTAATAAGATTTTCTAAAATTTATTGAGGCTTGATTTGTGGCCCAAGATGTGGTCTATCCTGGAGGATGCTCCATGTGCAGTTGAGAAGAAAGTATATTCTGTATTTGGATGAAAAGTCCTGAAGATATAAATTAGATCCATTTGGTCTAATGTTTCATTTAAGGTTTGTGTTTCCTTATTGATTCTCTGTTTTGATGATTTTTCTGTAAGTGGGGTGTTAAAGTCCCCTTCCATTACTATGTTACTTTTGATTTCCCCTCTTATGCCTGTTAATGTTTGCCTTATGTATTGAGGTGCTCCTATGTTGGGTGCATATTTATAATTGTTATGTCTTCTTCTTGGATTGATCCATTGATCATTATGTAGTGTCCTTCTTTGTCTCTTATAATATTCTTTATTTTAAAGTTTATTTATTCTGAAATAAGGATTACCACTCTGACTTTTTCACATAGAATATCTTTTCCCATCCTTTTACTTTCAGTCTGTATGTGTCTCTAGGTCTGAAGTGGGTCTCTTGTAGACAATATATATATGGGTCTTATTTTTTTATCCAATCAGTCAGTCTATATCTTTTGGTTGGTGCATTCTATCCATTTACATTTAAGGTAATTATTGATACATATGTTCCTATTGGCATTTTCTTGATTGTTTTGGCTTTGTTTTTGTAGGTCTTTCCTTTCTCTTGTGTTTACTGGCTATATAAGTCCCTTTAGTATTTATTGTAAGCCTGGTTTGGTGGTGCTAAATTCTCTTAACTTCTGCTTGCCTGTAAAACTTTTGATTTTTCCATCAATTTTGAATGAGATCTTTGCTGGGTATAGTAATCTTTATTGTGGATTTTTCTCTTTCAGTACTTTAAATATATCCTGCCATTCCCTTCTGGCCTGCAGAGTTTCTGAGGAAAGATCTGCTATTAATTGTATGGGTTTTCCCTTGTATGCTACTTGTTCTTTTTTCCTTGCTGCTTTTAATATTCTTTTTTTGTGCTTAATCTCTGTTAGCTTGATTAATATGTGTCTTGATGTGTTTCTCCTTGGGTTTATCCTGTAAGGGACTGTCTGCACTTCTTAGAATTGATTGACTATTTCCTTTCACATGTTGCAGAACTTTTCAACTATAATTTCTTCAAATTTTTTCTCAGTGCCTTTCTTTTTTTCTTCTTCCTCTGGGACCCCTATAACTTGAATGTTGGTACATTTAATATTGTCCTAAAGGTCTCTGAGGCTCTCCTCAATTCTTTTCCCTTTATTCTGCTCTTCAGCAGTTATTTCCACCATTCTCTCTTCCGGCTCCCTCCTCATTCAGAGGAATAACCTCAGTTATTCTGCTATTGGTTCCTTCTAGAGTATTTTAAATTTCAGTAATTGTGTTTTCATCTCTGTTTGCTTATTGTTTATTTCTTCTATGCTCTTTGTGATTATATTAGCTGTGTTAAATAGTTCTTACATTTTCTCCATTCTATTTTCAAGTCTTTGAAGCATCTTTACTCCAAATTATTCTGAATTCTCTTCCAGATAGGTTGCTTATTTCCTCTTTGTTTATTTGATCTTGTGAGTTTCTATCTTGTTCTTTCATTTGTGCTGTATTTCTCTGTCTTTTCTTTCTTTTTTTTTTTCTTAACTTGCTCCTCTTGAGGTCTCATTTCCCCAGGCTTTAGTGTTGTATTCCCTCTTCCTTTTGGTTTTTGCCCTTGGAGGGAAAGGTTGATTGAGTAGTTTGTGTTGATTTCTTGTTAGGGGTGACTTGTGCTTGTGTTCTAATGGGAGGAAATCAAGCAGATCAAGCAGGTAATTATAGACATAATGGGAAATGTACACATGCTTCCACACATACAATTATAACCAAAGTATTCTAAAGGAAAGAGTACAGGACACTGACTTGGTGAACAAGGGAAACCAAAAATGATATTAGCCAATTAACAGCAGAGCTAGCTATTGCTCAATCTGGATATGTGAGAATGAGCAGAGGGCCAACTGGGGAATACAGCAAAGACAGCTCAACAATTTAACTTATTTGGTGAAAAAAGAAAGAGTAAAGGAAACAAGGGAGAAGACAAGAAGAGGAAAAAAAAGAGGAGAAGGGAGGGAACAGAGAAAATGAGAGAGTGAAAGAGTGGGTAGGAAAAAAGAGAGAAAAGAAACAATAGAAAAGCAAAGATAAATAGACATATGTGAAAAAGATTTATATATGTTCATGAATAGCTACAGCCAGTAAAGAACTATAGGAAAAACAGTTGAATATATAAAAAACAAAATCAAAGAACTCATCAAAAAAAAATGTGAACAAAAATAAAAAAAATCTTAAAAAGATTTTTTTTTTGTAACAAGAAAAATAAAAAGGAAAACCCCACAGCACCACAAAAGGCTAATATGAAGGTAGAAATATTCAGGGGGAATAAACAGAGTGATTTATAAAAATAAATAAAAAAGTTCTTAAAGTCGTAGTTCTTGGTTGTGGAGTCTGCCTGTGTTGATGGGGTTGGTTGGTGTCCCGTGTTGTTTTCCTGATTGGGAGAGCTTGTGTCTGTGTTCTGGCTGATGGAGCTGGATCTCATCTCTCTGAAGAGCAGTTCAGCGTCCAATAGGAGATTTTCTGGTGTCTATGGGTTCAGTATGTCTTCGGGTAGTCCTTCTGGTTTTGGTCGTGTTAGACACATCTATTTCTGCAGCTGCTTCAAAGTGGCCCTCTCAGCATATCTTCACATCCGCCAGCCCCTTACTTGTCTCTGGGATCATTGCCGGTGCTTCTGTTCTGCCCTGCACAGCTGGCTGAAGCCTGCTAGGTAGGGTTTTGGGTGGGTCTTTTCTCAACTCCCCAACTGTGCCCTCTGCATTGGGGAGGCTTGTGTGCACTTGTTCCATCTCACCGGCCTGCCCTTTTTGTCATGGGGCTTGTGTGTTCCCCTCTCGACGTACACCCCCGGCCGGCCCTTTGCACCTCAAGGGTCGTGTGTGCTGGAGAGGTTTATATGCCTCCCCACTCTTGGTTCCCCAAGCCTGCCGTCTGGTTGGGGCCACAGTCTGAACTATTAACGGGCTGAGAAGTGCAGCTTTCTCTGTTTTCTGCCTTCCAAGTCCCTGCTTTGTTCAGTTTTCCAAGATTCCACAGCTCCCCCTTGGCCCTGCCTGCAAGAGAACTTCCCTGTTCATGCGAACTCTTGTTTCAGGCCTCCCTCCCTCCCCAGGGCACAAGTTCCTTTCCAGAAATTCTCCATGTTTTCCCTTTTTATGTCTCCATCCTCTCTCCCATCTCATTTCAGGGAGCTTAGCCTGTCCCCCTGGAGGCCTGGGGTCTTCTGCTGTTGCCTAGAGGTTGCTTTGTAGGGGTTGTTCCATATCTTGATGAATTTTTGATGTATTTGTGGGGAAGCTGGTGATCTCCCCATCTTACTCCTCCATCATCTTCTTCTGCCCTGCATAAAAGATTTTAATTTTGGTAAAGTCCACTTTATCATTTTTCTCATTGGTGAATTGTGATTTAATGCAAAGCGTTTGCCTGGCCCTAGATTCCAATGATTTCTCCTATTTTTTTTCTAAAAGTTTTCTGTTTTATATTTAAGTTTTTTGTCCTTTTTGAGTTAATGTTTTTTTTTTAGCTTTCATTTTATTTTTTATTTTTTTACTTTATTTTACTTTATAATACTGTATTGGTTTTGCCATACATCAACATGGATCTGCCACAGGTGTACACGTGTTCCCAATCCTGAACCCCCCTCCCCTGCTCCCTCCCCATACCATCCCTCTGGGTCATCCCAGTGCACTAGCCCCAAGCATCCTGTATCCTATATCGAACCTAGACTGGTGATTTGTTTCTTATATGATATTATACATGTTTCAATGCCATTCTCTCAAATCATCCCACCCTCTCCCTCTCCCACAGAGTCCAAAAGACTGTTCTATACATCTGTGTCTCTTTTGCTGTCTCGCATACAGGGTTATCATTACCATCTTTCTAAATTCCATATATATGTGTTAGTATACTGTATTGGTGTTTTTCTTTCTGGCTTACTTCACTCTGTATAATCGGCTCTAGTTTCATCCACCTCATTAGAACTGATTCAAATGTATTCTTTTTAATGGCTGAGTAATACTCCATTGTGTATATGTACCACAGGTTTCTTATCCATTCATCTGCCGATGGACATCTAGGTTGCTTCCATGTCCTGGCTATTATAAACAGTGCTGCGATGAACATTGGGATACATGTGTCTCTTTGAATTCTGGTTTTCTCGGTTTGTATGCCCAGCAGTGGGATTAATTTTTGAATAAGGGGTGAGACTTACTTTGCTGTTCATTATTTTGCTTATGGATACCCAGTCACTCCAGCATCATTGTTGAAAAGGCTTCCATGGAGTTGTTTTAGTACCTTTGTCAAAACCAGTTGGGCATATTTGTGTGGTTCTTTACCCTGTTCCATTGATGTACATGTCTGTGTCTACCATTCATCAATACCATACAGTGTTGATTACTGCAGCTATAGAATCAGTCTTAAAATCTGGTGAGCTTGTTCCTCTCACTTCATTCTTCTTGGTCAAAATTGTTTACCTCTTCCAGTTCCTTTGCATTTCTATATAAATTTTAGAATAATCTTGCCTATTCTTCAAATAATGTCTTGCTAAAATTTTGATAGGAATTGTGTTAAACCTAGTATCAACTTAACGGAGAACTGACTTCTTTATTATCTTGAGACTTCCAAGCCTTGACAATGTGTCTCTTTATTTATTTAGCCTTTGACTTCTTACATCAGCATTTTTCAGTTTTCAGCAAATAATTTCTATATATGTTTTGTTAGATTTATATATTGCCTAAATATTTTAAAATTTTAAAGACTTGTAAAATGATATTATTTTAAAATGTCTGTGTCCATATGCTCATTGCTTGAATATACACATGCAATTGATTTTTCCTTTCCATTTATCTTCTATCCTGCAATCTTGCTGAGCTCACTCTGAAGTATTTTTATAGGTTTCTTAGGATTTTGTACACAGATGATGATATCACCTGCAAATAAATAGAGTCTCTTGGTCATAGTGTATAAATCTCTTCCAATTAATGGATTTTATATTTGTATACTTATTTCTTAGCTGAGTAGTGGATACAAGGATTTTCATTATTCTTTCTTATGAAAGAATAATGCACTATGCTAATGAATTTTGTGTCTGCACTCATGAGAAGTCCTAGTTCTGTATCTTCTTTTTCTGCTTATTTTTATTCCTGTCTTCATGTCCTCAAGAGTCAGGAAGATGCCTTCCTCTTTTATTCTCTAGATGAGATTGTATAGAATCAGTGTTCTTTCTTTTTATTTATTTTTAAACTTTTTAGTTTGTATTGGAGTATAGCCTATTAACAATATTGTGATAGCTTCAGGTGGACATAAAAGGTACTCAACCATATATATCATTCATTTTAAATTGTTGGGTAAAATTCTCCAGTAAAAAGATTTTCCTGGAGATTTATTTTTTGGGTGTTTAAAAAATTACAAATTTGATTTCCTAAGTAGCAATAGGACTATTTCAGCTATCTATTTCATTATTAAGCGAGTCATGGTAATTTGTATTTTTTGTGGAAATGAAGTAAGATTAAATCTTTTCATCCTAGCCAGCAATAAATTTTTGATGTTACCATACACCCTTATTTCAAAGATAAAAAAGAAGCTGAGAAAGAATAATGAAAATCCTTGTATCCACTTCTCAGCTAAGAAATAAATATAAAAACATGATTAAAGGCTGTGCATTCTACTTGCTTTTTCTTTGCTCTCACTTCTAGCATTATTACTACTATCCTGGGTTTGATGTTTATTATTCTCTTAGACGTCAAAGTCATTGATTTTAAAAAAATACTTTTTATGATTGACCAATACAGTCCCCAGATTTATGCTGCTTGAACTGCTCGACTTGACTGGCACGTATTGACAAAAATGATATCACATGACATTATTTGGGGTTGTTTCCGAAGCTCTCCTAGTATTTACTCAATTATCAAGGGACACATGTGTAAAGTTGGAAAGAACGTGGACATGTCAAGTCAGGCTCAGGCAGAACCACAGTCGACTGTTACGTGGAATAAGGTAAGATCTCAAGTAAAAGTACCACAGTGTTAGAACACTGGCAGACAGATTGCCTGGCTGAAATGAAGTAATGATTCTTAGATTGATTTATTGTTGTTGTGATTTTTTCTAGCAAGTAATACTTTTTACACTGAATAGATCTGCTGCCTTCTCCTTTCTCTCTCTCTTTCTTTTTTTAAAGGGACTGTATCTGATTTTGCCTCAGGGCTTTTGATAAAGTTTATTCTTTCTCATTTGCTCAATGATGAAAGCTTCATAAGCAAAACTAAATTCCTCTAAGGAAAAATTCCTTTTGTCTTGCATAAATTAAGAGTTTTAGTGACTGGCAAGAGACCATTTTGAATTAATAACTCAGAAGTGGTTTGAAAGTGAGTCATGAGCTGAAACAAGAGAGGATAAAAACTTGGTACTAAAACAAATTGACTTGAAAAATAGGACTTTGTGTGTTCAAAACTTAAGTGACTTTCAAGAAATAATAGCTCCTTACTATATGTCTTACTTCCTTTTTGGGTCATATAGTTTCAATGTAACTGCTTCTTCCATTTAAGTTTTTCATCAAAATGAGGTGATTGGCCTCAGATTCTAGGGTTCCTAAAATATACACAAACCTGTATACATTTGAATGGCAGTTTTTATGAAAATTTTGACAAAATAAAAATGTGTGAAGTGTTACAAAGCTGTTTTCTGAAACAACTTGGCTAATTGTTATAGTTAATACAGCTATACAAAACTTGTGAGTACATAGAAAGAACGAATAGAAGCAAATCAGAACTGTGAAAATACTTTTGATATATTTTAGTTGGTGGATTTGTGAGCAGTTTTCTCCTTTTCAGGTTTTACCTTTATTGATTTCAGAAATTCTTTTTCAGAAGTCAGTAGGGCATGAACAAATGTTTATAGTCATTGAAATGTAATTTTAAAATAATCATCATACTGAACAATCACACGAGTGAACTTTAGTGTGTCATGTTTATTTTGATTAGAGACACCACATTTCCTGGAAACCACCACCTTTTCTCTCTCCCTCCCTCCATCCTCTTTTCTCCACTGGAACCATACAGCTCCTCATCCACGGCCTGACACACAGTACACGCTCAGGGGACATTTGTTGAACAAATGACACTTTATCAATTAGACATTATTCTGAAAGAAGTCATCTTTCCTCCAGGGACCATTCTGTTTCACCCCCAGGCAGAGTTCCATCCCCTGGGGCAGTGAGTTCCAGGTCCTCAGTGGACCAAGGGTCAGTGTGAGTGTGTGACTGACCAAGGGCAATGTGAGCGTGTGACTTGACTCCCTCTGGTCTACCTGTGGCCAGTGATTCTTGGAATTACTGGAAAGTGTTTAAGCTCCTCACGCACAAGAGGGAGTGTTCTTGGACAGTTTCTGCTCCTAGTCCTAACCATTCACCTCACTGCCCTCCTTCCCTTATACATTAATAGTGAATCAAAACTATATTAATGGTAAACTCTTCAGTGTAAATTATGTTAAATGGGTATCAAACAGCAAAAATAATAATGCCATAGGAAACAGGAAAAGTAGGAATTTGCAAATGTGTATCGTATTTTCTTAGGGATTGAAAAATGGTAGAACATAAGATGTATTTATAGCCAAACAAATGTGGAACCAGAGATTTAAGGATGAATGGAATTCAGCACACACGACTCTGGCCTGGTATATTTAATCCCACATTAAAATTAGTAATTAATTAATCAGGCTTCAAGGTAAGGTTTGCTGCTGTAAGCACAACTATCTCAATATTTGGAAGCATTTATACTTGGCCAGTGTTATTGGCATTGCTTTATATCTTATCATCACTCTGGTTATAGTGTTGTAGACCTCTGCAAGTTGATTATTAGTGGTGACTGTTTAAAAAGATAGATTGTCATAGATTTATACAAAATGAAATCCTTTTTCTCAGTCAGTCAGCTCAACCTGGAGGTAAGAGAGTCCATTTACAGGCAGACTCCTGGAGACTGAACCCAGCCTCGGCCATGTCATAAGAATGCAGATACCTGAGTGCCATGTCCCCACGTGGAGCCTGTCTGTACATGTGAGCTGACACTAGAATTACTTTTTTGCAGATAAGTTTAGGAGTTTTTGCCTTGCTGACAATCAGCAGTTGAAATAAATGAGTTCAACTACAAGCATATGGAGTGCTGTTATGGGCCTTGCCTGTTTTTTGGTTTTCTTAGAAATAGGCAGATTTCCTAAACAGGGTTTTGCATATTTATTTTTTCCTTTTAGTTTTCCCAGATCTTATGGGTCTATAAAAGATACTGAGTAACTTTTCTCATTATAAATACAGGCCTGGTTATAAAATAGGTTTCTTTACTCAAATTGCACCCTTTGAAGATGTCACTGTTTTGGTATTGTATAGGAAGTCATGTATCAATAGGTTCTCGTCTTTCCACTGGCAAATTCTTCTGAGACATCAAACTTGTGCATATTACATTTCTTTGGGTCTTTTATATAAAAAACATATTTTTATTAGTGAAATATCAATCTTCACATATTTATAATAATGTATGATAAAAATGAATTCTCTATAGAACACTATTATTTGAATTATGACAGTGTAGGTGCTACTGCTAAGTCGCTTCAGTCATGTCTGACTCTGTGCGACCCCACAGAAGGCTGCCCACCAGGCTTCCCTGTCCCTGGGATTCTCCAGGCAAGAATACTGGAGTGGGTTGCCATTTCCTTCTCCAATGCATGAAAGTGAAAAGTGAAAGTGAAGTCGCTCAGTCATGTTCGACTCTTAGCGACCCCATGGACTATAGCCTACCAGGCTCCTCCGCCATGGGATCTTCCAGGCAAGAGTACTGGAGTGGGTTGCCATTGCCTTCTCCACAGTGTAGCTAGTAACCAGCAATTATTTATTCTAGTAGGATCAGAAATTCTTTATCAAATGGTAATTCTTCATGTTACAAAATCCTGGTCTTATTCTGTTATTCTCTATGAATTCATGTGTTGTCTGATTTAAAATCTGTGGGTTCTGTTCTGAGATAGCCATGTGTTTTCAAAACTTTAAATTTCAAGATCAGTAACTAGCATTTCCAGATTTTGGAGAGTTTAAAAATTATAAAGAAAAAAATCATCAAGATAAATAGCATCTCTCAAACATCAAAATCTGAAAGTAAATAGTTGCTGTCTGTCCTTCCCAGTCTCTGAAGAAACAGTGGAGCCTGCAAGGCAATGACTACCTGTGTTTTTAACGATGCAAGATGGCAAGAGAGGTAGCCTTGTTCTGTTCAAAGGCAATCACATCACACAGGCAGTCGCTAGTGTCTGTGTGCTTGGAGGTATTTATACCTGGTTCCCTAGGATAATCCTCAACTGTAAGGGGTTGTCTTTGTCGGGAGATTTAATGTGAAAAGACCTGTTTAGTTGTGAGCATTACATTTTCTGGCTGCTTTTCTGTAGGGTAGGGAGGGGGTGAAGAATACTCAGTCCCCTTCGCAGCTGTGGCAGGAACTGCTGTCCCTGAGTTTTCGTACTTTGTGGTGAGCCTGGCCTCAGGGGCACAGGTCCCATCCTTCCACCTAGGTCTGTCCCCTGTCCCAAGAGCCAGGCATTCAACGCGGTGGGCACAGAGCAGTCGGCTGTCCCCACACCCAGCTCCCTTTTCCTGCAAGGAGTCACATTCAGTCTTGAGTTTATCCTCCATGGAAGTGATGGGGGGTGGTCACAGACATGCAGGAGGTGTTGAAAAATTGATGTCCATTGGACTTTTAGTTTTTTATACGTACGATTACAATGTTGTGTTAGTTTCTACTGTATAACAAAGTGAATCGGTTATATGTATACATATATCCACTCTTTTTTAGATTCTTTTCCCATATAGGCCATTACAGAGCATTGAGTAGAGTTCCCTGTGCTATAAATTGACATTCTGGTGGGTTTTTTCCTTTTCTTATTGGAGCATAATTGCTTTACAATGTTGTGTTAGTTTCTGCTGTACAACAACGCGAATCAACTCTAAGTATACATATATCCCCTCCCTCTTGAGTCTCCCTCCCCGCCCCCATCCCTTCCCTATGTGTCGTCACAGAGCCCTGAGCCGAGCCCCTGCGTTATACAGCAGCTCCCCACTGGCTGTTCATTTTGCGCGTGGTAGTGCGTATATGTCGGCGCTGTGCTCTCAGTTCGTCCCATCCCCCTCGTCCCCCACTGTGTTCACCCATCCATTCTCTGTATCCGCATCTCTCTTCCTGCCCTACAGATACGGTCATCTGTACTTTTGGTTTTTTTTTTGAGAGTTTATTCTGTAACCTGGCTGAGATCTTTCCCCATTTTCTGTTAATGCCAAGACTTAACAAAGGAAAATGATCTCCTTCTTCCTCCACCTCTGCAAAACTGTGTGTGAAAAGATGGAAAATATGCTCAGAATTCCTGATTATTCTCTTCCGAATGTTATTAATTGAGAAGATTTCTGAGACAAATAAGATATTAATAGTATTGTTTTGTTCTAATATGCCGAATAAACTGAACTTGTTTTGCATAATACAGTGCTGTTCTGAAGAAATCTCTTTGCAATTTGTACAAAAACAAAACAATACTGAAACCAGATGAATAAATAAAAAGGTTACTTTATTTTACCCTAAAACTAGGAAACTTAAAAATTGATAGTTAAAATGACATAAAAATAAGAGTTAATGTTAAGGATATTTGTTATATTTTTAATATTCTTAAAAAATGAACTAAAATATGGGTATGCTTAATTGTTTTTCATATATGAATTTAAAATATTTATTCATGATCATTTTTATTTCATATGTTTCTTAAAATTTAAACTTCTTGAACAATCATCATGAGAAAATTTACTATGTCAAAGATTATCAATTCTAAGTGAAAAGCGTCCTTTGTCTATAAAATTGAAGTTGACAGAAGTCTCACACTTTCAAGAGCTATAGAAACAGCATGAATTATTTTTCAGTGAAATGTTACTGAGAGTTCAATTCTTGCTTTAAGACATATCCATAGGGTTGTAATAATATTTACTCTGTTTTAATGTTTAACATTAAAGCAAGGTGGCTGAAAAGATAGGCTTTTCATATCTTGCCCAAGATGACAAATTGCTAGTGTGCTTGAATCCTATTTGAATCAGGGTTGTAAAAGAGGAAATATTTCACATAGCTTTACCAGATTCTGGAACGCTTTAATTCCCTAAATAATGCTTGGTGGGAGCTTTACTTTAGGATAATTGCCCACTTGTCCGCAGTGGACAGTATCATGTCGACAGTGTATAACGTTGTTATTGTCTTAGAAGTTTTTACAACACCATTTATAGCACACCATTCTTAACTTCAAGGTCGGTTTGATATTTTCCATCATGGAATTGACTTTTAAAGCCATACAGGGTAGCCAAGCTGGGGCTGGCTTTGCTGACTCATCCACTCTTGATGCTGGGCAGAAGGTTGAAAGCAAAATTAACAACACACAAAGGCATGGATTTTCACAGTAAGATATTTTGATTACACAATTGTTGTCCCTTCAGTTCTCCTTACTTTTCAATGATCTCCGTAAATCAGAACAGGATGGTGGAGACTGTGGCGTGTTTCCAGTCTGTGTGCAGGGACCACCTTGGACTGGAGGCCATAGAAGTTGGGTTGGCCTCAAAGAGAAGGAAACTTGTTCCTGCAGAATCTGCTGCTGCTGCTGCTGCTAAGTCGCTTCAGTCGTGTCCGACTCTGTGCGACCCCAGAGATGGGCTCCACCATCCCTGGGATTCTCCAGGCAAGAACACTGGAGTGGGTTGTCATTTCCTTCTCCAATGCATGAAAGTGAAAAGTGAAAGAAGTCGCTCAGTCATGTCCGATTCTCAGCGACCCCATGGACTGCAGCCCACCAGGATCCTCCATCCATGGGATTTTCCAGGCAAGAGTACTGGAGTGGAGTGCCACTGCCTTCTCCGCAGAATCTAAGTGGCATTAATTTATACCACAGGTCTGTTCTGATGCTCCCACCCCAGGGAGCAGGTTTTGAGGTGCCAGCCTCTGCCAGACAGCCTCTGTCAGACAGGCCTCTGCCCAGTGGTCGGTCCTGCCAGGCCTTGTCAGGTCTAACGCACCTGGTTGTATGCCATTGCCCACAGGTGAGCATCAGGCTTTGGGAGGCACTGTTTTTATTATAGTTGGCATACGAGCATCTTGAGACCAGTGAAGCTGTTTGATTCCACAAATGCCTCAAGTGTCCCGATGGAGGCACCTGGTTCAATCAACTGTGGTTGTTGTTGTTCAGTTGCCAAGTTGTGTCCACCTCTTTGTGACCCTATGGACGCCAGGCCTCCCTGTCCCTCACTGTCTCCTAAAGTTTGCCCAAGTTCATGTCCATTGCATCAGTGTTGCCATCCAGCCATCTCATCCTCTGATGCCCTTTTCTTCTGCCCTCAATCTTTCCCAGCATCAGGGACTTTTCCTTGATGAAAAGCTTGAATCGGCTGTTAGTGTCAATCAATAGTTGATTGATGTTCACATCAATCAACTATGATGTCTTAATTTTATATGAAAGGGAATGAAAAATGATGACAGAGAAAACCACATTAGTGTTTGATTCATGCATTATCTTAACCCCAGTTTCTGAAAATTAAAACTCATTCCATCAGCTCTGTAGCCCTGCAGGAAGGGAGACACATGGTTGAGCAAATAAAAAGTGACAAGAGGCCAATTAGAATCCGGATGTCAGTCAGTTATCCCCAAGGTCCAGGCTCAGAGGGCATTGGTGCTGTTCATTCTGCAGAAGCAGAATGCAAAATAATGAGCTCAACACTTGAAAGCATGACATTGAATTTAGCATCAGTTTCATGGATTTTATAGTTGTGAGTCTTAGTAGCTGTGTTTTAGGCATGAAAAGATAAATACCTGACTTCTTTGCTGGCTCAGACAGTAAAGAATCTTCCTGCAATGCAGGTGACCTGGGTTCAATCCCTGGGTCAGAAAGATCCCCTGGAGATAGGAATGGTAACCTATTCCAGTATTCTTGCCTGGAGAATTCCATGGACAGTGGAGCCTGGCCAGCTACCGTCTGTGCAATTGCAGAGTCAGACATGACTGAGTGACTGACACTTTCACTTTCACTATAGTATATGTGTGTGCTGCTGCTAAGTTGCTTCAGTCGTGTCCGACTCTGTGCGACCCCATAGATGGGGCAGCCCACCAGGCTCCTCTGTCCACCGGATTCTCTAGGCAAGAATACTGGAGTGGGTTGCCATTCCCTCCTCCAGGGGATCTTCCTGACCCAGGAATCTAACCTGGGTCTCCTGCGTTGCAGGCAGACCCTTTACCATCTGAGCCACCAGGAAGCCCATTATATATATGAAATAAAGGAGCAAGAGCCATTTGTTGCCTTTTTTCCAGTGTACCTTGGCTTACTGCCCTGGCTCCTATCACTCACATCTCTTCAGTTACTCTATGTCAGTGTTCTCTCCCCTGAAAACCAAACTTTATCCTGTCTTTCAATCCTTCACTATTTTCCTTTCCATAATTTCACCTTTTACTTTTTAATTTCCCTTTTCAGTTGTTTTCCTATCTTTTTGTTTATGAAAAGAGGAAAAATCTGTCTTGGGCTTACCTGTCTTTAACCCTAATACTTACTTGTTAATGAGCCTTTTAAGCAAAAAGAAAACGTTTCTCAGGACTAGAGATTTCAAAGAGTTACTGTATGTTGGTAAAATCTAATAAAATTGTTTATTTTTTCAGTGTTTGTATTTTATCCTGACTGTGAAACATAACTCAAAAGCAAATTTCTCATCCATGCTTACCACTGGGGTGAAAAAGGGGAGGGGATTTTCTTGTTAATAGCTGTCATGTGGTAAAGGTCCAAATCTTATGTCCGTGAAAGATTTTCTCTGAATGGTTTTTCAAATATGCCAGTGTTCCTTGCACATGAATCACTGGCAGACGTGAAACTGTTCCTTTTGCTGTGTGAAGTCTGTCCTTGTCTGTTGCCTCCTGGGTGTACCTATGTCATATTCTTCATTCTCTGTCATCATTTATATTTTTATATTTCTGTTTCTTCTTGTTCTCTTTAAATTTATTTTTAGTCCCATCTCTTTCCCTCTTTCTCTAACTGATCACAAGGTAGAGCTTGAATGACTATTGTTGTGCATAGAGTTCTGTGTTCTGTACTCTGCTTTTGAAAACTGGATGACTTACGTTTTTAGTTCTCTGTAAACTATCCTGTGAAGTAGCTTAGATTATTTTCTTCCTGTAAAGTGGATGTAGAAAGAAATGTGCTTCCTCCTATAAAAGCAAAAAGTGGATAAGGCTGTAAGGAAAAAAGGAGACAATTTATTCTCCCCACTTGCTTAATTTTGTGTGCCATTTCAGTTACAGGGATAATGTATCTTAAAGACAGAGCATTATAGCTGTCCAAAATGCGTGATGTTTTAATTGTAGAAGAATTTTAAAAGAAAAAAGTTATGAGTCATTAAAATCTTTCAGGAAGCATTTAGAGTCCTGAGGTAAGTGTTTAGTGAAAAGTATTTTGAGGCAAATTTCCTTCAAGTGAAGAGACTAACTTTTCTTTCTGGTGTTTTAGTGACTGTCAGTTAACCATAGGGCTTCCCAGGTGGCTCTGTGGTAAAGAATATGCCTGCCAATTTCAGAAGACGCAGCTTCGATGCTTAAGTCGGAAAGATCCCCTGGAGAAGGAAATGGCAGCCCACTCCAGTATTCTTGCCTGGGAAATCCCATGGACAGAGGAGCCTGGCAGGCGGCAGTCCATGGGGTCGCAAAAGAGTTTGACACACCTTAGCAACTAAACAACAAAAATTAACCATAGTGTTATACCACGTGTGTTTCTGATCTGACCGTCATGCTGTACGTGTGACTGCTCGGATGGGAGGGTATAGCGTGTCACGGCTTCTCTGAAGCTGAAGCAGCTGCTCGGGAGGGGACATCTCCCCCCTTCCCCCTTGAGTCCTGTGGCTGAACTAATGATCCAGTTGACACCAGAAAGGTTCAGTTCAGTTCAGTTCAGTCGTTCAGTTGTGTCCGACTCTTTGAGACCCCATGAACTGCAGCATGCCAAGCCCCCCCGTCCATCACCAACTCCCGGAGTTCACTCAGACTCACGTCCATCGAGTCAGTGATGCCATCCAGCCATCTCATCCTCTGTCGTCCCCTTCTCCTCCTGCCCCCAATCCCTCCCAGCATCAGCGTCTTTTCCAATAAGTCAACCCTTTGCATGAGGTGGCCAAAGTGCTGGAGTTTCAGCTTTAGCATCGGTCCTTCCAAAGAAATCCCAGGGCTGATCTCCTTTAGAATGGACTGGTTAACAGACAGAAAAGAAACAAATTTTGATTCAGGCAGCTTTTATACTTTTTAGACAAAGACACAATAAATTGGTGAGGAATTGACAGGATAAGAGACTTAGGTTTTGGTATCCAATTATGGAAGAATCTAAACAGAGTTTGGGCTTGGGGGAGTCAATTAGAAAAGTCACAAGTCTTGTTTCTGGAGGTTTTTTCCCTTGAAATCTCCATCTCTGGTGTTAAAAGCAAGCTTCTCTCTGGGTGCAGAGAAAGAAACTCTCAAATGAAAGATTGATTTCCTGCTTCAGAGAGACAGAAATGATTCTTCTTGTGTTGACCACTTCTAGCTAACTTTAATTCAGAATAATCAATATTGTACCCCTGTACATGTGAGGTGACCTACCCTGGGCCCCGATGAATTCCTCTTGAGGCAGAAAAAGTGTGATTTTGTGTCACATTCACAAGGGCATTGTGCTTTTTTGAATGATTCATATTTTCTCTCTAAAAGTTACTAAATGATCATATTTGTACTAAAAATTCAGAAGAGTCTCAGAAAGCTTTTCCATAAGGACATTTTATCACAAAATGGCATTCCTCAACATTTCCTCAATGTTTGTGGTAGAGGCTTTTGTTTCTTTTAAATCATAATTGCTACATTATCTGTCCTTCATCCTGAATCAGATGGGCAGGTACAGCCCTGGGGAGAGGGGAAACATTCAGGAGCTTCTGCCTTCTCTAAATGGTCCAGCTGAATCAAAATTCTTATTATTATCCATCCTTTCCAAGCAGACATTAAGGCAAACAGCCCTTATGAAATTAGATATGGATCGACATTGTTGTCTTTGGGGCATGAAATAGCTCATTTCAAGGTCTGTGAATCTTTTCTCTCGATTCTTTGTACATCAAAACAGCAACAAAAATACCACTTTGAAGCATGGCTAGACTTTGTTTCCTCTTATTATTCCATGAGTGTTTCTGTTTGGCAGTCATAGAAGGATTAGAAGTTAAATGTAAACAGTTAACCTTTGCAGTCATCAAAGTCAGGAGACCCCGTGAAGACAGTTTCCACGCTTGCCCTGGGCAGGGCTCTCGAAGTCAGTCCTTATTTTGGGCAGTGCTGTGGTCAAGGGCATCTGCAGGCTTCAAGTTTGTGCCTGCGCTCAGCAGAAAGGAGGTCGGTCTGCGCTGTCACCGTTGCCCACAGGAGCAGTGCCCATCATGTGCCATCTCAGAGTATACAAATCTTGACAGTCGTAACCATGCTGCCTTTACACCAGTTTAATATTTGAACGGTTTCCAGGTGCCGCTAGTAGAGAACCTGGCTACCAATGCAGGAGATATAAGAGATGTGAATTTGACCCCTGTGTATGTTGCTGAGTGTTAGGTTTGGGGAGGAAATTGGTCAAGTGAAGTGATATACCAAAGATACTAATAGAGAATTTGCTTTATATTGTTGCTCGGGGTTAACTGGGGCTTCCCTGGTGGCTTAGCGGTAAAGAACCTGCCTGCCCATGCAGGAGATGCAGGTTCAATCCCTGGATTGGGAAGATCCCTGGAGAAGGAAATTGCAACCCACTCCAGTTTTCTTCCCTGGGAAATCCCATGGACCGAGGAGCCTGGCCAGCTACAGTCTGTGGGGTCATAAAAGAGTCATACACAACAGCATACACACACACACGGGCTAGTTATAACTAAGAAAGAGGAGTGACAGTCAACAATTTAAAAAGTTAAAAAAATAGGGCTAGCATCCTCTTGAGTCATGCAGGTGAATCAATAAGTTTCTGAGAATGTATTGATCTCAGACTCGCCTCTGATGAGGCTGGAGCTCACGACTCGTACTGTTTCAAACATCAGCTCTGTGGCATTAATAAGTTACTCAATATGGTACCTGTGCTGTGCATGTTTGAAAGACTCTCAATATTCTCAGAGCTCTAGGGTGAGCCACAGTGCAAGCAGCAAGTGACAACAGGGACGGGCATGTTTAATGTTTAGCTAAATTGGTTATGACCTGAGAAACAGATCAATACCGAAGGACTGAAATGAACAAAACCAAGATTATACTATCAGGGAAAGCTCAGTGTTCTGCTTTTTAAAACCTCAAGCTACCATGTATTTTCTGAACTCTCACAACTCATGGCCATTAATTTCACCTTTTTAACTTTCTGATTTCCATTAACCATTATTGCTCATGCTGTATAATTTAAGCTTAACCATTCAGAATATAACATAACTTCATAACTTATTCTAAGATATTTAATTTAACAATACGTTCAAAGATAAAAATCAAAATTACCTTACATTAAAAATGAGCAGAAAAACTGTTTTAGAAATTAGGGGTGAATTTAGCATGAAATTATGGGAGCTAATAATCACATTAGTTTCCTAGGGCTCCCCTGACAAGAACCACAACTGGAAGGCTGAAGATAGTAGAAATGACCTCTGTTTGGAGGGTAGAAAAGCCTGATTCAAGGAGTCAGTGGAACCCTGCTCCCTCTGGAACTTGTAAGGGCGGATCCTTCCCTTAGTTTCTGGTGGTTTGCTAGCAACCCTTGGTCTTCCTTGGCTTGTGGCTGACACGTGCCGTCGGCCTCCATCACACCGAGGTGTATTCTCTGTGTGTCTGTGTCTGCATTTTCCTCTGCTCACAAGGACATCAGTCATAGTGGAATAGAGCCCAGTTTATGGACTCAACTTGATACCATCTGAAAGGATTCTGCTTACACATTATGAGACCCCATGGACGGGTGCTGGAGATGAGGGCTTCCACAAACATTTCTTGAGGACACAGTTTGGCAAAAACAATAATCAAACTTTATTTATTAATGTAGCACATTATCCACTTATCTTGTTGGAATTGCAGAACAGGGCACAAAGCAATAAAGAGAAACAAAACACTTTGGCAAAATAGTCTAGATGTTGTGACCTCAAATGGGAAGGAAGCTTTTCAGAATAAATTTCTGACACATGTTCTTCAAACCAAGCCTCGTATTTACTTTATAAATAAATCTAGACAGTTCCAAATCCCATGGAGTCACTCAGAGAGTATAAAAGGAGGGAATGCAGAACTCTTATTGTCTGAGGACAGCAACATTTCAAAATTAGAAAAAAAAAGCAGTATGAAAAAAGCAACTTTTATAAGATAATATCTCACAGAAATTTAGATAAAAATTCTAAACAAGGTATTGAAAATCCAAGTTGAGCAATATGTATATAAAACATGACTAAAATAAGTTCACTCTGTGAATGTAATTGGTACCAAAATTTTAAATATTCATATAATTATGTCATGAATAGATTAAACAGGAAAAAAAAAGATCATTTCAGTATTTGTAGGAAAAATATTCCATGAAAAGTGTAACATCTCTCTTGAATTTAAGAAAAGTTCTTAATGTTCTAGGAAAAACAGAGCATCCTAAATTAATAGAGAAAAATCTACTACAAACAATTAATTAAATGTTAAAAACATTTCACTTAAAAGCATAAATAAGACAAAGATGGCAGCTATCGTGAGTCATAGTCAAAGTTGTACAGTCAATGCCCATGTCCTCAGTTCTACATCCATGGATTCAATCAACCACAGCTCATAAAAGAAAAAAAAAATTCCAGCAAATTTCAAAAAGGAAGGATGTCAAACACTGCCTAGAATTAAGTTTTTAATTAGCATTGTGCTAAAAATTACTCTTTCCTTAAAAATGTTCTTCCAGATAGCTTCCATTTGTGAATTATAAAGAAAGTAGTTAAAAGTTTAACTGTTTTTATTGCACCTTGGCAGATGTAACTCACATACTATTTCATTTAATTAATTCTTATAAATTATTTTTAGCACTCTGGACTTATTGCAACACATCATTGGGTTAATATGTTTAAGGGTAATAATTTAAGAATATATGTAGTCAAAGACTAAATGAGTTGGGAAAGCTTTGGTGCCTTGAGAAAGCTGTCTTCCCTATGTGATTAGTTTGCTAGGGTCTCCATGACAACATGCCAAGACTGGGTGGCTTGAGTAGCATAAACTTACTCTCCCACAGTTCTGGAGTCTGAAGTCCGAGACCAAGGTGCTCGGAGAGTTTGTTCCTGCCAAGGGATCCCATCTCGCCTTGTGGACGGCCGTCTGTTCCCTGTGTCCTCACGTGATCTTCCCTCTAGCCCGTGTCCACACTTCCTTTCAGGACACTAGTCATATTGGGTTAGCGTCCGTCCTAATGGCCTTATTTTTACTAACTACTCTTTAAAGTCTGTATCTCCAAATGCAGTCTATTCTGAAGAGCTGGGGGTTGGCACTTCCACATATGAGTCTGCAGAGAGGTGGGGGGCATGGGACACCATCGCAGCTCTCAAGACCGACTCGGTGGCACCAGTTCTTCTGTGTTGCACTTCAGTCTGCTCTGGTGGATCCAGCAGGAGAAAGCACTCGGTGTGTGCTACTCAATTATTTCTTGAAGGAATGAACAACAAAGGTCACTTTAATAGTGTTCTTAAACTGTAGCCTTTCATTTAAAAATGCATGCGTTTGTTTCAATGAGTCAAGAGATATAATCAACTAGTGTATGTCAATTAAGAGCAATAGGTCCTTTATAAGTTAACATGTCAATATTAAATCACTCAGCCAATTTCTAAGGCCAGTTCATGCAGTTTTAGGTGAAAAGATGTGTGTGGTGTTTTTTTTTTTTTTTTTTAAATCTTGACAGAACTTTGAACCATTTTGTAAAACTTAAATAGAAAGCGATTGTTCAAAAGTCTGGGGTTTAAGAACTTGGTAACCGTTGCTGATTATTCAGAGCTTCCCAGCTGTAGCGTGAGCACCCGTCTTCCCACCACATCCCTTTGGCTGACCTGGCTTCACTGTTGAGGGCATGTCACTGTCACTCAGCCCAGGCCCTACTGTCACATGCATCTTTCTTTTCCCACCAGCAGGTTCTGGTATCAAAGCCCTGGAGTGTTCAGCCCTGCACGGGTCCCCCAGCTGTGACTGGTGATGGCATTCAGCAGGCCCAGGCTGCTGTGTGTGTGAAGGCAGTGCGCCCATGGGATGATGGGAGCTGCCCTGAGATTCTCAAGGCCCATGTGCGAGTGTGGCGGACAGCTCTGGACGTCAGTGCCCACATCATTGCTTGGTGTGGATTTAGGTGCATGCATTTCTTTATTGCCAGGGTCAAAGATCATGCTCTTTGCACAAAAGTACACAAAGAAACACAAGCACTTTCTTCTCCCTTGAAAAGGCAGGATGCTGATGGAGGGGACCCTAGGGAGGCTAGAGCCGCTCTCCCCCAGCTGCCTCCACTCACACCACCCTTGTAGGCGGAGACGGACCCAATGGTGGATCTGGTCTCCTATACTCACTGCATCTCTCATGCCTACACCAAGGACCAAACGCCATTTACTGGTACTGAGTAAATGTTCCTGGGGGTCAGCAAGAGAGAAAACATCCCAGGAATCCAGCTGATTTAGACTATCCATGCTACGTAAGCTGTCTAGCCATGTTCATTGGAAATTTGGGAAAGGGGAGTCCTGTTAGCATTAGTCAAAGACCTTGTCTAGTGATATGTGGTTTGTGATACCTACCTTATCACCTTTTGCAAGCCTTCCAAGTTGCTTCGTAGATACCTATTTTGTCCTCACAGTATCTTTTGAGATGTGGATTCCATTATCCTTCAATAAATGGGGAAAGTATGGCTCAAAACAAGGAGAGTGGGACAAATAGAGTAGCGCTGAAACATATGCACTAACCTATGTAAAACAGGTAGTTGGAGGGAATTTGCTGTATGATGCAGGGAGCACAAACCCTGTGCTCTGTGACAACCTAGATGGGTGGAATGGGGTGGGAGGGGGGTTCAGGAGGGAGGGGACATATGTGTACCTATGGCTGCTTCATGCTGAGGTATGGCAGAAATCAACACTATTGTAAAGCAGTTATCCTCCAATTAAAAATAAAGAAATTAAAAAAAATCAAATAGCATGGAGTGAGTGGTGACCTGGAACCAGGAAGAGATGGATCAGCTGCTGATGCCTGGAAATGGACTAAGGGCTGGATGGCCCTTAGTGGAATGTGCTGGGGCTTTCTCACGTGGGCACCTACTTATGCTTGTGGCCCCACCACGGCCACGTGCCTGCCACCTGTGGAGGCTGTGGACTCTGGCAGCTCCCATGTCCTTGGGCAGCTCCCATATTTTCAGGCAGCTCCCATGTTTTCTGAGAATGAAATCGTAAGCCCCTCATGGAAGCAGTGTTGGGCATTCTCAGGGGAGGGGAGGAGACTGTCAGCTGCCACATGCAGAGCGCGGATGCAAGCACCGGAAATACAAGAGACGGTCTCGCAGAGCCACAGTTACCCCTGGGCCCTGGCCTTCCTCTCCTCTGTGGCGCAGTTCTACAGACAGATTCAGTCCCATGGGAGTACGCTGTACCTGTCCTCACCTCAGTGATGGTGGCCAGGGACACTGCAAAACCTCCAAGTCTCCAAAACATGAAAGCAGCGAGGCAAACCGCAGAGCAAGATGGAGGGTTTCCCCACCCCTCCTCAGACCAATCGTGTGCCCACTGGGTGGAGGGAAGTCAGGTGCACAGTGAAGTGGGGGCCACGTGAGGACCGCGGTGTCCTGGGTGGGAGCAGGGGCTCAAGGCCAGGACTTGGAGCCTAGGGTCCTACTGTGCCCACCCCACCCGGACTGTTTCTAGACGTCGGTGCCTCCTGCCCCGTGGAGGATTCATACATAACACCAGCCTTACAGGACCTTTATGAGTCTTTCAAGGTAGACATTGTTATCCTTGTTTTAATATAAGGAAAGTGAGGTCCCTGGATGCTAAATGCACATCCTGAGGACGCACAGCTGGGATGGACACCTGTGTTCCCTGAAGTCCTCTCCTCTGTGCTTCATGGGAGTTGGCTACCCTGGTGGCTCCTGTGGGGCAGGTGCAGGGCACAGAGACTGGGCACACAGGGCACAGAGACAAGGGCACCTCCCTCTCGGCTGGCCCCAAGGCTCCTCTGTGCTGCCACACCCTGACATCTCAGGACCAAGAGGAGAGGGCTCTCGTTGCTGACACTGTGATGTGCTTGTTGTGAGCAATATTTGTTATGGAAAATCCAGAGATAAGGGGAGGAGAGAATCTTGAATGTGGTAAACACTCTTATTATTAAAATCTGAATTTGTTGTCCTGAGCAACAGCAAGAATGCCCTTCTCTGACAGTGGATCCAAAGATACCTGGGAATTCATCAGCCAGTGGTAAACATCCAGTGAGCTGAATGGAAAATGCACTGTGTTCTTCCATGGTGCCATCATCCTCAAAACTGCTTGGTCACAGGGCATCACTTCTTCCTTACACAATGAGCTCAGAAGTCTTTTTAGCAGCAGAATCCTGTAAGGATGTAAATATGCCACATGCAGTTCCAATCATAACATAAGGAATCTGAAAATGTTCATGATGAGAACTCTGTAAATGGATGCAAGTTTGCTTCTTCTTGTGCTTTTTGAATAACAAGCATGAACTTTTCAGAAAAACAAATTATAAGGCATTTTTAAAAATGAGGAACTTTAAATGAAGGTGTTTAGTGACAGCTCAAAAGTGGACCAGTTTCTTACGGCACAGGCTTGTTACATCTCCCAGTGAACAGCAATGTGTTATTCACAGCTACATGTAAGTCAGGGGCTGATGAGTCATTTGGATGCTGAGAAATTATAATAATTTGCAGATTGTTGCTCTGTAGTTTCCTTAGGTCTTGCATTTTAATGGTTTGAATTAACGGGTCCAGAGGTCCTTGTCTAAGTCCCGCTTTGTCCACCCCCAGACCTGAAGTGGTGACTTTCTTCCTACAAAGGACTGTAGAAAGGACCCAAAATTGCTACCTTCATGAATCAGATTGCTGGGTTCAGTCCTGTTCGCATTCTTGCTAAAGGATTCTTCATTTTCCTCTGATCATATGATTCTCAGATGAAAACTAGTGCAGGAATGGTATTTAAGTGACTTAGCTGTTTTAACTGACTTTACCCTAGATAAAAATGTGGACTTTGTTTGGAATCTGAATGCCTCTCCAGGCAGCCTTGCTGATTTATCCTTATTAAAAGGGAAGGTATTATTAAACTGGTTCTCAATTACATATGCTACTTTTAAAGAAGCATTTTTTTCAAGACGGTTTCTTTACTTCTGTTTCCATGAATAATAGCCTACTGGTTAATACTGATTATTAGATGCATGCTAAGTTGCTTCAGTCATGTCCAACTCTTTTGCAAACCTATGAACTGTAGCCCACCAGGATCCTCTGTCCATAGGATTCTCCAGGCAAGAATACTGAAGTTGGGTGCTGTTTCTTCCTCCAGGGGATCTTCCTGACCCAGGGGATCTTCCTGAACCTGCATCTCTTAGGTCTCCTGCATTGGCAGGTATGTTCTTTACCACTAGGGCCACCTGAGAGACCCAGTACTGATTATTGGTGACTTTCAAATTTGAATTTAATTACAAATATAACAACAACAACAACAACAAATCCTGGGGAAAATGTTCCTATTCTAAATGCATAAATACATTGCAATTAAGACTGCAAACTAGTACAGCTATTATGGAGAACAGTGTGGGGATTCCTTAAAAAAATGGAAATAGAACTGCCTTATGACCCAGCAATCCCACTTCTGGGCATACACACTGAGGAAACCAGAATTGAAACAGACACGTGTACCCCAATTTTCATTGCAGCACTGTTTGTAATAGCCAGGACATGGAAGCAACCTAGATGTCCATCAGCAGACGAATGGATAAGAAACCTGTGGTACATATACACAAGGGAGTATTACTCAACCATTAAAAAGAATACATTTGAATCAGTTCTAATGAGGTGAATGAAACTGGAGCCGATTATACAGAGTGAAGTAAGCCAGAAAGAAAAACACCAATACAGTATACTAACACATATATATGGAATTTAGAATGACGGTAATGATAACCCTGTATGAGAGACAGCAAAAGAGACACAGATGTGTAGAGCAGACTTTTGGACTCTGAGGGAGAGGGACAGGGTGGGATGATTTGGGAGAATGGCATTGAAACACATACACTATCATATAAGAAATGAATCACCAGTCTAGGTTCGATATAGGATACAGGATGCTTGGGGCTGGTGCACTGGGATGACCCAGAGAGATGATATGGGGAGGGAAGTGGGAGGGGGGTTCAGGATTGGGAACTCATGTACACCCATGGCAGATTCATGTCAATGTATGGCAAAACCAATACATTATTGTAAAGTAAAATTAAGAAAAAAATAAATTAAAAGAAAAAAAAAGATAATCGAGTGAAAAAAGAAAGCTGTGGTACATATACACAATGGAGTATTACGCAGCCATTAAAAAGAGTACATTTGAATCAGTTCTAATGAGGTGGATGAAACTAGAGCCGATTATACAGAGTGAAGTAAGCCAGAAAGAAAAACACCAATACAGTATACTAACACATATATATGGAATTTAGAAAGATGGTAACAATAACCCTGTATGTGAGACAACAAAAGAGACACAGATGTATAGAACAGTCTTTTGGACTCTGTGGGAGAGGGAGAGGGTAGGATGATTTGGGAGAATGGCATTGAAACATGTATAATATCATATGAGAAATAATTCGCCAGTCTAGGTTCAATGCAGGATACAGGATGCTTGGGACTGGTGCACTGGGATGACCCAGAGGGATGGTATGGGGAGGGAGGGGGGCGTTCAGGATTGGGAACACATGTACACCCATGGCAGATTCATGTTGATGTATGGCAAAATCAATACAATATTGTAAAGTAAAAAAAAAAAAAAAAACCCTAATGTATCCAAGCAGTAGAAAATAATAATGCAGTAGGGTTTGGGTAACTAGACTTTATTATTCTCTAGGTAAAAAGCATAAGACAAAGGATGGACATGGAATCATAAATATGTCACTCAGAGAGCTACAAGGGGGGTTTGTGTGGGTGGCGGGGCTGGAGGACCCTAGGGTGTTAAGGAATTGGACTTTGTTTAATTTATTACATGCCAGGAAGACTTTCTTTCTACCTTTTTAAATCTGTAAATCTGAAATTTCTTTTCAATGACACTGCAGACAATTCTAAAAAAGCAAGCTGATTTTTCTTCTTTTACTGTTATGCCATTCATTTGCTTCTTGTCTGGTATATATTTCTCTATGTCATCCCATTTATATATTTATATATATGTAAATTATATATATATATATATATATATATATATATATATATATATATATAGTTTGGTGTTTAATGGGTATATTGAATATACCAAAATTTATGTGACCATACTTTGTATATCAATCCTTATCTTTCCATTGGCTGGATTATTCTAAAATTCTAAAAGTAAAGTGGATTCAAGAATATAAGTTTATAGTTTCTTTTTTTTTCACTTTTTTAAAAAAATTTTAACCCTCTCCCACCTCCCTCCCCATTCCATCCCTCAAGTTCATCCCAGTGAATCAGCCCTGAGCACGCTGTCTCATGCATAGAATCTGGACTGGTGATCTATCTCACATATGATAGTATACACGTTTCAATGCTATTCTCTCAAATCATCCCACCCTTGCCTTCTCCCACAGAGTCCAAAAGACTTATTTACATCTGTGTCTCTTTTGCTGTCTCGTATATAGGGTCATCATTACCATCTTTCTAAATTCCATATATATGCATTAATATAATATTTTATACATCAGTTCAGTTCAGTCGCTCATTCGTGTCCGACTCTTTGCAACTCCATGAATCGCAGCACGCCAGGCCACCCTGTCCATCACCAACTCCCGGAGTTCACTCAGACTCACGTCCATTGAGTCCATGATGCCATCCAGCCATGGCATCCTCTGTCGCCCCCTTCCCCTCCTGCCCCCAATCCCTCCCAGCATCAGAGTCTTTTCCAATGAGTCAACTCTTCACATGAGGTGGCCAAAGTACTGGAGTTTCAGCTTTAGCATCACTCCTTCCAAAGAACACCCAGGGCTGATCTCCTTCAGAATGGACTGGTTGGATCTCTTTGCAGTCCAAGGAACTCTCAAGAGTCTTCTCCAACACCACAGTTCAAACACATCAATTCTTCAGCACTCAGCCTTCTTCACAGTCCAACTTTCACATCCATACATGACCACAGGAAAAACCATAGCCTTGACTAGACGGACATTAGTCGGCATAGTAATATATTTTTGCATATACTATCTATGTTGTTCATAACTTTTCTTCCAAGGAGTAAGCATCTTTTAATTTCATGGCTGCAATCATTGCCTTTAGTTTGCAGCAATTTGCCTGGCTGCTTGCTTTAGGGATGCCCCTCTGGGCCTGGGCTCTTGTGTTCAGTCTGTATGAGCCAGGCCAGGTCTGCGTTCCGACAGAGCAGGGAGTGATTTGCCTGGGCTTGTTACTGGATGGAAATGATTTTATCATTTTACCTCATAGTTACATGCTTGTCTTTATTGTACCTATATTTGTTTGTATTTCTCTAGGTTTCTCCTGTTGCTCTACTTCTCTTTCACGGGTACAGCTGCTGCATTTTGACCATGAGATCCTTTCTCCTTTTACATGGCCGGGTTCTCAGGTCCTAAGGTGAGAGAGGATTTTATTAGTATGAAAATGTCTTCCCTTACTTTCTTCATTTACTGTTATTTAGCGCTTTCCTCAGAGGTTGACCTTATTTCTTAATCTAATTATATACACATATGTTATGTACCTTGACACAGTAATGATAAATGTACACATCTATACTGTGGCAAATGGAAGATACATATGGTTACTTCTTTCTTTTTTCGGTTACACCACATGGCATGTGGGTTTTTATCTCCCCAGACAGGGATGGAACCCTCGCCCACCCTATTGGATGTGCACAGTCTTAACCACTGTACCACCAAGCCTTAACATTTACTTCTTCTCAGTTTTCTTTTTCTTTGGCCTTTTCTTGAAGTGGTCTTTTCTTTTTTATTATTTAGTGCTTTTTTTGTTTTTTTATTTAGTGCTTTTTTAAAAAATCAAGTAATGGTCTTTTTTACTTCGGATACTTGTGTGAAATGTTTTGAGTTTTGTTTTATCCTAAAATATATTTTTCTTTCTGAAAAGCAAAGGCTGTCTTACTTTGTATAGGATTCCTGATTGTGGTCTTTCTTTTTTCATTGATTTTTACCTTCTTATAGTTCAGTTGAAAGTTTAGAAACCAGTTTTTCCTGCTTATATAGGTTTTTCAAATTCTTAATGGCAATTATTCTCCCAGGCTCAGGCAGGAAGGCAGCTCATCTACCCAGGTTCTTCACCTTCTGAGAAGCAGACATCTGACCTTGGATCCTGGAAGAGCTGAGCTGCCCAGAGCCCTTGGCCAGGCTGGGAGGGTGCTCTGAGGTTCTGTCCCCAGGGTCCAGCACAGCCCATTCCATCTACATGGGCACATCTGGCCTCCAGATCCTTTGGGGCTGGGAGCTGGGGCCAGACCCTCCTCCAGGAACCTCGAGGTCATGTCCACTCCTGCAGTTCCAGGGGTCCTGTAATGAGCCATCCGTTTGTCAGCCAAGGACCTTCCTTCTTGCCTTTGGATGAGCTGTGTCCTGAAGAAGGTCCTTGGGGAAAACATGAGGACTGGAGCTGTCCTGCGTGACAGCCTGAAGCAGCAGGTTGGCTGTTGAAGGTCACAGAGGTTCTTGTTTAATCATTTCCTGCACACTGGGGTCTTGGCTAAAAATATGCTGAAGCAAGTGATGAGAAAGCCAGTTTTGCTCTGAAGAGAAGGTAAGACCTAGAATTGAGTTGTAAAACACATCATTTTTTAAGTTTTAAGATTAAAGTTGCTCTTATACAGAACCTCAGGAATTACCCCCAGGAAAAAGCAAGCACACTGACCCTGGGCTGACCCATCCTCCCTTCTGTCTGGTGTCTGTGAAGATGCTAATCCATGGGCTCAGAGCCTGCTTTTCCTCAGAGCCTATTTCCTTTAAAAACAGGTAATTTGGATTTATTTTTAATATTGCACTGAGGCCACAGTTACCATGATGGGCTTCTATTTGATTCTGTTGCTTCCCTATGGAGAAACACGGCATGTGACCCCGTTCTCTGGAGATGGCTGTCTTCTCCCCAATAAGTCTCCATTTTCACTAAATAGACATTCATTTTTTGTGTCCCCAGTTCGGACTTGCTTCACAGTTCTGATTCTGTGCATTGGTTAGTCTCTCAACACATTGTAATTTATCCAGATCTTTATTGAAGTGTGCCATCCAGAAGTGAGCTCAGTTAGCAAGGCATGTTGTGGACAGTGGGCTGATTGTCCGAGCGGCTGGATTCCCTTCCTAACCAAAGGTAGGTCCCCAGGCCCTCAGTTTTAAAAGCAAAAGTCACTCTGTCAACTTCCCCAGATTCAGGGAACCCATCTTTCTTAGGCATCTTGTATGTTCTATTCTGGCATTGCCGCCTTCTTGCTTTTGCCTTGTGGGTTTACCTCTCTACTGGGCTTCTGTATTTTGACACATCACTTTACAGCTGTCCACTGTCCCCTCTCTGCACAAGCTGCGCCCAAGTGGGTGTCCATGCCTGTGTGCTCAGCTGTGTCTGATTATTTTATAATTCCATGGACTGCAGCCCACCAGGCTCCTCTGTTCCTGGGATTTCCCAGACAAGAACACTGGAGTGGATTGCCATTTCCTCCTTCAGGGGATCTTCCTGACCCAGGGATTGAACCTGCATCTCCTGAATTGGCAGGCGGATTCTTTACCACTGAGCCACCTGGGAAGCCCCCAAGTGTGTGTGACCTAATGTAATTATATATATCTAAAGATAAGCTGGGTGTATCTACTAGGATGACTCCTTCAAGGACCAGCTCTAGATGTTTCCTGTTCAGTTTCTTTGTTGTGCACCCAGCTGTTCAATCGACACGAGTCTATGTTATATCGAAACAACCAACCAAGTGACTCAAGCCTATTTAAACATTAAACTAGCTTGCAGGGATAATTATAGATGAATTTATTGCTTGACTTGGAGTTACTCTTACTTTGGCTAGCAGAGAAGTAGTAATTCTAGTAGTAATAATGCCATAGTAAATTGTACACCATTCATGTGGTAGTATTGCCATACATATGTGTTGGGAATCAGTGGGTTCTCACTGAAAACATGGAACAAAGCATGAGGAAGAAAGAGGTGTCTAGGGCAGAGCCTGGGCTGTTGAAGGTATAAGTTACAAGCATTCAAAGTAATGACTGATTCGATTGACTTTTAAAGTAAAGGAAACATGAGATCCTCACAAGGAATATGTAAACCTAATTATCAAAAGGTTATAGCAATCAAGATTAGCAAATGACAGAATCAAAGAAAATAATAAGAAAGCTACAAATCTTATTTTACTGGCATAAAAGATAATACCAAGTCTCTCTACTGTTCACTGTAATTTAATATCTTGCATCACTTCGTTGATAAGCTGTAAAGCACTTCCCATTATGTTTCTAGGTTCTTTTCCTCCCTTAGTTCTCTTGCTTACAGGTTTTCAGAGCTAGAGATGACCTGAGAGATCATTTGACTAAAAAATGAAACAAAACACTCATTTTAAGAGGAAGAAGCCGAAGTTGGAAAGATCTCAGTGACTTGCCCTCAGCTGACTCAGGAGAACCAGGGAAGGAACTCAGATCTCCCAAGTCCAAGTCCAGTTTTTGGTTTTGTTTCTGCTTATCGGGCTCTGAATCTCAGAGCTTAGCTTCTCTCTGCTTTCTGCGGTTTATTGCGTGTCTCTCTTACTGTGGTAACTATGGGAACTCTTCCTCAGCTGCCTGACCTTCCTACTTGGAGTCCTGTGCCAACAGACTGTAAATGCAACACTTGACATTTTATCAACAATTTAAAGTAATTTTCAGTATCATCTAATCAATAGCGAAGGGTCTTTACATAATATAGCAAGATTACAGATGCAATTAAATAGTGTTTGAAAGTCCTTCTTACCTGCCTGTTAATTTCAGCAAACTCTGTAATTGGCACATTTGTTTGTGCCATACATCAAATAAATCAAACTCTACTGATAAAATTGATTTTAGATAGAACATGAAACAGTTCCTTGAGTGTCAAACAGAGCATAATTTTCTCTCCACTCATTCTAGAAACAAACAATAGCACCTAACAAGTGGTACATTTCTAAGAGAAGACCAGTGATGTATTGAAACAGTATGCTATTTGATGAAATAAAACCTCCTTCAAACGAAACAGATTCACAAAGACCCAGCAGATGTATATTTTCTGCTGGGGTTTATAGAACCATCTGGTCTTAGAATTTTGAGCCCTGTACTTTGCATTCAGTTCTGTCTTTAAAACATCCAGTAATTTTAAATACAGTCTATTTTATGCACAAATGTAAATATATTTATGTTTACTCATGACTTTGGTTCAAATAAATTGTGCTTATGTTTGGAAACTACTGAAAGTTTAATTTTTTCCATAAGAGGCTAATCTTATTAGCATAATATTTCATGATGTTATGGCTGTTTTATGTTCAACTTATAAAAAGCCTTCAAAGTTAAGAAGTAAGATTTCAGCAATTCTTGTAAAGCTTTTAATGAACCAATTTAATTACAAGAGTGTTCCCAGGTTTGTCTTTGAAAGCTGTTGCTATTTTTAATAGAACACTGTAAGGACATCTCCCGCTCTCCTTGGATCTGCCGGTACAAATATCTTCCATGAACGAGTCGTTGATATCAAGGTGAGAACAGACGTCACAGCAGGACAGAGGGCATGAGGCAGCCTTGAAAGATGCAAAACACGATGTGTTCAAAAGGTGATACAGTTAACGGATCAGCCTCTGCTGATAACATCCACTTTTAAAATAGCATACAAGATTTGCTTGAAAATAGCCTCTCCTAAGTTCTGAGGTTATTAAGCTCTCTTCCAAATGTAGAGTTTATTATAACCCATGACATATCAGGGGAAAACATCCTATATCAAACCTAGGTTATTAATAAGCAGTGTTTCATTAAACTGTTTAAATTAGAAATTGTCTCTTAATCCCCCATATTTGTTTTGTTCCTGTTAGTATTATTTAGAATTATTAAGTATTGATGTTGAAACTTAGTGAGATTTTGCTTCGAATATTCTACCATTAAATATGAAAGTACTTACCTGTAAAACCAGGATGTGTGGCATGCCGATCCCAAGGAGAATGACTGACACGAAAGAAAACTAAAGATTTTTGGTTCATCAATGAACCAAAAATTAAGTTACAGAAAGCTAATAAGACACAGGTAGAGCTGAAGTTTCACTGTGTTAAGGGAATTGTTAAAAACAGAAAACTCCTGGTTTTGTCTATAAGCAAATTTCAGCTGTACACCATTGCAGGAGATATACAGAAGCTAAATACTGAGAATGTTCAAACATAAACATGTAAGCAAAAGTAAGGCCGATTTCCAAAGAGATAGAAACATGAGCGGCTGTAACAACATGAAAGAAAGCCAAATTTAAGGAAGAAAATCATTAACTGAGATGAGAGAGCCTAGTTTCATTTAATAATCTACACATGATATGATTAGAAACTCTGACCTTTGAAACAGCTTAACATCCACTCAGCTCGCTTTAACGGAAGTGTATTTGAGCATTATTAATGAGATCAGTTTCTGAGAGGTGTATCCAATTGTGCACCCTATAAACTAAATTCACTTCACCTACAAATATTCATGGAGGATTTTCAGAAGTTAATTATATGCTATATCACAAGAAACACTAAAATTGTTTAGAACAAACTTCACATGGCTAATACTCTTCAATTCAACTAATCCAAAATTAAATGATTACATTTAAACTAAAATTGTTATTTAGAAATTATGAAATCACTTGAGCAAATATTTTGTCAAGCAGATAATGAAAGTTAAGAATACAGTGTTTAAGAAATAGTAATGACAACATTATGTATCAAAGTGGGTATATCAGAATTTAAAATTTATGAATTGAAGACATTCATAGCAATTCTCTTCCTTGGGGCTATGAGGATTGTGAACACTTTGTAGTGTTTTCTTCTTGGTACCTTATTTTCTAGTTTTAATATAAAGAGCTTTTATTAGTTTTTTAAACTTCCTCCAAAATTAGTACTGCTGATTTTACTTTTCAAGAGCTATACTTATAGAAAAAGGGTAGAATTTGTGATGTGTTATATATTGACAATTCCATCCATGAGAATGCATTTGTGTTCTTTTAAGCTATGTTGTTTGCAGTAACTTGTTGCACTGCAGTAGATAACTAATACAATTATAAAGAAAAGAAAATGAATGTCATTAACAATATGAAAAAAAATCAGTGGTTTCCTGCTGTGAACCCTTCACTTCAAAATAATTTGGGGGAAGCTCAGTATTTCTCACTAATTCAAATGAAACATCATCTAAAGATATGAAATGCTTATATACTTAATCTCATAAGACCTTCATATGTTTTATTTTTATGTCATATATAAACAATATAAATCCACAGCATAAGATAAACTTGTAATCTGCTGCTGCTGCTGCTAAGTTGCTTCAGTCGTGTCCGACTCTGTGTGACCCCATAGACGGGGTAGCCCACCAGACTCCCCCATCCCTGGGATTCTCCAGGCAAGAACACTGGAGTGGGTTGCCATTTCCTTCTCCAATGCATGAAAGTGAAAAGTGAAAGTCGCTAAGTCGTGTCCGACTCTTAGCGACCCCATGGACTGCAGCCTACCAGTCCATGGGATTTCCAGGCAAGAGTACTGGAGTGGGGTGCCATTGCCTTCTCTGAAATTTGTTATCAATTCCCCCCAAATTGTCATTTTTATTTTTTCTTTAAATTATTATTTGTACTTTTCTCTGTATAAGCAAATGAAAGGTGCTAAAATGTAAGAAACAAATGTGAAAAATAAAAGTAGACATTGTTATACGTTTTTGTCCATTTTTAAGGCCTGTCATTATTGGTATATTTTTAATACGTGGAATACAGCAATGTATTTTCAATACATTGGGACACTGATGTTCCGCAGTTGCAGAGTTTTGATCAATTCATGGAAAAATGCAGGAGGTACAGTAGTCCAGCCTCCCCACTAGGAACTTGTGTTCCCACCAAGGAATGTTAATTCTCTCCAACAACTGAAGCATCCAGGGATGTTGCTAAAGCAGTCAGCTGTCTTCAGAATCTCCTGATTTTGTTAAATGAATCATTAAAGTCCGTACCTATGTCCTGAAGTATTTACTGACTTACACATATCTGTATCTGGGCCAGACTGGATGTGATCTGAGTTTGGGGGTGACTCTTTGGGACAGTTGAAACCTACACACTCATTAAACTAGTTGCCTTTTTTCAACTCTCACCACCAAGACTGATTTAATTTAGTTTCTACTGGTTTAATTTTAAACAGAAAATCGCTGCACTTTAAAAAGCTTTGCAAAGTTTTCTGTGCTATTTTTCACTATAAAGAATTGTGAGTTAAAAAAGATGCATACATCCAATTTTGGAGAAAATTTTTTTTAAACTGATTTGGAATTACATTGCAAAACAGTCTGCAAACACATTCTCTTAAGTTCTAATTCATTCAACAACCTTGTTTGAATGGCAGTTGTGGTTTATGAACAAGAACATATTTATAACTGTGGCATTATGCAAAAGTTATTTACAAACTGAAGAAGTCAGTTATCTTTTTCTCTAAAGTTTATTCCCAAAATAAGAGCCACATTTGAATTTATTCTGTATAAGGCATTCTTGCTAAGTGCTTAACTTGCGTTATCTCCTTTGATGTGCTCAACAACTTCATGAAATAGATTATAATATGCTCCTTACTTACAGAAGAGAGCAAAGTCCTAAAAGTTTAAATAGCTTCTCCAGTGTAATATGTTTTTAATGTGAAGGATAGGATACAAATCCAGATAGGCTGATTCCTGAAATCATACTCTCAAACTCAGAAAATTAAAAAAAAACTGGTTATTAAAAAATAATGAGTTGGCTTTTAAAATTTCATTTCATTGAAATATTTGTTTAGTGTATAGGAGCCACTAACCAAGAAGACAGAGTAGAAAGACATGTGCTCATCTTCTTCTGAGAGGACTCCAAAATTGCAACTCACTTCTGAACAACCATCAGTAGGAGAATGTTGGATCCCACCAAAAAAAGATAGCCCACATCCAAGGGCAAAGGAGAAGCCCCAGCAAGATGCTAGGAGTGGTGAAATCTCCTTTAGAATCAAACCCCATACCTACCAGAGACGCTCAGAGGGCTCAAACAAAACCTTGTGCATACCAGCAGACCCTGCAGAGATGAGGCCAGACCTGCCTTTGAGTGTTTGAATGTCTCCTGCAGAGGTACCTGCAGTAGCAGTCAGCAGTGGCCTGCTGGAGGGGCAGGGGCTCTGGGTGCAGCAGACCTGGGTATGGCATAAGCCCTTTTGGAGGAGGTCACCATTAACCCCACCATAGAGCCGCCTGAACTTACACAGGACTGGGGAAACAGACACTTGGAGGGCATAAACAAAACCTTGCGTGCACCAGGACCTAGGAGAAAGGAACAGTGACCCCACAAGTGACTGACTCATACTTGTCTGTGAGTGTCCAGGAGTCTCCAGCAGAGGCATGGGTCAGTGGTGGCCTGCTGCAGGGTCGGGGGCAGAGAGTGAAGCAGTGAGTGCCCGGGACCTTTTGAAGAAGGTTGCCATTATCTTCATTACTTCCACCATAGTTTGTTCTCAAGGAGATCAAACCAGTCAATCCTAAAATAAATCAGTTCTGAATATTCATTGGAAGGACCGATGCTGAAGCTGAAACTCCAATACTTTGGCAACTTGATGGGAAGAACTGACTCATTAGAAAAGACCCTGATGCTGGGAAAGGCTGAAAGCAGGAGAAGAAGGGGACGACAGAGGATGAGATGGTTGGATGGCATCACCGACATGATAGACATGAGTTTGAGCAAGCTCTGAGAGTTGGTGATGGATAGGGAAATTTTGCATGCTGCAGTCCATGGGGTCACAAAGAGTTGGGCACAACTGAGCAACTGAACTGAACTGATACTTTTGTCTCAGGTTAAACAACAGGGAGGGAACACAGCACGACCCATTAACAGAAAATTGGATTAAAAATTTACTGAGCATGGCACTGACCACCAGAACAAGACCCAGTTTCCCCCACAGTTAGCTTTCTTTCTCCCATCGGGAAGCTTCCATAAGCCTCTTATCCTTATCCTGCAAAGGGAAGAGAGAACGAAAACCACAATCACAGAAAACTAATCAAACTGATCACATGGGCCACCGCCTTGTCTAACTCAATGAAACTATGAGCCATGCTGTGTAGGGCCACCCAAGGCAGACTGGTCATGGTGGGGAGTTCTGACAAAATGTGGTCCACTGGAGAAGGGAATAGCAAACCACTTCAGCATTCTTGCCTTGAGAACCCCATGAACAGCATGAAAAGGCAAAAAGATAGGACACTGAAAGATGAACTCCCCAGGTCAGTAGGTGCCCAATATGCTACTGGAGATGAGTAGAGGATTAACTCCAGAAATCATGAAGAGACACAGCCAAAGTAAAAGTGACACCCAGTTGTGGATGTGACTGGTGTTGGAAGTAAAGTCCGATGCTGTAAAGAGCAACATTGCATAGAAACCTGGATGTTAGGTCCATGAATCAGGGTAAATTGGAAGTGGCCAAACAGGAGATGGCAAGAGTGAACATCAACATTTTAGGAATCAGTGAATGTAAATGGACTGGAATGGGTGAATTTAACTCAGATGACCATTATATCTACTACTGTAGGGAAGAATTCCTTAGAAGACATGGAGTAGCCATCATAGTCAACAAAAGAGTCCAAAATGCAGTACTTGGGTGCAATCTCAAAACTGACAGAATGATCTCTGTTCATTTCCAAGGCAAACAATTCAGTATCACAGTGATCCAAGTCTATGCTCCAAGTCTATGCCCCAAGTCTATGTCCCAACCAGTAATGCTGAAGAAGCTGAAGTTGAACAGTTCTATGAAGACCTATAAGACCTTCTATAACAAATACCCCAAAAAGATGTTCTTTTCATTAGAGAGGACTGGGATGAAAAAGTAAGAAGTCAAACCTGGAATAATAGGCAAATTTGGCCTTGGAGTACAAAATGAATTGGGGCAAAGGCTAACAGAGTTTTGCTGAGAGAAATGCACTGGTCATAGCAAACACCCTCTCCCAACAACTCAAGAGAAGATTCTACACATGGACATCACCAGATAGTCAATACCAAAATCAGATTGATTGTATTCTTTGCAGCCAAAGATGGAGAAGCTCTATACAGTCAGGAAAAACAAGACCAGGAGCTCACTGTGACTCAGATCACAAACTCCTTATTGCCAAATTCAGACTTAAATTGAAGAAAGTAGGGAAAACCACTAGACCATTCAGGTATGATCTGAATCAAATCCTTTATGATTATACAGTGAAAGTAACAGATAGATTCAAGGGATTAGATCTGATTGAGTGCCTGAAGAACTATGGCCAGAGGTTCATGACATTGTACAGGAGACAGTGATCAAGACCATCCCCAAGAAAAAGAAATGCAAAAAGGCAAAATGGATGTCTGAAGAGGTTTTACAGATAGCTGAGAAAAGAGGAGCAAAAGGCAAAGGAGAAAAGGAAAGGTATATTCATCTGAATGCAGAGTTCCAAAGAATAGTAAGGAGAGATAAGAAAGCCTTCCTCAGTGATCAATGCAAAGAAATAGAGGAAAACAATACAATGGTAAAGACTAGAGATCTCTTCAAGAAAATTAGAGACACCAAGGGAACATTTTATGCAAAGATGGGCACAATAAAGGACAGAAATGGTATGGATCTAACAGAAGCAGAAGATATTAGGAAGAGATGGCAAGAATACACAGAAAACTACACAAAAAAGATCTTCATGACCCA
The DNA here is from genome assembly GCF_042477335.2 of Ovis canadensis. Taxonomy (NCBI): domain Eukaryota; kingdom Metazoa; phylum Chordata; class Mammalia; order Artiodactyla; family Bovidae; genus Ovis; species Ovis canadensis. The sequence continues at coordinate 43,973,782 of NC_091253.1, read as the reverse complement.
AATAACCATGATGGTGTGATTACCAACCTAGAGTCAGACATCCTGGAATGAGAAATCAAGTGGTCTTTAGGAAGCATCATTATGAACAAAGCTAGTGGAGGTAGTGGAATTCCCGGTGAGCTATTTCAAATTCTAAAAGATGATGCTGTGAAAATGCTGCACTCAATAAGCCAGCAAATTTGGAAAACAGCACTGGCCACAGGGCTGGAAAAGGTCGGTTTTCATTCCAGTCCCAAAGAAAGGCAATGCCAAAGAATGTTCACTCTATCCCACAATTTCACTCATCTTGCACACTAGCAAAGTAATGCTCAAAATTCTTCAAACCAGGCTTCAACAGTACCTGCCATGAACTTCTGGATGTTCAAGTTGGATTTAGAAAAGGCAGATGAACTGGAGATCAAATTGCCAACATCTGCTGGATCATGGAAAAAGCAAGAGAGTTCCAGAAAAACATCTATTTCTGCTTTATTGACTATGCCAAAGCCTTTGACTATGTGGATCACACAGACTGTGGAAAATTCTGAAAGAGATGTGAATACCAAACCGTATTACCTGCCTCCTGAGAAATCTGTGTGCTGGTCAAGAAGCAACAGTTAGAACTGGACACAAAACAACAGACTGGTTCCAAATTGGGAAAAGAGTACGTCAATGTTGTATATTGTCACCCTGCTTATTTGACTTATAGGCAGAGCATATCATGCAAAATGCCAGGCTGGATGTAGCGCAAGCTGGAATCAAGATTGCTGGGAGAAATGTCAATACCCTCAGATATGCAGATGACACCACCCTTATGGCAGAAAGCAAAGAACTAAAGAGCCTCTTGATGAAAGTGAAAGAGGAGAGTAAAAAAGTTGGCTGAAAGCTCAACATTCAGAAAACGAAGATCATGGCATCAGGTCCCATTGCTTCACAGAAAATAGATGGGGAAACAATGGAAACAGTGAGAGACTATTTTTTTGGATTCCAAAATCACTGCAGATGGTGACTGCAGCCATGAAAGTAAAAGACGCTTGCTCCTTGGAAGGAAAGTTATGACCAACTGAGATAGCATGTTAAAAAGCAGAGACATTACTTTGTCAACAAAGGTCCATCTAGTCAAGGCTAGGGAGGAGTCAGGCTTTTCCAGGAGTCATGTATGGTCATAAGAGTTGGACCATACAGAAGACTGAGCACCAAAGAACTGGTGCTTTCAAATCGTGGGGCTGGAAAAGACTCTTGAGAGCACTAGATAGCAAGGAGATCAAACCAGTCACTCCTAAAAGAAATCAACCCTGAATATTCTTTGGAAGGACTGATGCTGAAGCTGAAGCTACAATACCAGGCCACCTGATGTGAACAGCTGACTCATTGGAAAAGACTTTGATGCTGGGAAAGATAGAGGACAGGAGGATAAGGCGGGGACAGAGGCTGAGATGGTTGGATGGCATCACTGACCCAGTGGACATGAGTTTGAGCCACTCCGGGAGGTAGTGAAGGACAGGGGAGCCTGGCATGCTGCAGTCCATGGGGTCACAAAGATTCAGACATAACTTAGTGACTGAACAACAACAAATATGCCAAAGGGCATATCTGAGGCTGGCCTGCCTTGTACTCCATCACGTGTGCATTGTGCAGACCCTGTGCTGTGTGGCAAGGGTGTACTGTCAGTTAGATCAGAGCCTTCCTCCTCTGTCCATGGTGGGTGATGGGACAGGTGTGAGCAGAGGGTGCTGAGGAGGTGTGATGAATTCCCACCTGGCCTGGCCTCAGCAGTTCAGGAGAGGCACTCTCGAGAAGGTGATCTGACATGCAAGGCATATCCTCAAGTGAGATCAAATGAAGCTGGAGCTGGATCATAGTCATAAATGGTGCATTCAAGAGAAGTGAGGCGGGAGAGGTAAACAGGTGTGACCCAGGGAAGATCTAGGGCTCCATCTGAGAGGTGAAGGCTGGAGTCAGCGAGGCTACACTGAGGGGGAATGTACCCAGCGTCATGCACAGCACTCCACTTCCAGAAGATAAGCCCAACTGCGGTGTCTCCGTTCACACCTGTAAATGTCTGGAAACAACCTGTCTGCTGTGTCTCATGTCCCCACATCGTACTTAGACCCGAAATCTGACAATTGTTTTGAGTCAACCTGAATTCAAGTCATCTCTTTTATCATCCACTCTCGACCCATTCATTCATTTATTTAGCTAACAGATAAGGTGCCTTTATTCCCAAGTTGCACATAGAGATCCAGGTGTTAATCTTATTATTTCTAGAATCCTCATTCTGTCCTGTGGTGTAGCGGTTGAGAGGCTGGACTTTTGAGTCAGTCATTCTGGATTCAAATCCTGGGTTTTCCACCAGAAGGCTGAAGCACCTTGGAGAAGGTGATGTAACCCCTCTGGGCTTTAGTTTTCTCAGGTTAACAATGGTGATAATAATATGTAACACGATGTATTGTAGCATTTCAAATTGTTTCAAATTAAAGTTTTATATTAAGCCCAAGAGCTTGTGTGTATGTGCATGTATGTGTGCACAGACGTGTACATATTTATATAAAATATGTATGCACAGGTGTAAAACCAAAGCATTTACCAAATTATCATGCTGTTTAAATTCAGATGCTGTTTGCTTAAGAGTCAAGCATGCAGCTATCAAGGATGCTCTGCCTCTTCAATAATAACTAAGTGTAAATTCCAAGGTGAATTAAAACAAATAGATGCCAGGAATAAAAGATTTCAGCTGTCACTTTAAGCAAACTGGTCCTAGAGGGTTGTTTACCAAGTCCCCCCCGCAGAAGGACACTCAGTGCTGGGTGGCATGCGGGGGTCTGTCCCTGTGTGCCTGTCACATGAAGAGGCCACTCTTAGCGGGGGCTTTTATGTAGATGACTCTATACTATTGGTCCTTTGAAATAAATTCTCGAGTTCTGTCTCTCTAAAAAATACATGAGCGACAACAGAGAATGAGTGCTGACCTACAGAACCATTTCTCTATTTATTTTCCCTTTTTATATGACAATTGCAAGGGGAGTCACTTACCTTTACTGGAAATGCTGTGTTTATCCACTGGCCAATTTCTTCAAAGAACCATGCCTTACTCATTTTTATTTTCCCTACAGCGTTTAGTCTAATACCTCAACATAGAAAATTCTACATAAATATTTATTGACAAAATTATACAGTATTCAAAAATAGAAAAACTGAATTTCATTACATGATTAAAACATATTTTAGCTGTATTTTTTTGTTTTCATTTCTATTTCTTATTTCCCTCACCCAGATCTGCAAATATTTATGAATTAGTTATTGTAGATAAGACACTGGGTTGAAGTAACAATGTGAAATAGGCACCTGTAGGTTCATTAGTATATAGACATAAATATGTAAGTTGCTATTTTTCAAATTCTTTTTAAAAACGTGAAACTCAGCCTATTGTTTAGAAGAAAGATAATCATGTTTATCAAATTATTTTAATTCATGCATAAGGTATTTAAAGGAAGGGTTAATTTGCAACCAACATGGATTTCTTTTTTTTTTTTTCTGTTCAAGCCACGTGGCATGTGGGATCTTAGTTCTCTGACCAGGGATCTAACCCACACCACCAGCATTGGAATTGCAGAGTCCCGACCATTGGATTACCAGGGAAGTCACAACACGGAATATTTTTGAAGTTTTAAACAATTGAGAAATGTCCATTTTATTCCTTTGAAATCTCTCAGGACCGCTCTTGTGATAACTGGATGCTTCTTTCTACTTGAAAAGTGAAAATGATGGAGCTCAGTCGTGTCCGACTCTTTGCAACCTCGTGGACTATAGCCTACCAGGTTCCGCTCTCCATGGGATTCTCCAGGCAAGAATACTGGAGTGGGTTGCCATTTCCTTCTCCAGGGGATCTTCTTGACCCAGGGATTGAACCCAGGTCTCCCACTTTGCAGGCAGACACTTTAACCTCTGAGCCACCAGGGAAGCCCTCTTTCTACTTACTTACTTCTCTACAAAGTTCCTCCTCACCCTTGACTTGGATGCTTCTGAAAGCAAGAGCAGGTTCCTGCCTGGATGTCTCCATTTCACTCAGTAGCCACTCCACAGATCTTGCAGTGATTAAATTCCCCAAATAACCGCCGCCCCACCCACTAGGAGAGGCAGAAGGAAAGCATGCTCTGTAAAATGTTGTCTTTCCCAGCTTGGAGGCTTCCTTTTCATATGCCTGTCTGCGTGCGTGCATGCCTAGTTGTGTCTGAGTCTTTGGAACATTTTGGACTGTAGTCTGCCAGGCTCCTCTGTCCATGGGATTCTCCAGACAAGAATACTTGAGTGGGTAGCTGTTTCCTTCTCCAGGGATCTTCCTGACCCATGGATTGCACCCATGTGTCTTGCATGGCAGGTTGATTCTTCACCTGAGGAGTCAACAGGTAAACCTTTCCATATGCCGTTCATGAGTTAAAATCAGTTTAACTTAATCCACATCATCTTTTCTTTCAAACTCTATGCTGAGTTTCATGTTTTCAACAAGAGTTTGAAATACTGTAGCACCCATAAGGCCCATCTTTTCCCCCCAGGAATCTCCCTCACCATGTCCATCTTCTCTCCTTCCACCTTGTGTAAACATCTGATCAGGCATCCCATGACCTTGGCTTCCCATGGGTGGAGAGCGGTCTCTGTAGTGGTGAGGAGCTTCAGAAATGTTTTAAAATCCTGGTCTGAATCCCAACTGTGCCAGTTATTAGGGATATGAAATGGACATGGTTTCTAAGCTTCAGTATTTCATCTGAAAAATGGACGCATGAAGCGTCTCAGTGCTGGTGGGTGGATCTAGTGACACAGCGGGTCCCCAGCACTTGGTCCAGAGCCTGGGGTGCAGCAGATGCAATAACGTGGTCCCTGAAATGGATGGAGAGCGTCAGTTGCCTTCAGGTAACTTCCTGGATCCCCGTCCCCCCCACAGGCACAGGTCATTGCTGCCTTACTTGTCTTCCCGGCACAAAGGCTCCATCCCCTGCTTGCTTGTCAACTGCGTTTTCTGGGGGACTGTGAGCTGCCTGCTGGAAGCACCCTCATATCTGTCCCAGCAGAGACATGGCACGTGACCGCACCCAGAGCATCGTTGTTGGGTGGTGAGCCCCATCTCACACATTCGATTGTGCCTACATTCATGGGTGCCTGAGTTCCCACACTCAGTGCTTTTAGTCTTGGTTCTATTTTTATACAATTATCCAGACTCCTTTGTGTTAAATCGTCTTTGATTAGACACTGTGGATTTACAGGAGAGAGTGCTATGAAGACAAAGGTGTCACATAATTTTACTTAAAATTGCTTATTTTTATGGATATTACCCATATCAATACTTGTAAACTGGAATCGATTTTAACCCAGCACCACAGTAAAGGCTGTGATTCATGAGGTCTCTAGTCCCCAGTGTCTCAAGGGACTGAGTTTATCTAGTGGCTAAGAAACTGGCATTCGTACCTTCTGTTCTCTTTCAGCGCTTCCTTTTTCTGAGTTCGCTCTCTGATGTCAGCTCTACAGCATGTCCCCGATTCACAAACTGTTTCACAAGCTCATAGGACGTGCTGTTTCTTGAAGCCATTCTCTTACTGAACCACAGACAGTGTACAAACAGAACCATTTTGAAAGTTAACAAGGGCTTCCTCATAAGGAACACCTTTTAACAAAATTTGGAAAAAACTGAAAACTTGAGTCACAGGTAGCATGTCAACTAAATCAAATCTCCATACATTTTTGAAAATAATACATCATAATCGTAGATGGATGGAAGTTTCATTTCAATTTCCCAAACTCATTTTATCCCTCTGTCTCCCGAGAATGTTTAAACTCTAGGAAACATACCTTAAACTCAACTAAAGACTTTTATTTCCTTTTATTAACAACACTGAGCTAATTTGCATCTGGTACAAAATTAGATTTTTGTCAGGCAGAGTGTCCTTAATTTAGTTCTTGCTCTGAATTTATAATAGAGTGAGTGGCTTTCCCACATGGGTACTACATAATGTGTAATATTTAATTTGTCATCGCTCTTTCACTGTGTGAAATGAAATGAACAACTCACTGAGATCTAAACAATACACCAAATATATCTGTACTACTACCTGACGTTCCTTTTATTCCACAAGAAATGCTGTTATCATTTTCAATAAACTGTGTGAAGCAAGATGTGACTCTGGCTTATCTTCTCTCGTGCCACTTAATTTTAATTTCTAATTCCAGTCACATGTTTTTCATTTTACAATTGCACAGAGCAGCAATCCCTATGCCTTGTATGTCCCAAATGCCTGAGGACTATTTGCTGATTTTATTTTTGTCCTCAGGTAACTTCCATTTTCCAGCATGTTGTCTGCTTCTTGTGTAAACAGGCAACAGGATAACTCAAACGTGGATGAAGATGATCGGAATGTGGTGCTTCTGGAAAAAGCAAAATTCGCTCAGGATTTCAGCAATTTTGCAGCAGAAATTCGAAAAACCATTAAAGCTCTCAATGAGCAGGTTTGTTTTTTCCCCGAGTGCCTTGCCTTATCATGTAGGTTAGAATACCTAAACTTTAAAGAAACATGCATATTATCATATGTGAAATGAATCACCAGTCCAAGTTCGATGCATGAGACAGGGTGCTTGGGGCTGGTGCACTGGGATGACCCAGAAGGATGGGATGAGGAGGGAGGTGGGAGGGAGGTTCAGGATGGGGAACACATGTACACCCGTGGTGGATTCATGTCAATGTATGGCAAAACCACTACAATATTGTAAAGTAATTAGCCTCCAATTAAAATAAATAATTTTAATAAAAAAATAAAGAAACCTGTCCAATAACTCTCCAAAGATATAGCACAATACCAGAATACTAAGCACATACAGGGGATGTTTCCTTGTAATAAGGGCTTCCCTGGTGGCTCGATGGTAAAGAATCTGCCTGCAATGCAGGAAACCGGGTTCAGTACCTGTGTCAGAAAAATCCCCTGGAGGAGGGAATAGCAACCCACTCCAGTATTCTTGCCTGGAGAGTCCCGTGGAGAGAGGAGCTTGATGGGCTACAGTTCATGGGGTCACAAAAAGAGTCGGACACGACTGGGCGACTGACACTTTCCCTTCACTAGGCCATGCTGACTAGTAGCAGGTACTCAACAATTATTTAAAAATAAATCATGACTTGGATGATCCTCAAGACATCTAGTCTGATCAATGGTTTGTCTCAGACATTTTCTTGGGCGCAATAATTTCTCTCACATATAAACAATCTTGGTCAAGTATTAGAAATTGTTTTGTAATTTCCATTCACATAGCAGCATTCAAGAGAACCTGAAGGGAGCATTCGCCAGGATGGGAACACAGTGAAGCGCAGGTGGAGTGAGAGGCACTTGAAAGGCCATTTGAGAGTCCGGGCTCTAGTCCTAGTGACCCATGTTCTTCATTGCTCAGGTTGCCATAACCCACAATGAAGTTTGGGCGGCTTATACAACAGAAGTGTACTTTCTCACAGTTATGGAGGCTGGAAGCTCAAGGTCAAGGTGTTGACAGGGTTGAATTTTTTCTGAGGCGTGTCCTTGGCTTGCAGATAACTGTCTTTCCTCTGCATCCTCACGTGGTTGTCCTGCTGTGGGTATCTGTCTCCTCACCCCCGCTTCTAACAAGGACACAGTCCTACTGGATTAAACAGCCTCTCACGTGTTTAGTAGTATCTGACCCTTCATGACCCCGTGGACTATTAGCCCGCCAGGCTCCTCTGTCCATGGGACTCTCCAAGGAAGTGTGCTGGAGTGGGCTGCCATTTCCTTCTCCAGGGGATCTTCCTGACCCAGAGATAGAACCTGTGTCTCCTGTGACTCCTGCATTGGCAGGCAGGTTCTCCACCACTACACCACCAGGGAAGCCTGCACAGTAGCTTATGTTCTTGAAATATTCACCTGCTCTCAGTCTCCATGGTTTGGCCAAAACTTATTTCCATTTGTCTGAAATACCTTCCTCCCCCCGACTCCCTGCTTGTTCTCCTGAAAGCCATAGTCAGAGTTCCACTTATGACTCAAATGCTCCCCCTCCCTGCCTCACTCTCCCCCACTTCCCTGAAGCTCCCCAGTGGGTGAGCCACTCTACTGTCCCAAGGGAGTGGCCAGTCTCCTGCCCCTCTCAGGCATCCACAGACCCTCATCATCCAGCTGCCTTATGGCGGTGGTTTGTCTCCCACCAGATTTCAGTTCCTCTGAAACTTAACAAATGTTTGTTAAATGAATGCTGTCTGTGGTAACCCGGGAACAAAAAATAAACTATTGATTAGCTGAATTTGTATTCATGCTCTCTGAGAAGATTTTCCAAAGAGATCATTTTATTCATTTGATTTTTTAAAAACTTACTTATTTTTAATTGAAGGATAATTGCTTTACAATATTGGCTTGATTTCTATCATACATCAACATTAATTGGCCATAGGTGGTCATATGTCCCCTCACTCTTGAACCTCCCTCCCACCCTTTTCCACCCCTCTAGGTTGTTACAGAGCCCAGTTTGAGTTCCCTGAGTCATACAGCAAACTCCCACTGGCTATCTATTTTACGTATGGTAGTGTGTATTCTTCCATGCTAGTCATTTGATTTTAATTTCTTTTCCTTTGTAAATTCACTGCTTCAGATACTGGATCTGTATTCGATACATTGCCGCATACAAGCAGCTGGTTCTTAGCTTAGACACTGAATGATTCCGATTCATTACTTTTTGGGTAAAAATGAAGAAACAACCTTGTGTTGGCTTTGAAGTTTCTTTTGCCTTCTGGGTATGTGCCTACTAAACAGACAATTTCATCAAGTCGTGTTAATTATTGACTTTGTTGCTGCCGTTTGAATTTCTGGTTTCCTTTCCTTCTCTTCTGTAGACGCACAAACTAGGGCTAGGATGCACAGATGATGGTGGTGGTGGGGGGCGGTGGTTGGAAGGAGGGCAGTGCCCTGGAGGAAGGAGACTGCACTCCTTGGTCTGCGAGGGGTTTCATTTGATTGAGTAAGCCATGTTTTCAGGCTGGCAGTATGACTGTGTGACAAGGGAGTGGTCATTTCTGTGCTGGTCCCCTGTGCACAATGCCCATGGGCATGAGGAGCCACATGCTTGGGGTGGGAGAGTGTAGACACTGTGGTTTGGGACTGAAAACAGCATTTATCCAGCAGTCAGTCAATTGTGCTCATAACAGGTGTCTGAGAAGATGCATCTCAGTGTGACTTGTTTCTCTTCTGGACTGAATATTACAGTCTTCAACCCACATATCAAAGGGCAGAGGGAGGGATAGTTGTTTGGGGCTCTGGTAAGGATTTTTATTTTTAGTTTGTGAGATGATGTTAACACAGACTTACTGGTCTGTAATGACTACAGTCGCCCCTTGAACAGTGTCATGTGTAAGGCATTTTTATTTTCAAATGTAATGTAATATATTCCTCCAGTAAGCTCAGTTCCAGGAAGTTTCAGCTCACATAGAAATCCCACATTCCACCTTAAGAGATCTCCCTGGTGGCTCAGACAATTAAAGAATTTGCCTGCAATGCAGAAGACCTGAGTTCAGTCCCTGGGTAAAGAAGATCACCTGGGGAAGGAAATGGCAATCCACTCCAGTATTCTTGCCTGTAGAATTCTGTGGACAGAAGAGGCTGACAGGCTACAGATCATGGGGTCACAAAGAGCTGGACACGACTGAGCAGCTAACACTTACTTACTGCACTAGTAAAGCCATGGTTAGCTGACTGTCCCCAGCACTGATTGGCTTGATGAATTTGCGAAAAACAATGCAAAACCTATTTGTTCTTCATGAATACCCAAAATGAGGGATGATGTACTACGTATAAATAGTGCTAAAATCTGTAGCTTAAATATAACTCCATATGCTGTATTTTTATCCCTCGTGTCAGATAATTTGCTTACTTTTGTTTGAAGCAACAGAAATAAATTGACGTTTAAATTTGCATTTCAAACATAAACTAAGAGAGAATATATAATTTCTCCCAAATTTATGAAGCTTGTTTTCTGCTCTATTAATATACTTTGTAAAACAAATGAGAATGTCTTTTAATTAATTATTAATCAAAATGGTTCAACTCTTAAGACTCAGCACATGTATCTATTTAAAATAATACATATAAAAATATATATAGGTTTATTACAGTCATAAAAAGACTGTAACACATATATAATACATGTAATATATGTAAACAAAATTTTAAATAGTATCTTTTTTTATAACTTGCACCTAAATATTGTTGTACATTTAGAATTTGTGCATGTGAGAAAGATCCAGTGTAAAAACTTTAAATAATATTCTTATCTTGGGAAGGAAAATACACTATTGAATTAGTTATTCATCATTTATCTATCCATCTATCATTCATATTTTGGTCAATAAAGTCATAAGACCACTCTTAATTCCATGCACATAAACATATCTTAAAATATGAGAAATAAATGGAGATCATTTAAGAAGGATCTCTGATTCAACATTTAAAATAAATTGTCATGTATTTTTCCACCCCTGTGTATCACATTATATACTGAAAAGCAGTTGCTGACTACTTAAAATACCCCCAGGCATGCCCAGGCTGGGAGGGGCTGCAATGGGAATGTTTGCTCTTTGACTTACTGAGATTTGCTAGAGAAGTTTGAATGGGTGGAGGTACCAACTTTTCAGCTTTTAAAGGAAAATACCATGTCAGACACACAGGTGAGTGAAGGTTACATATGTTTCCTGCCTGAAGTGGTTACATTATTTTGCAAAGGCAGGAATTAAGTTTAGTTAGAAGGAAACTTGTATTTCTGGAGAGTTAGAATTCTCTAACAAGTATGTGGCTGAGAGGGGAAGGTCATCTAGAGCAAAAGAATAGTACCTAAGCTAGGTGTATGAGTATGATGACAGAGTTTAGTGCTAGAACTGAGAGAACAGGCGGGGCGCACACAGGATTGAAGACGCTATGAAGAAGTGGAGTCCAACCTGTGACTGATGTACCATAGACACCCCAGACCAAGAAACGAATGAAAACCCTTGGTTTTTCCAATAAAGACATCACAAACCATGCTATAAACAGCTCATCACAGAGTGGGGAACAGTTTCTCAAACATAAGGATTAGCACCCCCGAGGATCTGAGATGATAGAACATTCTGGAAGAGAGTGAACAATTCCAACTTTAAAGGTTTAAATAAATAAGAGGAGGAACAGAGCTGTGCAGAATTCAACAGGGCATGATAGAGTTGGAAAATGTTAAAGAGATTTTACAATATTATAATAATGATAATTTTGGACTACTTTAAATAGGGTGAAACTAAAGAATTAAAGAATATAACATAACCATGTAAGAGACATTCAGAGAGGAAGAATTCTAAAGTTCTTATTTTCTTATGAAGTGTACAGAGGTATTGATTAATGATATTTTCTAAATTGAGCATGTGTTCAGAAACTTAAGTGTAATGACTGGAATAATAGATATGTACAATTTTCATTCACAAAATCATGGTCAATTCCAAAGAAGGAACAAAACACTGAAGGAAAAATACAGAACTCTATTACAACTGCCCTTGAAAAATAATACAGGGCAAATATGGTCATTTAGTAGAGAAAAAAAAAACAAAAAACAGAAATATACAGCAATCCTGTACCTGAATATGCATAAAACATCATAATGGTCACATTAAAAACTGCCAGATTCACAGCCTGAAATTTACGAACTGTAATTCCTCCTTCTCCAGATTTTCATTCACTTCTCTCAGAAACTCACATACATCAAGCAGACAAAAGTTAGGCAAGATTGAGCAATGCAGTGGTGGGGGCACACTGAAGTACACCTCTCTAATTGCTAATGGCCTTGAACGGGACCTGTCTATTGAGGTGTTACCGCTGTTGTGAATGTCAAGGAACTTGAAATGGTGTCTTTCAAAATCAGGAGAGAGAATGATGGCCGCATTGTGAGTGCCTGTTTTATATTAACTACCTTGTATATGCAGTCACGGCCTGCTGTTGTGGAGCCATTGGGCAAACATGCTCACTCCCTCATGCCCAACTCTTTGCAGCCTCATGGACTGTAATCCACTAGGCTCCTCGGTCCGTGGCAGTCTCCGTGCAAGGATACTGGAGTGGGTTGCCATTCCTTCTCCAGGGGATCTTCCTGACCCAAGGATTGAACCTGCATTTTCTGCATTGCAGGTGGATTCTTTACCCCTGAGCCACCTGGGAAGCCCATAGACTTGATTTAAAAAGCTTTAAAAACAAGGACTGTGGATGTGGTGGCTGTTGGCACCGGTGTAGCGACAAGGCCTCCCTCTCTGTCCCCTCCTAGACAGGTTGTCTCAGGGTCTTGGTAAAACTGTGTGCATACCAGGAGATACCTATGCTCAAAGCTTTTCGTCCTTTTTAATAAAAAATTAGGACTAGCCCAGAGGCCACCTGTCTTCAGCAGATTTCTGACCACGTTGGCTGGTGGCATGCCAGCTGACCACCCACTGGAAGGGGAACCTTGGGAGATGCTGGTCAGCCTTCTTGGTTTCTTGGTGGGGACAGATGCCTGGGAGAAAGAGGTTGGGGGTGACTGCTGGTCAGAGGACCTTCAGTGTCTGTCACGGCCACATGAGCTTCTTCCATGAATCAGAATTATCATGAAATTGGTGAAGAAATTATGGAAGAGATTGGGTCCGACTGAACATTTCCAGCCAAGAATCGATCAGGTGTACAAGTTAAACCAATTATTCTGGCTTTTGAGTGTCCCTTCGTTATATTGAGAAGATGTATCCTGACAGATATATGTGTATCTCATCTCTTTATTATAGAAATAACGGTACGTTTCAGCTGTCTTGGTTGTTTTTTTCCCTCAAGAATGTCAAACGAGCAGATATTGATGAGGCAGTAAACTGGAATTGAATGCCAAAAAAGGAGCAATTGATTTTTATATAAAAGTAGATTAGTGCTATCGAGCCGAACTTTGTTCGATGCATTATTCATGTCGAAGTTATTTATGCTTGTGCATCCTGGAAAAGTGAGTGGGAAAACCACTGAAAATAACTCCTTGACACAAACACATAATGTATGACGGGATTGGATCTACTCTGATAATCCATCACAACACTTGCTTAATGGTTGAACAGGATACAATTAAATCTCTGGAAACTTAGATTGAATATTGATCAACCCAAATTAAATGCAAAAGGATACTTAGCAAACATTAGGAAGCCAAGTATAGTCTAACTTTAATGATGGTAACTACTCCTTTAGGGCCTGGGAATAAACAAATCAACCTCTCCCCGAGGGAGCACTCTGCTGCTTTCCAGGGTTCATATTCATCTTCTGGGTGTCCTGCCCTCAGTCTGCTTCCCAGGTTCTCTGGGCCCCAGGAATTCTGGCTCACACTGGAGATTCAGGTCAGAATTAAGTCAAGGGAAGTGATTCATTAAGGCTGGGCAGTGCTTGCTCAGTCACCCAGAGATGTCTGACTCTTTGCGACCTCATGGACTACTGATCTCCTCTGTCCATGGACTTCTCCAGACTCTTACACTGAGTGGGTTGCCATTTCCTACTCCAGGTTATCTTCCTGACCCAGGGATTGAACCCATGTCTCTTGTGTCTCCTGCATGGACAAGTGGGTTCTTTACCACTGCACCATGTGGGAAGTCCCCATAAAGGATAGCCTGCCAGTATTTCAGCCAGTTTTAGAAATTCAGAAGAATCCTTAAAGTAGAGCTCAAGTATGTGTGTGTGTGTGTGTATGTGTGTGTGTATGTTGTTTTTCAGTCTCTGTCATGTCCACCCCTTTGCAACCCCATGGACTGTAGAATATCAGGCTTTCCTGTCCTTCACTCTCTCCTGGAGTTTGCTCAAAACTCATGTCCATTGAATTGGTGATACCATCCAACCATCTCATATTCTGTCATCCCCTTCTCCTTCTTTCAATCTTTCCCAGCATCAGGGTCTTTTCCAATGAGTTGGCTCTTCACATCAGGTGGCCAAAGTATTATATGTGCATATGTGTGTGTGTGTAGCTCTGAATCATTGGTTTTCCATTTCTCTATGTTAAAATTGGGTGAAATAGACCTATCCTAGAGGAAATGAGACTACTGAATATGCCTGACTCTCAATACCCACTATAGAGATGGAAATACCACTAAGAAGTGATTGAGAATAATTTTTTAAAGAATATAGGCCTTTTTAAAGGTAGACTGCAAGTGGCGAAAAGTCTTTGAAAGGTGATTTTGACAGAGTAAGAAAGAAAGAACACATTTTCTGAAACTTATTTTATATGGGAGTATATTTGACTTGCATTGCTGAGTTAGTTTCAGGTGTAGAGCTCAGTGATTCAGTTATACATGTATATGTATCTATTTTTGTTCAAGTTCTTTTCCCATTAGGTTATTACACAATGTTGAACAGAGTTTATTGTGCTAAATAGCAGGTCCTTGTTATTTTATGTGCAGTTGTGTGTATACGTTAATCCCCAAATCTGTGAGTTGAACAAAGTTAAGAGTGTAAGAAAGAACACAGTTTAGACATAAAAAATTGAATCATTGGTGAGGAGCCAGAAGTGATGGGTGTAGACCATTTGCTTTATGATTGCAATAGAGAAGTGAAAAATCCCTTCAAATTTAGGAGGAGGAAACAGGTTAAACAAGCTTTCATCTGTTTCTGTTCGTAAGGTTTACAAGGAGACCACTGAATGTTTGCTGACCCTTGGGAGCATAATGGGGGCTGGGGGAGAGAGCAAAGGAAGGCCTAGAATTGGGAGTAGATGGGCATATTGGGAAGAAAGTCACTGAGATGATGGGAACACAGCGGGGAATGATTAATTTTAATAGTGGGAAATAAAGATCTTTCACTGAGATGAAAGTAAGGAATAAGAGGGTGTCAGGAGGAGTAAAGGCTCTGTCAGTTTTACAGAGGTGTTCTTGGTACTTTGACAGATCTCCAAGAGAAGTGGAAACAACCCTTCTCAGGCTCCCCAGCAGCCCCATGGTCTGATCAGGAGAGACTTCCGGGGGAAACACGTAACCCAGGACTCAGCCTAGATTTGGCAGCTTGGGGTCTCCTGGCCTCCTGGACACGCTGGCATCTCTCTGGGGCGCTCCAGTGGGTCCTTGCCATGAGGTTTCCATTTTTGACCTTTGGGAAGCACACTCTGTGCTCTGCTCTCTCTGAGCCGCTCCTAGACTCAGCCGTCAGGAGTTTGCTGTGTGTCCATCAGTCCCGATCAGGGAGGGGCCTGTCTGAAGTCCCCTCTCCGGGTGCTTATGAGGGAATGTGTGAGAAGAGCACACCAACATTCTTTCCTTCCAGCACCGCCCCTTTTCTGTTTTTAAGCTTTTACTGAATTCTAGGCTTTCTTGCCCATGATCTGGCCTGGGTGGTGGGCTAATGCCTACGGACCCGAGTTCATGCTGTCTTAGCCTGCCTGGCTCAGAGGACCTGCACCCACTTAGCCTGGACCCTCTTGATCAAGCTACTGACAAAGCTTGATCAGAGATTCTCTTGTTCTTATTCAGTAAGAATAAGACTTTTAGTCTCTTGGGTTTCAAGAAGGTCAAACCAGTCAACCTAAAAGAAATCAACTCTGAATGTTCACTGGAGGGACTGATGCTGAAACTGAAGCTGCAATACTTTGGCCACCTGATGCGAAGAGTCAACTCATTGGAAAAGACCCTGATGCTGGAAAAGATGGAGGGCAGGAGGAGAAGGGAGTGACAGAGGATTAGATGGTTGGATGGCATTACTGACTCAATGGACATGAGTTTGTGTGTTGTGCAAACTCTAGGAGATAGCAAAGTGCACGGAAGCCTGCTGTGCTGTTGCTGTGTGCAGTCCATGGGGTCACAAAGAGTCAGGCATGACTGAGCGACAACAACAATAACAAACCTTCTGAAGCATCTACTTTGGAGACTCACATTCCCAAGAATAACATATCCTGAGTAGCAAATGTCTTGCTTGAAGCTGGCTTGTCCTTGATGCAGGTGCCATAGATGAGCCAGAAGTTCTGTGCCCTTGAGAAGGTCTCTGAACAAGAGTTAATCTGTTCCTGCAACCAGGACATGGAAACATGATTGGCAGCTCAGATACATCAGCCACTTACCTCTTAAGACCTTTTCCAAGTTCAAAAAAAAAAAAAAATCTGTGTTACCACCCAGGACAGCTTTTCTCATGTTTCCAGAGGCAGATATATCAATGAAAGCCAAGTCATATTTGATCATTTAAAATTCTTAACAAGTTTGTAAGCTGCCAAGAATTCTGATGGATTTTTAAAATATATATTGATGTAAAATTGGAAAAACAGGACTTCTAAAGAGCTTGATAAAGATAATGATAGTACATTTAACTGCATTACAAAATACACAAATAGATAAGCTTCTGATTTTTAGGTCAATTTTAAAAATACTTGTGTAGTCTACTGGAGAATCAATAATTTAATTTCAAGAGTGATTTTGACTAACGTGTAGGTTACATTTCAAAAATAATTTTTAAAAATACTTTTATAAGGAAGTTTACTTAACATGCTTAGAAAGAAAGAAAGTGTTAGTTGCTCAGTCCTGTCTGACTCTGTGACCCCATGGACTGTAGTCTACCAGGTTTCTCTGTCCATGGTATTTTCCAGGCAAGAATACTGGAGCGGGTTACCATTTCCTTCTCCAAAGGATCTTCCCAACACAGGGATTGAACGGGTCTTCCTCATTGCAGGCAGATTCTTTACCACCTGCACCACCAGGGAAGCCCACTTAAGATGCTTAATTGTTTCCAAATATTCAAGTATCTCTGTTCTACTTAGAGATTCAAAACATTCTAAACTTTGGGCATGGGGGTTACATTTGTCTGTGTGTATATATATATATATATATATATACGCACTTGCAAATCACTTGCACCCATTTCACTTTGGAAATATGTGACTTTTTCATAGAGAACATCCAGACTCTCTGAAGGACAGTAATAAAAAAAGAAAACTTTCTCAATGAGAGTAATGCTACAGGTTTAGTCTTTGCAAGGACTAAAAGCCTCATTAAAAGCATAGAAGCCATATGTATGCTTCATTCTTAATTATTTTGCTCCATTATTCTAATCTTCATTGCATACTCATCAAATAGAAATTTCAGTATTTGGCATCTGAGGCACATACACCATTAAGATTTTTAACAGCACATTCAATTTTGCTTCCTATGCAATTATTTGAGAGGTCAGATATTATTTTTCACTTCCTAAAAGATTTAAGAAATAGCTAATGTTTGTGCCTGGAGCCAATAAGTATTTTTTTTTTTTTTAGCATTTCTGAAATCCAATATGTTCCAACACATCCTTAGAAATTTGCAATTAAATGGAATTGAATTTGGCATATGTTTTCATTGGACACCATAGAAACTGTAACTCACCAAGATGGCGTTTATAGAACCAAGTTTGTTGATATATATGCTGAATACATTATACACATCTGCATGAAAAATACATTTTAAAATAGTTTTTACTTGTCTGAATGATAATTTATTGAATAACTCAACGTTAAAAATCAATATAGAAGTGATTAAACATACTTACTGATTAATTGTGATTTATCATACATGACTTAAATTCAATCATTTGTCAATACTCAAAAAAGAAACTCCAAATGGTAGGAGGTAAGAGAAGCCATTGTATATTCATAAGATTTTTTTTAAAGTATATTTTGATAAAAGTTCTTTTACTTTCAAATTACATTTATTTTCATATAGTTGAAGGAATAAAATTAACTTTTGTTGTTTTGTGAGACACTAAAAATACGTTATCAGAGTACAGAGTGTATTCTTCATGGACTTTAGATCCTAATTAGTCAAGAAGGGAGAGTGAATATCTTCACAAATAAAGTAATAAATCTGCATAAGTGTTTTATCTTAAAATACATATGGTCAAGAAAGAACAAGTTTCTTTCTATGAGTCCAAAAGTCAACATTTCTAGGACCACTTAGAATAAAGGCCAGTGAACTGTTTCTGTAGGAAGCCAGGTAGTTGATGGTTCAGGCTGTCTACGTCGTGTGGCCTTTGTCACAACTTCTCAGCTCTGTCCCCGTGAGACAGGCAGGAAGACCCGCTCAAAGGTGTGTTTCAATAAAACTTTAGTCACAAAGTAGCTCATTTCCAAATCTCCCAATACTCATATCTATCTTTGCTTTCTCTTTTACCATGAAGCATCTCAAGATATATTATTTTTACTGCCTCTATTTTAGTTTTTTTTTAGTACATTATCATCTGGGTTTCACCTCACAATTTGGAGGGTGTATATAAACTTTTTCAGCCCTTTCCACACTTTTCCAGGGTTGTTATTGGAACTTCCTTCAGAATCTGGCACAGTTCACAGTTCCTTCCTCCTGAACTTATGTCTTGTCCTTGGTGTTTTCTGATGCTGGGTCCTCTTCCTTCACTTTCCTCTCAACTGTGGGAGCTGTTTCAGGTTCAGCCTCACATCACTCTGCTTACTTGTCAGTTTCTCCTTGGGTAGCTTTTTTCAGTGTTGCATCCTTACCGACCCTGGCACTGGTCCCTCCTCAATGTTCATCTGGACTTCAGAAGTAAATTGACAAGACCACTACTTCTCCTGTCTCTGCTGCTCCCATTATGACTACAACTGCCATTTTTTTCAGGCTTCATCTAATGTTCTGTGATGGTTACCTATTCTCTGATCCTAACTCAACTGTCTTTAATGTTCATATCCCAGGGAGGTGAGAGCCAACCATGCACCTGGTTTACAAATGAGGTCTTTTACTTAAAACTTCCCCGGGAGGCACTAGTGTAAAGAATCTGCCTGCCAATGCAGAAGATGAAAGAGACTGAGATCCGATCCTGGGGTCAGGAAGATCCTCTGGAGTAGGAAATGACTCCCCACATCAGTGTTCTTGCCTGGAAAATTTCATGAACAGAGGAGCCTGGCAGGCTATGGTTCATGGGATCACAAAGAATTGGACACAACTATGAGAATTAGCCTGCACAAGAGACTTAGGCAAATGTATAGCTAAAAAGGGAAACAGCCAGTGCTTCAAGTCAGCTAATTCTAAGGTATATGTTTATAGACTATTAATAAGTGAGGAGAGAGAAAAAGTTGGCTTAAAGCTCAACATTCGAAAAACGAAGATGATGGCATCTGGTCCCATCACTTCATGGGAAATAGATGGGGAAACAGTGGAAACAGTGTCAGACTTTATTTTTTGGGGCTCCAAAATCACTGTAGATGGTGACTGCAGCCATGAAATTAAAAGACGCTTACTCCTTGGAAGAGAAGTTATGACCAACCTGGATAGTATATTCAAAAGCAGAGACATTACTTTGCCAACAAAGGTCCGTCTAGTCAAGGCTATGGTTTTTCCTGTGGTCATGTATGGATGTGAGAGTTGGACTGTGAAGAAGGCTGAGCACCGAAGAATTGATGCTTTGAACTGTGGTGTTGGAGAAGACTCTTGAGAGTCCCTTGGACTGCAAGGAGATCCAACCAGTCCATTCTGAAGGAGATCAACCCTGGGATTTCTTTGGAAGGAATGGTGCTAAAGCTGAAACTCCAGTACTTTGGCCACCTCATGCGAAGAGTTGACTCAATGGAGAAGACTCTGATGCTGGGAGGGATTGGAGGCAGGAGGAGAAGGGAATGACAGAGGATTAAATGGCTGGATGGCATCACGGACTTGATGGACGTGAGTCTGAGTGAACTCCGGGAGTTGGTGATGGACAGGGAGGCCTGGCGTGCTGCGAATCATGGGGTGGCAAAGAGTCAGACACGACTGAGCGACTGAACTCAACTGAACTGAATAAGTGATTCAAATATCTCATTTAACATTAATCTCCATTTGTAAAAATGTTCTAAGATGAAATCCCATCTCAGTTGGTAAAATTCATAACTGAAGTTGGGATAATTTAATATTTTTAATTTAGTCTTCAGTACACAAAGAGTTGGACAGGACTGAACGACTAAGCACGCACGCACACAGCACAGCACTAGGTGAATTATTGCAATGTCTGGGAGAATTACAAATCATCTTAAATTATGAATTAGCCTAAAATATGTGTGTGAGTATGTGTGAAAGGAGTGCAGGAAATGCTGATTATGCTAGAATATTTAATGAAGAATTCTGGGTTATTCGGAAGAAGAACAAAAACTCTTTGGGCCAGTAGAGAAGAGAAAAAAAAAATGCCACATAACACTGGAAAACTGTTATAAAATCGGGTGAAATAAACTTTCAAATTAGCATCAGTTACCAAATGGATGTGGGGATGAAATAACGAATCTCCTGAAATAGAGTCTACCAAAATAATGAATCCAGTCCATTTACTAAAAACAAGTTTGTTGTGTTTTAATGGCAGTGGGGCTGTAATTTTACCAATTCATTCTCAACCCCATATTTATCTCCACTTTAGTTCAAACAGGACATTTTTTGAGAGAGTCAAGGTCAAACTAGAATCTCCATTCATTTTCTGGAAGAATCACACACACTATCTTGGTCTCATTAACAACATCTTCTCACATCTGGACAACAGGATCACAGACGTGGGATCAACAAGGCTGTTAATGAAATTGACACGTTGTTGATATAGATGTTATGAGATAGGGGAAGTGACAAATTGTGCATCTCTGCTGACATGTATTTACTGAATATCCTCTTCAAAATAAAGAGCAGAAAACTAACAGATAAGCAAGTTTGATAGCACAGAGGGAGCTTACGACTTAAAAAAATCACAGAAGTTTTCAGCTGGAGCTGGTAGCTTCAGAGGCAGCACATCTTAGAAGGTGACCTGACTTCTTCCACCCAGACGTGCTGCAGGCACCGACCCAGGCTGCTGAGCTGCCCAAAGGCTCAGCAGAGGCCCAGCACTGTGCCCCCTCACATCTGCAGACCCAAGTCACCTTCACCTCCAGGTTAAGGTGCAATGGCCCATTTGGCAAACATCATAACCAGTGATTCTGTTGTGAGGTCTCAAAAGATGTAACCAGTCAAGCGGTTTTCAGTAAATAAGTAACTAAAAGAAATATGATGAGAAAAACTAGATATGTGTAACCAGTAAATTTTAATTACCAATATATATTTTAAGTCTATCACTTGTTCAGTCTCTGTCCCAATAATCATTTTTTTCCCAATGGATATGAAATGATTGTGTGAAGTAAAAATAAGACATTGAAGGAAGAAGTTTAAAAGTTATTGATAAAAATGCTAAAATTTGTAAAGTAAGGGATCTTAGAAGGGAGACACCCATTTTGATAAGGAAGTGATAGAAAGACAAGATGCAAAGGAATAAGGAGAATACTATTTATAATTCAGTAAAAGAGATATTTATGTGCCATAAAAACAAAGCAAAGTAAAATTTCCTCAGTCCTGTCCAACTCTTTGCAACCCCACGGACTATACAGTCCATAGCGTTCTCCTAGGTCAGAATACTGGAGTTACCACTTTCCCTTCTCCAGGGGATATTCCTAACCCAGGAATCGAACTCAGGTCTCCTGCATTGCAGGCGGATTCTTCACCAGCTGAGCCACAAGGGAAACCCAGGAATACTGAGTGGGTAGCCTATCCCTTCTCCAGTATATCTTCCTGACCCAGGAATAGAACGGGGTCTTTCGCATTGCAGGCAGATTCTTTACCAACAAAGCTCTCAGGGAAATCCCCCCAAATATTAGTCAATTATTGCAATAGACTTTTTTTTTTAATGTTGGTATGCTTTACTCTGAAAATTTCTGTAGTGACAGCACTGAAATAGTTGAGTGAGTTGATCTTAATTTTGAAGTCTGTATGAATCCCTATTCCAGGAGACCCTTGGCTTATGGCTCCTATGGGAGGATGAATTCTTTCTAACGTCACAGCTGCCCCTGGCAGGACTGCCACTTTCTCTCTTCCTGGTGGGGATGGTCTTGCTTCTCCTTCAGTCTTATTACAGAGTTTTCACTCTGGCAAGGTTTTGTGATTATTAGGCAGCAAAGATAAAAAGTGTCATACAATGCCAGAAGTGAAACAGTTTTCTTCTGTGAGTTACCATAAAGGTTCATCTGTGGTCATTATGATGGCTTTAATTTAGCATGTATCAGCTGAAATTCTCCTTAAGAGAGAAATTGAATAAACATTAGTTGGCTATGATACTATCTAAAGGCCAATTAAAATCCACCCTGGATAACCATATGTTTCTCTCACCTCCATTCTGTTCACATACTCAGGTGAGATGCACAGGTGGGCCTGCAGCCCTGTTCCTAATATGGACATCAGCTCTCACAGGTTTGTAATCTTATAATCAGTTCTCCATACCCATTGCCTGCAAGAAACATTTCTGCTAATAAACATTCCCTTTTATCTCTATCTACCTTTGGTCTCACCTACTGCTCATTTCCTTAGCAGATATCTCACAATACTTGCTGACTGAGTTACAAACCGACTTAACTAAAAAGTATATAGATTGTAGCATTGAAGTATAAAACATATTCACCTACAGTTTACTAAACAAGGCTGTTAGGTGAGTTTTTCCTATAAGAGGAACCTCAGTTGCCTAATATTTTTATACTGTGTAAGAATAAGGAACACATATAAAATGCCTTTTCCTTAAATTTTTAAGAGTGTTTTTAAGGGCATAAAAGTTTTTAATTAAAAAAAATTTCACAACAGAGTTCTAAGACTTAATAATATGGATTTAGTGATTCCAAAATGAACACTCAATTTCATATGATTGCTACACTGCTTATTTATTTCTAAACAGATGCTCATATTTAGAATTAGATTATTTAAGTTCAAAAAAGGGTTTCCCTGGTGGCTCAGGCAGCAAAAAAATCTGCCTGCCAATGCAGGAGATCCAGGTTTGATACCTGGGTAGGCAAGATCCTATGGCAAAGGAAATGGCAACCCATCTAGGAAATGGCCTAGAGAATCCCATGGACAGAGGAGCCTGATGGGCTATAGTCCAGAGGATCACAAAGAGTCTGACACAACTTAGCAACTAACACTTCTTTCATTGTAGATGGGAGAAACACCAAAAGTTTTTGGTATGTTCATTTATTTTTATGAATACAGGGTATGAATTGCTATCAGGGTTTGTTTATGTTATTTGGGAGTGAAAAACGGTGTGGGTCAGATCACGTGCGATTGTTGCTACAGCTAGGCCTGCTGACCTCCTGCACCTGTGGGTGCTTGAGTGCATCCTCACTGCTGGCTCTGCGCTCGTCCAGCAGAGAAAGACACACCCCAGAGGGCAGGCCATTGCTTTATTTGTGAGGATAAATTATGTGTGTCTAACTGGAATTCTATAGAGAAATGTCTTACACACCTGTGAGTAATAACATTACCCTGGAATAAACCCTGATGCTGAGAAAGATTGAGGGCAGGAGAAGGGGGCGACAGAGGATGAGATGGTCAGAGGGCATCATCGACTCAATGGGCATGAGTTTGAGCAGACCTGGGAGATAGTGAAGGACAGGGAAGCCGAGTGTGATGCAGTCCATGGGGTCGCAAAGAGTCGGATATGACTTAGTGACTCAACAACAATATCTGGAACAAAATGAACTTAACTATTTTTCTAAGTGCCATATTTCAAAACTGTAACTGTTTAGTATCAGATTTAGGTATTCAGTGATGAGTTCTGGGAGTGATAAATTAGTCGCTGAAAAAAATAGATCACTGAATTTTAGAGATGATGAATATCTACTTTGTAAACCACAGAGAAGAGGACAAGTCTGTATGGAAGAGATGTGCAGTGTAGTCCCTTCACTAAGTCGAAACTCATACTGAAACCAATCCTAACTTAACCTAACCAATCCCAACCGAACTTAAACTAACCAATCCTAACCTAACCTAATTTATCCTAACCAGCTTAACCTAACCTGACCTATCTTAACCTAACCAGTCCTAACCTAACCTAATCTTGCTGAACCTAATCCTTACCTGACCCAACCTGACCCAACCAAAGGAAACCACAGAGTGACCGAGGGTGCCAAGAGAGGCCGCAGCATAAGCCGCAGGCACTGCGCTGAAACATCAGGAATGGCGAGTGCCATCCAGAAACGTTTTGAGGACTCCAAGGCTTTTTTAAGGATTTGACTTCAATAAATAAAAATTCTCAATAGACGTGCGAAGAAAACACAGAGAAAATGTGTTTCTTCAGAAAGTACAAGTGAGTGTTTAGTTTTGTATTCTGGTTATTAATTATTCTATATGTAAAATAAAGTCAAAATCTTTCCTTAAACTTGTATATTTCATGTTGTGGATTCTGACATATTCCTTCATACAATAAAGCGAATTATTTTGATACACTGGTAGGTAGTACAATGCAAGTGGAGATTGTTCTTTTGGAAATGACAAAAGAGAATTTTTGGCTGCTTTAAATTGCTATATTGTCATCAGGCCAAGGATATAAAGGACTCTGTCAAAATAACAACTCTCACCTAAAGCAAACATTTCAAAAAGTACTGCAAAAAACCACAGATGAGCTTGGCATCTTCAAAAGCAATGACATATAAAAAAGGTGGAGACAAAGAAAGTAGGTGATTGGTTTGTGAAAACCCATGCGTAAAGCACTCTCAGATAAGAAATTTAGATCTTCAACCTTGAGGAATATGTGCTGCATTTAATAATTCATCACATAATTTTTCACTGGAAATAGTTTTCAAAATAACTGAGATTAATGTGAATAAAAGATGTGTGCATGTATGAATTGATAAGTGGAAGAAGATGGACAGATAGAATAGGTACTTGGAAAGAAAGTATACATTTTACTTAATGCTAATTTTTACATGACAGGGAACTTCCTAGAAAAGGTCTGAGAGCTTATATACCCTTTTTAATATGGAGTGATAAATGGTAAAGATGTGACTTGACAGAGGAAAAGGGTTTTTAGGCTTCTGCCTGTGCAGGTGTGTTCCGTCGTGTCTGACTGTCTGTGACCCCATGGGCTGCAGCACTCCAGACTCCTCTGTCCATGGGGATTCTCCAGGCAAGAGTACTGGTGTGGTTTGCCATTTCCTTCTCCAGGGAATCTTCCTGACCCAGGAGCCTAAAAAGGGCTTCCCAAGTAGCAAAGTAGTAAAGATCCCACCTGCCAATGCAGGAGACTCCAGTTCAATCGCTGGGTCTGGAAGATCCCCTGAAGAAGGGAATGGCAACCCATTCCAGAATTCTTGCCTGGAAAATCTCATGGGCTAAAGAGCATGAGGTCACAAGAGTTGGACACGGCTGAGAGACTAGACCACCACAGAGGCTGTAAACTGTGGATAAGTAGGTATATTAGGAAAACTATATGCAGGATAAAGACTCTCTTCACAAGGTTTGCTTGTGAAGCTTTACTTTGGTGCCAGCTTCCTGTCTTTTCATGACCCTAAATCTTCCCTGAGGGAGGGGTTTATGGCAGTCCTCTTTTGTCAGAAGTCTCTGCTTTCATTCAGATGAGGGAACCTCTGGGGAGGCTTCCTTCCACATCTATTGTTGCATCTCAAAAATACTCAGCTCAAAATAATCCTTCTCCCAAAGTGGCATATTTTGGGGTGGCTTATTCTGACCCCTTTTACAGTTAGCTAGCTGAGTAAACCCCAGAAAGGATGAACACAATGAAATCCATGCCTCCAGATCATAACTAAACCTCCTGAATGAAAAAGGCAAAAAGAAAGCAAAACTTGGATGCATCTTAGAAGAAATGGCACTTTACCTGCAGGAACAGCAATTTGAACGTTAATAGATGATTCATCTGAACCACGGAGGCATAAATGTAGCAGCTCACGTGTTAAACCCCGAAAGAGGGAGCTGCCAGCTCTGATTTCCATCCAGCAAAGATATCTCTAAATATAAAGGGAAATCAAGACATTCTCAGCGGAGCAAAATCAGATCACTTATTACTAACAAGCCTACCCTTAAAGAATGGCTGAAGAAGTTCTATGAACAGAGGAAGGGTTAGAACTTTAGAAATGGAAGAAAACATGGAAATGAGTGAAAATAAGGATAACTATGATTGACCTTTCTTTTTCTTTTAAGTTCTCAAATGATACTTTATACTTGAAGCAAATATGTTAACCACCAGGATGACAAGATGTTGACTGAATGCAAAAGAAATACTTGAGAAAAGTATAATTAAGATGTGGGGAGCTTTCAGAAACCTAAGTGGAATAAGATTTCTTCTTGAAATGACAAAACATCGATTTCAATAAAATTGAAAACAGGAAAGTATAGGGAAAATAAAATGAAATAAAGAATTATTTCTTTGAGAAAATCAACAAAATTGGAAAACTGTAGCAAGACTGACAAAGATAAAAGGAGATAAGACAAACATCACCAATATCAAGAATGAAGCCAGATCTCTCCAGGTTCTGTAGCCATTACAAAGATAATAAAGAAATTCTACAGACAGCTTTTCTCTCCATAAATTGCCAACTTAGCTGAAATGGACCAATTCCTCAAAAACCATGAACTACTAGTACTCAACCAAGGCAAAATAGCTGAATCTTGCTGTAACGGTAAAAGAAATTGAATTTGTAATTTAAAAGTTCCTAAGAAAGAAGTCTTCAGGCTCACATGGTTTTACTGGAGAATTCTGCTAAAATTTTAAAGAATTAAGACCAGCTTTACAAACACAAAATAGAGGGAAAAGGAAATATTTATCAACTCATTTTATGAGGTTGATATTACCCTGGTATTCTTGCCTGGAAAATCCCATGGACACGGGTCCCAGTCCACGGGGTTGCAAAGAGTCAGACATGACTGAAATAACTTAGCAGACATGCATACAAACTAGACAGAGTACAAAAAAATCCCACCAAAAATGCAGATCAATATCTTACTTTTGAAATAAGATACAAAAATCCTCAACCAAGTATTAGCAAATCAAATCCAGCAATTCATTAATACATTCATTTATTTTGTCCTGTGGGAGGTACTATCACTATTTATTTCCATTTTACAGTGGGCAGTTATGGCCTGACTGTACACATTGAGTTCATGTCTGCAAAACCTGGGTTCAATCTAGCGTATCTGACTCCAAACAAAAATGTGTCTCGTTAACAATTATAATAATACCATACATTCCTTATTTTCCTTTTTATGGCTTAAATTGCTAGTTGTCAAAACAATATTTTCTCTCCTCCTTCTTTAGTTGTAAAACCCTAGTGTTAACATATTGCTATTTTATTAAAAGATTTCATCCTTGTTCCTAGATGTGGCCTTGTTAACTAGGTGATGATACTGAAGTAACATTTTCCTCGAGATTTCAACCTAGCTTCCTGAGGTCCTTTTTCCTGCATTTTATCTCCTCCTTTTCACAGCCTGTTAGGCTTACAGGATGACTGAGTCCCTGGTACCTGTGTTGGAACTTGAGGTAATTCGAGGATGCTGTTTGTACTGAGGCTGATAGAATACAGGTTTGGAGACAGCCTCTAGGATGACAGTCAGGAGTTGCCATAGATATGATTGGATGTCCTACTTTCAAATTCTTTAAGAGGGAAAGAAATCACTGTCCTGCATAAACCATGGTTATTTTGATTCCCAGATATGTGAAATCTAACTTGATCTCAATGATGCTTCTCCTGCATTCTTCTAATTAATTCTAATACAGATAATAAAAAGTCACACTAATCTTAATGATATTCAGTTCTTCTGATGGCAGAAATTTAGACATAATCCTTTTGCAATTTATTTATATCCACTTTGGCATCTTTATTTGTCCTGGAAATAATGATGTATTTTTGAAGATTATTTCACAAGCCTATCATCTTTTTACTATTATTTTTAAAGATTGATGTGCATAGATGTTTTAATTAAATTTTGTGAAACTCATACTTGTCGGGCTTTAGACAAAAATATTTCCTTCGGGCTTCTCACAGACATTGGCATTGCCAAGGAAGTCCTGTGCCTGCTGCCTGCCTCTGCAGACTGATTCCTGAAGACTCGTACTTGCTGAGCTCGGCGAGCAAAGACTGAGCCTGTCAATCGTATCAGCCCATCTCTGACTTGAGAGAGAGATGTCACGTGACATTAGTATTATGCAGGATTCACTTGCCATCTCATTATTTTCCTCTTATTGCACAAGTATTGATGCTTCGTTGGTATTTCTTTTTTTGACCCAATTTTCATCATGTTAAAAGGAGCAGTTTTTGTGTTTCCTCATGTTAATTTCCTTGGAATATTTTCGTAAGACTCCATATTTAAGAGAGATGTAGCAGGATCATTTAATGGGGAACTTTATTCAATGTACCTTAGGGCCAGCTATATAATGTAACCAAATGCCTTAAATCCTTTAAGGGGAAGAAATATTTTGTAAAAATAAAGAAGCATCCAACAACAACAAAGAAAATGAAAAATAGAGAAAGTGGTGTACTTCACAAGTCTCTAGGGCAGAACTTACATCTTTGACTGTTGATGTTAAACTAGTAAATGCTTTTCTTTATAGGATGAGAGACTGAATATTATAACAGTTTTGAAATGGAAGTGTATTTCTTTCTGCTGGTTAGTGAGGGATTTAAATATTTATAGGGATATTACATTAATCTGTGGCACAGATAGTGAAGGATAGGGGAGGCTGGCATGCTGAAGTTCAGTGGGGTTGCAAAGAGTCAGACAGGACTTAGTGACTGAGCAGCAGCAGCAGAACAAATATTGTGTTAATAACATTAGCATTGTAAGTTTGTCTTCTGGTTACGTCTAGACACCACGCATACACTGACAGGAAACTATGGGGTCCTGTGTGCATAAGCATCTATGACATTTCAGCTAGACCATGTAGTTGTCCGCCCTCCAAGCCCAGTTACCTGCTCAGGGCATTTTGCAATGTGAAGGAAGTTACATAGTTTGTTTCTTTGTTCGTGGGATATGCAGGCTGACAGGCACTTCAGCCACTCACCTTTCATGGGGAGACCACTCATTTCTTGTATCCAAGGTGCTGAGGTCTGAATGTTTCAGTCCCTCCAAATCCCAACATTGATATCCTAGCCCTCGAAGATGCTGGTGTCAGGAGATGTGGCCCCTGGGAGCACATGAGATCCTGAGGTTGGAGCCCACGTGAATGGGATGAATGTTCTTACAAAAAGACCCCTTGGTAGTCCCTTGCCTCTTGCGCCCTGTGAGGGAGGCTTGGCTGTGAAGTGGGAAGAGGGTTGTCACCACATCTGACCAGGCTGGTGATTGAATTTGAACTTGGCCTCCATTAGTGTGAGAAAAATTTCTGATATTTGCAGCCCCCTAGTCTGTGGTGTTATAAACAAACAGACTCAGGCAAGAGGAAACAATGGATGTGATAAGCAATAGCCTCCCTCATCAATGCTGTAGATGGAGCCCCCTAGAAAGAGGTGTGAGTGCATTGCCAGCCTTTAAACTGCTTTGTGTGGGGGTGACAAGCGGTGTTGACTGAAATGCACATTTATTCTGACCTATTCTTTACTCATAGCACGAGCCTCCCTGGAGAATGCAGCAAAAGGTTTGAAAACAGCAAGTTCTCCATCTAGTCAATCTGCAGTTGCCTAAGACAAAAAGAAAAGGCAATAACACATAATGCCATGAACAGACCACACTCCGTGTCACCCTCAGAGCAGCTGTCACAGTGAAAACTGCACCCACCCACGTGAAGACTTGTTACATAAACAGAGTGGAAACCGGTTCCCAGGGCTGGTGACTCACAGCTGACCGAGCCTTTTGTGATGAACGTGAGGGGGTGTGAGACACGGACTCTGTTCTGGATGGAAACTCGGGGAAGGGATGCAGTCGTATACATCTTTATTTCCCCTCAAAATATTCCTTTCATTCTGCCTGATTTAGTGGCCCCAGGTTTGTGGTTAAACTTGCACATATGTGTGGAAAGTGCTGGCAGTTGATACATGTGATACTCAAATCTATATTTGATATTAAATGACTTCCTTTGAATTTCCTAAAGCTATATCAGAGCGGTCATAACTTCACCAATTTACAGGTAATTGTGAGAACGGCTCCAACAGTAAGCAACTTTCTAGGCAGCACTGTGACTCTGTGGGGCTTTCCAGCTGGCTCAGTGGTAGCGAATTCACCTGATAGTACAGGAACCGCAGGAAACTCAGGTTCGATCTCTGGGTTGGGAAGATACCCTGAAGCAGGAAATGGCAACCGACCAGTATTCTTGTCTGGGAAATCCCGTGGACAGAGGAGTCCGGGGGGCTACAGTCCATGGGGTCATGAAGAGTCAGACAGAAATGAGCACACATTGAAACTCTGTAACTGCTGAACCCCTGCATCTCTCCTCAGCATGGGGTCAAGGCTTCTTCAGAGGCCCTGACTGTGCAGGCCCGCTGGTTAAGCTCTATGTTAGAAGTGGATAAATGACCACTTCTGGCCAAGGATGTGGTGGAGACAGACAATAAAAACACAAGGGAAGACCATGGCAAACTGACAGTGACTCACATAGCAGTCATGGTCCCAGGAGTATGTGACCACAGGCTTCCAGGAGAGTAACTCAACGCCAGGGAGCGATACACTAAGCTGACCTTCTTGGACCTGGTGCCAAATGAAAGCTAGCACAGGGAGAAATCTCTGTTTCATCATGGGAGAGGAATTTTTCTAGCTCTGCCTAAATACTCCACCTGGATAATCTGCTGGAAAGAAGTGATGAGATGCTCCTGATTCGTCCTTTGGATAACTGACCACATGCTCCCAGTTTCCGGCTTCTAGGGCATGTGTACGATCCTAGTTTTCTCCCAGGAACCTAGAGAAATGCCACCACCATCTCGGGAGAAAAGGCCACAAGGCAGAGCTGTCGCATTCCACGTGGCCGTGAATCAAGACGTTCTGTTGCCCAGGCATTGGCTATGTATGACAGGAAGCAGAGTGTGCCACCTGAGGATCAGATTAGCTCTATTGTACAAAAGACTGTCTGGGGATGAGACGTCTGCAGGGAAATCAGAAATGGAAATTTTCTGGCCTGAGGGAAATACCTCCCTTAGCCCAGTCACTTCTCTCTGTGGTTTTCAGTTTGTGTCCTGTTAACCCAGTGTTAGTGATGAGTTATCTCCCAAAGGACGCAAAGAAGTTTCGAGGTTGTTTCGTGGTATTCCTCAGTGGAGATGTATTTGAGAGGTGCTAAGTCACTTGTCGTGTCTGACTCTTCGTGACCCCATGGACTATGCCCCACTGGCTCCTCTGTCCATGGGCTTATCTAGGCAAGAATACTGGAGTAGGTTGCCATTTCCTCTTCCAGGGAATCTTTGCAACCCAGGGATCGAAACTATCTCCTGTGGCTTCTGCATTGCAAGCTGATTCTTTACTACTGAGCCACTGGGAAGCCCATTCGAGAGGTCAATACACTGAATTGACAGGCTACTGGAAGACACACCAGTTTGAGCTCAGCTGGTTTCACCAACAGCACCAGGGAAGTGGATGTCCATGTACACGGCACAAATGATCACCTAGTCAGTGTGGGCCACGTTCTCAAGGGATTTTAGACACTGGTCTCGATTCCTAAATCAGGTCAAAATAATGTCTTCATCTAGCTCCATATACTCCCTGACCCTCGCTGGCCAGGCCCTGGCCCCACCTTGTGTCTTCATGAATCCAGTGCTTGCTTCTCTGTCTACAGCTCATGTAGATGCTTTTCAGTATTTGACACACATCACTGTGTCTTCCATCTTGAACCTATTTTCCCCCTGAGATTCTGTCCAAAGAAAAATTCAGTTTTTCTTTGTATACAATATTCCCATGAACTTCCTTTCTTTTTTCCCTTGTTTGTCTTTTCTTCTTGTCTTTAAAATGTTGCTGCCCTGGCTCTCAGGCATGTTTATCTTGGCCATCCACTTGCTCTGTCTGTGATCTCAACTGTTTCATGGCTTAAATACACCTACAAGTTGTGACTCTCCAATATATCCCCAAGTCCTGACACATCTCTGTACATCCCGGACCTGTATATCAGCTTGTGCCCTTGATGTTTGCAGTTGGGTTTTTTTCCCCCAAACTTTAAACTTTTTATTTTGTATTGAGGTATCTATCAATCAGTTCAGCAGCTCAGTCATGTCTGACTCTTCGTGACCCTATGGACTGCAGCACGCCAGGCTTTCTTGTCCATCACCAATACCCAAAGCTTGCTCACACTCATGTCCATCAAGTCAGTGATATCATCCATCCATCTCATCCCCTGTTGTCCCCTTCTCCTCCTGCCTTCAATCTTTCCCAGCAACAGGGTCTTTTCCAACGAGTCAGTTCTTTCATCAGGTGGCCAAAATATTGGAGCTTCAGCTTTAGCATCAGTCCTTCCAATGAATATTCAGGACCGATTTCCTTTAGAATGGACTGGTTTGATCTTGCAGTCCAAGGGACTCTCAAGAGTCTTCTCCAACACCACAGTATCGGGGTATAGCCAGTTAAAAATTCCAGTTGGGTATTGAATAAGCATTTCAAACTCAACACACCCCGTGTAGAATTCCCACAATGGTGCTTCTCAAACCTCAAGTTTTGAAGTAATACCCCAGCAGTAATTGATTTCCTCCTGTTAGTGCCCAGAGTCAGGCCATCAGCATGTCTTAACTTACTCTGTGCCCAGGAGATAGCCTGAGTCCGAGTGTCTCACCATCCACATTTATTTCACCACCATCCACTGCCTGATTAATTGCATCCTCGTCTCACTACTTTCATTCTAAATCTTTAATACCCGTTTTTCACACAGTCATCGATGGAGAGATTTTTTCTAAAATGTGATCACACCACACTTGATCACAGCTCTGATGGCTTTTGTCCCAAATTTATCTTTGCCTAAAAGTGTCTGTAAGACCTGGCTGTGGTTATCTGTAACCTTTCTCTCTCTAATTTACCGTGTCCCAGCCTGACTGACTGACTTACTTTCACACACTGCAGTATGGTGTGTTCAACCCCAAATCACTAGCTTCTCCTTCTCTCCAGGTAGTTCTCTGCTCTGATTTTAACAGATCTTTTTTTTTTTTTTTTTTTGTTAAGGGCTTACCTGACCATCTAATGAAAGGAGTCCCTAGTTACTGTTCCATGATCTCATTTAATTTTCTAACTCCTAGTGGGACACTAACCCACTAGCACATAAGCCTCGTGGAAGAATGTCCTGCATTTGTTGGTTGTACTCAGTGTTCAGGGCAGCGCCTGGCAGGACTACACATCAGTGATGTGGCTGAGATGACAGACCCTCCAGGACTGAAGGGAGCCCAGTGGGGTGTCAGGAACTGGCTAAAGAACCTGTGTTCCTACCAGATGGGAAGAAGAGGAATATGACTTCAGAACACCATTAAGCAGTAAATAGACTTGTTTAATTCAATCAATGGATGGCAAGCTTCAGTTGGTAGGTTTTAGAAAAAAGTCAGGTAAGTCTGTAGACACTGAGGTCCTCGGTAGTTAGGGAGTTTTGTTCTTGTAACCACTGGGCTTCCTGCTCTCAACCAGCGTCTAGAGCAAGAATCAAGCCATCATCCTGGTCAAATATATCTGTGGGTGATATAAAAATACTGAAAAGGAAAAAATGTCAGTGGGTAAGCATATTGAATATAAATTCCAGAATAACTGAAATGAAATATGAAACATGAAGAAAATCAAGCCCATTTTCTGAATATTTTGTGTTCTGTTTAGAACAACTGAAAACATTTAGTATTGCTTTATTTATTATCTCCTGGAGTAGTAAATAGCTACCAGCTCCAGTATTCTTGCCTAGAAAATCCCATGGACAGAGGAGCCTGGTGCGCTACAATCCTTGGGGTTGCAAAGAGTCAGACATGACTGAGCATGCACACCATATCCCACTTATGCTTCAAAGAACTTGGAATGTTAGAGGCCTAACAGATAAACTTTATTTTTCTATTTGAAATGTGTAACAAGATTAATTACCTTAACGCTTATGATTGAAAACTATAAAGGAATGTTCACAAAGATTTTAAGCAGTTTTGTAATATTTAGAAGAACTTGTAATATATTAACTTTATGAGCATAACTGATTAGATTTATAAGCCTTATTTAATAATTGGAAGCATTTTGCTTGTTAGATAGACAATTAAGTACTTAGGAAATTGGATATGTTAAATTTATAATGTTTACAATGTATAAAGGATTTTAATTATCTAAGATATAAAATCCTTGTAAATGACTTAATAAATTGTACTATATTTATAAATAGAGTGATATTTATAAACTAGATTTAATAACTTAAAACTGTGTTGATTTATATTTCTATAAATTAAGTAAATTGAATAATAATTTAAAAATAAGTTTTTACTATAAATAGAAACTACCTTAGTGAAGTTAGAAAGACCCATAAGCTCACACACACTTTCATCAGATTTGATCTTTACAAGCAAAACCCCTGAGGGGGATGGATGCATAAGTCTTACCTTTTTTGCTTTAAGATGGAACATGAACATTCCCATGAGCTTAATCAATAAACTCTAGTCCTTCTTGTCAGTGGACTTTCCCGGTTTATTCCTCCTGAGACACTTTGCTTGTCCTTTACCTTCTTCTCAGCTAATTTCTTCCTGTCTTTCTCCAAAGAATCCTACAAAATAGAATAGATGTGCTTCCCATGTGTTTCCTTTGCTTTCTGCACAAACCTCAAGCCAGTCCTTAATGTCATTGTTGTAATGGTTTATTTAGCTGTTCCTAGACCCTTAGTATTGAAAAAGGCAATGACACCCCACTCCATTACTCTTGCTTGGAAAATCCCATGGAAGAGCCTGGAAGGCTACAGTCCATGGGGTTGCTGAGGGTCGGACATGATTGAGCGACTTCACTTTTACTTTTCACTTTCATGCATTGGAGAAGGAAATGGCAACCCATTCCAGTGTTCTTGCCTGGAGAATCCCAGGGATGGGGGAGCCTCATGGGCTGCCGTCTATGGGGTCACACAGAGTTGGACACGACTGAAGCGACTTAGCAGCAGCAGCAGCAGCAGCAGCAGCAGCAGCAGCAGCAGCAGCATCAGCAGCAGCAGCAGCAGCAGCAGACCCTTAGTGTACTGACAAGGGTGCTGTATTTTTCACAATTATAACATCTATGTTTTGCACATTGTTTTCAATTTTGTTGAATAATTTTTCTTTACTTTCCCCAGCCTGATTGGAGTAGGATTGATATGTAAAAACTGTACATATTTAAGGTGTCCAGAAAGAAGAGAATGTAGGGTAACTGCTCATTGACACTGATCTTGGCCCTGAGTTTTTGTATTTGACAACAAAAGCACAGACAAAGAAAGCAGAAATAAACAAATGGGACTACATCAAACTAAAATGTTTTTCCATGGCAATGAAAACAATCAACATTTATAGAATGTGAGAGAATATTTATAAGAATATTAATAATACTTAACTTACAAAAAATTTAATAATTAAACTTAATTTAATATTTATAAGAATAATCCAGTAAGAGGTTAATATCCAAAATTACAAAGAAATCCTATGACTTAATAGCAAAAGAATCAAATAACCCAACTGAAAAAGTGGGCAAAATACCTGATTAGACATTGTATCCAAAAAAGATATATAAAGGATAAAAACCATGATGAGATACAAACTGGAACACAGTATGCACTAAGTAAACATTGTTAACTGAAGATATTCTGTGGGTAAAGCCATGTAGCTAGAGCATAAATGCAATGATTTTTCACTCTAGAGACTCTGCTGCTGCTGCTGCTAAGTCACTTCAGTCGTGTCCAACTCTGTGCCACCCCATAGATGGCAGCCCACCAGGCTCCCCCGTCCCTGGGATTCTCCAGGCAAGAATACTGGAGTGGGTTGCCATTTCCTTCTCCAATCTCTACTCCTTCTAAATTAATTTTCCTCCCCTAATCAATATCTTAAAAGTCTCTGATATAAATATATTATGAAAATTTTCCCTCATGATTGGAATTAGAAAGTGGATTTTGAAATATTTCCCTATTTGTTAATATTTCAGGATATTCTGGAATAGATTCAAATTGCCAGTGCCGGGGTGGGGGGGTGGGGGCGGCTTCCCAGCAGTACCTGCAATGCAGGATCCTCAGGAGACGGGGGTTTAATCCCTGGGTTGGGAAGATCCCCTGGAGACAGAAATGAGGTCACAAGAGTCGGGCGCAACTGAAGCAACAGTGTGCAGGCAACAAGCCAGTCAGCCCCAGAAGGGCACTGGGAAATAGATCAGGGAGACACTGCATGCCAGTTGGAAGCCGAAGAACATACACGTGGATAACACATTTCAATTTCTAGGCTGACACCTTCCCCAGCAACTTCACAGATGCTGATCAGTGCTGTATTCAGTGGTCACCAACCTTTTTGGCACCAGGGACTAGTTTCTTGGAAGACACTTTTTCCATGGACCAAGAGTGGGGGTTGGTTTTGGGATGATTCAAGCACATTACATTTATTATACATTTCTGTTTGGGTTTCCCAGGTGGCGCTGATGGTAAAGAACCCCCCTGCCAATATAGGAGAAAAAAGAGACTCGGGTTCAATTCTTGGGTTGGGAAGATCCCCTGGAGGAGGGCATGGCAACCCACTCCAGTATTCTTGCCTGGAGAATCCCATGGACAGAAGGGCCTGGCAGCCTACAGTCCATAGGGTTGCAAAGAGTTGGACATGACTGAAGCGACTTAACACACACATTGATTCTGTTATTATTATATCAGCTCCACCTTAGATCATCAGGCATTCGACCCCAGAGTTTGGGAACCCTGCTGTATACAGAATAAGACCACCACCCTTCAGGGGCTGACAGTCCAGGTAGAGGAGGTAGACTCCACATGGAATATGCAACGTGGGTCAGCGCAGGTTAAGTGAGCAGCAGGGAGCATACACTGTGAGGACTGCAGGAAAACCAAACGCCCCATGCGCTGAGCAAAGGCAGATGCACCCCTGGAGGATGCACCTCGCCAGTCACTGCAGGAGGGTCAGTGCCTGGTCCATGGCCGGAACACGAGTCGGGGAGTGAATGAGTATGTGGACGCGGAATTGAGCTGGCTCTTAAATAAATGATTAGTCAAACACATTTGGCTAAACTTTATAAATAAAGATTTTTCATAAACCCTGCTGCTGCTGCTGCTCCTGCTGCTGCTGCTGCTGCTGCTGCGTCGGTTCAGTCATGTCCGACTCTGTGCGACCCCAGAGACGGCAGCCCACCAGGCTCCCCCGTCCCTGGGATTCTCCAGGTAAGAACACTGGAGTGGGTTGCCATTTCCTTCTCCAATGCATGAAAGTGAAAAGTGAAAGTGAAGTCGCTCAGTCATGTCCGACCCTCAGCGACCCCATGGACTGCAGCCTACGATCCTTTAAATGAATCTTAGGATTGACTAATTAGTCTAGTCTTCCCTCCTAGTTTCCTCTCGAGCATCTGTATTTTAACAGACACATTTGAAAGGTTTTGCCTAAAGAGTGATTATTGTGAAATATTAGAGATGATTGTTGGATGAGTTTCTGTGAAGAAAAGGTTTCAGAACTATTAATAACTCTGCTTAGGAACTACCAGCTATAATCTGAATAAAATATTTAAAAAGCGGTATTAGAGAGGTTATCTTGGCAAAACTCCGTTAGCCTTTGACCTGCTTCGTTTTGTACTCCAAGGCCAAATTTACTTGTTACTCCAGGTCAAAGCAGGTCAAAAGCTAACAGAGTTTTGCCAAGAGAATGCACTGGTCATAGCAAACACCCTCTTCTAACAACACAAGAGAAGACTCTACATACAGACATCACCAGATGGTCAGTACTGAAATCAGATTGATTATATTCTTTGCAGCTAAATATGGAAAAGCTCTATACAGTCAGCAAAGATAAGATGGGGAGCTGACTGTGGCTCAGATCACGAACTCCTTATTGCCAAATTCAGACTTATATTGGAGAAAGTAGGGAAAACCATCAGACCATTCAGGTATGACCTGAATCAAATCCCATATAATTATACAGTAGAAGTGAAAAATAGTTTCAGGGGATTATATCTGATAGACAGAGTGCCTAAAGAACTATGGGTGGAGGTTTGTGACATTGTACAAGAGGCAGTGATCAAGACCATCCACAAGAAAAAGAAATGCAAAAAGGCAAAATGATTGTCTGAGGAGGCCTTACAAACAACTGTGAAAAGAAGAGGAGCAAAAGGCAAAGGAGAAAAGGAAAGATATACCCATTTGAATGCAGAGTTCCAAAGAATATCAAGGAGAGATAGGAAGATCATCCATAGTGAGCAATGGAAAGACACAGAGGAAAACAATAGAAAGGGAAAGAATAGAGATCTCTTCAAGAAAATTAGAGATACCAAGGGAACATATCATGCAAAGATGGGCACAATAAAGGACAGAAATGGCATGGACCTAACAGAAGCAAAACATATTAAGAAGAGGCAGCAAGAACACACAAGAGAACGATACAAAAAAGATTTTCATGACCCAGATAATCACAATGGTGTGATCACTCATCTAGAGCCAGACATCCTGGAATGAGAAGTCAAGTGGGCCTTAGGAAGCATCACTACGAACAAAGCTAGTGGGGGTGATGAAATTCCAGGTGAGCTATTTCAAATCCTGGAAGATGAT
Source organism: Ovis canadensis (assembly GCF_042477335.2). Lineage (NCBI taxonomy): Eukaryota > Metazoa > Chordata > Mammalia > Artiodactyla > Bovidae > Ovis > Ovis canadensis. The sequence goes on along the minus strand of NC_091253.1, from coordinate 43,935,398 downwards.
GCTGTGAAAGTGCTGCAGTCAATATGCCAGCAAATTTGGAAAACTCAGCAGTGGCCACAGAGCTGGAAAAGGTCAATTTTCATTCTAATCCCAAAGAAAGGCAATGCCAAAGATTGCTCAAACTACCACATAACTGCACTCATCTCACATGCTAGCAAAGTAATGTTCAAAATTCTCCAAGACAAGCTTCAGCAGTATTTGAACCATGAAATTCCAGATGTTCAAGCTGGATTTAGAAAAGGCAGAGGAACCAGAGATCAAATTGCCAACATCTGTTGGATCATTGAAAAAGCAAGATAGTTGCAGGAAAACATCTACTTCTGCTTTATTGACTATGCCAAAATCTTTGACTGTATAGATCACAACAAACTGGAAAATTCTGAAAGAGATGGGAATACCAGACCACCTGACCTGCCGAGAAATCCGTATGCAGGTCAAGAAGCAATGGTTAGAACTGGACATGGAACAACAGACTGGTTCCAAATCAGGAAAGGAGTATGTCTAGGCTATATATTGTCATCTTGCTTATTTAACTTCTATGCAGAGTACATCATGTGAAATGCCAGGCTGGATGAAGCACAAGCTGGAATCAAAATTACCGGGAGAAATATCAATAACCTCAGATATGCAGATGACATCATCTTTATGGCAGAAAACGAAGAACTAAAGAGTGTCTTGATGAAAGTGAAAGACGAGAGTGAAAAACTTGGCTTAAAGCTCAACATTCAGAAAACTAAATCATGGCATCTGGTCCCATCACTTGATGGCAAATAGATAGGGAAACAATGGAAACATTGAGAGACTTTACGTTTTTGGGCTCCCAAATCACTGCAGATGGTGACTGCAGCCATGAAATTAAAAGACACTTGCTCCTTGAAAAAAAAAAGCTATGACCAACCTAGACAGCATATTAAAAAGCAGAGACATTACTTTGTCAACACAGGCCCATCTAGTCAAAACTATGGTTTTTCCAGTAGTCATTTATGGATGTGAGAGTTGGACTATAAAGAAAACTGAGTACTGAAACATTGATGCCTTTGAACTGTGGTGTTGGAGTCCCTTGGACTGCAAGGAGATCAACCCAGTCAATCCTAAAGGAAATCAGTCCTGAATATTCATTGGAAGGACTGATGCTGAAGCTGAAACTCCAATACTGTGGCCACCTGATACAAAGAACTGACTCATTTAAAAAGACCCTGGTGCTAGGAAAGATTGAGGGTGGGAAGAGAAGGGAAAGACAGAGGATGAGATGGTTGGATGGCATCACTGACTCGATGGACATGAGTTTGAATAATCTCTGGAAGGTGGTGATGGACAGGGAGGCCTGGCGTGCTGCAATCCATGGGACTACAAAGAGTCAGACATGACAGAATGACTGAACTGAACAGATTAGAGAGGTTAAATATTTTATTCAGACTACAGCAGGTAGTTCCAGTAGTCATGTAAGGATGTGAGAAGCACCAAAGAATTGATGATTTTAAATTGTAGTGCTTGAGAGTCCCTTGTACAGCAAAGAGATCAAATTAGTCAATCCTAAAGGAAATCAGTCCTGAATATTCACTGGAAGGACTGATGCTGAAGCTGGAGCTCCAATACTTGGCCACCTGATGCAAAGAAATGACTCATTGGAAAAAACCCTGATGCTGGGACAGATTGAAAGCAGGAGGAGAAGGGTGACACAGGAGAAGGGTAACACGGGATGACATGGTTGGATAGCGTCACTGACTTGATGGACATGAATTTGAGCAAACTCCAGCAGATAATGGAGGACCAAGGAGCCTAGCGTGCTGCAGTCCATGGGGTCACAAACAGTTGGTCAAGACTTAGAGACTGAACAACAGCAACAGCAAAATTAAAGAGGTTTATTGGCAGGAGCTTTGTTTTCACATTAGCATTACCATATGTAAAAGATGCCAGGGTGATAAGAAAATAAGATAAAGGGATTTGGCAAACACACTCTTGTGTTTATTTTCCATCTTTTTATTTTTGGTTATTGTACTTTTGCTACTTTTAATATATTTGCAGTATCTTAGACTATGTATTTGCAGATGACAGCTTAAGGAAATCTTTCCATATAATAACACATCCCAAGCAAAATTATCAAAAGTTTAAATCAGCTCCTGAAGTCTTCAAGTTATTAAAATGGATGCAAAATCAAGATGAACTTTATCCTGTAAAAAAACTAATGGATTAATTAGAGTCTTCAAATATACAGTGGTTTGAAGGAAAATTAGAATTTTGATGCCGTGTCTTCAGGGATTATTTCATTTGTGGAGGTCAAAAGATTTAATCATTTGAATTCATAAATGCTTTTAATAACATTTTGCAGCAATAATGGAAAACAGGATTTAACAGCAACGCTCACATTGTGCTTGACGCAGCATCAGGAAGCAAGTCATCCTCTGTTTAATCTGCAGATACTCTGGTTTTCATTAACTTTACAAGTGTTGCTTGATTGAGTCAAATCAACACATCCCCAACAAGTAGCGTTAATTTATATAAGAGGAAAAAGGTTTAAAAGATAATTTACTTTTCAGATTAATTCAGGTTAATACATTGTTTACAAAAATTCCAACTAGTCTTTGAAAATAATTACAAGAATTTTGTAATGAATAACACTCTGTCAACCCCTTTCCTTGTCTTAAGCCATGATATGTTGAAAATGATGTCATTTACATATGTGGAGAATGTATTAATATATTCTAAAACAGTTGGACTATATAGTGCAAATTTTAAAATAATTGAAATTCACCTCTATTCAAAAACAGCAGGTTCAATGTTAGCTATGAAAATAATGATAAAGGACAAAACAAAAACAAAAACAAAAAAAAACCCCTTCAAACCTGTGGCTCTTTGGTGCCCAGGACTGTTGTGTGTTTTATATTTCCTGTTTTCCTGAATCACATATTTTCTCAGTGCTATTTCATAATGTGAATTTTCAGTTTTCCCTCGTCATGCCCAGCCTGCTCCCTCTTTTTAGTGTGAAATGCCTGCTCATCCCCAGCACTTACTGTTCTCCATGTTCACCTGATATTAGAGCCACCATGTTGGCTCCCATGCCTTCCATCATATCACTCAGTGCTGCTGGTGGTGTTATTGTTGTCTTAAAAATTGTTTGGATAATTCAATGTGATTATGGGGCTTCTCAGGTGGCGGATCCCATCTGCCAATGCAGGAGACTCAAGTTCAATCCCTGGGTCAAGAAGATCCCCTGAAGGAGGAAATGGCAACCCACTCCAGTATTCTTGCCTGGGCAATCCCATGGACCTAGGAGCCTGGTGGGCTACAGTCCATGGGGTTGCAAAAAGCCGGACATGACTGAGTAACCCCACACATATACATGTAATTATACAAAGTGTGGATTTTATTCAGCTATTACCACACCTTCCAGTGTTATATAAAATATTAATATAATAAAAAATAAATGTGCCAGACTGTTGCTGTTCAGTCACTAAGTTGTGTCCAACACTTTGAGACCCCATGGGCTTTTAGTCAATAGCAGCTGAATCTTTATAATAATCACTTTCTGCTTGTCCCTACAACATATTGCAAATTTAGATTACCATCTTCTTTACTACACTTAATTCTGTTAATTTTTTTACATTTTCCAAAAGTTATACTTACTCTCATAGAAAAAAAATATATACTATTTGTCACAGTGTTGTTATTGTTCAGTGACTAAGTCATGTCCAACTCTTTGAGACCCCATGGACTGCAGCACACCAGGCTCCCCTGTCCTTCACTATCTCCTGGAGTTTTCTCAGATTCATGTCTACTGAGTCAGTGATGCCATCCAACCATCTCATCTTCTGCTGCCCCCATCTTCTTTTGCCCTCAATCTTTCCCAGCATCAGGGTCTTTTCCAACAAGCTGGCTTTTTGCATCAGGTGGCCAAAGTATTGGAGCTTCAGCATCAGTCCTTCTAATGAATATTCAGGGTTGATTTCCTTTAGGATTGACTGGTTTGGTCTCTCTGCTGTCCAAGGGACTCTCGAAAGTCTTCTCCAGCACCACAGCTTAAAAGCATCAATTCTATGGTGCTGTCTTTATGGTCCAGCTCTCGCATCCATAAATGACTATGGGAAAACTATAGTTTTGGCTATATGGACCTTTGTCAGCAAAGTGATGTTTCTGTATCTTCATATGCTGTATAGGTTTGTCATAGCTTTTTTTCCCCCAAAGTGCCAGACTAATCCTGCTTTTTAATCATCCACTTTAGCACTGCACTTAAGCATCCACTTTAGATTTCTTGTGCTCTGGACCATCTCTCCTCCTCCTGGTCAGTCCTGGGCTGTGTGCTGGGCCCCCTGTTCTGAGAGAGTCCGCGGCTACTCCCCCTCTTCCTGTCAGATTCTCTTGTTAAGTCTCCAGACTTGAAGGGAGGCTGCCTCTTCTCAGGGGTCTGGCAGGTTTTCTTGCCCCCAGGCTAGTGCATTGAAACAATTGATTTGCTTTGTGATGAAGAGAAAGATACTTGGAATGGAAAAAAGTAAACTCGCCAAACACCTTAAAAATTGGAAAGTGGAGGTAAAAAAGAAACTTGGAAAAGTTATTAATCAGGTTAATGATTCTTGAACTGGGGAAGGGAGAGAAGACAAGCTCAGAGCAAAATGTATGTTGTGATTCTGTGCGACGCAGCACCCAGCCATGCAAGCTGAGTTCGGAAGAAACCTTACAAATGAGTTCAGATGCTGTAAAGAGAAGGGACAGACATTAATGATATCTTCCTGCAAAGACCTTTATGGAAAAAAAATACAGAATGAGTTCTCTGACAAAAAGAGAAGTGTATTCAATGGACTTCAGAATCACCGTGTACTCACATCATTTTTATAATAAGGGAAATAAAGCAATTTTCAGAAACCTGTGATTTGGAAGCATCTTTAGGAATAATGGTCAAAAGGAAACAACTGCATAATCCAGTTATTTGATTATTTCAAGCACACTTTTAAAAAAATTATTTATGAACAAGATTCAAGCACAAATATAAAATAAACCAAGCATCTACAATTTAGATCAAAGTCAAAAGATATGTTATTCATCAAGAACAAGTTAAAATTGGTAAAATTCATTTTTATATCATTAATCTATATCTATCTATCCATCCATCCATCCACCCAGTTTTTACATAATCAAGTTACAGAAATCATTAACTACTGTAAAGCTACTCCAGTGGAAAAAAATATGTGACTGAAATCGGGTCTATAAGAAGCAACTTACTATGATTTGGCTCATTCACTCATTTCTTCAGGAAACATTTACTAAGTGGCTTATATATGACTTTGGCAAGGCAGTGAGAATTGAATAGTAAAAGGACACAGTTTTGTTTTGTCTTATGCTTTTTTATTTTGTACTGGCATATAGCCGATTAACAATGTTGTGATAGTTCAGGTGAACAGCAGGGACTCAGCTGTATATATACATGTATCCTTTCTCCCTCAAACCCCCCTCCCATCCAGGCTGCCACATAACCTTGAGCAGAGTTCCCTGTGCTACACAGTAGGTCCTTGTTGGTTATCCATTTTAAATGTAGCAGTGTGTATACATGTCCATCCCAAGCACTCTAACTATCCCTTCCCCTCATCCTTCCCCTCTGGTTACCATAATTTCATTCTCTAAGTCTGTGAGTCTCTTTCTGTTTTGTAAGTAATTTCACTTGTATAATTTTTTTTTAGATCTCACATATAAGGGATGTTATGCAATATTTTTCTTTCTCTGAAAAGGCAGAATTTTGTGGTTGTAGGTCATATTCTAGATAGAAACAGAGGCAAAAACCTAGTAAACAATCATGAACAGATTCACAATGTGGTTAGGTTATAAATGGAGCAAACCTGGGGCTGAGATAGAAAATATCTGGGGTGTCAGGACATGACCAGCACCTAGTCAGGGAACCAAAAACCATGCTGAGGACATTTATACTCAGAATTAATAAGGAAGTTTATTTAAAAAATAATTCAATGATCACTGGACTCAGAGTAATGGGTGAACAAATGATGCTGGTAAAAAGTGAGTGTTATCAATACAGGCCATTCTACATGTCATTTCAGACTATTGAAACCAAATGCCTCGTCTCTTGCCTACTGGCATGGTAAAAACAAGAACACAGCTTCATTCCAGAAACATGTTTCCTTGTTGGCATTTATATTCTGGCCAAGATGGAAGCTATGCTATTATTAAGAATACTGGATGGCTGGGAAGCCTAATTATAGCATTGGAAAAGAAAGTTTGGCTTAGCAGCTTCCACTCACATACACCACACTTAAAAATTTTCACAACCAGATGACGAGGTCTCCACTGATAAAGTCCACGATTTCAAGGAAGCCAACCACATCAGCAAACTGAAGCTTAGATTAAATGTTGGAATATTGGCCTGAGAATTTTAGATTTGATATGCTAAGTCGCTTTAGTTGTATCTGACTGTTGGCGACCCCATGGACTATAGCCTGCCAGGCTCCTCTATCCATGGACTATTCCAGGCAAGAATTCTCGAGTGGGTTGCCATTTCCTACTTCAGGGGATCTTCCCAACCTAGGGAACGAACCTGCATCTCCTGCATTGACAGGCAGGTTCTTTACCACTGTGTCACCTGGGAAACCCTTAGATTTGATAGCTCTTTAAGCAATCTTCGGCTTCTTTATATAGATGTTTCAATTCATTTTAAATGGATCATATTAACGATTTTGTGACAATTTTATCCAGGCTCTGGAGCTTATATTGCAGTGGTCCCCCTCTAATCCTGCTGCAGAGGAGAATGTGGGTCCCCTTTGTTACACAGATGGAGGCACAGGTTCAAGGTCCCTGCTTGGCCTCGCTGATACATGAGTGGGAAGCACCATTGCTGTTGCAGGGTGTGGCCAAGATGTATAAACTGGCTCATGTTAACCGAGCTTCCTCCACTTTCAAGACTGGCAATCATCTTTGCTTGGATTAGTATACAAACAGGCAAAAAATCAGGAGAAGCAAAACATGTCATGATATCTGAGAAGAAACTTGCTTGTCTATTATGCTGTAATGTTGAAATGAGGTGAGTTGGAGAAATGGACACTGAAAAACAACTGTTGAATAGAATCAAGAATGTCTTTCCATGGAAAGTGAAGTGAAAGTTGCTCAGTCGTGTCCGACTCTTTGTGATGCCATGGATTATCCAGTCAATGGAATTCTCCAATCAGAATCCTGGAGTGGGTAATGGTTCCCTTCTTGGAAGCCAGGTCTCCAACACTGCAGGTGGATTCTTTACCAGATGAGCCACAAGGGAAGCCCAAATTCCATGAAAAAGGAATTTAATTAAATTCAATGAACCTTGATTGTGCATGTTCTGTGCTAGACTGTAGGTGAGGAAAAATCCAAATATAGGAAGAATGAGACATAGCACTTGCCTAATTCAACTTAAATTGAGTAAGTGTAATAAAACACTCAAAACATGACATTACACATAGGCTTGAAAAATTGTGTAGAGGCTCCTAGAGGATTTGCATTCAAATCATTGCATCTAATGCTTTGGGAAGATTTTATTTATCCTGTCAGCAGAGGTTATAGAGTAAAGAATGTATGAAAAGCAATCAAATAGAGTGACTAACTGTCACAAAATCATGGTGAAAGTTAGGCACTGAAAGAATATACAAAAGACGGGGGGCACAGTTAAAAAACTACCACCAGGATGAGGTAGAGGGCAAAGGACAGGGAGTACGTCAGAGCGGGTGAAGATAAACAGTGCGGGCATCTCACACAGCCCAGTTTTCTAGAGCATCCTTCCTTTGTTACAATAAGGTATTTTTTATTTTGCAGGGGAAAGTGATACATGGAAACACCGTTGTAAGACTCAGGAGTGGGTCTAATTTCCATCAGTATTATACTGATATCAGTTGTCACCTTTTCCTGGACCTTTCCAACAAGATACAGCTGTGTAATGTTTCAGAGTCAAAATGTCTCCAACGTCACAGAAAATTTGAAAGATCAAAGTTTAAATCAATTGTCTAGCTCCACGAACACAAATTGTCAACCTTTATTCAACTGATGCTGTCTTATCTTGAGATAAAACTATGTGTTTTCCAAAAGAGAGGAAATTTGTTTCCAAGTGTGAATTTGATTAAAATGCCATAACCTTCTAAACCCTTGACAAGTGTCATTAATCAATAACTTTTTATAATCTGGAGATATGAATGGTCCTTCTTGATACCCTAACCTATGGGGAAAATTTTTATCAAATATCTTAGATATTAAACATCTTTTTGTAAAATATAGTTCCAGGTTTTAGATGTGTCTGGCCATGTACTGGATCTGGAATTGAGTAGTTTTCATCTGCTGGGCCTGGGGCAGAGAGGGTTGTCAATGGAACTTAACACTCTCAGGAAACCGCAGCTACTTACCTTCCCTCAGCAAGGCAGTTACCCTCCAGCTTCAAAAATGGCCTAGCCTCAGCAAGAGAAAGATATTAACATGTTTTTACTCAAGAGGACAATCTTGTAATCTCAGTATTTTAGTAGAGAAAAGGACTTTAAAAACCCAACTCATTCAGTTCAGAAAACCATACAGGCTCATTATAGACCACAACCTGCATGGCAAACTTCACACACTGCAGACCTGACTGATCATTAGAAATGATTAGAGTTGCTCATCGTTTAAAAAGCAATACTTTAATAAATCAGTTGGAGCTGTCTATTTAAATATAATGTTGCTCCTGTCACACCGTTTGGAAAATCCATGACTTGACACTGAACAAAGATACATATTTAAAACTCTTAATGAAGATATGTATTCAAAACTATAGAACATTTGACTGAGAAAAGAACTGAATATTAAAACTGGAGGAATAAAACTGCCAAAGGGTATACTGACAGCGAAGTGTTTGATTTAGTGAACTGTGTATCAGACTTCGTGCGTGCATGCTAAATTGCTTCATTGTGTCTGACTCTTTGCGACTGCATGGACTGTAGCCCGCCAGGCTCCTCTGTCCATGGGATTCTCCAGGCAAGAATACTGGAGCGGGCTGCCATGCCCTCCTCCAGGGGATCTTCCCAACACAGGGATTGAACCCATGTCTCTTTTGTCTCCAGCACTGGCAGGCAGGTTTTTTTTTTTTTTTTTTTTTTTTTTTTTTTTTTAACCAGCTGAGCCACTAGGGAATCCCCTAGGATAGACTATCCTCCCTCACTTCACAGAACCTACCGTGTAATTCTAATTTCCAATGAGATTAAGATTTCCTACAAAAAGCTAGGCGGAGGCTGCAGTGGGAAATGATTAAAATTTGTGAAATTTCTAGCTTAAAACCTGGCATACAGCAAGCATGCCCTACATGTTATTTCTCTTCCTCCTGACCCTGATAAACTGTGTTCTATTTAAAATAAATTAGAAGCAGAAGAGGGCAATTTGGGGGTCAGTGACTTAATTCTAAAGGTAAAGAGGAATTATATGTGCAAATGCAAAATAAACAACTCAGTAATTTTATAATCAAGTTATTAGTAGAAAATATACAGGCTTAGGAAACATCCAGGCTTGGCTGACCTGGATTTGAACATCTGTCATGTATTTATAAATTTTGTTGATTGGCGTAGATTAATTTACCCAAGGGTTTTGCTTGGGTAGATTTTTGCTTAGTGGCAGTTTATCCATATATACAGGCATCTTGATGATGCTGTCAACATCATGGAGGAGTCATTGGACAAATCCTCCCCAAGGGGTCCAGTCTGACTCCATTCTGTTGGATGATGCTACCGAGGTGTACCAGAATCCTGGTATAACTGTAGAAATGCAAGATGAGATGGACAGACTGCAAACAAGTATACAGAACACAAAACAGGTGCACCAAAGTGAAGGTCAGGTTAGAAAGTTTAGCTCCAAACCACGGAGACCGACTTGAAACACAACTATTCCACTTTTGTAAAAAAGTGTTGCGTCTCAGGTTCTCTATTAGAATTTCCCGACTTGGCGATGTATTTTGGTCAACCAGAAGAGTAGTACACCCCTCACTAGTCATGTGACTGATTAGGCAAACATTTCCTGAGGTTGCTATCACTGAAAGTGGTGTCACCCTCAATGTGAAAAGAGAGATCAGTGTTCAGAATTACAGTGCCTTAAATAAAGTGATAACATGAGTGCTCTGTGTAGCAGGGAAATCAGTATTCCAAATGGTAAGGTTGTCAACAGTCACATTTCATGAAAGAAGAATGAAATATACATCGTATTTTCACATCTGGAGAAATTGTGCATTAAGAACACTCATGACTGGGTGGATGTTTATGGCGGCAAAGGTCCAGGCTGCATGGTGGGAGGTGGATGGGCGAGAGGTGCCCAAGGAGCTGTAACTTTGCCTAAGCGTTATCTCGAAGATAGGAGGTGCCTTAAGTACTGGTGATGACAATGAGCTGATAGACAATCTGAAGGAGGCTCAGTACATCCACTCTGAGCTGGAGGTGCAGGCTTTCTGAGCTATTGACCGTGCAGACTATTACCTCGAATTTAGAGAAGGCATATGGCATGGAAGAACAGCAACATCCACCTCTCTGCTCCATGCATCTCTTCGTAGCTGATGGAGGCCCTGGACCTGCAGCCTGGCCTCTCCTTCTTGAATCTGGGCAGTGGCACTGGCTACCTCAGCTCCATGGTGGAGCTCATCTTGGGCCCCTTGGGTGTGAACCACGCGGTGGAACTCCATTCAGATGTGACAGAGTATGCAAAGCAGAAGCTGGACTTCTTTATCAGGACAAGTGACAGCTTCGACAAGTTTGACTGCTCTGAACCCTCCTTCGTTACTGGCAATGGCCTGGAGATTTCTCTGGATTGTTCTCAGTGTGACCGGGTGGACTGCGGGCCAGGTGTGCAGATGGAGCAGGAGCAGTACACGAAGAGGCCCCTCAAGGTTGGGGGCGTCCTGGTCCTGCCGCTGCAAGAGAAGTGACGGAGATAACACGCACTGGCCCTTCCGCTTGGGAAACCAAGAAGCAGATTTCTTGGCTGTCTCCTCTGCTCCACTGATCTAGCCGTGCCAGTCAGTCAGGGAAGCCGAGGCTCGTCCAGTTATGTGATAACCCCTGGCGGTTCACAGTCTCCAGGACCTGGCCCGCATCACCATCCGGGGCACCATTAAGAAGATCATTCACCAGGAAGAAGGGAACAGAAACCGGGAACAGACTGAAGAACACTCCCAGGTGTAAACGAAGGAGAGTTCGCCGCCGCCAAGTGAAAACGCTGGTCTTTTTGGATGAAGAGGTCTTTGCCAGTCGGATCTCCAATCCCTCTGATGACAATGGCTCTGGAGACCTGGAGGGGGAGTGGCGGGAAACAAGAGGTGACTACCCCGCCAGACGCCAAGCCTGGGACCCCGGTGAACTTCCTGCGTGAGAAGCTCCTGGGCCTCCCTCTGCCAGATCCCCTGAAGTACTACCTGCTTTATTACAGAGTAAAGTAGGTCTGTGGTCCAGGGGAGGAGGCCCCGCCTCCCTGGAGCACCATCTGCACAGGTGCACTGGGGAAGCAGGGGCTCGGCTCTGCATCTCCAGTCCTTGACTTTCCTCTAGAACACTCCTTCCTCTGTCCGATTTCTGTGAACATAGTTTACAAGGTAAGATGCAAGGGAGAATGTTTTCTCAAATGGGCGAGTGCCCCTGGAGGAGGCGCTGACTTCCCTCTCTCAGGAAACACTGAGGTCTGTGTGCAAAGGTGGCTGGGAGACTGTTCCTTACGCGAGGTACACGTGTCTGCATCAGAAAGGAAAATTGAAATCGAAATTAACCTGTGTTGCTTATAAAATATGAGACAGAAAGCACAGGTTTTTACATGTATAAAACCTTTTCTGAGTGGGACATGCCAATGTCCAAGTTTGAATTTAACAGTATCTACCTCCTAATTGCTGGCACTGAGTTTCACTAAATCTTGCAGTTCTCTGGAGCGGGGAGACACAGAAAACTCCCTTATTTTAAGGAAAATAACGAAATCTTACATGAGATGTCAATTGTAATTTAGGAAAAGAAAAAACTGATGGGGGGAGGAATGAAAGTATGAAACTGCCAGATGTCTTTGTGGAATTGTATAAGAATTACATGGAATTTTTTGTGACCCCTTCATTACCTTTAAAAGAATCGGTGTTGAGTAATACCCTCAAAGAAAATCCTGAAGAAGGATATCAGTGTTGTGTGTAAGAAAGAAGCCACATTGCTTGTGCTGCAGTGACAGAGAGGATCATTGATTCAGCTCTGAGTTGATGGTGTCTGAGGCTCCATCCTCAGAGCAGGTGGAAGGTACTGGCTATAGGAAGTGGGCTGGGGAGGATGTGGTTGGCCCGTGGAGTTTTCTTTTCAGTTGTCTGTTTTTCTGTAATCACATTACAGTACTGACTCATAGATTTCATCTTTTGTAATTCTGGAGAAAAAGATTTGTTAGTTTTGGATTGCACTAGAGTGGTTTCTCTCACAGTGATATGTGCAGTCCATCTTCTCCAGGCCTGGGTGTTGAGAGCTTCCTGTCTTATCACACCCAGGGCTGCGTGCAGAGGCCATTTTGTTGGTCAGGTGGCAGGATCTTTACAGGTGACACTGCTTCTTCTGAAACATTGGTTCTTGTCAGACTTTTCAATTTTATCCAAAGGCTAGTATGAAATATTAATAGTAAATCCAAAATCAGAGTGCTTATGGAAGATTAATCATTCAGATTTTATGATTAATTTTATCCCTTAGCTTCCCAAGTGTTGCTGGAATTCAGTGCCTTTGTGGTTTCACTAACTTCATTGAGTTCTATTATTTTTTCCATTTACGCTTTAAAAAAAAAATTAACTGAATCATTTTATCACAGAATACTGTGTGCATGAGCAGCTGGGGAAATGTGCACAGTGCCCTGAATTGGTACAGTTAAACTATTGTAAAGAAGGTTTCTTCATGGCTTTGCTTACCTGCCTTTCACTGGAAGTCAAGCCTCATTTTCTCAGAGACAGAATCATGAGGTGAACTTGCTTGATAAGGCTTCTATTTGCAGACCCTACTCTAATTGACTTGAAGAGACCTCTGCAACACATGGACATTTTTGGATGTAATGTTAAGTAATGATATCTGAAATCTGTTATTATTAGATGGCTTGACTACATTTTTTTTTCTATCATTGTATATGTGTTTCCCTATTTTTTCAACCACATTTGCCTTTATGCTGGATTGTAAAAACTCTTCACAGTGCATAAGACATTATTTTCCCCTATATATGTTAACCCTTTCCTAACATTCCTAACATTTCAACAGTATGTGAACCGAGAACTTCAAGATGTTCAAGCTGGATTTAGAAAAGACCGAGGAAGCAGAGATCAAATTGCCAACATCTGTTGTATCATCAAAAAAGCAAGAGTTCCAAAAAGATGTCTACTTCTGCTTTATTAATTACTCCAAGGCCTTTGACTGTGTGGATCACAACAAACTGTGGAAAATTCTTAAAGAGTTGGGAATGCAGACCATCTTACCTGCCTTCTGAGAAATCTATATGCAGGTCAAGAAGCAACAGTTAGAACCAGACATGGAACAATTGACTGGTTTCAAATTGGGAAAGAAGTACATCAAGACCGTATATTGTCACCCTGCTTATTTAACTTATATGCAGAGTATATCATGCAAAATGCCTAGCTGGATGAAGTAGAAGCTGGAATCAAGATTGCTAGGAGAAATATCAATAACCTCAGATATGCAGATGACACCACCCTCATGGCAGAAAGTGAAGAGGAACTAAAGAGCCTCTTGATGAAAGTGAAAAAGGAGAGTGAAAAAACTGGCTTAAAACTCAACATTCCAAAAACTAACATCATGGCATCTGGTCCCATCACTTCTTGGCAAATAGATGGGGAAACAATGGAAACAGTGACAGATTTTATTTTCTTAGGCTCCGAAATCACTGCAGATGGTAACTGCAGCCATGAAATTAAAAGACACTTGTCTTTGGAAGAAAAACTATGACCAACCTAGATAGCATATTAAAAAGCAGAGACATTACTTTGCCAACAAAAGTCCATCTAGTGAAAGCTATGGTTTTTCCAGTAGTCATGTATGGATGTAAGAGTTGGACCATAAAGAAAACTGATTGCCAAAGAATTGATACTTTTGAATTGTGGTATTGGAGAAGACTCCTGAGAGTCCCTTGGACTGCAAGGAGATCCCACTAGTCAATCCTAAAGGAAATCAATCCTGAATATTCATTGGAAGGACTGATGCTGAAGCTGAAACTCCAATACTTTGGCAACCTGATGTGAACAACTGACTAATTGGAAAATACCCTGATGCTGGGAAAGATTGAAGGCAGGAGGATAAGGGGATGACAGAAGACGAGATGGTTGGATGGCATCACCAACTCTATGGACATGAGTTTAAGTAAGTTCTGAGAGTTGGTAATGGACAGGGAAGTATGGCATGCTGCAGTCCATGGGGTTGCGAAGAGTCGAAAATGACTGAGCGACTGAACTGAACCGAACATTTTGTATTTGCATGTTGGTTGTGACTTTTACACCAGAATCTGGTTAAATATTTATATATATATATATCCATACATATATATATATGAGAGAGAGAGTATATGATATGTGAAATAATTTGGTGTAGATCTATATTATAAACATAAAGGGGAATCATTAGTGAGCTTCCCTGTGTATGAGCACCTTTTTCTAGAGTTCAGGATGAGGCACTGCTTTCTTTTTTTAAAAAACAGATGAATTATATGTAGTCTGTGTTGTCTGCAAGCTCTGCATTGTAAACCATAGACACTGGCTGACTTTTATGTTTTGATTAGTCTGTAATTTTATATGTGGTTTTTGTTTTGAAAGTAGTTAAGCCATAGACATGTGCAAAACAAATAACAAATTTATAAATATTAAGTATGTCATATAGAAATCTTCTGTGTACTTAATATTTTTGCCAGTCTGGAGCTTTCAGGAGATTAATGCAAGAAATAGGGAACAAAGACTTTAATGAGCTGATATACAAAAGATATCAATAAAGATATTTAAGACACACACACACACACAAGAAGACTCATAACTTCAGCATACAAAGGCTCACTTTTCTCTTTCAAAATAAGGAGTCGAGAGAAAGATATGAAAAGTTGGTGTGATAGCTATATAGACATCGGGGACCCAGGCTTGTAACATCATATTTACATAGCATCATTCTGGGCATCCTTCTCAGCATCATTCTTTATACAGCATCATTCTTAGCACCAGTCTTAGTGTGATTCTTTGCACCATTCTTAGTGTTATTATTTATACAGCAGCCAGAGTGATCTTTATTTTCTTTTAAAACTAAAATACACTTTATTGAGATGCATTTGTTTTTCTCTAATATCCTTTTTCTGCATCAAAATCCCTTCCATAATATTACATTTTATTTAATCACTGTGTCTTCTTAGGCTACTCGAGCCTTTGCCAATTTCTCAGATGTTTGGTAAAAGGTCCTTCAGTTTGTGTTTGTCTGGTGTCTTCTCAAGGTTAGCCTGGGGTTTTGTGTTTAGGGGAGGAAGCTGACAGAGGGAAGTGCAATTCTCAATACATCATGTGTAAGTTATGTTCCAGCAACAGGATTTACCGTAAACGATGTTGACCTTGATCTCCTAGCTAGGGGGTGTTTACTGGTTTCTCCACTGAAATGTTAACTCCCTCCCTTCTCCTTCACATTGTATTTTGGGAGGCAGATTACCACAGATGCAGACCACAGTTCAAGGTGTCCCACCTCCTTGTGAGGGGGAGTATCTATATACATTTTTAGGTATTCTCTATGGGCTGCTTTTGCTTCTAGACCATTTCAGTGGGCAGGGCTAGGATATAAGCCTGCGTATTAATTGTGTGTGTGTACATATCCCATTAGTACCTACGTCAAGCTGATAGTTCAGCTATGTCCTGACTCCAAGCCAGGCATCCATGGTTCATTCTATCCAGCCCCCTTGTTTATCTCTCCAGAGCCATCTTCTAAATACAAAACTCAGAAAATTTCCTCTTCTCTGTTTGAAATCTATGGGCCTTCTCACCTTAGAATAAAAACTCA
Source organism: Ovis canadensis (assembly GCF_042477335.2). Classification (NCBI taxonomy): domain Eukaryota; kingdom Metazoa; phylum Chordata; class Mammalia; order Artiodactyla; family Bovidae; genus Ovis; species Ovis canadensis. The sequence continues at coordinate 43,919,406 of NC_091253.1, read as the reverse complement.
AACTCATAACTCTGGTCTACAAGGTCTTGTGCTACACAAATGTGCCAAATTCCTCATTTATTCTCTTAATGGTTAAAAACCATCTTTACTATCTGTGGGAGAGTAAAGAACTTCCCCATAGTCATTTATTAAAGTTTGTGATGAAAAAACAATCATATAATAAGCACTATGTTCATTTGCTTGAACTGCAAATTTAAAGCCAAATATATTTTGTTAATATTTAATCAATTAACATGTAGTCAGTTATTATCAGTCACATTGGTGTTGTATTCATGTAAAAATAAAACAATATTAAATTTGAAGTAAAGTTTCTCAAACATTTGGAATCAGTTAGTCATATTTTTTCAGCACAAGAGACAACAAAATTAAGAAAAAAGTTGTTTTGTTGTTGTTGTTCAGTTGATAAGTCTTGTCCGACTCTTTGCAACCCCATGGACTGCAGCATACTGGAGTTTCCTGTCTTTCACTATCTCCTAGAGTTTGCTCAAGTTCATGTCCATGGAGTTGGTGATGCCATCCAACCATCTCATCCTCTGTTTCCCCCTTCTCCTCCTGCCCTCAACCTTTTCCAGCATCAGAGTCTTTTCTAATGAGTTGGCTCTTTGCATCAAGTGGCCAAAGGCTTGGAGCTTCAGCTTCAGCATCAGTCCTTCCAATGAATATTCAGGACTGATTTCCTTTAGGATTGACTGGTTGGATCTCCTTGCAGTTCAAGGGACTCTCAAGAGTCTTCTCCAAACCATAGTTTAAATGCATCAATTTCGTGTGTGTGTGTGTGTGTGTGTGTGTGTGTGTGTGTGCCTACACACACAATCATATCAGGAAGCTATACAATGGCAGTTCTTGACACTTATATCTACATAAAGCTCAAGAGAGGGCTTGAACAATAAATAAGGTTTAATGTGCCATTAGTTTCTCTAACAAATCTTTATTAGGATGGACATTTTAAATTCAGAGTTACATTTTTAGGAAGAGAATGCTGGGACCTTTGTTAAACAGGGAACAGGAAAGTGGAATCTCAGAATTGCCTTTTAAAACTTTGAAGACATTTTTCAGATTTGATAAATAAATAAAACCTTAAAGTTGGAAGTTTAAAATTTAAGCTTGGAAAAGGCAAATAAAGGATTTCCTGTCTTTTCTTTGGTTTTGTTCACCCCTGAAATACACTTCTGATTTTCTGTTGTTAAATTTAGATGTGGTTTTTAAAAGACGTAATAAGTGGATAGATGGACACGAGTTTGAGCAAGCTTTGGGAGTTGGTGATGGACAGGAAATCCTGGTGTGTTGCAGTCCTTGGGGTTACAAAGAGTTGGACATGACGGAGCAACTAAACTGAACTGAACTAATAAGTTGGTAAAACTCAATTATTCAGCTGGCAAGATTTTCCACTGTTTATTTTTTAAGAAATGACGATAGCTGTCAATTTGGGGAAAAAAAAATGTCATCTCAGGACTAAGTGAGAAAGTCAGGCTTTTCAAGGTAATACAATATGCTAAAATATGCCTTCCTGAAGAATTTAAGAAATCATGTCACTCATTTTGATAATGTAAGTGTGCATTTGTGCCCTGGACAGAGAACATACCTAACTGTTGACCCTATGGCCATTCCTGGATGTGACTGATGAACAGCTGATGGTTGTGTCTGTGACTCACCAACTTCATATGCATCACTGCCTCTTTCAACCATAAACTGTGTTATGACCAGTTGTCAATGAATAAACAGTCTGAAGATTGGCACTAAGGCATTTTCTTGCTGTACTGATGCTGATTCCAAACTGCAATTTCAGCCTCCTCCATGACACATGAAAAAGTCGCTCAATAAGTAAAACACCTTTCTCACTCAACAAAAAGCAGAGTCAGTGCCCTTTCTGAAATTGTTCTGTTCTCACGTGTATGCTAAGAGCTGGTCCAGCTTCACCTGGCTTCTTCCAGAGGCCTGAGTACAATTACTCTTCTACTAATGTGCAGGCTCCACAGTGTCATACAATACATGGGCTGGTCAACAGTCACATGGTTTCTGCCTCAGTCATAGGCCCTTTTCACTAACCTTGGTGCTAGTTTTTAAACTTTTCTGTAATAGACTTACTTGGATACTTTGAGCCATAACTAGTATTCCTTTAAATGACATTTCTCTAGTTTGGGTCTCTTCTCTGTCTTCCGGGCGAAAAAATTCATTTCTTATTATAAAACATGCTTTTGATCATGTTATAGAAAGCCAAAATTTTTTGAAAAACAAAATGATACACATTTTTCTGGCTTTATGCTATTTTCTGACAAAATCTATGAAAGGTAATATACAGGGAACTAAGGATTTTTGATATCATATAAAAACACTTTTTAGATAATTATAATTGTGTTTTCTATTCAGAGTTTACTTCTTAAGAGTCTGGGTGTGACCAAAACATTTAAATATTTACTTCTCACTTGAATTTGAAATCACAGTCCATGACTCATATTCTCCATTTATATTGTTATTTTCAGTTTTTATTTTTATACTTCATGTGTTAGCATTTTCTTCACATTATTTTTTGTGAAGTAATTATTACTTTTTGCTATAATTAATCCTTTTGAGGCACTGATCCATAAGCAGTGTTTGAATAACAATGTGTTAATGTTAGAAAATGAAGCTATGGTGTGTGACTCTCATGAAAACAAGTTGCTGAGGAGGAATGGTGCCCCCGATTCAAGGTTCACTTCCTGCTCATGCTCATGTCTACCATCAGGTGCAAAATGTAAGAGTATGTCAAAAACCATGATACAGATAAACCACGTTTTATGCAATAACTTAAAAAAATTAATGAAGTAAATGAATCCAGAGCCTGTTATACAGAGTGAAGTAAGAGAGAGAAAAATATAGTATATTAATGTGTTTATATGGAATCTAGAAAGATGGTACTAATGAACTTTTTTGCAGGGGTGCATTGGAGATGCAGACAGATTTATGGACAGGGGCAGGGGGTGGATAGGAGAGGATGAGATGAATGGAGAGAGTACAATGGAAACATATACACTATCATATGTAAAATAGATAGCCAATGGAAATTTCCCAATGACTCAGGGAACTCAAACTGGGACTCTGTAGAAACCTAGAGGGCTGGGAAGTGGGAGGCAGGAGGGAGGTTCAGGAGGGAAGGGACATACGTATACCTATGGCTGATTCATGTTGATGTATGGCGGAAATCAAACCAATATTGTAAAGCGATTATACTTCAGTTAAAAATAAATAAATTTAAAATATAAAAAAAGCTTTGTTGTTTGGAAAAAAATTAAAAATAATGCAGAAATCCCTGATAAAATAAAATATCAACATCTTAAATTAGGATCAGTATTACTGATTTTTATTTTTTTTGCTCAGATACCTATATAGCAAATACAGATAAACTATCTGCACAATACAGACAAAATCTCTAGGTAAAACAATTAATAAGATATAATAAAAGTTGAGGAATTTTTATAAATCAAATTGTTTCTGCATTCTCTTCTGAAACCACCAGAGTAGTTGTGAACCAATTGACCGATAACTGGAGATTAAAAGCAAATTAAATTCTAAGAAAATGCATTGCAAAAAATGTGTCCATTCAGTGTTTTCTGATGGGAAGGACTTGCATTTTGTGTCTATGAACTTCTGTTTGATGATAGTCACCCTTCATTATGGGCTTCCCTGATAGCTCACCTGGTAAAGAATCCAGCTGCATTGCAGAAGACCCCAGATCAATTCCGAGTTGGGAAGATTCCCTGGAGAAGAGACAGGCTACCTACTCCAGTATTCTTGAGCTTCCCTGGTGGCTGAGATGGCAAAGACTGCACTCCAATACAGGAGACCTGGGATCAATCCCTGGGTAGGGACGATCCCCTGGAGGAGGGCATAGCAATGCCCTCCAGTATTCTTTCCTGGAGAATCCCTACGGACTGAGGAGCCTGGCAGGTTACAGTCCATAGCGTTACAAGGAGTCAAACTTGACTGAGCGACTAAGCACAGCATATCCTTAATTACCTGTAAACTGTACTCACATGTCAGTTGCTGCCATCATAGGTAGTGAAGGATATTCTGTTCTCTATTTTTCTTTCAATTATAAAAATAATAGCTTCTACAATTACATTTTTCGAAACTCTGTCATGACATAAGTGGTTCTCTGTTTGATCATACACAAGCATTTGAAATAGAGAATAAAACATTCCTGCTTTGTTTAAATTCTCTTTTACTTGGACTTATTGGTACATGAATCAGTGATGCCATCCAACCATCTCATCCTCTGTTGCCTTCTTCTCCTATATGAAGTCATTCATATCCAGGTGAAAATATATTTAATGTTTTATATTTTGGTTTGCGATTTTGTTTGAAACATGTGTGAGCATATTCAAAACTGTGCAGTAATGAATCATACATTTGAAATGTAAGCCCTAGGCTTCCTACATCAAAGGCAAATTTCTTTCAATAGCATATAAAATGTTTATGATTCCTGAGCAAATGAAATCAGTTAAGAGATTATGCGTGCAACATAGTTAATGTGCCAGAAAAAGATTAAAGACAAATACAACATGGCATGAAATCCCACATCACGGAAAGCATGAGGCCGTGTTCAATCACTCTTTCCGTTAATAGCAAGAGCTAGGGGGCTTGCCTCCTGCGACGGGAACACTTGGGCAACTGTCACAGTGATTAAACCACCATCTCCCCACCTCTAGCTCCACTCCCTAGGAGTCCTGGGAACACCTTAAACACGAGCTGTCAGTTGGCAGCTCAGATTTGAAGTGTGAGAAGTCTGTCCAAGAATATGATGTCAAAGCAGTCTGGTCACTAGCAAATGGGAAATTCATTTTTTTTTTTTTTTGGCTAAAGAATGTAATCAGATTAAATTCAAATGGTTGGCAAGGCAAGAGTACTAAAGACAGCTTCTATGTGAAATATTTCACCTGCTATTTTCCCTTTCCATTAGTTTGATGTCTTAAAGACATCTCAAGTCAAAGTAACTCAAAAAAGCAATTAACATTATCTATCATATTAAAGAAGAAACTCAAGGCAAGACAGACATAGTGATATTGGTTGAAAAAAATGTAAATTAAGACACGGACATATTTTGAACACATATCATACTTAAATGTTTCAAAAGAAAAGTGATTTCAAATTTGTGTTCTTAGCAAGTGATCTTTATAATAAAATGGATTAATTCAGAAGAAATACTTGCCACTGCGGAGAGAGAGAGAGAGAGAGAGAGAGAGAAAGTATTGATTTGATTTCTTAAAAAGAAACATAGCTTCTGTAGCTGTTTAAACGTTTCCAGGAAGTCAGTGAGGAAGGCTGAGTTGGGAGACTGTCTGGCTTTTATTTTGCTGATTTAATTTCAAAACCCTTCTCTCCCCGTAGATGATGAATGGGAAGCATCTATCAGGTAGATGGAAAGTAATAGAGCTAGAAATGTGGTTTTCAGCTTTGTTCAGAAAGATACTGGTGACTTGAGAGAGTCATTACACACGAATATGAGTCCTGAAGGAATCTGTTTTGTCACCACATTCGAGAGATGGGGACGAGATGGTGAAGAAATATGTCCCTATTACAGAAGCAATGTTACCACAGGAGTGAATCACTTTAAGTGGATGGAATATAAATTAGTAATATGTCTCGTGGGGAAGATACAGTCCTCAGTGCCTCGTAAGTAAGTGGGCTTCTGGTTAAATAGCTTCAAAGCTGCTACTCAATGAAACAAAACTACATAAAAGGGGGAAGTAATTGATAATCAGTTCAGGATAATTTTAAAGAAGATGCATGAGCCTGTTGGAAGGAAACTAAACCTGATCTGTTATTTGCTGCAACTTGATAATGAGAGAAAGACGACAACCTTGGATTTCAAAATACAAAGGATCAGTAGTAATAATGATAAAAAATTTTATTTCTTTAAGTCAACTTGACATATAGGGCAGCTTCAGGTTCACAGCAAAACTGAGTGGAAAGTGCAGAATTCCCATATACAATCTGCCCCATGGACTTAGCCTCCCCACCATCAACACACAGCACAGAATGGAATATTTGTCACAATTCGTGTATCTGTGTTGACACGTCTCTACTACTTAATTCTGACTTTTTGTTCATACTAAAATATATACTCGGTCTATGTGATTTATTTATATTTTTTACATAACTGTAGGTTCACATGCAGTTGTTGGAAATATTACAGAGAGAATCCACATACCTTTTACCCCATATCACGCAGTAGGGTCACCATGCTTGGCTAGAGTGCAGTCATACAATAGGAAATTGAGATTGATGCAACACATTGGCTGTAGGTGAATGTCATCATTCTATATGCAGTCCAGTGTGTGTGTTTGTGTGTGTGTGTATGTGTGTACATTTTATTCTATGAAATTTTATCACATGTGCAGATTCATAGAAAACCACTTCAGCTGAGGTGGAGGACACTTCATCACAGAATCCTTTGTGCTGCCTTTTATAAGCCAATTCCACCTCACTCCCCAGAGGCTAGAAACCACTAACGCCTTGCTCATGTTTGTAAGTCATGTCATTTCAGTACTTTTATTTAAGTGAAATCATAAAGTGTGTAATCCTTTTGGATTGCTTTCTTCACTCCATGAAATCCCCTTGAGATCCATCCCAGTCTTTGTGTGTATTAACAGTTTCTTCCCTTTATTGCTACACGGGCTTCCTTGTTTCGTGGCACACAGTGTGTTGAACCATCCAACTGCCAAAGGACACGCGTGTTGTTTCCAGCACTTGCCTGGTAACATAAAGCTCTTAGAAGCATTCATATCCAGGGCTTTACATGTGAAGATATGCTTCTAAATCTCTGGGATAAATGCCCAGTAGTACAGTTGCTGGGTCCTGTGGTAAGGACAGATTTAGTTTGTCAGGAATTGTGAAACCGTTTTCGGAGTGGTTACACAGTCTTACGTTCCCAGCAATAATGTGAGTGACATAGTTCTTCCACACATGATGTTGTTAGCCTCTGATGCTGTCACTTAAAAAAAACTGGCCATTCTGATAGGCATGTAGTGACCATTTGTTGTGGTTTATCTTGCGTTTACCTAATAGCGAATGATGTTCACCAAATTTTCATGTGCTTAGGTACCATCTATAAATCCTCTTCAGGGAAATGTTTTTTCGATACCTTTTATTTTATTTTATTTGAGAATCTTTTCTGTTTTATCCTTTACATTTAGATTTACAACCTACCCATGATTGATTGCTTGTCTGATGTAGAATAACAATTTTCAGAAGGTTAGTAGATAAATTTTGTGCAAATTTACACAAGTTAAAATCACATACATTCTTATAGACACAGAAAATTTCTAGAAGGATACAAGGAGATATTAAAAGTGAATATTTCAGTAAAACTGATATCATCAGGTATGGGGTCACTCTTTTTTCTTTACATAAATTGAGCAGAATACACAATGGTAGAATGCTTAACATCTGTCTCTTGCCAAATAGATTTCTAAAATCATTATTTTGTAGGGTTAATAAAAGACAGTGATGAAAATGCAACAGGAAGAGTCTCTTAGGAACCAATACTATCTTTTTTCTTTGCCATTGTTGTGCCAAAGACAAAAATTAAAAAACATGCTGAGAATCAGTACCTTGCCCTTAAAATGCCACGTGGACCATCCAGAGAAACAGTGTGATTCTTATCAGCTACACTGGGCTTTTTAATAAATTGGTACTGAAAACAAACAAAAACAAACAAACAAACATGTTGAGAATATGCCATGTAATAAAGCCTGGAGGAATTGGGAAGCTCCTTCAAAATTCTGACTGTGATTTCCAGTTGACAAAACTAATTAATCAAGTCCAGCTCAAGTTCAGTCTGATTATTTTATGGTTTGACTTGGTGTTGAAGTTATCTTTGGAACAAACCTATAAACATTTCTGTGCCTGATGACTTTCAAAGCCAGTACTTTAATGACTCAAAGCACAGCAGAATATTTTTACAATACAATCTGAGACTATTATGGCACTTTAGTGCAATTCAAGTTAGGACTTTCTTTCCTTATTCAGTTATGTAGGTAAAGAACAGTGAGTCAAGACTAGTCAAAGTTTTCCTGAAGAAAGCTTTACAGAAAACAGTAGAATGAAGAAAACATAAAAAAGAAGTGATTTTTCCCTAGCTAATATCTAAATGTCCTGTTCTGCTGTTGAAATGAGGTACTTGACTGAGTATTGACCTAAAGATGAATTGTATCAAGAAGCAAATGAAAGCACTGATAAGATGTTGATGTATACTTACTGCCCTAGCATTCAGGTAAAATTTCAGGTTTACTGTATATGGAATTGAGGTTTATTATCTCATGTTTTGAGGTCCAATTTTAAGGTCTTATTTTTGCATGAATGATGGCAATGACAAGACTTTCAGCAAGCTGAACTTGCTGCCTCCCCCAAGTGAGGTCAGCCTACTGAGTGCGGGGGTGGCACCCACGCTCACTGGAAAAGGTAGGTTGTGATCCTTGATGAGGGTGCGGTTAGCGTTAGGGTTCAGCCAGTCAGTTCAGTCATGTCTGACTCTTTGCAACCCCACGGACTGCAGCATGCCAGGCCTCCTTGTCCATCACCAGCTCCTGGAGCTTGCTCAAACTGATGTCCATTGAGTTAATGCCATCCAACCATCCCATCCTCCATCATCCCCTTTCCTCCTGCCCTCAGTCTTTCCCAGCATCAAGGAGTCAGTTTATTGCATCAGGTAGCCAAAGTATTGGAGTTTCAACTTCTGCATCAGTCCTTCCAATGAATATTCAGTACTGACTTTCTTTAGGATGGACTAGTATCATCTCCTTGTAGTCCAAGGGACTCTAAAGAGTCTTCTCCAACACCACAGTTCAAAAGCATCAATTCTTTGGCACTCAGCTTTCTTTATTGTCCAACTCTCACATCTATATGTGACTACTGGGAAAAACCATAGCTTTGACTAGACAGATCTTTGTCGGCAAAGCATTAGGGTTAAGTGGTCTAATACTTTGTGATGCCACTGGTGAGAAGATGTCACTCACCTGGGCTCTAGGAAAAGTGCCTTCTCAGCAAAGGTGTCCAGGTTAGTGTTTTATTTTGAAGAGCTCCTCCGAACCATAGCTGATGATGTTGGTTTAGTGATGGGTGCCTCTTTCAGGGAGTAGCGCCTCTGCTGCTGAAATTAGAAGTGGCCGCAGAGGGAAGAGTCAGCACTCCTGTGTAAGCACAGTGAATCAGGGGCGCGCCTCACCTCCAACCTCAGAGTGACGACAGCCAGGTGAAAGCTCACCAGCCCCCAGCTGGCCCAGAGCATGGGCCAAGGCTCTTCTCTTCATACACCGCTTGGTAACAGAAGCCAGAAGAACAGGTCTACTGAGGACAGGAAAGATGGTCATTCCTTTCACAGTTTTTAAGTTGGGTTCTCAAAGAAGATTCCTGGTGGCCTTGTGAGGAGGATCATTTTACTGACCTCTGGGTCAGAAACTTTCCTGAAGTGAGTGAGATGCATGTAAACTGATCTGAGAGCAGTCAACCATGTCAAAGTGTGTCTCATCCGGGTTTCTTTTCTGACTCTGGCAATGGAGATAAAAACATTAATGAAAGCTTTGACATTTAAAAAATTAATTTATTTATTTTAATTGGAAGATGATTACTTTATAATATTGTGATGATTCTTGACATATATAATGTGTATCAGCCAGGCGTATGTTTCCCTTCCTTCTGAACCCTCACCCTCTAAAGGAACACATTTGAGTCAGCTCTAATGAGGTGGATGAACCTAGAGCCTAACATACAGAGTGAAATAAGTCAGAAAGAGAAAGACAAATATCACTTATCAATGCATATATATGGAATCTAGAAAGATGGTACCGATAATCCTACGTGCAAGGCAGCAAAGGAAACACAGACATAAAACTTAAATTTTGAGAAACAAAAGAGGCCAGACAGCTCTGTCTGCAGCAATACTTGGGACCTGACTCGGTGAGTGACTTTTTTCTCCCTTTGCCCTCACCCACATGGTACCAGAGATGAGAAATCATTTTGAGGCAGATATAAAGACTTGCTCATCTTATGACCATAATTCAAGCCCCCAAAATAAAATTTGACTTTTTAATATTTTACTACCAATTTCTACAATGCAAAGAAAGATGACGATCCCACCCTACATTCCTGGCAACTTATGTGACCATCCTAAGGCCAGGGGGCAACAGTTTCATAGTCTAAACACAGTCTTGACTGACCCTTCACTCTTGGTATCTGTTTTCCTGCTGGTATTCAGAACTGCCAGATATCCTATAATTTAACTTATTCTCACTGGCCTTCAGTCAATTAGAGCAGATATTAACTCCTTGTTTCTGATACCAGTTTACTGTAATGATCAGGCTATTCATTGCAGACTACCACATTCTTTCATTTTAGCTTAAGCAAGGAGAGATTTAAGTGATGTGGCCTATTAAACTTAAATGGAATGATTAATAATTTATAGAAGTTGGAGAGAGCGTGCATGTAGGTGTAAGAATTACATGTAAGCAAAAGGATAGTATTCCAATGACTATGCCTCTGTAAAGGGAATGCATCATTGACATAAATAAGCAAAAGCCTGGAGAAGACCTATTTTATCATTGCATTTATGTTCTAAACGTTTTTGCTAGGAGCTTTTATCGCACAGTTATCTATAGGACTCTTCTGACTGGTAGCATGGTTGAATGGCTAAGCATTTTGGATATGGTACAAAGGATCTTTTTGATAACCTGGCTACTGCACTGAAGTCTCTTAAGGACTTCAGGGCAGCCAGAACATTGCATTTCTAAGGCTTGCTATTTATTCCAAAGGCATTTTCTTCTTGGGAGAAATCACTGAAATGGATGACCTTGGATATTATCAACCAAGACTGTCAATATCAACCTTAGTAAGTTTCATTTTGTTCTTTTATTACTAACTCAGTGGCTTATGACTTGGAATCAAATATCTTCTCCCACCCTTTTCTCATCATAGATACGGATCAAATAATTGTACATACACCTGAGTGCTGCCAGAGAGCATGGGCAATCCTTCATTGCTGGTAGTGGTAGGGTCTATTAACTCTTCATATATAAGAATTCAAAATGCCTTGATAATTAAAGTCTGACACCACTCCCAAGATTGGAAAAGGATTAGCTCAAAACGCTATTTCTCTTTTCAAGGATCAGGTATTATGAAGGGCAATAATTTTATTTTTAAAGAATTTGAAAGTGAAATATAAAAGGGGCTAGCACTTACACGACAAATCACTGAAGAGCAGAGAAAGGTATAAGAATTCGATTTGTGAAACATACGGTCTTGTCAAAGCAGAACTGACAGCTGTCCGATTGTTTTCAACTAAATAATTCACAAAAATTTGATAAGCAGATGAGTTAAAAAAAAATACTGAACATCTGTAAAGGCTCCATATAAGCTGTGGGCTGTCACCTTAAAGTTCAGGTGTGAATGTTGGTGTGTACAGTGTTGCTGGGTGTGGGTAGAAGGGTTTCATGTCTTTGAGATGTGAAGAAACCTCCCCACAAACCATGCAAGTGGAAAAGGAGATCACTACATTTGGCAGAAGGCTGGTGAGGACCCTGACTGCTGACGGCCAAGCCCAAAACGAACCTGCTAGTGTTTCAGAATTGGCTTTAAGGAGTTTTGTTCGAATGTTGGCTCCCCGCCTTCCCTGCTCCCCGTGGATCAGAATTAATCTTACCTAGGAGAGTTCTGAGAAGCTTCCCTGCTGGCTCAGATGGTAAAGAATCTGCCTGCAATGTGAGAGACCCAAGTTCAATCCCTGGGTCAGGAAGAGCCCCTGGAGGAGGAAATGTCTACCTTCCGTATTCTTGTTTGGGAAATCCCATGGACAGCGGAGCCTGACAGGCTACAGTCTGCAGAGTCACAAAGTCGGACAAGGCTGAGCAACTAGTACAATAAGGATAGATGGAAAAATATATTGATGACATTTTTAGTCAAATTTGTTTTGATTCTATTTGGACCAGTTGCTTCACTGTGTATGTTATTCACCTTGAACTGTACAGTACTGCTTTGCAAAGAAAACCAGACTAATAGTAAAAAGGTTGCTTTTCCTCAGTAGGACATGACTCAGTGTGTTAGACACGGGGTTATTTTCAGCAGTTCATTTGCATTCTTGTGTGATAAATACAGTATAGTTTCTTTGTTTAATATGATTTTAGGCAGCTGTAGAATCGTATGCTGCTGGCTCTAGAATATAAAAGCCATACTCATGAGGCTTCACAATGTATTTTACCTTGAATCTTTGGTCTATTTCTCCTTGAATCTCTGTTGCCATGTAATTTGGTATGTGTTCTGCTCATTCACATGGTTAATAGATATTGTTATGCAGTCAAGAACTGAATGTACAGCCAGTTCCATCTCAGCGGCTGTTGATTTCCATTTTGAAGGAAGGAAAAGTAATAACCTTGCTTTCCAACATCTCCAGGTGAGTCTAAGCTGAGCACTGATGTGAAACCATTTAAGAGGGATCTATTCTAATACCAGATATTTTAAAATGTCATTTTCATGACATTTTGACGGTATTTACTCATTATGCTTTAAAATATTCTGTGATAACCGCTATGGGAAAAGCATCTGGAAAAGAATGAATATATGTATATGTAGAAATGAATCTCTGTGCTGTACATCTGAAGTAACACAGCATTGTAAATCCCCTATACGCCAATGTAAAATTAAAAATTAAATTAAAAAAACTAAAAGTAAAGGCAGAGGTCTGAGATCACAGTGGGCACTGTCATTGTTTCTATAATCTAGGGGTGAAATCAGTGAGTAAGGGGGGAGCCATGATGAGCCTACATTCCTCCCCACCATGGAGGCTCCTCGAGGTTTGGTCTGTGCAGAGGGACCTTTGGAAGAGGCAGCAGTCAAAGCCTTGCGACCCCTCAGGCAACACAAATTAACTGAATCAGAAGCCTGATGACAAGGATAAGTGTAAATTGGTCCATCAGCTACACAGCAATGAGCCCAGACTGGCGGTTAACTCCAGTAACTAAGCCTAACGCTATAAGGAGCGTTAACTTGGGGCTCTTCATGCTGACATCACACATGGTACTGCGGAGAGGTGGATAGAAAATTGCCGTGTGGTCCGACAGTCGCTTCACAACATTTCTATCTGGAATATAACAGGCCTGGTAACGCCTGTGTCACAGATGTAACACACCCGTATGAGGGAGCGTAAGAGAAAAAGATGGGAGGACCTATAAGCACACGGCAGGTCCACAGACCTTTCGGGGCAGAATTTCTCAGCGACGTACTCTGACTTCTGAGGGAAAGAAACTCAAAAGCAGTGTTTCCTCTTCCTCTGAAATGCTGTGGTTAGCACAACACAAAACTAGGGATCCCTGTAATGTAAGTAATCACTTGAGATAATTTTGTAAATAGTTGATACCGCTTTTTACATTTTGAAAATTGTCTAATAAGAACAGTAAACATAGAACAAAGAACACTGTATTTTATCTAAGAATAGTAGGATAGAAAATAGCTTTATGGTGCTACTGCTACTGCTAAGTTGCCTCAGTTGTGTCTGACTCTGTGCGACCCCATAGACGGCAGCCCACCAGGCTCCCCCACCCCTGGGATTCTGTTATTATTTAGCAGCCAATTAGTAGAAACAGATAGCAGAGAATTATAACATCTTAAAATGTTTTAAATTCTTTTCAGTATAAATATAGGTCTTTCATGAAATTATTTGAAAAGAAGTGGTGGAAGGAAGCGATTTTTCCTCTCTGTGAGTTCTTTTCCAGAACAAGTCTATGCCTTTAAAATTATTTTTCAATACTAATGTGTAGTAGTTGTTGTTCTTTAAATTCCCAAGGAAAATAAAGCTGTTTCTCCAAGGACACTTAGAGTCACGTGCACACGGCACGAATGAAATCACCATGAACTTGCATGGCATCTATAGAAGGTCACTGAGAAATGGGACAAATCAATGCTGAAATAAGGAACTGAAGCAAAACTGAAAGAGACAATCTGATCCTAAGGAAAATATTTCCTTAATGAGTGTCAGACTATACTCCAAAATAAAATAAAGATTAAATTAGAAAATCTTACCTCATTTGTGATGCTAAATCATTTCATACCATCACCTTTTCTGCTTATCTGTTGATCATCTCAGGAATTTTCTTAGTTAGTGAAAAGAAAAAAGAAGCCAAATCATTTCTTGTACATTAGAGAATTCCATTTGTATTGATGTTTCCTTTGAATTATAAATTATGCATGGTACATGTCAGCTATGCTCTGTAATTTCCACTTAAAACTCAATAATCTTGTATAAGGAGATATTCTCAGGCTCATTTACTTTGATGGAATATGTAATCCATAAGGAAACAGACTCTTTTGTCTAAGCTATCTTCATGATGTAAAAGTTATATGATATTAACATCATCAAACAATATAAAATACTTCTGGTTGTTTCTCATTTAAGTGCAGTAAATATTAGAGAGGTGGGAGGAAAAAATAGAAGTAAAAACTAACATTCATTGAAAGCAAGGTACATGTAGATCTTTATTAGCTGTTATCTCACTAAATTCTAGTAATAAAGCAAGAAGTGGTATTTTTAGTCAATTTTGAGATTATGTGGGTCTTCCCTGGTGGCTCAGATAGTAAAGAATCTGCCCGAGAATTCAGGAGACACGAGAGACATGGGTTTGATCCCTAGGTCAGGAAGATTCCCTGGAGAAGGAAATGGCAGTCCATTCCAGTATTCTTGCCTGGAGAATCTGTGGACAGAGGAGCCCGGTGGGCTACAGTCTTTGGGGTGGCAGAGTTGGACCCAGCCGAGCGACTGGCACACGGGCTCCCCTGTCCACGGGATTCTCCAGGCAAGAATGCTGGAGTGGACTGCCACTTCCTCCTGGGACCTTCCCAATCCAGGGATCGAGCCTGCATCTCTCGTGTCTTCTTCCTGTGTCCTCACATGGCCTTTTCTTTATAAACACCCCAAAGGAAGGATCTCTGTTGTCTGTTCTCGTGAGGGTGTGGGTCCTGTATGATTGGAACCTTATTTAACCCTAATTATCTCCCAAAGTCCCAGCTTTTAAGTGGTCGCGCTGGAGGTTAGGGGGTATTCCACACACTGGATAACCGCCATCCTCCAGGGAACAGCAATCTTCTCATGGAAAGATACGTGGTTCCCAGATGTATTTTTCCTTTCTTTGTCTCTAATGCGTCTGCCAGAACTGCCATCTGTGGACATTCAGAATGCTTTATCTGCCAAGAGGATACTCCAAGAAACACTGCTCTGACTGGGGAACTTCCTTCACAGGGAAAGAATGTGCAATGGCCCCTGCTGTTGAGTTCACTTGTCTTATTTTGAAACCCTACCGCTCACAAGCTATGGCCCAATGCATCTGGGAGGGGACCCTGGAAGGCTCCGCTATGGCCCCACCTGAGAAGCGGCATATGGCAATTTGGATCCTCCAGGAAATGACTCTGAGAGAGAGTTTTGTGTCTGACATGGATCAGAAAGTTGCTCTTTTTAGATCTTTCAGCATCTGTTGTTTTTTTTTAATTTTGCTGTTACCTGGAGACCCTCAAGCCCCATTCTTGCAGTTTTGATTCCATATTATGGTTTAGGGCTTTTTTGCCTCCTCTATTTTCTGATGCATAATTTGAAAGGTATAATAGGAACCTGGGTGGTCTTTCATTGATTAAATTGACTCTTTGCTTACCATTGGGGGCTTCCCCAACAGCTCAGAGGGTAAAGAATCTGCCTGAAATGCAGGAGGCAGAAGACACGGGTTCAGTCCCAGGGTCAGGAAGATCACCTGGAGAATAAAATGGCAACCCACTCCAGTATTCTTGTCTGGGAAATTCCATGGACAGAGGAGCCTGGTGGGCTACAGTCCATGGGGTCCCAAAGAGTCGGACATGACTGAGCAGCTGAGCATGCACACTTCACTGACTTCAGCTCTGTTCATGGGTTTTGGAATCATATGTATTTAGAATTATTATTTTAACTGCCTTAGCAGTCAGGCACATATATCCTCAATAAGAATTCTTCCTGGAAAATAAAATGTGCAATAGACAGATTACAGAGATATGGGGGCAAAAACAAAAACAAAAACAAAAACTGTTGTTGTAACCAAGCTAAGCGAGTATGTAAGATTCATCATCTTTTGTGCCATTGTTCACTTTTTATTAAATGCATTGGGTGCCTCCCCAGGCGTTCAACTTCTCCTAAAGAAGTTATTATTTCTTTACTCTAGTTGACAGGAGATGGATCAAATCTGCTTGTAGAAATCTAAATGATATCTGTAATATCAGTGAGTTGGTCATGTTATTTTGAACCTGTCTAAAGCATTTTTGCAGAACTAAAGTCTTATAAATGAAATTTTAAGAAGTAAACCTCATGATATTTTCAACCAGTAAATATATCATGTTATCTTAAAAGAATGGAGCACAAACAATTAAGTCTAAAGTGGTTCACGTGGTTTTCTTTCACATGTTTTTTCCTTAATTGATTTAATTATGTTTATATGCACACATTTCCGAGGTGGCTATATAATATTATATATATATATATATGAAATGTAGCAAAATATATTCTATAGTATATCGTACAAAAAAGCATTTGGGACTTTTTATTTAGTTCCATTGAGACACATGCTTTCGAACTGTGATGCTGGAGAAGACACTTGAGAATCTCTTGGATAGGAAGGAGATCAAACCAAGCAATCCTAAAGGAAATCAACCCTGATTATTCACTGGAAAGACTGATGCTGAAGCTGACCAGTGCTTTGATCACCTGTTACAAAGAGCCAACTCACTGGAAAAGACCCTGATGCTGGGAAAGATTGAATTTAGGAGAAGTGGATGACAGAAGATGAGATGGTTGGATGGCATCATTGACTCAAGACATGAATTTGAGCAAGCTCTGGGAGATAGTGGAGGACAGAGGAGCCTGACATGCTGCAGTCCATGGGGTTGCAAAGAGACGGACATGACTTAGCAACTAACCAACAATATCAACAACAACATTGATTAAAGTTAATTTTTATTAGCAAAAGAAACTATACAGAAGGCTAGAAATTTAAGTTTAGAAATGTTGATCCCCTTCATCACTATGAATTAACAGCACAACACAAATCACTAAAGAGTACACAATTATTTGGTAATGAATTGTAGTCATAAGTGATTTCCCAAAGAGTAAATTAAGTATTCATTAGAAAAAGTAATCACTATTAATTGCATTAATCATCTTAATTAAAAGGCATAAAATGCATTTTTATATGAATCTGGGATTACTTTAGTTTCAATCTTTGAAAAGTCTCAATTCTCTGGATTTTTAAAAAGTAAATATAAAAAGTAAAATGAGTATATGAATGTTTATTTACCTCTCATTGCTGCAGTGTTTGAAGACAGTGAAGTGATTCTTTCTGTGGTCTGTACTCATGTGAAGTTGTAGAGCCTAGAAAATAAACTCTGTATTTCCAGAAAATAATGTAAAATCTTTTTCTGCCTCACATAATGGTTTACAAGATACATCTTTCATATTTTAACATTTAAATCTGTCCAGTGAGTGACATTCTGATTTCCTCAGTACAAGGTTATGACATGGACCGTGATGGTTTCTGGGCTGCTGGACACCACATACATAATAAGACATTGTTTCTGGACGTGTCTGGGAGGCTGTCTCAATGGGGGCTGGCATCTGCATTGATGGACGAGTAAAGCAGATTGTCCTGCCCAGTGAGGGCCTAAATAGAAGGAAAAGGTGCAGGCGGGGAGACTGGGCTCTACTGACTGTTAACTGGGTATGGCTGTCCCCACTCTCCTGGCCCCAGGCCTTCAGATCCAGACTGGTGTCTACACCCTGGGCTCTCTCGCTCCCAGGGCTCAGAACCACACCACCTGGTCTCAGCTCGTGGACAGCAGCTCTTGGGCCTTCTCAGCCTCCAGAGTCCTGTCTGCTGGCACATTATTGGCTTGGGATTAGCTCTCCAATATGATTAGATTTAAAGACCGATGCTCCTTCCATTAGTCAAGGGAGCTCTCAGATCTGAGCCAGTTTACAGATCCAGGGCCTCTGGAGTGCAAGGGTGGGGCTGGGCTCCCTTGAGAAAACTTACACGGTCCCTCTTTCTCCATCCTTCCCCAGAGGGACCTGTGACTTTTCACCAGGGAAACTGTCCTTGAAAGGAAATAATCAGGGACTACTGGACACTGGATATTCTTCTTGCCTTTTTCTTCCTTCATGAATTCATCTAATTTACTGAGTTCATTTGCCTTACATTTTAAAGTCAAGATAACATTCATATACGATTATACTGGCCATTTGAGAGGGAACAATTCAGGGACGTTTAGTACACTCATGATGTTGCACAACCACCACATGCAGCTAGTTCACCATTTGCCCCCGAACCTCCCTAGGCTCACAAACACCCATCGGCAATCTGTATGGATTTTGTACAAATGGAATCATGTGATGTTCTGTGTCTGCCTTGTTTCAGTGCTCAGGGGGATAATTTTGAGGTTTATCACATTGTAGCATGTTTAAATACCTCATTTTTATGGCTGATTAATATTCCATTGTATTCATACACTACAGTGTGTGATCCACTCGTCCGGTGATGGATGAGTCATTTCCTTTGGGTCAGCTCCACCTTTTGGGTACTGTGAACAGAAGTGCTATGAATGTGCCTACACAGGTATTTGCTTGAGTACCAGTTTCATTTCTTTTGGATCTGTACCTAGTAGCGGATGGCTGGTTCATAGGGCAATTCTACATTTAATGCTTAGCAGTACCACCATCTGTTTCCACATGGGCTTCACTATCTTACATTCCCACCTGGAACACCTTGAGTTTCAGTTTCTCCACATCCTCCCCAGCACTGCTTATTCTCATTGCTCTGAGCTGGAGTAATCTTTCCATACTAGGCCAACTGCTTGCAGCTCTCTATTTTGCCATCTCCTCCAGTTTCCAGCACCGAGCGGGGTCCTCCCCTGCCTTTTCTGAGCATGTATCCAGGCCTGGGCATGCAGTCTGCACTCCTGCTTTCACTGGTGTATGTGATGGTTGTTCTGAGTCCTCATTCCCATAGAAGTCTTTTGCTGATCCTCCTCTTCACATCTGGGTCTGTCTGACTGCCATATCTGCTGTCCCTACACCAGACAGGCATAGGTGGTGGACATCTCAGGATGTTTTGATGACATCAGTGCCACTCTTAGGAAAACAGCTCCAGCCCCAGGCAGCAGGGAGGAAAAATAAGGTCAACATTTGTGCTTGTCCCTCAGGGAACTTTGGAAAGGTCAGAACACAAAATTTTAAGAATACATGCAGTATTTTTAAAACCAAGTCCACAGTAGCCTCTGAACCATGGAGCCACACTAGGAATGTGGGCCTCCATACCTATCGCTGACGCCTCTCCTTTTCCACAGGCAGGAAAAACGGGAGTTGTGGGCAGGTGAACAGAAATATCACACTTTCTTACCAAAAATTACCTGTTCTTTTCATTATTAAACAGTCCTGTGGTTACTGGAAGTTTTAGATTAGTTTCTAGGGTTCCAGGTAATTGATTCTCCAATTCTCTTTTAATATGAAATTCTCTTCATTACCTTTAAACATTTATTCTTTGCTTTCAAGTTTTAAGCTTAATCCTGGCTAAACCGAACGCTTATCATCCTGTGCCTCAAATCAGGCCTTTCATGGTCTTGCCCATTGCCAGAAATGATATTTCTATCTTTTCCGTTTTATTTTTAGCTTGCCTTATTCTACTGGAATTGAGGCTTTACGTGATGAAGCCATCTGTTTTGTTCATTTCTATGTGCCTTACATCTAGAAACTATGATAGCCACTCAATGGATGTGTGGTGAATAGATGTCTAATGATCTTTCCACATATTTCTACCTGAATTTGTCAGTGTGAAAAAAGCTCTCCTATTTACACTGTAGCTTGTCTCATTGCAATCCTTATTACAGTCAGCCTCATTCCACTATTGTTTATGTTTTTAGGAAATTGCAGTTCTGGTCTGTAAATGCCTTGGGAATGAAGTTTTCTTTACCTATCAGTTTCTTGCCAGGAATAGAATCTCAACTATTGTTCAGCATTTTTCAATCTCCAGCTGAATTCTAGAGGAGCAAAGGGCAGTATTATCTGTGAAGAAGCCACTGGCTCGCATCACCTAAACAGCCCGGCTTGTCCTCTGAAAGGTGGGTGTCTGCAGGTGGTCACCCCAGCGAGCACCTAGTGTTCACTCAGCACTAGGGTCATCAGCGGCCATTAGTGGTCACTCCATCTCCTTTCCTCCCTTCCAATTCAAAGGTCTGACAGAGCACGGTTACCTTTACGAATTCCTAAGACTCCAACTACACTGCTTAGTTCCAACAATTACTGAAAACAGTCAGAGAGCTTAGTGAAACTGATCAACATTTAATTTCAGGGAGCTCAAATACCATGATCCTTTCCTTTTTTTCTTTATGTAGAGTTCTGCTCTTCAGAAACACCATAAAGTCCTTTTTATGGGCTTAGAATAAAACTTTTATATTGATCTTTAATCTTTTTTAGTTCTTTTTTATTTTTTGGTAGTATTTTAGTGGTGGACTGGTAATAAAAGGAACACAACAGCAACTAGGACAAAACTATAGTTAGGAGACGACTGGAAACACACATTTAGAAACACATTTTCATCTATCATATTAGCACTAATGGGACAAAAATGTGAACAATCATTTATAGTAAGGAAACCATCAACAGAGTTTGGTGTGCTGATACCCAGAATGAGCTATTATGAGCCTCAAAGTGATGTCTAAAAATACTGAGCTGTTCATCACATAATGTTAATTACAAAGGGATCAAAATCTAATACATTCTGTGATACTTACTTTGTTTGAAGAGTTTTCAACATAATAAAATTCAAAGAAAATACATCAACAATTTTAATGTGCTTCAAAGTCTGAGAATACAGATGGTGCTTATTTTTATCAATTTATCTCATTAAATCTTCCCAATCAACCATAATGTACATTTTTTGTTGCTTTCATTCTTAAAGAAAAAATGTCCAATAGAGAAAATATGTATATGTACATGCATGCATTATCAATCTGATTTAGGTAATTTTGCATTAAAACTTTAAAGATTTCTAGGAGCCTGTTATATCCGCAATTTACCTATGCATTCATTGTTCTAAGGAGTCTTTTCTGAGTGTGTAGAGGGTATCAGTCTCTATGCTGGGTACTCACAGACCTGCAGGTCCTCTTCCCCGTGTCGGACTGGGCACAGTCTCTGGTCTTCTCCCTCCAGGCTGTCAGGCTCCGAGTTCAGGGGTGCGCCAGTACCACCTGTACTCCCAGCCCAGCATTGTGATGGTACAGACAGCGCTTCCTTACATGCTTTCTGAATGAACATATGAAGTGGTGCTTTTAGAGCTCAAAAGTCCATGGAGTTCAGCTTAATAACTAAGTTATGCTTCAGCTGTTCGTGGAGTAGGAGAGGTTTTGGTCTTTAATGATTGTCAGCTAGTGCTGGTTGGGGAAAAATTTCTCTGGCTTTTATTGTGACCAACGAGCCATTCTACTTACCCTGCTGTAACTCAGACTTTTCACATATTGCTGGACACGTGACTTGGTGTCCTTGGGAAGGCATTTTGTTATTCTCCTGCTCAGCGCATACATACCCAAATACATGTTCATGTATTTCAGCATATATCAGATCTACCTCAGAGCAGGTAAACGAACTGATAGAGTACCATTAATTAAAAAGTCATTACTTACTCATGGATCTAAAGAGAAGAGCAGTCTCCTAAGAGAGTTTGTCAGTAGACAGTTTAAATAAATGATATCTCATCAAATTTTTGTTCATGAGTTGGTGACCTTACCTGTGTGAATCATTCAGGCAATCTATAAAAATGATGTTCTTTTCTCTCTTAGAAGTAGCATTACTATCAGTCAGTCATCAATAGCTTAGCTTAGAGAATTCTAGGTAACCAATTTTAACTGCCTAAAGTTTTCAGGCAAACAATATGTACTTCTACAGTCACCATATAATCACTGTCATAATAAAGTTGTTGTTGCATGTCATTGTTGTTGTCTTCTATTTCTAATATAAAGTGATATCCCCAGGTAGAACATTGGTAAATATTTCATACCAGAATATGAAAATAAGATGAGACATTTCAAGGGCAAAACTTAATTCGTGAACTGTCAAGAATAAATTTAAACAACTTGAAAAATGTTCATGACATTTCCTGACTACTATCTGAACATTCATTTATTTGTGAATTATTGAACTCACATTTTAAAACACTATTCCCAAAACTAGGACAAAAGATATCTGTCCTAATAAAACCTCAAACTTTATAAATGACAATTTGATACAGTGCAAAGAAAGACATTTTAATGACATGAATATGAGTCACTGACTTGAGAAAATGAATAAATTCTCCTAAGATATTGCTTTTATTCAATTGACAATATAAAGCCAAATGATGAACTTGATAACATAGAACATGAATACTCCTGTATGAAATTACATTGTCTTAGTAAGCAGTATCAAGACTTTACAATTAAGCAAATTTAATAAATACCCAAAGTGCCAACGTCATAAACAAGTGCTGATGGGAGCTATGTTTCAGACAGAGTACTCCTAGAAAAATCTTCTAAAAGACTAATATTATCTTCTGATTCATTGTTAAAAATGGTTTAATGATGAGATAGGTAAAGAAAAATCTTCCTCTATCCAGGTGTTTGTGGTTGGAAGTAAGTAGCTATTCCATGACCTCATTGTAAGAAATGGAGGCTGTGGGCATCCGCTAATTTGATGGAAGAGAAAGAAAGAGCAGAAACAAACAGAACATATCTGAGTCCTATTTTTGGGGGGAGCTGAAGGATCCAGGAAGAGGACTAAGAAACTTAACTGAACTGCATTCAGTTAAACAGAACTGCGTTCTGTGGGAAAAGAGGTGATCGGGGATCTTTAAGCCCATGGAATTCAGCTTAGTACTTAAGTAACATACTTTAGCTGCTTCTAGCGAAGGGGAGGGTTTGGTCTTTAATGATTGTCAGATAGCTCTGGGCAGGGGGAAAACATCCTCTGGCTGCTTGAAAAGGCTGAAAACACGTAAGGAGATGGCTGCTCAATTTTCTGATTAAAATCATCCTCAATCCCTGAGCCCAAGAACAGACCGTGAAGGGATAATGATCTCCCTACCTGCTTTGAGAGAACAAGTAAAAAAAGCTGACTCCCAGCTCCATTTTAGTTACTGCTTCCACTGACCTTTAAAGAGTAAAAATGTCATCTGAATTTTTGAGGACAAAGTGAATGCGTATTCTGGTTTTTACTGTTTACAGGGATTGGAAGGTGGACGGCCAAACAGTTATCTTTCAGGATAGAAGCCTCAAGATTTGTAAGCTCTTTCTATTACACTCTAGGCAAACGGAGATGAGCTGGAGTTCAGGAACCTGAACCCCAGATCCTGTAAGTAAAGGACTGCAGAACTGTGGAGAAGGCTGCGTGCGGCACTGAATGCCCAGGGAGGGTGTCCTTGTGCTTTAGCTCCATCGTTGGTGGTGCGTGGGAGCCAGGGTGAGTGGTGGGAAAACACCCCTCAGCACAGAACAGCACAGCTGTGCCCGTCCTCGAAGCCAGGACCCAGCGCAGGAGTTACGGCGGGACTGAAGAGAACCAGAATGAAAACAAAATGTGGACCCGAGGAAGCTCTTCTGAAAAATAAAGTGAAAGCAATACCACAGCATATTACAAAGGAAAGCAGTCCTGCCTTGGCAATACGCTGAACAAAAGAGCTCACTAATGTGAAATCAGCCTGAAAAGGACTAAATCTAAGCAAATCATAATGGCTTCAGAGAGTGCTGAGTGAGAAGAGATTTTAATTGGAGACATTCGGTTTTAGAAATTTGGATTTCATGACCGAAGTCAGCAGAAAAATATTCTTGGATATGGAAAGACTCTGAATACACACGTCCTATTTTAAAAGAGTGTTTGGAAAACATACTCCTGATGGTCTTAAGATGAAGCTGAAGGGGCAATTCAGAGTTTTCAGTGACATGAAGAAACGGGCAGTGATGACGGTGAAATGGGGCATGGGTGCCCCAGCTGGTTTTAGGGGGGATGTCCCTGCCCCCTGCTGGGCAGATTGTCCCCCTCACCCCATGCTGGCATTCCCCGCTCCCCCCCCCCCCCTTGCTGGTCCCCACTTGTCCAGGAAACACTAGGCGTCTACACAGAGGCTCCTCTCATCTGAGGTCCTCCGTCCTCACGTCTGGGTGAGCCTCAGACTTCTAGCGCCTGTATTTCTGAGAGGTGAGATCCCTCAGGGTCAGGAGAGGGTAGGTGAGGGGAATGGTCCCCAGGGAACTAGGGTAGCACTTACCTTTGTTCTGTCCGTGTTTCACTGGGAGTGAGTATGTGTCTGGGGGCTCTTCACACTCATGGAGTGGGAAATCCATGGAGGGAAAAGGAGAGAAGAAGGATCTCTTCCTAGAAATCCAGAGGGGAATTCTCACCCCCTTTGGTGTTCGTTTCACCTTATTATCCTCTCCTTCCACCTCACAGGTGGGAGGAGGGTTAGAACATAAGACCCAACCTTACCTTGACGGTCCTTCCCCTAACTACCTTTCCCTTCACGTCCTCCCAGATAGAAGCTTCGACACCCCTCGTCTTTCTGTCTACCAGGGGCCTCCCTCCCTGTTTTCTCCCCTCATCCCAGTTGGCTCCTCCCCAGGAGATGCAGAGACACACTGGCTCCTCCTTGAGAGGATTCCAAGATTGATCCCCAGGAGCACTGGTGCAGCATCACTGTAGTCCCCAGATGGCTGTAGCTGATTCTATTGGTTTTGTCCAGGTAGCCTTCATGTTCTTTCAGAAGATGATGCCTGTGATGACTTCCTGGTGAGGCACGATGTTGATGACTGAATAAGAAATGTTAACTACATTTTTCTCTTTTTTGGTTCACTGTGAGATTTTATTAAGAAAAAATGTTGCATTATTTCGCATGGGATTTCAAGTCATGCTGCGCTATGCTCAGTTGCTCAGTCATGTCCAACTCTTTGCAACCCCATGGACTGTAGCCTGCTAGATTCCTCTGTCCATGGGATTCTCCAGGCAAGAATACTGGAGTAGGTTACCATTTTTTCCTCCAAGGAACCAGGGATCAAATTCGCAACTCCTGGGGATTTCAAGCACAATCAAGTAAATAATGTGTTTTCTCCTTGGACATTTTTTTGTGTATTACATTAATTAATCTTGTCTGTGCAATTGATCTTTGTTTTCTGAGAACAAAGCCACTCTGTCAGGGTATATTTTATCTTCACGAAATGTCATTCTACTTGTTTATATTTTATTTACCATTTTTGTCTGTATATAAATGTGTAATAGTTTGCAGTTAATTTTTGTTTTGTCAACATAGCATTAAACTTGGAGTTGTTGATCTTAACATAATAAAAGGCATATTTTCTTCAGGGTAGAAGAGAGTTATATAGGTTGATTGAGTATGCGTGCATGCTAAGTTGCTCCAGTCGTGTCCAACTCTTTGTGACCCTATGGACTATAGCCTGCCAGGCTCCTCTGTCCATGAGATTCTCCAAGCAAGAACGCTGGAGTAGGTTACCATGCCCTCCTCGAGGGGTCTTCCCGACCCAGGGATTGAACCTGTGTCTCCTATGACTCCTGCATTGCAGGTGGATTCTTTACTGCTAAGCCAACAGGGAAGCCCTGATGGGATGTAGAGTAGTTCAAATTTCAAATAAATAACATGTGAAATTTCAAAAACAATTAAGGATTTATTTACAACTGCAAAATAATGAAAGTGCAATGTTTTCTAGTTCAGTTTTTAGAGAGCCTCAAAGCATGAGGAGACAGTTTATGGCTGGCTTGTTCTGTAAGAGACGGAACTTGAAATAGATGTAAAAAGTGGCATCATTGGGTTTATTAAGTCCAAACATTTGCATGACTTCCAGCCATCAGAATTAGAAAGCATCTAGTTGTTTCTTTCTACTCATGTGTTCATTCATTTTGTTTTTATTAAAATTCAAACTGTATCCTTGCAATTTTATTCTAATCTTGAAAGTATAAGAGGGTAGGAAAAGCACAACTAGAAAGCCAAAGGCTTAAGATTAAAAAACATATAAATAATCATTAAAACTGGAGAATATGCATGTGTATCTATGTCTATCCATCTATTTCTATCATTTATCTAGACATTCATTTTGTCTTCCTTCAAGTTTTATTAGTCTGTTCCCATATGTCTCATCACCATCGCAGGCACTAACTGTATAATTTAAACAGCAAATTACAGTGCATACATGCTCAATCATGTCCAACTCTTTGCGACCCCATGGACTGTAGCCCGCCAGGCTCCTCAGTCCATGGGATTTTCCAGGCAAGAATACTGGAGTGGGTTGCCGTTCCCTTCTCCAGGGGATCTTCCTGACCCAGGGAATGAACCCAGGTCTCTGGTGTCCTCTGCATTAGCAAGTGGATTCTTTACCACTGAGCCACCATGTGTGATTTCACCAGTGGATAGTTCCCTGCCTTCTTAGAATTAAATTATATTGGAGGAAATGAAAAAAAACACACAGATTATATGTTTTAAAATAATGCCAACTTCACAGAAGGAAAGAAAAAAATAATTGCAGGTTGAGGGGAAGAAAATCAGATGGAAGAAGGTTGCCCTGGAGATGCAGACATCTGCAGGGGTACTGATGCTGTGACACATGAGACACTGTCGAGGCACTGGACCCAGTCAGCATGTGCATGTCTTGAGAAGATGCTCCATCTTGTTCAAGGGCCTATTTTGGCCCCCATGTTCTCCCTCAGGACCTCCCACTTCCACCTGAGGTGCTGATGCTCAGGCCACATGAGTTGATGGACTAACTCACTGTCTTCTATCTGAAGACCTTCCTCTGCAGTCAGAGCTGGGGATGAATATCTGATTCTGCATGTGCACACCATGGCTGGGTCCCAGCTCCCAGGCTTGCTGCCAGTCCTTTTCTTGCTCCCAGGGTAGGGGTGCAGTCACTCACCTTCAGGCCGGGCTCCTGCGAAGACCTGGCCATTCAGCCAAAGCTGCTGAAAGAGCAGATGTGGGTGCTGGGCCCTGAGGGAGGTCTGCACCCTCCCTCTTACCTGCTCTGTGGACAAAGCTGAGCAGGCAGTACAGGTGACCCACTTGGGCCCCCATGACAACAGAACAATGTGCTGGCACCCTTGCAGTCTCACCCCCGCAGCCTGTGGGTCACTGGGGACAGATCCCAGGTTCTCACGTGAGTTTCAGAGCAGCCCTGGAATTCCCTCACTCAGGGAAGAAATAAGCCCTTACTGTGTTGGACTCTTTATCCAGGTGTTCGGCCGAAAGCACACACAGAGCTGCAGAGACGTGCTCACATTTCATGGGTGTGATTGACTGGTCACCTTCTCCTGTGTGTTTTCAGCATCCGACGAGGAGCTGATGGGTGTTTATCTTTGTGTACCCATAACTATATGCACTAAGTAGATGAAGCCAATGTTTTCCCTTTGGGGCATTTTCTTATTCTAACTCTTCCTGTCAAATCAAGTTGCTCTCTTTCAGCAAAACTTATCTCAAGACTTCCATCCTGCCTGGAGCTCTGCCTGTTTAGCCTGCCCAGAATAATCACAGTGTATATTCGTGTATCCCAATAATGCCTCACTGGTAGCACTTACAGATGCCTTTTAAATATCTGTATCTTTTGTAGGAAGCTTGGAGTTGCCGAGGTGTCCTGTTGTGTTCCCAGCCCAGCTCCCCAGATTGGGGAAGGAGACCAAGAGCGTGGAGGAAGCAGCAGGGGCCATTTGGAGAGGATGTAAGCTTTGTATTCATTCAACAAACATTAAACAAGGCAAATACTGAACAAAGCAAGCATTTTCTGCTCTCAAAGGACGTGCAGATATCAAGTATCTGGTCATAATTACAATGAGTTCTACCAACAGGTAAGTTTCTGTTTCCAGAGGTCTGAGGGGATTCCCACAGTTACTGTGCAGAGATGTTCCTGCACAAGAAAGGAGACACGGAATCAAGGGATGTAAACACAGGCAGCAGCTTCCCTGGTGGCTCTGTGATAATCTGTCTGCAATGCAGGAGACACAGGTTCAATTCCTGGGTCAGGAAGATCCCCTGGAGGAGGGCACAGCAACCCACTCCAGTGTTCTTGCCTGGAGAATCCCATGGACAGAGGAGCCTGGCGGGCTCAGTCTGTGGGGTCGCAAAGAGTCGGAGACAACTGAGCACACAGCACACACACAGCACACACACAGCACACACACAGCACGCAGAGTCACAGCCTGATCTTTTTCAGGTTTAAGCACCAAATGTGAGGAGATTTTTTATCTTCTCTCTCTCTAGTTCTGCGCTGACACTTATCCCCCAACATCGAGTGCTGGACAGGCTCTACGATACCAGGAACGTGGGTGCTTTCCATCAGTGCCACCTGCTGTTGCCACTCCATCCTACCATACTGCTTCGGCTCCTACATCAAGCCACACAGTAAAAAAAGCTTCCTTATTTCACCCCCTTGTTCATTTTTTCTTGTTTTGCTCCTCAAGTGAAATATTATAAATACAGCTTCAAGACTAATATTTAAGGAGGATGTTTAAATCAAAACCCAACTTATAATCAAAGCTCATTACTTCCCGCAGAAGGGAGCAGCTGGCCATCAATGCAGGTTTCCTTTAAAATTATGAGCAATTTTTCATGCATTCACCTTCAGCTCTAATATGTACAGGCACTTGTATTTTTAAAATATTCACCTTTAAGTATGTATTAAAGTATATCTTCTGAGGGGCATTTTTGCATAGAAAAAAAACACGAAGTACAGAGTTCTCCTGCTGATTGAAATACACTTAGTGTGATCTCCTGCTGAATTTCTGCAAATCCCACACATCTCTCAAATGGGCCTGAGGGCAATTATATTTTCAGTCACAAGCACTGCTTAGGGAGGGGAGTTGGGGAAAAGTCAGGCCATCATTATAACTTTGTTCTGTGAATTCAGAAAAAGGTTATTCTGTGTTTGGTCCGCTATTGACATAGGTAGGGTCTCATTGCCTGATAGATTGAAGGCTGTACACCCTGACTACCACAGATTACACTGTTTTGTTCCAAGTAATTTTATGAATAGAAAGTCCTTTAACTTCTCTAAGCTTCTGTGTCCATTGTGTGCAAACCGAGTGTCCGTGGGCCGCAGAGAGCAGTGTCTGCTGAGGGGAGCAAGATGCAGTATATTAGAGAGTAGCTTTTTATGACAACAGTTAGAGGGAAATTAAACACCGGTGCTGCACTGTGCACTCGCCATCTGGAACGTTTGAGTTTACAAAAACACCTAGAACTAGATTTTGATAGAGGTGAGAGGGTGTCCTTTCCAATGCTGTTGCTTATCAGCCACGATTATCATTTGCCTGGAAAGGAGAATGTTTTGTTTTAGCAATCGAGAATTGAACAATAAAGCCATCACCTATTTGAAGGTAAAACATGATGTTTATTAATCAGCACTGTGTTCACAGCCCCTGGGTTCTCCCCAGGGAAGGCCCAGTCCTCGTACACCCATCACATCCAAGGATTAAAATGTAGGGCTTTGGGAGGTTGGCTCTTCAATGTCCTCAAATTGATCCTCAAATCGAGCCCTTCCTCATAATCTCTTTCCCCTCCAGAGTGACAGGTTAATTAGGAATGAACAGCCGATTCAGCACTATGAAGCGGATTCTTGGTGTAAGATGTTGGGAAATGAATGTCTCCTAACTGCCTTGTTTCCTGCATTTCCAGTAGATCTGATGATTGGAGACGGAGGATGAGGCCAGCACATCGGGAGGACAAAGTC
This sequence comes from Ovis canadensis, assembly GCF_042477335.2. Classification (NCBI taxonomy): domain Eukaryota; kingdom Metazoa; phylum Chordata; class Mammalia; order Artiodactyla; family Bovidae; genus Ovis; species Ovis canadensis. The sequence goes on along the minus strand of NC_091253.1, from coordinate 43,889,634 downwards.
GAAACTGTGCAGAGGAGCGGGTTTGAGCATCATTGGAGGGGTCATATTTCTAGGCTTTCTGTTTGCGAAGTAATTAATGACCTTATGTTTTAAGCCAAAATGAAATGGAGGTTTATTTTACTTACAGTCAAGGACATCCCACCTGAGAGATTACATATTTTATAGCCACTAACTATTGTGAAATTTTTAATTGTTTGAAAAAGTACTAAGTGGTTTTTGTTAAGGGTAAGGGTTAGGGTCCAGAGATAGGACTTGTTTCTCAATATATAAGATACAAGATGTGCAAAAAATTGAAGTATATAACCTATGTGGGCTTCCTTCATAGCTCAGTTGGTGAAGAATCTGCTTGCAATGCAGGAGACCCCAGTTCAATTCCTGGGTCAGGAAGATACCCTGGAGAAGGGATAAGCTACCCACTCCAGTATTCTTGGGCTTCCCTTATGGCCCAGCTGGTAAAGAAACCACCTGCAATGTGGGAGACCTGGGTTCAATCCCTGGGTTGGGAAGATCCCCTGGAGAAGGGAAAGGCTACCCACTCCACTATTCTGGCCTAGAGAATTCCATAGACTACAGTCAAGGCAATGCCAAAGAATGCTCAAACTACTGCACAATTGCACTCATCTCACATGCTAGTAAAGTAATGCTCAAAATTCTCCAAGCCAGGCTTCAGCAGTATGTGAACCATGAACTCCCTGATGTTCAAGCTGGTTTTAGAAAAGACAGAGGAACCAGAGATCAAATTGCCAACATACGATGGATCATCAAAAAAGCAAGTCAGTTCCAGAAAAAACATCTATTTCTGCTTTATTGACTATGCCAACACCTTTGACTGTGTGGATCACAAGAAACTGGAAAATTCTGAGAGAGATGGGAATACCAGACCACCTGACCTGCCTCTTGAGAAATCTGTATGCAGGTCAGGAAGCAACAGTTAGAACTGAACGTGGAACAACAGACTGGTTCCAAATAGGAAAAGGAGTCCGTCAAGGTTGTATACTGTCACCCTGCTTATTTAACTTCTATGCAGAGTACATCATGAGAAACGCTGGACTGGAAGAAACACAAGCTGGAATCAAGATTGCAGGGAGAAATATCAATAACCTCAGATATGCAGATGACACCACCCTTATGGCAGAAAGTGAAGAGGAGCTAAAAAGCCTCTTGATGAAAGTGAAAGTGGAGAGTGAAAAAGTTGACTTAAAGCTCAACATTCAGAAAATGAAGATCATGGCATCCGGTCCCATCACTTCATGGCAAATAGATGGGGAAAGAGTGGAAACAGTGTCAGACTTTATTTTGGGGGTCTCCAAAATCACTGCAGATGGTGACTGCAGCCATGAAATTAAAAGACGCTTACTCCTTGGAAGAAAAGTTATGACCAACCTAGAGAGCATATTCAAAAGCAGAGACATTACTTTGTTGACTAAGGTCCATCTAGTCAAGGCTATGGTTTTTCCAGTAGTCATGTATGGATGTGAAAGTTGGACTGTGAAGAAGGCTGAGTGCTGAAGAATTGATGCTTTTGAACTGTGGTGTTGGAGAAGACTCTTGAGAGTCCCTTGGACTGCAAGGAGAGCCAACCAGTCCATTCTGAAGGAGATCAGCCCTGGGTGTTCTTTGGAAGGAATGATGCTGAAGCTGAAACTCCAGTACTTTGACCACCTCATGCGAAGAGTTGACTCATTGGAAAGGACTTTGATGCTGGGAGGAATTGGGGGCAGGAGGAGAAGGGGATGACAGAGGATGAGATGGCTGCATGGCATCACGGACTCGATGGAGGTGAATCTGAGTGAACTCTGGGAGTTGGTGATGGACAGGGAGGCCTGGCGTGCTGTGATTCATGGGGTCTCAAAGAGTCGGACACGACTGAGTGACTGAACTGAACTGAACAGTCCACAGGCTCGCACAAGAGTTGGACTCAACTGGGCGACTTTCACTTTCGCTTTCACTTTCAGCCTACAGGTGGAGTCTTTACGTGTACCTCTAACATATACATGGCACTTGTGATTTTTTAAAAAAAATCATGTGACTTAAATATATCTTCTGAAGAGTATTCTTGCATAAGAGAAAATCATAAAATATAGACACTGTTGCTAACACACAGTTAGTACAGTCCCCTGCTGGATTTATGTAAATTCTGCAAATCTTTCAGAAGGATTCAAAAGGGATTGTGTTTTCATCTGTGTTCACTTCCCTGACTAGAGGAGGGTTTGGGGAAATTTCAGATCATCATTATTCTTCCTTAGAATTAAAAAAAAAAAAAGGTTATTCTGTGTTTGCCCTCCTGTTGACACAAGTAGAATCTCACCAGCTGGTTATATAACTTTTATGACAATTTCCTCAACAATTCAGAGTTGAATGCATACATTATAAAATGTCTACATCAAGGGATAAAAACAAGCATGGTTTTAAACATATAAGTCTATAATGTAGTACAAGTGACTTATTTATTCTGACTTTGTAGTGATGATTTTGGGGGCATTCCTGATGGCTCAGCGGTATAAAGAACTCGCCTGCAGGGCAGCAGACGCGGGTTCAATCCCTGGATCAGGAATATCTCCGGAGAAGGGTATGGCTGCTCACTCCAGTATTCTTGCCTGCAGAATCCCATGGACAGAGGAGCTTAGCGGACCACAGTCCATGGAGTCACAAAGTGTTGAACTTGCCTGAGAGTACATGCACACACACGTACTCACACGAGTGGCTTACTCATCTCCATAGAGACGCTTTCTGTCTGCTCTGGTAAAGGCCATCTCCACGTGCGTCATCCCTTAAGCGTTCTCAATGCTGCATTGGTAGCTGGATAAGAGGGAGCGGGTGACGGTGTATCCGGATCTGAGTTACAGACATCACCTGAGGATTACAACTACATCTTACTGCTGCTGTCAGGGTACCATAGGAACTATTTTCTGAACAAAAGAATGACATCCTTTTCTTTTCTGTAAACATTTAAGCTTTTGGATCATTTGAATTTCCTGATTATTAGAATATCATTTTCCTATTAATTTCTATATGTGAATATTAGTAGTTACTCTCCTGGTATTGAATCCAACTTCTGAATTGTGAACAACTTTAATGATAACACTGACACTCAGGTAAGGGCAAAAAACATGCTCGTACAAATTTTGTGATCTCCTTGAAAAGAAGAAAAGAAAGCAAGAACTGTTAAGTGTCAAAAATCCTTGACACTTCATTCCCTGTGGATTCACTGACCATCAAATTATAATTAGATTATTCAATTTTAGTTATAGACTTTCTTTTTCAAGGATTTTGCCTTGATTTTTAAAGGTTTGCAAATCTACTTTGTATTTCCTGTAAATATTTTATTTCATATAAGGTCCACATGAATATATAATCAATATGTGTGAAAAGTTGCTCAGTCATGTCCGACTCTTGTGATCTCTTTGTGACTGTAGCCCACAAATTCTCCTTGATTCATGGGATTTTCTGGGCAAGAACACTGAAGTGGGTTGCCATTTTCCTTCTCCAGGGGATCTTCCTGACCCAGGGATTGAACCACGTCTCCTGTGCCTCTTGCTTTACCCACTGAGCCATCAGGGAAGCCCCAAGCCAAGATAGTCAGTGTGCTTATTACTCACACTCTGACTCCCCAGTTATCCCTCCACTGACAATGCCAAAGCCCCCAGCTTTACCAACTGTGCTGAGAGGAAGAACGAAGTCAGGATGTTGCCTCAAGTTACACATAAAAATGCCACATTGCAAAATCAACACTCTGTACTCCACTTTCAAAACAACACAAATGTATATGTTCAAACACTCCATCATTTTCATCTCTTAAAAGCTGAAATGTTGGAAAGAATAGTATTGTAAAAGTTATATAAAGTGTATTAAAATCCCTCTCTTAAAACAAGTTTAGATGTACAACAGCTGTTTTATTTTAAATGCGAATATACAAAAAGCGAGCTATGCATTTCTGTTTATGATATGCTGATACGAAATATCTAACATGTTGGCTGTTGTTTTCTTATAGATCCAGATTGCCCAGTTAAAATCCCTTCCATAGGAAAAAGTCTGACATACGGATTTTCCCCCATAAAATGAAGAAAACTAAAAATCATCTTGTGCTTCAGCACATAGAGGATGAGTTTAGCATCAGGGTGACCTGCTCACAGGTATGTGCCTGTGGTGCCCACTGCCCCATGCTGGATCTTGCTAAGCCTAGGTGAGCACCCTGTCTGAACTCTAACGACAGGAGCTGGTTAGACAGTTAATATCAATTACACTGAGTGTGTGAGTCACACCTATTGTCTCTCTGTTCTAATAGGTCTTTTCTTCCAGTATGTTCACAATTAATCCCAGTTCTGGAAATCTCATGCTTCCTCTCTTCAATTTTGTTTTTAGTAGACTTAGGGATTCCCTTGTAGCTCAGTTGGTAAAGAATCTGCCTGCAATGCAGTAGACTTAAACTCAAAGTGTTGTAAATATATGCAAACAATAAAACCTTGAAAAAAAATAAATTATCAAAGAATGTGTGGGACTTCCCTGGCAGGTTAAGACTTCACTTTCCAGTGCAGGGGTTCAGATTTGATCCCTGGTTGGGGAGCTAAGATCCAACATGCCTCGTGGCCAAAAAACCAAAATGTAGAACAGAAGCAATGTTGTGACAGATTTTGTAAAGACTTAGCTTTTTATGTGGTGCATCTGATCCATCTATTGCATACTGATCAAAAATTCCCAGTGCATTTTAGGAGATTTGTGTGCTAGGTATGTGAATGCCGTCATGTGAAAATCCAGTACCTGTGAGGCAAGAACTTAATAAGACGTTTCTGTGTCGTCATCATCACCTGATATTCATTGTGTTAGAACACCATGTGCAAGACTGGTGCTGAAGTGAATAGCCTAGCCTTGTGCAGGCATAAGGGGAGTGATGTTTAATACAAAATAATTGACAATGTGTTAATTGATAATTAACAGTGTAATTAACAGTGATAATTAACAGAGTAATGGATAATGTGTTAGCTTTCTTATTGTTTTATAACTTTGCTTTTAAAGATTTACCTTACCTGACAGTATGCCTCTCTCTCTCCTAACTGGAGAAACTGCGTAACAGTCTAATAGTATATAAGGTTTATTAAAATGTAATAGTGTTTCCAATACTGTATTCTGAATATAGCTGGGATACTGCATTCAAAAAATGGTTATAACTGTTTATTCATTAGTGTATCAGCTGGGCTCTGAGCAATCATATTGGTGACTCTAGTCTATCATGAAGTAATCATAGTGTTACCTCTTCATTATCAACACACAGATCATTATGTCCATAAACAGACATGGATTTCTTTTTCACATTGTCTTTTATTTTTTGATGTTAAGTGTTAGTAATACATAAATCATCTACATTCTTTTGCATTATAAACATATGATATAGGTACTGACAATTCATCTTGCAAACTTCTGGTACTGATAAATATAGAGTAGTATCTTAAGTGTGTTTTCTCTTCCTTATGATTTTCTTTTCTCTAGCTGGCTTTACTCTAAGAATACAGTGCATGATACATGTAACTTGCAAAATACCTATTAATCAACTTCTTGTGTTGTCAGTAAAGCTTATGGTCAACAGGAGGCTATTAGTAGTTAAGTTTTGGGGGGAGTCAAAAGTTATCTGTGGAGTTTTGACTGAGCAGGGGGTTGATGCCCTTAACCCTCAGGTTGTTCACGAGTCAACTGTATTGCTAATGTTTATGTTGTGTGTGTATGTGTGTGTCTTAGTTGCTCAGTCATGTCTGACTCTTTGTGACTCCATGGGGTGTAGCCAGCCAGGCTCCTCTGTCCATGGGATTTTCCAGGTAAAAATACTGAAGTGGGTTGCCATTTCTTTCTCCAGGGGAACTTCCTGACCCAGGGATTGAACCCAGGTCTCCTGCATTGCAGGCAGACTCTATCATCTGAGCCACCAGGGAACAAGTCATAATTCCCTTGGACATAGCAACTGTGTTCCATTTATCTTTGTATCCAGTACCTGGGAGTGTACTTAATACATTGTAGGCTTTTTGAAAATGTTGAGCGAATTTGCAAATGAGAAATGATTTCCCAGAAGGTGCAAAATTTGTTTTTCATTAGGAAACTGAGTTCTAGTTAACAGTAGCACTGTAGAACACAGCATTTTTAGGGAAGGTACTGAGTTTTATTCACATTTTAATTTATCTTGTTTGGTAAAATGACATCTTGGTGGTGGAAATACTTTCCTTGTGTTCTGGAGCACAATAGTGATAAGTAATAAAAGAAGAATTAATTGAAGAGAGCAATATTTTATTTTACCTGAAAGCTTTGTGGAAGCATGCACATTATAGTAATATATAATGTTATATTATTATATCATATCATAGTTCTGTTTTTATACTCTACTTATTGGGTGCTGCTGGTCAATTATGCTCAAGAAGCACACTAAATAGTACTTAGAGCCACCTCCTCAATCCTCAAGGTATAATGCAGAATCATTTTTTTCTTAATTATTTGGTTTTTAAAAATCCCTTAAGATGAAAGGATCGGAGAGGAAAAGTTAAAATTTTACATAACCTCCTGCTCATTCTGCGCCTGTAACTCAGCTTGCTCCTTGCAAATTCTGGATCATGTAGGTGACATTGTCTTAGAAAGTGGGGACTTATAATACTAGAAACTGGAACTTATCTCACTTATCCTTGTCCTTCTCTTTGCAACTGTCCAGTCCCTGCAAACTGCTTAATCATGCCTGTCAATGTAAAGGTCAGGCATCCCCCTCCCCATCTTGACTGCTGATCCTGTGCATGCGAAACCCCTAGTTTAAACCAGCCTATTAGCCACTAGTGTTGCCCTCTATAGTCTGTAGCTTTTATAGAGCTCTGTAACCCCTTTGTTTGGGGCTCAGAGCTTGAAGTGTTAACTCATCTGGGCCCACCAGCTTAATAAACCTGAATTCTCCAACTCTCCAGTGTGGTGCTTGGTTCCTTGATTACTGGTTTTTGCAACATTTCTGGAGGTCCCAGCGAGACTCCAACCACGCCAGCCCCTTGAGTCGCCAGACTGGTGGCTCGGCCTGGCTGGAGCAAAGGAACCCAAAAATGAACGAGGAGGCGCGCCACCTGACAGTATTCTGGTTCTCTTTCAGACCAGTGTTCCGACTCTCCAGATGGCTGAGCCCTGACTGGACTCATTGGAGGGATGGATCAACTCACCAGGAACAGCCACAGGATAAGTTACGGCCCCAGGGCCCGGCCCCAGTCTGGTCCTACTCCAACAGGTAAAAGAGGAGATTGATCACCTCCTTGGATCTCCCAGGAAGGGAGCAATAGTTAAGGAAACCTGGGGACTTAGGAGAAAGGAGGCATTGTGATAGCCTCTAAATTTGAGTACATGATAACTGATTGAAGGGAGTGAGAGAAATTTTTTTCTTTTTGAAAACTGGGAAACCAATTCTTTTTGTATATGCAATTAAAAACAACTAGTTTGTTAAAAGCCCTGCCCAGGGAAAAGCTTGAAGTTAACCCTTTCCATGTTCTTGAAATGCACAGCAAATTTTGTCTGAGACCTCAGCCTTGGGCAGATTAGAACTTCAAGCGAAGAAGAAAAAGAAGTCAAAGAGATACTTTAAATCTCAAACAGAAAACTATAAGATCTCTGTCTGTCTGGATGTACGTATGTCTCAGTGTATGTCTTTTTTTTTTCCTGATAATATTGTTAAAGTTGTAAATGAGTTCTAATCTAATTGGCCTAAAGAAAACTGCTGCTGCAGCTAAGTTGCTTCAGTCGTGCCCGACTCTGTGTGACCCCATTGACCGCAGCCCACCAGGTTCCCCCATCCCTGGGATTCTCCAGGCAACAACACTGGAGTGGGTTGCCATTTCCTTCTCCTAAAGAAAACTAAGCACTTACAAATCAAACAATTCTAAATACAAGAAAAATTAACCTAAATAAATTCCAGATTCACATAAACTGGGAAATATTCAATAGTAAATTTCTGGTATTAATGTTTGTTTGCTAATCTAATAAGAAAGTATGATGTATATTTTTAATATAAAAAGTACAAAAAAATAAAATTCCATTTTATGAAGGGAAAAGAAAGTAGGTCTGACTTGTAGGTGGCTGTTACAGAAAGTGATTAGAAGGTTTGTGGAAAGTGGACCCAGAGAAAAAGTTTCATGCATGGTTAGGACCAACTAAGTTTAAAATAAATTTAATTAAGTTTACCTAAATGAGTTGAAAGTAAGCTGGTTCAAAACTTGAATTTGGCTTTTCTCTCTGTTAAGAGGACATACTTTTTCAGATGCTGAACTGCTTTTAATAATAGATTTAAGTTTCTATACCTCTTAATCGATCTGTTCTATATTTACCTTTGAAATCTGTTGTTAACTTTGACTAAGTAAATAACTATTATTTCACAGTAACTTATATAATCCTACCTGACTGAGTGTTATAAACTCTTTTGATATTGATCAATAAAAGTTTCAAATAACTTGACTTCTAGCTAATTTTGGGGTGCTTCAGAGGGCCCCTGAGATGTCCCAAAGAGCTATTAATCTACCTAGGTTCATTGGACATGTTAAGTTACATGGAAAGTACTGTTGAAGGGGTGATAAATCTTTTCAGGTTATACTATGTGGTTGTTGTTACTAATATAGATAGCCTAAAATTGTGTGAAATTCATATAGATCTGATATGCCCTGATAAAATATGGTTAACTATAATTCTAGTTATCATATTAAAGTATTACATATCATAATAATAACCAGGTTTCTTTGTCAATTGCAATAGAATCAGATTTTAAACTTGCTTTCTATGGTTTTACTCTCATACCTTTAGAAGAATACTGCTCGTTCTTCAAGATTTATGGGAAAGATTTTCTAAGATTAAGCAGATAAACAGATTTTGTTACTAACAGTAAGCTGGTACCAGACTGGAATTTGGTCTTCTCTCTGTTGAGAGAACAAATTTCTCTTAGAATGGAGCTTTTGATAACAGATTATGAATTTATTTACCTTTAAGTGATATATATTTGTTTTAAAAATCTTTTTGTTACTTTGGTAAAGTCAGGTCAGTTTAGTCCCCAAAATGTCTGACTCTTTGCAACCCAATGGACTGCAGCAGGCCGGGTTTCCCTGTCCATCACCAACCCCTGGAGCTTACTCAAACTCATGTCCATTGAGTTGGTGATGCCATCCAACCATCTCATCCTCTGTCGTCCCCTCCTCCTGCCTTCAATCTCTTCCAGCATCAGGGTCTTTTCAAATGAGTCAGTTCTTCGCATCAGATGGCCAAAGTATTGGTGTTTCAGCGTCAACATCAGTCCTTCCAATGAATTTTCAGGACTGATTTCCTTTAGGATGGACTGGTTGGATCTCCTTGCTGTCCAAGGGATTCTCAAGAATCTTCTCCAACACCACAGTTCAAAAGTATCAAATCTTTGGCGTTCAGTTTTCTTTATAGACCAACTCACATCCATACATGACCACTGGAAAAACCATACCTTTCACTAGACAGACCTTTAGAGAAACACTAAAGTCATGAACCAAAGTCTAGGCTTGGTTCTCCTGGCTAGCCCCACAACAGCTTTCCTACTTCTGTTAATCTTTGGGCCATATATCTTTCTTGTTAAGTTTGTTTCTCCAAGTAGTAGTATGACAAGAATATCCCCTGACCAACACTGAGAAAATGCTGGAACAAGCTGCCTTATCATTCTGTGGACTCTCACCTCCCTTCGTAAATGCACCCTGAGGTCCTCAGGCTAGTCTCCCTTTGAGATCTTATACGGGAGACCACCCCCAGTGGTAGAAAAGCTCAAAGGAAACCACCAACAACTAGCTGACCTGGAGCTGTCCCAACACCTCCAGGCTCTGGGAACAGTCTTCTGCCATATTGCCCAAGAAACCTTAGGATGGACACCCGTTTCTCTGGGCAATTGGGTTCATCCCTATCAGCCAGGAGATGAGATATGGGTTAAAGATTGAAAAAAGGAACCACTTCTACCAGTTTGGACAGGCCCTCACATGGTCGTCCTGGCAGTCCCTACTGTTGTTAAAGTTATAGGTGTCATCCCTTGTATCCATCACACCAGAGTCAAGAAGGCAGCAGCTTCCTGTGATGAGGACACCTGGAAAGCAGTTCGGGACCCCAAAAACCTCCTCAAGGTCCAATTCCAAAGACAACAGCTCTCACCCATGAAGGACTCTGAGCCCTGCTCTAGCCACCCTGGAAGCTGACTAGTCAGCACATGGCACTCACTAGCCAACGCACAGCAGAAGATTGAGGATTCTTCAGCCTTGCTCCAGCCACACTCCAGCAGCTGGCTGGTCAACACACGGCGGAAGCTTGAGGATCAGGTTGTTGAAATAATGATGGATTTTCATTGTCAACCCTGGCCTCTATTCCTAATCGGTATTATTGCTGTGCTCTTCATTACAGAACCAACTCGACACCCTGGCTGAGGTGGCTTTACAGAATAGGAGAGTGCTAGACTTACTGACAGCTGAAAAGAGGGGACTCTGCCTCTTCTTGAATGAAGAATGCTGCTTTTATGTAAACCAGTCAGAGATAGTCAGGGACATGGCCCAACAGCTAAGGGAACAAATCATAAAAAGGAGAAGCTAGCTAATTCCTGGGGTAATTGGAACAATATCTGGGTCTGGGCATTGTGGCTTCTCCCTTTAACAGATCCTATCCTCATGGTCTTTGCCGCATTCTTGTTTGGCCCTTGTATTCTCAATGCAATTACCTGGTTCGTAACCTCTTGGATTGAATTCATAGAGTTACAAACGGTAATAGCTCAATATAGCCCCCTGAACGATGGGGTGCTCTGAATGTCCTGCCAAAACATGAGATGATGCTTTCTACAATGAGTGATGGAAGCATCAAGAGGTGAGAATGAAGACGGAAAGTTAAAATTTTACATAACCTCCTGCTTGTTGGTTCTGCCTCTGAAACTCAGCTTGCTCCTTGCAAAGTCTGGTTCATGAAGGTCACATAGTCTCAGAAAGTGGGGACTTAGAATACTAGAAACTGGAACTTATCTCACTCACCCTAGTCCTGCTCTTTGCAATTGCCCAGCCCCTGCCAACCTGCTTAATCATGCCTGTCAATGTAAAGGTCAGGCTTCCGCCTCCCCATCTTGACTGCTGTTCCCATGAGTGTGAAACCCCTAGTTTAAACCAGCTTATTAGTAACTAGTGTTGCCCACTATAGCCTGTCTATAAAAACTCTGTAACCCCTTTGTTTGGGGCTCAGAGCTTTGAGTGTTAACTCCTCTGGGCCCGCCGGCGTAGTAAACCGCATTCTCCAGCTCTTCGAATGCGGTGTTTGGTTTCTTGATCACTGGTTTCTGCAACAAGATGAAAATATTACCACAAAGCTGTTTAATATAAAGTGCCATTGAAGGAGGAAACAGACAGAACAGGCTCCATCTTGAAAGCAGGACTCCATCTGGGGCCGGACTGAGGACTTTGATCTATATGCCCAGTATCTACGGAAATGACATACCAACTGGAAAACCAGACCCCCTGGATTGAAGAACCTCCGGGCTTGTACCTAGACTCTCTGTTGTATAAAAGAATACCCTAATTATCTGTGCAACCGAATAGAATTGTAAATTCTATTATGCTTATTGGGGTATGACCACAAGTCTATTGAAAATTGTCCACTGTTAACTACCTAGGCCTAAGGCATATGAATCATGGTTTATCTTTAACTGTATCTTTCTTTTCCTTTGTTCAGACTAGTTTCAGGAAATTTGGAGAGGTGGGTTTGGGCACTTACACTTAGGGTATATAAGGTTTTCACAAAAACTGGTCAGGGTCCTTGGCTAAGAGGAGACTCTGCCTTGGGCCTGCCGGTGTAATAAGCTGCACTCCACTATCTACATTGTCCTGAGTGAGTCTGTTTCCTGGAACACCTGGCTACAACATCATAGACCATAAGATCTGTCTCTTTCTAAGAGACTACTAAGGAAAAAACATGGTAAAATAAATTACCTCATAATATTTTGTCATTTGTATTTTTTATCTTTTACTCAAGATTTTTAAAATTCTCTATATTTATTTAAGGGCTTCTCTGGTGGCTCAGGGGTAAGGAACCTTCCTGCCAATGCAGAAGACTTGGCTTCGATCCCTGGGTGGAAGATCTCCTGGAGTAGGAAATGGCAACACACTCCAGTATTCTTGCCTGGGAAATTTCGGGGACAGAGGAGCCTGGTGGGCTACAGTCCATGGGATTGCAAAGGGTCAGACACAACTGAAGCAACTTAGCACATAACGGTGAACGGTTTAATGTTTTCTTCCTAAATTTAGAGAATAAGCAGAGATGTTCTCTGGTCAATTCTGTCCAGTGATTCTGGAGATCCATATCAGTGTAAAGCAAAAAGGAGAACTGAGGATTACAGATTAGAAAGAAAGATTTAAAAATGTCATTAGTTGCAGATGAAATAATCAATGTAGAAAATACTAAGAAAACGGCAAAATACCTATTAAAAGTAACAGCGAAATTTAGTGAGAACACAGGGTACAAAGTCAATACAAAAATCAATTCATTCTCAGGTGTCAGCGAAAATGCATGCCGTAGTAACAACTTCAAAAATCTCCTCCATAAAAGCAATAAGAACAAAAAAACTGGCCCAAATTGTCAGAATCAACATTTTCAGGCTCTGGAAATTAACCCTAGATAAAGAAAGAGGCTGAATCTTAGAGGGATCAGCAATTTTTGTGGTTTTTGGTCCTGGTCAATGTCCATCCCTGGCGCAGGCTTTGAAAATCCACAGCCCATCATTGAAGGGTGGCAGACTTGGACAGCCCAGGAAATGCCTCCTTGTCACAGGATTATTCTGAGTTAATTACTTTGAGTTACTGCAAAGGAGTAGCAGTTGCCCCGTTGTAAGGGAAATCTGCATTTATAAGAGAAATTTCCACTAGAAAGGGGGCCTGTGCTGGAGGTGACATTTCACCAGAGAGATTGGTCCCCTAAGGTCAACCTTTGTCCCTCAACATTTTCTTCTGTACACCCCCCTCCCTATGCCCCCAAGCCCTGTGCATTTCCTCAGCTCAGGATGCTGTAAAAGCCTTCATCTCTGGCCACCTTTTGAAACTTGCCTCTTTTGAGAACGGGAATATTTCCTGCCATATCAGTAAACAAGAGTGGTAGAGTCCACCTGGGGTCTTACCTATAAGATGGCTTGTTATATTGACCTTGAAACAAAGAATAAATCACAGTGATCCTTGAGACTGACCAAATTGCCCAAATGGCATTCTGTTATCTCACTGGCACTTATCTTCTCAAAGCTGCGAGACCACCAGATTCCAGACCTCCAGCTACATGGCCATCCCTTCAGAGAGTTTTTCTTTGATGGGGTATAAGACAGACTCTGTCAGAAAGGGAGAATGCTAGTTCTCTTTAGGAGTCAGTCACGCTGTCTTTTCCTTCTAATTTCCCTTTCCTTGCCTGACTGCCCAGCTTGCCCTTTTTCTCTGCGCTCCCCTTACAAAGGGTGTGATAGTCACCATTGATTCCAGCCATCCCTGTGAGCTGGTAAGCCCTAAAGGCACTCAGGAAGGAGAAGAGTACCTTTGACTTGACGGCCATCAGACTGTAAAAATAAACAAACAAAAACACAGGATAGTGACCCAGGAGAGCTGAGATACATACGAAAGGAATATCAGTGAACCCAAACTCTTGCATCTTCCCATACATAGAAAAACACTAAATTCTTTAACTTGGGATATCTGATTTCCTTTCAGTTCAGTTCAGTCACTCTGTTGTGTCCTACTCTTTGTGACCCCATGGACTGCAGCATGCCAGGCTACCCTATCACCAACTCCCAGAGCCTACTCAAACTCATGTCCACTGAGCTGGTTATTCCTTCCAACCATCTCATCCTCTGTCGTCCCCTTCTCCTCCCATCTTCAATCTTTCCTAGCATCAGGGTCTTTTCAAATGAGTCAGTTCTTCGCACCAGGTGGCCAAAGTATTGGTGTTTTAGCTTCAACATCAGTCCTTCCAATGAATATTCAGGATTGATTTCCTTTAGGATGGACTGGTTGGATCTCCTTGCTGTCCAAGAGACCCTCAAGAGTCTTTTACAACACCGCAGTTCAAAAGCATCAATTCTTCGGTGTTCAGTTTTCTTTATAGTCCAACTCTCACATCCATACGTGACTACTGGAAAAACCATGGCTTTCACCAGATGGACCTTTGTTGGCAAAATAATGTCTCTGCTTTTGAATATGCTGTCTAGTTTGGTCATAGATTTTCTTTCAAGGAGAAAGTGTCTTTTAATTTCATGGCTGCAGTGATTTTGGAGCCCCCAAAATAAAGTCTGTCACTGTTTCCATTGTTTCCCCATCTATTTGCCATGAGGGGATGGGACCAGATGCCATGATGTTAGTTTTCTGAATGTTGAGCTTTAAGCCAACTTTTTCACTCTCCTCTTTCACTTTCATCAGTTCAGTTCAGTTCAGTTCAGTTGCTCAGTTGTGTCCAACTCTTTGCGACCCCATGAATCGCAGCACGCCAGGCCTCCCTGTTCATCACCAGTTCCCAGAGTTCACTCAGACTCACGTCCATCGAGTCCGTGATGCCATCCAGCCATCTCATCCTCTGTTGTCCCCTTCTCCTCCTGCCCCCAATCCCTCCCAGCATCAAAGTCTTTTCCAATGAGTCAACTCTTTGCATGAGGTGGCCAAAGTACTGGAGTTTCAGCTTTAGCATCATTCCTTCCAAAGAAATCCCAGGGCTGATCTCCTTCAAAATGGCCTGGTTGGGTCTCCTTGCAGTCCAAGGGACTCTCAAGAAGCTCTTTAGTTCTTCTTTGCTCTCTGCCATGAGGGTGGTGTTATTTGCATATCTGAGGTTATTGATATTTATCCCAGCGATCTTGATTCCAGCTTGTGCTTAGCCTGGCATTTGGCATGATGTACTCTACGTGTAAGTCAAATAAGCAGGGTGACAAAATACAGCCTTGACGTACTCCTTTCCCAATTTGGAACCAGTCTGTTGTTCCATGTACAGTTCTAACTATTTCTTCTTGATCTGCATACAGATTTCTCAGGAGGCAGGTAAGGTGGTCTGGTATTTCCATCTCTAAGAATTTTCCAAGATTTGTTGTGATTTACACAGTTAAAGGCTTTGGCGTAGTCAATAAAGCAGAAATAGATGTTTTTTTGGAACTCTCTTGCTTTTTCGATGGTCCATTGGATGTTGGCAATTTGATCCCTGGTTCCTCTGCCTTTTCTAAATCCAGCTTGAACACTGGGAAGTTCTCTGTTCACATACTGTTGAAGCCTGGCTTGGAGAACTTTGAGCATTACTTTGGTTTCCTTTAATTCACAATACTGTCTTGATGTTCCAATTTCCTGCTCTTTGTTGCAAAAATTCTGTATAACCTGGCTCCTCTCCTTGCCTCCGTGGAGCATTTCCCTCAGGGTTACTTGAGATGCTGCCTCTTGGGTTTGAAGTCCTAAGGATTTCCACCAAATAAAACATAACTCTCAAATTTTAGGCTGTGACTATTTTTCAAGTTGAAACTCTTCTTAATCTATCTCTTGTCAATTTAATTCTTAGGCCAGCCACATGACCTGGAACTGTAGAAAGGTCTCTTTCTGTTTCCCAACAGCTCCACAGTAAAAGCCATAGCCTGACAGCCACCTGAGGGGACAGGATGTGGCTGGAGCGCCTTAAAACCCTCCTCAGGTGACTCCAGTCCTCTGACCTGCCAGGTGTCAGGTGCAAGGCTGTCTTTGTCTTAACTGACTGGAAACACACTCAAGTCTAGTAAAAAGTGTTTTCCCTGATCTTTTTCCTGAAAACAATTACAAGTGTTGTATTAAAAAAAAGCATAACTCCAAAGGTATTTTTCATAATATCATTTGTAATAGGAAAACACTAGAACCAATATGGTGGCAGTAGTGGTGAAGAAACTTCCTGTCAATGCAGGAGACTTAAGAGGCCCGGGTTACATGGATTTGACCCCTGGGTTGGGAAGATTGCCTGGAGCGGGACATGGGAACCATTCCAGGATTCTTGCATGGAGAAACCCAGGAACAAAGGAGCCTGGAGGGCTACAGTCCATAGGTTTGCAAACAGTCACACAGGACTGAAGTGACTTAGCAGGAATAGAACCAACACGAACACTATCAATAGAGAACTACTGTGTGTGATTAGTCTACAATGGAGCCTTTAGCATGATATTAAGTAAAATGTCACAATTAATTTTTAAAACATATTTAGGTTAACAAAGTCCAGGGAAGGATTTACAGTATTGCTGTTTAAAATAAGATGTATATATATATATATATATATATGTATATATGTATCTGTTTATATATTTATTAATATATGAAGCATGCATATGTATGTATATATATGGGCCAACAGTGGCAGTCACTAGGTGGGTGAACTGGACGATATTCTTAGGGATCATTGTCATTTGGGGAAAGTGTATTCAACATTAAAATACTTTATATTTAAAAATCAAACAAAACTGTTATTTTTGTAATATAAATGAAAGTGTTGGTCACTCAGTTTGTGTCCCCATGAACTGTAGCCTACTGGGCTCTTCTGTCCATGGGATTTCCCAGGCAAGAATATGGAGTGAGTTGCCATGCCCATCTCCACATGATCTTCCTGACCCAGGGATCAATCGAACCTGGGTTCCTGCATTGCAGGCAGATTCTTTACTATCTGAGCTACCAGGGAAGCCCAATATATATAATATAATATAAAACAGTGAATTAAAGTTTGGCAAAATCTTCTTGGGTTATAAAATGGTTATAGTGGGAAATTTACAAGTGGGTCAGCTGGAAGAAAGCAATTTAGTGTGAGATGGAAGCCATCATCTTGTGTAGAGGGTTCTGCTGTCTGAATTTATCAGAAGCGAGCATAGATTTTAAAAGGAGAAGAAAATTCTTACAGAATGACTAGATGCTTTTTCTAAAGATTAAAGTAAAAATCTGTGTGTAGTAAGATTTCTGAGCCCTGACATTTATTGAGGCCATCTAGTTGTATTCAATACAACACCGTTTTAATTGAATGGAAAAAAAATGTGAGCATCTATTAAAGTTTACTGTAACTAGATTTAAATAAACATCTTGAAAGAAGGGCTTATTTAAGAATCTACATTACACTGGATAAAGCCCGTAATTGCAAGGGGATTTAGGGATTATAAAGATAAACTGCAAATGCAGTTTTGAACTTTTATTATTGCAGAAAAAAATACAGGGGAGGGGAAAATGAGAACGTGGAGAAATAGAACCTCACCTTTTGCGCAGTCATGATTGTAAAATAGAAAGTTTGACAAATTTTAATTAATAGACAGAATAAACCCTAGATCTCAGGCCTAGGCAACCAGTAACCTACCTTGTGTCTTTAAAGATTTGCTTATCTGGACATTTTCATAAATGGAATCACATAAGATGAGTCCCTCTGTGACCAGTTTCTTTCGCTTGGCATGCTCTCAGAGTTCGTCCACCTGGAGGCAACCATTGGCACATCGTTATTTCTATTACCAAATAATGTTCTCCAGTGTAGATATGCCATATTTTGTTTATCATTTCATCATTCAATAGACATTTCGGTTGCTTCCACTTTTTGGCTATTTGGAATAATATTGCTATAAATATTTCACAGAGTTTTTCAAGGACTTATGCTTTCATGTCTTTTATTGGTACATTGTTGTTGTTGTCTAGCTGCTAAGTCCTGTCCAATGCTTTATGACCCCATGGACTGTAGCCTGCCAAGCTCCTCTGTCCATGGGATTCTCCAGGCAAGAATACTGGAGTGGGTTGCCATGCCATCTTCCAGGGGATATTCCCAACCCAGGAATTGAACCTGCCTCTCCTGCATTACAGGTGGATTCTTAATTGTCTGAACCACCATGGAAGCCCTTTGGTACTACCTAGCTGCTGAATTGCTGAATTGCTAATCCTGGAGCTGGTGTTGGTGAGAGGTTATGCCTCAGTCCCTCCAGTCAGCTCCAGATGAGTTGGGGTGGGGACAGGGAGGACCCTGGGCTAAGCTGACTCCTGGGGTAGAACTCCCTTCCTGCAAGCAGGACCTCAGTGCTTCTGGCTGCACAAAGCAGAAGGGAGCTTCTGAAACCCTGGGCTGAGAGGATGGGAAAAGCCAGAGGCCACCCTCCTGGGGTCTCAGGTTCTAGGGCAGAGTTTCCAAACCAGAGCTCAGGTGTGTGGGGTGAGTGGTGGGTGTGGCTCCAACACCAGAAACTGCCTTACTCCTTACACTGAATGGTTTTAACTGGATGATTATATACCCATGTTCTGTATGCACTCAGGATAACTTCCTGAGACTGTAGTTATTTTTATAATTTTCCCTGATTTGCTGAGAGTCCGCCAGGCTCCTCATTCCACTGTTTAGGAAGTCTCAACCCTCTGGGGCATGCTATTATGTTAAACTGCAGCCTACACTCCACGCCCTTTGGACTTACTATCTGTATCATGTTCTTCTGGTTTAATGGGAAGAGGATGCTCGTAATTCCGGCAACTATCTGTCTTCCTCTGCTTAGGGTCACCTCAGTGTTGTTTTGAGACTGAGCCCTGCACATCACTGGGCTCCACGCCCGTTGCAGTCCACTCACCCTGCTCTGACTGAGGCTGAGGTCAGAGTGGAGGCCCCTTCCTGCAGAGCTTCCCCCAACACCGAGGGGGTGGCCTTCACTCCTGGCCCCGCACGGAGGACAGACGCTCCCATTTTCACTGGAAAAGCTGAGACAAACATTATCAAGGGCTTTGCAGAGTCATTCTAGAACTTTGTCACTTTTAGTTATTTTCATGTTTCTATTTACCAGAAAATTATGAAAAATTTGCCCAGAAACATCCATTTGCTCTTTTTACATGGCATAGAAAGTAATTTGAGGCATTGTTATGCTCTGCCATACCTAGGCGGAGCTCTAGGTTGAAGTAACTGATTTTTATATACGTTCACGTTCTCTCAGCTGATAAGGGCAACGGTTTTTAGATAATAAGGGGGTATTGTAGTGGAAAGTTTAGAAAGTGAAATTGTATAATTTTAAATATTGCTGTTTAAAGCTATATATCTCCCTGGTGGCTCAGCTGGTAAAGAATCTGCCTATAATGCAGGAGACCCAGGTTTAATTCCTGGGTTGGGAAGAACCCCTGGAGAAGGGATAGGCTGCCCAGTCCACTATTCTTGGGCTTCCCTGGTGGCTCGGTTGGTAAAGAATAAGCTTGCAGTGAGGGAGACTTGAGTTCAGTCCCTGGGTAGGGAAGATCCCCTGGAGAAGGGAAGGGCTACCCCCTCCAGTATTCTGGCCTGGAGAATTCCATGGACTGTGTAGTCCATGGGGTTGCAAAGAGTCGGACACGATTGAGCTACTTTCATTTTTAAAGCAATAGCAAGTCTTTTCTATGAGGAGAGCACAAAGTTATTGTTTTGTTTTGGTTTTTTTTTAATTGTTTTGTAATTCAAGGAAAATAATATAAAAATTGTCTGAAGGTTTCTTAAATCCTACTGTATTGTACATTTTGGGGACAATGCTTTTTTTCCTATAAATTATGTAGCATTGGAGGTTATAATGTAGTCATTGATTGAACCTCAGGAAAAAAATTGTTGTTGCTGTTCAGTTGCCAAGTCATATTTGGCTCTTTTTGACCCTATGGGCTGTAGAATGCCAGGCTTCCCTGTCCTTCATTATCTCCCAGAGCTTGCTCAAACTCATGTCCATTGAGTCAGTGATGCCATCCAACCATCTCATCCTCTGTCACCCCCTTATCCTCCTGCCCTCAATCTTTCCCAGCATCAAAATCTTTTCCAGTGAGTCAGCTCTTCACATCAGGTGGCCAAAGGACTAGAGCTTCAGCTTTAGCATCAGTCCTTTCAATGAATATTCAGGGCTGATTTCTTTTGCAATCAACTTATTTGATCTCCTTGCAGTCCAAGGGACTCTCAAGAGTCTTCTCCAACATCACAATTCAGAAGCATTTGTTCTTCAGCACTCAGTCTGTTCTCACATCTGCACAGTTCAGTTCGGTTCAGTTCAGTCACTCAGTCATGTCCGACTCTTTGAGACCCCATGGATCGCAGCACGCCAGGCCTCCCTATCCATCACCAACTCCCGGAGTTCACTCAGACTCATGTGCATCGAGTCGGTGATGCCATCCAGCCATCTCATCCTGAGTCGTCCCCTTCTCCTCCTGCCCCCAATCTCTCCCAGCATCAGAGTCTTTTCCAATGAGTCAACTCTTCGCATGAGGTATCCAAAGTACTGGAGCTTCAGCTTTAGCACCATTCCTTCCAAAGAAATCCCAGGGTTGATCTCCTTCAGAATGGACTGGTTCGATCTCCTTGCAGTCCAAGGGACTCTCAAGAGTCTTCTCCAACACCACAGTTCAAAAGCATCAACTCTTCGGTGCTCAGACTTCTTCACAGTCCAACTCTCACATCCATACATGACCACAGGAAAAACCATAGCCTTGACTAGACGGACCTTAGTCAGCAAAGTAATGTCTCTGCTCTTGAATATACTATCTAGGTTGGTCATAACTTTTCTTCCAAGGAGTAAGCGTCTTTTAATTTCATGGCTGCGATCACCATCTGCAGTGATTTTGGAGCCCCCAAAAATAAAGTCTGACACTGTTTCTACTGTTTCCCCATCTATTTCCCATGAAGTGATGGGACCGGATGCCATGATCTTCATTTTCTGAACGTTGAGGTTTAAGCCAACTTTTTCACTCTCCTCTTTCACTTTCATCAAGAGGCTTTTTAGCTCCTCTTCACTTTCTGCCATAAGGGTGGTGTCATCTGCATATCTGAGGTTATTGATATTTCTCCTGGCAATCTTGATTCCAGCTTGTGTTTCTTCCAGTCCAGCGTTTCTCATGATGTACTCTGCATAGAAGTTAAATAGGCAGGGTGACAATATACAGCCTTGACATACTCCTTTTCCTATTTGGAACCAGTCTGTTGTTCCATGTCCAGTTCTAACTGTTGCTTCCTGACCTGCATACAGATTTCTCAAGAGGCAGGTTAGGTGGTCTGGTATTCCCATCTCTTTCAGAATTTTCCACAGTTTATTGTGATCCACACAGTCAAAGGCTTTGGAATAGTCAATAAAGCAGAAATAGATGCTTTTCTGGAACTCTCTTGCTTTTTTGATGATCCAGCGGATGTTGGCAATTTGATCTCTGGTTCCTCTGTCTTTTCTAAAACCAGCTTGAACATCAGGGAGTTCACGGTTCATGTATTGCTGAAGCCTGGCTTGGAGAATTTTGAGCATTACTTTACTAGTGTGTGAGATGAGTGCAATTGTGCGGTAGTTTGAGCATTCTTTGGCATTGCTTTTCTTTGGAATTGGAATGAAAACTGACCTTTTCCAGTCCTGTGGCCACTGCTGAGTTTTCCAAACTTGCTGGCATATTGAGTGCAACACTTTCACAGCATCATCTTTCAGGATTTGAAACAGCTCAACTGGAATTCCATCACCTCCACTAGCTTTGTTAGTAGTGATGTTTTCTAAGGCCCACTTAACTTCACTTTCCAAGATGTCTGGCTCTAGATTAGTGATCACATCATCATGATTATCTGGGTCGTGAAGATCTTTTTTGTACAGTTCTTCCGTGTATTCTTGCCACCTCTTCTTAATATCTTCTGCTTCTGTTAGGTCCATACCATTTCTGTCCTTTATCGAGCCCATCTTTGCATGAAATGTTCCCTCGGTATCTCTAATTTTCTTGAAGAGATCTCTAGTCTTTCCCATTCTGTTGTTTTCCTCTATTTCTTTGCATTGATCGCTGAAGAAGGCTTTCTTATCTCTCCTTGCTATTCTTTGGAACTCTGCATTCAGATGCTTATATCTTTCCTTTTCTCCTTTGCTTTTCCCCTCTCTTCTTTTCACAGCTATTTTGTAAGGCCTCCCCAGACAGCCATTTTGCTTTTTTACATTTCTTTTCCATGGGGATGGTCTTCATCCCTGTCTCCTGTACAATGTCACAAACCTCAGTCCATAGTTCATCAGGCACTCTATCTATCAGATCTAGACCCTTAAATCTATTTCTCACTTCCACTGTATAATCACAAGGGATTTGATTTAGGTCATACCTGAATGGTCTAGCAGTTTTCCCTACTTTCTTCAATTTAAGTCTGAATTTGGTAATAAGGAGTTCATGATCTGAGCCATAGTCAGCTCCTGGTCTTGTTTTTGTTGACTGTATAGAGCTTCTCCATCTTTGGCTGCAAAGAATATAATCAATCTGATTTTGGTACTGACCATCTGGTGATGTCCATGTGTAGAGTCTTCTCTTGTGTTGTTGGAAGAGGGTGTTTTCTATGACCAGTGTGTTCTCTTGGCAAAACTCTATTAGTCTTTGCCCTGCTTCATTCCGTATTCCAAGGCCAAATTTGCCTGTTATTCCAGTTGTTTCTTGACTTCCTACTTTTGCATTCCAATCCCCTATAATGAAAAGGACATCTTTTTTGGGTGTTAGTTCTAAAAGATCTTGGACGTCTTCCTAAAACCGTTCAACTTCAGTTTCTTCAGCATTACTAGTTGGGGCATAGACTTGGATAACTGTGATATTGAATGGGAGAAGGGAATGGCAAGCCGCTTCAGTATTCTTGCCTTGAGAACCCCATGAACAGTAGGAAAAGGCAAAATGATAGGATACCAAAAGAGGAACTCCCCAGGTCATTAGGTGCCCAATATGCTACTGGAGATCAGTGGAGAAATAATTCCAGAAAGAATAAAGTGATGGAGCCAAAGCAAAAACAATACTCAGCTGTGGATGTGACTGGTGATAGAAGCAAGATCCAACGCTGTAAAGAGCAATATTGCATAGGAACATGGAATGTCAGGTCCATAAATCAAGGCAAATTGGAAGTGGTCAAACAAGAGATGGCAAGGGTGAATGTCGACATTCTAGGAATCAGCGAAATAAAATGGACTGGAATGGGTGAATTTAACTCAGATGACTGTTACATCTACTACTGTGGGCAGGAATCCCTCAGAAGAAATGGAGTAGCTATCATGGTCAACAAAAGAGTCCAAAATGCAGTACTTGGATGCAATCTCAAAAACGACAGAATGATCTCTGTTCGTCTCCAAGGCAAACCATTCAATATCACATCTGCACAAGACTACTGAAAAAAACATAGCTTTGACTATACAGACCTTTGTTGGCAAAGTGAAAAAAATAGAAGCACTAAAATAAACAGGATATACGTTCAGCAAAGTAAACCCAAACTTCAGTTACATCCTACAGATAGCTAATTCTGCCTTCAACAGCCTTGACATGGAAACACTGTGATAGATGTGAACAATTTAATGAGTGGTAACACACAGCTCTCACCTTCAGAAATTTCATATTCTGAAAGGGCAGAGAGGAACACACAGTGAAACCTGTCATTAGAGATTCTAAGAAAGTGATAACGTGAGCACATCTTCACTTTCATTAGTTGTAGCTCCAGTCTCTGCTGCTCCCATGTCTAGGACACTAGATGGCTGCAGTGATTGTGTGTGAGCAAAGTCAGGGCTCCTAAGGACCCTAGGCAACCCCACAGCCCTTCAGAGGTAGGACCATCCTGGACAGTGGACACTGTGATGGGGCTTCCTGACCCCCAGAAGCCTAGGTGACAATGAACGAGTGACTGAGTGCATGGAGACCAGAGAGAATGGCTTGGCAAGCCTAACCAGGGGTATATAATCTGGGAGGAAGCTGACTTGTGGGAGTAATGAACAGGCACTTCTCAGGACTTCTTTGGGAAGCCCAGCTGAGCAAGGTTCCTCTGTTTTGGAGTGCATCACTGTCATCCTCACAGAGGCCAACTAACTCTCAGGGGCTGCTCCCAGCCAAATATGAATCCCAGCAGAGAGATTCCAGCAGGTGGTTCCTGGGAGAGTCTCAGCGGGAAACTGGCCTGAGGACTGGCAATGGCCTCACCAAACATCCTTACACCTGTGCTGTGGTCTGGACTTCGCCCGTCCAGATGGGCATCACTGCGATTAGCTGCACCTTCCTCTGGTTTGTTCACTACTTCCCCAGGAGCATCTCCCCTGATCACCCTCCTCACATCCAGCATCTCACCTTGGAATCTGCTTGTCAGGTACCACGATCAACACAAGATTCTTTATCTTCACTTGCACTTTAGGCTGATGTGGCCCTGGAAGAATTGACTCTCACTGCTGGGGGCAAACAGAAGAGGAAACTGACCGCTTGCATATCTGAGGATACCTGTAAACCAGGCAGAAGATCAAACAGGACAGACGCCCACAAAAGGCAATAGAACTTCCTGAAGGGATGTATCTTGAATGATAAATTTAAAACTTCACTATATGATGAAAGTTCTTGAGATCTAAGCATTCTGTTTTTTTTAAATTATGTGTGTGCTCAGTGCTAAATCATGTCTGACTCCTTGTGATCCCATGGACTATAGGCTCCTCTGCCCATGGGATTTCCCAGGCAAGAATACTAGAGTGGGTTATCATTTCCTCCTCCAAGGGATCTTCTCAATCCAGGGATAGAGTCTCTTGTGTTGCCTGATTTGGGAGGTGGATTCTTTACCACTTGAACCATTTGGGAAGCCCTTTTTAAATCATAATGAACTTTAAATTTAATATGTCAAGTTCAGTAGATATGGTTTATTCAATGGTTACTATTTTCATGCAAATTAATGTTCTGGAAGATCAAAAATAAGACATATTTCTAAGCCCAGGGCAAAACTGAAAGAAAAACAGTGAAGATAAGATAATAAATTCAGAATATCTTACATATGCATAATTAGATATCCAGAGTTGTAAAAGGGGTTGACAGAGGAGGGAATACTTAAACCAATAAAATACAATTTTCCTGAGCTAAGGAAGGATATACAATTTTAGATTCAAAGAGTCCAGGCCCTGGGGTAGATTGATTAGAAGAGAAATACACAGCGGCATACCATGGACAATTCCTAAATGTCCCCAGGTTTCTATTTTCAGAGAGAAGGATAAAATTCTACAGATAATCTTAGAAAGAACATGCTATCTATTAAGGAAGTAAATTAGACTTGTATCAGTGTTCTTATCAGAAATATTGCAATGACATCATTGGAATATTAAGAATAAAGGACTAAAATTAATAAAATGACATGCAGAAGCAAGATATCTTCCCTGTTGGAATGAGATATTGGCAGATATGCAGGGATTCAGAGTGTATATCGTCCATATAACATGTAAGGCAGCTTTTATTGAATTCTGTGTAACTACGATTTTGCTAGGATTTCATGTGCATCATTTCATTTTGTGTTTACAATCCTGTGAGATCAATGGACTTATTGTTTTTATATAAAGATCAATGACTCAAAGAGGTTAACAAATTTGGGCAAAGCACAGAACTGGTATGCTATGTTTGGATGAAAATTAGGTGGTTCTGATCCTATTTACTTTTCAAAAACATATTTTTTTTTCCCAGATAGCTATCGCAGGAACCAAAAGTGTTAGTTTTATATTTATTATACTATTTTTTGCTAAGATTAGAAAAAAAATGTAAGAAAGAGGGAGTCCTGATAGCCTGATAGCCTCCAGCAGATTGCAGTTTGCAAAAATCTGTTTCTAATTATAAGATCTGTATATGTATGTGCATCTTTAACATACATATTTAAGGTCATTATGTAAAGTAAATGCCTAAACTCACAGTATTGTAAGTTTAGTGTGTTTATACTCATGTCTTTATTTTTGTCAAGTTGCTGGGACTCTTTATGTAAAAAGGGGCTTCCCCGTGGCTCAGATGGTAAAGAATCTGCCTGCAATGCAGGAGACCTGGGCTGAATCTCTAGGTTGGGAAGATCCCCTGGGTGAGGAAATGGCTACCCACTCCAGTATTCTCGCCTGGAGAATGCCATGGACAGAGGAGCCTGGTGGGCTACAGGCCACGGTATCACAAAGAGTCAGACACGACTGACCGATTAACACTTTCACTTTCCTTATATAAAAAAGGGGAACATAGCAAGCCACTCCAGTACTCTTGCCTAGAAAATCCCATGGACGGAGGAGCCTGGTAGGCTGCAGTCCATGGGGTTGCTACGAGTCAGGCACGACTGAGCAACTTCACTTTCACTTTTCACTTTCACACATTGGAGAAGGAAATGGCAACCCACTCCAGTGTTCTTGCCTGGAGAATCCCAGGGACGGGAAAGCCTGGTGGGCTGCCATCTGTGGGGTTGCACAGAGTTGGACACGACTGAAGTGACTTAGCAGTAGCAGCAGTGATTTTACAGATTTTGAAATGCCAAGGCAGACTTCCTAGCGAACAGGAGACATTACTGAGGTGTAACTTTTGTCTGCAATGATCTCACTAGTTAGTTTATTTCATCATGTGATGGTGTATCAGCTTTTGAAGGACATATAATAACAATGGTATCACATTACTTAAGTGAAATGTAATAATAGAAAGCACTGTATAATATTAAATAGCTCCCAGAAGCCTGGAAGAGTTAATATACTTCTGACACTTAAGGACTCATTGTCAAGGAGACATCAGACTCTGGTGAGGGGGACTAAGACCCAGCATTTCTTTCTGAGCATGCTCATAACCAAACAACAGCCAAACTATTGGTAGCCAAAGTTCTAGTTTTCATTTCATACAACCCCTGCTTCTCTGACTGTTTGCTGAGGTCTGTCCCGTGTACAGTGAGGTCTGCATTGTGAAGGATGAACTGATGTGATAGATTTCAGGATGGCTGGGAATCAGAAATTTGTATTATTTTTTTCTATCAAATGTAGAAAAAAAAAGCACATCATAAGAATTCTAAGAAAGTGTTATTTTTTTGATAAGAGTTGCATAAAAAACTATTGATGCAAATCCCCAAATTATTTTGGCAGAGAAAAAGAAATATATTATATAAAAAGTATAGCCTCATATTATCAGTGAACACTAAAGAGAAAGAAATCTATAAGGGAAAAAATGAGAATCACACATCACAGCTTTAAAGTCAAATGAATATACTTGTAGTTCATGTTTAAATTTATAAGGGAAAGAAAATTATTTCTAATGAGATCACTGAAAGACATATGTTAGGTGCTAAACTTTTTTTCACACTAATTGCTAAATTAATGTGATAAAATTGTTCACAGTATTGCTAGCTTCTTGTTTGTCTGCCTTAAATGATTTTTTTATTAGCTTTGATTATGGGCTACTGTAAATATGATACTGAAAGACTGTTCTAGTCAGTTATATGCTGAGTGGTTTTTATTATACTCTAGTTGAAATGCTGGCAATGTACCTTTGTTTAAAAGAGATGTAACTTTTATTTGACTTTACTGCTTGGACCCTATGACTTGGCTATAGCCCAAAGCAGTAGATAAACAGTTTTATTAGGCACTAAAAATTATTATAATGACTGTGACCTGCCACCTGTTTAACTGGGACTAAAAGTTCAGTAAATCTTCCTCACCTCTGACACCACCTGCTTCTCACCGTGCACTAGGTGATGAACTCTTCCAGAGGTGACTCAGTGAAAACACAGAATTAAAATGATTACGGTGTGGTCATCAATCAGTGCAATACGCTTTATTGCCTGTGGTTTTTAGAAGGGAGCCGAACACCACAGTGGCTAACTATGAACTCAGCACTCAAAGGTTTTATTTCTGCTGCTGTGTAGCGAAGACCCAACAGCAAATTGAGGCAGAACGTAAGAAAACACATTCTTATCAAAATGAAGAACAGTAGAAGAACTACTCAAATCTGGTATTCATTGTTGCCCCAACACACATCCACACACACACATGCACACACACATCCACACACACACATGTGCAAACACATACACACATGCACCTGCACGTCCACACGCACATGTACACACAGACACATCCACACACATACATGAGCAGCATCTGTAGCAGGCAGTTCTGTCCCAGGTCTGCAGGCTCCCTCTGTGATCCTGCGCTGAGGCCACTGCAGCCCTCCTGCTTGAAGCACTTGATGATTAAGGGGTTTCCAGATGGGGGAACATTACATGCTGACACTATCTGACAAAAGTGCTGAGAAAACCTTATAAGGTGCTCATATCACAACTAAAAGATCCTACATGGTGCAACTAAGACTGAGAAGTACGTAAGTAAATAAATAAACTAAAAAAAAATGTTATCATTGTAAGGAATGCCATAGGAGACAGGGTGAAAACATCTTTAAAGTATATATACATTTTTTTCATGAAACATCATTCTTTAATAAGAAAATTTAATTTTCAGTTCTGTGTATATTAAAAAGAGAGAATGTGATATTCCTGTTGTTTATCATGAAAAAAATCATTGGTTTCTATTTTGAATATGATCACTGTATTTTTAGTAATCCTTGAATTCAAATAGCTTGAATCTCCTACAAGGAGCCTGTAAAGGCAAATGTAAACGTGCAAACTGGTCAAAGAAGTAAAAACAGGAGAGACATTAAACTCAGGTATGATTTGGGATCAGTTCTCTGACTGTATTAAATATATTAGTTGCCGTAAGTATTAACTGTTTTTGATAATATAGTCTGTGCTGAATTTATTGATAATTTTAAGGTCAAAGCTGCTGCTGCTGCTAAGTCACATCAGTCATGTCCGACTCTGTGTGACCCCATAGATGGCAGCCCACCAGGCTCTCCCATCCCTGGGATTCTCCAGGCAAGAACACTGGAGTGGGTTGCCATTTCCTTCTCCAGTGTATGAAAGTGAAAAGTGAAAGTGAAGTCGCTCAGTCCTGTCCGACTCTTCGCTACCCCATGGACTGCAGCCCACAGGCTCCTCCGCCCATGGGATTTCCCAGGCAGGAGTACTGGAGTGGGGTGCCATTGCCTTCTCTGAGGTCAAAGCTAGAATTTATTTAATTTTCTTAAGGTTTTTAATTGGAGGATAATTGCTTCACAATGTTGTGTCAGTTTCTGCTGTACAGCAAAGTGAATCAGCCCTATGTCTACATATATTCTCTTTTTCTGATTTCCTTCCCATTTAGGTCACTGCAGAGCACTGAATAGAGTTCCCTGTGCTACATAGTAGATTCCCATTAATTATCTATTTTATGCAGATAGATAATTTATATAGAATCCGCCTGCAATGTGGGAGACCTGGGTTCGATCCATGGGTTGGGAAGATCCTCTGGAGAAGGGAATGGCTACCCACTGCAGCATTCCAGCCTGGAGAATTCCATGAACAGAGGTGCTTACTGGACTATGTCAATTCCAATCCCCCCAATTAATCCCTCAGTCTGTGCAGTCTATGTTGAATTTAATTACTCAACTTTTCTAATAATGTTCAATAACAACTTACTTATTGTACAATGTACATCATACTATGCAATCGTTGCAGGATACAGGCATTCTACCCTCCTACCCCAGAGACATTTTCTGCTTCAGAAGAAAATATAAATAAATTTAAATTTGAGTTATCCATGTGTCAGATTTTGGGTAACTTAGTATTTATTTATTAAACCTATCTGAATTATGCCATATGAGAGAAATCACCTTAAGAAAATGGACAGAAGTGAGGAATGATTGCCTTAATGACCTTAAGGAAGACTTAATAGAGACAGTAATATTTCAGCTAAGCCTTTTGTGGTTGATAGAAATCCTGCCATGAACATATAACCTTCAGCACATGGTAGGGTCCAAGATAGATACAGGAAACTCAGGATAATAAAACCAATAACATGACAGAATATTACATTAATGTTATAACATCACTGATGATTTTGCAAAGCAGGTTTGAGGACAGTGTTCAGGACAGACATGAAGGTTGGATGGGACTGTGGTGTGAACGAAAGGAGAAGGCATGGAAGCAGTGAACACAGCCTGACTTCGAGGAAAAGACCACTCAGAGAGGAGCATGGGGTGAGAAAATCGAAGTTCAAGGACTGAGCCTGTTTCTTTTGTTTGTCTCAGGGCAGAGAGACAAGGTTATAAGTCAACAGGAGAGGAGATTGGTGATATAGGCATAGGGGGTCAGGCGGGTGGTTATGTGACCACAGCCTCTAGCCCACAATAGCTCCTTGGCCATGTCTCAGCATGGATTAATGAACTGGACTTATGGAATTAGGGCACAAAAGGAGAGCTGGCCTTGGGTTGGGCACAGATGCAGAATCTGTAATTTAATGTTGTCTTTTATAGTTGCTTTTCATTTGCTTCATTAGAATACAAACAGAACTGATTTTGTGTTCAAATACTGTCCAAAGATTGTATCACTGATTCAATGAACATGAATCTGAGCAAACTCTGGGAGACAGTGAAGGACAGGGAGGTGTGGCATGTTGCAGTCCATGGGGTCACAAAAAGTCAGACATGACTTGGCAACAGAAAACAAGGTTTGCCCACTCGTGAATTACAGTTGAGTATTTCTGCCAACTGGTATTTCAGTTACCACGTGATGTGTCCACCAGAGAAGTGGTCTACAGCGTTTTATATACTTGCATAAATATGGTACACATCGTGAGTCTCTCTGAGTTCTTCTTTAAACTGGCTCTTCTTATTTCCTCATAAATTACTGTTATTCTTTCTAGTTTCTATGGTTTCTGTGAAACATACCTCCAACTCTTTTTTCAAAGCAGTGAGGAAGATAAATGGTACCATTTTCTGCCATAATCAAAACTGAAAGCGGTGAGAATGGAAGCCAGCCTCAGCTTGTTCCCTGCTGTTCCGATCTCTACCCTGTTGGGTACCCTGATAAATAATCCTCTCTGTAATTGTCAACTGCAGCATCTCTCACCCAAGACACATCACATTAGCCACTTACTATATTGCATCCTGCAGAGCTGGGAAATTTCCCTGTCCCCTGTGCATCTCATGTATTGGCAGGCCTTTTTCCTTTCTCCTCTCCTGTAAGATTTCAAAGGAGCAGATGCTTTGTTATTTTCCAAGGGGTCTGTTAGCTAAATTGGCTTTTAGACATGTTTAGGGCACAGGGGATCTTGGTATTCACGGACTGTCTGTGTCGCTTTGCAGGAGGCTTCAAAGATTTAGATGACCTGCTTGATCCCAACCATGGCAGTGCCCATCTACTGTGTATGCAGAGAAACACATATACACACAGATACATACACACACACAGATATACACATACATACACACACAGATATGTACACACACACACACACACATAAACACACACATGACAGGGACAGAGCTGGAGTCAGGCAAGTGGATTTAAAAAAACCCTAATTTTCTTTTGCTTCTCATATTATTCCTTCCCCTACATTTATTCCAGCAAGTTGTTTGCGTTTCTCCTGTGGGCATGTTATTTTATTTCAATGAAGATCTTGGATTTTTGATGAACTATTTATCCATCATTTCTTTGGTTTTAACTTCTCACCACGAGTAATTGAGATGTTCAAACAAGAGACAGATAAGATTTAGTATAAGCAAAATTACTTCTGTTTTGAATTATTTGGGGGAAATAATAAATTAAGATATAAAGCAGTATTGTTGGATCACCGAATGGCCTGGGGACATCTCCTATGGTTATAAAGTTGTTAAAGTAGTGGCCTAGGTTCCTGGACATCCAAGCTTCTGGGTTCTGCCCATTCGTTTGTGTCCCTTCACGTCACTTGTCTGGGCCCTAACAGAATTTGCCGTTGGCCCTGAATGCTAGGGGCAGGGAGTTCTTGCCAGATCCTGTTACACAACCTCATCATCGAGATTAAAGCGTCTGCCTGCAATGTGGGAGACCTGGGTTTGATCCCTGGGTCAGGAAGATCCCCTGGAGAAGGCAATGGCACCCTACTCCAGTATTCTTGCCTGGAGAATCCCATGGACGGAGGAGCCTGGTAGGCTACAGTCCACGGGGTCACAAAGAGTCAGACGTGACTGAGTGACTTCACTTTCACTCATCATCTCAGAGAGACATGTCCTCACCATTTTGTTGTTGTTATTGTTGTTCAGTTGCTCAGTTGTATCTGACTCTTTTGTGACCCCATGAACTGCAGCCCACCAGGCTTCTCTGTCTGTGGGATTCTCCAGGCAAGTATATTGGAGTGGATTGCCATGCTCTTCTCCAGGGGATCTTCCCAACCCAGGGATCAAACCTGCATCTCCTCTGTCTCCTGCATTGGCAGGCAGGTTCTTTACCACTAGCGCCACCTGGGAAGCCCCACTCAACACTTTAGGTGTTTTCAAATATCAGCTGCGAGAGGCTCTGACCTTGTGTCACCTGTGATCACATTACCATAAATTACCTGACCTCGTTTTATCTCTGAATAGGAAGAGAGAACAGATGTTCACCAGGTAAACACAGAAAGCTAGCATTTCAGTATAAAAAACACATTCAAAAGCAAACTCTCCATTGCTATCATTTGTCCCATGCTAGAATTTTTCAGGGAGAAATGAGTCATGTAGAACAGTTTTTGGAAAGAGATTCCAAACAACAGTTGGAGGGAAGACCTAAGTGGGGTCGGAAGAGAGAGCCAGCAACTTGTCCATGACGCTGGTTATATTGACTAAGAGGGTATCGGGAGGTGGTCCTGAATTTGAAGAGATGAGTCCTGAGGGGAAGGAGGCAGACAACACTGTGCGGGGCATGCTGAGTGGCCTCTACGTGGCCCAAAGTCTGACCCCAGAGTAGAGAGCAGGAGCCACGGACCCTGCTGGAGCCCCAGGAGCCCCGGCTGCTCCACCACCACGGCTTTGTGCCCATGACCATCCTCACTGAGGTCGTGGCTTATGCTCATACCGAGGCCACCATCTCCTGAAATACTCAGGACAGTCCCTACCTAACACAGAAAAGATGACAGGATTCATCCAAGTTTCACGGGCCTGAGGTTGCAAAGTGACGATGTGAGAAGATGCAAGGGCA
Organism: Ovis canadensis; assembly: GCF_042477335.2. Lineage (NCBI taxonomy): Eukaryota > Metazoa > Chordata > Mammalia > Artiodactyla > Bovidae > Ovis > Ovis canadensis. The sequence continues at coordinate 43,856,898 of NC_091253.1, read as the reverse complement.
GACAGATGTTTTCCCAGGCTGTTGTCTTTTTGGCTTGAACCACACAGCCCAGGGAGTCTCATCCATTTGGGAGGAGCTGGACACCATCAGAACAAAGGGTGATATCAAGTCCTTATGTCTTCAAAGCTTGTCTCCCAAAAAATGCTCATCTCTTACATAGCAACACGACATCTGGACATCTGTAACTCAAACTTTCCTGCAGGGTGCAATCACAGAGAAGTCAGGATGTGAAAACAAGAAAGCCCACTTGTCTGGAGAAGAGGTAGAGAAGCTTTGCGGCGAGAACAGGAGTGAATCAGAGAGAGAGAAAAAACAGGAGCTCAGCCTAGAGGCCCCCACCCCCAGCATCAGTGCCTTTGGTGTAGGACAGAGTGGTAGGCACAGGAATCCTCAGAATCTGAGACAAGAGCAGGGAGGGGCCTGATAGGGGGCAGGACCTCTTCCAGCCGCAACACAAGTACAAGCCAGTTAGAGGCATGCTGATGCGGACACTATTTGGAAGGAGCTGCTGAACACCTGGGATGCTGAGGCCAGTGCCGTGAGTCTGAAACCTCAAGGACTGCAGATTTCCAGACTGGGTCCCAGTAAATGCTGATAACTGAGCTAGAACAGTGCTCCAGCTAGAATATTTGCTCATTAAAAACAGTAGTGCCCAAAATGTTAGAAGGTAGAACAAACCATTCTCAGTGTTAGTAAATGTTATCATTTTTTAATTAGAAGTGAATATGTGTTTACTATACAAAAACAAAGTATGTGTGGGAACATATGGTTTTATACACTGGGAATTATAAATTGTTTCTATTTTTCACATTGGAGTGACTGAGATTACACTGTTTAGGAATTAAAATTATAATTCACATCAGCTAGTTTGGAAAAATCCAGTAAAATGTATAAACGACTAAATGGAATGAATTCAAAAATCCTAGTTTTAGAGATTAAAATACTAATGTGTTTATATATGTTTCCAGGATTTTTTCTGAATATATTTTCATAAACTAAAACTAAAATTGAGACTAAGATTGCATTCTTAGGTTGCGATGTAAAGATATTTATGTAGTAAGACTTTGTAAATGTATATTAACGGCACTGGATACATTTTTGTTTTGGTATGGCCCACCAGCTAAGAAGGTTTTTTAACGTTTAAAATTCACTGAAAAAAATCAAAAGAAGAATATATTTCATGGTACACAAAAGTTGCATGAAATCCAAATTTTAGGGACCACAAATGATGTGTTTTATTAGAACACGACCAGGCTCATTCATTTGCATATTGTCAGTGTCATACAGCAACAGAGTCACAAGTTGTAACAGAAACAGCCCACAAGCCCTAAACATTTACTAACGACTCATTGCAGATTCCTTTGGTTGACTTTCTGTAAGCCTCTTTGATTTGAGAAAATCCTGGGCGCTCTGAGTCATTTTCTCCTCCTCAGTAGCCTGATGAGTAAGTGTCCACACATTTTAGTAATTTTGACCTTATTCTTACTTCCAATAGAGAAGCCACAAGCATTCAACTCTCCAAACAAGAACACGCATGCATGGCTGCCACGCTGTTTGGTGGTAATTAAAGCTCACAGCTGGAGGATGAGCTGCTCAGCCATTCATCTGGAATGGCCCCCTCAAAGAATGGAAATGAAACTTCACCTCTGATGTCAAGTCTAGGGGAGCTCATGACAAATGGCAGCCTTCAGCAGCATAGATTTTTGGGTCCAGTGGAATCAAGGAAATTTAGAACATAGCATTTTTTTTCTTCTAATTTCTGTCTGTTATTTTCAGGGGAATTAAAATGATACCAGAAGGGTACAGTCTGAGGAGATGTACATAAGACCACATCCCATCTGTAGGGACAGAGATGTCTGCTGGAAATAAACCCTGAACTTTGACCAGAGAACAGAGGGCTTAAGGGGTGAAGTATCGCCTCATAAAGCTTTCCATCATTTGTGTATTTTTGACACAGCAAAATGTGTGTCAAAATCAAGCAATTATATTTTCCATTTTATTTTCATATGCCTTTCAATTTGTAGAAACTTCACCATGTATTTTAATACTTGTTTAGGAAATCTTGGTTTTCATTCTTATTCTCATCAGAGGAGGTTTTTTTTCTCGTTTCCCAGAAATGTTTATGTGGGAATTTAAGAGGTCATTTAATACCTTAAAAGGAGTCAATCATTGATAATATAAATTAATATAATAGGTTAGCTTTGGATATCTTGCAGCCATTGAATTTTTTTTAGAGAACAGAATTAGTGATTTAAAAATATGAGGGGAAAATACAAAGGGACAAAGAGAATTAAAGAGATCAATTAATACCTTTAATTACTGTTACTAATATTGGTCCTGCTTTGTAAAGGTGACTGAAGTTGTGAGCAGTCCAGATGAGTGATATATAATTAGTGCAAATTTAGTGAGTTTTTTTTTTCTTCCTGTCACTTCTAGCTGACACCTGCTAACCATTTTCAGGACTCTGTAGCCATCCCCAGGTTCACTGATCTTTTCCATAACTCTCTTGTAGAAATCAATGAAAAGTTCCCCTCAAGCAAAGTCAGCCTCAATGAGGAAATCACAGTCTACTCACTGACTAGATTATGGCTTTCAGTTTTAAGTGAGCTCTTCCATTTTCATACTGTCAGATAAATTGATTGAATTTATGGACTGGTCTAGTGCATTAGTCTGGGATTTCTATATGAGACTTTTAAATTATATCCTATTTTACTGGGCACTAGATATAAAATTGTGGAAAAGACATGGCCGCTGCCTAGCAGGAGAGAGACAGACATAAACACAGATGATTTTAATAGAGCATTTTTAGATTTTGTGACAGAGCTAACTAAAGATTCTATAAAAGCCTCAAGGATGCATAAGCTTTAATATGTATAATTCATCATTTTTAAATTTTGCACAGATATATTAAAAAAAAACTTGATAATATTTTTAAACAAAACTACTTATTTGCCTAATGTTAGTGGGATGTTTAGGCGTAACCATAAGCCCAAGGATGTCCAAGTAACACAAGCCACTTTAAAAAGGGCTTCAAATCACCTCTAGCTTGGCAGCCAAAAAGTGTTCCCTGCGAGTCAGACATGACTGAAGCAACTTAGCAGCAGCAGAGAAATCTGAATCCTAATGCTTCCTTTTCTACCGCACAGAACAATGGTATTTTCAGGACTTTTTTAGGTTACCTTCTCTATTTTGCTAAACTCGTTGTTTTACTTCATGTGTTTCTTTGCACCAACTTGCCACTTCACATGCACTCTAGATTTTCATGGCTACTGATGCTCTATGCACAAACTTCGTATCTCGGAACCACACTGGCTGGGCCAGCATTAGTGAAGTTCTCATGAAAGTAAGGGTAGATTCCCAAGTGGCTCAGTGGTAAAGAATCCACCTGCCAACGCAGGAGACCCGAGTTTGATCCCTGGGGTGGGAAGATCCCCTGGAGGAGGAAATGGCAACCCACTCCATTATTCTTGCCTGGAGAATTTCATGGACAGAGGAGCCTGGCGAACTACAGTCCATGGGATCACAAAAGAGTTGGGCATGACTGACCACACATGCACACGTAAAAGTAAGAATATGGAGTATAAATGCACTTGAATAAGAGCAGCAAGATAATATAAAATACATTTGCAACTACAGAAGAAGCAGAGGCACATGGGGATTGAGGCAACAATTTAGAAAGTGATCTGGGGTGAAGGTTATCCACAATCCAAGCTAATTTTCCTATTTTGAAAATAGAGCAAAGGCAAACAGGAGAGATGATGGGCATGAAGGGTGTTATCTGTAGAGGACAGCAGTAGTGGTGGAATGTTTTTGTGTAATTTCCCTGAATCTCTAATTCAGTAACAAAAAAATTAGATATCCTCCCAGACCCCAAAGTACAAGTGGGTGGAGAAAATCCTTAAGAGCTGCAGGCTATCAGCATCTATGTAGAAAGAATCACAAGGAATAAATAAGGTAAGTCATGCACCTAGAACAAGATAGCCCTCAGTAAAATGGGGCAAGGGTAGCAGCTGAAAATGGGTTGACTATTGCTCAGTCTTAGAGTTGAGACCTATGGTCCGAAGTACCAAGGATTGAGGCACCTGAAGTCTCAAATTTCTGTGATTTCTGTAAACTCATCAGTCAAGGCTGGTCACCTTCAAGACCCACACTGAGGGGCAGGACTCAAGGTGGAAACAAAATTGAGCAAACCAGGATATCAAAGCAAAGGGAAGCAAAATCCCGGCCAAAACTAATGGAAGAAACAGGACTAGGGAACCTTGAAAACCAACAAACAAGAGAACAACAGCAGTGACTTCCCTGATGGTCCAGTTTTTAAGACTTTACCTTCCAGTGCAGGGGGTATAGGTTCAATCCCTAGTTGAGGAGCAAAGACCCCACATGCCTCACGGCCAGAAAGCTGAAACATAAAGCAGAAGCAATATTGTAACAAATTCCATAAAAACTTAAAAAAAAAGGTCCACATTAAAAAAAAAATCTTAACAGTAGAGAGTACTCACAGAGTAAAAAAGTTATAACGTATGGCCCCAGGTTGACTTCAGAAAAACTGATTTTGCAAAAAGTGTCAAGCCTCAAAAAGTGTCAGCTTCTGATTCCACACAGTGATTAGGAGTGACAGAGAAGCAGCACAGTACCCCAGCGACAATGAGAGGATGCCAGGAAGACATTCCAGTAAAACAGATTACATGTCACCTACTGCTTCCAAATGTGATAGAGCACTCTTAGAAAATGACGGACGAAATTAAAATGACAGCAAAATAGAAAAACTCAGGAATAACATAAAATATGTCGGACAGAATTGGAAATAAAAAACAAAGACGAAGAAAAAAAAATTAAAAGGAACACAAAAAACCAAATAAACAGAATGGAAAAATGGCTAAAAGGGAAGATAAAATGAATACAGGGTCAACTGTAAACCTTTCTAAGAAGAGAGATTAAGAGACAACCAGTTCTGAAGATTATGGAATAATGCACTAAACGATTTGACAAAATGTATGAAATATTGATTTTGAGGCGTTAGACAAAAGATAGTGCACCACTGTATCCCCAGGGAAAGGAAAGAGACAAGGTCAGTTCAGCAGTAGCTCCAAGTTCAGGTTTCATCTGCAGGATGGGGAGGAGGGCTCCTGAGGGAGATTTCTGACCTTGCTAACCTCAGAGGCACAGCTCTAATTTCAGGGAGGGCGGGTCACCTGGGACAGAGGGTGGGGCTTCACAGGGGCACAGAGACCCAGAGATCTGCAGAGGGGTTCCCACAGTTCTTCAGTTGAGAATTGATCTGTGTTTGCATGAGAGGAAATTGGTTGAGGCTGGGGAAAGAACCACCACCAACTGGTGGAGAGACAACGTCTAGAGTCCTCACAGTGCAGAGTGGATAAACCTTCTAAGGCTATGTTACCTGGGTGAACATGACCAATCTTGAAAACAAACCTAAAAAGAGATCCAATCAATTCAAACTGACTTAACTACTTGCCCAAGCCTGGAGTGCTGCAATCCATGGGGTCACAAAGAGTCAGACATGACTGAGCACGCACCAATCACCAGTGGAAGATATAAAGACAAACTTCTAAATAAGAAAAGTATAGTGTCTGAAATTAAAAAAAAAAAAAAAACCCTTGGGTGAGATTAATGGAAGATTTGTTGATGCAAAACTAAAGAGCAAAATACTTGAATTCATAGCAATAGACATTATCAAAGTTTTCCCTTTCCCAAAAAAGAATTTAAAAATTGAACAGAGTGGTACAGATCTGTGAGACAGTATTAGGTAGTCACACATGGGCAGAGTTGGTTTTCCAGAGACAGGATATATATCCAACAAATTTGATGAACAAGAGTAGAATAAACATAAACAAAACTATACAAAAGCAGGATGAAATTACTGAAAACTTGTGAGAGGCAGCCATAAAGAAAACCAGAGGGAAAAATACTCATTAAATACAGAAGGATAAGGATAGTAGATGATTTCTGTTAAGAAAAACTGTAAGAACAAAATAAAGATATATTTTGAATTTACTGGAAAAAAAAAAAACTAAAATTCTCTATTCACCAAAGATGATTTTCAAAGGAAAGGCAAAATAAAACATTTTTAGACATACAAAAGCTGGGAGATTTTGTCATCAGGAGACCTACACTGAAAGGCATATTCAGGAAGTCTTTCAGGCTGAAGCAAAATTATATAAGAAGGCAATTAAAATCTTCACGAAGGAATGAAATTGGATAAAGTATAACTAAGTTTAATGACTTTCCTCACTTATTAATCTTGAAACATATTTATTAACTTTTTATATTAAGAAAACACTCAGTGTAGCATGGGGCTTACAGAATACGTAGAAGTAAACTATCTAAGACAGTAGCACAGAGAGTGGGATGGATGGATTGAAGCATATTGTTGTAAACTTCTTATATAATATGTGAAGTAGTATAAGATTAATTAGTTAAAGATGGGTTATATTAAACGTGTAGATCAACCAATAAAAGAGAGGAAAAGAAAAACTGATAAAACTGATAGTAAAGAGAAACTAGAAACAGTTTAAAAAAAGCTTAATCTAAGAGATAATAGATACAGAAGGGGAAAAAAGGGGGAAAGTACATGTAAGACAACTAGAAAAGAATATTGAGATGGTAGATTTGCACTTATTATCAATACTCACATTAACTATAGTTTAAGTGGTGAAAGTAGAAACCAGAGGTTGTTGGATTGGCTGGAATGAAGCTCTAAACAATTCTGTGAAACAGAAATCTAAATAGTGATTCAAAAATAGATGGAAAGTGGAAGACTAAAAGTACATGAAAAAGAGACCCTATGCAAAGACTAAGCCAAAAATATAAATAGATAAAATAGTTGAATGGCTTATATGACCACAAGGAAAATTAGACTTCAGGGAACTGAATATTAAAATGGATAAAAGAAAGTCATTCTGTAATAATGAAAGGATTAACTGGCTGAGAGGATGAGAAGATGTGACCATCCTAAATTGTAGTCACTTTTTAAGCTTGAAGGAGTTTACACAAAATCAGGAAATGTGAAGAGAGAAAAGTCCTCAGATACATTTGGAGTTTTCAACATTCTCCTCTCAGTAATTGATAGAATGAGTTGTATTTCTATATATTAGCAATAAACAATAGGATGTACTTATTTAAATATTCAGTTTGCGATGCACTCACAAAAATATAAAAAAGTGAAATATTTAAATAAAAGGAACAAAAGGATAAATTGGGCTTCCTTAAAATTAAAAATCTTTTTATATTCAAAAGACACATCTAAGAAAATGACTTATTTCCTGGGCTATGCAGTTTGGTTTCCTTTGTAGTTATTGTACAGAGGATATATCTTTTTCTGTTTTCCCTTTCCAACAAATTATCCCAATTAAATTCCTTCCTCACTTTCACACCTTGAGTCTGCTGTTGTCTTTCTAGAGCTGGGTCGGCAGACTTTCTCTGTAAGGATCCAGAGTGAATATTTCAACCTTGTGAACTAAGTAGGCTTTGCTACTGCTGCTCAGCTTCCCTGGTGGCTCAGACAGTAAAACATCTGCCTGCAATGCAGGCAACACGGGTTAACTCCTGGGTCGGGAAGATCCCGTGGAGAAGAGAGTGGTGACCCACTTCAGTATTTTTGCCTGGAGAAGCCCATGGACAGAGGGACCTGGTGAGCTAACAGTCCACAGGGTCGCAAAGAGTGGAACGTAACCGAGTGACTAACACTTTCTTTTTTCATTCAACTCTACCACTGCAGCACAAAAACCTCCTTGGATTACAGGTAAATGAATGGACTTGACAGTGTTTCAATAAAACTTTATTTACCCCAATCTGTCAGCAGGTCTGACTGGACCCACAGCTTCAGTTTGCCAGTCTGGGGCTAGACCAGTCCTGTCCAATAGAAAGAACACGTTGGCTGTAAAAGCACCCTGCGTGCATGCTTTTAAATCTCCTCCTTGCCACCTAAGCTTTAAAAGTGACATTACTTTTGATATATTTTATTCGATCTACATATAAAGATTTTAATATATAGTTGACACAAAGCATTATTAATAAGATATTTGACATCCTTGATTTCATACTAGAACATTCAAATTCCAGTGTATAATTTGTATTATGGCACATCTCAATTGAGCCCAGTGCAGTTCAGTTCAGTTCAGTCGTTCAGTCGTGTCTGACTCTTTGCAATCCCATGAATTGCAGCACGCCAGGCCTCCCCGTTCATCACCAACTCCTGGAGTTCACTCAAACTCCATCGAGTCAGTGATGCCATCCAGCCATCTCATCCTCTGTCGTCCCCTTCTCCTCCTGCCCTCAGTCCCTCCCAGCATCAGGGTCTTTTCCAATGAGTCAGCTCTTCGCATGAGGTGGCCAAAGTACTGGAGTTTCAGCTTCAGCAGACTTGAGTTGAGTTAATTGCCCAGTAGCCCCAGGGAGCTACCAGCTTCAGTTGAACAGCATCCCCTCCCTCCCCCGAAACAACAACAACAACAACAACAAAAAACCGAAGTTTTCCACCACTCAGAATGGAGGGTGCTGCTGAAAGAGACTTACACAGTTCCAGAGGAGAGGTGGGGAAAACTGTTTTATCTTTGGCTCATGTTTTTCTTTCCTGGGATTATTTGTTCACTATGTGTGTGCTCAGTTGCTCAGTTGTGTCTGACCCTCTGTGACCCCATGGACTGTAGCCCGCCAGGCTCTTCTGTCCATGGGATTCTCCAAGTAAGAACACTGGAGTGGGTTGCCATTTTCTCCTCCAGGGGATCTTCCCACCCCAGGGAATCAATTCTAGTCTCTTGTGTCTCCTGCATTGGCAGGCAGACTCTTTTCCATTAGTGCCCCCTGGGACATACGAAGAACATTAGTTTTATTGGTATAGTTTAGTTGTTGATTTTACAAATAATTTAGATTCCTTGTTAACCTTGTTTTCTGAAGGTCTCTTCTGCTTTCTGCTGACAGCTGAATCCATGAAGGTAAAGCCTTTCTCTCTTTTCTCTGCACTTCGAAATGTGAGTTACACATTTAGTCTATTTCAGTACCATTTTGGGGGGAAGTCCACAGAGATTTCAGTGTTCAGTAAGCTAAAAATGAGAAAATAATGGAGTGCTTATTTTTAAAATGCAAGTACAGTAATATATTTGTATATAGCAGAATTACATACAGATATATGTAAAGCAGCAACACAAAATAAAAATAATTTGAGTTTATGCTTTTTTTCTAATTAGGATTTGCAACATCTATTACTTGCAGTTGAGGAAACTTCATTCTGAAATTCCTGTGGTAATGAGGAGACTTAAGTAGCCTCTACGGGAAAAGGTTAATGAAACAGTTAATACAGGATAGAAAAGAGCAGAGATAAATTAAGTTGTATTCAAGAGCATTGTGTTTGGGGGAAATCGCCCTGTATTTTCACTAAGGATAGAGCTGAGAAGAATTAGCTTAAACTGTAATAGAAGCAATTTAGCCTAGACATTACAAAGAAACTTTTTTCAGCATGAGGGCTGCAAAAGGAAGTGTTACCAGGGGAGTCCCTGGCATTTCATTTTCTCAAATATGTATGTTTTAAAGGAAAGAGTAAACAGATAATAATTTGAGAGCATTACTGGGGAATAATTTTTCCCTAAAGTGCAAGGAGGTAATAGACAAACAATAGCTCTCTATTCCTCTCATACCTTTAATCTTCTGTTCATTTAGAGACATAAGCATTCTCTCAAATAAAAAGAAACACAGCGAGGTGCTGAAAAGCTACAAAAATGTGCTGAGATGTGAGGACAGAAGACTTGTGTGGTTATTATCACATTTAGGTTCTTGTATTTTATTTTAATATTTTAATAAGCACAGTGGTAAAGAATCTGCCTGCAATGCAGGAACATGAGTTCCCTGGGTTGGGAAGATCCCCTGGAGGAGGAAATGGCAACTCACTCCAGTATTCTTGCCTGGGAAATACCATGGACCGAGGAGCCTGGCAGGCTACAGGCTGTGGGGTTGCAAAGAGTCAGACATGACTCAGTGATCATAGCACACAGCACAATAAGAAGTATCCCCAAACTCTATTTTGTCATTATTTTTTTTTTCAACCTTGAAAGTCTACAAAGCTTCTTTTCAACTCCAAAGGTAATTTTATTTTTCTAAGTGTCCGTTTCTAGTGTTTATTCAAAAATTGAATGGGCCCCTCAGTTGATTCTTTTACCTTCCTTTATATGGTTTCCCATTTTTCTACAAATATATCAAAGTGATCAATTTTAAATTTTAAATAATTTAAACATCATTTCTGTTATGTGGACAGTTGTATGGCATGTAGGTGTTGACAGCCACATTGCTTCCTTCAAAGGGGACCAAGCTGGAAGTGGGTTTGGATAGTGAGAGAGAACCTAGCATAGGGCTCAAGCCAAGCAGAAGTCACCACTGGCTAAATTCTAGGTTCACCTGCTCTCCTCTCGATTTATCACCCTCCTTGCCATTGTTTCTTCTGCTTTTAAATCTCTCTAGTGAAATTTTCATTTCCGTTATTGTACTTTTGAACTTTAGAATTTGTATTTGGTTCCCTATTACGAATTCTATCTCTATTCATACTCTCAGTTTGCTAAGACATCATTATCTTGGTTTCCTTTGGTTCTTTATCCATGGTTCCCATAGCTCTTGGTCATATATAAAGCAGTGGATTTAATGTCTTTGTTAGTAAGTCCATGTTGTCCTCTTAAAACATAATTTCTGTTCTTTTCTTTCTTCTGAGTGGGATATCGTTTACATTTCTTTTAATGTCTCATAATCTTGTGTTGAAACCTGAATATTTTGAATAGTATATGATAAATCTGGAGATCAAATTGCTAGCCTCCTTCAGTTTTGTTGTTTATTCTTTGCTACAATTGTAGCTGCTTGTGATTTGATGGCTCTCTACACTATTTTTTTAAAGCTTGTATTCTTTGTAATGTGTGGTCTCTGAAGTCTCTTCTTTAGATTATGGCAAACTATTGGCTTGACACAGAATCCCTTACATGTTTAGAGCCACAGAAAGGAAAGAAGAAAGCTGTAGTATCAGGGTTTGCTGATAGGCTCTGTGCTATGGCACTCCTTCAGTGCTTGGCCAGTCTGTTTACTTCCCTTCATTAGCCTGCACTCTGCTTATACCGAGTCTAACAATCAGCGAAAGGGGAAAGCCTCAGCTTCTCCCTTTCCTCCAGAGCAGGACTTTCCCCTGGGTCTGGGGCTGGCTTTCTAGGTACCCTATTATATGCCGGAGAGTTCTGAAGTCCTTATGCCCTGAATTAACTCTCTCCTTGGCTTTCCCTCCAAGGCTCTTTGGCCTGTCTATTTATGTCCCAACTGTAATCTTTCATCCCAAGCAGCAGTGGCTTGTTAATTTCAATGTTGCCAAGCGATGCTATTCACTTAGGGACTCTCACTCCCCAAGAGAATTCAAATTAGGCTAAACGGACACAAATGTTTTGTGTCAATCAGGAAACCCTCAGACCAGCCTAAGAGAGAACACAGTTCCTTGAGAACAAAGCCCACTTTGCTCCCTCCATGACCAGACCACCATGCTGGGAACACGGCTACCATCTTTGCCACCACCCAGACAGGGGAAGTGACACAACTGAGTTCAAAGGCCACAGAGCCTTCCTACTGTGCATAAGTCAGCTTTGTCCTGATGAAATGTTCGTTGCATTCCTATATATTTTTTACTATTCTCCAGAGTTCTAATCACTTCATGGCAAATAGATGGGGAAACAGTGGAAGCAGTGGCTGACTTTATTTTTCTAGGCTCCAAAATCACTGCAGATGGTAATTGCAGCCATGAAATTAAAAGACACTTGCTCCTTGGAAGGAAAGTTATGACCAAGGTATAGCATATAAGTATGTCTAGTTATATGCTAGACAGCATATTAAAAAGCAGAGACATTACTTTGCCAACATAGGTCCATCTAGTCAGGGCTATGGTTTTCCAGTAGTCATGTATGGATGTGAGAGTTGTACTATAAAGAAAGCTGAATGCCGAAGAATTGATGCTTTTGAACTGTGGTATTGTAGAAGACTCTCAAGAGTCCCTTGGACTGCAAGGAGATCCAACCAGTCCATCCTAAAGGAGATCAGTCCTGGGTGTTCATTGGAGGGACTGATGTTGAAGCTGAAACTCCAATACTTTGGCCACCTGATGCGAAGAGCTGACTCATTGGAAACACCCCGATGCTGGGAAAGATTGAGGGCAGGAGGTGAAGGGGACGACAGAGGATGAGATGGTTGGATGGCATCACCAACACAATGGACATGGGTTTTGGTGGACTCCGGGAGTTGGTGATGGACAGGGAGGCCTGGCGTGCTGTGGTTCATGGGGTCGTAGATTCAGACACGACTGAGCGACTGAACTGAACTGAACTGAGAGTTCTGATGAACTTGATTCTGACAGATTTAGCTTTTTTTTTTTTTTTGCCCCCACAGCATTCTGTCGAGGGCCAGACCCTCAGAGCTCCCTACAAGGCCGATTTAACTGAAATGACCATTCTTGCCTAGTTCCTCACTTTAGTGGTGCATTAAATAAATAAACACAATGCTGGGTTTTAGGCTAAGAGTATATTTTTTGTGTATTATAATAAAAAAGATACACGGATTCCTATTTCATATACCTTTTAGTTATCTTTTCAGGGTGGTGTTTTGTCAAATGTTTTCTGTACAAGTAAATAGGTTATCACATTATGTATAGATCATCACATTCTTTTCATATTAAGATTTATGCATATAAACATATGAATGTATATCTTAATTAGAATCACCCTTTCGCTCCTAGAATCAATCCCATTTAGTTATTATGTATTACTGTTTTAGTGTACAGTGTAAATATTTACTTAAAAAAATTGTTTTTAATTTCTCTTGGCCATACCACTTGGCATGCAACATCTTAGTTCCCCAACTGGAATCGAACCTGTGCCCCTGCAGTAGGAGTTTGGAGTCTTAACCACTGGGCTGCCAGGGAAGTCCCTGTTGGTTTCTATTTTATTTGTGACTTGTATATTGATATTTAAAGTCAACTAGGTTCAGAGTTGTCTTTTGTGTACAATTTTATGATACAGTTATATTTCTGTTTCTTAGAAAGAAGCTGTTATTTTCCCTTTCCTTTCTTTGCTCTGGGGCAGCTTAAATAGCCCTAGCATTATGTGACATGTGCCAGTGCCTTAAAACGTTACTACTGAAGTTTAATGTTATGGGTTCTAGTAGAATTACCTGGAGATGTTAAAAAAGCATTTTCTCTTGAAGTTTAATTTTTTTGGGCCACTGCAATAAAATGAAGCCAAATAAACCAAACACATTATTTGGTATTTTGGTGTTAAGAAAGGATTAATCGTCTACCAAAGTTAAGTTTAAAATTATCATTAACATAGTTCTACCTATCCCCATCTTTGCCTACAATGCTCCCTGACATTTATAATGGAGAAATAGATAATATAATTTAACTCTTGTCTTTCAGGATGAAAATGGATCACATGCAATGAGTGTACAATTTCATTATCTGAATAAGAACTCCCTTCGATTTACAGGTGTGAACATAAATGTTAATCTTTCATTTATCTTCAATAAGACTGTTAATTAACTATTTTACACTTCTTCAGCTGCTTTTATCAAAATGTCATAGGCTAGAATTCCTGAGGCAGTGTTTCAGACAGTAAGCAAATTTAGGGAAAGTACTATGTTTGCATCTTATATTTAAAGAGAGAATGTGCTAAAAATACATAATTTTGGAATATGTAAATTTAAAGGATAAATTCTTAATATTTTTCAGTGGAAGAAAAATTATGTATGAATTATGAATTATTCATAAAAATATGGCCTGAGTTGAAGAGGAAAATTGTATACACACTTTTTAAAGAAATAATATGTAGTATAAAATTATTTTAATAAGACTAAACATTTAAATTGTTTAATTTTTCTAGCATAATTTTCTTCCAGATAATGATGGATATGTATTCTTTGAATGGCTGCATTTTACGTACTTCATAAAGAAACAAAATCCCTTTCTCAGGAAAAGTCAGAGCGAGTGATATATTCACATACCTTCAAAATGACCTCTTTTTACTGGAAATGTCATTAGATCTTTCAGAAAGGACTTACAAATTATTGATGTGTGTGTGTTAAGTTGCTCTAGTCATATCTGACTCTTTGCAACCCTATGGACTGTAGTCCACCATGCTCCTCTGTCCATGGGATTCTCCAGGTAAGAATACTGGAGTGGGTTGCCATGCCCTCCCCCAGGGGATCTTTCTGACCCAAGGATCAAATCAGTGTCTCTTATGTCTCTTGCACTGGCAGGCAGGTTCTTTACCAATAGCGCCACCTGGGAAACCCAAAATTATTGATCCAATATCATAAACTAACAGGGCAAATCACTATCACAAACTGTGGAGACAAATGAGCACAGAGAGATAAAGATTAGTTCACCTGGAGCAGACGTCCTTGGAGGTCTAAACTAACAGGGGTGCCGAGGTGGTAGTTTTGATAAATTTCCCCAGAATGAATGTGAACTAGGATGAGAGTGAGAAGCTCCTGAAGACTACCATCTAGGTGAGGGGTCTGCTTCCTGGGCTCTATCTCCAGGATCCCCATCAGGTTCTTCACATGGGGTCCTCTTCATGCCTCTTACATTGCAGAGAAGGGAAAATATAACCACTAGAAAAACACAGAGGCTTCTCTGAAGACCTACACTGTAGGGGGGGAAGTACCAGAGTCCAACTGTGAAATGTTCTGCCAATTCTGGGAAGGAATCCCTCCTCATCTTGCCCTCCTTTGCCTTCCTGGGTCACATGGAGCAGGGAAGCCTCTAGCCAGCAGAGGCAAATGATTCATAGAAATGTATTAAGAATCCAGTGGGCAGGATAGGGAGTAGAATTCTGAGGGGGTAAAGAGACCGTTTTACTGGTGAAGCACTCAAGAAGGTCAGAGCGTGATATCAGCCAAATTAAACTCGAAGGCTTACCTGGGACATTATACAAAGTCCCCTGCCACAACCTTACCAAAACATACAGGATGAAAGCCTACATGTGCATGCATGCTAAGTTGCTTCAGTCATGTCTAACTTTATGCAGTCCCATGGACTGTAATCTATCAGGCTCCTCTGTCCATGGGATTCTCCAGGCAAGAATGCTAGAGTGGGTTGCCATGCCCTCCTCCAGGGGATCTTCCAGACCCAGGAATCCAACCCATGTCTCCTGCATTGCAGGTGGATTCTTTACCCACTGAGCCACCTGGGAAGCCCATGAAAGCCTACAGTCCAGAACAAAGACAAAAACAAGGATGATAGAAATTTGAAGACTCTTGCATCTATACCTGAAAAGATAGGTATCGCCCAACTCTTGGCCAAATCAATGTGAATACTTACACTAAGGGCCTGTCTACCTTAATTCTACTACCTATATAACATTGCATATTGATAATGAAAATTATAAGGCAGCCAAAAGGCGAGAGAAAACAGTCTGAAGAAACAAAGCAGTCATCGGAACTAGATTCAAATATAAAACAGATATTGTGAATTATCTAATAGACAATGTAAATAACAATGATTAATATTTTAATGGGATTCTCTGGTGGCTCAGATGGTAAAGAATCTTCCTGCAATACAGGAGACTCAAGTTTAATCCCTGAGTTGGAAAGATCCCCTGGAGAAGGGAATGGCAACCCATTCCAATATTCTTGTCTGGAGAATCCCCATGGACAGAGGAGCCTGGAGGGCTAAAGAGAAAAGCAGAAACCATAAAAGATCAGATAGATAATATAAGCAGATAAGTGGAAATGCTAAGAAAAAAGAAAATGGTAGAAAATGAGAATGATAGGATCATAAATGAAGAATATCTTGAGTTAGCTCATTTATAGACTGAACAGCACCAAGGAAGGAGTCAGTGTTCCTGAAGACGTGTTAATTGAAACTGAAATGCAAAGAGAAAAGGAAAGTAAAACAAAAAGGGATATCCAGGGGATACGGGACACTCAGGTCTATGAAATTACAGCATGAGAAGAATGTGAGAACAGAGCAAAAGAAATATTTGAAATAATGGCTGAGAAATATCCAAAATAAATGCCAAGAGATTCTTAGACATGACTGCAAAAGCAGATAAGTCTAACTATCAAAGCTGAAAACTTTGTGTATCAGAAGACATTACCAAGAAAGTGAAAAGACAGCCTACAGAATGGGAGAATATTTGCAGCTCTGATACCTGATAAGGACTTCCCCATGGCTCAGATAGGAAAGAATCTGTGTGCAATGTGGGAGACCTGGGTTTGATCCCTGGGTTGGGAAGATCCTCTTGAGGAGAGCATGGCTACCCACTCCAGTATTCTAGACGGAGAATCCCCATGGACAGAGGAACCTGGTGGGCTACAGTCCATGGAGTCATGACTGAGTGATTAAGTACATTAAGTATTTTTACAACAAATAAAAACAAATCAAAAAAATTATAGGAAGATGTGCAAAGGACTTGAAAAATATTTTTTCAAAGAATATATGCAACTGTCTAACATGCACACAAAAGCATACTCAACATCATTATTCCTAAGAGAAATGTGAGTCAAAACCACACTGGGACACCATTCCACATCCTCTGGGATCCTCTAATACCTATTAAAAAAAAAAAAAAAAACAGGAAATGATAGGTTTGAGTGAGCTAAGGAAAAAGTGGAATCTTCATAAAAATTGCAGGGAATGTAAAATTTCCAGCCTATGTGGAAATAGTTTGGCAACTCCACAAAAAGTTAAATGTAGAATTAGCACTTGATCCTGTAATTCCACTCTTCAGTATATAACGGAATAGTTGATAAGAGATACTCAAAGCAGTGTACAGATACATGCATGTTCACCGCAGGACTATTCACAACAGCCAAAATGTGAAGACAGACCAAATGCCTTTCAGCTGATGGATGGATAAACAAATGTGGGCTGTGAATACAATGGGATATCATTCAGCCATTGAAGGACTGGGACAAGCTACAGCCCAGATGTGTGTGACAGCATTTTAGGATGCCTGATGTGAAATTCACATTGTGTTGATTCCACGTATGTGAAATAATCATAACAGACTCTTGGAGACAGAATGGAGATGGTTGTTTGCCAAGGACAGAGGTTGGGAAGGGGAGCAAGGAATCAGAAAAATTGCTTACTGGGTAGGGGGCTTTACTCTGGATTGACAGAAATAGTTTGGAACTAGATGGAAGTGATACTTGGACAAGATTGTGATGTACTGAACTGTTCCACTGAAACTCGAAAATAAAAATATGAAATAAAAACAAAATATTAAGCAGTTTTTAGATTTATTAGTATCATTCGGGATATTGGGAAGATAAGCATTACATTAGATTCTTAAACTAGAAGTGAGTCTGGTGTCTAACCAGCTCTTGGATGATTAAAGCACGTTTAGACGATGGGAACTTACTGAGATGCTGGTGCTCGCTAACACTGCCTGAGGGACTGGAAGATTTAAGCCAGAGGCTGGAATCAATTTCAGTGTGTCAATGTCAGAGCTTCTTCTGAAATTTAGTTTTCTGTTAATATAAAAGTAATATTTTGCTATATAGTTTAGACTCATAAACATATGAAAGCAGAGAAAACCAAGGGGAAAAAGGCTTTAAACTTTAAAGAAGATATGAATACCATCCAAACATTATGCCTGCTTCACATAATGAAAATAGCATTATTTGAAGTTATGTCCCTGCTAGACAGAATGCATTTGCTATTCATATATTTTAAAAACTGTAATTAAAGTCATCTAATGAGGTGTGGTGCTTGAAGCTGTTTTTGAAGCACTTAAAATCAGATGCAAAAACAAGAATTTAAATTGAATCTGCAGTTGGACTCTTTAAAAAGTAAAAATAGATTTTACTGATATAAAAGAATATTCTTAATGCTCTTTCACCAGGCCAGGTGGTGTGTTCCGAATGCTTTATTAGCTTTTCTTCACAATTAGCAGAAGAAAAATTAAAGTCAAGGCACTATTGTCAGGAACTAAAACTATTTGCCTGACTTACATTTTAAAATTAAAGTGCTATTGAATCCTATAGGAAGTCTTATTAGAATGCAAATAAGAGAGGGGTTATATCTGAATACAGAGATGTGAGAAATAGATGCATAGAGGTGGTAAACAGGGTCACTAGAGATGTAAATAGTGAAGAATAGCTACAAAGAGCAGCAATTCAAAGTCCGTACAACCATCTGCAAGTGAAGAGACGAAGCGTAACAGCCAGGGTCTAAACAGTTCGAGAAAGATTCATGATGCTCAAGGACAATGGAAGCCCAGGAGCCCATCTTTCTCCACTGATGGCAGAGATGAGTTCTCTACTCACCTGTATTCTCCACCATTTTCCATCCATTAAGGCCTACAGCTACTCGTGTTCCTTTGCTTTACTCGGTCAATGTAATCAATCCTTCACTGAATAAGTGACTTTGGATACTCTTTTCTTCATGATTGCTTGTCATTTAAGTTCTCCACTGAAAAGTAATTTCTTAGAGCAACATTTCCTGCCCTTCAGCCTGATACAGATCTCATCTTTTGTGACAACCATTATTCTCTGTAGTTTTTTATGGTATTTGATCAGCTGTGAACAAGGTTGTTGTTTTTAGTCGCTAAGTCATGTCTGACTCCTTTGGTACTCCATGGACTGTGGCCCACCAGGCTCCTCTGTCCATGGAATTTTCCAGACAAGAATACTGGAGTGGGTTTCCATTTCTTCTCCAGGGGATCCTCCCAACTTAGGGATCGAACCCATGTCTCCTGCCTTGGCAGGGGGATTCTTTACCACTGAGTTACCTGGGAAGCCTGTGAGAAAAGCTGGAAAATGTTAAATCTTAAGGAGAGATGAGCATTGAATAGGTGTGGGAAAAGTGATGTGAAGAAGGCGACTTCTTCAGGGAAGAATATCAGAATATTAGCATAGATGGTGAAAAACCCATCATAGCCTCAGTTTTGCTGAGGTCGTTTTCCTGAAACCAAGAATGGGCAAAGATGAAACCCAAGCCTGTGCCAGTTTCCTACCAAATACCAGACAGTGGGCTGTAACTGAGTCCAGCAAGGTAATGAGAAGGCCAGCGGATTGATACCAGGGCTTCTGAGGTACCAACCGGGCAGTATCAAACACTGGCGCTCAGGGATCTGAGTCTTTCAGATCCTACAGAGCAGGTGGGCAGCCCTGTAAACCAGGGCTCCCCACCCTGTGAGACCTTATGCCTGATGACCTGAGGCGGAGCTGATGCAATAATAATAGAAATAAAGTGCACCATGAATGCACTTGAATCATCACTTGAAACCATTCCACCACTCCAATCTGTGGAAAAATGCTGTTCTACAAAACCAGTCCCTGGTGCCAAAATGTTGGGGACTGTTGCATAGACCATTCCACCTGCTCCAGGTAGGGAAGTCCTGTGGTGGAAGGAGGGGTGGTGAGCAAAGTGGCTCAGATAGATCCCGTAAGACAGTCCTGAGCTCTGATGCCACCATCCCTAACTTTAGCAATGCTGGGTCAGCAGGAGTCAGGTACACAGCTTAGAGTAAAGGCGATGTGACCACCACCAAGGGTGGTTGCAGAAATATGCAGCTTGCTCTTCTGGCCCAGATCCTGCCGGCTTTGGGGTCTCACTGCCAGGTTCCAGGTGGAGTCTCCACAGCTCTGGTCACCATATCTGGTTCATTGCAGGGCATCTTCCCTTAGAAAGAACAGCAGATGCTCTGGTACCAAGGAACAGGGAAGCAAAGAAATACATAGTCTCCAATGATAGATGGTGTAGGCTGGACAAGCAAGGCCAAAGGTCGATGTATGACCTGCATTCTCCCTTCTGCTCCCTGTCATCAAGCCCCATCATGCAGTGTTTCCTCCAAGAGCTGAGCTTGAGCCTTTGAGGCGTTCTGAACCAGGAGGGCTCGCTGGATCTCGAGGCCTTTACTGAGGGCTTTTCAGACTGAAATGTGCTTTAGACTCTTGAGTGAGGTTGAGGAGTTCTAGTTAGAGGTTAATGTTCTATTCATGTCACCAAGGCAGCAGATAAAACCCAAGCAAAGGTGGCTTCCCTGATGGCTCAGTGGCTAAGAATCTGCCTGACAATGCAGGGGACACGGGTTTGATCCCAGATCCAGGAAAATCCCACATGCTGTGGAGCAGCTAAGCCCATGAGCCACAAGCACAGAGCCCACAACACCCTAGAGCCCGTGCTCTGCAGCAAGAGAAGCCACTGCAATGAGAAGTCTGCAGCACAGCTAGAGAGTAGCCCCCACTCGCCACAACTGGAGAAGGCCCCGCACGCGGCAGTGGAGACCCAGTGCAGCCATAAGTAAGTACAATAATTAAATCTTAAAAAAAAAAAAAGCAAAGGATATATTTGGAAGGAAAATGCTGGGTGAGGTGTGTTCTAATTTTGTTGTTTATTTCCTTTGTTTGATTTCTGTTGGAATTCTGCAGTTATGAGCAAGGTCAGTTCTATGAGTAGGTATAGATATATAGAGGCTGTTACTGTCATTATAAGGTATGTGGATGAGGTTGGAGAGGGGGCAGTTTAGAGAAGGAAAAATAGATGTACAAGGAAAGCCGAGGAAGGGAGCATGCAGCTCAACGTGGGGCTGCCACAAAGCAGCAGAAACTACATGACCAGGTGGTATTCCTCATGTTACTTGGACTAAGTATATTATATAGTATTAAATGTAATATAGTATTAAATATAAAAATAAATTTTCTGCTTCATAGTTATTTATAGTTTTTTAAATAACACTAAGGGGAGTATAACATTTACCTTTTTAATGTATAAATGACCTTATTATGCTCTAAGTATTTATAGAAAATAGCATGCATAAATATTAAGTTACAAAATTTTCTACATCTGTTGAGTTTTTATATAAACAAAATTGTAATACTCAGCACTAAAGCTAGCCAGTAAACGTCAAAAACTAAAATCAGTTGGTCAGTCAGTTCAGTCGCTCAGTCATGTCCAACTCTCTGCGACCCCATGGACTGCAGCACGCCAGGCCTCCCTGTCCATCACCAACTCCCTGAGTTCACTCAAACTCATGTCCATCAAGTTGGTGATGCCATCCAATCATTTCATCCTCTCTCGTCCCCTTCTCCTCCTGCCTTCAATCTTTCCCAGCATCAGGGTCTTTTCCAATGAATCAGCTCTTCACATCAGGTGGCCAAAGTATTGGAGCTTCATCTTCAGCATCAGTCCTTCCAATGAATATTCAGGATCTCTACTAGCCACTGTATACTTTTATGTGTGCATGTACCATCATTACATCTTTGCATTCTAGTCCCCTGTAATGAAAAGGACATCTTTTTTGGGAGTTAGTTCTAGAAGGTCTTGTAGGTCTTCATAGAACTATTCAACTTCAGCTTCTTCAGCATTACTGGTCAGGGCATAGACTTGGATTGCTGTGATATTGAATGATTTGCCTTGGAAATGAACAGAGATCATTCTATCTTTTTTTTTTTTAAATTGCACCCAAGTACTGCATTTTGGATTCTTTTGTTGACTATGATGGCTATTCCATCCCAATTCTAAGGGATTCTTGCCCACAGTAGTGGATATAATGGTCATCTGAGTTAAATTCACTCATTCCAGTCCATTTTAGTTCACTGATTTCTAAAATGTCAGTGTTCACTTTTGACATCTCCTGTTTGACTTCCAATTTGCCTGGATACATGGACCTAACCTTCCAGGTTCTTATGCAATATTTCTCTTTACAGCCTCAGACTTTATTTCTATCACTGGTCACATACACAGCTGGGTGGTGTTTTAGCTTTGGCTCCATCTCTTCATTCTTTCTGGAGTTATTTCTCCTTCTGATCTCCAGTAGTATATTTGGCACCTACTGACCTGGGGAGTTCATCTTTCAGTGTCCTATCTTTACTGTTCATGATGTTCTCAAGGCAAGAATAGTGAAATAGTTTGCCGTTCCCTTCTCCAGTGGACCATGTTTTGTCAGAACTCTCCACCATGCCCTACATGGCATGAATTATAGTTTCCTTGAGTTAGACAAGGCTGTGGTCCATGTGATCAGATTGGTTAGTTTTCTGTGATTGTGGTTTTCAATCTGTCTGCCTTCTGATGGAGAAGGATAAGAAGCTTATGGAAGCTTCCTGATGGGAGAGACTGACTGAGGGGGAAGCTGGGTCTTGCTCTGATGGGCGGGACAATGCTCAGTTCAGTACAGTTCAGTTGCTCAGTCATGTCCGACTCTTTGCGACCCCAGGAATCGCAGCACGCCAGGCCTCCCTGTCCATCACCAACTCTTGGAGTTTACCCAAACTCATGTCCATCGAGTCAGTGATGCCATCCGGCCATCTCATCCTCTGTCGTCCCCTACTCCTTCTGCCCCCAATCCCTCCCAGCATCAGGGTCTTTTCCAATGAGTCAACTCTTCGCATGAGGTGGCCAAAGTATTGGAGTTTTAGCTTCAGCATCAGTCCTTCCAATGAACACCCAGAACTGATCTCCTTTAGGATGGACTGATTGGATCTCCTTGCAGTCCAAGGGACTCTCAAGAGTCTTCTCCAACACCACAGTTCAAAAGCATCAATTCTTCAGTGCTCAGCTTTCTTCACAGTCCAACTCTCACATCCATACATGACTGCTGGAAAAACCATAGCCTTGAATAGACAGACCTTTGTTGGCAAAATAATGTCTCTGCTTTTCAATATGCTATCTAGGTTGGTCATAACTTTTCTTCCAAGGAGTAAGTGTCTTTTAATTTCAGAGATGCAGTCACCATCTGTAGTGATTTTGGAGCCCAAAAAAGTAAAGTCTGACACTGTTTCCACTGTTTCCCCATCTATTTCCCATGAAGTGATGGGATCCGATGCCATGATCTTTGTTTTCTGAATGTTGAGCTTTAAGCCAACTTTTCCTCTCTCCACTTTCACTTTCATCAAGAGGCTTTTTAGTTCCTCTTCACTTTCTGCCATAAAGGTGGTGTCATCTGCATATCTGAGGTTATTGATATTTCTCCTGGCAATCTTGATTCCAGCTTGTGTTTCTTCCAGTCCAGCATTTCTCATGATGTACTCTGCATAAAAGTTAAATAAGCAGGATGAGAATATACAGCCTTGACGTACTCCTTTTCCTATTTGCAACAGTCTGTTGTTCCATGTCCAGTTCTAACTGTTGCTTCCTGATCTGCATATAGGTTTCTCAAGAGGCAGGTCAGGTGGTTTGGTATTCCTATCTCCTTTAGAATTTTCCTCAGTTTATTGTGATCCACACAGTCAAAGGCTTTGGCATAGTCAATAGAGCAGAAACAGATGTTTTTCTGGAACTCTTGCTTTTTCAATGATCCAGCGGATGTTGGCAATTTGATCTCTGGTTCCTCTGACTTTTCTAAAACCAGCTTGAACATCTGGAAGTTCATGGTTCACGTACTGCTGAAGCCTGGCTTGCAGAATTTCGAGCACTTTACTAGCGTGTGAGATGAGTGCAATTGTGTGGTAGTTTGAGCATTCTTTGGCATTGCCTTTCTTTGGAATTGGAATGAAAACTGACCTTTTCCAGTCCCGTGGCCACTGCTGAGTTCTCCAAATTTGCTGGCATATTGAATGCAGCACTTTCACAGCATCATCTTTCAGGATTTGAAATAGCTCAACTGGAATTCCATCACCTCCACTAGCTTTGTTTGTAGTGATGCTTTCTAAGGCCCACTTGACTTCACATCCCAGGATGTCTGGCTCTAGGTGAGTGATTACACCATCATGGTTATCTGGGTCATGAAGATCTTTTTTGTACAGTTCTTCTGTGTATTCCTGCCACCTCTTCTTAATATCTTCTGCTTCTGTTAGCAGAAGCTCAGTAAATCATGCTCAGTAATCAGACCATGTTCAATAAATCTTTAATCCAATTTTCTGTTGATGGGTTGAAATGTGTTCCCTCCCTGTTATTGACCTGGGGCCAAACAATGGTGGAGATAATGGCAACTTCTTTCAAAAGGTCCCAAGCAGGCATTGCTACACTCAGTGCACCCTGAGTGCACACCCCAACCCTGCAGCAGGCCACCACCAATCCACGCCTCTGCCAGAGACTTGCACACTCATGGGGAAGTCTGGGTCAGCCTCTTGTGGGGGTCAGTGCTCCTTTCTCCTGGGTCCTAGTGCACACAAGCTTCTGTTTGTGCCTCCAAGAGTCTGTTTCCCCAATCCTGTGTAAATTCTGGCATGGTGGGGTTAATGGCGACCTCCTCCAAGAAGGCTTATGCCATACCCAGGTCTGCTGTACCCAGAGCCCCTGCCCCTGCAGCAGTCCATTGCTTACCTGTACCTCTGCAGGAGACACTCAAACACAGTTCTGTCTCAGTCTCTGTGGGGTCTCTGGGTCCTGGGGCACAAAAGGTTTGTTTGAGCCCTCTGAGCATCTCTGGTGGGTATGGGGTTTGATTTAAAACACGATTTTGACCCTCCCACCATCTTGCTGGGGTTTCTCCTTTGCCCTTGGACCTGGGGTATTCTCCTCAAAGTCACTCTAGCACTGCACAGCTGCAGCTCCAGCGCCTACTGTCTTGCTGGGCTTCTCTGCCCTTGGGCACGGGTTATCTCCTCACAGCTGCTCCAGCACCATGCAGCTGCTGCTCCAGCACTGTGCAGCAGTCCATCTAAGTAAACAGAGCATAGACTGAACACTAAAACTGAAAACTAAAGTAATAAAAGAGAATGTTCATTTTCACTGTACTTGGAATACCAAAGAGCTTACTCACTCATGTGTTTTTTTCCTGCCCTGGTTTTCCCATGAATGTTCCAGTACAAGTTATGAATAAGCTGGCTGAAATTTAAAGATTCAATTAAAAATGTCATTTTTACTGAATATTTCAATGTGTTGTGCCATCTGATAAACATATAATGCATATTTTATTTCTTAACATTGAAGTGTTTGCTATTAAGGACTCAACCCGGTTAAAAGATAATAAAAGTGAAAGTGAGATTAAGACTTACTTGCCCAACAAGTAGCCCACAGAGCTACTCCAGGCACGGTGGCTCTAACATTTATCTGACCCCGATGTGCATGTGAATTACTGATTCAGTATGTCTGAGGTGGAGCCTGAAATCCTGAATCTCCCATGAACCCTCAGTGGTACTGATGCTGCTCATTCAAGAAACAAACTTTGCAAAACAAGATTTCCCTCTAGACTTCCTTTGTTCAAAGATGACAGTGACTACACCTGTGAGACCATGGCATTCCTTAAGTGAGTCACTGTAGTTCTTAAAATAAGAGAAAGAAGAACAATTACATTAACTGTTTAAAACAAAATCATGTAGCATTTGTCCTGTAGGTAGATGCTTATGTTTTCTTTGGGCCCACAGTTTCTATTTGGTCATTGTTCTGCATTTTTACTCTTTTATGGTTCTTTAAAGATTCTCGTATAACTTGTATAACCAAGATCGTCATATAACTTGGACATTGCAAAGCTATATGTGGCATATTTTCTAAATTTCTTTTGGGGACTATCCCCCTTTCTTGCATTGTCTGGTTGTGATAGGCCTTCCGATAGTCACACCTCATTAGCTTGTTTAGTTATTTATCCTTGGGTGTGCTTTTGACTCACTCAGAGAGGATAAAACCTAGAGAACAAAAGCACTCTTGATCAGGGATCACTAATCGATGTTGATGCAATCCTGAAGCAGTCTGTGGTCATTCTCTCGCTCTATACCTCCCCACCTCCTCACATGCCCCCACTCCACCCTGGGAGGAATTGTATGGATAGTAGGGGAACATATGACTGACAGAAAGGGACAATTTCTAACCAAGGATTCAGGTGGGTGAGAGTTAGTTGATACCCCTTTAAATCTCTGAATTCTCTGAAGATGACGTATTCTCAGATCTCCTAGAACCAGTGCATTTTATTGTCTGCTTACTAAAGAATGATTTGGTGTTCCATTGTAGACAAGTGAAAACACACTGGAGTCATTATGTCTATCTGCATCTTAGTTTTAACAACTTCACACTTTTTTGACCCTGAAAAAGTTGGTTTATTAGAGCAACTATATCTTAAATAGTTTGAGGATCAAAAGACAGTGTACGCTTGCAAAATTAGCACTTAATAGACATAAAACCACACCATGCAAAACAAGAGTCTGTCCAGGAGTCACTTTGGTAGAAAAAAATAAGTAAGGAGATGAAGAGAAAGACAAAGATAACTTCCACACGTCTCTGACCTTCTCTGCTTATTTCTCTCGTCAGTCGCACTTCTCACCTTTGATCATACCAAGCAATTTATTTTGTGGCTTATTATTTTTACTTAATTTTCTGTCTCTCATACAGGATGTAAAGTTCCACAGAGGCAGAGAAGTTTCTCTGTTTTGTTTACATCAAACAAATGCACCAAAAAAGATGCATCAAAGAACTTAGAACAGGGCTCCACACAATCAGAGACTGAGAACAGAAGCTCAATAAATATGTGTTGAATAAATTCATAAATTTAAAAAGGTCTGCTCTGCTGAGAGAGCACTGCAAGGGACTGTTCACGGTTCTCACTCAGGCTGGTGGAAAGAATATAAAAATATCCCTCTGAGAATTTGCAACCAAAATCCAGGCTTCACTTGAGTTTGAAGCTTGAGTTCAAACTCCCTGGGTTTCTGAAAACCTCAGCAGAATTTATTTAGGATTAGACAGGTCTATAGTGCCACTACACCTGGCAGGAACCAATGCTCATTTTCTTCCAAGGAACTTGGAAGCTCAGGACTCACAAATTTCAAATATTCTTCAAAAATGAGAGCTCGAAGTAAGCAAAACAAAACATAACCAAAATACAAAAGACAAAAAACAAAAATAAAATAAAGCCCCACTGAAACAAAACTAGATACCTTAAAAGCCAGAAGGAACATAGACATCACAGTCACAGCTGCAAAGCTTTCATTTATGGAAGGCTCAGACTGGGAAATGAATCAAGAGAAATGGCAGAAAGCAGAGAAGGAGAAACCCAGACAGAAATTCCCTAAACAAGAAGGTAGAAATAAATCCAAATATATGACTAATCACTATGAATGTAGGGCTCAACTATCTATGAGAAATTATAGAGTGTCTAATTAGCTTTTTAAAAATATGGCATGACACAGTTATGAAGCAGAAAATGAAAAGTAGAATATAATAAGCCTCATTAAATAAGGTTGTAAAGCCATATTAATATCAGAAAAAAAAAACTTTAAGAAAAGAAAGCATTACCAAAGGTTAAAAGTGACTGCTACATAAGGACACAAAATAATCAAGAAGATATAATTTGCTATTTGTATCCAATGAATACCTTATCCTTAAAATATAGTTTGCATGTTAACAGACCTACAAAGAGAAACTAACCTGTCTATAAGAATAGAGAAAGATTTTATCACTATTTCCCAATTATGATTATCATTAAAGTTTGTGACATAGTTAAGAAAAATTATTTTTAAAATGTTCATAGGAAAAATGTGATAGCAAAAAACTGTAAGCTATACAAATATCTATTAATATCAAAAGGAAAGCTAATTTGCTATGATAAATATCGAACTTTTGGGTATCTGAGAGAAATAAAAATTGTACATGAATTTTCATAGCAGGTTTATTTATAATAGTAATAGGAAGCAATCCAGATGTCCATCAACAAATGAGTAGTTAAATAAACTATGGTACATCAATATTATGGGATACTATGAAGTAGTAAAAAGTTCAAAATATTGATACTTAACAACTTGCATGGGTCCAGAGGGAGTACTGCTGATGAAAAATACCAATCTCAAAAGATTCACTGGTATTTGATTGCATTTACATGACGTTCTTGCAATGACAAAATTATAGACATGGGAAAAAGTTAATGATTATAGTTCAGTTCAGTCGATCAGTCGTGTCCGACTCTTTGCGACCCCAGGAATCGCAGCACGCCAGACCTCCCTGTCCATCACCAACTCCTGGAGTTCACTCAGACTCATGTCCATCAAGTCAGTGATGCCATCCAGCCATCTCATCCTCTGTTGTCCCCTTCTCCTCCTGCCCCCAATCCCTCCCAGCATCAGGGTCTTTTCCAATGAGTCAACTCTTCTCATGAGGTGCCCAAAGTACTGGAGTTTCAGCTTTAGCATTAGTCCTTCCAATGAACACCCAGGACTGATCTCCTTCAGAATGACTGGTTGGATCTCCTTGCAGTCCAAGGGACCCTCAAGAGTCTTCTCCAACACCACAGTTCAAAAGCATCAATTCTTCGGCACTCAGCCTTCTTCACAGTCCAACTCTCACATCCGTACATGACTACTGGAAAAACCATAGCCTTGACTAGACGGACCTTTGTTGGCAGAGTAATGTCTCTGCTTTTGAATATGCTATCTAGGTTGGTCATAACTTTTCTTCCAAGGAGTAAGCGTCTTTTAATTTCATGGCTGCAATCATCATCTGCAGTGATTTTGGAGCCCAAAAAAGTAAAGTCTGACACTGTTTCCACTGTTTCCCCATCTATTTCCCATGAAGTGATGGGACCGGATGCCATGATCTTCATTTTCTGAATGTTGAGCTTTAAGTCAACTTTTTCACTCTCCTCTTTCACTTTCATCAAGAGGCTTTTGAGTTCCTCTTCACTTTCTGCCATGAAGGTGGTATCATCTGCATATCTGAGGTTATTGATATTTCTCCTGGCAATCTTGATTCCAGCTTGTGCTTCTTCCAGCCCAGTGTTCCTCATGATGTACTCTGCATAGAAGTTAAATAAGCAGGGTGACAATATACAGCCTGACGTACTCCTTTTCCTATTTGGAACCAGTCTGTTGTTCCATGTCCAATTCTAACTGTTGCTTCCTGACCTGCATATAGGTTTCTCAAGAGGCAGGTCATGTGGTCTGGGATTCCCATCTCTTTCAGAATTTTCCACAGTTTATTGTGATCCACACAGTCAAAGGCTTTGGCATAGTCAATAAAGCAGAAATAGATTTTTTTTGGAACTCTCTTGCTTTTTTGATGATCCAGCGGATGTTGGCAATTTGATCTCTGGTTCCTCTGCCTTTTCAAAAAATAGCTTGAACATCTGGAATTTCATGGTTCACATACTGCTGAAGCCTGGCTTGCAGGATTTTGTGCATTACTTTACTAGCATGTGAGATGAGTAAAATTGTGTGGTAGTTTGAGCATTCTTTGGCATTGCCTTTCTTTGGGATTGGAATAAAAACTGACCTTTTCCAGTCCTGTGGCCACTGCTGAGTTTTCCAAATTTTCTGGCATATTGAGTGCAGCACTTTCACAGCATCATCTTTCAGGATTTGAAATAGCACAACTGGAATTTCATCTCCTCCACTAGCTTTGTTCATAGTGATGCTTTCTAAGGCCCACTTGACTTCTCATTCCAGGATGTCTGGCTCTAGGTGAGTGATCACACCATCGTGATTATCTTGGTTTTAAAGATCTTTTTTGTATAATTCTTCTGTGCATTCTTGCCACCTCTTCTTAATATCTTCTGCTTCTGTTAGGTCCATACCATTTCTGTCCTTTATCGAGCCCATCTTTGTGTGAAATGTTCCCTTGGTGTCTCTAATTTTCTTGAAGAGACCTCTAGTCTTTCCCATTCTGATTACAGTAGTGAGTCAATTACTTGTGCTGGGGTCCAGCCCTGGTGGATCCAGGGAATTTGAAGGTGGGGACAGCGTTTGTGTCTTTGGAAATAACTTATTTAATTACAGATAGAGAGGGATTAGAAAATTAGCAGAGAAAAAGAGGCTGAATAACTTGGTTCACATGGAATACCAATCACCACCTGCGTAGGCTGCAGGCGTCTTCCTGTTCTCCCGAAGGAGAGGAGGCACTGAGCGCCCCCCCCACCCCACCCCCGCCCCCGCCCCCGTCCGATCTTAGAAGCCCAGGCAAAATTAATAGGCTTGGTGGGTACCCATGCACCAGATGGGAATTCAGCCAGAAAACAGCAGGAGAGAAAAAGGGGCTGAATAACTTGGTTTACATGGGATACCAATAAAATTCCAAGACAAGGAATTTGCACCATCTACGTTGGGCCACCGATGCCACTTGAATATCGGAAGGTGCCCCTCCTTGGGATCCTTCTCGCGTGGGCTTGAAAACCGGGGCAAACAAGTAGACTTGGAGGGCACCCATGCTGCAGATAGAAATTTAGCCAGAAAAACGGGGAGCAGAAAAGAACAACATGAGGGAATCAGTCTTTCCGGAAACTGATCCAATTTGTTTTGGGGTTTGCTTACATACCTTTTGTTACATATAGGGATGAATACAGAGTCACACGGGGGTCAGCAGTCCTGACCTTTATCAAAATCAGGTGCTTCACATAAAAAGGTCTTAGGGATTTTATGATCCTTTCTTTCTGATAACCAAAAAACTTATTTCTTCCAAGGGTGTTTTTTCTTAAACGAGGCACCACTCTCCAAATAAAGTTGCATTCCTATAGGGTGAGGGTATAGTGAGTTACAATCAAGAAAGGAATTTATTTAACCCAAGGTTAACATGATTAATCTTAAAGGTTAATACTTATTTCTCCTATATTCGAGTTATATTCATTATAAGGGCAGGGAACATGGAGATTTAGCAGCAAACATCAGCCCAACAAATGAAAATCCTTTCCCCAATGTTTGCCTTAAGATCTATTTAGTCTTAAGATAGTGATAAAGTTACATTTTTACATAGCAAGGACACAGTGATTTATAACGAAGTACAGTGATCTATTACAAAAGAGAAAATTCATTAACTCAAAAAGTCTAGTATTGCTAACCTTAAAAACTACTATATTTCCTTTTCTATATTCCAAATACATTGATTAATATATTCCCAGGTGCCTAAGGATATGGAGGCCTGGCGGCAATCATCGACTCAACAATGAGAAAAGCCCTATGCTAATTAAGACTTTCACAATACTCCAAAACTCTCTGTGCTGTTTATGGCTGAGAGGTAGTAAACAATCATGTGTGTAGTGGCAGGAGTATGGATAATCCTGTCACACAAGCTAGTCTGTCAGCAGAGAGGTTTGACCTAAGACACCCTTGTCACACCCAGGGCAGGGAATTAGCAGCAATTATTGGCACAACAAATGAAAAACCCTTCACCAATATAATTCCTAACCAGCCCACTATACTAATAATTTCCAACTCCCCAAAAGAATTTGCCTTTAGTAAGTCTAAAACATCTCGTGCCTCTCAGATTGGGAGGCTGTAAACAATCACATGTGGCCAGACGAACCTATACAGGCGGGCTAGATAACCTTCAGAGGAGTCCGTAAGCTGAAACACTCTTGTCACGCCCAGGAATTTTTATTGACTTGGAGCTGCAAGTTAACTCCTTCTCCGAGAGAAACGGTGATGGGGGAGAGCCCCCTGTAAAGTCAGAGGTGTATGTGAGAGCATAAAACAGACTCTGGTTTTGGGGTAGATGCTCGGGAACAGGGGGTTTCCTGAGGCTTGATCATGCCTTTGCCTATGCCAAGCCTCCTTCCTCATGACCTTTGCCATGGGCAGAGTTCCTCACACTGGCCCCCGGCATACTTGGAAACAAAATAATCATTATTTACCTTTTGGGTCCAGTGGACCCTTTTAAATTCTTTATATTTTAAGTCCTTTATTCATTTTATATGAGTAAGAATAAAGGAATAAAGAAAAGCAACTTATCAGGAATTGTGATAAAATTAAACAATAGCAAACCCAAAACTGATTTCTCATTTTCCTGATTTTCAATTTATAAGTACCCAAAATGGACAATACTTTGGCCACCTGATGCGAAGAGTTGACTCATTTGAAAAGACCCTGATGCTGGGAAAGATTGAAGGCAGGAGGAGAAGGGGACAACAGAGGATGAGATGGTTGGATGGCATCAGTGACTCAATGGACATGAGTTTGAGCAAACTCTGGGAGTTGGTGATGGACAGGGCAGCTTGGCATGCTACAGTCTACAGGGTCTCAAATAGTCAGACACGACTGAGCGACGAATTGAGCTAAACTGAAAAGGGGCAAAAATGGTCATCATGGATCTAGAAAAAAATATCCATCTCAGAAATGCTAGTACTAGATTCCAAATATGTCAATTCCAGCTCATCACTAGTGATTCCTCCTGCATTTCCACCAGCAAAATACAATACTTGAAGAATTTTTGAAACCTCTGATGACTCACAATGATCTTGAAGAGAAGATGGCCATCTTCTTGATATATTATCTCATATCTTTTTTTTTTAATTTTTTAAATTTTAAAATATTTAATTCTTACATGCGTTCCCAAACATGAACCCCCCTCCCACCTCCCTCCCCGTAACATCTCTCTGGGTCATCCCCATGCACCAGCCCCAAGCATGCTGTATCCTGCGTCAGACATAGACTGGCGATTCGATTCTTACATGATAGTATACATGTTAGAATGCCATTCTCCCAAATCATCCCACCCTCTCCCTCTCCCTCTTGATGTATTACTATATGTCTTTCGTTTTTATTTATAAACATCACTCAGAATGATCTACCCAGTAATTTTAAAATATCTACACCATCTATTCCTTTCCAATGACTTTCGTTTATTCACTTGCTTCATCGTTTGTTAACTTCTGAAGAGCATCAGGTGAATTTTGGCACCTAAACATAATGAAGAATGAAAAATGTAAATTGGGATTGGCCAGAATCTTGTCACAAGATACTGCATAATGAAATCCTTTCTGTTGAATGGCTAAACTAATATAACATCATATTTCCCTTTTAACTTAGACATATGTTGTCTATCCATACATTCCTAAGTTTGAGAAAATCTGTCTCAGATATTGTCGTTTGAGTATCTGATGTTACATTATATAAACAAATTCATTCAGCTTGAGTTGCAGTATCAAGTGCTGCTATCTATTTACTCTCCTTTCTGATTTTTTAAAATAATTATGCCTTTCACTGCCAATTTTTTTCTTTTTGACATTTTTAGTGAAAGATAAAAAGCTGTTTTCAATAAATTTTTTAAAAAAAGTCTATGAAGATGGTATCTCCAGCCTTCTATACATTTTTGAAAATGCTGAACTCTGGGCAATACAGTAAAAAAACCTGAGTGATAATGCAATAGTGATAAATTACGGTACATTTACAACATCCTTTGAACCAGCTGTAGGCAAATTTTTGCTGTAAAGAGCCAACTAGTAAATATTTAGCTTTGAGGGCTATGCAGTCTGCGGCATCTTGTCTCAATTTTGTTTTTGTAGCATGAAAGGAGATGTAGGCAATGCATACTGCATACACTTGGAGGTGGT
The DNA here is from genome assembly GCF_042477335.2 of Ovis canadensis. Classification (NCBI taxonomy): domain Eukaryota; kingdom Metazoa; phylum Chordata; class Mammalia; order Artiodactyla; family Bovidae; genus Ovis; species Ovis canadensis. Next base: position 43,823,749 of record NC_091253.1, on the reverse strand, counting down.
CTCATGAATCTTTATTTATAAAATTGGGAGGAATACTGGATGTGATCCATAGCTGCAGTATGGCCAGACCTGTTTAAGGAGGTCTGTTTAATTCTTTTGGTTTCTTATTATTTCAGTATATATACATATTAGCCTCCTTGGAAATAATTTCTGTGGGTCAATGAATATATACTATAACATGATTAGAAAGCAAAATGATATATCAGTTCAGCTCAGTCTCTCAGTTGTGTCCGACTCTTTGCAACCCCATGGACTGCAGCACACCAGGCTTCCCTGTCCATCACCAACTGCCAGAGCTTTCTCAAACTCATGTCCATTGAATCAGTGATGCCTTCCAACCATTGCATCCTCTGTCATCCACTTCTCCTCCTGCCTTCATTCTTTCCCAACATCAGGATCTTTTCCAGTGAGTCAGTTCTTTGCATCAGATGGCCGAAATATTGGTGTTTCAGCTTCAGCATCAGTCCTTCCAATGAATATTCAGAACTGATTTCCTTTTGGATGGATTGGTTGGATCTCCTTGCAGTCCAAGAGACTCTCAAGAGTCTTCTCCAACACCACAGTTCAAAAGCATCAATTCTATATAGTCCAACTCTATATAGTCCAATTTCTATATAGTCCAACTCTCACATCCATACCTGACCACTGGAAAAACCATAGCTTCAGCTAGATGGATCTTTGTCTTCAAAGTTTCTGCTTTTTAATGATATATAGAATATTGAAAAATAAGTCTCTAAGCTTTCCTAATGTTATTGAGATTTATAAAAGGGTCCCATGATTCAATATAAAAGTCGCAAAGTAAAATTTTTCTATCAAAAGTTAGTACATTTTAGTTTTGGGTTTTGAATGATATCGAAATAAGAATAAAATAACGAAACACCATTTATTGCAAATACTTCTAACAGCACAAAAAACTCAAATTAAAAGTTCAGTAGATGCTGGTGGACTTTTATCTGGAGATAAGGAAAGTCCTACATTGGGGTGAAACAATGGACCCTCTCATCTAACTTTCTCTCCAGAATTGTTACCTGATAACAAGTCCTAGTGACAGTAACCCACAGAGGATGCAGAGGCTCACCTGGAGGTGAGCATCCAGAGCCACTCTACTATCCAGCAATAAAGCTTCACAGTAGCAACCAGGTGAGAAAAATGGACCTTTTTATAAATCTAAGATACATTATGACAAAAGGAATCTGGAATAGTAAGCCTAGGAATCTTGAGTGACACTGAATTGATCCAGTTTTATTGGTGACCCTTGCTTCCCATCAAAAGCATGTGCATTCCTTCTGAAGAAATCTAGGAGAATTTAAGCCCTCACAGAAAATCTAAGATTGAGCACAAATTAACACACAAGCAAAATCTAGTGTAGGAAAAAGCCCCAGTGGATGAGAGACAGTAGAAACAGAATAGAAATATCATCCGTACAACTTTAGATCAAACCAGTCAATCCTAAAGAAAGTCAGTCCTGAATACTCATTGGAAGGACTGTTGCTGAAACTGGGACTCCAAATCTTTAGCCACCTGATGCGAAGAACCGACTCACTGGAAAAGACCCTGATGCTGGGAAAGATTGAAGGCAGGAAGAGAAGGGGATGACAGAGGATGAGATGGTTGGATGGCATCACCGACTCAATGCACATGAGTTTGAGCAAGCTCCAGGAGCTGGTGATGGACAGGGAACCCTGGCATGCTGCAGTCTATGGGGTCGCAAAGAGTCGGACACAACTGAGCAACTGAACTGACTGACTGACACTTTTAGATCCTTGAGAACTTTAGGTGTTATATTTACTATATAAAAATATTAAGTGCTTGTAAATTAAAAGGACACATCACAAAAGCACAAATAATCAAATACTAGAACATCAGACTGATCAGAAAGATTTGAAAAGATATCTTTCTCTCATATTTGTCATCCCCTAATCTTGATCACCAACTCTAGCTGGTTTTTTAACCTAAATTCTTCTGTCTGAAAGCATCTTTTTCCTCCATGGTACCACCATACCCTGTCCCAAGTGGCCATTAGGTCTCTTCTGGATTCTGCAGTATCTTCAAAACTGACTTCCTTACATCAGCTCTCTACTCCTCACCCTCACTTGCTGTAACTAGAGGAATTTTATTTTTCAAATATATATCTAGTTATGTCACCAACTCTCTCCTATCACAATTACCCAGCACAGCCTTCTCAGAATGTGGGTGCTACTCTGGGGAGAAGATCCAGCTGGTGTGGGGGTGCCAGGTGTTGCCACCCCACCCTCAGGTCCCGTCTTCCGTACCTTCTCAGGTCTTCTGTACTTGCTGGGATGTTCTGGTGTATCTTCCCACTCTTTCTCCCGGTCATCCCACTCCTCTTCCCTATGTAGCTCATCACCACATTCTTGTGGGAGAATCCTGTATTTCCTCCTTGGGATGCTCCCTTGGTAATATAAAATTACAGCACTTTGTACTCCTGTTTGATGCTTATTTGAAAGAGTGTAACTGTATTTATCTGAGTGGCTCTTTTATTAGTGTCCTTCCAGCCTACCAACTGCAAAATCCCAGGAGAGAAGGAGACAAAGAACTTTTGGCTAACATAAGGCCTGTCATACTGTGGGCTTAAAAATATATTTACCAAGGAAAATGATTGAATAATTAGCATTTATGTGATGAAAACATAATTGGGCCAAGAAAATGCTACTATAGTTACTGTCACATGAATATCAGTTTGTTAAATGAAGAGATCAGTGTGCTGTGCCTTCAACATAAAAATAAACAAAACAGAACAGAGTAAATGGATTCCAGATTCATTATTTTTTATTATGTATGACATAGGGAGCATCGCTTGTCATTGAGAATTAAATGGGTATTAAATAAACTGATATTTACATAACTGATTTGCATTTAAAAAATGAGTACATTTAATTCCCATATATATGGCTGTAAAAGAGAAACAGAATACTCATTACTCTGGACAATAATTCAGTTCTGAAAAAGTTATCCTAAATGGTCTCAACTTTCCCTGTGATAACTTTGACCTTGGAGGGCTGAATGTCCTAGGCTGTCACTTGCTGGTTATAATAGTCCTGCATCTATTTTCAGTTCACTGTAAACCCCATCCTGCCTCTGATTCTGATTTTAGAGCTGCTTGTCTTTTAAACATTTATTTTTTACGAACAGCTTGAGAGTTACCATAACACTGAAAGGAGAGTACAAGGATTTCCCACATAACCCCTGACCTTTTTCATCCATAGGCTCCCACACCAACACCACTCTTCAGGATGGATGGTATTTTCTTTCTTTCTTTCCTTTTTTTTTTTTTTTTTTAACCAAAGATGAACCTGCACTGACACCTCATGATGCTCAAGAGTCCACCATGATATGCCTGCTGTGAGTTTGGACAAATGTTAACATCACACAGTATATTCACTGCCCTAAAGTTCTCCATCTCCCACTTACTACCTCAACCGCTGCTTCCCTGGGGCTTTCCTGGGGCTTCCATGGTGGCTCAATTGGTAAAGAATCTGCCTGCAATGCAGGAGACCAGGGTTCAATCCCTGGGTCAGGAAGATCCCCTGGGCATGGCAACTCACTCCAGAATTCTTGCCTGGAGAATCCCATGGACAGAGGAGCCTGGTGGGCTACAGTCCACGAGGTCACACAGAGTTGGATATGGCTGAGTGACTAGATTTCAACTTTAACTGCTGCTTCACCCTGCAAATGCTAAAACTTTCTACTGTCTTCATAGTTCCATCTTTTCCAAAAGGCCATGCAGTTGGAGTCATACAGCCTTTAGCCTTCTCAGGAAGCTTCTTTCACTTAGGAACGTGCATTTAAGGTTCTTTCCTTGGCCGGGGACACATTTCCTTTAAGCACCAGATCATAGATGCTTTTCCAGCTGCCTGAAATGTTGTTGATCCTTTATTTTCTTTCCACGTTCTTTCTCCTCCTAACCTAACAATTACTCATTCTTCAATCAGTTCAGTCGCTCAGTCATCCAACTCTTTGTGACCCCATGGACTGCAGCATGCCAGGCTTCCCTATCCATCACCAACTCCTGGAGCTTGCTCAAACTCATGTCCATTGAGTTGGTGATGCCATCCAACCATCTCATCTTCTGTCATCCGCTTCTCCTCCTCCCTTCGATCTTTCCTAGTATCAGGGTATTTTCAAAGGAGTCTCTTCTTTGCATCAGGTAGCCAAAGTATTGGAGTTTCAGCTTCAGTATCAGTCCTTTCAATGAATATTCAGGACTGATTTCCTTTAGGATTGGCTGGTTTGGTCTCCTTGCAGTCCAAGGGACTCTCAAGAGCTTTCTTCAACACCACAGTTCAAAAGCATCAATTCTTCAGCACTCAGCTTTCTTTATGGTCCAACTCTCACATCCGTACATGACTACTAGAAAAACCATAGCTTTGACTAAACAAACATTCAATACTTATGACATATTTTTCTCTCTTTTAAACTATCAATCTCTTCTTGTAAGCTGAAAATTCCTTCCACCCACCATAGGACCCTCAGTGCCTTTTGCAGAGCCTGACAAACAGTAACACTTAGTATATAAGGTACTGAACGGAGCCTTGCGGTCCAGTAAGAGCAGAGTCCAGACAGCCTGCACGCTCCCAGCATGAAGACACAGGTTCATCCACACCAGGATGAGTGCAGCAGGGACTGTCAATCTTGGTTAGGTCTTTGGAATAACTGCTTTCATAGAACAGGTAATCAGACAAAGTTAAACAGAAAGGTTTTTAAAGTTTTTTTTTTTAATGTATTTATTTTTAATTGAAGGATAATTTCTGTGGAGTGTGTTGGTTTCTGTCAAAATCTACATGAATCAGACATAGATGTACCTATGTCCCCTCCCTCTTCAAACTCCTTCCCACCTCACTCCCCATCCCACCCCTCTGGATTGTTACAGAGCCCTAGTTTGAGTTCCCTGAGTCATACAGCAAATTCCCATGTTACTCTCTCCATACTTCTCACCCTCTCCTTCCCCTGCCCCATGTCCAAAAGTTTGTTCTCTATATCTTAAACAGAAAGATAAGCTGATAATTAAGCATTGCTAAATTTGTTAGATCATTTTGTATCAAAAGGTCAAGTATGAAATGTCTGGAGTCTTCAACTAAAGGAATATACTGTTTGAGTTTTGCTATTTGCCCAACAGTGTTAACTTTTTAACTTTTTAAATTCTGTTGTAGGTTTTGATTTTTTTTTTCTTCAGAAATTGGTTTTATTTGATGCACTGAGTCTTAAGTTTATCAATAAGGAAAAAAAACTCAGTTAAAGAGAGAACAAACTAATGACCAGTAATGCAAATGTATGTTGAATAAAACTCAAAAATATTGATAGAAGTAATAAAATATCCAGGACCTCACGAGACACAATTCAGAATATCTAGAATTGTATCAATAATTTCAAGGGAGGAAAAATTACAAAATATGTGCTATACTAAAGAGGAAACATATCACAATTTATCCAGAATTGACAGGAATTAACAGACAAAGATATTAGATCAATTATTAGAACTCTATTGCATATGTCCAAAAAATTTAAGTAGAGCCATCAGTCCAGTTCAGTTTAGTTCAGTTCAGTCGCTCAGTCGTGTCTGACTCTTTGCAACCCCATGAATCGCAGCACGCCAGTCCTCCCTGTCCATCACCAACTCCCGGAGTTCACTCAGACTCACGTTCATCAAGTCAGTGATGCCATCCAGCCATCTCATCCTCTGTCATCCCCTTCTCCTCCTGCCCTCAATCCCTCCCAGCATCAGGGTCTTTTCCAATGAGTCAACCCTTCTTATGAGGTGCCCAAAGTACTGGAGTTTCAGCTTTAACATCATTCCTTCCAAAGAAATCCCAGGGCTGATCTCCTCCAGAATGGACTGGTTGGATCTCCTTGCAGTCCAAGGGACTCTCAAGAGTCTTCTCCAACACCACAGTTCAAAAGCATCAATTCTTTGGCGCTCAGCCTTCTTCACAGTCCAACTCTCACATCCATACATGACTACTGGAAAAACCATAGCCTTGACTAGATGGAACTTAGTCGGCAAAGTAATGTCTTTGCTTTTGAACATGCTATCTAGGTTGCTCATAACTTTTCTTCCAAGGAGTAAGCGTCTTTTAATTTCATGGCTGCAGTCACCATCTGCAGTGATTTTGGAGCCCCCAGAAATAAAGTCTGATACTGTTTCCACTGTTTCCCCATCTATTTCCCATGGAGTGATGGGACCAGTTGCCATGATCTTTGTTTTCTGACTGTTGAGCTTTAAGCCAACTTTTTCCCTCTTTTCTTTTACTTTCATCAAGAGGCTTTTGAGTTCCTCTTCACTTTCTGCCATAAGGGTGGTGTCATCTGCAAAAAGACAAAATCAAAATTCTAAAGTTGAAACTATAATGTTTCTGGATGGATTAACATCAGATTAGATATGCAGAAGGTAAAATTAGTGAACTGAAAGATAAAGCAATAAAAATTATCAAATTGAAACATGGAGAGAAAAAATTAACAGAGCATTCTTGACCTGAGGCATAATTTCAACCAACATACATATAATTAGACTCTATGAAGTTGAAACAAACATATTTTAAATATAATTGCTTGAAATGTTCTAATGTTGTTGTTGTTGTTCAGTTGCTAAATCATGTCTGACTCTTTGTAAATGCATGGACTGCAGCACACCAGGCCTCCCTGTCCTTCACTGTCTTCTAGAGTTTGCCCAATTTGGTGTCCATTGAGTTGGTAATGCTATCTGACCATCTCCTCCTCTGCTGCCCTCTTCTGCTTTTGTCTTCAGTCTTTCTAATTATGAAAACTATAAACTTCACAGATTCAAGAAGCTCAATGAAGCCAAAACACAATAAATATGGAGGAAGCAAATAAAATATAAGGAAAGCATACCAAGTCATATTATAATCAAATTTTTCAAAATCTGTGATCAACGAGAATTTTCATAAACAGTAAAGGGACAAAGACAACAGGAGATGGACCAAACACCCTCAGAATACAGCCCCGGTGATACCCCCACCACCCCGCTTCTGTAAGTGTTCCTCTCACGTCAGGCCCTCACACCTCCAGGGGATTATCATGTTATGGCTTTGCCACCTGTGTTGGGCACACAGTTTAATAGATCACCAAGATCCTCAGTAGTCAAGGTACATGGTATTTTAAAGCAATATTCTTACAAATGGAAACTTACACCAAAACCCCTGTTTAATAATTTATCAAAAATTTAAATAAAAGAAGAGAGGACTACCATCACCTTCATCCAACATTACCATTCTGCTCATTTCTGGTTTTGATCTCCGCTCTGTCTCCTCCCCGAACCAGTCCAGCCAGACACCTTCAGGCTCCTCACCAAGGTAAGGCGGCTCTGGAACTGCCCTCATCCAGGCCTTTCTGAGATTAGCAGATCTAACCAAGGTTCTAGAAAGACTTGCTACAACCAAACTGAATTACCCACAATCTTCCTTTTTGGTGTAACATACAAGCACAAGTTTTTGCTTTGTTTTGTTTTATAACAAATTCTACCAATAGCGATTGCCTCCTAAAGAAATATCATAAATTATAGCTCTGACAGTTTAAAACATAGTAAGGGAATTTTATGTGAGCTAGAAGAATTTCTCTCAGTCAAAACTGCTAAAACACAGACATGGTTTACACAGGAATTTTCATTACTGAGGGTTATATATATTTTAAAGGCAAATACATTTTGTGCAAAGGGTTATCAATATATTAGGAATCCCAAGTATTTTATTTTTCCAGGCTTCAAATAAACATTTATCATTTATGTTTTTTCCTCTGAGGAATTTACTTCCCAGCATACATTTTCTTTTAATAGAGCATAATTTGTAAGAAACTTCCTTGTCCTTTAAATAATAAAAGTGAGACTATTAAGAAACTTGATAAAATAATGCAACTGTTTATTATACAGAGAGAAAATACAGTTTTGAACCTGGGTCTGGCATGTTCATTCTCTTCCTGGATTTCTCCTGGTCGTTTTCCAACTGTTAATAACATATTCACACTTCCCTCATGGGCTTGTGCCAAGTAATGTAATTGAGGTTGTTGCTGTTGTTCCATCTCTCAGTCATGTTTGACTCTTTGTGACCTTATGAACTATAGCCTGTCCATGGGATTTTCCAGGCAAGAATACTGGAGTGGGTTTCCATTTCCTTCTCCAAGGGATCTTCCGATCTAGGGATCAAACCCAAGTCTCCTGCACTGCAGGCAGATTCTTTACCGCTGAACCACCAGAGAAGCCGTTTTAAAAGGACAAATTCTCTTAAAGTGCAGTTTGGTGCTGTGTAAAAACCCATGATCACAGCCCTGTGTGAGAGCCGCTGGCTCGTGCACTTCATGTTCTGTTTCTACCTTCATGCTGATGATAATGTCCTATGTAAGGTAAAGACAGGTGACTGAGACAAAGTGTATTAGGGGTAATACACCACTGGACTTGAACCTTTTATTCTGTGTAGAATATTTCAAACAACTTGATTTACCATCTATGTAGCTTGGATTTCTGACCCATGAAGCAAAAATATTGAGTGAAGCAGTCTTCATGCGTCTATGCAGTTCTTACATTGTCTGTGTGTAGCATATAAAAAAATAGCATTTTTTAAAACATTTTATTTATTCCTTATCCTTAAATATTTAATGTATTTTGGAATCAATTTAGCTTCCTCTTACTGTAGTTATGTTTGCTTAAGACTGTGTTAAGTTAATAAAGTGAATGACATCTGAGTACTTAAATTGTACGTAACTCAAATGAGAGCAACTTAAAGTAGTTGTTTGGATTAAAATTGCTAAAATACATCCTGCTGCTGTTCGAATTGCTAATAATTGGGGATTAAAAGATGAGAAAAGATAAGAAAAATGAGACATAATTAAAACAACTCTGCTCGATATATAGTCTCACATTTTATGTTGAAATAAATTTAATCTACTTCAACATTTCTCAAAAGAACATTATATGACACTTCTAGTCATTTCCTCTGCCCTCTATCTGCCATTCCTAGAAGATTACATAGAAAAATTATTTTCTTCTCTCTGGCTAAATGCACTATTGTTGCTAGGATACAACCAGTTTCAGTCTTTTAAAAGTTGTTTCATGAAATAATAAGTAAAATGTCTTTCTCTCAGTACAAGAATATAGGTGGGACCTCTCAAATCAGTCACTGCACTCTCTTTACAGAAGTAGACATTTTTTACTTGAATGTGCATAATGATTAATATAATTCTATTCCTGGAAGAAAAAGAGCTTAAGAATTTTGACTGTGAATGTCCTTTTAAAAATTCATTAATTTTAATATTTCTTTTACAAAATTACAAAAGCACATGTGTTTAATTTGTTCTACAGAAGAAAAATATCTAGACAGAATGTTTTTCTCCCTGGGTTCAGAGATTTACTGCCTGAATATGCTTAAATATTTAGTAGATTGCATAATTAAAATTACTTTTTGTGCTATAAAATATTCTCATTTGAATATTAAACTCATTTGTTGCCACTTCTTGATGGAAATTTGTAGAACTAATAGAGTCACTTCTCATAATACTCAAGTACATTACTAATTACTATTCGTAAATCCTTATATTGAAGGGTGTTTTTCAGGATATTTCTTGAGGATATTTTTTGAAAGGAAATATTTTCTTAGCATGTAAAATTGAGTACGCACTCTCAAAGTTGTATGTTTTCCTGGAAGATCACTGATCTGGTAAAAGTAATGAAGACACAGATTATTTTTAATGCTACAACACATCAGTTCATTACAAGGTATGCACCATAGCCCATGACTGCTATGATACCTTAGTGGATGTTTTAGTATTATTTTTGTATTTCATATAATTATTCAATGAAAGAATACTAAATAAACGATTTCATTTTTCTTGTTAGTGTACGTGTATGTGTGTGCATACGACATATCTTCTTTATCCAGTCATCTGTTGATGGGTACTTGGGTTGGTTCCGTGTCTTGGCTATTGTAAATAGTGCTGCAAGGAACCCTGGGGTGCATGAATACTTTTGAATTATGGTTTTCTCCAGATACATGCCCAGATACATGTGATACATTTTCTCCAGCTACATGTGAGATCACTGGATCATGTTAGTTCTATTCTCACTACTTGTTAAAAACAATTGTTTCTAGTCTTCTTTCTCCCTTTCACCAAAGTATTAAAGTGTTTCATAAACACACCGTTCTACAGATTTAGGGGAGCACATTTTAAATTGTGAAACATTACAACATCATTGGGAATTTTGGTAGATTGATAACCTGCCAATTTTAGCCTGAATGTGGGACCCTGATTCTGTGCCCTGGTTCCCATTTACTAGCAGCTTTACTGATTAGATACCTTAATGCTGCTTCATGTTTCCAAAGCCCATGTTTATCTTTATCATTTTCAATGTGGATTCAGTTCACAGAGGCATTTCCTGTTATTTATGAATTTTTCAAGTAGTGTGTTAGTTTCCTTAACGATCAAGTAAGAACATTTATAGTTTGGAAGCCCCTCAGGAACAAGTGTGGGTGTGTGTGTGTCCTGACATAAGCTGGCTAAATGTTCTTGCATGCCTGCTGCCTGAGTGAAAGATGACTGCACTAACGATGAGGTCCTTTCAATAAGAAAAAGTAATTTGCTTTTGTAAAAGCATCCTTCCCTTCCATGATTATATATCTATATTATTAATATAATGCCGACAATGTCTGGTACTCTTGCACTTACTGTCATCGTCATTGCAGCCACTGTGCAAGGACTATGTTGCCATGGTAATTACTCATTGCTCCCAAACAGGACTTGCTGTGGTAATAACATCCCAGGCAGATCTCAGGCAATCAAGTTAGAGCTGCCTGTGTACGATTGTGCATATATACGAGACACAGGTATTTAAAACTCCTTAATGTTGCTTTGAAAAAATTGAATGTATTCAGTGTACTGAGAGGTCCAGCTTGGTCTCCACATTTCACCTGCTGTTGCGTTCTCCCTTCTCATGTGTCCCAGACTGTATGTGCCTTTTGGAATAAAATAGTCATCAACATGCTGCTGTCACCTGGCAGTGAAATGTTAAGAAAACTGTGAGAAACAAGATGTATACTTTTGAATAATCGCGTCCTCTCATTTTTCAGTATGTTAAGTGGGCATTAGTGCTGGCTGATTCTTCTTCCCTCCCTCCTTTCTCCTTTTTCTTCCTTCCTTCCTTTCTATCAAGTACAGAGGGGAAGTAATATGCAGATACCTACATCAGGAGGAAGAACACGATAACCACGCTAGCAGAGGTGTTGAGTTGTCAGCAAGTTCAAAGCCCGGGGAGACTCTACACATGTGGAAGGATTTGGGAGTGTTTTTCAGAGGTTGGTGGCTTTAGCATTAGGCTGCGATGTGTAGAGGAAATGGTGTGAACAGTAGTGAAAAGGGCACTTTGCAGGGTAGTGTTGGCAGGACAGCACACGCACTCACATTAAGAGACACAGGAGAAGGCTGGAGAGATGTCTGAGAATACGGTCAGTCCCTGCCCCCGGCGGAGCTTGACTATGTGGTCAGGGAATTTGGAGTCTGATCTCAGGGCATCATTGTGGAAGAGACCCACAGAGCCCCTAAGATCCTGCAGCCCTGGCTGAAAAAGGATTATGTGGCAGGACTATAGCCCGGGCCTTCCCAGTGCCTCTAGGGAAGCAGTGAGCGTGTTTCCCTGGAGGACGCTGAGGTTTTTCAGACAACTTGGTGCAGGTAAAGGGTCCAGTTCTGCTCGGAGGCTTGAAGAGGCAGTGGGTATTTCTTCCCATCTCTCTCTCACGTGTGCTGCAAGAAAACCAAGTCCCATAAAGCTTCTACTCTTTTGTGTCTTGGAAAGAGAAAAATGAGAAATGATGCGTTCGAAGACACTGATGTTCTGGGATTGTTTGTTGTTCCAATGAAGATGGCTAACAAACATGGTTTTTTTCTGCAGGGGACATAATCCAGTCCCTAAAACTATTATGTGGATTGACACTCTTAACTGTTTTAATTGGAAATCATGATTTCACCAACATAATTCTAAATATTCTTGGTGCTACAGATCCTCAAAATGTATGAGTAAATTTAAGTGCATTTCAGGGTCCCTCATGGTCACCGGATCAAGAGCTCCTTTAATTTCTTTTTTAATGCTTCTTGCCAAAACCTGAAGATTCGGTATCACTGTGTTATATGAATATGTTTTTTACTGAAATGAAATTGATACTCTGAAGTGCCTTCCAATCCCACATCTTTAAAATTCTGTGGCTATACTAATAAAATTTTCTGACTCATGTTACATACATTCATAATGCTTCTCGGTCTCTGTTTATTTCAGAAATGACTAAATACACATTATTCTAAAGCCCATGCTAAATAATTCCAGTTTTGAAAATTAGGGAGTGACATGGTGATTGATGTTAGTATTTAAGCTTATGTTTAAAGCATCTTATTTAAACACAAGGAGAGAAATCAAAAGAAGAATTAGATTTTCTTTTGGAAGAACTGTATCTTTGTCTTGGAAAGGTTATGTTAAATCTTATTTTTGATTGATCTGCTTTGCACCTTTCTTGCAACAAGAATATTTGAGTACTGTCTATTGTCTTGGGCTTAACAGTGTGTTGAGACCACAGTGCATTTGGTAGGTACCTAGCTGGTTTTCTGCAGTGAGAGATGTGCTATTTCACTGGACTGTTTTCAGTTTCTCCTGGCTCTGCTATTTAGACACGGGATCTTTGGATGAACTCACTCATGCCCAGTAACCTGTTGCCAGTTTTTCAACAGGGCTGTGGAACCAAGTGAGAGAGGTAAATTTTACTCTACAAAATACCTGAATGTTGAGAAGAGGGTGATTAGAAATACAGGAGGGAGGTGGTGTGTCCTAGGTGGCTGTATACTAGCTGTTGCTCACCATCCAAAATTGTCCTGTCATTGTTAAAGTATATTTATTTGATTCTCTGAGATACTCAAATGTCCATGCAGTAAACCCTTCTGACATTAATCAGAATCTATTGAATTACTTACAGCAAAAAATGTTGCCATAAAATGCTGTGACAGTGGTGCCCACGCATCTCGGCAGGCCCCTTTGTGACTGTGTGAAACAGTAGAAAGCATCAGTTCAGTTCAGTCGCTCAGTCATGTCCGACTCTTTGCGACCCCATGAATCACAGCACACCAGGCCTCCCTGTCCATCACCAACTCCCGGAGTTCACTCAGAGTTGTGTCCATCGAGTCAGTGATGCCATCCAGCCATCTCATCCTTGGTCGTCCCCTTCTCCTCCTGCCCCCAATCCCTCCCAGCATCAAAGTCTTCTCCAATGAGTCAACTCTTCGCATGAGGTGGCCAAAATACTGGAGTTTCAGCTTTAGCATCATTCCTTACAAAGAAATCCCAGGGTTGATCTCTTTTAGAATGGACTGGTTGGATCTTTGGGTCAAAAATCAAGCTAGTTTCCCAATAATTGCCTTAATTTTATTTCAATAACAGCTACAGAAAGCCAGACTTTCCTTACTGATTATCAGAAATAGTGTGATAAAGAGCTGATTTGTCTTCCCCTGCCTCCTTTACCCACTCCAGTGTTCTTGCCTGGAGAATCCCAGGGACAGGGGAGCCTGGTGGGCTGCCTTCCATGGGGTTGCACAGAGTTGGACACGACTGAAGCGACTTAGCAGCAGTAGCAGCAGCCTCCTTTTACCTTATTGTCACAGAAACAGTTTAAAATCAAGACTGATAGCATCACTCCCTTATTCAAAAACCTTTTGAAGCCTCCTCATGACCTACTGAATGCTCTTTGTAATCCTCAGACCAGCATTCACAATATGATTGGAGCTTTATGTTTTAGCTATAAATTCTAAGCTCACCTCTCATGTGTTCTAAACACCTGAAAACAAAACAGTGACTACTCCATAAATATGCTCCTTTATGTTACAAGCCCATGCTTTTGCTCATGTTAAGTTTTCTGTATCTAAAACATGCATCCAACTATACCTGACAAAATCGGACCCAGACATTAGACTCATATACAAGTTCTGCCTCAGCATGAAAACCTTGACCCTAAGACAGCTCATCCAGTATTACTTGTTCAGTTTTTTCCGTAAGATGGCTCTAGTAGCACTTGGTTGTCTTTAACTTTATTCAAACAATTTTGTTAGATTGAATTGTGACAGCTGTCATAACAGCATGCATTTAAAAAAATCAAAATTGGTGAATTTTTGTGTAGCCATTTTAATATTGAAAATGGAAAGAGAAAAGCAACATTTTAAGCACTTATGTTATATTATTTCAAGAAAGGTACAAACATATTGAAGTGTGAAAAAGAAAAAATGATTTGTGCAGTGTATGGAAAAGGTGCTGTGACTGATTGAACATGACAAAAATGGTTTGTGATATTTTGTTCTGCAGATTTTTCACTGGAAGGTGCTCCATGGTTGGGTAGGCCAGTTGAAGTTGTTGCTGTTGTTATTGTTTAGCCACTCAGTTCTGTCTGACTCGTTGTGACCCCATGGACTGTAGCCCACCAGGCTCCTCTGTCGTGGGATTTTTCAGGCAAGAATACTGGAGTAGGTTGCCATTTCCTTCTCCAGAGGATCTTTCCTGACCCAGGGATCAAACCCATGTCTCCTGCATTGGCAGGCAGATCCTGTACAATTGAGCTACCAGGGAAGCCCTTAGTTGAAGTTGACAACAATCAAACTGAGACATTAATTGAGAATAATCAATGTTATACCTCATGGGAGATAAATCAAAATATCCAAATCACTCATTGAAAATCATTTGTACAAGTTAATGGCTTTGATGTTTAGATTCCACATAAGGTAAAGAAAGCCCCCTTTTGACTGTATTTCTGCAAGTGAAATGAACCACCACCAACCACACCAAAGGCTGGCCTTCATCTGAAGAAAGTGATATGAGAAAACATACAGTCTTCCATCAGGATAATGCAAGACTGCATGTTTATTTGATGACCAGACAGAAACTGGTCAGGTTGGCTGGGAGCTTCTGATTCATTCACCATATTTACCAGAGAACACACCTTCAGATTTCCACGCATTTCTGTCTTTACCATATTCTCTTAAGAGAAATGATTTTAGTTCCCTGGAAGACTGTGAAAGGCACTTGGAGCAGTTCTTTGCTCAATAAGATAAAACGTTTTGGGAAGATGCAATTAGGAAGTTGCCTGAAAAATGGCAGAAGGTAGGGGAACAAAACAGTGAATATGTTGTTCAATAAAGTTCTTGGTAAAAGTGAAAAATGTGTCTTATCTTTACTTAAAAACTGAAGGAAATTTTTGGCCAACCCCAATTTTTTAAATTTGATAATTAATTCATACTTTTACGTACAGACCACAGTAAAATCTTAGAAAAAATATGAGGTTCTTTTGATCCTTCTACCACTTGTATAGCACTTAATATGATAGGTTCTCAGCAAATATTTTTAGATTGAACAGAAACTTGAATTATTCATACCCATGTTAGTTCCTACTTGCACCAGTCAATTTATCAGATGGTTGTGTTAAGCTACAAGCAATAGAAAATCCAAAACGACTTAGGACATAAAAATGATATATTGGCTCGTGAACCTGATGAACTCTTAAGTGCAGGATTAAGAAGAGGCCAGATTTACAATGTCCCCGCCCCATTTCTCATGCCATGCCCTCTCTCTGCCCGGCTCTGAAAGTAGTTTTAGTCTCAGGCTGTGACAAGTCCTGGATTGATGCATGCATCTGGATACACGCAGAAGAATAGAGACCGCCCTTTATGGGAGATTATTCCTCAAAGCAGAGGGAACTTGTAATATGAAATCTTGCTTGGAATTTATTGACTGAAATTTGGGTCAAACATCTACGCTGATTCTAATCCTTATCACAAATGGATCGCAATGTGGGCAGTGGTTTTCGTGGGTTATGGAACCTGGATGGGGGAGAAATGCACTTAGACCACCAAGTGCACCCAAGGGATAGGAAAGGGGCCAAGTTCCCTTGATGTAAATGATCTGCAGGAAAAAGACAGAAGTGTTGCCAAAAAAGAGATTGCCCAGGTTGGTCCTGCCACACAAAATCCACCCCTTCTTCCCTGACTGTTCCATGTGCTGGAAATTCTGACTGCCCCCT
Organism: Ovis canadensis; assembly: GCF_042477335.2. Taxonomy (NCBI): domain Eukaryota; kingdom Metazoa; phylum Chordata; class Mammalia; order Artiodactyla; family Bovidae; genus Ovis; species Ovis canadensis. Next base: position 43,807,688 of record NC_091253.1, on the reverse strand, counting down.
ATGCCCTCCCAGTCCAGTTCTCTGTGAGATACAAACGGAAACTTTTAGTGTTGGACCATTTTCCTTATTAACCCTGCCGTAAAGAGCGTGTGACAGCTGCCCGCAAATCATCCTGTGACCAAGAGGGAAATACCAGCTTCAGCATGGAGATGCCTGCTGGTGTTATGGGCCCTGACACTGTTAACTCCATGGGCATCTTCAGGTTCTTCCTTGTATGAGAAAAATAAAACCATTCAAGTCAGCATAACTGGGTTTTCCATAGCGACAGGTGAAAGTATAGCTAAAGCTCATGGTGGGAAAACAACCATTGTCACTTCAATATCACAAGAAGGTGTGAACCCCCAAACCTGAAGTGAGTGTTAGATGTGGTTCTGCCTTCGACAGATTCCAGGAAGAAAAGGTCACTGAACCTTGATCTCATCACCAGTAAACTTGCTGTTAGTAAAATGCATGGTGCCGAAATGCAAGGTGTCTGATAACTAAAACCCCTCGTTGCTCAGATCTTAGGAGTGTCTAGTTCTATGTGCTCAGTCACTCAGTCGTGTCTGACTCTCTGTGACCCCATGGACTGTAGCCCACCAGGCTCCTCTGTTCATGGGATTCTCCAGGCAAGAGTGAGTTGCCATGCCCTTTCCAGGGGCTCTTCCTAAATCAGGGATTGAACCCACGTCTCTTATGTCTCCTTCATTGGCAGACGGGTTCTTTATCACTAGTGCCACCTGGGAAGCCCATAAAGCTGGTGGCTGAAACCACACTATATGATCATTTCTTATATTTGTGGGTGTGTGTTAGTCACACAGTTGTGTCTGACTCTTTGCAATCTCATGGACTGTAGTCCGCCAGGCTTCCCTGTCCATGAGATTCTCCAGGCAAGAATACTGGAGTGGGTTGCCATGCCCTCCTCCAGGGGATCTTCCTGACCCAGGGATTGAACCCACATCTCTTACAGGCAGTTTTTTCACACTAGCACTACCTAGGAAGCCCAGTTGTTGAGTTGTTGAATAGGTAGTATTCAAGCAGAAGGACCACAATTGTCTAAAAATACTAGTGAAATAAGCCTCTCTCTGCAAACTGTTTATCTGTGTGAGGTAAGATTGCCATTATATATTTCAATCCAAACAACATGAGTTCAGAGAGTGAATTCAGAACCCAACTTCATTCTTTATGCTGCACGTTAAGTATTGATAAATTTAACCAAGGCCACAATTCAGCTCACTGTTTTTGAAAACAGTTTTATCTTCAAAGATATTTTGTTCATATATTTTATTCTTGACATATTTTATAAAAAAATGTAAGATTAAAGTATTTCAAATATGTGAGTTATTTACATTATGCAATAAGTTCACTATTGCTATTTTCACTGAATTAACCTATAACATTTAAATTGTTTTATTTTTAACTTCTATGAGAAATAGTGATACATATAACCCACTTTAGGAAAAAAGCTCTTTAGTCCCCCAATAATTTTTAATGGATGTTAGGATCTCTGAGAAGCATTCTCACATGGAAAACCTTTTGTCTTTTTCCTTTCTAACTCATCCAAAACTGAGTACTAATTACCTTTGGCTGTGAAAAGTAAAGTAATAATTATGTTTGGTAGTAGGACAAAGATGTTTCCCTTCAGAATATATTAACCAACATTTATAAAATGATTATCCCAATTGAAATCTCATGAAATTATTTAACTTTAAAGCATATATATAAATGTCTATATGTATGAATGATGAACACAGATACATGTATACATTTGTGCACATGTTGTATATATATATAAACAATAATTTATAAATATTTATGTGCAACATAAATAACTAATGTGTAACTGTGAATGTTCATAGAGGGCAAATATATGGATGAAATAAAAAGATATTCAGTTGCAATAAACACATTTTATTTTAAATTCATTCAAAAATTATTTTATTCACATACGAAAATAAGCAAGATATTGTAAACAATCTCATAGGCATACAGACATGTTTCTTACACTCAGCCAAGTGACACATGGTCTAATTAGAGTGACAACCTGAAAACAATGCAATCTTACTGCTAGATGAACCTGTAAAGACTGTGTAATTTATACTCTTGCTTGTTAAAAGATTTAAGTGGAAAATCTACAGTGTATATATGTTATACAATGATTTCATGTTATTCACTGTAACTAACTAAATGAACCTCAGTGTTGTGCAGTTTGATGAGTATACATCCACTTATCTCCCACTTTTGTTGTTTTATAGCATGCTTTCCATCCAAACACTTGAAAACAATAATTTAATGACACAGTTAGTGAAGAACTTGATGGTAGTGAGATTATCCAGTGAGGCAGAGGATTTCATGTCCTAGATGCCTCCATCCTTCAGCTTATCATTTCCAGTTTTTATTACCATCCTAATCTATTACCAAACCAATCCAGTTTTATTGGTTACACTGTTACACCTTTTAAAAAGAAAATTGGAAGAAATGATCTAAAAGAAGAGAATTAAAGTGATTTATGAATTAGGGAAATGAGATACGCATGTCTGACTCTTGTAAAACCCAAGGGAAAAGTAAAATAATTGGGATTCCTCCAGTGAGCAGAAGGCAGACTGCATGTTGCCCTATTAGACATCACTCAGTAGAATGTGTTAGTACCACGGAGACGACTCCACTCTTCTCCATCCATAATAAGGACAAGACAAGGACAAATCTGCCTTATTCCCAGAAATAGGGACATTTGGTTTGCTAGATACATGGAAGTTTTACGAAGATTTTAAATCTGTAAGAACTCCTTGAAGGTTTAGTGTCGTAGAAGATAACCTTGTTCTAGAGTGTGTGAAATTAAAAGTCCATTGAGTGAACTGTATAACTAAACAGCACAAAGTGGGGACCTTGATAGCTCAGGAGGGGCGTAGTGTTTCTCAGACGGCTTTTCCTGAACAAGGTCTCAAGCTCAGTTACTTTGGAGAAGTCTTCTGAGCTTTTCCAGCTAATCCCAGCCTGGGAACTGGCTTTCTAATGGTGCATATGAAAACAAACTGACTGATGTGTGCTTCTGTATGTTACCTGATATATCACCTTGACTGTTTACCTTGTTATACGAAATTCTGTTCTCTGCTAAGGGAGAGAACTTGTGTCTAGGCTGAATATCATGTTATCTTAGAGTATAAAGTTGGGGGATATACTATATAGAGCAGGAAGAATTGTTCTGCAGAGGGAAGAGGGGCCAGAGAGTTGGGGGTGAACCTCTGATTTTACCAGGACAGCAAGGAGACTCAAGAGTGTTTGTTTTGCTCCCTTGTATTCTGTCTCTGGGTACCAGAAGAAGGAGTTAAAAACCCTGAGTTTGGCAGTATAGGCCCCACCCAGCAAAAAGGAACACAAACAACTGTTTGTTGTTGTTTTTTAAAAATAAAACTTCTGTGAAACGTGCAAAAGTAATATTCAGTCTTCCTCCTTACTTATGGAAGGAATGAAGTTTTTCATTATCCAGTCAAAATGGAGAAGTGAAGAACTACATATAAAGGATAAATGTAAAATTCACACAACCACTTTCCCTACAAGGCAGTTCCTTATGAAGCTTAAAGTATAGGAAATAAAAAGTTTTGAATAAACAAAAATAATTATAGGACATGTAGGTCATTATTACTAGAAACATGTTACTTCTCAGCCATATACTCAATTTCCAAAGAAAATCTTACATTTAAGCTCTATTTATAATTAAGAAATAAGCCATTATATAATGGATAATTAAAACATGTGAATAAGATTCTCCTTTTATCTGGAACTGTGGATATAAAAATGAAAAGGCATCTAATTTTAAGTGATAATTGAATATGATAAATGTCATTAAATGACTTCTTCCCAAAGTCTTAATATATTAACTCATTCTGCTGGTGCAGCCAGCCAGAGCCAAACACACAGGGAGATCAATTAAGATATTATTACAAGCCAGGGAGGAATTTTATTTTCTGTATGAAGCCTAGGACGTCTAAGATTTGAATAACCTTTATATGTATTTCTAGCAAGTCAAAGAAAGGGAGCTAAAATGATCAAGAATAATATAAAGGTTTTTTTGAGATAAGATTGAAAGGTGAAAACTCTGGTAAAAGCTGAGAGTTTTGATCATGGCCTGAGCATGATGAATGCCAGAAAAGTCTTAATTTATTTTCTAAAACCTTCAAAGACTTTAAATAGTCAGGAATTTTAAACTAAGACAATGATTGTCATCAAACATGACTACTACCCTGAGGATAAGGGTAGTAGTAGCTCAGGTGGTAAAGAATCCGCCTGCAATATAGGAGACCTGAGTTTGATCCCTGGGTTGGGAAGATCCCCTGGAGAAGGGAAAGGCTACCCACTCCAGTATTCTGGCCTGAAGAATTCCGTGGACTATAGAGTCCATGGGATTGCAAAGAGTCAGACATGACTGAGCGACTTTCACTTCCACTTTCACCCTGAGGATAGAGGGTGGGGCTGGCTCCATCCAGGGAAGGAAATAAGAACACAGCCTCCTAGGTCACTAGTCAAAGCCATATTCAATTTTATTGGTATAAAATTGACCTTGTTACTTCTGCATGTCAGGGAAAAATTAAGTGAGATGGAACTCAAGCTGTTTCTGCTTTGGTGCCCCTTGACACTTGAGGGGATAGACAAAGAGGAGCTGGGCTGAGGTAATGCCCCATCCCTCAAGTGCCCCTAAGAGGGTAGGGTCAAGGTCTCTTTACAGATGGGACTGTAGCTGCTGCTTAGACAACAAATGCAGTGAAGTTTCTCTAAGAGCGTGAGGTAGTGGCTGTGGGTTTGATGAACCTGCCCATGACCTCAGCAGTGCAATTTACTCAAGAAGAATAGAGAATATATATGAATGATTTTAAGTGGTCTGATCACCCTCAAGCTGAGTGTTTTGGTTACTAAACATAGACTTTTCTAAGACAGATATTGCTTCTTTAGTATTTTATAAATATAGATTATTGTAAAATATTTACCTTTATCTTTGAATATGGCACCATTCAAAAAAGTGGAAGTATTAACTAGGTGAGTGACTCAGACAGGGAAGAATTCACCTGCAATGTGGGAGGCCTGGGTTCTAACCCTGGGATGGGAAGATCCCATGCAGGAGAGAATGGCAACCTACTCTAGCATTTCTGCCTGGAGAATTCCATGGACAGAGGAACCTGGCAGGCTACAGTCCATGGGGTTGCAAAGAGTCTGACATGACTGAGTGACACAGGCCCCGGAAAACTAATAGTGAGTGAATGAAATATATACACACAATACAAAAGAGCAAAAACAGTGGTTCTGATTAGTTACTAACATTGTAAATGAAGTAAAAATGATTAAAACCCAAATAATCAGCCTGTGATGTTTGTCTATTTGCATTATTCTCATAAATGGAGATTTACTGTGCATTTGACATTCCAAATTTGCATATAGATAGTATTAGTATCATCTTTTGAATTTACATATGAGTCAGTTTCTCCCCTGTCACTCATGAACATATAAAATGTGGGGTGGCCAGCATACAGAATAGCAATAAATATTAAATTGTGTTCATACTTGTGAAATACAATTAGCAAATTCCATCTAGCACTGTCTTTGAAATCGGGATTAGTAATTTGAAGCCAGATTATTTGCTTTCGGGCTAGGTGTTCTCAGGGTTATATGTATGTTTGAGAAATTTCTGTAACTCTGTTTAATCACATGCTACACTTTGAAAATGCAGAACTCAGAAAAAAATTACAAATGAATTTATTTCTTTTAACATGTATTCTTGACCTGATACATCTAATTTAGTGGCTACCTAAACCATTGTATGTTAAAAAATAATTTAAATAAAGATATTTTAGAAATAATCTTTCACTTTAAAATGCTTAAGGCAATCTGAAAAATACCGAGCATTGACACAAATATATTTTAAGTGAGAGCTTCAAACAGGTATAATTTAAAAGGAGGGGATGTAAGGAATTCAGTTACGGGATAATGAGCCGATTTTTCAGTTCCCTGACTATAATATGGGATGATCAGGGAGGATCGGAATGAGCATTGCCTTGGATTACTGGTAATGTTATTTTACGACTCTGACATTTATTCTTTATTCTGACAAAATTCTTAGGCATTAAGAGACTCTTGTAGGTTAGTTATATTCACCTGAAGAAATGAAGAAAATGGTGAGGGTGAAACTCACTTGCAAAAATCACAGAGGATGAGATGGGACATCCAGGGACGTAACATGGGTCCCAGTGACCTAGATGTCCCAACTGACTCTCTGCGGAAGACTAGAAGTAAGAAACTGCTTTACTGTGTTGTCCAAACAGGGAAACCAATCAGCGCTATACACCAGACTTTCCTTAGCTTCTTCTACCACTAGCTAGAATTAAGACTTTGAGTTTTAAATAATTACTCTAAATAGCATCATAAAAATGAGAATTTAATGATTATATTAACTGGCTTTTGCCATTGTGAACAGTAATAATTGTTACCTTGAATTGGCAAAGTGTCTATGAGGATAACTTTCAAATGCTTGTCTACACTAGCCTAATATCATTTTATGCTTATTGTCCTTGGAATAACATTTAAATTGCATATCTTTAATTAAAAGACAAATGAAAGTGATAACATAGCTTTACTTACATCAAGACAACTTTTCCCTTGATCTTTAACCTAAACCTATGTGTTCATATGTACCACCTCAATCATAACAAATCTTTCCATCCTATGAAATGTCACACAATTCCTACTTGAGAGCTTTTCTACATTCTTATTCCCTTCACCTGATATAGCATTCATTCCTTTACTAAGTTCCACCCAACTTTTGTATTCTGGCTCTGTCCTGCCACTCTGCCCCATGAAACTTATCCCTGACTAGTCTGACTTTGTTCATTTTCTTGTTTCACCTACTAAAATTTGCAGTTTATACAATTTAATTTGGTGCACATATTTTGTTCATGAAATGGATTATTTCCAAAGTCATTGTCACAATAAAAAAGGGATTTTTTTAAATCTGAGAAGTCAATGTAAAAGAAAAGTAGGTTAGGAGAAATTTAGTGAAGGCAGTAGATTGATAATACTTACTGACTGCTCACTCGGAAATTTCTTTGTGTATAGTGTCTGTTTTATATACTATATGTGGAACTTCTGGGCTTGTCTCCAACGACCTTGGATGCTCATCACTCCTATTCTTGTTACATAAAGTTCTTAAGAAATGAATAATCTGTGACTTTTTTGCAGCCATCAGAATCCTGAGGCTCCATGGTAGACTACCACCTTAGATCAGGCTGAACAGGTGAGCCCTGAGGGTCATGGACAGGACCGGAAGCCACTGGAGATAAGTAATATACAGGAATACATGTATAATGTACACAGAGAGGTGAAAACTCAAAGCATCAAAAAAAAATGCTAGATATTAAAAAAACTCTACCATGATGAAATTTTAAAAAAAATGCCTTGATAGTCTCATCCACAGTATGGGCAGAACCAAGGGAGAGTCAGTGAGCTTAGAAGGTCATGCATCGCCGACACATTGGACATGGGTTTGGGTGGACTCCGGGAGTTGGTGATGGACAGGGAGGCCTGGCGTGCTGTGGTTCATGGGGTTGCAAAGAGTCAGACACAACTGAGCGACTAAACCAAACTGAACTGAACAAAAATCACTTATTCAGATAAGCCCACGCTTTGTGACAATCTCCTTTCTAGAGGCTGCTGAAAGGCTAGAGAATAGATGTATGATCTCTAAAATGTTCTCTTTCTGACTCTTTCTCTCTGGTTGTTTCACATGCCAATAGCTATTGCAAAGGCTCTTCCTTCTCTCCCCTGTTTGAAATCCCTCTACCCCAATGTGGTCTCCCTAACCTAGGACACATGAGCTTTGGCACACTGGCGTCTTCTTAAAAGGAAATGTAGGACATAGTTATGTTTCCGGCTACATATCTCTCCCTCTGTGTCTCGTTTCTATCTGTGGTTGCTTATCCCCATCAGTCTGGAAATCTCACAGGAATCAGCCCAAGAAAAGTCACCAAAATCTACTGCCACACAGGGAGCAAGTGAGCTAAAACTGTGAATAAACTCAGCTAATGTATCTTGGATGACATTTATCTGATTCACTTTAAAAATATACTTCTTCATGGCTCAAAGTCAGTTTTCTATTTTCTAATTAGTGGGCTTCCCTCGTGGCTCAGAGGTTAAAGCGTCTGCCTGCAATGCGGGAGACCTGGGTTTGATCCCTGGGTCCGATCCCTGGGTCGGGAAGTTCCCCTGGAGAAGGAAATGGCAACCCACTCCAGTATTCTTGCCTGGAGAATCCCAAGGATGGAGGAGCCTGGTGGGTACAGTTCACGGGGTCGCAAAGAGTCGGACACGACTGAGCGACAGGAGTATTATTTGAGAGCAGATGGACTGTATTGAGTCAATAGCCAGTGAATCAGAAAGGAAGTGCTAATGTTTGTCCTGTCTTCTGAGTGCATCAGATGCCACAGAAAGGGCAAAGGTGACTCTCACAACACGGTCAGGTGCTCTCTCAAGGCCTGCTTCTGTTTGTTGCACATCAAGTCATGGAATCCTAAAGGAACGCTTTGACTCTTCTGTACTTGGTGTTCATAACTGAGCAAAAAATTCCTTTGACCTTTCTATCACAGGTAAAACTTTTTCCATACTTCAGAAATTCTGCTTTTAAATCCACCTCAGTTTCACAAAAAGAATAATTTACAAACCTCTGAAATAAAATGAAACTAGGTAGAAACTTAAGTCAGGAAGAGGACAGGGTGTGAATAGATGATGCAAGGCAGACATTTCTAGAGAGATGAGCTGGTGCTGGAGGTTATGATGAAGGCTTTCTAAAGAAAATGTAAAGGGATACAGACTTTACACAGAATATATTTAAATTGCATTTTTTATAGTTATTGATAATGACCTTTATATTTTTGAAAGCTAATGAATTGTTTCTCTGTGCCTTTATACATACCATGGCAACTAAAAAATCAAAGAGTGGAGCAATTAATAAAAATTCTTATCCTAGGAGAATATTGATTATTAGCAAGTGACCAACAATAACAACAATAACAACAACAATCTCCTTCCCTCTGTCAACCACTAATCTGATTGCTTATCTTTTCTTTTTTAATTCCATATACACGTGAAGTTTTATGGTATTTATCTTTCTCCATCTGACTTGTTTCACTTTGCATAATCCTTCAAGTTTCATCCATGTTGTTACAAATGGTTGAGTCTCATTCTTTTTTATGGCTGAGTAACATTTTATTTAATACACATAGCACATCTTCATCAATTCATCTATTGATGGACATTTGTAGGTTGTTTCTGTAGCTTGGTAATGCTGCAACAAACATCGGGGTGTGCATGTCTTTTCAAATTAGTGTTCTCATGTTCTCTGGATAAAAACCCAGAAGTGGAATAGTTGGGCTCTATGTTAGTTAGTTCTAGTCTAAATTTTTTGAGGAATCTCCATAACTTTGTTCCACAGTGGCTGCACCAACATACATTTCTGCCAGCAGTGCCCAAGGGCTCCGTTTTCTCTGCACCCTCTCCAACATTTGTTATTTCTTGTCTTTTCAGTAATGATCATCCTAACAGGTGTGAGGTGATGTCTTGTTACAGCTTTTACTTACAACTCCATAATACTTAGAGACATTGAACATCTTTCATGTGCTTGTTGGACATTTGTATGTCTTCTTTGGAAAAATGTTTATTTAGGTCCTCTGCTCATTTTTAAATCAGATTATTTGTTACATTCTTACAAATAGTGTGCATGTAAGGAAAAGTATATTCTTCATCTAACATACGACATGAAAATATTTTGTCTTTTCCTCTTGCTTTAAATTTGACTTATGGTAACTTTTGCTTTATAAGCATTTGTAATTATTAGTAGCTGTGTTTGTCTGATTTTTCCCTTGTGGTTGCATGTATTTTCAGGGAAGAATATTCTTGCCCCAATATTATAGTAAAAATATTTTCTATGATTTTTCCTAATGATTTCATTGTTTCTAGAGGCTTTTTTTGGGATCTATATTTGATCATTTACAATCTCAGGAAAAATGTTCTGCACAAAGAACTGCATAAATAGGATCATTTGCAGGACTTCCTGGTGGTCTAGTGTTTAAGACTTCCCCTTCCAGTGAAGGGGGTGTGGGTTCAATACCTGGTCGGGGAATTAGGATCCTACATGCCATGGGACCAAATAACCAAAACATAAACCAGAAGCATTATTATAACAAAGTTAATAAAAATTTAAAAAAATAAAATAAGAAAGCTGTGGTACATATACACAATGGAGTGTTACCCAGCCGTTAAAAAGAATTCATTTGAATCAGTTCTGATGAGATGGATGAAACTGGAGCCGATTATACAGAGTGAAGTAAGCCAGAAAGAAAAACACCAATACAGTATACTAACGCATATAAATGGAATTTAGAAAGATGGCAATGACGACCCTGTATGCAAGACAAGAAAGAAGACACAGATGTGTATAACGGACTTTTGGACTCAGAGGGAGAGGGAGAGGGTAGGATGATTTGGGAGAATGGCATTCTAACATGTATACTATCATGTAAGAATTGAATCGCCAGTCTATGTCTGACGCAGGATACAGCATGCTTGGGGCTGGTGCATGGGGATGACCCACAGTGATGTTATGGGGAGGGAGGTGGGAGGGGGGTTCATGTTTGAGAACACATGTAAGAATTAAAGATTTTAAAATTAAAAAAATAAAAAACTAAAAAAAAAAAATAGGACTGTTTATCACCCGATCACCCAAGGGTTGTTCATTCTGTCCACTGGAAAGCCGCTTGGGGGGCCAGCCCTTGAAGGGTGTTTGTTCTCCAGTTCCTATACTCGAGGGAGAGGTGTGTAGACACGCCGTAAAGTGAGTGCAGTTACCCGCTGTGCAAGCGCCTGAGGCTGGCTTGGCAGACACAGTCGTTCTGTAGCATGGGGCAGCTACTGGCTCCTTCAGCACACATGGCCCACGGAACAGCTGTGCTCTGTCACCTGGAGACATGACGTCCATCCTGTGAGGACGGACAGAGATGGAGCCAATGACACTCCCCCTTGTAAGGGTGAATGGTGCTTCTGTGCAGTGGTTGAAGCCAGGTGTGGGTGCTGCTTTCTGCTCTGCTAATACAGTTCATCCATCACAGCATCAGACTCCCCCAAATCCACTCCTTTGTTCCTTCTAAGAAGTCAGGGCACGTGCATTTTGGGCAACTGGGAACCAAGGTCGTCAGCATCCATCACTGTCTCATGCTCCAAGCTCCTAAGATGTTGAGTAGCCTCTCAAATGTAAGGAGGGTTTTCCTTAAAATCTCTGCTCTCACTGTGATTTTACTAAAACTTACAAGTGTGCAAAAACTTTGTTTTAAGTGAGCATACTTTAAAGCTTCTTTATCAGCAGCTGAATTAATGTTTTAAAATTTAACTTTCAGTCCTTGGAAAATAAAATCTAGGTATCCAGAGAGAAAGGTCTGTCTAGAAGGAGTTTATTTATTTATTCTTTCATTAACAACCTTTTATTCTTTCTTATTTTTGTCTATAGTTCAGGAACCAGGCATAGTTTGCAAAGATGATCTATACTGAAGTATTGAAGATTTGTAATACTGTAAGTTAAAAATTGCAAAATTAGCAGAGTCTCTGAAGGCAAAGTGCACCTTGAGAAAAAATGACCATGTTGGACTTCAGCTAGTTGCTAGTACTCTGAGTGTCACAAAAACGATGATCTAATACACGGATGTGTGGTGCTATAGGTTCAATAAATATCTCCCCAGTTGAAATCAAGCAATTTTATTTGCCATAAGTATTTACTTTTTGAAATCAGATTTGTTGTTTCTGGAGTTATTATGTGCAGTTAGTTCCACGGGGAAACGAAATGCTTGTAAAATGCAAATCGAGAAGGTCATCCAAGCTCTCTACCATTTCACTAGATTCCCTAATGCCCTGGCCCGAACATCTCCTGTATTGTTCCTGGGATTGGCAAATTCAGAAGGGAAAATAGCTCAGTATAAATGGGGCAGTCCATGGTTATTAACACATTTAAAATCAAGGGCAAAGAATAAAATGGATGCTCAGCTCATGCTATACCGTATGATTTTAGTTCCAGCTGCTGACACCAGGCAATTAAAGATACGTTTGTTTTCAACAGCATGGGTTACAGTAAAGACAAAGGCACTTTGGGTAGATAAAACTAAGAAGAATAAGATGACCTCCACAGTGCCTCTCAAGAAATTTTATCTAATTTGTGCTGGAGGCTCTCTTGGGCCATTGGTGGGAGAAGAAAATTAAGAGAACAGTGTCATAGCCCCTAAAGAGCTTATTAGAGGAGCCAAACAAACATATTTGGAAAATGATCATAAAAATGTAATAAAAAATTATCACAGGAAGCAGTGGTGCTGAGAGATGGACACAGTGACCATGTAGGACAGAGAAGAGAGATGGTCCTTCATTTCCCAGAATGCAATGGGCAGTATCTTCACCTGTGACCCCAGTAACAGATGGACATTTCTATAAAGGGGTCAACTCCTACAGATACACACAAAGTCATCAGGAAACAGAAATGATGAATGAAAGGGTTGATATTTCTTTCAAACACACACGTTTGTGCTCATAATTATTTAAAATTAAATACCTCTTCACAAGCACTTTACATTAAATACTCATTTCCATTTTTCTTCAAATATCAATAAAATCAGGTTCTTCTTCATATAATTTTTAATGCATATACTTAAACTTAATTAACAACTATACACATGTATTAAGGAGTATTAAGCATCTATATATGCAAACAAAATATTTTTTCTTAAGTTAATTGTGCCTAGAACCTAAATTTGAGTGAACTTATTTTCCACTATAAGTCTTAAAAGTTAAATCACAAAGAGCAAGATAAAAATGCTGCATGCTCCTGGCTTAAATTCACACCAAACATTTATGTATCAGAACCTATGATTAGGAGAGGAGGGCATTAAAAAAGAAAGAAAAATATCTTCAATGGTTTTCTAATTTTTCAAACTTTTCTGAGGGAAAAGTAGTCAAAAATAAGAAGTAAAAACCCAGATAATGACATTTTATAGACTCCATTGACAAATCCTCCCAGTCTTCTTTGTTTTATTCGCCACACCTCCAGAGTTTCTCCATGAAGTTTACCTTTGACAAGACGTGGCCATGGGATTCTGTTTTTGGTAATGAAATGAGAACAGAGGTATTTGTGCAGATTCTAACATCTTTTCAGTTGAAAGTCAAACCAGTTCTCCTGAAACTGTCTCTTTTTCCTTCCATCCTCTGGGAGTGGAATCTGGATGTCGATCTGAGCATCTTGGATCCCAACCAGGAAGTCACCTAAAAAGCATTGAAAGAAAGGATGTAAAGAACCTGACCAGGCGTGATCCCTGTCTGTCTGCTCTGGGGTGTGTCCTAACGTCACACTCTTTCATCTTTTTAAAGACATTCTTGTGCTGCCTTTGTTTTAGCAACTAACTATAACCTTGTCAGTGAACCTTCCTGTCAGTAATAACATTTTACTTATCTCATTTTACATCTACTTCAGTAGATTAAATATCTTATCTTCAGTCTTCAGGACATGGATAACTTTCCCAAGCGCTTATTCCTGGTTCCTAAAGTTAGGTTGTGGTCTATGAACTTCAGGGTACTTTATTACAGAATTTTAAAATCTTTAATAGAGTAATAGACAAATTTTCTTATTATTCTTTTCCAGGTTGATTCATTATTTAAAAAAAAAAAAACATGTAAACTGTTTGGTGAATATCACCAAATATTTTTCAATAGATTATCTCACAACACATCATATTCAGGTTAAAGTGTCAGATGCAAACACCAATATTTACAACTGTTTTAAAGAATATTCGCTCAGTGGTAAAGGACCTGCCTGCCAATGTCAGTTGGAGTCTTAGAGAATTTGTTTGTGCCTTTTCATTTAGGTCCTGGAATTCTGGCTCTGGTAGTTCAATTATATACTTTTCTATATCATCAGCTACTGTACACAGAGAGATTCTGTGAAGACAACTTCCACACTTTTTTCCCCCTCAATTTTCATAAGTGATGTCTTGTCTGAGACCAGAGTTCTCTTTCTCAGCCTAAGGAGAGCTACCCTCAGTTGTCTAAGCTTCAGACACATCAACTTTGGAAGAGATGTAAGTCACTGGGAGGGAACACGGATGCCTGCCCCCTCCAGCTGTACCTACTCCGTGAACTTCAGTGTATTAGCTAACTTGGAAGTTTTTACTAGATTGAAAAAAGAAGAAGAAGAAGAAAGACGGCAGAAGAGATGTACCTAAATTTTCACTGAGAAGAAACTGACAGTCTTAAACGTATGTGCTATAATCCAGGGGAGATCAGCTGGGAAAGCAAAGCTAGTTCCATATTTGACAATCCATTTGTGTAATTCACACATTAACCAATTAAATAAGGGAAAACATTTGTGGAAACTGTCTTTTCATGGTGTGATAGCTCTTTATTTTAGGGTTGATGATAGAATGACATGGTCTGCACCATAGTATATTTATCCATTTACCTACTAAGAAACATCATAGTAGTAGTAGCAAGGCTAAGTAGATTCAGTCATGTCCAACTCTTTGTGACCCTGTGAACTGTAGCCTGCCAGACTCCTCTGTCCATGGGATTTTCCAGGCAAGAATACTGGAGTGGGTTGTCATTTCCTCCTCCAGGGGATCTTCTGGACCCAGGGATCAAACCCACGTCTCTTGCATCTCCTGTATTGCAAGTGGATTCTTTACCTGGGAAGTCACCTGGGAAGCCAGGGGACATTAAAGTTGCTTCCGCATTTTGGCGGTTATGAATAAAGCTTATATGGGTGGAGACTGTAGAATTCTTAAGAGCCGAGACTATGGAGCCGGACCACCTGGGAAAAATGCCTTTGGGATCTATATATATACATTTTTTTTTGCAGTTCTGATTAATCTATGATCATTCCAAAATAAAAAGTTAAAAAATCTTGGTAGTTAGCCAGAGGAGTTGAAAACTTACATTTGCCCACAAAAAAATGGGTGCATGATTTTGTGCAAATGTAAGTTTTCAACTCTTCTGGCTAACTACCAAGATTTTTTAACTTTTTATTTTGGAATGATCATAGATTAATCAGAACTGTAAAAAAAAATGTATATATATAGATCCCAAGGGCACTTTTCCCAAGTGGTCTGGCTCCATAGTCTCGGCTCATAAGAATTCTACTGTCTCCAGTATGCAGTCTAGAAATGCCTAAAACTACTTAAATGTTACATAAATAAATAATTGAATGAAATAGAACATGAACCAGGAAAATATTGGGAGATATTATATATGATTGTCAAGAGCTGTGAAGGCTCTGAGATTTACCTGCTCACTAGTTGTTAATCCCATGGCTGTTGGCAGATGACATGAGGCTCCCAGGTACAAGCTGAAGGTAAGTTTATTAGCTGCAGTGATGGCAATAGGCAGAGAGCTTCGTTAATTTTTGTGCTGGTTTTCTGACCCTTGGTCCCATGGAGCAGTGAAAAGAGGACTGGATAATTCATGAATGGGGCTGCAACACCACTGAGAAGCCCAGAGTTATATGGACAATAAGGACTCCTGAACCAGCTACAGTGGACACTGTTATCTTATTATACTGAGCAGCTCGCCTGCCTGACCTCCACTCCAGGGGGAGACATTATCTCTGCTTCCCAAGACTGAAAACAAACATGCTATTTGCTATTTAGGGAGCTACCAGTTCTATCATCCAAGACACTGGACTATAAAAGCATCCTTGCTAATGTCTTTCAGAAGAGGGACAGTCAGTGTTACCCATGGAAGTCGTTTGAGTCATGAGATGCACAGGTGAAAACTGTCTCCAAAAACTGATCTGTGCACTAGGGGAGCATTTTATAACTAAAAATAAACAAAGTTATCAAGAAAAACAGTATGTGTAATTAGGAAATAATTTGAGACATACACATGTCAAACACCAGGCAGATAGCATCTTAAATAACAGACAAACATTAAATTGGAAAGCAATGTAAAATAATTACAAAGAGTATAAAATAAATTTGAATATTGTGTATTAATGTATAGAAAACATGCAAGACCATATGTAATAAATTAATGGACAAATGACAAAAAAAATGCTAGAGGCATAAATGGACTCAAAAAAAATGCTCAGTAAGTATTTGAAAATAAATTTCAATATTGCTAGAAATTAAATAAATAAGCTAATAATACCAACCTCAGTCAGCTCTCACTTCATGGATATATATTGTTACAATTCATGTAAACTGATAGAATATTGCTGTGAAACATTCATTAAATGTGTATGCAACTTTTCAAATTATACCTTTGATCTTATTAATATAATTCTACTGTTAGGAATTTTTCCAACTTTGTTATACGAGATTGGCATTTAAATTGATACCAATCTTGATGGTAATAGTATAATTGTTTCAAAATAACAAACAAACTTAAAAGGATACTCCAGCCATCAAAAGATATTGATATAAGAAGTATGAAATGAGGAGAAAAATGTCCTCAGTATATTTTCAAGTGTTAAAAGTACATTAGAAAACAGTACAATGACATGTTTCTCTTCGACAACTACATGCATATACATACACATACACAAGCTTGTAAAGACAATCATAAGGTTAAATACAGGTTTATTCTGAATTTATAATTTCTCTATTTCCCAATGTTCTTGGTAGATCACTTTTCAATTTGACTTTCAGGCTCACAGGAAGTTGCAAAGATGGTTCAGAGTGCAGCCTGGCTCTGTTCCCATCAATGCCACAGGTCACACGACTAGGGTACAGTAACAAAGTCAGGACATCTGTATGCACACGGCGTGTGCAGATGTGTGTAAGCAGCATGGCAGTCAGGATGCAGGGCTGTCCCCTGTCACAAAGACCTCACTTCTGTCACTGTCTGCTTACCTCCACCCCAAGCTCGTTAGAAGTTCCTGTTTTCCCAGTGCTGTGTAAGGGGATTTGAGACCTGCCTCTTTCATTTCCCAGAACACCTTTGACATTCATCCTTGCTGTTGCGTGTCAGCAGTCTGGTCCTTTTTCATGGCTGAGTGGTGTCCCACTGTTGAATACTTCACCCATTGAATACTTCACCCATTAACGGGCATTGCAGTTATTTCCAGTTTAGGGCACTGCTAGGGCAGCTGCTCTGAACACTCTGCAAGGTCCTTGTGTAAAAACAGCTTAAAATCCTGGGGGATGGGGCTTCCTGGGTTGTCTAGTACTTAAGATTCCGAGCTTCCACTGCAGGGGATGCAGGTTTGATCCCTGGTTGGGAAACTGAAATCCTGTTTGGCCAGCCAAAAAAAAAAAAAAATTCCTGGGCAATAAATATCCAGAGAGTCAATTGCTGGGTGGAGTGTGAGCTCATGCTTATTTATTTATTTTAAAGAAACTGCCAAATTGTTTTCCCATGTGGCTTTAAAACTTTCCATTCACATAATTAATGTAAGGGAGATCCAATTCCTCTACATCTTCATCAAGATATGATCGCCAATATATTTTCTATAGCTGTTGATATACTTGGAGAGATATCTCCTTGTGGTCTCAGTTTGCATTCCTTCTTGCCTGCTGATGCTGAACATATTTTCATACACTTATTTGCACCTGTGTATTTTCTATGCTGAAATGTCTGTTCATATCTTTTGCCCATTTTCTAATTATTGGCAAAGATATAAAAGCAATTCAGTAAAAGAAAGAGTCTTCTAAACAAATGGTGCTTGAGCAATTGATACATATATCTATATATATCTCTAATATATATTGGGTCTTTTCAACCCAGGGATTAAACCCAGGTCTCCTGCATTGCAGGTGAATTCTTTACCAGTTGAGCCACCAGGGAAGCCCAAGGATACTAGAGTGGGTAGCCTATCCCTTTCTCCAGGGAATCTTCATGACCAAGGAATCAAACTGGGGTCTCCTGTGCTGCAGGCAGATTCTTTACCAGCTGAACTACCAAGGAAGTCCATACTATCTCTAATATATCATAAATAAAACTCCAATATATAATAAATAAAACTCTAATTTATCTGTGTATATTTAATTAAAAAGTTAAATGCAAACTAATCCTTACACTTTATACAAAAATTAAGTCTAAATGGTTCCCAGATATAAACTTAAAACATAGGAAAAAGTCTTGAGGTCCTCAGGCATGGTGAAATGTTCTTAGACATAGCACCAAAAGCATGAGGCATAAAACAAAACAAAAAATAATGAACTGCAGATCATCAAAATGAAAATATTTGCCCTGCTAGTTGAGTTTTACATTTTTCTTTTTACCTGCCACACTGAATTGCTAAGTCATTTGAGGAGAAATTTTATGCCTATTTATATTAAGTGTGTCTGTCATAGGTGCCAGAAAATAATTAATTGTGATTGAACCAGCAAATGCTTCTGTATATTAGAATATTTAGCATATGTTCAGGAATTAATGCTTATTGAATATTTATATAGTGATGAGCTAAATCTGCACTGTGGAAATTCTCCAGCACTCAACAAGTATATAATGAGTAATCATAATATTAACATATTCACCAACCTAAAGGGCTGAGCTTCCCTGGTGGCTCAGATGGTAAAGAATCCTTCTGCAATGCGTGAGACCTGGGTTCGATCCCCTTGGGAAGATCCCCTGGAGGAGTGCATGGCAACCCACTCCAGTATCCTTGCCTGGAAAATCCCCATGAACAGAGGAGCCTGGTAGGCTACTGGGGTTGAAAAGAGTGGAGTTAGAAAGAGTCAGACAGTACTGAGCAGCTAAGCACAGCAAAAGATGGATACTCAGAAGGAAAGAATAAAGGTTAGTTCACTTTCCAAAAAAAGTAAACAGTGTTCAAAGGGACAGTCTTTACCGACATAGAAAAAATATGCCAAGAAATCAAAATTAAAATTATTAGGGAAGGAAAAAGATGAGCGGGGGTCAGAGAGGGCCCAACAGAAGCTTAGGGGGAAGAGAAGAAAGACATTGAGAAACTAGAGAGAAGGTGCTGGTCTTTGAGGACTAACCCTGGTCACTCCTTTTATACAGACGGTGACAGTCATATTCTATCAACTAGGAATCAGTAAAACAAAGTCTAAACTGAAAGCATGGACATGATATGGACTCAGTGAAATAATTCAAAATATATTTTCAAACATTTTACAGGGCAAAAACTCCATTAACAATTCCCTGTTCCTTCCTTGATTATTTTTATTTTTCTGAAGGAGACAAGATGCCCTCCTCTTTCTAAACTCTGAGCCTACCATTCTTTCTGCTTCTCTTCACTTTCCTTGGAAAATAAAACTTCAGAACAGGAGGAAGCTCATCTAGAACTCAGAGAATATACTTCTGATGAGCCAGTCCTCCATGAAGAAAAGAGAATACTAGAAAAATGGTCAAAATACACTTATTCAGAACACTAGAAATTAACCAAAATCTTGCACACAAGCACCCAAAAGTGTTAAGAAAGAAAAAAATGCATCCTGTGAAGACCACAAGGTTTGTGGGATTTAACCTTGTCCTGTGCCCAGTGCCATGGCATATATGAATCGCAACAGCCTTTTAATGTTATTCTATCTGAAAGAAGCCAAACAAAGGAAATCACATGTTGTCTGATTCTATTAATAACTTGGTAAGTAGTTGACCCACATGTTGCGAAAGATTGAGAGCAGGAGGAGAAGGGGGCAGCAGAGGATGAAATGGTTAGATGGCATTACAGACTCAGTGGACATGAGTCTGAGCAAGCTCCAGGAGATGGTGAAGGACAGGGAAACCAGGCATGCCCTACTGCATGGGATCACAAAGAGTCAGACAGGGCTTAGTGGCTAAACTACAAGTAGTCATCAGAGTTTTGGGAAATGGGTAATTTGGTAGGGATGTTAATGGGTTAGAATTTCTTTCTGTGGTGATGAAAATATTTTGGAATTTGACAGTGGTCATGATTACACAACTCTGTGCATAAATTTAAAAAGCCAGTGTGTCATACGTTTCAGAAGGGTGATTTCTGTAGTCTTTAAATTATGCTAAATAAATCTGTTGTTTAAAAAATGACCTTCATAATACTTAAAAGCAAATATATGTGTGAAATCAAGCTAACAATTGTTTAACTAACATAAATGTACACAATTGTTAAAATATCACCTATTTTATTAGCAAGGCTGTTTATTGCTTGCCATTAAAAGTCTGCACAGTAGCATTTATGTGGTAGTAAGTTAGGAGTTAGGTTGCTATATATATAATAAACAGAGACAATGAAAAATTTATAAAAAATGTTCTGTATGGTTTATAGCAAAATAAAAAGTAATATCACTGGATATAGCTGTTAAGTTTATCACTAAGCTTGCAAAATAAGTTCTGTGAACTGTATATCTGTCTGTGAGGGGTGAGTTTATGCTCAATTCAATGATCTTCATACATGACAAAAATGTCCATCCATGTAGCACAGTGGTAAAGAATTTGCTTGCAAAGCAGAAGACGCAGCCTCCATCCCTGGGTTGGGAAGATCCTCTGGAGAAGGAATAGGCAATCCATTCCAGTATTTTTGTCTTAAAAATCCCATGGACAGAGGAGCCTGGTGTACTTCAGTCAATGGGATCACAAAGAACTGGACACGACTTAGTGGCTGAACAAGAAGACAATTTTAGGGTAACAGAATTGACTGCTTCAAAAATCTGATGTGTGTTTGGAGTTAAAGATGGAATATTGAAAGTTTAAGTTAAAACTTTTCCAATTCTTATATTAAAATCACCGCCAATAATATCAAATATAATTTTTTATTTCAGTTTATTTTAGAAAACTTCATTAATATTTTCAAACATAAACTTAGACAACATATTCCATTTCAATGTAAAGTTAACTTATACGGAAAACTTTAAAATTTTATTTTATATATCTTTATGAAAGTGAAAGTGTTAGATGATCAGTTGTATCTAAGTCTTTGCAACTCCATGAACGGTAGCCCTTCAGGCTCCTCTGTCCATGGAATTCTCCAGGCAAGACTATTAGAGTGGGTTGCCATTTCCTTCTCCAGGGTATCTTCCTGACCCAGGGATTTGACCTGGATTTCACACATTGCAGGCAGATTCTTTACCCTCTGAGCCAGGGAAGTCCCTATATATCTTTATATATAACTGTTAAAATAACAAAATTCTAGTTGCATGTTAAATGTTTTTCATAATTGCTTTTTTCATGAGAAAACTTCTTGTGAGTGAAAGAAAAATAGCTTGCAATGGTAACTTTGGGCTTTTCATTGTTCTTTTCTGCCATCTTCAATATATTTATTTTATCCACTCTGAACAAACTTATCTCTGCATTTAATAAAAAGGCTGTTTCTAGAAGTATTTTTATTTGTTTGTTAGTTTATCTGTGTCTTTTATAGAAGAAATAAAACAGGGTATTTTTTCTGACCTCATTACCAAAAACAGTTGATAATTATATGAGCAATTGAAAAAATGATCTTGTAGACACTGTTGATCAATAATAACTCTTCATGTTAACGACTGGAAAGCTCATAGCAAAATCAGTGGAATGGGAAAAATGAGTGCATATACTTATACGAAGAAAGGAAAAAATCTTTGGGGTCATTGACTGGGTAATGTAATTGATTAGGCCTATGATTAGAAATTCAACATCCAAAAAACAAAGATTATGGTATCCGGTCCCATCTCTTCATGGCAAACAGATGGGGAAACAATGGAAACAGTGAGAGACTTTATTTTCTTGGGCCCCATCACAGCAGATGGTGACTACAGTTGTGAAATTTAAAGACACTTGCTCTTTGGAAGAAAAATTATGATCAATCTAGATAGCATATTAAAAAGCAGAGACATGACTTGGCTGACAAAGATCTATCTTGTCAAAGCAATGGTTTTCCCTGTAGTCATGCATTTGAGAAGGAAATGGCAACCCACTCCAATGTTCTTGCCTGAAGGATCCCAGGGACAGAGGAGCCTAATGGGCTGCAGTCTGTGGGGTCGCACAGAATCAGACACGACTGAAGCAACTTAGCAGCATCAGTAGCAGCAGTAGTCATGTATGGATGTGAGAGTTGGACTATAAAGAAAGCTGAGCACCAAAGAATCGGTGCTTTTGAACTGTGGTGTTGGCGAAGTCTCTTGTGAGTACCTTGGACTGCAAGGAGATCCCACCTGTCCATCCTAAAGGAGATCAGTCCTGAATCTTCATTGGAAGGACTGATGCTGAAGCTGAAATTCCAATACTTTGGCCACCTGATGCAAAAAGGCAACTCATTGGAAAAGACTCTGATGCTGGGAAAGATTGAAGGTGGAAAGAGAAGGGAACGACAGAGGTTGGGATGGTTGGATGGCATTACCGACTCATTGGACATGAGTCTGAGCAAGCTTTGGGAGTTGGTGATGGACAGGGAGGCCTGGTGTGCTGCAGTCCATAGGGTCACAAAGAGTTGGACACGACTGAGTGACTGAACTGAACTGATGATTAGAACATAAATAAAAATAAGTAGAATTTAGACATGGTTTTTAGGAAAAAAAAAAGTTTAAACTTCACTTTTGGGTAAAGAAAGCATAGATAATTAACCTTTTTATTTACAAATGATAGATACATGTTTCCTTATAATAAATCTAAAGAATCATCTCAACTCTTCATATCATCAAAATTTTAAAAATGGAGGATTTCGGGTTTGATCCCTGATCCAGAAATATCCCACATGCCTCAGACAGAGCCACTAACCCCAGGAGTTGCTACTACTGAACCCACGACCTGCAATTGCTGAATGCTGTGTGCCCGAGAGCCTGTGCTTCACAACAAGAGAAGGCACGGCAATGAGAAGAACATATACCACAACTAGAGAGTAGCCCCCAGGTGCAACAACTAGAGAAAAGCCTGCACAGCCAGAAATTTAAATGAATAAAAATTTAAAAATGGGTTTCTAATTTGTATGATGCATAAACTAAGGAATCAAAATAGGTTTGACTTGGTCAGGCTGAAAAAGTGAGCAGTAGAATTTGGAGATCTTACATACTAATATTTCAGATGGGTAGAAAATTAGAACATACTAATGATTAAGCTATCTTCATCAGAAAAGACATGAACTGAATCTAAATTATAGAAATTAAATGAAAAGAAGCAATAATTCTACACAAACTCATAATAACTCACACCCACAGAATTAAACAGTAATTCTCAAAATTTTTCACTTAAATGTTGCCATAATAACATTAGGAATTCCAAAAATTTAGATTGGAACATACCATCTGCTGAAAATATTAATGTCTGAACAAGTACAGCTGTGAGCTCAATTAGTCACACAGTCATTAAAATGAAGCGTGCATAAAAAATGTACCCTTTCACGAATAAAAGCTAGTCTACTTAATTCACAGCAATGTTCTCTGCTGTGGATGCCGTTGTCCTAAGAGAAGGAGATGACCAAAAAATTGCCTGAGTCCAAGCATGCAGGCGGCAAGTATCACCCCAAAACTGCTTTCTCTGGCTATTTTCTTGAGAATCTTGAAAACCACAGCCTTCTGCCCAGAAGCTGCATGGAAGTACACTTCATCTAAATATTGCTTCACAGAAACAAGGAAACATCTGTAAAATTAATAAGGCAGAGCAGACCTCTTGCTTCTGTTGACTTTTAAGATGTTCTATTTCCTTATAAACCTTTTAGATCTCACAAATATTCTGGTAAATATGAAACACTGAAAAAAGCTTGTTAATGGAAATTGCTTTTATCTGTTTCTCAGAGATCAGATCGGGTTGCTGAAGTTGAGTGCATACATGAGTTTGAAGTATATTTGAGTGTGTCGTTCAATGAGAGCAACTTCAAAGAGTCTTCACACTTGTTTCAGGTGCTATCATAGTGTTAAATATTTCTTTCCCTTGAAAAAAGGTGTTTGTTGAGCTTGACATATTAAAAAAGTATTGCTGAGAATCCCTTCTTTGTGTTTTTTATATTTAGAATTGAATCATACTTGAATGATGTTTTGATAGCATCTATCCTCAATGAAATGAATAAGTTATTTCTTACTGCTCACATTTATTAAAATTTTATAATGCTGAAGGGTTACAAATAACAGCTTGTCATAAGCAACTTTTATAAAATTTGTGTAGGGTGGCAACTATTCATGTGAAGGAGGTTATATTAGAAAAAGTGATATGAAGGATTCTATGTCCTCATTCCCACATTTCATTCTTAATTTTTAATTAGCATAGAGTATGCATTAAATTACTATTATGCATCAAGCATTATTCTTACACAGAGGATATGTTGATGAATAGGAAGCAGCCCCAGTATTCAAGCATTCGTCATCTCTGTGGGTATCGATAAATGGGAATGACAATTATATTCTATAATCTTCTGAGACATTTCAGACACTATTCTGGAAAGACAAAAACAGGGCACATAAAGGAAATTTGGCTGGAGTTTCAGGGTAGGAAGGTCAGAAGAGACAGACTCTTTGCTATTCGCAAGAGCAGAATTAATTCTAAAGGAGGAGGAAGGTATGGGGGTTGGGTGGAGCATCCAGGGAAAGAAGATTAAGTTAAAGCCCTGTATAAACAGATTTGACACTGTTTGGCTTCTGCTATAGTTCTGTGTGATCCACACTGTACGTGGAAGAAGTGAGGAAGTGGGAGGATCCAGGGCATAC
Organism: Ovis canadensis; assembly: GCF_042477335.2. Taxonomy (NCBI): domain Eukaryota; kingdom Metazoa; phylum Chordata; class Mammalia; order Artiodactyla; family Bovidae; genus Ovis; species Ovis canadensis. The sequence goes on along the minus strand of NC_091253.1, from coordinate 43,783,104 downwards.
TCTTTCCTTTGTGTCATATTAACGGATTGAAATTTCCAGTTAAGTTGCAGGAGATTTTTGTTAAGTATGGAGTAGGTGACATAGTCAGCTCTCTGTTTCTTAAGGGACTCCATGGCTGAATCACAGCGGATGTTTAGAACAGGTAGGTCAAACTCCTAGCCCCGAGACCAAACAGGAAGGAGGTAAGTATTCTCCATAGGTGGTGGGAGCCTGAATGTGGTGACTGATAGGAATTACAACAGATGGTCCTTGACTCGGCCCCGCCATGTATATTGGATCACTTAATTTGCAATGTCATTCGTTTTCAGTTCAATTCAGTTGTTTAGTCGTGTCTGACTCTTTGAGACCACATGGACTGCAGCATGCCAGGCTTCCCTGTCCATCACCAACTCCCAACTCATGTCCATCATGTCAGTGTTGGTCCAACCATCTCATCCTCTGTCACCCTCTTCTTCTCTTGCCTTCAATCTTTCCCAGCATCAGAGTCTTTTCCAGTGAGACAGCTCTTTACATCAGGTGGCCAAAGTATTGGAGTTTCAGCTTTGGCATCAGTCCTTCCAATGAATATTCAGGACTGATTTCCTTTTGGATTGACTTGTTTGATCTTGCAGTCCAAGGGACTCTCAATAATCTTCTCCAACACCGCAGCTCAAAAGCATCAATTCTTCATTCCCTTTAATTCTGAACAAAGCTTCACTTTTAATTAGTACTTCTATTGAAATCATTTAGCAGTAAGCTTTTTCATTAAGCCCCTTCTGTGTTCCAGGCTCAGCTCAGTGGTGAAGATAGACAGCTAAGCTCTGTAGCCACGGTCATGGCCTTTGTAGAAACTAAGGCTTGAGAGTGATGGTAATTTCAGCCAGAGCAGTAAAGGTGGCCAAGTGCTGTGAATGTGTCAGAAAAATTCAGCTTAAAAAATTTATTTATTTATTTATTTATTTTTGATGGTACTGGCTCTTTATTGCTGTGCAGGTTACTCTCTGTAGCTTTGATGTGCAGACCTCTCACTATGTTGGCATATCTTGTTGTGGAGCAGTAGCCATGGCCCCCTGGCTCTAGAGCACAGACTCAGCAGTTGTGATGCTTGGGCTTAGTTGCTCCACAACATGCGGGATCTTCTTGGATCAGATATATATGTAAAGTTCATCTAAGAGGAATTGTGCTTGTTTTTGGTGGTGGGAGACTTAATATGGTATCTATTTGGAGGTTTTGTGTTCTTTTTGATTGGTTTAATTATTTACGATGAACAAGTATTAATTTTCCAGCAACTTTTTTTCAAAAAACGATAAAATGAGAGCAAATCATTAAGAAACTAAAATAACATAGATATCAGAATTGTTTCAAAACTATTTCTACAATTGTTCACTCTTTGGCACTGTAATTACCTGAAAGAAAACTGGAGTCTCTTATGACACAGAAATGAGCAGCTTCTCAGTTATGAATGACCAGAGAGTGATGTCCCATCAGACCAGTCTTCTTAGTATAGATTCAGCTCTTAATGGACCATTGTGAAGCCATAACTCTGACGGCTTCACAATGGTGAAGCCATTCACAACTCTAGTCTTGCTTTCAGTAATTCTGGTTGCTGAAACAATTGGACAAATATCATCTTTATTCCATCTCTAGGGCCTTTAGGGGCCAGATAACTAATCTTCATAAACATTAATACTTGTTACTAAAAGCTGCTCAAAAGCCAATAAACAGTACAGGTTGGTGGAAAGGAAAGTTTTCTTTATTTTGGATGATGGCAACCGGTGGGGAGTGTAGACTCCTGTCCAAAGGAGTCCTCCCCTCTCACCCTTGACAATCGGGGGCAGGGGCTTCATAGATGGAGGCAGGAGGCTACAAGCAGAAACAGCAGTCAGCTCTAACAATTATCTTAAAATTGGCCATCAGTGGTCTGACCAACATTGTCTTGATTGCTTTAGGTGCAGTTAATCTTCAGTTCTAGGGTCAGTTGGTTTCCATTTCCCTGAGGCCATTTCTTGAAACTGTAGCAGCGTATGTCAGTCTGGTCATCTTGTAGTTAACTTCTTCCACTTGGTGGGGGTTTCAGTATCTAGAAGACAGTTCATAGGATACGGCTCAGAATATGATCTATAACCCTTGAGAAGAAACTAAATAAAGGTCCTTGACTGTGCTTAATGACTACATTATTATTATTTGATCTCCTTTGACCGTTTTCCTTTGTTCCTGCATGTTCTCACTTCTCTGATTAAACTTATTCTTTGCCTAAAGTTTTTCCACAGATGAAAGGCAGGCAAAAGACATGGAGGGAAGGACCATAGGGTTCTGCTCCATTTCATACTGGTGGGCCAGAAATTGTGTCCTTAGGGTTATGCACCCAAGGTAAGCAGCTCACCACTGCCCCTGTTCATGGCAGCTAAGTCTTCTAAGGACATGCTCTAAACATCTGTGAACTCTACAAATCAAACCCAGGAAGTGAAAACACAGATGTAGTAAAAAGCATGTTTTTATTTTCCTGTATGCGTCATTAAAAAAGGTACAGTTTTATTAGTAGTACATTAATGAACTTAAAGAACAAAGTGACAATTTGTTGTCACAGGTATTAATTTACATTTTACAAACATCCACCAAAACAATTAAAAATGAAATAAATATATTTACATTTCATACTTCTGGTATTCTCATTGCATTTTAATATGTATAAAATATATAACATTTATAGTATTCTATTCATCTTTAAAAGCAACTTCAAATGTGCAAAGAAGTGAATTATAATTTTAAAGTATTAGGCAATAAAAGTAAATCATAAACAAGAGTTTTAGAGGAATGAATAAAGTAATTCCTTATGGAGAGTCATCAGGACAGCAGTGTTAAGCATGTGTTAATATTATAGAACATTAACACTTACCTTAAAGAGCTACGCACAAGATCTTCCTTGTGCTTTTAAAGCTTCTCCACATTGCTGATTTCTAGCAGTAATTCTACATCTGTGTTAGGATGAATACTTTTTCACAGTAATAAATCAAGCATTTCTCAAACCCAGCATTCCATGTAAACAAAGTTTATGACAAGTTTTGTTTTTGAAAATGAGGGAAACCTCTAACTTTAATGTTCCCAAAGGAAAGTCTCTCTGCTGACATAGTAAATATGGGGTTGGCATTTATTTTCAAAGACTTGTTTCTTCTTGCTGAATGGGTTTTGTGATCAAAGGCTTTAAAACTCTAGGTTGGTGCATGCCTGAAAAATGGGCAAGAATGACACTCTTATTATTTTCCCTTAAAAATAGTGTTGGATGGTAAATGCTGGGGTACACATTACACTTACATTATCTATTAAAGTAGCTTTGAAATAAATACTTGTTGCAATATAACAAATTACAAATGTCCCTGCTTTAATATACTTCAGCTTAAATGAACTGTGATTCTTTATCAGGCAATATACATTGTTATAGTAGTTAGCAAAGAGGTCAAATGATATTTGAACTCCTTTCTCTGACCCAAGTATATATAATGTAATGTTGCCTTTGAGCTTATACAATGTATACCATCATGAACTTTAGCATGTATTTATATACATACATATGTATACATATACGTATATATATATGTATATTGTGTATGTACACACACACACACATACACACATATACCAAGGCACTGGAGAGATTAACACATAATTAAGCATTCTGCTATTAAAATGGCTCTAGTATAAACTAGGATTTAAGGAGAAAATCTCATGCATCTAAACCTAAATTACATGAGAAGTAGAGATTAATCTGAATATTTTTGTTTATTTCTAAGCTTTCTCATTCAAGTAGTCCAAGTTATAACAAATTTCAGTGTCTAATCATTGCACAGTGAAAAAATATGTTAAATGTTATTTGCTAACTGAGGAAAATCAAAGTAATATTTTTGTAATAGGTGGCTTCTCTACTAGTCATGTTAAGTAGCAATTTAGGCCTGTGGATTTTGTTTTTCAGTAGTATCAAAAATAAACTCAACATGGTTTTATCATAAATTTTAATTTAGCCTATAATTTACAATGTAAATTTAAAGTATATTAATATATTTATTTGAAATATATTCTTCTATAGAATTTGTGATTAGCATTTTATTATATATACATGTGTGTGTGTGTGCGCGTGTCATACAAGGAGACATATCTCATTGTGCGCCTTTTCCTTTACATACACATAAGCACAGCCTAGAAGAGCTTTATGACATACAAAAAGGGTATTTAATTAAATTGCTTTTTTTTGTATTTTTTTGAATGGAGTTTTTACAAAATCTGACATTTTTAAATGATTATGTTATACTTGTAGAAAGCTTCAAAACTTTCTCTTTCTTTAGGTTGAGTAGCCCATTTCTTATTGCCTGCGGCCCGACTGATCATCACATTATGGACACACGGACGTCACCCCAATATGGGGCAGGCTAACACACACTCAAGGTGGTGACAGAGGTCTTGTGGTGAGCTGGCTGCTCTGCTCAGATCCTGATGCAGGGGCCCATCTCTCCACACCCCGCCCCCTTGGGCTGGTGGCCTCCTGAAGTCTGTCTTTGGTGGCTTCTGATTTTAGAATGACTGTTGTATCTGATCAAAAAACAGTGAGCCATAATGCCATAGTCATATCCCCATTATGCTATGTTAGTCGCTCAGTTATATCTGACTTTTTTGCAACCCTCTGGGCTATATAGCCTGCCCGGCTCCTCTGTCCATGGAATTCTCCCAGCAAGAATACTGGTTGCCATTCCTTTCTCCAGGGGATCTTCCTGATCCAGGGATGGAACACTGCAGGCAGATTCTTACCTCCTGAGCCACCATATTCCTGTTATGAAAATGTATTCAGTTAGATGGTCAAAATAAACTATGTTAGAACTGTATTTTGTCCAGTTTGCCCTAGTTCTTTTTAAAAGGACACCTAGATCAAACTGAGCACTTACTCAGCTACAGTCCTGAAACTTCACTTCTTTTCAATTTAATGTGCTTAAGAGTTGGTCAGATACAGAGTGAATTAATAATTTATAATGATTATGGAAATAGCTTAATGTTCATTTTTAATTATAATGTTCATGTGTCCTTTTTACAAATAATGTTTCCTTCTTGAGAGATTTTTTTCCTTCTTTTTAAAATTAGTCCACCTTATTATATATTTGGTCATCTTCACAAGGAAGTATGCAACAAGTGTGACTGAGTTGGGAACATGTGTACTAATATAAAAGTAATTTTTTCTTGATAGAGAGCTGGTTGTTTAAAAGAAGATCTCAGCACAGCTGTGGTATAGGACAGACAATGTTATACAAACATCTGGGATCTGAGCTGTGTGCACTTCAGGGCTTTCAAATCTCCAACCCCTTTATACCTACATTCCTAGGACAAGATGCCTCCAATAATTCATAACTTGGCATTGCATGACTGCTTTTTATGACATGATAAGGTAGAAGAAGTTTTAACTTGTATTTTCATATCTTACCTTATTCTCTCATATGCTCTAACTAAAATGGAATGATGTTATTTACCCAACAAAAGTAATAGATTTGAAAATACTTCCTGGGGACATTTCCAATCAGGATTAACTCCAGCTCCAGGTGAGGTTAGGAATACAAGAAGGAACCGTCTCTTACACCACATGAATTGATATTTTCTCTATGAAAGGTTTTCGGGTCACTGAAAATTTATGAAATTTTAATTTAATAATAAATTCCAGGTAAAATAGAAATCTCCATAAATGAAGGAAAGGACAAGAGGTTCATGGATGTTTCCTTCATTCCTCACTAAATTAACACATTTTGGCATCTTTGAAGGAACACTGGCTGTGAATAACACATTTGGTGTCAGTGACCCCAGGAAGAAATATTCCATTTCATATCGTGTCTATTGTAGGTCAAATGCAACGATCTTTTTGAAATTCTCAGCAATGATTTACAACAGCATACACATATTGGGGTGCCACTGTCAAGTCATGGGGTGAAGCTATAAGCAGAGATCCACACCAGTGAGCTGAGGTGCTCTCTTCTTGGACAAGGGTCTTCACTCTGGTCTCGGGGCCTCTGCCTCCTTCTGTTGCTCCTCACATAATAGCAGGGCACTGGTTCCTGAGCAGGCCCTTCATGCATTTGTCATACAAAATAGTCTAAAATACAGACGTGACTGTTTAATGGGTGTTTTATTTATAGGTAGCTTACAATTTTTATATTATTTACACACTCGAGTCATTCATCGGTTCATCTTCCCTTTCAGTGAAAGCAACACAGCGGTCCTGACCCAACGAGGAAGAGCAAGTCATCCCGCTCATTTAGGACAATCCCTCGAGGCCGTCGAACAGAATGCTTTGGGGATCCGTCTGATCTTCTCCACTCAGATTTCCACTTGGCTTCCCTGCTAACTTGGGGATGTGATGGCTTCTCCACTGTCTGCGGCGATGAGTAAGGTCGTTCTGTTTACAAGTCAAGATGAGAGGGAGGCCGAGCTCAGATTGTCAGGTCATATACTTGGCTTTGCTCGCTACTCCGGAGCTGGAAGCCGCAGAGGCAGCAGCCTGACTGCCTAGAAACAGAGGGTCCAAACAAGCCACTTTGGCAGCGAAGAAGGAATGAATGCAGTGGAGGACAGCAAAGAGATTCGAAAACTCCAGCTCCTGAAAGGGACAGAGAGATGAGTCACACAAAATAAAAATCAATTTCCTTGAGATAAATGAAACATAACCATACTACTAGATAATAGCTAGACCTTCTCTTTAAAGTGCAATAAACTTAACTAGAATCAAAGATATCTAACCTATGGAAACTGTTGGCGCTTTTGTTCCGTATGTTAATTTTAAATGAAGATTTACTTCAAAATACAGTGCTCCATGAGCTGGAAGGACTTAACATGATTATCACCCAGGAGAGTCTTTTCAACATTGATCAACGCTGCACAGAAATACACTTGGCCAGATTAAAATTTTACTCTTGATAAAGTGTAAACAAAGAGAAGCAGTAGATTTAAAAGTATTTTTATCTCTTTAGAGACAATTCAAATGAAGAATTTGGATTAGAATGATTAACAAGTACTCTTCACTATTCTCTAGAATCAGTTGCTATTTGCTGTTGGACAATGAATATGAAATACTGAAAGCAAGGGATATGAGTGTTTCCGATGCTATAAGCCAAACGGTTCACTTCTAAAATATAATGTGTGCACTCATTTTAAATTTAATTAGTTTTGATTATCATACTTGGCTGTTAAATCAATGCATCTATTCAATGTAGGCGAGATAGCTATGCGGTCCAAGTAATTCCCTTCATGACACTGGGAGTTCTTAGTTTCCATTGCTAAGTATTAAAACACCAGAGCTCTGGTTTAAGTATTTTAAATTCCTAAAATCACTCCACCTAAATTGATTTTAGTGTCTCGGCCATTATGATTTCGGGAGCCTTATTTTTAGTGACCTGCCTCATCTCACTGTGAGGCATTCCTGGTCACACAGCAGGTTTTCTCTGGCCACAATTCAGTCCACAAAAGAGCCCCTTCATTCTCTGTGAAGCCAGCTCATTTTACACGCGGGTTTTGAATGCGTTCAGTGTCAACTTGTATAAATCCACTAGGTGTAAAAAGGTGGGACGGCTTTGGAAAACATGAGGTGTGCTTTCGGTACCCTTGGTAAAAGGGAGAATACTGTTGAATGTTGCAACTGGGTAAAAATACAAGTAACTTTTTCTCAAAAATATATTTGCTGCATCTCTGTTAAGCTGGAGTTTATAGCTTGGTTGTCAGAAAAATAAATAGCCTAAACATGAAGATATTTCAGAATGATTAATATTTTCATACCTTGTCAAGAATATGTCAATGATTTGATGTAGTTGGCACTTTAAAATGTTCACACCTATTGTCAGCTGTGGGATGGGCAAGAAATTAAAGGCAATCAGAACAAAAAGCAGAGGGCAGAGATGTGCTTAAGTTTAGCCTTTGATTCCAACATCAACTCATCTTTCCTCAGATCAGTGGTCACCTTTCGCCATCACATCTACTCCTAAGGCTTTGATCTGCATTGCTATATATACAAGTAACACTCTTTTCCTCATTTCCAATGTAAATTCTAGACTTTCAGGTCCACCTATCTACTGAGCATCCAAAGATGATGTCCATCGAGCCATTTACCATCTCCTTGGAACAAAGCTCATCTGGAGCCCATGGATCTTGCTAAGCATAACTCTCCTCAAAATGTAGTCATTCACTCAATGAATATTTATTGAGGGTTTACTATTCATCTGGCCTTTTCTTTGTTGAAAAGACAGAGTAATAAGCAATGCAGGCATAAAAAATGTCCTCCTGGGAGTTACAGTCTCGAGCAGGATACAACATGGAAAAGCATAAACAAGTTAATATTTTTGGATGTAGTGATAAGTACAGTCAAGAAAATAAAGCATGGACAAGAACAGAGTGTAGGAGTGGCTGTGGGATGGGAAATCCATGTTTTCATGAAGGCAAAACCTCAAGAGATAAAAGAGTAAACCATCTTGATGTTTGTGAGAGAAACACTCGAGGCAGAAGTCAATTTCAGAGGCCCTGAGATGGAGATATTCTAGGAGAGTTTGAGGAAAAGCTAGGGGCTGTTGGCACTGGGATGGAATGAACTGAGTGAATAATGGGGGCATCCCAGGCAGCTCAGTGGTAAAGAATCCACTTGCCAATGCAGGAGACACAGGAGATGTGGGTTCGATCCCTGGGTGGGGAAGATCCCGGGGAGAAGGGAATGGCAACTTGCTCCAGTATTCTTCTTGCCTGGGAAATCCCATGGACTTAGGAGCCTGGTGGGCTACAGCCCATGGGGTCACAAAAGAGTCAGATACAACTTAGTAACTAACTAAACAACAACAATAGGTCAAGAAATGAGGTCAAGGAATAACGCAGGGCATTCCAGCCCTTTATGAGCTTTACTCCAATTGACACAGAAAGCCACTGGAGATTTCTGGGTACAGAGAGACAAGAATTGGTATTAAGTCTTAAAATGATAATTCGGGCTACACTGTTGATAAACTCTGTGGGAATATGATTGAAAGAAAGAAACGAAGTTGTAAAGGTTTTCAACTAAAAAATGTGTGGGATTGAAAGTAAACTCGAGTCAAGGACGATTTCAAGATATTTGATTGAATAACTGAGGAAGGATTTGCAAATTATCTGGTGAGGGCTTAATATCCAAAAATGTAAAGAATTCATATAACTCAACAGCAAAAAACACAACACACTCTGATTAAAAAATGGGCAGAAGATATGAATAGACATTTCTCTCAAAGAAGATGTGTAGATGGCCAGCAGGTACACGAAAGGATGATCAGCATCATCAGAAATGATCAGCATCAGTGAGATCAGAGACATGCAAACCAAGCCCACAATGAGATACTACTGCACAGCTGTTGCAACTGGTTTCACCAACTCAGGTAGCCGCAGTCTTACAAAAATTGCTGCCAACTGTTTTCAGTACATACTTCAGTGAATAAGGTCTGTGTCATGTTGAGTACTGACAAACACTGCAAATGGGCTTTACCAGGGTAATTACCATTTTCATAATCAAATAGTTCAGGAGGGTCAAAATTCACTTTATTTTTTTCCATTTTCAAAGCTTTCATGATTTTTGGAATTTTGATTTTTTTAATAATGAGAAGATAACACCATGCATGATTATTTTGAGTTACTTTGCCTCCTTAGAAAAACTTTCAAGTATATCTTTATTCTTAAAATTTTGATTTTCAAAATGTTTTTCCTTATATTAAATAAAAATGCAATTCCATTTCTTCTGTAGGTGAATGTTGACTTTGGGGAAAAAGGGAAAAAAAAAATCATGCCCTTGACATGTTCCCTCTGACAGTTGCTTACTTTGGAGGCAGTTAATATATGTTTTACCTAAAAAATACCAGGTTAAGTTTTCTAGTTTACTAGATTAAAAGAAGTTGGGATTCTTAACATATGTGGGTAAATAAAATTCAATATCTCTATGAAGAATATAAGAGGCTTGAAAATAAATCATGCACAGGAGGAAACATTCTCAGTGAGAAATAAACATGACTTGGAACCCTTGGGGATTCCCAGGAGCTTAGGAGCTCTTTTCAAGGAAGACGAGTATCCAGTGCAGAGTTCTCCTTCATGTATTCATTTCCCTGCTCCAATCAAGCATTTTAAATAAAGTTTTAGGTAAGATCAGAGATATGTAAATCTCTCTCTCTCTCTCTCTCTCTCTCACACACACACACACACACACACACACACACACACACTTGACTCATTCTCCACATTTACTTCCAGCCACTCCAGTTTCTTCTACACTATGATTTTGGATAAAGTCAGTTGTACGGAAATCACACACATGCACACACGTGCACACACACACACAAACACACACACTTCATCCCCACCTCCATCCCCATTCACTCCCAGCTGCTCCAGTTTCTACTGCAGTATGAGGCACCAAACAGCTTTGATAAAGGACCTCATTACAAGCAGGAGCCGCCCCATCTTCATTTTTCTTCTCCTGAATCTAAACAGCTGGGGCTCTGGGAGTTCACGATGAAAGGAGAGTTCTAGAAAACCTCTGGTTTTGGATGCCAGAAAGAGAGAAAATGAACAACAGGCTAGCTAGGAAACTGATCTTTCGCTTTCTACGCAGAGGAAGATTGTCGGCCCCAGTCCCTCCTGGGTTTGGCTTTGTGAATATTAAGCTTCCTAGCTCATGAGCCCTTGAAATGCCACGTAGGAATCTGCTTAGATGATGAGTCATTATGTTCTGAAAGGCAGACTTTTCAGCACATCATGCATTCTTTAGTAGGGTCTAGCAGGTGCTGACTCAGCATACGAAGTGTTCCCTTTACCGTTTTGTATACTCAATCCTTACCTACAAACCAGGGAACATTTCATCCTGAGAGCAATCCTTTTGGGCAGACACTTTTATCCACAATTTATAATCAGAAAATGAAGATTTATAGAGAATAGCTGGTAAGTAGCATTACTGGGATTCAATCCTCAATTTCTGATTCAAGTCTTACTAAATCTTATGTGGGAACTTCTCTTGGGGCCACTTGATGTCTCTGAGACCATGGAGATTGGGGGCAGGAAGGATTTTGGGGAAAATGTCTATTTAGAGATGTTTCCAAACTCTGCTCTATTCCACTAAATAAAAAAGCAATTTTCTTTTTCCTTCTCTTATTGTACAAAAAGTACTACCTTTGCCAGATGTTAAATCCAGTAATTTAGGATTAATATGCTGTATACAATAGTTTATGAAAGATTTTAACAGTGTTTCCCTATAGGGATGGTCATGAATTTCAATGAATAAAGCGACAGCAATGCCTTTAGAAGGCAAACTATTTTGAAATCTGGGGATTCCCTGACTTCTTATATTATATCAAATTATAATTTAAAAATAGATACACATAAAAATAATAATGAAATGTTAAAAATAGTAAGCATATATATATATATATATATATATTTTAACCTAGGAAATTTACTAATGGCCAACAATGAGAATATGTTGGTAACCCTTGATGAATTAGTATCTATACTAACATCATAAAAACAGCACTTTAGAAAAAGTACCCAGTAAGAATAAAATGAGCTTTTAAATTAATTATCAAATTACTGTAATATTGCTCATGACTTCAATTGGGAACCACTCCTCTGTTCTACTAGGAAAGTTCTGGGAAGTTTAATGAGGCTTTGAAAAACTGATGGCAAATTTACTAAGCTTTCTGAGTAATGAAGTGAGAATTTATGAATTTCTACTTTCAGAGAAAAAAATGTAACCAGTTTTGGTATTATAACATTGTCTTTGTATAGCCATAAAACAACAAAAACAAAAAATAAAGTATATTTCCCCAACTCTTGTCCTTTTTAAGTATTTCTAAGACTTTCACAATGAAAAATTTAAATACTATTTAGAACTTTTAATCTTGTCATATGCACAGCAACTCAATCATATTCCCCAAACAGCATCTCTTGTGAAATAAGAAATAAGCTCTGGCTTTAATGTATTTGCCTTGTAACCTGGGATATATTATATACTATGAGAGTATGTCTTATTTAAAGCTGTCGTCTTATCACATATAGCAAGAACTGAGTCCCTTTACTAAACTATTTCATCAGTTTTTTTTTTAATACAGCTTTTTGATGATATCTTAGACATATAAAACTATGTGTTTAAGGTGCATGAGTTGATGTTCTGATAAATGTATGCACTGTAAAAAGCATACCACAATCAAACTAATTCATATACCACAACCTCTATAACAACTAGAGTGTATGCTAGGCATGGTTTACTGACTACCTATCCTTGCGGCAAATGTCAAATATTTCATCATCGAATTACTCATTAGATCTCTATTAATCTTGTATAACTTGAGCAAACTCTGAGAGAGAGTGGAGGATAAGGAAGCCTGGAGTCCTGCAGTCCATGGGGTTGCAAAGAGTTGGACATGACTTAGCAACTGAACAATCACCACAAATCTTGCATAAGGGAAATTGATATATTTTCAAGATATAGATTTCAATTAATTTGGAAAAATATCCAGAAGTGGGATTGCTGGATAATGTGCCACCCCTATTTACCTCTTTAGAGGAATCCTCATACTGATTTCTATAAAAGTGGTACCAATTTACATTCCCACCGGAGATTCACAAGGGTTTCTTCCCTTCTTATCTTTGCCTACATTATTATCTTTGTCATTTTGTTGATAGTTGCCCAAGTTGGTGTAAGGTGATATCTCACTGTGTTTTTGAATTGTGTTACCCTGAGATTTAGAAATATTGAGCAAATTCTTATGTATTTGATAGCTATTTACATTTCTTTTTTAGAGAAGTATCTATTAGACCCTAGCTCATTTTAACTGTATTATTTGTATTTTGGTATTGAGTAGTATGAGTTCCTTATATATTTTGCAAATTAACTCATTATTGGATGCATGGTTTGCAAATAAAATTTTTTCACATTACTTAGAATGGTTTTTAAAAATTTTCTTTGCTATGCAAATCATTTTAATTTGATATACTACCACTTGTCTGTTTTGGTTTTTGTTGCCTCTGCTTTTATATCATATATCATATTTTGAATCATATCCAAAATATTATTGTCAAGATCAGTGTCAAGAAGTTTTTTCCCTATGTTTTCTCCCAGGAGTTTTATAGTATCAGGTATTATGGTGAAGTCTTTAGTTTATTCTTTCTTATTTCTGTGTTATCCATTGTATATTTCTAAATTTGTTTATATATCTCTTTTTTCTTTATCTAACAGTTTTTGAGTTTGTTTTTCTTTTAAAAAATACAACTTTGAGATTTAATAAAAGTGGGGTATTGAAGTCTCTTTTTGCTGTTGTTCACTTGGTAAGTGGACATCACCAGATGGTCAATACTGAAATCAGATTGATTATATTCTTTGCAGCCAAAGATGACAATGCTCTATACAGTCAGCAAAAACAAGATCAGGAGCTGACTACGGCTCAGATCATGAACTCCTTTTTGCCAAATTCAGACTTAAATTCAAGAAAGTAGAGAAAACCACTAAACCATTCAGGTATGACCTAAATCAAATCCCTTACAGTCATACAGTAGAAGTGACAAGTAGATTCAAGGGACTAGATCTGATAGACAGAGTGCCTGAAGAACTATGGACGGAGGTTTGTGACATTGTACAGGAGGCAGGGATCAAGACCATTCCCAAGAAAAAGAAATGCAAAAAGGCAAAATGGTTGTTTGAGGAGGGCTTACAAATAGCTGAGAAAAGAAGAGAAGCTAAAGGCAAAGGAGAAAAGGAAAGATATACCCATCTGAATGCAGAGTTCCAAAGAATAGAAAGGAGAGATAAGAAAGCCTTCCTCAGTGATCAATGAAAAGAAACAGGAAAACAATAGAATGGGAAAGACTAGAGATCTCTTTAAGGAATTAGAGATACCAACGGAACATTTCATGCAAAGATGGGGACAATAAAGAACAGGAATGGTATGGACCTAACAGAAGCAGAAGATACTAAGAAGAGGCAACAAGAATACACAAAAGAACTATACAAAAGAGATATTCATAAGCCAGATAACCATGCTGGTGTGACCATTCACCTAGAGCCAGACATCCTGGAATGAGAAGTCAAGTGGGCCTTAGGAAGCATCACTGTGAACAAAGCTAGTGGAGGTGATGGAATTCCAGTTGAGCTATTTCAAATCCTAAAAGATGATGCTGTGAAAATGTTGCACTCAATATGCCGGCAAATTTGGAAAACTCATTAGTGGCCACAGGAGTAGAAAAGGTCAGTTTTCATTTCAATCCTAAAGAAAGGCAATGCCAAATAATGGTCCAATAACTGCACAATTGCACTCATCTCATAAGCTAGCAAAGTAATGCTCAAAATTCTCCAAGTCAGGCTTCAACAGTATGTGAACCAAGAACTTCCAGATATTCAAGCTGGATTTGGAAAAGGCAGAGGAACCAGAGATCAAATAGTTAACATCTAATGAATCATAGAAAAAGCAAGAGAATTCCAGAAAAACTTCTACTTTATTGGTTATGCCAAAGCATTTGACTGTGTAGATCACAACAAACTGTGGAAAATTCTGAAAGAGATGGGAATACCAGACCACCTTAACTGCCTCCTGAGAAATCTGTATGCAGGTCAGGAAGCAATAGTTAGAACCCAGACATGGAACAAAGGACTGGTTCCAAATTGGGAAAGGAGTACATCAAGGCTGTATATTGTCACCCTGCTTATTTAACTAATATGCAGAGTACATCATGAGAAACGCTGGGCTGGAAGAAGCACAAGCTGGAATCAAGATTGCCGGGAGAAATATCAATAACCTAAGATATGCAGATGACACCATCCTTATGGCAGAAAGTGAAGAAAAATAAAGAGCCTCTTGATGAAGGTGAAAAAGGAGAGTGAAAAAGCTGGCTTAAAACTCAATATTCAAAAAACAAAGGTCATGGCATCCATCCCCATTACTTCATGACAAATAGTTGGGGAAATAATGGAACCAATGAGCAACTTAATGTGTTCTTGGACTCCCAAATCACTGCAGATGGTGACTGCAGCCATGAAATTAAAAGATGCTTGCTCTTGGAAGAAAAGCTATGACCAACCTAGACAGCATATTAAAAAGCAAAGACATTACTTTGCAGACAAAGGTCCATCTAATCAAAGTTATAGTTTTTCCAGTAGTCATGTATGGATGTGACAGTTGGACTATAAAGAAAGCTGAATGCTGAAGAGCTGATGCTTTTTAACTGTGATGTTGGGGAAGACTCTGGAGAGTGCCTTGGACTGCAAGGAGATCCAACCAGTCAATCCTAAAGGAAATCAGTCCTGAACGTTCACTGATAGGACTGATGCTGAAGCTGAAACTCCAATACTTTGGCCACCTGATGTGAAGAATTGACTGACTGGAAAAGACCCTGATGCTAGGAAAGACTGAAGGCAGGAGGAAAAGGGGACGACAGAAGATGGAATGGTTGGATGACAACACTGACTCAACGGAAGTGAGTTTGAGCAAGCTCTGGGAGTTGGTGATGGACATGGAGGCCTGGCATGCTGCAGTCCATGGGGCCACAGAGTCAGACGTGACTGAGTGACTGAAGTGAACTGACTGAGTTGGTAAGTTGTGCCCCAGTCTTTTTTATCTCATAGGCTACATCATGTAGGATTCCCTTCCTCCACTATCTCCCGAAATTTGCTCAAATTCATGTCCAATGAGTCGGTGATGCCATCTAACCATCTCATCCTCTGATGGCCCTTCATTTGTCCTCAGTCTTTCCCAGCATCAGTGTCTTTCCCAATGAGTCAGCTCTTTGTATCAGGTGGCCAAAGTATTGGAGCTTCAGCATCAGTCCTTCCAATGAATATTCAGTGTTGACTTCCTTTAGGATTGGCTGGTTTGATCTTCTTGCAGTCCAAGGGACTCTCAAGAATCTTCAGTACCATAATTGAAAAGTATCAGTTCTTCGGCATTCAGCCTTCTTTATGGTCCAACTCTCACATCCATACATGACTACTGGAAAAAAACATAGCTTTAACTAGATGGACCTTTGTCGGCAAAGTGATGTCTTTGAAGTCTCTTACTATGGTTGCATTTCTGTCAATTTTTCTCTTCATATATGTCAGTATTTTTATATATTAGGTGCTCTGATGTTAAGCACATATATACTGATAATTGTTATAACTTTTTGTTGAATTGACCCCTTTTTCATTATATAACTTTCTATATACTTTGAACAGTATTTTAAAGTCTATTTTGTCTTATTCAAGTAGAGTATCTGACATAAGGTAAGAGAAAAATGAAGTGAAATCATACAGAATATATTCTCTGACTAACTGTATCATACTAGTAATCAATTCTAGAAATATAGCAAAAAAAACTCCAGATACATAGAACATAAACATCACACTTCTTAAAAGGAAATCCATCTGTTAAAGAGGAAGACTTGAGGGAAATTAAAAATACATGAGTTGAATAAAAATAGAAATACAATATATCAAAATTTGTGGAATACAGTCCTAAGAAGGAAATTCTGGAATTAAATTTTTATATTAGAAACAAAAAAGTTTTGAGTCAACAATTTTAAAATTCCACTTGAGAAATCAGATAAAGAAAAGCAATATGAAACCAAAGCATCCAAAGAGAAGTAAATAATAAAGGTGAGAGCAGAATTCATCAAGCATCACAGAGCTCAACTGAGGAAATAAAGGAGAACTATTAGTTCTTTGAATAGTCTCTCACAAGACTGACAGATAAATAGAAAGAAGGCACCAATTATTAACATCAGGAGTGAATTAGGGATGCTATTACAGAATCTGCACACTTCAAAGTGACAATAAGGAAATACTATGAAAAGGTCTACACACGTAAATTTGACAGCTTAGATAAAATTGATGAAGACCTTCGAAAGTAAAAATTACTACAGATCATCTGATAGGAATAGATAATTCGAATAGTTACCTACTAAGTAAGCTGAACTCATAGTTTAAAAAAATCCTCAAAATGAAATCTCCTGACTGATGTGGTTCCACCAGAGAACTTTACTAAACTTTTAGGGAAGAATCAACAACAATGGTATACAATATCTTCCAGAAAATAAAAAATGAGGAGGAACATTTTCAGCTCATTTTATTCCAGCTTGTTCCAATACCAGAATTAGGCAAAGACAGTACCAAACCAACCAGCCAACCAAACAAAAAACAACAAAAAAGCCCCAACAGACCAATAACTCTCATAGATGTAAAAGCAAAAATACTTAAAATTTTGACAAATAAAATTCAGCCACATATGTAAAAATTCCACATCATTATTAACTAGGGTTTATTCCAGTTGTAAGACAGGGTCAGTATCTGAAAATCCATTAATATATTCTGTTGCATTAAGAAGCCAAACAAGAAAACTGACAATGTCATATTAATTGATATTCATTCATAATAAAACCTTCAGAAAAATATGGGGCCTAGCTTAACCTGAGAAAATAATTCCATTAGACCACTGACTCAGCTGGTAAAGGATCCTTCTGCAATACGGGAGACCTGGGTCGATCCCTGGGTTGGGAAGATCCCCTAGAGAAGGGAAAGGCTACTCATTCCAGTATTCTGGCCTGGAGAATTCCATGGACTATACAGTCCATGGGGTCGCAAAGAGTTGGACACAACTGAGCAACTTTCACTTACTCACTTGGTGAAAAGCTAAATGATTTTCCCTAAAATAAGGAACAAATGAAGGATGTCCACACTCATTACTGGTATTCAATATAGCATTTAAATTTGTAGGCAAGAAAAAGATAGCAATGCTATATGAATCTGAAAAAAGAAACTTTTTCCTTATTTCCATATGTCTTAGTAATCTATATAAATAAACTGGAAGAATTTTAAAAAGCATAAATAGAAACAAAAGACCTAGAACTAATAATATATATATATGTGTGTGTGTATATATATATATATATATATATATATACAGGTTTCATGATGCAATGTAAATATATAAATGTTAATTATATTGCTACATATTAATTAATATTTGGAAAATGAAAAATTTTAAGATGTTTATATTCTCTCAAAAAAAAGAATAAATAGTTTATCTAAGTTTAACAAAATATGCATAGGTTCTATATAATGAAAACTACACAATACTGAAGAAATCAATCAAAAGTTCAAAAAAATAGAAAAACAGTCTGTTTTCATTGCTTTAAGAAAGCATAGTAAAGATGTCAATTCTCCTGAAATTGATATCTGTCATGCCCTCCCTCCTGAGGGGCCTCTGAGATTATTCATGGATATACAGAGGGTAATTCTGAAATGTCCATGGAAACACAAAGAAACGAGAAGAACTAAAGCAGTTTTGAAAGATAACCATAAAGTGGACAGAACCATCCGTTTCAAGGGTTGTCGTTTAGCTACTGTGTCAAAGAATGAATGATACTAGCAAAGTGACGGATGCAAAAAAGCACCAAGAAGTAGTACCACCGAGGTAGGACCAGGCGATTTTCCAACGAAGCTGCTGAAATAATTCAACAGAGGAAGAACGGTCTTTACAATAAATGGTGGTGTTGTAACCAGATAACCACAGGCAAAACAGAGAAGATCAGTCAAACCCCACAACTTATAGGAAAAAAAAATAGACTCAAATGTATCATATATAACTGTCAATGGCAAGCTTATAATACATTTTGAAAGTGGCATAAGAGAAAACATTTGGCCCTTGGGGGTGCTGAAGAATTTTTTACATGACACTAAAAATCATTATTTCTAAGAGAAAGAACTGATAATTTGGTTTCTAAAAATCTTTAAATTTCTCTGAAGATACATGATACACTGTTAAGAAGATGAAACACAAATTACAAACTGTAAGAAAATATTTGCAAACATTACATCTAACAAATCCTCATATACAAAATATTGAATTGGCCAAGAAATTTGCTTGGGTTACTTCTTGGCCAATCCAGTATATAATAACTCATAAAACTCTTAAGCAAAACAAATCATAAAATACAATTTGAAAACAGGAATAAGTAGGAAGAGATGTTTCACCAAAGGGGACATAAATACTTAGAAAATAGTCACGTAAGAAGTTGTTCAGCACTGCTAGTCATTCAGTTCAGTTCAGTTGCTCAGTCATGTCTGACTCTTTGCGACCTCATGGACTGCAACACACCAGGCTTCCCTATCCATCATCAACTCCCAGAGCTGGTTCAAACACATGCCCATTGAGTCGGTGATGCCACCCAACAAACCCATCCTCTTCTCCTCCCACCTTCAATCTTTCCCAGCATCAGGGTCTTTTCCCATGAGTCAGTTCTTTGTACCAGGTGGCCAAAGTATTGACGTTCAACTTCAGCATCTTTCAACTTTCAGATGAATACTCAGGATTGATTTCTTTTGCAGTTGACTTATTTGATCTCCTTGAAGTCCAAGTGACTCTCAAGAGTCTTCTCCAACACCACAGTTCCAAAAGCACCAATTCTTCAGTGCCCAGCTTTATTTATAGGCCAACTCTCACATCCACACGTGACTACTGGAAAAACCATAGCTTTGACCAGATGGACCTTTGTCAGCAAAGTAATGTCTCTGCTTTTTAATATGCTGTCTAGGTTTGTTATAGCTTTTCTTCCAAGGAGCAAGTGTCTTTTAATTTCATGGCTGCAAGTCACCATGTGCAGTGATTTTGGAAACCTCCCGCGTGCCCTCCTGCCCCCAAAAAATCACTGCTAGTCATTAGGGAATGAAAATTAAAACTATGATGAGAACTTCTGAAAACAAAAGTAGTGACCATTCCAAATGCTTGGGAGGATGTAAGGAGGCTGAGTTTCTGGTACATTGTTGAAGGGAATGCAAAATGTCACAGCTACTCTGCATGGTGATTTGGCATTTTCTTTAAAACTAAATAAACATTTTCCATATGACTGAGCAACTGCCCTCCTAGGCATTTATTCCAGAAATAAACTCTCATGTCTACACAATGACTAAATTATGGACCAGGAAATATTAAATTAAATGAAATAGAGACAGTTATGACCCGCCTGTTTCCAGGCAAGCATCAGGTTAAGCCTTAGCAATGCTGGGTTGTAAGACACATTCCTTACACTTACATGTTCTTGATCTAGTGGGGAAGGCACAGTGGTGAATAACAACCACATGGGGTGGACGCCAGTGTTACAACAGACATGAAGTAATAGCACATATATCATACAATATGCAGGAGAAGTTTCTGTCCCTGTCTTGGGGTTCCTGTCTCTAACCTCATTACAATTTTAAAAATAATATAAATTAATTGTCCAAGGAATTTGATAAGTGACACAAACTTGGATTATGCTTATACATGTGAATTTCTTAAATATGGACAGAACAGTTTACATATATAAGTAATCACCTTTACTAACTAGACTTCTAATAATAACAACTGCTATTTGTTAATACTTCCTCTATGTTTATGCTACAATCTTTGAAGAGGAAATCATTCCTGCGTGATTTGTTATCTTCCATATGCCAGGTACCATGGGTATTTATTCCTTACATTTTTCCTGCAAGGCAGCAGTCATAATTTGGTGAATTGCCCAGGTCATGTAGCTGGGAAATGGTAAAGAAGAGAGTTTTACTCAAGTTTTTCTTCAGTCACTAAGTCATGTCCAGCTCTTTGTGACCCCACGGACTGCAGCAACACCAGGCTTCCCTGCCCTTCATCATCTCCCAGAGTTTGCTCAACCTCATGTCCATTGAGTCAGTGAATGCACCCAACCATCTCATCGTCTGTCGCCCCTTTCTTCTCCTGCCGTCAATCTTTCCCAGCATCGGAGTCTTTTCCAATGAGTCTACTCTCAGCATCAGGTACTTAATGTTACCTGATCTTAATTTTCTTTTCACTGTATTGTGCTGCCTATTCCCTCATTTAGAAAAAGTGAAGAAATGCTGATTCTCAAGTGACATCAGTTTATAAGTTTTGTGATGTGATATGTGCTGGCATTCTTCCTGCTTTCCTCCTGTGAAGGAGCTTCTGATTACTGCTCACATGTTACCGTGATAAAGGTTACGAAATAGCAACTGTACTAGTTTTAATAGTGAATATGAACTCGGTGGTACTGGCAGAGGCAATGCACACCAGAATGGCTAAATGATTCTATAGAGCTGGCTGCTGTTCTGATTGGCTGGTTTTAAAACAGTGTCCATGATTAATTTGGTATTTTCAGTATTACCCATCTAGGTCTTTTTCTTCCTCATTTTATATAAGGTGGTGACTTTGAATAAGTCTGGCAATTCACCTATGGTCACACTGTTTCATTGGCCTTAAAACCTCTCTTTTCACTACTCAAAAATTATCTAAATTTAAGGAGGAGTACCTGGTGGCTCAGATGGCAAAGAATGTGCCTGCAATGCAAGACACCTGGGTTTGATCACTAGGTTGGGAAGAACCCCTGGAGGAAGGCATGGCAACCCACTCCAGTGTTCTTGCCTGGGGAATCCTATGGACAGAGGAGTCTTGTAGCTTATAGTCTATGGGGTCACAAAGAGTCGGACATGACTTAGCCACTAACACTACTAAGTTCAAGGAAAAACATTCAATAAATAGCTTCTGAAACTATTTCTTACTAAATGAACTTATGAAGTATTATGTAAAACATGCTAACCATAAAAAGCAGCATTGAAGCTGCTGCTGCTGCTGCTGCTGCTACTAAGTCGCTTCAGTCGTGTCCGACTCTGTGCGACCCCATAGACGGCAGCCCACCAGGCTCCCCCATCCCTGGGATTCTCCAGGCAAGAGTACTGGAGTGGGGTGCCATCGCCTTCTCCTTTTCGAAGCTGGCAGACAACTAATAAATAGAATAGTTAAGGAAGCAGTAAGTATATGAGCTACATTAACGAAGTCTAAATACAATAGTTACTAGTCATTTCACGGCATTTATCTTTTTTGCTTCATGTTGCAGACTAAGGATTTGTTAGCACATTAAAAATATCAGATGAGAAGGAGTTTATCAAATCAAACATATTAACTAGTGGTTGACACTCCTCGTTTGCCCGAAGAACACGGAACTGACAACGCTGACACCACTCACCATGTTAAGATTCCCGAGTGTCAAAGTGGGAAATCCGCCAAAACTTAAAGATACATCCTTTTGGAGAGTAGAGATCATTCTTATAGTGACACCAAGACGCAACTGGAAGAGCAGTGTGCGTGATGACACAGAGCAATGATCCACCCATGGCAGCCGGGGGCGCGGAGCTGGGGTGCCCACAGGCAGGTCTGCATTTAGGAACCAGGCGAGGCGGGGTGAGGACACGAGAGTCAGGAGGGAGAGGGTGATGGTACCCAGGCCTCCGTCCACACTGACCGGAGACAGATGTGAAAAACAGCTGGACAGAAGCCGGCAGAAAGGAGTCGCTCCACAGCCCCCTCACAGCACCGAGGAGCAGGTGCTGAGAGGAGTCAAGGGACAAGCTCAGGGCAGGGGTGGGCACTCTGATAGGGTCAGAACCAAGCAGACTGAGAGAAGAGTCCAGACAAAAGCAGGAGCAGCCGTGAGAAGGAAGCTGTCTTGTTAAAAGGAGAGCAAGAGCCTCTGGTCTGCACAAAGCAGGGCTGCAGAGCCCGGATGGGAGTCAGGAAGGGTCTGTCCTTTGGAGGCTCTGAATGTCAGCCAAACCTCCCCTGGACTTAATAGGTATTGGGATGTAACTGAATTATGGTCATTTTAAGTCAGAGTTGAAAATTTATATCTGAGTTTTCATTTCCATAGAATTCATTTTTCACTTTGGTATTCATTATTTATTCTCTCTTCCCCACTGAAATAATATATTTATAACCCATTCTAACCCAAAGACTGTTGGTGTGAATTTCACGGTAGGGCAAAGGAAGTCCTTCAGATTTTGAATATCTACAAATACAAAATCATAAACATAAAAGTAGTGAATCTTTCTGATATATTTCAGAATACTGAAAGTCTACATGAAGCAAAGCAAAAAAATCACTCATTTATTCATTTTGTTTAACAGAATAACATACAAAAACATGAATTGATTTTAAAAGTATTTTTTAGGAATTGGTATTTATATCCAAAGGTTTCCCAGGTGGTGTTAGTAGCAAAGAACCCCCTGTCAATGCAGGAGATGTCAGAGGAGTGGGTTTGATCCCTGGGTTGGGAAGCTCCCCTGGAGGAAGGAATGGAAACCTGCTCCAGTATTCTTGCCTGGAGAATCCCACGGACAGAGGAGCCTGGCCAGCTGCAGTCCATGAGATCACAAAGAGGACACGACTCAGTGAGCACAGACATACACTCATTCATATCCAAAGAGGGAACAAATAGTGATAGAATATCTTTTATAAATTATTATTTAGAACGTGAAACCACCAAGAAAATGTTTCAGTTCCCAGAATATTATTTTAGTGTGACAGAAATACAGTTCACAAAAATTAAAACTAAGAAATGAAATGTTGTATGTAATTTATTCTCAAGTACCCATTTCAGTGAAAATCTGTCATTAAAATTTTAAAGTGAATCTATTTTTTTGGTCATGAGAGCTACTCCAAGGTAAACAAAAAACATGTGTTTTTGCACTTACGGGTCTCCTAAATTTTCTCCCCTCTGTTTCTTAATGGCATGAATGCAGTTGGAGGTGGTTTGTGTGATGAATTTGGGTTTACCTTTGCTTCAATCTGTTTAGTATCTGGATTCTGAAACAAAAATTTGATTTTGCTCTTGCCGTCATCGGAGGAACCTTTCAGCTGAGAAAACTTATACCTCCAAAGTACCGCCTAACGAGAAAAGAAAAAATAGGTGAGTCAGTGCAGCTCATCTCTGTATTTAAATGGAGAGATTGCTCTTTTAACTGGTAAAAGTAACCATACTAAGTTAGTCCTATATATCCCAGCATTAAAAAGTAAACTAAAATATGCTTATCAAAGGCTATAATTTAGTAATCAGTATATACTTAATTCCCCAAAGCAACATTAATTTCCATGAAATAATCATTTAAATATATATGTGAATAAATTAATTTGAATATCTCATTTTACATAACCATGAAATAAAAGCCATGCCAGGGAATCAGCAAAAACACCTATCATCCATTTCTTTGTTTTTCTACCATAGTAGCAACAAGGTGATTTTCAACTGATTACTCCACAGAACTTCCTCTTGAAGCACAAGCTAACAGTCAGACCCACATCTTTGTCAAGATAAAAGGACACCCGAGTGAGTGACTACAAGGAAGCATCTTAGAAACATCATTCATCTGGCAGTGGTGAGAGAGGGGACAAAGAGGCAGGGAACTCTCCCAGACCACTGAAGGCCCCCGGTTCCAGACCTGTCCTATTCATGAAACTGTTCCAGACCTGTTCATGAGACTGCAGGTGTCTTGAGAGGAGGGAAGGTATCCTTTTCTCTGTACCTTGTGTTTCTCAACTGTCAAAGCACAGAGTCGATGCATAAAAAGAGTGTGTAATAAACACAAGGAGAAGGCAGGCCTGGCCGATGCTGCAGGAATCCAAATGAGAAGGACTGCCTGCACTGGTCAGGGTGCACCCTCCAGGTTTTTTTTCTTTAGGGGGAGTTGTTGAGGAAGAGGCCAGGGCACAGGACACAATTTAGGTTCCTTTTGATAATGGAGAGAGGAATGCAGGGGAGTCAGAATGAGATGGACAACAAGCAGTAGGGTGGACCCACGGTGCTCAAGGGCTCAGGATGCATCCTGAGGTATTTGAGCTGGAGTCAACAGAACAGAAACTCACCAGCATCAGGCCAGGGGCCCAAGATTTGATGAAACTTCCTGATCAAACATTTTAATTTATTTTCCTATAATGTCTGTATGTATCAGTATTTCCATCAAATAAATGGAACCTTTACAGAGGTTTAAACAGATGATCACTTTGACAATTTATTTGGACTCTCTTAAAAGAAAAGGAGAAAAAACAAACAAACAAACAGAAAAAGTCTTTCTAAAATGTAGGCCTTGTGGGTTGTTTTGCAATAGCTTAAAGTCATGGAACTCTTCACTATGATCTTGTGTGGCCCTGCATGGCATGGCTCATAGCTTCTCTGAGTTCCGCAAATCCCCACATCATGACAAGGGGCACTGATTACAGAGTACTTACTATAATCGTATCTATGTAAATTTTAGAATAATCACGATACACATGGAAAAACAGGCTCTTGCTCATGTTTCTACCTGCTGCCGGATGTGGTGTGCTGTTATTCATAACTTACTAATCTTATACTGAGTAACTTCACATGCCATCTGCATAATAAAGACTGGCAGAAAATTTTGGTTTTGCTGGTATAAATTTCTTGGATCCTTGGGGGTTTGTTTTTATGTTGTTTATTGTTGGTTGTTGCTTTGTTTCTGGCAACATGATGAAATTCAGCCACATTTATGACTCATATTAGCAATTCTCTGTAGAAATCAGCCCTTTGCCAGTGATTTCTTTGTGGCATATGCATACAACTTTGCCAGCTTAATGGAGAGCAACAGCTCTGGGGAGAACAGGAAATGAGTTTACTGAGATGGCTACATCTAAGTCAATATACCTGACAATGTAATAAGCCACCACTGCTTTATTCTCCTCCAGGTTGTCTGAAGGCTGCTCCACTGACAGAGACTAAGCACTTTATTAAATATCCGCTAAATTAACACAGGAGCCCTAAGACATTTTATTTTTGAGGCAGTGCTATTCTTCAATTTGACTAATTTGATTTCTAAGCTTAGCTATGAACTTTATTACTACAAGTCAATCATTTTCATTTTTTCCCTGAGTATGATTTTAAAATCACATCAAAAATTGCATTCTTCGCAATTCAAAGAAATCTTTATTCCTAGAAATTGACTCAAATGTAAAGGCATTCATGAAATTAGCAACATATAACAAGTTACCTTGGGATGAGTGGTCTTTCTGTGCTGAATTGAACTGATTTAGTTACATGCTTCCAGGCTGCCTTGAACTCCCTTTGCTGAGAACCAGTGAGCCTCCATCCTATAATTCTAACATACTACCTGTGCTGTGTGCCTAGTCACTCAGTCATCCAACTCCTTGCGTTCCCACAGACTGTAGCCACCAGGCTCCTCTGTCTACGCTATTTCTCCAGGCAAGAATACTGGAGTGGGTTGCCTCGCCCTCCTCCAAGGGATCTTCCCAACCCAGGGATCGAACCCAGGTCTCCTGCATTGCAGGTGCATTCTTTCCCATCTGAGCCACCAGAGAAGCCCACACTACCTATAAAACTACAAAAAAAAAAAGTTTCCCCATTTTTGATATTGGAAATGTGGACCCAGAAAAATAGTAGAAGAATACTTTGTTTAAAAAAATTGTTCTGAAAGAAGAAAATTTCCCTTTACTGTGAGGTCATACCTTTAGTAAAAGAGAATATATGTACGTGTTGTGCTTAGTCACTCAGTCGTGCCTGACTCTTTGCGACCCTATGGTCTGTAGCCTGCCAAGCTCCTCTGTCCATGGGGATTCTCCAGGCAAGGATGCCGGAGTGGGTTTCCATGCCCTTCTGCAGGGGAATCGTTCCAACCCAGGGATTGAACTCAGGTCTCCCATATTGCAGGCAGATTCTTTACCATCTGAGCCTCCCAGGGAAGCCCATCCATGTATAATACATGGATATATATGTGTATATGGGGCTTCTCTAACGGCTCAGACAGTAAAGAATCTGCCTGCAATGCAGGAGACTCAGGTTCAGTCCCTTGGGAAGATCCCCTTGGAGAAGGGAATGGCTACCCGCTCCAGTATAAACACTTTATATGTTGTAATGTTTTGTGGCAAAACATTTGTTTTATTAAAATCCAAACTTCTATTTTTCTCTAAGCAGATTCAGGCATAATTTATCTCCTATTAATAAAGTTTGACACCTGATCACCAGGCAGCCTGCTGACAGTAGTTGGAAGCAGTTTCAGCTGTTCTCAGCATATGACGCCTGCCTCATGTTTGAGCTGACGGGGTACCCTACCTTGGTCGCAGCGTCGAAGCAGATGAAGCCAGTGCTGAAGTCAATCGTGAGCCCCATCAGGTGACCCTCCAGCACACATGCATATGTCTTGCACTGAACAGAACAGAGAACTGTTACTTTCACGGGACTGACCCAACATCAGGGTGAAGAGCCCACTTTCACCAGACTGTCATACTGCCTGTGACAAGTTCCTTATATGATTAATAACACAACAGCAGACTTTACTTCAGCAACAGCTGTAGAAGAAAGCCGGTCTGACTGACATCCTGATGTTAACAGAGCACGAGCTGAACGGTTGTGGATCTGCCTGGGGGATGCGGGGTTCCGTTTCCCATTCTACTCCAGGTGACCTTGTCTTGACCTTGTGCCACTTTGATGCCCTTCACTCTCTTGGCAATAAAACTATACACATATTTTTGGGTGTAGGCAAGATGGTATTAAATCATTATATTCTGTAGCTAAGTATTACTGCATTTTTATTAAACTAAAAGTGAGTTATTTGAAAGTTATTGTCATTTTATCAATATTATTAGAGAGAGCTCTCAGGCACACAAACATATTTACTAACCAGGTCAAGAACACTACGACCTTAAGAATCTCTGTATGTTCATCGATTGGTACAAGTTACGTCCTAAAGACATTTACCCTTGCCTATTATTTGTGTAAACTTATTGATTCTTCTAAATCAATAATTAACTATTGTTCACACTGAGATCAGACTAAATTATAATTTTAGTTACAAAAATATTTTGGGAAGACTAGTTAAATATAGATGCTGAGATACAAAGAATAACAGATAAGAAATCAAACTGGGGATTATATGAAATGATGCATGTTTATGTTATAGGCTGGTTTTACTTGCACTTAATTGCAAACTGGAGTGGGATATTCAAATCATGAAAAATACTTGTAATTAACAAACAAAGGGGAAAGAGAGAGGACGAAAGAGAGAGACCTCTACCAACCTTATATCCTATTTGTGTTTATTATACTGGATATGAAAGTATCGATACATTAAGTGAGCCTCATTCTGACCATTGTTTTGCTGAGTTACTAAGTTGTGTCCAACTCTTTTGTGACCCCATGGACTGCAGCACGCCAGACTCCTCTGTCCAACTATGCTACTGCTGCTAAGTCACTTCAGTCGTGTCCGACTCTGTGCGACCCCATAGATGGCAGCCCACCAGGCTCCCCCGTCCCTGGGATTCTCCAGGCAAGAACACTGGAGTGGGTTGCCATTTCCTTCTCCAATGCATGAAAGTGAAACGTGAAAGTGAAGTCGCTCAGTTGTGTCCAACCCTCAGTGACCCCATGGACTGCAGCCTTCCAGGCTCCTCCGTCCATGGGATTTTCCAGGCAAGAGTGCTGGAGTGGGGTGCCATCGCCTTCTCTGCTGTCCAACTATAACAATGGCCAAATGTATCAAGTTGCCTCAACCAGACAGGTATATTGATGTGCTTAAGCCCAGTTTACATAGGAAAGTTATGACCATGTCAAATTATTCTTTTGAAGTTCAGTTTCTCAAAAAAGTAGATTAAAAAGCAAATTTAATGGGTCTTGTAAGTTGATTTGGGGGCTTCCTGGGTGGCTCAGTGGTAAAGAATCCATTTGCAATGCTGGAGACACAGAAGACATGGGTTGGAGGTTGAATTTCTGGATGGGGAAGATCCCCTGGAGGAGGAAATGACAACTCACTCCAGTATTCTTTCCTGAAGAATCCCATGGACAAAGGAGCCTGGTGGGCTACAGTCTATGGGGTTAGAAAGAGTCAGAAATGACTCAAAGCACAGCAAGTTGATTTTGGGGTGTAATTTTATTTAGTACATGAGCACCTTCCATACTTGCATCCAACCATTGTCACTTTATTAAAACTACTATCAAATATAAGGAGCATCCAAGGTTGCCTGATTTCCTCTAAACTATACATGATTGTTTTCTGTTTTCAAATGACATTATTTAAAAAATACATGCCAAGTGAAAACACCTTCAATAGAGAGCATTAACAGTTATCTTATTAAGAACACAATTGTGAATTAAATTACATTACTTCAATAATAATTATATTAAAACAGATGATATAAGTTGAAACCCCTAAAAGTTTTATTCTATGATTATAGTCTTAATAAACATATAATGAACATACTTGTATGTTTGAATATGGAAATATTTGATTTATTGTTTAATTTCTGTTTATTTCATAATAAAATTGAATTACAGCTAGAAAAGTGCAAAAAATTATCATTCTTAGAAAAGTTAAATTTGCACTTAATTATATATCAATATATATACATATATCAGTTCAGTCGCTCAGTTGTGTCTGACTCTTTGCGACCTCATGAATTGCAGCACACCAGGCCTCCCTGCCCATCACCAACTCCCAGAGTTCACTCAAACTCATGTCCATCAAGTCAGTGATGCCATCCAGCCATCTCATCCTCTGTCGTCCCCTTCTCCTCCTGCCCCCAATCCCTCCCAGCATCAGAGTCTTTTCCAATGAGTCAGCTCTTCGCATGAGGTGGCCAAAGTACTGGAGTTTCAGCTTTAGCATCATTCCTTCCAAAGAACACCCAGGGCTGATCTCCTTCAAAATGGACTGGTTGGATCTCCTTGCAGTCCAAGGGACTCTCAAGAGTCTTCTCCAACACCACAGTTCAAAAGCATCAGTTCTTCGGGCTCAGCCTTCTTCACAGTCCAACTGTCACATCCATGCATGACTACTGGAAAAACCATAGCCTTGACTAGACAGGCCTTTGTTGGCAAAGTAATGTCTCTGCTTTTGAATATGCTATCTAGGTTGGTCATAAGTTTTCTTCCAAGAAGTAAACATCTTTTAATTTCATGGCTGCAATCACCATCTGCAGTATATATATTTATATATTGTAAATATATAATCATGTAAATTATATATTATATGAAAGTGAAAAAAGTGAAAGTGTGAGTTGCTCAGTCATTTTGGACTCTTCGTGACCCCATGGACTGTAGGGTCCTCTGTCCATGGTATTTTCCAGGCAAGAATACGACAGTGGGTTGCCATCCCCTTCTACAGGGACTATATATTTGTTATATATTATGTATGATTATTATATGTAATATAATTATGATATAATGATTATATATTAATTTGCAGAATTTTATATATTATTACATAACATTTGAAGATACATCAAAAATAAAATTATTTTTCATATGCCCTTTTGGATGACAGCTAAATGTCTATAGTGGATAAAAAACACAATGAAAGTCTGAAATAAATAACTTCAAGAGAAATCAATTTTTGAATGGTATACACTTCACTGAAAGCCTTATTTTAAAAAGGCTGTATTATTTTAGATTGAATTAGTGTAAAGTAAACAATAATTATCCATGCCTTACCATTTTATTCACTTACTCTGGGGAAATGTTTCAAAAATTGTACAAATGGTACTGGCACAAAGACAGACATATAGATCAATGGAACAAAATAGAAAGCCCAGAGATAAATCCACACACATATGGACACCTTATCTTTGACAAAGGAGGCAAGAATATACAATGGAGTAAAGACAATCTCTTTAACAAGTGGTGCTGGGAAAACTGGTCAACCACTTGTAAAAGAATGAAACTAGATCACTTTCTAACACCGCACACAAAAATAAACTCAAAATGGATTAAAGATCTAAATGTAAGATCAGAAACTATAAAACTCCTAGAGGAGAACATAGGCAAAACACTCTCAGACATAAATCACAGCAGGATCCTCTATGATCCACCTCCCAGAATTCTGGAAATAAAAGCAAAAATAAACAAATGGGATCTAATTAAAATTAAAAGCTTCTGCACAACAAAGGAAACTATAAGCAAGGTGAAAAGACAGCCTTCTGAATGGGAGAAAATAATAGCAAATGAAGCAACTGACAAACAACTAATCTCAAAAATATACAAGCAACTTATGCAGCTCAATTCCAGAAAAATAAACGACCCAATCAAAAAATGGGCCAAAGAACTAAATAGACATTTCTCCAAAGAAGACATACGGATGGCTAACAAACACATGAAAAGATGCTCAACATCACTCATTATTAGAGAAATGCAAATCAAAACCACAATGAGGTACCACTTCACACCAGTCAGAGTGGCTGCGATCCAAAAATCGGCAAGCAATAAATGCTGGAGAGGGTGTGGAGAAAAGGGAACCCTCCTACACTGTTGGTGGGAATGCAAACTAGTACAGCCACTATGGAGAACGGTGTGGAGATTCCTTAAAAAATTGCAAATAGAACTACTTTATGACCCAGCAATCCCACTGCTGGGCATACACACCGAGGAAACCAGAATTGAAAGAGACACATGTACCCCAATGTTCATTGCAACACTGTTTATAATAGCCAGGACATGGAAACAACCTAGATGTCCATCAGCAGATGAATGGATAAGAAAGCTGTGGTACATATACACAATGGAGTATTACTCAGCCGTTAAAAAGAATTCATTTGAATCAGTTCTGATGAGATGGATGAAACTGGAGCCGATTATACAGAGTGAAGTAAGCCAGAAAGAAAAACACCAATACAGTATACTAACACATATATATGGAATTTAGGAAGATGGCAATGACGACCCTGTATGCAAGACAGGGAAAGAGACACAGATGTGTATAACGGACTTTTGGACTCAGAGGGAGAGGGAGAGGGTGGGATGATTTGGGAGAATGACATTCTAACATGTATACTATCATGTGAATTGAATCGCCAGTCTATGTCTGACGCAGGATGCAGCATGCTTGGGGCTGGTGCATGGGGATGACCCAGAAAGTTGTTATGGGGAGGGAGGTGGGAGGGGGGTTCATGTTTGGGAATGCATGTAAGAATTAAAGATTTTAAAATTTAAAAAATAAAAAACTAAAATTAAAAAAAATAAAAAAAAATAAAAATAACAGTAAATTAACTAGGCTTAATTGTGGTACTTTGAATACTAGGGAAATGTAAGTTGTAATTCATATAAATTGTCATATTTTGATTAATATAAAATGTTAATTTTTGATGTTCATTACATTTTCTACTGTCACCCTGGGAAGTATGGTTAAATTTTAAGATGCTAATTTAAATGACAATTAGGATGTTTAGAAATATCTCCAACAGTTAATTATCTATTAAATAAATATATAGATATTTGCATGAATACTAAGTACATTAGTGATCAGAAACTATTTAAATAGACAAAGGAATAGATTAGAAGGTAGAAAGTGTTAAAATGCAGTCTTCTTAATGAAAACTGATTTCAAAATAAAAATAATTTATTAATTCTTAGTAATTCATCAACTCACTGGACATGAGTTTGAATAAGCTCCAGGAGACGTGAAGGCCAGGGTAGCCTGGTGTGCTGCAGTCCGGGGGATCACAAAGGATCAGACACGACTGAGCGACTGAACAACAACGAAACACCTGTTTCACAATGAGACGTGTCTCATCTTTATTTCATTTAATTATCAACTTTAGTTGAAGTGGAAATACTAGGAAATAAGAGTAAAACACATAAACTTCTTCATGTACATATTTTTACATGCTTGAATTTTGAAAATAACAGATCCACAGTGGCCAGTCATTGGTTATTTCTGGTGGAGCACACAAGGGGAAGTTATAAAATGTGCAAAACAACAAAAAGCTAAAAAGACATTAACTATTTTACTTTCACTTATATATGCATCTTAAATTCCTATTGTGAATATGTAAGGTGCCAGTCAAAAAAATGCATTGCTCAGGACGTCAGCTTATAGAATATGAGGTCCAAGTTTAAAAAAAGAGTAAAATAGAATGAAACAACACAATTTTATCTCTATCTCATTTCTAAACATTAGAGACTTGAAAATCTTAAATTGAAACCAGCAAGTAGAAATTGCTGTGTATTTGTTTCCAAGTGAAGTGTAATATTCCAGCGAAATGATAATAAGGAAAACCTAAAACTATCAAAATAAGTTAAAAAAAGTCAACTCCTATACAGCTTCATAAAATGCTTTAAAATAGTCTTAGGGGTTGACACTTACAATATTAATAAAATAATATTTAAGTTATTTCTCATCTTTCCACTTTTGATATGAAAAATCTATTTACTAAATTGAGGTTCTATCCAAGTAGATTATTGAAACAACATGTCTTAGTTACTTTAACATTTTTAGATACATGCATATCAGCAAAATGTTAGAAAATGTTAATTGAGCAATGAAAAAATGATAAATGAGTCTTCTCCTTGTCTCTTCCCCTGATTGTCATGTCACATTGTTGTGATTTGATGGATTGAATATAAAAATTTGTAGTCAGAAAAAAATTAATACATGTCACAAATCAGTTCAATGTAATTGGAAAAGTATGCATCCAGGTCCACTGTTACAGGCAACTATCCAGATAATAATGATGTGTTGTTGCCATCAGACATTTCACATATAAGAAATAAAGTTTAATAAACACCTGCTGATTAGTTGTGAGTACAAAATGCACTGACTTCAGTCAGTAGAGAAATAAAATACTCCCAGAAACCTACAACTCAGTGTGAGAAAAACAAATACAGATCACTCCAACTCATGCAGAGTGTGGACAGACCTACGGAAAAAGACAAAAGAGATACTGCATTCTGGAGGTGGTTGGGGGCAAGCTTGAATAGGACCGATGGGGAGGAACAGTGGTGGGCACATGGCAGGGCAGACTGGGAGTCAGGAAAATCGTCCTCCCTGCTGTGACCTCTGAGAAGACTTCAAATTCATCTGTGTGGTTTTGGAGGGTAGTGATGAATACAAGGCTTTCCAGCAAGAAAGAGACTTGTGAGTGAATAAAATCATTCTGGCTGGAAATTAAGTGGTTGTGATTGGAGACCAGGAAATGGCTTTTGTAAACAATTAATTAAAGTAAGAACATTTCTGTTTTAGATGTCATGTATGGATGTCAGAGTTTGGCCATAAAGAAGGCTGAGTGCCAAAGAATTGATGCTTTTAAACTGAGGTGTTGGAGAAGATGCTTCAGAGTCCCTTGGACTGCAAGGAGATCCAGTCTATCCTAAAGGAGATCAGTCCTGAGCGTTCACTGGAAGGACTGACGCTGAACCTGAAGCTCCAATACTTTGGGCACCTAATGTGAAGAGCCAACTCATTAGAAAAGATCCTGATGCTGGGAAGGATTGCAGGCAGGAGGAGAAGGGGATGACAGAGGATGAGATGGACGGATGGCATCACCAACTCAGTGACGTGAGTTTGAGCAAGCTCTAGGAGATGGTGATGGACAGGGAAGCCTGGAGTGCTGCAGTCCATGGGGTTGCAAAGAGTCGGACACAACTCACTGACTGAACAACAACAGCAAGATTCTAATTAAATTTAGAAAGGTGTTTTTGATGGGTGGTAGGAAATAGGCTAGAAAGATCAAATTATAGAAAAATTAAAATGCTTTCAGAGTTGTGTTGCACCTCATTTAAACAATGGCCAATGACTGAACATTTGAGCCTCACAGAACTGGATTTTCATGTTCACTTGAATTTATATCAGAACTCTAGGGAGGGGTCATGCATCCTAGGGATCACAGGTCCTCTGCTTTCACAGACCCTCACCTGTATCCGCTCCACCTCCAGGAAGGTTGCTGTTTGGAAGGCTCGTTCCCACTGGGCAAGGTCAGAGTCGAGCTCCACTGAGAAGTACAGGTCCTCCCCAGACTCGGACTGCACAGTGAAGCAGTGTCTCCGCCGGTCCAGCAGGTCACTGTCCTGATGGAAACTTGGAGTTATGCAGACTGGCACATACTTGAGCTACTGACCCAGTTACCCCTGGGTCAGTGTTGACCACTGTGTGGTGGAGACGCTGTAGTAACAAGGATTCTACCCTCTGAAATCACTAATTCTTCATTACAATGGTCACAGAGGACAATTTCCAGTCCTCAAAGTCCATAACTGACACATTTCCTTTCTGAACTGACACTGAAGAATTTCTGGCTTCAACTCTTCCTAGCAAGAGTAGTTATCAAAGCATTGATTGCATGAGATTCCATTTCTCACTGGACAGGTGGATAACACACAATGCTCCTTTTTCCTTCCAGAGCTGTGAAGATGATGAGATTAAGCAATACTTATTAATGTAATTTGTAAGTTTTAAGGCGATTATAAGCATGGTATCTTTTACTGAGTTGATTTCTATAATCCTTAAACTATCATGGGAATATTCTATTAGCTGAGACATGAAAAAACTGAGTCTAACATGTTTCAGAAATTTTACTGCTTTTTAAAAGCTACACATTTCCCTTACTTGCTGCCCTTACTTACATAACTGTAATTCATTAAGTCAAAAGGACTTTGACATGGCAATTTCTTGATCTTAGTAGAAGTTTTCAACTAATATGGTCACACATCTATATGTGAAGCAACTTCAGGGATGTTAAAAGGTGAAAAGAATGCAGCTAAGAACTGACAAAAAATTGTAGAAGAGAAAGTTGAGGAAATGACTCAATGTTATAAATCTGCTTTTGTACATCACAAAATGAAAAAAAAAATGTGTCCTTTTCAGCCAATATGACCAATGTGGGAAAACAGCATGCATTTTAAATGATATTAACTCAATAATTACAAATTTTCAATTCTTTTGTGCTTTGCAGAAATTCATCAAGAGTAGGTGAAAGTAATATACATGAACGCAAGTATTTCCATTTTTATAGCTACAGGAGATGCCAAGATATTGAAATTACTTTTTAAATAAAATGTCACTGAATACCTACTGGAATAATTATTTTCAAAATTATCTATTCTTTAAATTATTATTCATATATTCACTAACCGAAGGGGTGTGGGGAAGGGGGATATCAGGACCCCGGCGGACCCTCTGCCTTCCAACCTGCCCTCTGTCACAGCCTGGATAAGGATCCCCCTGTTGAAATCTAGCCACTCGGCCTGGCTTGTACTCCTTCACTAGCTTAACATCTCTTAGATTCAGCTGTTGACAGGAAACTTGGAGGAAATTCCTACTTAAAAAGAGTAGAGTTCCAGTAGAGACAAGTAGCCCTCATGGACAATGCTGCATACCTACCTTCAAGGGGAGAAATGCTTTATACCTAAACTTTTAAAAAAGTATACAGCATATAAACAAAATATGATTATCAAAAGAAGCTTTTTTATCTCTGATTTACATTCTTGATTTCTTATTTAGTATACTTGAATCAGTTTTCATTATTACTTTGATTGATATCAGCATTCCCCCCCCAGGACATTGTTATGAAGCAAACAGAAGCTTTGATACAATAAATTAGCATAACTAGCACTAGAAAAGCAAACAAACAAAGGACACATGAAAACAATAATGCTAATTTCTTATAATATTATTCAGGGCTGACTTTCAATACTGCCTATTGAGATTAATGGTTTTAATTAATAGCTATAAGATTCATCTTCAGATTTCTAATCTAATATTCTACTTCAGAGGATAATTACATCATACTAAAAAGAATCATCAAGTCCATGCTTTGAAATCCAAAGAATATATGGTTTTTAGGACAAATATCCATCCAGCAGGGAGAAGTGTACTACCTCTTCCTATAAATGTGGGCATTGAAGGGTCATAAACAGCCAGAATCATGGCTAGTTATTTGTCCCTGCCTTTACGAAATAATCCAAAGTCCTCCCTTTAAATAGTTCCTAAAAAGAATAAAATTCCTACTCTCAGCTTTTAATACTTGGTATGTGAAGATTGTTCTTCAGTCTCCTAATATACCTTTTTAGAAAATAGAATCTTTTGCAGAAGTAGTAAAAATAAAAATAGTTTATAAGATATAGCCAGACGAAAATAACCTGTTAAGGTCCTGGCTGAAAAACCCTGCCCCCCTCAACAACAGGGCTTCCTGGCTGGCTCAGTGGTAAAGAATCCACCTGCCAATGAAGGAGAGGGGGGTTCAATCTCTGGGTCTGGAAGATCCCCTGGAGAAGGAAATGGCAACCCACTCCAGTATTCTTGCCTGGAGAATCCCATGGACAGAGGAGTCTGGTGGGCTACAGTCCATGGGGTTGCAAAAAGTCCAACACAACTGAGCACACACACACATTCTTTAAAGTATGCAAAGGAGAAGTAACACAAAGCAGACAGTGCTCAGAGTGTGTGGCTGAGTTTCTTTAAGAAATACTATCAACTGCAAAAGTTGACATCATTCTAAAGAAACAACTAGCAAAATGGATACAAAAGCTATCTGGAATTTTACTGAATTCTCAGTGACTTCCTATTGCAACAATCCTGTGTACAGCACAGAAGTGTGACTGGTTTATGATAGCTGAATATGCAGCTCTACACTCTGAGAAACAATGTAACTGTGAGACTTAAACATATTACATATGTGTGTGTGTGTGTACACACACACACACACACATCTTTCTTTGCATATACCTTTTTACTTTCTACATTCTCTAACTCCAAGTCTTATTCAGATCTTTCTCTTCTGCATTTTACACAGCAAATACAACTCTGGTAATAACCGAAGCTTAAAGTCAGACTCTCCAGTTGACCTTCTACTTCATCCTCCAAGGACTCAACAAACTTCCCCTTGTGTCCCTCTCCCACGGAGGGACCTTGGAATCTGCTTAAGACTTATCTAAGTCGATGTGTATGTCTCACCACTCTATCTTTTCTCTTATGTATTTTTTTTCCATGTCTTCACCTCGTATTTTCCTTCATATCCAGGCATTGTTTATTTTCATAAACTGCCTGTGAACCC
This sequence comes from Ovis canadensis, assembly GCF_042477335.2. NCBI lineage: Eukaryota > Metazoa > Chordata > Mammalia > Artiodactyla > Bovidae > Ovis > Ovis canadensis. The sequence goes on along the minus strand of NC_091253.1, from coordinate 43,745,506 downwards.
AGGACCCCAACTGGCCAAGCAAAGCCTTTACAATCCACACCACTTTTTGGTCCTACCTTCAGGATCTTACACATGATCTCGTAAACTGAAAAAGTTTTCTCTGCTCGGGTCCAGTCCCACGTGGTCACCTTGAAAAGATGAGAAAAGAGCTCATCGTGTGTTTTAGAAAGATGGCCGCTGCTTTGCTCTATTAATACCCATGGTGCGCCCATGAAGTTCTCATACGCGGGCAAGGCAGCCTGAGCTGTGAGGTTTTCCTCATGCTGTGTTTCTGCCTCTGCTCCCCCCAGTTTCACACTGTGTCTCTTCCTCTTTCAGCAGGCATTTCATATTATAAGCAACAACTTCCCATTGCTCGGTGTCTGGACATATTTTAAGTAGTGTGTACGTCGCTGCTGCTAAGTCGCGTCAGTCGTGTCCGACTCTCTGTGACCCCGTAGACAGCAGTCCACTAGGTTCCTTTGTCCCTGGGATTCTCCAGGCAAGAACACTGGAGTGTGTTGCCATTTCCTTCTCTAATGCATGAAAGTGAAAAGTAAAAGTGAAGTTGCTCAGTCGTGTCCGACCCTCAGCGACCCCATACACTACAGCCTTCCAGGCTCCTCGGTCCATGGGATTTTCCAGGCAAGAGTACTGGAGTGGGGTGCCTTATCTCTACATAAATTAAAAGTGTTGTTTGGAGGGGAGTTAATTATTTTAATATGGGAAATGTAGCCAATATTTTGTAGTTACTGTAAATGAAAAATACTGTGTCCATATTTCACTATGTAATAGTCTGTTCTCTGTTTACCACTTTCAACACACAAAGAATACTGGACATCGTGTCAATGCTGGCTTTGCATTTAAGAAAGACATTTACATCAAGAAGTTTTTCTAAGTTCTTAACATTGTGAAGCACTAAACAGCATGTTGAAGCTGTTTGACTTGTTTATGCGTTAAACATGTATTTGTCTGTCCAGTCCTAAGAAATTGTTCAGAGTAGGGCCAGTGTAAAGGTGTAAGCATTTATGATTTTCTCTCTGTCTTCTGGGTGATTTGAACTTTATGTGTACATAGATACTAAACATTACAACAAGTCTACCCTGATAATTCCAAGATCCTATGTAGTTATTAGACCTGTAAGCAAGTAGTCTGGCATTTAATATTTATAGTTGATAAATATTTATTGAAATTCTACAGTTGTGTAAGGTACATGTTTCCAAAAGCAAGACCTTAGGTGCAACAGGGCATCATCCAAATTTAATCTGAAGGCTTATGATTAAATACGGGATATTACAAGTTATCAAAAGCACTACTGATTTATTTGACTTAGACCTGTCAAATAATAAACATATTGAGCCTGGCAGAAATGCCAAAATAGAAATGCATCCTAGGTCTCTCAAGGGCTGTAAAGTCAGTGTTTAATGCCAGAATATATATCTTTGGCAAGAAATCCTCAGAAACATTTGGACTATTTTGCATTTTTTCCTGTACCTTATTTTCAAAATATATCACTAATATGCTCTTTGTCATTGTAAAGTTGATGTCACTATGCTGTGATAACATGGGAAAAATAAGGGATGTTGAACAGAAACACTTACTGGTGGTGCCAGAAACTTGTAGAGGCAGGAGCCCCTCAGGGCCAGAAAGGTGGGTGAGTACACACGGTCCTGAAGCGGGTCTTGCTCCCGTGTTTCACACCAGCCCATGTAGACAATCTGCAAGGAAGTGGAATACAACTATCTGTCAACAGAGTCTCATTTCTGGGGGCTTATGTGTATAAAGCACCACAAGATGCTTTCATTCTCTTATGAAAGTGTCAGATTAACTGCTGCAAAAGTACATTAATCACATTTACCTTCAATAAATGAGTGTGAACCAGTCATCAGATTTTATAATATGGCTCCATCAATGTTTATAAACAATAACCTCCAAGGAACCAATGATTAGGTTGATAACTGATTTCTCAAGAGAAAGAATGAAAGCCAGAATATCATGGAACATAAACATCAGGGTATAAAATGAGGACAACAATCAGCCTAGAATTCCATACATGGCAAAATTATCTTTTATTCATGATTTAATAAGGCTAACCTAAATTTGGGATGACTTTATGTATCTATTTTTACATTGATGGGTTAAGTCTGAAAATTACAGCACCTGTGCACTGCTTTATTTATATATTCAGAGAACTATCTTAACCTATAGTGTATCACGAGTCTAACTTTGTCTAACTCTATGGGGACAAAAAAAATACCTTTCTATTTACAAGTAAGTAGTCCTTAATCTGAGAAATAGTGCAGGGAGATGAATGTAGTTAATTTTTGCTTTTCCATAGCTCAGAATCACATATAAAATCATTCAGAAGTAGACTGTACATATCTATTGTGCTGTTTGTTGCCTTAACAGCCATTAGGTTGAGATTCTTTTGCTTTAGAAAGTGTGTATGTTTTATTTTATAGTGACAATATATTACATTTAGCTTTGCATATTTGCAGGCTCTGCGCTGGTGGATTCAACCAAGTGCGGACTGTAAACACAGGGCAACACTTCACAGTTGTGTGAATTCACAAATGCAGAACCCACAGATGTGGAGAGCGGACTGTGAGACTTGAGACTCCGCAGACTTTGGTTCTGGAGACAGTCCTCTGAAGGAACCAAGGGATGGCAATAAGATCTGGATAATAAAAATAGCCGTTAGACAGGAAGGGGCAAAAGTGATAAACAGACTTGCACTGGACCCTGTTTGCAATATAAAGACAACTTTGTGGGTATTAGAAACTATTAACACTAGACCCAGTAGACATAGTCTACTCTACTTTGCTATCATATTGTAGAAAAAGAGTGGATTTTTATTTCTTTTAAATCAAGTTTAATCATCAAACAAACAAATGCAGTGCTGAGCAGACTATTTAAAACATATGCTAAGATCTTTTATGACAAATATGTGAAACATACTAGATAATGAAATAGAAAAGCACAGAAATGGTATTTTAAAACTTTGGGGAAATTTTACCTGCTTTAAAATGTGATTTAAACCCTTTCTTTGTTTTCATTTCTTTGTTAATTTAATCATTACTATATAAATTTGCACACTGATCCTTAATCTTGTTCCCTTTTGCTATTTTTAACTTTTATTTGAAGGGGTTCATTCTCCAGTCTTTGAATGAAATTAAGAAAACAATCTCATTCATAATAGCTACAGAGAATATAAAATACTTAGGAATTAACCAAAGAGGTGGAATATTTGTACACTGAAAACTGCAAAATTTTAATGAAGGGAATTATGAATACAGATAAATAGTAAGATATCTGCATCCATGGATTGGAATAATTAATATTTTAAGAGATCTGTAACATCCAAAGTGGCCACCATTGCAGTGAATCCCAACCAAAATCCCTGTGGTTTCTTGAGGAAATCATCCTAAAGTCCACAGGAAATCATCCTTAAGTCCTCAGAAGACCCTGAATAGCCATATCAATGTTGAAAAAGAAGAACAAAGCTAGAGGTACTGCATGTTCTTATTTCAAATGTATTGCAAAATAACAGTCATCAAAAGAATAAGATACCAGAAGAAAAACAGATGTAAACCAACGGGACAGGATAGAACATCTAGAAATAAACCCATGCATACATGGTCTCTGAATCTTTGAGAGAAATGGGGAATGGCTAATCTCTTCAATAAATGGTATTAGGAGAACTTAATATCAACCTGCAAAAGAATGAAATGGGACCTTTATGTCACACTGTATACAAAAATCAATTCAAAATCAATTAGACTTAAATGTAAGACCTGAAACCATTGCAGTTTTAAAACTTGCGCATTTCTGTGTAAAATCTCCCAGAGTGGCTGTAGCTAAGAAGACAGGAAATGTCACATTTTGGTGAAGGGAGGGGACTAGAAACGTAGAAGCCCATATACCGCTGGCGAGGCTTGGATCCTTCATGTCTAATATAGACGCACCTCAGTGTGGACACCTGTGCCCCGTTGCACACATGCAAGTGTGTTCCTTATGGCATTATTCTCAGTCCCAACCAGTGCATGTGGCTTAAAACACTGATAAACCGTGTGCCCTCCAATGCATGTTGTAGACAAACACCGTAGCAAACTGTGATACCATAAAGGAAGAGGATACAGCAAGGAAAATTGTAGTCACACAGAACAATGTAAGTGAATGTCAAGGAACACAATGTGAACTGAAAGAAAGCAGGTACACAACTATATTTACACACATTATATACATATATGACCTTGATTCAGATAAACTACAGGAGTAGTTTGCAATGCATTCCTGGTTGGGGTACGAAGACCTATAGCAAAGCTAGACAATCATTACCCAGTTGTCAGGACAGTACTTTAGACAGATGCAAACCCAGTATGAGTGGGAAGGACACACTGGGGAGACAGAATCTAAGTTGAGCACAACCCACTTTTCTTGACTTAGACTGTGATTACACAGGGCTTTAACTTTTGAATAATGAAGCTGTGCATCTATGTCTTATGAAATTTCTGTACATGTACTATATTTTATGAAACCTCATTTTAAAAATAGCACATAATGTGTACTATTAATAAAAGTCTTATAACAAATCCATCTTAAAAATAATAGATTTTGTGAGTTTTACAAGCAGAAAGTCTTCCAACAAATATAGTTAAATTGCCCTATTATTCTGGGGCTGCTACAACGAGGTAAAACTTTATTTATTATGAATTATATTACCCTAATCAGATTTGCAGGTCACCACCCTTATGGCACAAAATGAAGAGGAATTCAAAAGCCTCTTGATGAAAGTGAAAGTGGAGAGTGAAAAAGTTGGTTTAAAGCTCAACATTCAGAAAACGAAGACCATGGCATCTGGTCCCATCACTTCATGGGAAATAGATGGGGAAACAGTGGAAACAGTGTCAGACTTTATTTTGGGGGGCTCCAAAATCACTGCAGATGGTGACTGCAGCCATGAAATTAAAAGACGCTTACTCCTTGGAAGAAAAGTTATGACCAACCTAGATAGCATATTCAAAAGCAGAGACATTACTTTGCCAGCTAAGATCCTTCTAGTCAAGGTTATGGTGTTTCTAGTAGTCATGAATAGATGTGAGAGTTGGACTGTGAAGAAGGCTGAGCGCTTAAGAATTGATGCTTTTGAACTGTGGTGTTGGAGAAGACTCTTGAGAGTCCCTTGGACTGCAAGGAGATCCAACCAGTCCATTCTGAAGGAGATCAGCCCTGGGTGTTCTTTGGAAGGAATGATGCTAAAGCTGAAACTCCAGTACTTTGGCCACCTCATACAAAGAGTTGACTCATTGGAAAAGACTGTGATGCTGGGAGGGATTGGAGGCAGGATGAGAAGGGGACGACTGAGGATGAGATGGCTGGATGGCATCATGGACTCGATGGACATGAGTCTGAGTGAACTCTGGGAGTTGGTGATGGACAGGGAGGCCTGGCGTGCTGTGATTCATGGGGTCGAAAAGAGTCGGACACGACTGAGTGACTGAACTGAACTGAATCATTATATTATTGCTCAGTTAAGCCAGAGTATTTCATTCTAATTCAATTTGATAAAACTTACAGTTTCCCTATGTTTATGATTTCTCTGCATTGACGAGAGAAAAGATAATAAAGTGGTGTACACAATCAAGAGACGGAAATAACTGAGCTTCCTAAGACCATGTGATTTGAAGTTTACTGTCTCTTTCCACCTCTATAATTTACTAGAAGCTGAAATATTAAGAATGATGTACTGATATTTTTCAAGAATTATCATTAAATACAATTTTTTAAAATTTGAACTGATTATAGCTCTGAGGAATGAGCAGAAGATGTAACTAATAAAAATGGGATTATCGGATCTGAAAGGGATATTTCTTCATACTTGTTCTCCAGGCCAAAGATTGACCTTATTACTTTCTGTGCCAAGGGAAAGGGCTGTTCTCAGTTTGGCAGAAAGGTCAGAAAGCAGTTTCCGCTTCTCATCATTAACCTGATTCGTGGGAATAATTACATGGTTGAGGAGACATAATGCATTTTCAGTAAATTCATCCTACACTTGTCACACCAAACAATAACTCTAAAGAAAAACTGTGTCACTTAACCTTATTTTAAAAAGAAATAGATGAGCCATACAAGTATAAGGATATTTCAAATGGAATACTTTAGAAATAAGCAGAATTAAAGGGAAATAGTTTTTTTATATAAACAAAATGACAAATGAACTGCCAACCATATATCATACAATTTTCAGATAAATATTTTGGAGACTTGCCTATTTTTCAGCTTTATTGAGGTATAAATTGACACAGAAAAATGTAAAATATTACAGTTATTTGCTATGCACATCTACTGTGAAACGATTCTTTCTATCTAGTTGATAAACACATCTATCATCTCACATATTTATTTATATATAAATATATGTCATATGTTCCATTCAGTTCAGTCACTCAGTCACATCCGACTCTTTGCGACCCCCTGGACTGCAGCCAGGCTTCCATGTACATTACCAACTCCCGGAGCTTGCTCAAACTTACATCCATTGAGTTAGTGATCCGACCATCTCATCCTCCGTCATCCCCTTCTCCTCCTGCCTTCAATCTTTCCCAGCATCAGGGTCTTTTCCAATAAGTCAGTTCTTCGCATCAGGTGGCCAAAGTATTGGAGCTTCAGCATCAATACTTCCAATGTATATTCAGGACTGATTTCCTTTAGGACTGACTGGTGTGATCTCCTTGCAGTCCAAGGGACTCTCAAGGGTCTTCTCCAACATCACAGTTCAAAAGCATCAATTCTTTGGTGTGCAGCTTTCTTTATAGTGCAACTCTCATATCCAAACATGACTACTGGAAAAACCATAGCTTTGACCAGATAGACCTTTGTTGGCAAAGCAATGTCTTCGCTTATTAATATGCTATCTAGGTTTGTCATAGCTTTTCTTCCAAGGAGCAAGCGTCTTTTAATTTCATGGCTGCAGTCACCATCTGCAGTGATTTTGGAGCCCAGGAAAATAAAGTCTCTCACTGTTTCCATTGTTTCCCCATCTATTTGCCATAAAGTGATGGGACCAGATGCCATGATATTTGTTTTTTGAATATTGAGTTTTAAGCCAGCTTATTCACTCTCCTCTTTCACCTTCATCATGAAGCTCTTTAGTTCCTCTTCGATTCCTGCCATAAGGGTGGTGTCATCTGCGTATCTGAGGTTATTGATATTTCTCCCTACAATTTTGATTCCAGCTTGTGCTTCATCCAACTCAGCATTTCACATGATGTACTCTGCATATGTTAAATAAGCAGGGCGACAATATACAGCCTTGACATTCTCCTTTCCCAATTTGGAACCATCTGTTGTTCCATGTCCAGTTCTAACTGTTTCTTCTTGACATGCATACAGAATTCTCAGGAGGTAGCTAAGGTGTTCTGGTATTCCCATCTCTTTCAGAATTTACCATAGTTTGTTGTGATCCACACCATCAAACCCTTTGTCATAGTCAATAAAGCAGAAGTAGATGTTCTTCTGGAATTCTCTTGCTTTTTCTATGATCCAATGGTTGTTGCCAATATGATCTCTGGTTCCTCTGCCTTTTGTAAATCCAGCTTGAACATCTGGAAGTTCTTGGTTCACATTCTGTTGAAGACTCCATTGGAGAATTTTTGCATTACTTTGCTAGTGTATGAGATGAGTGCAATTGTGCAGTAGTTTGAACATTCTTTGACATTGAGTTTCTTTTTGATTAGAATGAAAACTGACCTTTTCCACTCCTGTGGCTACTGCCGAGTTTTCCAAATTTGCTGGCATACTGAATGCAGCACTTTAACAACATTATCTTTTAGAATTTAAAATAGCTCAACTGGAATTCTATTACCTCCGCTAGCCTTGTAGTGATGCTTCATAAGGCCCACTTCACTTCAGACTCCAGGATGTCTGGCTCTAGGTGAGTGATCACACCATCGTGGTTATCTGGGTCATTAAGATATTTTTGTATAGTCCTTCTGTGTATTCTTGCCACCTTTTCCTATTATCTTCTGCTTCTGTTAGGTCCATACCATTTTCGTCCTTTATTATGTCCATCTTTGCATAAAATGTTCCCTTGGTATCTCTAATTTTCTTGAAAAGATCTCTAGTCTTTCCCATTCTATTGTTTTCCTCTATTTCTTTGCACTGATCACTGAGGAAGGCTTTCTTATCTCTCCTTGCTATTCTTTGGAACTGCATTCAGATGGGTATATCTTTCCTTTTCTCCTTTGCCTTTAGCTTCTCTTCTTTTCTCAGCTATATGTAAGGCTTCCACAGACAACCATTGTGCCTTTTTGTGTTGCTTTTTCTTGGGGATGGGTGTAATTTATATTATAAATTCACATAATTTTGGTGAGGGCATTTAAGTTCTCATCTCTTAGAAAATTGTAAATACTCAGTGTTATCGACCAGTCACCATATGCACATAGGGTCCTCAACATTGTTCCTCTTATACGTGCAAGTCCGCACCCTTATACTGGTCTCTCCCTGTTTCCTCCAGCCCCAGCTGCTGGCACTCATGGTTCTACCCTCTGTTTTTCTGAGTTTGATTTAGTTTTTTATTTCATGTGTAAGTGATACAGTGCATTATTTATCTTTCTCTTTTAGCATAGTGACTTCAGGCTTCATCCATGTTGACACAAATGCCAGGATTTCCTTCATTTTCATGGCTAAATAATATTTCACATGTATATGTGTGTGTGTGTGTATGTGCATGTGTGTGTACACATGTATATAGTATATAAACTCTCTATTATCCATTAACCTGTCAACAGCTTGTTTCCATATCTTGGCTATTATAAGTAACACTACAGTTACATGGGAGGGCAGATGTCTCTTCAAGATCCTGTTTTTGTTTCCTTTGAGAATATACCCAGATATGGCATTGCCAGAAGAAAACAGCAACCCACTCCAGTATTCTTGCCTGGAGAATCCCGTGAACAGAGGATCCTCGTGGGCTACAGTCCATGGGGTAGCAAAGAGCTGGACACGACTGAGTCACTGAGCATGACGGCATTGCTGGATCATATGGCAGCTCTATTTTTAATTTTTTGAGGATCCTCTGTACTGTTTCTTATAGCAGTGGCTGCACCAGTTTACATTCTCACCAACAGTGCACTAGGGCTCCTTTCTCACATCCACATCAATACTTATCTCTTACCTTTTTATATCAGCCATTGTGGTTTTGATTTCATAAACTTGCCTATTTTAAATTACATGTGAAAACACATCCATTACATGAAGCCTGTGCTGCATAGCAATATTTTATTCTTTAATTTTTGATCATTTTATTTTACATTACTTTTTCCCAGTTTTAAAAACTTTATTTTGCAGAGCTGTTTTCGGTTTACAGCATCATTGAGTGGAAGGTATGGAGATTTCCCAAAGATGTCTCACTCTGCTACCTCAGTTCAGTTCAGTTCAGTTGCTCAGTCTTGTCCGACTCTTTGCGACCCCATGAATCACAGCACGCCAGGCCTCCCTGTCCATCACCAACTCCCAGAGTTCACTCAGACTCATGTCCATTGAGTCAGTGATGCCATCCAGCCATCTCATCCTTGGTCGTCCCCTTCTCCTCCTGCCCCCAATCCCTCCCAGCATCAGAGTCTTTTCCAGTGATCAACTCTTCGCATGAGGTGCCCAAAGTACTGGAGCTTCAGCTTTAGCATCATTCCTTCCAAAGAAATCCCAGGGCTGATCTCCTTCAGAATGGACTGGTTTTATCACCTTGCAGTCCAAGGGACTCTCAAGAGTCTTCTCCAACAGCACAGTTCAAAAGCATCAATTCTCTGGCACTCAGCCTTCTTCACAGTCCAACTCTCACATCCATACATGACCACAGGAAAAATCATAGTCTTGACTAGATGGACCTTTGTTGGCAAAGTAATGTCTCTGCTTTTGAATATGCTATCTAGGTTGGTCATAACTTTTCTTCCAAGGAGTAAGTGTCTTTTAATTTCATGGCTGTGCCTGTGTAATCCCCACTATCAACATCCCCCCACAGACAGTACATTTGTTACAATTGCTGGTTTTATATAGATACACTTTATTGTCTAAAGTCCTTCATTTACTTTAGGGTCACTCTTGGTGTTGTACGTTCTATAGGTTTTAACAAATGTGTAGAGACATGTATCCACCAATCTAGTATCATACAGAATAATTCTGTTGCCCTAAGAACCTACTGTGCTCAGCCTATTCATCCCTCCCTACTCAACCCCTAGAAACCAATGCCCTTTTCAGTCTTGCCAGCATTCTGCCCTTTCCAAAATGGCATACAGTTAGACTCAAATAGCACATAGCTCATTCAGACTGACCTCCTTCATTTGCTATCACACGTTTAGTTACACGTGGGTCTTTCGTGGCTGGACAGCTCACTTCATTTTATCACCAAACAGCATCCCACTGTCTGGATGTACCACAGGGTATTCATCCTTTCATCTATGGCTGCTTCTGAGTTTGGGCCATTATGATGAAATAAAAGTGCTGTACACAGCAAACGCGTGGCTTTCTGTATGGACACAGGCTTTCAACTAAGGTAAATACCATGAAGGGGTGATTGCCAAGATGGACAGTTAAAGTATACTTAATTTTATAAGATACAACCAAAGTGCTTTCCACAGTGGCTGTGTGCACCATCTGCGTTCCCACCAGAGTGGATGAGAGCTCCCGCCGCTCCGCACCCTCGCCAGCGCTTGGTGCTGTCAGCTCTCTGGATATTGGCCATTGTAAAAGGAGTGCAGTGGTGTCAATGTCTCATCATTGTAGTTTGCATTTTCCTGATGACATAGGACTTGGGCCTTCTTTTCCTATGTTTACTTGCCATCTGTACTTCTTCCTTGGTGAGGTATCTACTAGGGTCATTGGCCTCCTTTTAAATTGAGCTGTTTTCTTATTCTTGAATTTCAAATGTTCTTTGCATATTTTGGGTAACAGTCCTTTTTCAGATAAACGTTCTTCAAATATTTCTCCCGATCTGTGGCTTGTCTTCTCATCCTATTGATACCGCCTTTTGCAGAGCAAAGGTTTTACTTTTAATAAAGTTCACTTTAGCAGTGATTTCTTTCATAGATCATGTCTTGGTGTTGTTTCTGAAATGTCATCACCATGTGAGGGCTGGTCATGAAAGGTGAGACCCAGAGTGCCTGTCACCCAATAAGCAGCTTTGCTAACAGACACCCATGGAAAAACAAGACTTCATCAGAATGGCTGGTAGGAAAGGTCAAAACTCTTAAGTCTTCATTGCAACCTAAAAGATAAGATTTGTTAGTAGTTATATGTTCCAGGTTATAAATATTTAGGCCTGGGAGTTTAATTGGTCCTTTATTTGAATATAAGTATTTATTTAATTATGTATCACAACAGCAGAGATATAGTGGAATTTTTGCTGTCGATAAATACGTATAACTCTGCAAATAAAACATCATAAGCATGATTGTAGGGGATTCTGCTATGGTCAGTGAAACGTTTCAGTAGCCAAAGCTACTGTGCATTTGAAATTAATATGGAAGCAATAAAATCAAATCACATTTCTTACAATCTATTTTAATTTCACAGCTATGCTGACATTACAATTTTTTCTACTACATAATTTCAAAGAAAAAAAGACAATAAGTTCCACATATAAGAGAAGTTTATGAAGGGAATCAAATTACTAAAAATTTAGAGAGCTCAGAGTGAGGCTTGGCTTAATTTCCTGTTCTGTTAAAAGCCAATGAGTATAGGACCATTGTGGAAATAAATAAGCCACTGAAATATAGAAATAGTTTATTTTCTGAAAACCATTTCTGTCACTAACAGATATTTCATAAAAGAGCAATTAGTTTCTCTTCTAAAGAACTTTAAAGTCCTGTTTCCATTTCAGTTCAGTTCAGTTCAGTTCAGTCACTCAGTCATGTTCGACTCTTTGCAACCCCATGTACCTGAGTACGCCAGGCCTCCCTGTCCATCACCAACTCCTGGAGTCCACCCAAACCCGTGTCCATTGTTTTGGTGATGCCATCCAACCATCTCATCCTCTGTCATCCCCTTCTCCTGCCCTCAATCTTTCTCAGCATCAAGTGAGTCAGCTCTCCATTATCAGGTGGCCAAAGTATTAGAGTTTCAGCTTCAACATCAGTTCTTCCAATGAACACCCAAGACTGATTTCCTATAGGATGGACTGATTGGATCTCCTTGAAGTCCAAGGAACTCTGAAGAGTCTTCTCCAATACCACAGTTCAAAAGCATCAATTCTTTGGCACTCAGCTTTCTTTATAGTTCAACTCTCACATCCATACATGACTACTGGAAAAACCATAGCCTTGACTAGATGGATATTTGTTGGCAAAGTAATGTCTCTACTATTTAATATGCTGTCTAGGTTGGTCATAACTTTCCTTCCAAGGAGCAAGTGCCTTTTAATTTCATGGCTGCAGTCACCATTTGCAGTGATTTTGGAGCCCAGAAAAATAAAGTTAGCCACTGTTTCCACTGTTTCCCCATCTATTTGCCATGAAGTGATGAGACCGGATGCCATGATCTTAGTTTTCTGAATACTGAGCTTTAAGCCAACTTTTCCACTCTCCACTTTCACTTTCATCAAGAGGCTCTTTAGTTCTTCTTCCCTTTCTGCCATAAGGGTGGTGTCATCTGCATATCTGAGGTTATTGCTATTTCTCCCAAATTTTGATTCCAGCTTATGCTTCCTCCAGCCCAGCGTTTCTCATGATGTACTCTGCATAAAAGTGTGGGGCCACCCAATACGGACGGGTCATGGTGTAGAGGTCTGACACAATGTGGTCCACTGGAGAAGGGAATAGCTAACCACTTTAGTATTCTTGCCTTGAGAACCCCATGAAGAGTATGAAAAGGCAAAATGATAGGATACTGAAAGAGGAACTCCACAGATCGGTAAGCGCCCTATATGCTACTGGAGATCAGTGGAGAAATAACTCCAGAAAGAATGAAGGGATGGAGCCAAAGCAAAAACAATACCCAGTTGTGGATGTGACTGGTGATAGAAGCAAGGTCCGATGCTATAAAGAGCAATATTGCATAGGAACATGGAATGTTAGGTCCATGAATCAAGGCAAAATGGAAGTGGTCAAACAGGCGACGGCAAGAGTGAATGTCGACATCCTAGGAATCAGCGAACTAAAATGGACTAGAATGGGTGAATTTAACTCAGATGACCATTATATCTACTACTGTGGGCAGGAATCCCTTAGGAGAAATTGAGTAGCCATGGTGGTCAACAAAAGAGTCTGAAATGCAGTGCTTGGATGCAATCTCAAAAACGACAGAATGATCTCTGTTCAGTTCCAAGGCAAACCATTCAATATCACGGTAATCAAAGCCTATGCCCCAACCAGTAATGCTGAAGAAGCTAAAGTTAAATGGTTCTATGAAGACTTACAAGACCTTTTAGAATTAACACCCAAAAAAGATGTCCTTTTCATTATAGGGGACTGGAATGCAAAAGTGGGAAGTAAAGAAACACCTGGAGTAACAGGCAAATTTGGCCTTGGAATACAGAATGAAGCAGGGGAAAGGCTAATAGAGTTTTGCCAAGAGAACACACTGGTCATAGCAAACACCCTCTTCCAACAACACAAGAGAAGACTACACGTGGACATCACCAGATGGTCAGCACCGAAATCAGATTGATTCTATCCTTTGCAGCCAAAGATGGAGAAGCTCTATATACAGTCAGCAAAAACAAGACCAGGAGCTGACTGTGGCTCAGATCATGAACTCCTTATTGCCAAATTCAGACTTAAATTGAAGAAAGTGAGAGAAACCACTAGACCATTTGGGTATGGCCTAAATCAAATCCCTTATGATTATACAGTGGAAGAGACAAATACATTTAAGGGACTAGATCTGATAGAGTATTTCCATTTAGTGCATTTCTAGTTTCTACTTTTGCATAAATAATACATTCTCCTTAATACCAGGCTGTAGTTAAGTTCTTGGGCTTCCCAGGTGGTGCAGTGGTAAAGAATTCACCCGAGAAGGCAAAAGATGCAGGAGACACAGTTTTCAATCCCAGTGTTGGGAAGATCCCCTGGAAAAGGAAATGTCAACCCACTCCAGTATTCTTGCCTAGAGAATCCCATGGTCAGAGGAGTCTGATGGGCTACAGTCCATGGGGTTGAAATGAGTCAGACACGGAGCATGAGTTAAGTTCTTACACAATTTAAATAATGTTATAAAAACTCCAAAAACTGAATCAATAGAAAGAAGCAATAGCAACAAGCATTTTTTAGCCTTTTGAGCACAATAATCTTTTTTCTCTAACTTCATTTAATCAAATCGACCATGAATCTAGATCTGGACAGAGGTGATCTACACACAAATTCAGTGTTGATGACTTCATAGACATCCGGTATCATTTGATTGGTGCAGGAAAACTGCTACTGTATAGCATGGTGGTGGTTTAGTTGCTCAGTTGTGTCTGACTCTTTGCGATCCCATGGAGTGTAGCCTGCCAGGGGTCTCTATCCATGGGAGTGGGTTGCCATTTCTTTCTCCAGGGGATCTTCCCAACCCGGGGATAGAACCTGCAGATTCTATACTGACTGAGCCACCAGGAAAGCCCACTGCATAGCATGCTCCAGACTAAACTCCAACTTAGCTATCAAATTTTCAATGATGTAGAACTATCTAAAGTGGAAAACTTGAGAGGGTTTCCCTCTGTTGGAAGAAAGTCCACTGAGGTATACCGTAGTTACTTCCTCTTCTGGAGTGGAGGTCGGAGACCATGCAATCTCAAGAAGATTCTCAAGAGAAAGAAATATCACATGGCATCCCTTTTATGGTACAAATGAACTTATAAAACAGAAACCGACTCACAGACCTACAGAATGAACTTCTAGTTGCTAGGGAAAGGGGTAATTAGGGAGTTTGGGATGGTCACATACATTCTGCTGTGTTTAAAATGGATAACCAACAAGGACCTACTGTGTAGCACAGGGAACTCTGCTCAGTGTTATGTGGCAGCCTGGATGGGAGGGGAGTTTGAGGGAGAATGGATGCATGTATATATACGACTGAATCCCTTCACCGTTCACCTGAAACTCTCACAACATTGCTAATCAACGACACCCCAACATAAAATAAAAAAGGAGAGAAAAAAAGGGAAAAAAGGAAGAGCTCAATATGTCAAGAAAACAGTTTTGCTTCCTCCTATGTCAGTACATGAAGGGCTTTTCTCTTAAGACAGCAGAGGACAGATGCCTTCCCGCCCCACCTGCTCACATTGGAGTACACAGTGTTCTATAAAAAGGTTTTAGGAACTTTACTCCTTGCTCTTTCACTCAAAAATCATAGCAGAAGGCAGATGAGAAAAACCCATATTGTTACATGTTACCTTTGGATCTGTATTAATTCATAAATAATTACATGTTTGGTACTTTATAATGGCACTTCATTTTCAGATACCAAAATCTGCATTGTTTCCTGTTGCAGGAATAGAAAAATTACCACAATTGTGGTGACTTGACACAGCACAAATGTATTATGTCATGGGCCTGCTGGTTGGAGCAAAAGTCAAGACGCCAGCAGCCTGCCTTCGGAAAGAAACCACTTCTCGGCCTTGTCCAGCCTATAGAACTGCTGTGTTCCCTCTCTCATGACCCCTTTTTCCACCCTCAGAGCCAGCACCTCTGCCTGCATCCAGGGCCACACAGTTCCTGTGATTTCACTCTCTTCCACTCACCTGAGCCTGGAAAGGTTCTCTGCCTTAAAGATTTGATTGGATAAACCAAGACAATACAGGGCAATGTCCCCATGGCAAAATTATCAACCAAAATCACACCTGAAAATTCCCTTTTTCATGAAATCCATTCATAGGTTTCAGGGTTAGGACATGACACATGTTTGGTGGCCATGGTATTTGTGAAAGCAATTGAAGAATCAGCATGTTGACAAAATGTGCTTGAGAGACTTACCCTTGATACATTCAGTTCAGTTCAGTTCAGCTGCTCAGTCACGTCCAACTCTTTGTGATCCAATGGACTGCAGCACGCCAGGCTTCCCTGTCCATCACCAACTCCCAGAGCCTGCTCAAACTCATGTCCATAGAGCCAGTGATGCCATCCAACCATCTCATCCTCAGTCATCCCCTTCTTGTCCTGTCTTCAATCTTTCCCAGCATTAGAGTCTTTTCCAATGAGTCAATTATTCACATCAGGTAACCCAGCTAATGGAGTTTCAGCTTCAGTATCAGTCTGTCCAGTGAATATTCAGGGCTGATTTCTTTTAGGATGGACTAGTTTGACATCCTTGCAGTCCAAGGGACTGTCAATAGTCTTCTCCAATACCACAGTTCGAAAGTATCAGTTCTTTGGTGCTCAGCTTTCTTTATGGTCCAACTCTCACATCCATACATGACTACTGGAAAAACCATAGCTTTGACTACATGGACCTCTGTCAGCAAAGTAAAGTCTGTGCTTTTTAACATGCTGTCTTAAGTCTGTCATAGTTTTTCTTTCAAGGAGCAAGCATCTTTTAATTTCATGGTAGCAGTCACCATTTGCAGTGAATTTGGAGCCCAAGAAAATAAAGTTTCTCACTGTTTCCATTGTTTCTCCATCTATTTGCCATGAAGTGATGTGATCAGATGCCATGATCTTCATTTTTTGAATGTTGAGTTTTTAAGCCAGCTTATTCACTCTCCTCTTTCACTTTCATCAATAGGCTCTATAGTTCCTCTTTGATTTCTGCCATAAGGGTGGTGTCATCTGCATGTCTGAGGTTATTGATATTTCTCCCAAATTTTGCTTCCAGCTTGTGCTTCATCCAGCCTGGCATTTTGCATGATTTACTCTGCATATAAGTTAAATAAGCAGGTTAACAATATACAGCCTTGACATTCTCCTTCCCCAGTTTTGAACCAGCTCGTGGTTCCATGTCTGGTTCTAACTATTGCTTCTTGAGTTGCATACAGATTTCTCAGGAGGCAGTAAGGCATTCTGGTATTCCCATCTCTAAGAATTTTCCACAGTTTGTTGTGATCCACAAAGTCAAAAGATTTAGCGTAGTCAATAAAGCAGAAGTAGTTTTTGTTTTGAACTCTCTTGCTTTTGTGATGATCCAGCAGATGTTGCCAATTTGATCTCTGGTTCCTCTGCCTTTTCTAAATGCAGCTTGAACATTTGGAAGCTCTTGGTTCACGTACTGTTGAAGCCTGATTTGGAGAATCTTGAGCATTACTTTGCTAGCTTGTGAGATGAGTGCAATTGTGTGGTTTGAACGTTATTTGGCATTACCTTTTGTTGGGATTGAAATGAAAACTGACCTTTTCCAGTCCTGTGGGCACTGCTGGGTTTTCCAGCTGGCATATTGAGTGCAGCACTTTCACAGCATCCTCTTTTAGAATTTGAAATAGCTCAGCTGGAAATCCTATGCTGCGCAACATGTGGGATCTTAGTTCCCCAGCCAGGCTTGAACCCATTCCCCCTGCATTAGAAGTGTGGAGTCTTAACCACTGGACTGCCAGGGTAGTCCCCTTGATACAATAGTGTGGGTTAAAGAAAATATTTCAAAGAGAATTACAGTATGATATTTTAAATTTACTCCTGCATCTTAAAATACAGAAACTAGACAATAAATTAATATCTAGATAGTTAATTTGAATAAATTCTTTGAGAAACTAAATACATCCAGCGTTATTATGACTTATCCCTGATGCACATGTCCACCACCATGGGCCGCTTAGTGATGTGGGCTTTCACAAGTGTCGTCAGGTCGTAACTGTACACCTTCTTGGCATGTTTTAAGTCTGGCTTACAGTCATTTGGGACCATCTTGGAGCATTGCTTATTAACATTCAAACCACAATCTAAAGATTTTAAAAAGGAAAAATTCATTATTACTTTCAGAATTTTGAGTGTTCTGGAGTGTTTATTTTGGCAAGACACTTCAACCTGAATTAGGTTTAAAGACTAGCTTTCAGCCAGCAGAGTGAGGGGAACATTCTTCTCATTCTCTCTTTTGGAAAATTTTGATTTTAAGTTAGAAGACTAGAATTCTAGCTCATATTCCATTATTTACTCACTGTATGATCTCAAGAGAATACCAACGAGACCAAAGTTAATGTGTTCAATTAAATGTCTGCAAATGTAATATTATGCTAATTAAAAATTTATCCATTTCTTTAAGTAAAAAAAAAAAAAAATTAGAAAATAATCCAAATCAATCCTGAGATGTTTGTGACCAATCTTGCCTTTGTCAAAAAGATAAGGCATCCAATTTTGGGTCTTGTTTGGAGTAAAGATAAAATAGAAGCCTGTCATTGACTAAGTTCAGTTCAGTTCAGTCGCTCAGTTGTGTCCGACTCTTTGCAACCCCATGAATCACAGCACACCAGGCCTCCCTGTCCATCACCAACTCCTGGAGTTCACTCAAACTCATGTCCATCGAGTCAGTGAAGCCATCCAGCCATCTCATCTTCTGTTGTCCCCTTCTCCTCCTGCCCCCAATCCCTCCCAGCATCAGGGTCTTTTCCAATGAGTCAGCTCTTCACATGAGGTGGCCAAAGTATTGGAGTTTCAGCTTCAGCATCAGTTCTTCCAATGAACACCCAATGATCTCCTTTAGGATGGATTGACTAAAGACTGAACTAAATGTTGTTGTGAGAAAAGATTTAGGAAATCTGTATTGTAAGCCTGTTCTCACAATTCAGCTACTTCCTGACCTTGGAAAAGTCATTTAACCAATACTGCATGTTAAGCTCCTGAAAAGGAAAGATGGATTATTTATTCCAGGTCATCAAAGCCTAAAAAGGTTTAGCTTCTAGAGATAACAGGAAGAGAACGCACTGAACAGAATTAACCTTTCGAGGTTTTTCTCTGTGTAAAATGAGAAAACTAAACTCAATAATCTATAAACTAACTCTAAATTAAAGGCTTTATAACTGTAGTGAATACGACAGTATCATGTGTGCATGCGTGCTAAGTCACCTAAATTGTGTCTGATTCTTTGGGACCCCATGGACTGTAGCCTGCCAGGCTCCTCTGTCCATGGGATTCTCCAGGCAAGAATAGTGAAGTGAGTTTGCCATGCCCTCCTCCAGGGGATATTTCCAACCCAGGAGCTGAACCCAAGGCTCAAGTCTCCTGTGTCTCCGGCAGGTGGGTTCTTCACCACTAGCATCACCTGGGAAGCCCTGATTGTATCATAAGAAACTTACTCATCACAATGCTAAGATTTAGAGGTAATTTTAGTTATGATCTTGAAGTACAGTGAGGTATCAGCATGTTTCTTATCAGGTTAGTGCAACCGTGTACTGGAACCACCAGTGCGCTGGGAGCAGGGGCAGTGGGACCACTCACAGGCTAGGCTCCTATTCTCCCTGCTGGATGCATTTTGATACCCAGACCCTGGCAGGTGGTGGAGCTGCAGGACTCTGCCCTGGATGACCATGAGGAAAAGGTTTGCCTGCCTGTTCAGAGTGCCTATCCTGGACTGTTAGTGAGAAGTTAATCTTACATCATGTTTAATACATTATACTGTCGGTATTCTCTGTTATGGCAGCTTAGCCTAATATAATGATTAGAGAAATGAACATTGTAATAATTACTTGTTTTAAGCATTGATATAAGCATTATTATCATTCTTTAAAGCTGTTTTAAAATATCACCTAATTATATGACCTATCTCAGGACTATTGTTTTCCAGTAGTCATGTATGGATGTAAAGAGTTGGACCATAAATAAGGCTGAGTGTTGAAGAATGGATGCTTTCAAACTGTGCTGTTGGAGAAGACTCTTTAGAGTCCCTTGGACTACAAGAAGATCAAGCCAGTCAGTCCTAGCAGAAATCAGCCCTGGAAAACTCATTGGAAGGACTGATGTTGAAGGTGAAGCTCCAGTCCTCTGGCCACCTGATGCGTAGAGCCAGTTCATTGGAAAAGACTGATGCTGTGAAAGATTGAAGGCAGGAGGAGAAAGGGGAGACAGAGGATTAGATGGTCAGTAGGCATCCCCTGCTCAATGGACATGAATTTGAGCAAATTCTGGGAGATGGTGAAGAACAAGGAAACCTGGCATGCTGTAATCCATGGCATTGCAAAGAGTAGGACATGATAGCAACTGAACAAAAACAACCATCTCAGGAACCATGAATGGTTATCTCCTCAAAACTCAGTGTCTCACTTATACAAACAGAAGATGATGAGTTTACACTGGTCCTTCCTTTCTAAGTCATCATAAATCCCTGTCGGTGGCCTACTCCTGCCAGACACCTTGCAGGATGTGGGAAGGGAAGTCACTTCCTAGAGCTCGTACTAACTGAGCCTCCAGATTACCCCTGGGTCCTGAGCTACGTGATCAAGCACAAGTCTTAAGAGAATTTCTTAGAACCATTTAACATTTCTGAAGAACTAAAGAAAATGGAAAGTTTTTAAAAAAAGTGAATGCTACCATGATGACTGATGGCCCACAGTTCTGTATCATCCCCTTCTGCTAAAGGTGTGTAGGAACTGAAGAATAGTGTAGATGCCACCCCCTTTATTATATAAGGTTGTATGGCGGTGCATATGAGCTACTGCATATGTAACTAAAGCCTCTAATCAGAGCTGAATCAGGTAAGCCATTTAAAGGAGACTGGAAAGAGCAGGATGACGCCCCTGGCCTTGAAGACACCAATGTGTGGGAGAGAACCCTGTTCTCAAATTCATGTCCACTGAGTCAGTGATGCCATCAAACCATCTCATCCTCTAGATGAGAGGAATGATGGGGAGCCCCTAGAAGCCAAGGGTCTCAGCCCCACAGTTTGAACGGGACCCTTGAAGAGAACTCCAAGCCTCCCCTGAGAAGATAACAAAGGTCAGAACCATGACTGTAGTCTTGTGAGACCCTGGGAGGAGGACCTGAGCTTGGACTCTTGACCAGCACAAACTGGGAGATAATAAGTGTGTGCTGGATAATGTGGCTGCACGCACAGTCACATGTTGTACAGTGGAAAACTAACACAGGATTATTTACTGGAGTAGAGTTCTGCTTTAATAAACAGCCAAGAGGTGGGAGCAGCTTGAGATGCAGTTGGCGGAGACTGGAAAAGTATGGGGCAGTGGGGAGGAGAGTGAGAGAGTGAGTCTGGATCACAGTACAGAAGACTTAGTCTCACTGTGGGTAGAAACCTGAACAGGGGGCAGTTGCCTGCCAGGGAGAGATCAGAAGAGAGTCAGGAGCATGTTATTGGAAACCAGAAGACAGAGACCCTTGCTGGTCATGGCAGGAAGCTTGACGTCACTGTTTCCTGCAGGAATGTGGAAAGCAGAAATGGTCAGTAGTCATGTCTACCTGGTTACACCCCTATGCTGAAGGTGCTGCCTGGTTTCTTCATTATTGGATCATAAAATGTGAGAGGAGGGGAGGAAGGGAGGAACTTAGTGACAAACTATCAGATTCAAACAAACAGGATTTGGTGATTCTTTTGGGTGTGTATGGGTGTGTGCATCTAAGTTTTCTTTTTTTTTTTTTTTATTGGCGGTGAATTGCTTTACAAACAAACTTGTGTTGGGCTTGATAGCTCTGAATATTCTCAGCTTCTCCAGATGCCAAAATATGCTGAAAATTGGGTGGCTCTTGAAATCCTAGCATGGAGGCAATCCCAGGTGTGTGACTACAAAAGCTTTTCCTCAAATCTTAGAAGGATCAAAACTTCTTGCAGAGGGTCTTCTGAAGGGATTAACAACTTGATTCAAAGATATCCTCAGCTAAACTGGACGGTCTCTGGGAATCTGAAGGTGTTTGTTGTCTCCAGGCCTCTCACCAGGAGGCTGGGAGAGAGAAATCAGCTCAGAAAGATCTGTGAACTTAGCTTTTGTCCCACACAGTGAAGGAATGCATTTGAAATCCATGAGAGTCCTAGAAACTGGTAAGAAAGCTGAGCAGCAACTGGGACAGAGTGAACACAGAATCAAAGGAGGCTCTGAGAATCCCTAAATGCTACTGGCAGGGAAAGTCCATGAAACTGCTCAGGGACAGACACTACTACCTTTCATGATGAAGGAAACACTGACCTTTGTTCAGAGGTCAAGAGCCCAGGGCTGGAGTGGAGAGCTAAGGAGCCTGGCAGTGCACTCCATGCTAGAAGCAAGGTGCAGTGGTTTTCCTTTGTGTCATTCTTCCTTATGAAACATTGTGTGCTCCACTCTCATCTCCCAAGTGAACCTCAAGTGAACCACGCATAGTTTTAGCTATTCACCTGGTTTCTCCCTATTGTTGTTTAGTTGTTAAGTCATGCCTGACTCTTTCGCAACCCCATGGACTGTAGTCCACCAGGCTCCTCTGTCCATGGGATTCTCCAGGCAAGAATACTGGAATGGGTTGCCATGCTGTCTTTCAGGGGATCTTTCCAACCCAGGGATGAAACCCACGTCTCCTGCATTGGCAGGCAGGATCTTTACCACTGAGTCACCTGGGAAGCTTTCTCCCTGTAATGGCTATAATTTTCCCCTCTGTAATGCTTAGTTCAGGGGCATTTCTATAACCATTGTCTGAAAAAGATCAGAGCTGTCTGCTGTCCCAGGACAAACATTATAGGGTTCACAGCCAGAGGGCTGAGCAAGGCTCCCACCTGAAGGGCAGCTGAAAACACTTGAGGATGCTCTGTTCACAAGGCTGCTATTTAATCTGCTACCCATCCTCTGCTTAGCACCTCCCCTCAAATCACTCCTTATTAACAAGCAATTAACATGTTCACTGCAGGTGTGCATGGACTTCTTTCAAATCTAATTAACCATCCTTCTACTACCAAAAAACAACATTTCTGTCACCAGCTCATCCTTGCTACAAAATGTGATGAACCACGACAGGTCTGAGACTTTGCAAGCTACTGAGATATGAGATGGTTGGGTGGCATCACTGATTCGATGGACATGAGTTTGAGCAAGCTCCAGCAGTTGGTGATGGACAGGGAACCCTGGCATGCTGCAGTTGAGGGGGTCGCAAAGAGTCAGACATGACTGAGCGACTGAACTGGACTGAGTTACCCTCTCCCAGGTTTATGCATGTTGGCAGAAGATGTTATATTCTTGGGTCAGAGACAGAGGACTTCATATTCACAGCACAGCCAACATCATGTGTATCAGCATTTTGTGACTGAAGTATATGCACACAGCAGGCTGTGTCACATGGGGGTCCCTGAGGTTAGGGAACCGAGATCTTTTATAAAGGGCAATAGGCACTTTTACTGACAAACCTAGACAGCTTATTACAAAGCAGAGGCATGACTTTGCCAACAAAAGTCTGTACAGCCAAAGTTACGGTTTTTCCTGTAGTCATGTACGGATGTGAGAGTTGGACCATAAAGAAGGTTGAGAGTCGAAGAATGCTGCTTTTGAACTGTGATGCTGGAGACTTTTGAGAGTTCCTTGGACTGCAAGGAGATCACACCAGTCAATCCTAAAGGAAATCAGTCGTGAATACTCATTGGAAGGAGTGATGCTGAAGCTGAAACTCCAATACTTTGGCCACCACATGCGAAGAGTTGACTCATTGGAAAAGACCCTGATGCTGGAGGGATTGAGGGCAGGAGAAGGAGGGGACAACAGAGGATGAGATGGTCTGATGGCATCACCAACTTGATGGACATAGTTTGAGCAACCTCCAGGAGATAGTGAAAGATAGGGAAGCCTGGCATGCTACAGTTCATGGGGTCACAAAGAGTCAGACACAACTTAGAGAATCAACAAAGGCACGCCTCCCCCTGGGCTCTGCCTGGAGATATTGTCTCTACCTTCCGAGACTTCCAAAGGGAGGGTAAGAAATTCTCCCCTTGGTTCTGAAGAGAAACTGTCCTGATTTACTGAGTCTGCTTTCTTTGTAAACACCCTTGGAGAAACAGTCTGAAACAAAATGCGTGCTCATAAGACAACGTGCAGAGATGCAACAAGTCTCAATAGAGACACCTCCCATTGCACAGCTCCTGCCCTCTTTCCATTTCTGATACTCTTCAGAGGAAGTATGACAAGGGCAGGTGTGTCGCCTCCACGTGTCACTGGGTCCCACTGATGCGTGACACAATGGTTACTTGTCATTTGAAGGTCATGTCTTCCTCACCTTCATTAGTATGAAACGATTCCTTCCCTGCTACTTGTCCAACCACACACAGTTCCTGTTACCCTGGAAACCATCCTACTTTGATCCCTGTAGATGCAAAGCCCAGCACACGTGCCACAGGCTGCCTGACTCTCTCCTCTCCTCTCAGACGCCCGCCTACCTGCTTCACTCCACCAGGACCTTGTTTCTCATACTTGTCTGTTCAAACCTGACCTCATGCTTTGTGTTTATGTTTTATCCACTTTCTCACTGATGACTCTTCCCTCCCAGCTCTGGGCTCTCAGTCCTGCCGGCCTCTCTGACTCAGGTGGGCCTGGGCTCCTCCCACCCGGGGCCTCGGCTCAGAGGGGAGCTGCCACCCACCTCCTTGGGGCCTGCAAGTGAACATAAACAGCATCACCTCTGTTTGCCATAAAACCATGACTTCTTGAATATGACAGCCTTCTTCATATTTTTAGCTTTGGGTTTATATACAGTTTACTGCTTTTATAATATTAGGCCCTAAGTTATTCATATTTTTACTCTTTTATTTATTATTTCATGATAGGTAGAACACAGAATACATTTTTCTTAAGCTAATAAAAGATAATAAAATATAGGACATGATATTTATCATTTTATAACATATTCCTCCATTTCCCAAGCCTACACCTATCTTTTGCAGCTAGTATGGAACTATACATATAAACATAATTTAAAGGACAGTTTTGTGTTTTGAGCTGTTTTGCTCCTCAGTTAAGGGCATGGCTTATCCTATGAAAATTAATGACTGGTGAAAAAAAAAAACTGCAGTGTTCCTAAACAATGCAGTATTTCTTTTTGAAGTGAACTTGTTTTTAAAGTATTTTTTAATTAATTTATGTATTTGGTTGTGCTAGATCTTTGTCGCTGTGGGGGCGTTTCTCTAGTTGCAGCGAACAAGGGCTCCTCTCTAGCAGCGGTACGCGGGCTTCTCATTGCCGGGGCTTCTCTTCTCGAGGAGCTTGGGCTCTGGATTGTGGGGGCAGTAGTTGTGGTGCACGGGCTTAGTTGCTCCACAGCAGGTGGAACCTTCCCAAACCAGGGATGAAATCCGTGTCTCCTGCACTGGCAGGCAGATTCTTATCCACTGTGCCACCAAGGAAGTCCTTTAAAGTATTTCTTAATGACAGATCATTTGACAGATCAACCACATCATCTGGGTTATATTTTAAGGCTTTGAACAGCAGACAGGAGAGCTGGCTCATTGCCGACATCATCAAAACTGCAGTACGGGACATCGGGCAGCTTCTGCAGTGCACGCACCACGGAGCTTAGAGTCAATCCATTCACCCCAAATGGGATGAATGGTTCTCTTACGTGAACATTCTTGCTGCGCTTTTCTGTAGTGCTTAATCACTTATATCTTCTTTCACATATCAAAGGAAAAGAATTATACAATTTGGTCAATTAAATCACACTTAAATAAGTGATAAAGGAAGTGAAATATAGCCACTGTCCTATCCACATGTGTTTAAAAGCATAAACTTTTTCGCCAACAGGACTTGGCTTTACTTACCTTTTGCTAATTTGCCCATTTGACATGCAATACCCCCGTTGAGTAGTGAGGGATAGGGAGGCCTGGCATGCTACAATCCATGGGGTCATAAAGAGTTGGACAGCACTTAGAGACTGAACTGCAGCAACAGCAACATCACATTAACAATGAATGACTAGCTGGTTTTAAGTGATGGGACCAAGATTAGACAATGAAGAGATCGGAGCACATTGCGAGGGAATGTAAGGCCTTAATTTTGAGGCTGCCCGATTGCTAGGAAGCAGGGGTTGGGGCTGGATCAGTTCAAATGCCACAACGATCACTGTTCCTACCAAGATTCTGTTTTCCTTGAATAAATGCTCACTGGGTTCAGCATACGCTTGGTGAATTTCCATAGCTCTGAAAAATTTGATTCAGACCATTTTGCCAGTTCTTTGTTACTTTTATGGAGAAATAAGTGTTTGGAGGTCCTAACTCCTCTCTCTTCCCTAATGTTACTTCAAAACTCAATTTTTAATGTGTCCTTTAATTTCTCAGCGTTCTCAATACAACTAGAGACTACTAGTCACTTTTCCCTCTGTTGTTTCCAGAATTCTATGTATTCACCTAAAATAATGTTTCCAAATTTTTATAGCTAATCAAAAATGAATAACAGTTTATAAGATAAACTTATTGAAGCAATAATTTATTGTAAATGAGTGTTTGCTGTGTGTGTGCTGTGCTAAGTTGCTTCAGTCATGACTCACTCTTTGAAACCCTATGAACTGCAGCCCACCAGGCTCCTCTGTCCATGGGGATTCTCCAGGCAAGAATACTGGAGTGGGTTGCCATGCCCTCCTCCAGGAGATCTTTCCAATCCAGGGATCGAACCGGTGTCTCTTACCTCTCCTGCATTGACAGGTGGGCTCTTTACCACTATTACCACCTGGGGAGTATAGTTTTTATGTATTCAGACTATTATAATTTAATAACTCTATTTTGCACAGTGCCTGATATAAAGGGAGTTCAGTATTAATATTTTCATGATGAATTATTTCTCAATAACCCTTCTCCTTAGGAATTATGCTGCTGCTGCTGCTGCTGCTGCTAAGTCACTTTAGTCGTGTCCGACTCTGTGTGACCCCATAGACTGCAGTCCACCAGGCTCCCCCATCCCTGGGATTTTCTAGGCAAGAATACTGGAGTGGGTTGCCATTTCCTTCTCCAATGCGTGAAAGTGAAGTCACTCAGTCATGTCCGACTCTTTGCGACCCCATGGACAGCAGCCTACCAGGCTCCTCTGTCCATGGGATTTTCCAGGCAAGAGTACTGGAGTGGGGTGCCATTGCCTTCTCCACCTTAGGAGTTATAGAAAATATTAATTGCAGACTGCCACTTTATGGGAGTAATGTGATGTATTTCAGAATGGAGGAGTTTTGGTTAATAAAGATTAAACATTAGAAATGCAACAAGTCATGACTCAGAGGGTTATGTGCACAAAGCGCTGCCTGTAGGTCTGCTTGTCTACATGACCTGTAACTGAGTGAACTTGCACAACACACTTTCACACCCAACTGCATATCCCTGTGTAATCTATCAGCTGCTGCTACTGCTAAATCGCTTCAGTCGTGTCCGACTCTGTGCGACCCCAGAGACGGCAGCCCACGAGGCTCCCCTGTCCCTGGGATTCTCCAGGCAAGAACACTGGAGTGGGTTGCCATTTCCTTCTCCAATGCATGAAAGTGAAAAGTGAAAGTGAAGTGGCTCAGTTGTGTCCGATTCTTCGCGACCCCATGGACTGCAGCCTACCAGGCTCCTCCGCCCATGGGATTTTTCCAGGCAAGAGTACTGTCTATCAGCAGGACCCACCTTATCAGTGTTATCACCATTATCATATGCACTGAGTATCCCTGTGTAATCTAGCAGCAGGGCCCCCATTATCACTGTTATCATCATTATCACATGCACTGTGTATCCCCGTGTAGTCTAGAAGCAAGACACCCATTATCACTGTTATCACTGTTGCTATCACCATTATCACATGCACTGTGTATCCCTCTGTAGTCTCACAGCAGGACCCCCATTATCACTGCTTTCATCATTATCTCATGCACTGTGTATCCCCTGTGTAGTCTAGCAGCAAGCACCCATTATCACTGTTATCACCATTATCACACGCACTGAGTATCCCCCGTGTAATCTGGCAGCAGGACCCCCATTATCACTGTTATCACCATTATCTCATGCACTGAGTATCTCCAGTGTAGTCTAGCAGCAAGCACCCATTATCACTGTTATCACCATTATCTCATCCACTGAGTATCCCTGTGTAATCTAGCAGCAGGACCTCCATAATCACATGCTTTTCAGGAAAAGTCATCATTTGCAGCTGAATCTCACTCTCTGCACTTCACAAATGAAACTGATCTCAACTGTACTAATGGCTATGCTCCAGACACAAAGAGGAAATGAGAACGTTGTCCTGAACAACAGTGAACTGGGAGAGACTGTACTGACTCTACTGTAATTTCAAGTCCAGACAATAATTAAGATGGAGCCAAACCCCAATGGCCTTGGTATAATATTATTTCTAACTTATCTGGCTCCCAGACATTTTAATAACAAAAATGGTTTTAGCTTTATTGAAGTATAATGACATAAAGAAAGTACACATACTTAAAGGGTAAAATTTGATAAGTTTTGACATACATGTGAATCCACAAAACCATTACTACAGACAACATAATGAACTTATCACCTCCCAAAGCCCCCTCCTGTCCCTGTATAACCCCTCCCTGACCTGGGAGACCAGTCTATCCTACAGGAAATCAGTCTCCTGAATATTCATTGGAAGGACTGATCCTGAAGCTGAAACTTCAATACTTTGGCCACCTGATGTGAAGAGCCAACTCATTGGAAAGACTCTGATGCTGGGAAAGATTGTGGGCAGAGGAGAAGGGGATGACAGAGGATGAGATGGTTGGATGGCAACACTGACTGAATGGACACGAGTTTGAGTAAACTCCAGGAGTTGGTGATGGACAGGGAGGCCTGGTGTGCTGCAGGCCATGGGGTCACAAAGAGTTGGACACGACTGAGCCACTGAACTGAACTGAACTGGCCTGGGAGGGGCTAGCAGAGAGTAATACAGTGTGAAAACACAATGAGAGAAGTCAATTGCTCAGATGTAAAAATAATAACATAAAGTTATCAGAAATCAGCAATGGACTGCTTTTCTCCTTTTATTAATCTTGAATGGATAAACTTAAGTACAACATAAATCCTATAAGCCGCTAACAGAGCTTGCTGATTTAGGCGACATAAAATACAATGGTTAAATTCCCTACACGTATTGAGTACACAGTGCTTATAAATAAATAAGAAAACAATAAGAAGAAAAGAGGAACATGTTCAAAAAGGTAGAGAAAGGCGAGCGAAAGGATATGCCAGTGTCATTTCAAGTTGCTCAACCTCATGCACAATATGAGAAATGCATCCTGAAAATGGCCAGTGCACAGGTTTCTCCAGGTATCCAAGTGGACAGAGATGATTCTGGTCCACAAAAAGCAGAGCAGAATGTAGGAAGAACAAGGGCAGACCTAATACTCATCTGTCTTCAAAACAGAAATGGAATGTCCTGGTGCAGGAACTGAAGAGGGGAAGAAAGTGAGAGAGGTCACAGGGGGAGGAATCCAGACTGGGGTAGGGGAAGGCAGGAGCTTATGCAGGAGGCTGGGGAGGAAACCCTTCCTGTGGGAAGGAGGCTGTTACTCTTGCTCCCAGATGTAGGCACTTGACCAGATTCTCAGGCATCTTCTTGTGCATATGTCTGTTTCATCCTTTATTACACCCTTTATTAAAAGTAGAAGTTTATATAGTCCCTCTTCCTTACTTGCCACTGGTACCTCATATGCTTTCTTGGAGAATCTTCCAGACCAGCACCAGGAGAGCCAGCTCACCCTATGACGGTTGCTCACTACCCCACCAGGGGGACATTCAGGTTGTGGATCTGGTTTTCTTCATCGTGCTCCAGGGTTAGCGTGGTTCTCTAACCTCAAGTCTTACAGAAACTCTTAGCCATCAAATCTCTTCACAAGTTCATCGTCTCTAGTCTTTTGGCAGAATTTTTCTTTTTGGAGCCTTTCATTCTAAACTTCAACTCTTTCATCATTTTTCGTATTTTCAGCCCTTTCTGTAGAGGCTGTGTTCTGATGGTACTCTCAGATATACTACTTCCAATTACATGTGTTATCTCTATTTTTATCTGTTCTGTTATTCAGTTGGCTAATTGATTATAAGCTTAAATATATTCATGCTTTATTCATTTTTGAACTTCTGTCGAGTTGTTTTGCAAATCCACAATTTTTGAGACCACTTCCTGTTCTTGCCTTACATTTTGTACCACCTTGTTAAAAAAAATAGATAATTTAAAATAGTTGTGGATTGTTCCTTAATCTTAACAGTGTGTTTTCCCTTATGATGATTTATTTGCTCAAATGGCTTATACTTCTGATAAAAATATTCTTCTCTGAAATGATCTTACTGAGAGTCTGCTGTGCTCTGGAGCATGGGGGTGTCTCTGGAGACTCTGGGTGCAGTGACTTTCTCCAGTTCCAACCCCTTTGCATTTTTTAATTTTAATTTCTCTGGTTGGGGTACCAGTACCACAGTGGCTGCACAAAGTCAAAACCAAATCCCACAGGAGGCAGAATACTTCTGTTCTAATGTATTTCAGCTGATGTCTTTTTGGTTTTGTTTAAGACCCAGAGTATCATGGCTATGAGGGGACTTGAATACTGTAACATTATGTCTGATGTTATTTAATAAAAAGCATATATATATATATAAACATATATACTTATATTGAATCTGAGCAACAGAGAATGCTACCTGAAAATTAAGTCTGAAGAAATTTGAGATGAAAGCAACTAGTCCAAGATAAGAGTTTGAGTGCTAGATTACATATAATTTTCAATTTTTGTTCCTTGAAGTGGCTCAGATTTTGGGCAGAAGATGTACCCTGATCTCCTAATGCACTGCTATTATACTACGTGGGTGAGTTCTTCCTATTAAGAATAGATATTAAGGTTGAACTATAAAGTAATCCTATATCCCAAAAGACTTCATTTACAAGGTGGGAAGTAGTGAGGGAAAAATCTATTAGCCGTAGCTTTCAGCTGTTAAAGTATCTATAATTCATTGTGATTTCAAATTGTGAGATGCTAAAAGATTTGAAATAAAATTTCACTGTAATCTTAATATTGAAAGGTTAGCAGATAAACAGCTTTGGATGCTTATCTGTGTTTATTAAATGTGAGTAGAATATTAAAGTTTTTGATTTCTTCTATATTCAAGGTTTTTCAGATTTTTACTGACTTTGCTCAGCATTATTCAAAACCTAGATATAAGCAGAGGTGGTGAGGAACGAGACAGGTCCCTGAAGGGAATGTGTAGGGAGTGTCCCACATGGTAAATAAAGCATCATCATAGTATATAAAGCATAGCTGTGGGCTAGTCCAGGTTAGGAAACATTCCTAGTGATGAAATTACACTAATTATTGATACTTCACATGCGAGGCTTGAAGGGACAAGAGAGGTGATAACATAAATATTAGAGTAACTTTTAAAGAAACATTTCATTTGTATTTTTGGCAAGAATTCCCCAAAAGAGCAGGTCTACATTTTTACACTTCTGACTATAAAACAAACCTATCTTGTCCTGGGCATTGCAAACTTCCTTCACAGTTGAGGCTTCCAGTTGAACAATTTATCTTTAATGCCTGGCTTTTCCCTCCTGTTCAGCCCTGTGAAGCTGTAAACTGTCTTCCCAGATGTGACCTGTGCACTCCAGCCTCAGAATCACCTGTGGTGGATGGAGCAATGCCCCAGTGTCCCAGGCATCACCCCAGAGTGAGTGAGTCAGGTACCCTGGGCTGAGCCTGGTCTCTGCCCGTGAACAAGCCCCACATGCCCCCACTCGCTGTGGTTCTGGGAGGTACAGACACCCCTTCAACCCTGTACCTGCCAGGAGCATCGCATGGCTCAGAGGCAGGGGGCACGAGGGAGGGGAACTTGTTCCCCTGGCCTTACAAGCAAGACAGCTCAAGACTGTAGGCACAGCAGGCTCTGCAAAGCTGCCCACCACCTCACTTAGCCACAGGGGCTCTGTGGGCAGCCTGGGCAAGGGCACCCTGGACACTACAACCTACCCCAGAACATAAGTTCTCTGTTGCAGGGAAGACAGACATCTGACACGCCAATGCAAACAATGGCATATATTGAGAAATCTACGTTTGTTCTCATTTGTTCTCATGTGTGTTTAGATGGCTGCCCTTACACAGATGCTACTAATGTGGGATCCCAGGCTTAGACGAAAAGGAATTTGGTTTTAACATACTGAAAGTTATTTTAAAATTTTACCATGGAAGATAACGAGTGGTGGGTATGCCATTTAGGAATCGATATTGTTGATGTTTAGATTGTGGTCAGTGGCTGTGGACTGAGGTTGCTGTGGGGAGTCAGTGTCTGTGTCTTGCCACCGAGCCCCCACCCCTGTCCACACACTGGACGGGGACAGCTCAACGAGTGCAGGCAGTGAGCCTTCACTTCCTTTTCTTATTCTATTTAATAGCTAATGCTTATATTATGGCTGTGAAAGCACTAGAAGTTAAAGTGAAGTTTCTCAGTCGTGTCCGACTCTTTGCGACCCCATGGACAGTTGTCTACCAGACTCCTCTGTCCATGGGATTTTCCAGGCAAGAATATTGGAGTGGGTTGCCATTTCCTCCTCCAGGAGATCTTCCCAACCCAGGGATTGAGCCTGGGTCTCCCGCATTGTAGGCAGACGCTTTACTGTCTGAGCCACCAGAGAAGGATAGAAGAAGTTAACTTTAGTGTAATAAAATTACAAGGCGAATCAGTTATTCTTATGATCAATAATTTTATCCTATCTTCAATTATTAGTCTCATAAGTCAACTAAATTCTTAGCTTGATTATTCAGACATTAGTCTCATTCCATGCATTTAGACTCATTTTAAATACTTTCAACCAATTTTGAAATTTCCTTTAACTTTTAGATTAATTCTATATAGATCTCTCATTAAAACTACACATAAACAGCTGTCCAAGTTCTTCAACATTGCATTCAAATAAATATATTTTGTCAAAACAGTTTTGACAATTCACTTAGATAAAAAGCTTATTTTAAACTATTTTTAATATAATTAGAAAAAACAGATATATTACATAATATGAAAGAAATCTAATAAATTCATATTTTCCTGAAATAGCAAATGCTACTAATTAATTAATTAATGCTGCTGCTGCTGCTAAGTCACTTCAGTCGTGTCTGACTCTGTGTGACCCCCATAGATGGCAGCCCACCAGGCGCCGCCGTCCCTGGGGTTCTCCAGGCAAGAACACTGTAGTGGGTTGCCATTCCCTTCTCCAATGCATGAAAGTGAAAAGTGAAAGTGAAGTCGCTCAGCCGTGTCCAACTCTTTGAGACCACATGGACTGCAGTCTACCAGGCTCCTCTGTCCATGGGATTTCCCAGGCAAGAGTTCTGGAGTGGGTTGCCATTGCCTTCTCCAAATTAATTAATAATTGGTATGAATTATTTCCACATAAAACTAAAGGCAATCAAGATTATCATTTGTAACAGACAAAATGAAAGAAATACACAATTTGGCTTTGCATGTGTTTCTCCATCTTACCTGCTGGTTTACAGGAAAGTTTCTGTTGATTTTTTTAATCTGCAAAAATAAACAAAGAAAAGTGAGATCAGCAAAGATAATGTAATACAAGAACCCCAGGTTTATGGGACTCTCAGTGAGTAAACTAAGAGTAAACTATATTGTTGACACACTAAAATCATTGCATATCAAGCACCAATTAGGAATTTTTTAAAAAAATTCTGTTTGTCAAAAGTGTCTCAAATTTCATATACAAACATTTCAGAAATATTTCAACTTAATCATATTCTCTTGATGAGAAATGAAAAGCCTCTGATCCCTCACAATCTACCGAGAATGTACAGCATAACTTTTTGTAACTTCTTTCATTATTCACTTTCACTTCTTATTATATTTTGTTTTAACACATAAGAGAACAGAGGGGGGTGCAATATTCAGACAATAAAGGATACTGTATATTATCAAAATAGTTTCAGTCAGGACTATAAATAAAATAAACATTTAAGACCATTTATTCAGTGAATTGGAGAAGGAAAAGGCAGCCCACTCCAGTATTCTTGCCTGGAGAATCCTGTGGTCAGAGAAGCCTGGTGGGCCGGCTGCAGTCCATGGGGTAGCAAGAGTCGGACACGACTTAGTGACTACACTGCCACCACCACCGTTGAGTGAAATGTCATAAAAATTTTAAATAAATCTGCTGAGTTTACTCTGTATCAAGTCATGTAAACAAACTTTAAAGACCAAATGAAAAACGATGATCAGATTTAGACAAATGACCTTATAACACATGAAATCTTAGTTCAACAGAACTTTTGCTAATTAAAACCTTCTTTTTCACTGGTTTTCTAGAGAAACTTAAATGATGCTATCTGTTTGCTATAATCTGACATCATACTAAACATAGACTGTTTTCACTTAGAAAATGTTCTGTTGAATTGCTTTGTTTTTCCTTGTTTTAGTGTTAGTTTACCTTTGTCTTATTGATAAACATGAATTAAGAGGAGATGTAAGGAGGCACAGACTTGGAGAAGTGAAATGGCCCGTGGATGAGAACAGAGTCACTGGTGGAGACATGTCATTTAAAATATGAAAAAAAAGCAAACAATTTGAGAATATTTGTGTGATTCCTCAGGGTCATGTATAAAAAGCATATCTTTCTTGTTCTGCTCAGTCGTGTCCGACTCTTTGTGACCCCATGGACTGTAGCCTGCCAGGCTTCTCTGTCCACAGGATTCTCCAGGCAAGAATACTGGAGTGGGTTGCCATGTCCTCCTCCAGGGGATCTTCCCAAACCAAGGATTGAATCCAGAACTCTTGCATCACAGGGGGATTCTTTACTGTCTGAGCCACCAGGGAAGCCCAAGAAAACTGGAGTGGGTAGCCTCTCTCTTCTCCAGGGGATCTTCCCAACCCAGGAATCAAACTGGGGGGTCTCCTGCATTGCAGGTGGATTCTTTACCAGCTGAGCTACCAGAGAAGCGGGTTGCTCTAATTGTTTCGAAGTATTTTCTGCTCTGATGAGGAGTCAATCAAGGAAAGTCTCTAGAAGTAAAGATGCTTTCAACCAAAGTCAGGATGGTTTGAAGATGGAGACAGAAGAGCAGATCCCTAAATGTGTTTGACCAATCAATCAAAACCCCACATTGAACACTTTGTGGAACAATACTTATTACCAGTTTTTTTTTTAATAAACTTCCACCAATATACTTTTTAATTTTTTAATTGGAGGATAATTGCATTACAATGTGTTGGTTTCTGCTGTATAGCATTGTGAATCCACCATATGTATACATATAGGACCTCCCTGCCCCACCCCACATCCCAGCCCTCCAGGTCATCACTGAGCCCTGAGCTGAGCGCCCTATGCTATACAGCAGCTTTCCACTAGCTCCCTATTTGACATGTCCACTAACATTTTATGTCGACCATTGTCTCTGAGTACATACTATATAGCATTTTATTTTTAAGTTCCTCCAACATGTGATTTTAGTTCTATGAATGACATAAAATGTACGACTGAAGCTAAATCAATGATACTTCTTTGCATAGTATTTACTTAAAACAACATTCAACAAATATTGTTTTTCAAAATCAAGTCTATGCCATCAGATGTTCTTAAAATTGGGTCCTCCAGATTTATTTAAAGGAGGTGTACTTACACTCTCCTTCTAAAAATGACTTAGTAACTTCAAGATATTAGAATATGAAATGCATATAAATCAGTAGTCATTCTAAATTTTAAACTAGACAAATAAAACAAAATACATTTTAAACAAAATACATTTCATTTAAAAATAAAATTCATAATAATTAGCCTAATATGAAATCATGGGCTTCCCTGGTGGCTCAGTGGTGAAGATTCTTCCTGCCAATGCAGGAGACGGGGATTCTACTCCCTACGTCAGGAAGATCCCCTGGAAGAGAAAATGGCAACCCACTCCAGTATTCTTGCCTGGGAAATCCCATGGACAGAAGAGTCTGGCAGGCTACAGTCCATGGAGTCACAGAGTCAAACACAACTGAGCCACTAAACAATGACAAATATGAAACCTACAGATCCATTTCTGAACATCAAATTTCTTCTAAATTAAAATATTATACTGTGGTATTATTCTAGGGTGACTGCTTTTAGGCCTTTAAGGGCCTGTGGAGAATAAATGGTTGAATGCACTCAGAGGTGTTTAATGTCAGGGGCTATTTCAATGCATTACAGAGTTACAATCATTGAACCAGGGTTTTACATGGCAAAACTAAATGTGACAATGAATTTCGATAGAAAATTAAAAACTGAATATAAATGCATATTACTGAGTTAACAATAAAGATTGTATTAAATCTGAATAGAGAACAACACTTTAAAAAGTGGTTAATTACTTGAAAAACAATGCCTCACTTGCCAACTCCCAAAACAGCCCATATTTAGCCTATAGATTTAGGGCGGGTTGGGGTGGCCTGAGGCCTAACAACCTTCCTATTGCTAGCAATGGAAGTAGAAAGATAAACCTAGCAGCAGCACTTTTTGGAAGACTTCTGAGAGCTCCCTGTACAAGTGTGGCTGAGATTCTGAATGTGAGAGGCCCAGAGGCGGGAGCAGACCCTCTGCAGTCACCAGTGGGCTCAGGGGGGTGTCCACTAATCGCTCAGATGGGACCAGGTGGACCGAGGGAGAAGCAGAGCTTCTGCTTTCTCCTGCAATAACCTGGGCAGCACTTGTGATGCATGGGGCTTCAAATGCAACACAGGTCTCTACCTCAACATGTATGCTGAAGTCTGGATCCGAAAACCTATGAACACAGACAAGGGTTTTGTAAATTTGTGCTGAGGGAGAAGCTGGGAGAAGTCACTATCTCTGCATAGACATGCCCCCAGGCCTGGTTGTGGGGGGTGCATCTATGGGGCAGAAGGAATAGAAACAAACAGAACCTCATGGAAACTCCAAGCCAGCCTGCACTGGGCTGGATTAAGACATCAATCATAGTTTACAAGACCAAAGAAGGTTCATATTCTTAGGTTCTTCTAGATGCCTATGGTGGTTTGGTGGTTTCGTTGCTTAGTCATAGCCAACTCTTGAGACCCCATGGACTATAGCCCACCAGGATCCTCTGTCCATGGGGTTTTCCAGCAAGAATACTGGAGTGGACTTCCATTTCCTTCTCCAGGGGATCTTCCTGACCCAAGGATTGAACTCGAGTGTCTTGCATTGGCAGGTGGGTTCTTTCACTGCTGAGCCACCAGGGAAGCCTCCTAGACACCTATATTTAGGTATAATTAGTGAATTAGCAACGTTTTCATTGACTAATATGCCAGAAATTCATACGGCACTATTACGCTAATGGCGCATTTTAAATAATGTGCATTTCAAATAATACTCTATTCATTAATTTTAATTAAACAAATAGCAAAGTATCTATTAGTCCATTATATGTAGGTGATTTCAGAATATAATTACTGTCATAGGAAAATGCTCAGGATTATGTGTTAACTGAACAAAAGTTAATACTATCTACACAAGAAGATGGTCATTTTATTTTATATATGTAAATGAAAGCACACAGTGTCCCGGCCGTGGGCTGGGTTGCAGGCCCTGGGCACCTGGGTTTCAAACGTGCGGGGGTGTTTGATTGGCCTGTATTGGTCACAGGTGAAGAGAGCAGGTTCTATCGTTGTGGAGTCGTTAGTGAGGCTTCCTACAGAGGGGACAGGCAGTGTTTATAGTTAGAGCCTGGGCCCTCAGGACGCCTGAGGCCACCTCTGCTCCCTCAAGCTTGGCTTCTCAGGGACACTCATCAAGCAACAGCAAACTGAAAGTGATTGCTATATAATTTCCGCTGGCCCTTCATCTGCACTGAGCTCACCGTCTGCCTCCTCTTCCACACGACACCTGGTGCTGAGAGTGGGAATGTCTCCCCCTGCCCCCCAGGACTGATCAGAGCCCTCAGTGAATCTCTGGAACCAGGCAGTGCCCAGGAGGTGAGGGTCACAGGTGAAGGGAGGGGCCTGGTGCAGGGAACAAGGAGCGGCTGGTGAGTGGTCCATGTGTCTGGACTGCTCAGGCTTCTCGTAACACGCTGTCCACTCTTCACCAGGTGTGACCTCCCTCTTCAGGGCCCTAGTGCTCACTGGGTGTCCAGTGGTTCATCTAGTGAGCAGGTTCTCTGCCAGCCGGTGTCCTCTGCCCTTGACATGCACTGGACAGTGTGTGTCCCCACACTCCTGTGGGGTCTCCAAGGGTCAGCTCCTGAAGCCAGCCTCAGCAGGGCAGGAGAAGGGTGGGTGGGTTGGGGCAAGGCCCTGGGCACTCCCTGGGAGCTTTGAGGTTCCTGGAACATGGGAGACTGGGGAGCTTGGGCTGGAAGAACAGAGAAAGACTGAGGCCCAAAGAGAAGGAACTAAGGCCAGGCAGGCAGAGGCCGGCTGGCTAGGGGGCAGCTCCTTGGAAACTTCCCAAGAAAACTGCCCATTTGCTTATGACTACAATTGTCAGTTAACATCAAAGCAAAGGGTCTGGATTGTGCAACAAAATTACCAGCTAATTTTTTCCAACCTAAAAATTTATTGAAACTTCCCAGGTGTTTCAGTGGTTGGACTTGCCTTCTAACGCAGGGATTGTGGGTTCAGTCCCTGGTTGGGGAGCTAAGATCCCACATGCCTTTTGGCCAAAAAACCCAGAACATAAAACAGAAGCAATATCACAACAAATTCAATGAAGACTTAACAAATGGTTCACATTTTAAAAATCTTTAAATAAAAATAAAATTGTTCAAAAGCTTTTTTCTGGTGAGTAGCTTTCTACCAGATAAAGTAGGTTAGTTATTTTATTGAAATCCCCCCAACACAACTTCCCAAAATAAACTCTAACCATGTAAAAAGCACAGCATGATTAAGAAAACGCACTCGTGGTATATTGCTAGACTTCCCCTTGCTCTTATCCTGACTTGACTTACTGTCCCTGCCCTGTCTGATCCCACTCCCCATGGTCCACATCAAGTTGATGCCTGCATGACTGAAGTTCGTATTTGACGTGTGAGGAGAAACAATGGTGAAAACAAGACACTGCCCAGAAGTGCATCCAAGGACTCGGGAACGCCAGCTGCTATAGAAGGAAGAAAACGTCTCCCTCGGTGACACCACGCCTGTCAGAATCTCACTCTGCAACCTCTGATCACAGCTTCAGGCCTTTCTGGTAAATCTCCTTTCAGTTAGGCTTTATTTTGTTATGACTTTCAATTCACCTACGAGCTTTGTTGAGTCTTTCTAAGGCGGCAGACACAATAGAAGTTTTTCCTTCAGTTCTTCAAAACCAACAGTATTATGGAAAAAAATTCTCTTTTCAGCTTGCAAGTGTTTGCCATCTAAAATAGCAGAACTCTATGGATTAAACATGACTCCCAAATGACCCTTTTTTTGGCTCCTGCAGGTAAATGGGTAAAATAAAGGAAGATGGCTGAAATACAGCCTGCAGGAACTCAAATGACTGATGAGATGTGTGTGTGTGTGTGTGCATGTATGTATGTGTATATGTGTGAATCCTGAAGGACTGTGATCATTCCACAAAAATCACAGGGCTGCTGGTTGTTCATGCTTTTTTTTTTTTAGAATTAATATGTTTTAACTATTAAACAATGTAGTAGATACTGTCAGCTATCTGACTCAAAAGCCATTTACAGTCTTCTCTTCTTGGTCATCCCATCATAAACAGTACAAAAGGTAGAGACTAGCCACCCATTCCCAGAATTGTCATGGGGCTGAGTCAGGAGGAGGAGAAGTGAGCATTATTAGTCTAGTAAAGAGTTTCTGGAAAATTTTATCTTATCTTGATAAAAAAGGAGAGATGTAGCTGGCACTGCATATCCTTCTTCCCTTTCTTTCCTGTTCTGAACACTGAAGTGACGTTTGGAACTGTTGCAACCCTTCTGTGATCATGAGGCAGCAAACTCAAGGTAAAAGCCAACACTCTAGGAGTAGTGGGTAATAGTAGCAATAATGTGTGGACAGAGAATGGGTTCTGGGTAGATGGTAGCTTCCAAGAAATGCTGCCATCCATGACTCTCTTCATTTGGGAAAAAACCCCACTATTTGCTCCTTTGAGGTCTCTCTAACTTGTTATTGAGAGCATTCTCATTGATAAAAACATTTGGGGAAGAGAGTCTATCCTTTTTCTCATAATGAAATATGATTATGTATTTTGAAAATCTCACATATGCAACCATACATCCTCATTTAATATCACTGATTTTCAATGAACCCTTAAGAATAGAAGCATATTGCATAAATATTTGTATTTATCTATATGCAAAGACACACACATAAGTGATATATTTCAAGTACCACATTCCATTCTGATAAAGGGAACACATGCATAGGACATATGTGGAAGAATTTAGACCAGAAGAGATTCCTTTGCGTTAACAGGTAACCTTAGTAGAAATGTCACATGAAATTCTCTCTGCTTATCAATCAGGATCTATTTCAGTGCTGGAGCAGTAAAAAGTGATTGGAAAGGTTAGATTCATGAAATTCTGGCTGAGAGAGAGCTCTGCCTTTTATTTGCTTCCTTCTGTCTCTTTTAAAGATGAAGGACTGAGGGGTAGGTCTTCAGTTGCCAGAAATCAGAGCTGCTTAATGGTCTAGTCACCACTAGACATTTATTTTAGCTCAGCTTGTCCTGTGTGATTCACATTCTGGTATCCACACAGCCATTCTTCAGAAAATGAAGAATCTCAAATGACAACCGGACAAAACAGAGATGTGCAGCGTCACACACAATGAGCGAAACTATAGGGCCATTTATCAGCAGTTTGGGATTAAATCATGAAATTTAGAGTGCCGCTGCAGAAAGGAGAAGTGCAACTGTTTCCGCATCATTTCAGGGCCAGAATGGCCGAAGCACTTCTTCATTTAGCCCTCGCAGAGACCGAGGCTAACAGCATTCATTTAAGAAGAGGAGCTTAAAGTCCAGCTCAGAGCTGGTGCAGGGAGACCTGGGCTCCACACCGAGTCCCCTGACACCACAGCTCAGCTTCTCTCCTGGCAAAACTATCCCTGCAGAGGCAATCGGCTTGAATCCCCTTTGCCTGATCACAGGAGAGTGTGTTTGAAGTTACACTTCCATGGGTCCTTTCATGGTCCCTCCATGGGTCCTCCTTCACATCCGTCCTGTCCTTTTCCCTCCCCTGTATGTGATATTCACAGGCTTCCAACCATGCCCACTGAGGCTGTGAGAAACACATACCCTCCCTTGCCACCCGAAGAGAGTCCCTGTCCAGATGCTTTAGCTCAGCAGTTATTGCACAACTTTTCTTGTGATATTATTACAAGTGAGTTATTCTGAAAAGATCTAGGGGCTCAAATAATATTGCAGGCTGCTTTGCAAGTGGACAAACTAGTAAACATATAGATGTATAGATATATAGGTAGATAAATTCATATATATACATGGATTATAGATGCTGATGGATGGATGATATATATAGACAGACTGTATAGAGATATGAAATGTAAGGTAGATGGATGCATATATACATATATAAAAATATAGGTGGATGATATATATATATACATATATATATGTACAGATATAGATATTTAGTGCTTACATGTTAAATATCTATTTTCAGTTATTTAACTAATGTAGATGTTACAATGTTTGTGAGTGGAAATTTAGGTGTAAATACCATTGTACTGATACACTGGACTAAAACACTCAAGATAGAGTGGCTTTCTTTGAGCAAGTATGATCCACTTTAATAATAGCTCTTATGGTGGGTGTGCAGTGATCCATTCCTAGCAGAAGACCATACAGCTGATGGAGTTAACTTGTATACTGAAGAGGTTCACTGAGGCAGGTAGAGGAGCTTTCCCAGCATTCCTGGAACCACTACTTACGTTGTGCTTTGTGAGGCTGGAAATGTTAGTGGCTATTGCTTGCAGCCACTCCCCGCAGTCCTCCGCGGAGAGGCACTGGATGACCCCGCTGCAGACCCCGTCCACGGCGGTGACTTGGAAGGCGTTCTGCCTGCGGAGACATCAGAGCAAATCAGACCAAGACATCATCTCGGGTGTCTGTGTGCAACTTTAGATAGCTGTCTGCTCAAAAGCTCTTCTTGCAGACCACATAAATGCAGCTTCAAATTCCTCTTTCCTTATATCTTAAAAAATCTGTTATTACGTGGAACACGAAAGATGAACCCAGCTTCCCAGCTGGCACTAGTGGTAAAGAAC
This sequence comes from Ovis canadensis, assembly GCF_042477335.2. Taxonomy (NCBI): domain Eukaryota; kingdom Metazoa; phylum Chordata; class Mammalia; order Artiodactyla; family Bovidae; genus Ovis; species Ovis canadensis. Next base: position 43,703,554 of record NC_091253.1, on the reverse strand, counting down.
CTACCTGCCAAGGCAGGAACCATAAGAGACGTGGGTTTGATTCCTGGGTTGGCAAGATCCCCTGGAGGAGGGCATGCAACCCACTTCAGTACTCATGCCTGGAGAATCCCCTGGACAGAGGAGCCTGGTGGGCTATGGTCCATAGTGTTGCAAAGAGCTGGACACGACTAAGCAATATAGCACACACGCATACAAATATGAACCCAGATGACACACAACTTTGAATTAAAGCATCTTGAGACACAAATAAGTTTGGAGAAAGTTGGAGATGTACAATATATTACGTAAATGGAAGCCTGTCAAAGACATTTGAGAGGGATTATCCCTGTTCCCTGAATGTCAGAAAGTTATGCATAGATGTGTATCCATTATTTTGGCTACAATCTCCTCTTGACATTTTTCAGTGCATTTCTGATGGAAAGATCGCACGAACACCCTGCACCCAGATACTGAGCATCATTTAAAACTCTCATGCTGTCATGAGCTGAAGCACTATCTCAGCTGTTCATCTAGCTGTTTGTCTTCTCAGGGATGGTTTTGGACAAGGGTCCACAGCTCTTCACGTCTAAATATTCACGGTGTAAATTTATGTGGATGTTTGCATTTCAATAACAACCACGCTCTCCTTAAAAGTGCTCTGGCCAGACTGAATATCTCTATTGTCTTTTCTTGAGTTTTTGTTGTTGTTAGAGAAAATTAAATAATGCTATCCTAAGTTGTTTACAAATGTGCTGTTGAGTTTAAAGCAGCTTTCCACAGCTTTAATTACTTACTTTTATTTTTCTGTTTCAAGTTCTTGCATGTTTCAATATAAGCTTAATGGAGAGGAATAGATAAAAATCCCAAAATGAATAGAAAGTAGCCAAATGCCTCATGCTTGAAAATTACTCTGTGGTGCAACACAATACACTTCAGAAAATGCACAAACTATCTTTAAATCCCAGGCAGTTTTGAAGCAATAGACAAATGATGTAGTTCAGCATTCCAAAAGCTATGTAAATAGTGTACATTTATATGTTTTTCTCCAATTAAATTGCTTTTTTGTCTCTTCTGAATTTTGTTAAGTAGGTGTTTGTGGATATTGCACATATTTCAATTTCAAAAATAAAGACACTCCAGCCAGCAATTATCTGCCCCGGCTTCATCATGAGGGTGGTGTCTCTCCTATCCCATGAGACTGGTCCAGACCTAAGAACCGGACACGCTCCAGAAACTTTCACACTGAAGGCCCTTTGGATCCACATTATTAATATTTTTAAAGACATTTGTTCTGATAAACTTGACCAAGCACTTTCAACTGATTATGGGAAAGTGTTCAAATATTCTTTTTTATTTGCTCTGAAAAACACATGAAAAGTCTGAGAGGGAGCAACTATTGTCTGTCTCTTTGAAATAATGTTCTTTTGAATTTGTGACAAGAAAAAAACAGGCACCGCACAAAAAGAATACTGTAACTTCCTGTGACTTTCTCAACTTTAATTTTGATATTCACTAGTGAGTAAGACATTTAAGATATGCAGACAGAAGCTCAACTATCCATGGAAAATGGGAACTAATTTGAGTTAGCAACAACGTTTCTTTCTGCTTTCTGATTATCATAACTGTTGCTTCATGTTCCGTAAATTAAAGCATGTCTTGAACATATTTGTCCTCTCTGCTGTAAATGAATCATGGCAGCTGGGTATTTTTAGCTGATTAGAGTTGATGCACATAGAGGAAACCCACAACCCACGCAATCTCACATGGCACACAGTCTCCACAGTCATTTACAAGGACTAACCTCTATAAACCCAGGCTTATACACTAATATATACCAAATTTGCATTCTGTTTCCACTTTTCAGGTTATTTGTTGGAAGCCCTTTCATGAATATAAGTGAAATATTTCAACAGTTTCTTTGATTACATACAACCTCTTACAAAATAAATAGGTCATCAAGATATTAGCCTGGGCCCTGTTTCTGCTTCTGCTATTGAATAAATAAGAGTACCGGCACATTAGTCCACTTAGTTGTGCCCCAATTTCCCCTAACAGAGAATAAGGGGAATATACTTTACAGATTTGACAAATATTTATGGAGTAACTGGTGGGACCCAAATCCTCTCATTGATCACTGAAGCACTGAGAAAGAACTGCCAACGTGTGACCCTGAGGCGATATTTAAGAGAGTTTGGTGAGCATGAGTCACCCAGCACTTAGCCAGAGCCCCAAGGCTGTGCTGATATTTGTGCTTCTAGAAAATGGAATTCTTTGGGTCAAGATAATCAGTAATTGTAAAAAAAAGAAAGAAAAACAAAGTTTGTTTTTTTCAGCTTGCTTGACCATATACTTTCTGAAATCAGTAAACTACACTACCCACCGGAGAAGGCAATGGCACCCTACTCCAGTACTCTTGCCTGGAAAATCCTAAGGATAGAGGAGCCTGGAAGGCTGCAGTCCATGGGGTCGCGAAGAGTTAGACACGACTGAGCGACTTCACTTTGACTTTTCACTTTCATGCATTGGAGAAGGAAATGACAACCCACTCCAGTGTTCTTGCCTGGAGAATCCCAGGGACGGGGGAGCCTGGTGGGCTGCCGTCTATGAGGTAGCACTGAGTCGTACATGACTAAAGCACGTTAGCAGCAGCAGCAGCAGCAGCAGCAGCAGCAGCAGCACACTACCCACTAAGTAGGGCTTCCCAGGTGGTGCTAGTGGTAAAGAACCTGCCTCCCAATGCAGGAGACATAAGAGATGTGGGTTCGATCCCTGGGTCCAGAAGATCCCCTGGAGGAGGGCATGGCAACCCACTCCAGTATTCTTGCCTGGAGAAGAGGATCCCATGGACAGAGGATCCTGGCAGGCTACGGTCCATGGGGTCACAAAGAGCCAGACACGACTGAAGTGACTTAGCATACACATGCACCTGCTAAGTTAGCATTGAGGTATTGGGAAATATGAAAATTTAACAACATTTGTAGTAGTCTTGACAATTCCTAGATTAAATTACGATTCTTTGTACACACACACAGATACAAACACACACACACTTGCTCAAAAAAACCCCACAATGACAAGATTATAAGTTAGATAATTTGAACTTTTTTCCACTTTCCACTCAATATTGTTTTCTATTTTTCTAATGATTCTTGATCACTACTCTGGCAACAAAAGTTATGCTCAAATGTTGCTAAATTTCAAAGTAGTTTTTTCCATTTAAACTACAAATTTATTCTTCCCTTGCATGAAAAATTCATAAATAATTGTCAATATGCATATACATCAATATATACAATTCTTATTTACACAGTTAGTAATTCATGTTTGCATTCATTGTTCATCACGTGCCACATGCAGGCACATGCAGGAGAAGTTTACTTTGTGAGGAGTGAGGAGGAGAAGGCGGTGGCGGAGGGGCATTGCAAGCAGGAGGGAGAGTCGCAGAGCCTTAGCTGCACCAGTCTGGAGTGGCTGGACGGCCTTGTCCAGGAGGGGGTTAGTGGGACTGTGGGAAAGCAGGCAGAGTTGGACAGGGCAGAAGGGTGAACATCATGGAAGGAACTTCAAGTCTATGGGAACCACGGCTGAACCTCCATGGAGAACCTCATAGTCAGAATTGTGTGCACTGGGTTGATTGTGTCAGACTAGGTAGGATGACCGGCAAATACGAGCTGATGTGGGACTGAAATGCACATGTGTGAGTGGGAGAGAAAGTAAACTTTAGCTCAAGGATATTGCAAAGGCAGTGGACCAACGAGAGCTTCCTATAAAGGAAAATGAGGGAGCAGGGTCTGGGGTCCACCTGGATGGATGGCTTATACGGGGGATAGGAGAAAAAGCACACACTTTAGACAGGAGGTGATTCCTCCAAAAACAAACAGCAGCAGCATGAAGGCATAATGGGCTTAGAGGAATGGGGGCTGTATGGAAATTAATCTGTTTCTCAGTCTATTCAGGATTTCTATTCTATAGTTAATACAATGACACACTTTCTTCTCCTTAATAACCTTCCCATTCTAATCTCCTGACACTGAAATGTTCTGCAATATTATGATACTTCAGAATTGAACTGAAACACATATTTCCAAGTCATTATTATACACTGAACATAAACTGTCTTATTATTGATAAAATGTTATGATGTTTTCATTCATATTTACACAATAGATATGACAGTAACACAACTTTGTTGCAATTAAATATTAGAGGTATTATATCACCAAAGTTTAAATTATGGGCCTTGGAAAAACCAACCAACATATAACATCCTGGGTTTTGATCCCAGTTCAACAATTTTGTATATTTGTCATCATGGGCCACTAATTTATCTTTTCTCTTTTATTGAGCTCCTTCAGGGAAAGAAGCAAACGCAACATCTTGCATATAGACATTAAATCGATATTTATTGAGTGAATGAGTGAACAGTAAATTAGCTCTTGAATCTGAATTGTTGTGCAATCCACTCAGAAGAGTGTTGTGTTTATAACTGCTTATTACTGTCATAGTCACTGAGTGTAATTAATTCGACTGCTAAAAGCTGTTGATGTGTTGAGGTGTCATAAAAATAAAAATGGAAGAAGTATCTAGTCATACAGTTTCCTTTGTCTCATAAATTTTTTTAGCTAAACATTTCTACATCATTTAACTACAAAAGATTTTTTAAGTAAAAAGAACAAATATACACACTAAAAACACCGTTAATAGAAATATTTTAAAACTTCTTAAAGCAGAAGACAGATAGATCCAAAAGAAACAAATAAACAGAAATAGAAAGATTAAAAGTAGGACATATTTGAATAATAGTTATCTGAAAACAAAAAAAAATATCTTGAGGAATTTAAGATACATATATAATTCAACCTTGAATATTCATTGGAAGGACTGATGCTGAAGGTGAATCTCTAATACTTTGGCCACCTGATGCAAAGGGCCGAGTCACTGGCAAAGACTCTGATGCTGGGAAAGACTGAGGGCAGGAGGAGAAGGAGGTGACAGAGGATGAAATGGTTGAATGGCATTGGTGACTCAATGGACATGAGTTTGAGCAAACTCTGGGAGATGGCGAAGGACAGGGAAGCCTGGCGTGCTGCAGTTCATAGAGCTGCAAAGAGTTGGACATGACTCAGCGACTGAACAACAACAACAACAACAATATAATTCAAATATCTTCAGAAATATGCACAAAGATAAGAAAGAAATAAAGGAATTAGTTAAGGTGTTTTAAGTTTCTAGAATTTCCTGAAAGGGGTAAAATTAGTAAGTTGTACTGGTGGTGGTTTAGTTGCTAAGTCGTATTTATGACTCTTGCAACTCCATGGACTATAGCCCACCAGGCTCCTCTGTCGATGAGGTTCTCTAGGCAAGAATACTGGAGTGGGCTGCCATTTCCTTCTCCAAAATAAGTTGCATTAAACACTAATAAATAGTGCATGGTGGTCTGAGTATTGGTGCCACACCTCCTAGTAACATTTTGAAATCCCAGTGACCAACATGGTGGTGCCAAGAGGAGATGCTGAAGCCACGAGGGTCAAGGCCTCATGCACAAGATCAGTAGTTCGTAAAAGAGTCTCTGGAGTGACCCCTGGCCCCACCCCAAGGGAGGACAGAGGAGAAGACAGCGGGCACAAACTAGGAGTGGTCTTCATCAAAGAACATGAGGACTCAGCCATGATCTGGATGCCTTAAACCAAGGCTTCCAGCACCCAGAGCTGTAAGAAACCATTTCTGTTGTTTGCTGCGAGTATTGGGGCTTCCCAGGTGGCACAATGGTAAAGTACCCACCTGCCAAGGCAGGAGACACAGGTTAGATCCACGGGTTGGGAAGATCCCCGGGAAGAGGTAATGGCAAACCACTCCAGTATTCTTGCCTGGAGAATCCCAGGGACAGAGAAGCCTGGTGAGGCGACAATCCATGAGGTCACAAAAGAGTCTGACATGACTAAGTGACTAGACAACAACAACTGCTATTATTATCTGCCATATTTTGTCATAGCAGCCTGGAAGGACTAAGACATATGGTGTAATGTTTAGACAATAACTAAAACCAAACAAAAGGTGTATAGATAGTGATATAATAGAGGGAATATTAAAAATTTAAATATGTAATTACTTTGAAAATTAAAAATAAGTTCAAAAAAAAGAATAGAAAAACTAGCGTGTTGATGCAAAGGACTTTTTTTCTTGAATATGTACAAAACTCTCAAATCTCACCAGTAAAAAATAAAACGGTAAAAAATACATAAGTAAAGCCAATTACTAAATAATCAAGAAACAAAGAGATATTTCACCAAAGAGGATTTCCTGTGATAAAAACGCACATGGAAAGATGCTCAACATTATTAGGACACACAAATTCAGGTCATGTGACACAGTGTACCCACACCTTACATCAATAAGAAGGCTAAAGTGGAAGATGGCAGCAACTCTAACCTAAGTCTGCAGCTGCTGGGCTGAGCGAGGTGACCCGAGGAGGGGCTGCTAGACTCTCTACCCTCTTCCCACACTGACCGCTCTGGCTCACAGGGACCTCCGGCCCCACTCCACCTGTTCTCCCAAAGACGGCGTGAGGCGGTGGGCAGGGGCTGACTGCCCTCAGCTTCCCCTCCATCCCTGCCTCTGTGAGCAGGTTCCACGGAGAGCTGGGGTTTCACCACTAACTGCAGCAACAGCATAGTGTCCACGGCCACAGCCATCCACTCTCCTTGGTGGCAGAAAGGCCGACCCAATCATGGAGCGGAGGCCCCACGAGGGGAATGGCCACAGGGGTGGAGCTGGTGTCTGAGGGTTCCCAGGGCTTGGTCAGCAGGGCTGAGAAGCGAGCCAAGCCCACGCCCACCATTTGCACTGTGGTGTGTTTGCTACCTGGCCCTCTTCCCACTTTTGGAAGCACACTGAACAAGGAATCACAGTCCAGTCACCAGCCAGTCTCCAGGCCTTGCTGTTGGCGCCGGTGGAACTCACCGGCTCAGGTCAGTCCCGGGCAGGTACTGGGAGAACCGTGAGTGCAGCAGCGGGATGAGTCTCAGGTCGCACCACCGCTTCTCCCACCGCAGCCCTGGGGACGCGGGCCACGATGAGCAGGACAGCGTGTCCTGAAAGGAAAACAGACTTTCAGCATCTGGCCACAAACCCCTTCCACCATAGGGCTATTTCCCCCTAAGCAATCCAAAGATAGGGATAGAATGCCATGGGATATCCATATTGACCGGCAATGAAATTACATTTGCTAATGTCTCCATTAATGGAATCCTATAAGAAAGTGAGGAGGGGATCGTTGAGATGAAAAATCATAGTGAAAAACATATGAAAATAATGGGTCAGGAGCTGGAAGTAAAAATAAAATTGGGACAACTGAATCCATTCAAGAATGCAAAGATGGGTCAAAACTGTAACTGTGATGAACTAGCAGGTAACAAAAAAATAAGTTCAATTAGCAAGTATTTTCTATCTGTGAAGCACAAAACATTACAAGGGCTTGTGATTCATTGGTTAGTTAAAAATATTTTTGAATAGAAAGAATATTCCTCTAAAACAACTCTCAAACAGTACTCAAGGAAATCATTGTCAATTTATTTAACTTTATAAGATGTTCGTATTTTCTTGTATCGTTTTAAAGTTATGTTAAGATAACCACTACTGGTTTGAAATTCCATGTATTTTAAATTCCATTAAAAGTCTGTGTTTTTTTCCTTTTGTACAGAGAAGACATACATTTGAATAAAATTTGAGCTTTTCAGTGGGTGTTGATCAGTGTTTGTTTCATTTTCTTTCACTGGTCTCCTTGGCTCTAGTACAGGGAATGATGCTGGTGCGTAGGTTGTCCTGGGTTCTACCAGCCAAGGCTCAGTTTGATCAGAGAGCTGATTTCTCTCTAGTCCAGAGATTCTTTGTGTATAGATGGGTGCTTAGTCATGTCCGATGCTTTGTGTCCCCATGGACTGTAGCCCACCATGCTCCTCTGTTCATGGGATTTCCCAGGTAAGAATTCTCTCATTCTTGAGTGATGATACTAGAAGGAGTTCAATATTGAACTTCTGTGAGTCTAGATATTATTAACCTTTTCTTCTGGTATTAATTTCTTCAAAATTGCTTATGGCAAAAACAAAAAAATCTTCCAATATTTTCACCAAAGGTTGAGTGCTCTCTGGTATTACTATGTTAATTGTCAACAGCTGTGCCAGTGAAAGTCCATGAAATCCTTGGAGCAGTTTGGAGCACCTGGAAGGGAGGTCTGGCTTAGACGGTCAAGAGGCCCCTTGGTGTCCAGTCTCTCAAGCACTCAGCCTTTGTGTAGGATGGTCACGTTCAGGGCTTCCATGGTGACTGAGATGCAGAGACCCAGGGTTGACATCAACCATCCCCTTTCTCCTCCTGTCAAATGTCACAGACAATCAGCACGTGGTCCAGGTGAGGCACCATGGGGAGAGGGCTGAGACTCCCATTAGAATGAAACCACCTGGGTTCAGAATCATGCTTCCCCAACTGATGTGTCCTGGGAGAGTCACTCACCAAGTCTGTGCACCCATGCATCTGTCTCCAAAGTCATGGCTGTCATCAAGAAAACCCACAACTCCTCCTAAGTCTTTTCTGCATAGGGGTACTTGAAACCACCACCCTATGTGACATCCTGGGGAAAACAGATGTGGCTTTCTTGGTCAGGCTGGACCCAAACAAGCAGCCCAGAGAAGCGAGCAGCAGAAACCCACTTGTGGGCTTTTGCTTGAGGCCCCACCTGGGAGGCTGTGCAGTCAGGCATTGACCAGAGGCCCCCAGCTGGTCAGCAGCAGTGTCAGGATCCACCTAGACCTATATCTCTCTGACTCCACAGCCAACATGTGGCCCAGAGCCCAACATATAACATTCATAATCAGAGCTGAAATGATGGAAAGAATGACTCAGATTTTTGTCTTGATTATTTCACAATTCTGCAAAGTTACTTCAGGCAAATTATTTACAGATGGACCCTCGTTGTTCATGAAAAGCACAAAGAACTCCTCTCACTCTATTGTTCCTTGAACAAATGGACAGAACAAGTAAAAGAACATAAAAGACATAAGAAATGGAATATAGAGAATGAAATCACCATAGGAGAGGATGATAAGCTTTACCAATCACATTTTATAGACTTCGTGTGCTGGCAGGTATGAAAATACACATGACCTTTGACCCTTCCTGATATAGCACCTCAACCTGGAGTCTTTAAGTATAAAAGTTGAAAAATGTTAGTTCCTTGTACATTTCTTTCTCATAAAAAATATGTTATAAATCCCACTTCTGCTATTGAAATAATCAAGGTTAGTGCATTTCATTTTATAGATTTGTTATTTACAGTGAAATATCTGTTGTCTTTTGAAAATTATTTACACTTATTGCTTAAATTATGATATACGATTATGATATTATTAGAATATAAATTTACTTTCTAGTCTTTTTCTGTAACAACTGCCATAATTGTTTTTAATTGCATGCAAATGATCTAACAACACAAAGATTTTTATGGTTTTAAGGCCCATAACTAACTTTCAAAACATTTATTCTTCATGTCAAGAATGTTGTTTCCTATAATAGTAATAGCACAAATGGGAAAAGTAGCATTAACAGTCTTTGCTTTAAAATAAACTCTTGCCTGACTTCAGACTATACTACAAAGCTACAGTCATCAAGACAGTATGGTACTGGCACAAAAACATAAATATAGATCAATGGAACAAAATAGAAAGCCCAGAGATAAATCCACACACCTATGGACATCTTATCTTTGACAAAGGAGGCAAAAATATACAATGGAGAAAAGACAATCTTTTTAACAAATAGTGCTGGGAAAACTGGTCAGCTACCTGTAAAAGAATGAAACTAGAACACTTTCTAACACCACACATAAAAATAAACTCAAAATGGATTAAAGATCTAAATGTAGGACCAGAAACTATAAAACTCCTGAGGAGAACATAGGCAAAACACTCTTTGACGTAAGTTACAGCAAGATCCTCTATGACCCACCTCTCAGAGTAATGGAAATAAAAGCAAAAAGATCTAATTAAACTTAAAAGCTTTTGCATAATGAAGGAAACTATAATCAAGTTGAAAAGACACCCTTCAGAACAGGAGAAAATAATAGCAAACAAAGCAACTGACAAAGAATTAATCTTAAAAATATGCAAGGAAATTACACAGCTCAATACCAGAAAAATAAATGACCCAATCAAAAATGGACCAAAGAACTAAACCGACATTTCTCCGAAGAAGACATACAGATGGCTAACAAACACATGAAAAGATGCTCAACATCACTCATTTTCAGAGAAACACAAATCAAAACCACAATGAGGTACCATCTCACGCTGGTCAGAATGGCTGCTATCAAAAAGTCTACAAACAATAATTGCTGGAGAGGGTGTAGAGAAAAGGGAACCCTCTTATACTGTTGGTGGGAATGCAAACTAGTACAGTCAGTAAGGAGAACAATGTGGAGATTCCTTAAAAAAAACTGGAAACAGAACAGCCATATGACCCAGAAATCCCACTGCTGGCCATACACATTGAGCAAACCAGAACTGAAAGAGACACATGTACCTCAGTGTTTATTACAGCACTGTTTACAATAGCTAGGACATGGAAGCAACCTAGATGTCCATCCACAGATGAGTGGATAAGAAAGCTTTGGTACATATACACAATGGAATATTACTCAGCTATTAAAAAGAACACATTTGAATCAGTACTAACGTGGTGGGTGAAACTGGAGCCTATTATACAGAGTGAAGTCAGAAAGGAAAACAGCAATACAGAATATTAATGCATATATATGAAATTTAGAAAGAGGGTAATGACAACCCTATGTGTGAGATAGCAAGAGACACAGATATGAAGAACAGACTTTTGGACTCTGTGAGAGAAGGCGAGGGTGGGATGATTTGAGAGAATAGCATTGAAACCTGTATATTATCATATTTAAAAGAGATGACCAGTCCAAGTTTGATGTATGAAACAGGACACTCAAAACCGGTGCACTGGGACAACCCAGAGGGCGGGCATGGGGAGGGAGGTGGGAGGGGGCTTCGGGATTGGGGACACACACACACCCGTGGCTGATTCATGTCAATGTATGGCAAAAACCACCACAATATTGTAAAGTAATTAGCTTATAATTAAAATTAATTAATTAAAAAATAAACTCTTTTTACAAAATGTAACACATTTCAAGGTATATTCCCATTCAAGATCTCAAGAACAATGATCAGGCCAAAGCAGAAATGCATACAGAGCAAAAGTGTGCTGTGTCAGTTACTCAGTCATGTCCAACTCTTTGTGACCCCATGTCTACCAGGCTCCTCTATCCATATGATTTTCTAGGCAAGAACACTGGAGTGTGTTGCCATTCTCTTCTCCAACGGATCATCCTAACCCAGGGATCGAATCCCCATCTCCTACATTGACAGGCGGGTTCTTTACCATCTGACCCGCCAGGGAAGCCCATATAGGGCAAAATTCAGATCCAAATTTTGTTAAGGACTTGGCATAGAAAGCACTGATTAAAGGTGAATAATGAGAATGTTTCTCAGAATCTGGTGAGCTAGTTGCCTGAGTTTAAGCCTCCTGGTAAGAACAAGGCAAACTCTCTCTTCACCTTGATGAGCAAACTGGGAGAATCTCATGTGTCCTAAAATTAGTGACCTCAAGTCCTTGGGAGGACTAGGCTATACTGTTATGTAAGGCAGTGGAGTGATGTTAACATATCATCCGATGTTAATTTCTCATATGTTTCAAATGTTGTCCTAAATACATAAGCAACGTTTCAGGAAACTCAAACAGCATCTGCTTACTCAAAATTTGCTTCAGAAAATAAATATGGCGCAGGAACTGAACATAGCATCCCTGGGCTGGGACAGAAATGAGGACTAGACACAGCAAGGACTGATGCTCCTCCTAGGGACCTGACTCCACGATGCACGTTCCAGGAACAAGTGCCACAAGGCGCCCTGCTGTCCAGGTTCCCAGGTACCTCATTATCAGTGACAAGTCAGAAGGACACAAGCCCCTAATCTTACAAATCTCTGAGTAGACCATCCTCCACCCCCAAAACCGGCCACCAAGTCTGCACGACCCACTAATTCCTGAGCGGCCTCAAGTTTGGTATGAAGTCTTCCAATTCTGGTTGATTTAAATTAAATCAGATGTTCAAAGTCTCTAGCAGACCTTTCTCTGATATTAGGATGCTAATGTCCACTGTTCTTTTTCTGCTAATGTTACAGTTTATTTCACGCATTTGCGTATAGATTTGGGGTTTAAACTTTATTGGGTCAGGAACCATAATTAACTGTTTCCCATGGCACCTAAACAGATTCCCACATGGTAGGTTCTCAGCAAATATCCATTTGATTGAGATGCAATGCAATTATTGTCTTTGCTTTTATTGTACTTTAATTTATATGTGTCTTGATTCTTTTCGTCTAAAACATTGCAAGTGCTATTAACACTTTTAAAGATCCTTGCATGCATGTGTGTGATAAGTCATTTCAGTCGTATCTGACTGTTTGCAACCCTATGGACTGTAGCCCACCAGGCTTCCCTGTCCATAGGATTCTCCAGACAAGACCATTGGAGTGGATTGCTATGCTCTCCTCCAGGGAATCTTCCCAATCCAGGAATCGAGCCCTCATCTCTTACCTCTCCTGCTTGACAGACAGCTTTGCTACTATTAGTGCCACCTCAGTTCAGTTCAGTTCAGTGGCTCAGTCATGTCCGACTCTTTGCGACCCCATGAATCACAGCACGCCAGGCCTCCCTGTCCATCACCATCTCCCGGAGTTCACTCAGACTCACATCCATCGAGTCCGTGATGCCATCCAGCCATCTCATCCTTGGTCGTCCCCTTCTCCTCCTGCCCCCAATCCCTCCCAGCATCAGAGTCTTTTCCAGTGATCAACTCTTCGCATGAGGTGCCCAAAGTACTGGAGCTTCAGCTTTAGCATCATTCCTTCCAAAGAAATCCCAAGGTTGATCTCCTTCAGAATGGACTGGTTGGATCTCCTTGCAGTCCAAGGGACTCTCAAGAGTCTTCTCCAACACCACAGTTCAAAAGCATCAATTCTTTGGCACTCAGCCTTCTTCACAGTCCAACTCTCACATCCATACATGACCACAGGAAAAACCATAGCCTTGACTAGACGGACCTTAGTCGGCAAAGTACTGTCTCTGCTTTTGAATATACTATCTAGGTTGGTCATAACTTTTCTTCCAAGGAGTAAGTGTCTTTTAATTTCATGGCTGCAGTCACCATCTGCAGTGATTTTGGAGCCCCCCAAAATAAAGTCTGACACTGTTTCTACTGTTTCCCCATCTATTCCGCATGAAGTGATGGGACCGGATGCCATGGTCTTCGTTTTCTGAATGTTAAGCCAACTTTTTCGCTCTCCTCTTTCACTTTCATCAAGAGGCTTTTTAGCTCCTTTTCATTTTCTGCCATAAGGGTGGTGTCATCTGCATATCTGAGGTTATTGATATTTATCCTGGCAATCTTGATTCCAGCTTGTGGTTCTTCCAGTCCAGCTGTTTCTCATGATGTACTCTGCATATAAGTTAAATAAGCCCTAAAGATCCTTAGCAAAGTGAAACAATGTTCAATCCAATGCTAAAAATGGAAATCAAACATGTCTCTTGAAGCGGAAAGACATAACTCAGAAAGAAAAGTCTATGATGATGGAGTTTTTAAAGATTTGACAGTTGGATTTATTTGGAACAGTTGTGTTGTGGAACTGCTGAGTGGTTTCCTTACTGCAGTCAGATCTTTGTAAGGAAGTCATTGACTCAAGCACCACACTCAGGCACAAGTGGTGAACTCAAGTCCACAGACACTGCTGTGTATGTGATGGGAAGAGAATAAAGCAGCCTGAATGGCTCCCACCCACCGACCTTCCTCCTTCCGTCTCCTTTTTACAGAGGGGTCCACGGGTATGGGGCAGGGACTAGAATAACATGTCACTCAGCGTGTTCAGCTCTGCAGAAGAACAGCTCTTCCCCCCTCTCAGGAGAGAGAGAAGGAGGCTCTGATGTGAGGGACAGATTGGGGAGGTCTCCGGAGAAAGGGGATGAGGAGGGAACCTGGCAGGATGTGGGCTCCTGACGGGCGGGGTGGACACTGTATCGCCTGCCTGCCAAGGCTGGAGGGCTGCTCCGTGCCCCATCTCTGTGTCCTTGGCTGCAGCCACAGTGGGGACAGGGTGCTGAGCCTTGATTCCAGGCAGAGGCTCCTTTCAGAGGGGAGACGGTCGACTCACAAGTGTGGGGGTCAAGGCACCACCCGTGAAAGGACCCGAAAGACAGCAGAGGCGTCAGAAGCATGTTGACCACAGGGATGGATGAGAGCACGCAGGAGGTGGAGGCTGGGCTGCAGCGGCGAGATGGAGCTGACGGGCGCGCGGACCGACGCCTGTATTCACTTCCTACACATGCGCTCATTGTTTGAGTCACTTAGACTTTGCCGCCTTCTGAAGACCACATTTTAGATATTATCCCCCATGTGACAGTTACTTCTCTGGTGACAGAAGTGAGAGAGGGCAGTGAAGTACCAGATGTGGTTGGTTTACTCTTGCAGAGACAACCTGGTGGTGCCAATGGTTCCTCTTTCAAAACAAAAAAGGCAAAGGAAAATGACTGGGAGCCAGCTGGACTTGGCTGAGACTGATGCTCTGCGGTTCAGTGCATTGAGGCCAGAGGCATGAAGATGCTCAGAAGGAGGACTTTGAAGTGAAATGCCACAGTGAAGTCAAGAATTTCCAATGGAGAGTGAATCATACAGGTCAGAGGAAGCTCCATGTCTTATACATCCTAATACTTGGAACAGAAAAATAAAATTCTTCATAAGTGAGCTCTGCTTCTCTTCATGTTTGTGAGCACAGGGTTAACTGACCATCTTACATTTAACCAGAAGGATTCGTTTTGTCTTTAGAATGTGTGCATGTTTCAAAGGGTGAAATACAAGGAAGTTCAAAATATTTATAAAAGAAAAAGAACTTCAAAGTATAGGTGGAAAATAAAAATCAGCACTTTATTAAATGTGTATAAAACCAATATGCTGATTTTATCAATTATTAACATCCTTCACATTTTATACAATGTGTAGATTAGATTTTCATCTTTATCATTTTGCATTAATTCCCTGGTGTGCGTGAAGGTGGCTAAGAAATCCTAATATATCACAAATTATATAGCTACTTTTTGTGAAATAATTTCAAATGAAAAATGATAACAGATTATGTCAAATTACATATAAGATGCCATGTTATAAAATGATTTACGATCTTCTATGTGACCTCTCGAAGTTAAGTCTCTACAGCTTACAAAGGGCTTAGTGAAGACCTGAGAGGAGAAAAATGACATTAAAAAAATAACAGACCTACTTATTTACCTCCTCCCTGGATTAGCATAATTCTGAAAAAATAAAGCAGCCAAGGATTTCAAGTCTGTCAGAGAAGCCAGGTCCCAGAGCAGTTTGAGCAAATTCTAACTCCGTGTACCCTGGGCTTTGTCTAGGTTCCCTCCTCATTAGTGGGGACCATGCCCTGGGCATCTTACTGTGTTGTTGGGATGGTAGTTGAGGTGCAGGCCACTGTCACAGAGTGGGGAGGAGGTGCCGCTGCTCTGGTCGCTCGGTGCACCTGCGGGAAGAGTCAGAGCATTGCTGGTTAGAAGCCCGCCCGCTCTGCAGGGACATCTGCTGTCCCATGAACTTCAGGTCACTTCAGGTATCATGCAAGCCAGGGAATAGAATTATCTCTGTTTTATTTATGTCAAAGCCAGAGTTTTGGAAGTAAGCAAAAATAAAAATGAAAACCTAAAGTGGATCCTAAAAGAGACCTGCAAATATTTATCTTTGATTTCAGAAGCATTAAGGTTTTATTAAGGGAAGCATTCAACCATATAAAAATACTATTTCATTTTATTACCCGAAGAGGCCTATTCTTGTGAACCATACTTAAAATGTGCAAGATTTTATTTGGCTACAAAGTCCTACTTAATTTTGTGCACTAATCTACTAGCAAATCTCCTGTGTATTTACCATAATTTTCCATAACGCAAAGTTTGTAAGTGCTCTGTCTCCACAAGCACTCTTGCTGTGTACACTGTCACTGGGAGCACCTTCATTGACACACAATCAATTTACAACTAAAATAGGTCATATTAGATCCTGATGAGAAAACTACAAATATCTATTTTTAAAGATGAGTAATAAAAAATAAAGATTTGTGATTTTCTAAGATTTTACAATTTAGTGATTGCTTCAAAGATATAATAACCTAGGTACCAAAGTCCCACTAAAATATCACAGGAAAAATACATCTGGAAATCTTTAATGAACATAGATTAAAAAATAATAACAATACTTTACAAATTAAAACCTGTAATATATCTATAAAGATACAGCATGATCATGGTGTTTATCCTAGGAATGCAAGCTTTATTTGGCATTCAAAATGAACTTTTAAAAAGTTACCATATCAACAGAAAAAAAAATTTTGAATGTAGTATCTCAATGGATGAAAAAAAATATTTGACACAATTCAACATCAACTTCTACTAAAACAAAGAAAGAAAATGAAATATCTTCAGGAACCAGGATTAGAAGGGTGTCTGTACTTTAACTGGGGCTTCCCTCATGGCTCAGCTGGTAAAGAATCCACCTGCAAAATGGGAGACTTGGGTTCGATCCCTTGCTTGAGAAGATCCCCTGAAGACAGGAATAGCTATTCACTCCAGTATTCTGGCCTGGAGAAGTCTATGGACTGTATAGTCCATGGGGTCGCAAATAGCTGGACATGACTGAGCAAATTTCACTTTCTATTCTAGCCCAATAAAAGGCACCTGTGTTATACAGAGTGAAGTAAGTCAGAGAAAGAAAGACAACTATTGTATATTAATGCATACATGTGAAATCTAGAAAAGTGGTACGGGGGACAGACACAGAGAAGAGACTTGTGGACACAGTGGGGAAAGGAAAGAGTGGGATGAACGGAGAAAGTGGCGCCAACATACACACACTACTGTGGGCAAAGTAGATAGCTAGTGGGAAGCTGCTCAATGACACAGGGAGCCCAGCCTGGTGCTCTGTGACGACCTATAGGGGTGGGATGGGGGTGGGGAGGCTCAAGAGGGAGGGGAATTATGAATAATTATGGCTGATCTGTATTGTGGTATGGCAGAAACCAACAAAACACTGTAAAAAATTTTCCCTCCAATTAAAAATAAAGTAAGTAACTATTTTAATAATAAAAAGGGCAAATATGAGCACCCACAGCTGACAGCACACTTAACAGTGAAAAGCTGGATGGTGTCCACCAGTATCTTGCACAGGGGAAGGACATCAGCACTTAGGACTTCATTCAACACATTGCTAGAGGACCACCCCATTACTATGTGCAAAATCAAGAAAAAACAAGGAATTAAAGAAATATAGCTTGAAAAGAGATAAGCAAAACTCACTATTTGCAGTTGACATAGCTTCATATGTAGAAAAATTTTTACAAAGCACAAAAAATCTTATTAGAATTAGTACGGAAATTAAGCTATGTTGCAAAATGTCAATATATAAAAATGCTTGCTTTATTGTTTCTGTATGTTAGCAACAGATAATTGGCAAATTAAATCTTTAAAATATTATTTACACTAAAATAGAAAAACATAAAAGACTTTAATGAAAGATATGATATACTTCCTCATTGGAAACACTAAAATATTGACAGAAAAAATAAAATATAAAGAGATGGAAAGATATGTTTGTGGAATGAAAGATTTAAAGTTGTTAAGGAGTTAAGTATACTAACTGTTTATCAATTCAATCTAGTCACATTCAAAATAGCTTTTTTATATGGAAATTGATATGCTATTTATAAAATGTACACAGCCATACAAGGATCTAGAATAGCTGAACAACCTTGAAATATTGCAAAGTTGAAGAACCTACCCTGGATGACTTTTTAAAGTAGTATAAAGCTGGAATGATCAACACTGTGGTTTTGTTGAAAGAATACAGCATGCATAAATTAATGGAAATCAGATGGTGATTCCTTCATTCTTGATTCCTACTTCAGAACCAAAATGTTGTTACTATAAGATAGATTATAAACTTAAACATGGAAATCAATGCTATAGGGACTCCCCTGTTGATCCAGTGGCTAAGACTCCATGCTTCCAATATATAGAGCCCAGGTTGGACCCTGCATGGAGGAAACTAGGTCCCAGATGCCTCAACAAATATCAAAGATCCCGTGTGAAGGCACAGCCAAATAAATAAATCTATTTTAAAAAATCAAGCTGTAAAGCTGCTTGCAAAAATGTACGGAGAGATCCTTGCTACTATGGGATAGGCAAATATTTTTTAGAGAGGATACAGAAAACCAAAAGCATATACAATGAAAACAACAACAAATGATAAATTAGATCTGATAAAAATAAAATTAAACTCTCACAAAGAGTTGTACAAACTTGAGATACCTTGGGTAAAAAATACAGTCATGCACAAAATGAGCGAAATGTTTGTAACACACATAACTAACAAAAGGCTTATAAGCAGTCTTATACTCTCCTGCAATGTGATAATATAAAGGCATACCAATAGAAATAGGGGGGAAAGACTTGAGCAGATACATCACAAAATAAGACATGGAAATAGCACATGACAAGAAGCAAATCATCATTAGTGTTCAGAGAAATGCAAATTGAAACTTCAATCTGATACCACCGGACACTCAAGGGAACAGCTGAAGAAACTGTGACTATCACATATTGCATTAATGCAGAGCAACCAAAACTCTCACCCACACTGGAGTGGACACTGAGAGATCTGTAAATATATGCCCATCTTAGAAATAGATTTGGCAGTTTGTCAGCAAGTAAATTGCACATCTGTCTTGTTACTCAGCAATTCCACTTCTAGTTACTTATAGTACTAGTTATAGTAGTGACATAAAATAGTAAGACTCTCCATCCTTGTACAGGATTCTTTATAGAAGCTTTCTTTACAATAGCAAAACACTGGAAACAGTTCATTTGCCTATCAGCCGGAAAATGTATTACCCAACTTTACTACAGTCACAAGTGGAACACTACACAGCAATGTAAAAAAAGTTCTGAAAATATGTAACATGAGATGGTTCATTATGAAAGAAGCCAGATGTAACAAAATAAAAACAGCTTGATTACATTACATAAAATTCTAGAAGAAGCAAAAATAATACTTGATGGCAAGAAATCAAGTCAGTGTTTTTTTGTGGGAATGTTATTTATAGGAAGATGCACAGCAGAACCATTTTATGATCTATATGCATGTGGACTGAGAAAATGTGTGTTTATCGAAACTGATCCAACTGAGAATTGAGGATCTTTGCATTTCATTTCATGTAAACTTCATTAAAAATATACTCTTCTTTGATTTTAGCAAAACCTGTAAGATGTATGCATTTCATTTCATAAGGTGCAAATAGATACAGAAAAGTAGCTCTTATGAAAATTATTACATTTTCACATAGACCAGGGCTTCCTTCAATCTCCATATTTTCATCAAGACAGATTAGGTGTAAATGCTTATTTAGTCAATTCAGTAGTTGAATAAGTGTATATTGCTTTCTACTTAGAGAATATATATTCATCAAACTTTATGAATGAAGTTCAATAGAGATACAAAATGTATATATTTAATATGACACATTTTAAAATAAATAATGCTTCCCCAATTATAGTTGGAAGATAGCTAAATGTGAATACATTTTGAAACAAAAACAACAGCTGTTCCCTTTGGAGAAAGGTTAATTGAACGCTTTGTGATAGTAAGACAAAATGTTTGTATTCAGGTAGAAATCCCAACTTTGAAAAGAAGCTACTAATTACTGTCAGGAAATAATGGTTCAGAAAGCAAGCATGACGTGAGCATTTTAGCTATCCTTCACAAATGCTTACATGCACAGTCTTCGTTCAGTGACAGTTTGAGGAAAGCGGGTGCTCGTTTCAAGAATGAGACTGTCAGGGTCACCTCTTCTCCAGCATTCCGAAGAACTTGAACCTAATAGAAAACATAATAAAAATGATACCACTATCAGTGTGTCGGCAAACATTTCTATGATTGCAGCACCTTAAAGTAATGGGTGGTCTTTTCCAGCTCTCATAGCTTGTGATGTGGCTGGAAACATTCAATGGAAGGTGCACAGGATGAATGAGCTAAGCTGCAGACACTCAGCCTTCACAGTCTCCCTCCCCGCACCATTCTGTGTCCCTATTCACATACGATGTCATTATCCTTCATTTACATTCATCAAGACTCTCTTGAGTTTATGGTCTATCTTAGGTCTACAGAAAGATCTATATTTGTGAATTTACTGAATATTCATTGACCATCCCTCGATACTCTATTTGGAGATCTAGGAGAAAATTACCCTGCAGATGTTGACCAGAGTGCTAATTCTAATTAAATTGTTCCAGTGCACTCATACATGTTTGAAAAAAATAAATAGGTATTGCTTTTCCATTATATCATTGCATATTTTCTTCTCTTTCCCTGAAAATATAGGACAACTCTCCACACTTTCCAAATTATAGAATTACTAGGTCTATTTCTACCAGTTAAGTAATGGTCATTTACCAAAATATTATAACAAGACAAATGTTAGCAATATTAAAAGAAGTTCAGAAAGCTGAGGATTATTTATAGCAAACATATCTAGAAAAGATATAAGTATATCTATAATTTTAAAAACTCACATAGACTAAGAGGAGAATTAAGAATAAATAGTGAGGAAGCAGTTAATAACCACGGGGACATAATTTGTTATTAAACTTATAGAAAAATGATCATCATAAAATCATTGAAGAACTGACTATGAAAATGGTTTAGAATGACTTCTGGTCCCCATGTACTATGTGCATGTTAAGTCGCTTCAGTCATGTCCAACTCTTTGAGAGCCCATAGTCTGTAGCCCACCAGGCTCCTCTGTCCACGGATTTCCCTGGCAAGAATACTGGAGTAGGTTGCCATTTCCTCCTCCAGGGGATCTCCTAACCCAGAGATCCAGACTGCATCTCCTGCATTGCAGCGGGATTGTTTACCGCTCAGCCAACCGGGGAGGCCCCCCAAATCAAATGAAATTATAGAAATAAAAAGCAAAATAGCATAAATAACTTTGCTGGATTGGCCCTAACCCTGACTTGAGGACAGAACAATAACATTAACCCAGTCTGAGCATTAGATAAGATACACACACACACAGACAGACAGACACACACACACACACATATACACGACACACACAAATAATATATAGCATCATGTTAAAGGTAGGAAATTTTTAAAATGAAAAAATTATATCATTTTAATAGATACAAAGAAGCCTTTGATTACATTCATTCGATTCATTTGATAAAAGCTCATAGAAAATTGAGTGCACAAAGAAGTATCCTTCATATTATAAAGAGATACACAAAAAATGTATAAGAAACATCACAGCTAATGGTGAATTACTGAGACATTTCTCTTTGAGATCAGAAATGTGACAAAAATGGCCATCAATTTAATTTCTCCTTAATCTTTCTTCAGGTTTTACTGTAATAAGGCAAGAACAGAGCTAATAAAAATCATTAAAATTGAATAGAAGAAATGAAACACATTATTCAGAGGTAACATGGTTTTTGAATATAGAAAATCCTTGAAGAGCCTATAACTCACCATCACTGCATGGTGAGTTATTAAGTGAGTTTAGTGTGAAATATCACAGATACAAAGTAATGTATAGTGATCAACTGGCTTTGATTTAATATCAACAAATAAATACAACATTAGCTGAAGTGGAGGAAGATGGTGTATCATGGACACCCCCGGACATAATACTGTGAGGATATCAGTTCTCTTCTACTTTCCATGGATTCAAGATAATCCCATGCAAAGTTCCCTTTTTTTTTTTTTTTTTTAGTTTTTAGCTTAGTAAGAATTTATGAACTTGGCTTGTTTCACAGTGGCATTTAATGTTTATATAATCATTATTATACAAGTGCACTGGAGTGTGTGAGGCAGTGGAAAGCAGCCATTAAATGTACACATTCTATAGCAAGGGTGCAATACATAATATCCAATGTTAGATAAAAAACAACACTGTGAGAATCTCAAGTATAATTAAGAGAACGAAGTAGAATAAGTTAAATATAGTTGCCCCAGAAATAGCTAATGGGCAAAAGCTTTTCTTTTGAAGCTTTATATTGGTAAACTTGAGTCTTGAAATTTTGTTCAAATGCCATCGAGATAAATAAAAACTTTTCAAAAATTATAAAACCTTACCCTAGCAAGGGAACTTTGAGTTTGTTTTCAATAAAAGGTCAGTTATGGGTGTCTTTCTGGATAACCACAACTTCAAGTCCTCAACACATACACATTTGTTAATCAATGCAGAAACACATGCTTGATTCAGCAACACATATGCTAAAAAAATTAATGCAGAAATAGTCATCTTTTCAGAGAACAGGATTGAGATAATTGGCCTGATACTGTCAGGTAGAAAATATAGGTTCCACATCATGAATAAGGAAGAATGTCATCTTCCTGCACAATCGGAAATCAGCGCCAATAAATCCAATTATCATTTTCATATTCATTCACATTTCTTGACGCAAATCAAATGTTGTCCATTTTAATCAGATGAAACATCGGCACAGTTTTTCTCTCATACTGCCTTGGGTGAGTACATGAGCAAAAGCACAGAAGTTGGTAAAAGATGGCAATCAATAAAAACAGAAAAAGGAAAGGGAGCTACTCTTATATGTATAGGCTGACTCTGTTAAACCAGGACAAGATAACCGTTCGGCCCGTGACCTAAATGTCCGTCAAATCCATCCGTCTGTTAGACAGGAAACCGCATAGAATACTGTTGCGTTCTCTGTCCTTCTGCCTTCCCGCCGGGGCCATTCTAAATTCACAGGAGGTTCTGAGGAAACATTTAGCCACCCACCACCGCTGCGGTATATGAAGCCAAAAATGCTCATAGCTGGAGGTTATTTTACCATTTTGTTTTCTAAAGACTTTATTTTTGTAGGGCAGTCTCAGGTTCTCAGCCAACTGGAGGGGAAAGTGCAGAGATTTCACCTGGGTCCCCTCCCCCCTAGAAATACAGCCTCCCCGTAGTCAACACACTGGAGCTGAGTGGGACATTTGATACAAGTTATGAACCTGCACTGACATGTCAGCTCCACTCAGAGTGCACAGCTGATGGGAGGGTTTAGTCTTGGTGGGGAGCCTGCTGTGGGTTCCACATACCACACACGCACACACAGACACACACCACACGCACAGAGACAGACCACACACACACACAGACACACACCACACACACACTCAGACACACACCACACACACAGAGACAGACCACACACACACACAGACATACACCACACACACACTCAGACCACACACACACACTCAGACCACACACATACACACCACACACACAGGACTTCCCTTTGACTTTGGCCTCACCCTGCTGATATGTCGTTAACTGTAGTAAATGATTTCCTTAGAGTCCTGACCTCTGGAGGAAAAGGAAATTGACCATGACTTTGAGGAATGGTCTTAAACAAACATCTCTTCAGACAAAACAGCTAAGCTGGCACTAGATACGATACCGAGCTTTACCATCCATGTTGAGATGGTGACTACCTGTGGACACTGAGTGAACAAAGCATTTCCTTATATAACCATATTTATTTACATTAATTGTAGGGGGAAATAATGTCCTTATTGTGTGGGGCTCTCTTGAATGGGACTAAGTCCTCTGCTTCCCACTTTCACATGTAAATTTGAGGGGAGACTGTGGAGCAGTGGCGGGGGCACACACCCCTCTCTGTGAAGACAGGTGTGCGTGTCCACACCTACAGGTGACAGGCGGGGTTAGAGCGCTGCCAGCATTCAGGGCGGAGACAGGGCCTTCTCAGGAAAGAGACATCTGGTCAAGGTCGGAGCCTACAGTTCCCACGAACCCTGGTGCCGGTGCATGTGTGTTTAAGTCCTTTCCGACTCTGTATGACTCTAGCGGGACTGTAGCCCACCAGATTGGACAGTAAGTCGTGTGTGGCAGCAGGAACTGTCCAGCTGGAAAATGCGGTGCAGAACTGCATGCAGAAAATCCCATCACCCCTGGAAGTAGTGGGTGGGTCAACATGAGAAGACAAGCATCACGTGGAATTTGGAAAATAAGAAAGTGCAAAATAAGAAAGAAGTTTGAGGTAACTTAGAAATACCATCTTTTGCCACAAAGTGACACTGAACAGTGGTGGAAAAGCTGAGGACAGATGGAGGGAGGGATGGGGGATTTGGATTACTGTGGACATCACAACTGGAGAAAGGTGCTGTGACGTTCCTGAGGATGAATCTCGCCCATTCAGTCATTTCATCAGCTTTCCTGCGTTTTAATTTGTGGAAAATAGTCCACATACACAAATAAGTACAAAAGGATCCCTTATATAGATATTTCAAGTCCGAATGTTACATTCTCATAAAATTTTTAAAAAAAATCACAGCAAAAATATATATATAGTTGTATGTTTTAAAAAGAACTACTAAATTTTTAGTACTTCTGAATTCCTAAAATTTCACCCTAAAATAGTGTACGAGTATGTAGTAAGTTTTCAATTGGGGTAAATATTACAAATAAGAATGGAGGTTGACTAAATAACAATGTCAGCTCTAATAACCAGGATATAGTAATAACTGTTAATGAATTTCAATATGGAAAAGAATCATTTACTTTAGTGAGGTGAGGATGTAGAACACCTGATCCACTTTTACTGTAATATTTGAAGCTATAACTAAAAATTCCATCACTTTAAAAGACCTCATTAAAATAAGATTCTATGTAAAAAAAAGTGGGTGAAATGCCACATTCTAGATGAGTTGAACTTAACAAGCAGAATACATTGGTAACTAGTTCACACACTATAGTAACACTATTTCAGCATTTGTTTTAATTGCAGTATTTTTTCAAAGACACAAGTACTATTTTACTGTGCTTTCTAACGTTGTCTGCCAACTGAGTAGTTCATGTTCTATTTAGGCAATTTAACAAAAATTTTAAATTGGTAAGAAGTTTAGTTTTAAAAAGTCATCTGGAACAGGTGGGTTCAAAACTAAGCTTTATCTGATTTTTGAAGGAAGGTAGAGACTTTCCCTTATTTTTGTACAGCTCTGTACGAGATTGTCTCAGGAGTGAATTGTCAGGATCTGAGAAGCAACGTGGACTTGGTGACTCCCACATTGGCAGAGCAGCTGAAGCCCGAAGCTGCAAGTGTTTGTTTACACACATCATCACAACACGTTTGCACAGCAGCACAGGACTCAGCAGTAAACACGGTGGAGTTGCTGGTGCACTTCCTCCCACAGTCTTTCATCTCACTCTATCACATGCATCATTTCATACGTCACTTTGAAGTTTAGGTATGTCCCCCTCCCCCCACTGCCCCAGAGCACGTGGAGAGCAGGATTAATGCTCTGGTAGAGTCAGCAGCGCTGTGGGGCCACTACCGCCTGTGCCAGCACTTCCCTGGAAACAGACATTCATGAGGGAGAAATACAGCTGTCCTGCCATGAGAAAACAGTGATTTCTCTGGGTGTCTGGTCATTTCAAATACTTGAAAATAGATGTGAGTCTCAAATATAATGTGTTAAATGAGTGGGGAGAAAATAATCTTTATATGCTGCTAAATACACGAGGGAAAATAGAGTCTTACTTCGTGATTACTTCAAATTTCAGTCTTCAGAGGAATTTATCACACACAAAATGGTGGGTACACGGCGATTATAGCCCTGAAGATGGCTATGAACTTGTGCAAAATGCAGGCACTTTATTTTGAAGCCGGGTACGTCTGTCCCTGTCTGATGTATCTGAAATTACTGACGATGTGTAAGGGTGGCCCTTGGTAAGAGTATCAGCTTAGTGCTTTTTATTTTGTCATCTGGAACTTCCTTCAAGTCTCCTGTTCCACTCTGAACTCTACTTTTTTTCAAGAGTCCCAGAGGACAATCCTGCCATCTGGTACCTGACGAAATGACCAATGACAGGATGACAAGACGGAAACCAAAACAGACTCTTCAGGAACCTCTCTGTCAGTCACTCAGCTTCAGGCTCAGACCTCACTCTCACCCCTCCCTCTCCAACAGGCACCATCATCTCAACCCAAGGACACTCCACGAAAGGGTGAAGTGATCAAGACGATGCATGAAACACAGCCGGGGCCCAGACATTAGCCTGTCTTGTCTTACAGCTTCTTGTCTCAGAGGCCATGGGGAACCCTATGTGTCTCATGTGACCCTGAAGCCAAGGTTGGACAACAGGAACTTTAAGCTCTGTCTCTTTAAATAAATTCAGGTCAATGAATGCCAATTTCAGAAATCTACAAGCTGGTCACTTGAGATGTAAAACTGAAATGGCTTATGTTCAGTTAGAAATTTTAGAAGAATGAGGGTTCATTGAGGGCACAGAAGCTTGCAGATAGTACTTTCCAATGAAACAGTATCAGAGAAAAACCACTGACTGTAATTCTCACCAGCATGTCCCTTTAAATGCAGGTGGTGAGGAACACTGGGCTCCTGCCCCTAACCCGCCTGGTTGAGGTCCCTAGATACTCCCTCCACCGGCTTAGCTCTGTCTGGAGTCCTGAGCAGGAGAAGGGTTCACCTTGTGAGTAATGAGAGGAGAAGGGCTGCTCTTACTCCTGCATCTAGTCTGGCTCCGTTTCCATAGCAACCTGGGCAACCGTGTCCCCAGACAGAGCACCTGCTCAGACCAGCTCCCAGAGAGGAAGGAGATTGATTAGGTGAGGACAGTCAGACCACTGGACCTACAAGGCCGTTGCTCACCAGCACGGCTGGCAGTTCCCGTCTGGGTTTCACAAACGGGAGACTCAATCAGCAAGTCTGTGCCGTGCAGCACATGCTGCTGGGACTCCAGTCCAGCGCTGTTTCTGTTCACTGCTGAGGAACTCTGTTTTTTCATCACTGAGCAGAAACCACAGCACGGACTGAGAGCAGCAGCAGTGCCTGGTCAAGGACCCCATTAAGAACCATCACACATTGTTTTGATGTTGCTTGGGCAAAGAAACTCAGAAGGAATTCTTGACGTTTCCCAGACTAACTATCCAGCTCCTTCTGAAGTAACTGGGAGATGTGTATGACCATCCCAAACATCTCAGGGGGATGCTGAGATTTACCTCCTGACATCCAGAGTAACAAATGGAGAGCCTTTCATCTTTCATGTGTCTCCTCACAAGGTTCACCGTAGGGAAAGAGAAAAATGTTTGAATTTCATCTGATCTGGTCAGATTTATTTGCTACCCAATAAACATAAAGTTTACATTATTTGAATAGATGGAGCACAAGTAATTATAAGGAGAAAGAATAAAACTCTCAAAGTGAAGCAAATGTAGTATATTGTCTATCACTAGCATCTGACAATGCCTTATATTATACACTGTATATGATACAGTGTACATTATGCTACCGGGGCTCTGCTTTGTGGATCCTGCAATCTCAGACCATAAAATCTTCACAGGGACAAACATAATTTCCAGTACAGTTGTTTTATCCAAGAGATGTGAGTGTACACTAGATATAGTTGTTGTTGTTGTTCAGTCGCTAAGTCGTTTCTGACTCTGTCCAACCTCATGGACGGCAGCATACTAGGCTTCCCTGTCCTTCACTACCTCCCAGAGTTTGCTCAAACTTATGTTCATTCAGTGGGTGATGCCATCCAACCATCTCATCCTCTGCCCACCCTCTTTTCCTTTTGCCTTCAGTCTTTCCCTGGATACAATACTTGTTAATAAAAATAATGCTAATCATGGTTTTGTGTCTTTCACTCAGTATCTGAGCTACACCACTTTAAATACAACTGTGTATTAACTCATTTTCACAGCCTGTAATTCTCTCAAAAAGAAATTTTTATTGCTAATTACAGGCTGATTTTGGATGTGAAAGCAAAAAATTTTGTAATCAATCTTAGATTCCAGAAAATAATCTGTATCTGAGCATCAAATCATACTTTTGTTAAGAACATAAAACATCTTTGAACAGATTTTCACCATCAAGTCAGTGTGAAAGAAACTTTTAGATGTGGTTCATAGCACAGCATAACTCTATGTATTATCTGACAGCATGGTTATTATCTGTCTCATTTTTTTTTTTAAATTTAAAATCCACAAAAATAAAATGGCGAAATTATGTCATCTATGAACAGAGATCATCTTCTTTATTTTCCAATTTTGATGTATTTTCTTTCCTTTCATAATTGCACTGGATAAAACTTCCAATACTATGTTGATTTGAACTGGTAAAAGTGGGAATCTTTTTCTTATTCTTGATCTTAGCGAAAAAGCTTTTTTTGCTGAGTATGATATTAACACTGGGTTTCTCATTTAAAGTGTTTATTATGTTGAGGTAGCTTATTTTTATTCCCTGCTTGTTATTTTTTATCAAGGAAGAGTGTTGAATTTTGTCAAATGCTTTTCTCTGCATCGATTGAGACAATCACTCCTTTTTATTACTGAAGAGTATTCCACTTTTGGTTGCAGCACAGTCTGTTTATCCATTCATATGTTGAGGACATGTTGGTTGGCTCTAATTTTTGGTGATTAAGAATAAAAGCTTCACTAAAACCTCCTATACATATTTTTCTATGAACATATGTTTTTGTTTTTCTTGGCTAAATACTTGTGAATATGCATGCCCGTTGTATAACATAACATTTCACTTTGCAACAAACTGTCAAACGGTGTTTCACGGTGGCTTCATCATTTTGCATTTCGACCTGCAATGAGTGAAAATTCCTGGGGCTCTACACCCTCTCCATCATTTTGTACTGCTGATTTTTGGATCGTGTTATTCTATGGGACTTATGGTCTATCTTCCTGTTTTCGACTCAGTTTTGTTTGTGGCACATAATTGTTGGAAGGCACTGGCTCACAAGTTGAAGTGACAGGTAGATAAACATCCCTTGAGGAAAGCTGATGTGATGCTGGGCAGCCCCAAATGCATTTATGCAACGATTTTCAAAAAGTCATTAGTACATCAAACCCAACGAACAATGTATAAAAGGAGTTATACATCACAACAAACTGGATTTATTCCAGGTAAGCAAGGGTGATTCAGCATTGTAAATTCAAACAATGTTATCTCCACATCAAACATTTAAAGAACAAAACAAGTATATTCATATCAACTGATGTAGAACAAGCATTTGAAAAGCCTCAACATACTTCTTTGATTAAAACTCTATGCAAACTAGAAATATAGGGGGATTTCTTCAACTTGATAAAGAACATCTACAAAACCCACACAGCTTATATCACACTTAATGATGGGAAATTGGACCCCTTCCCACAAGGGCTTCCCTGGTGGCTCAGCAGTTAAAGCATCTGCCTGGAATGCTGGAGACCTGGGTTCAATCCCTGGGTCGGGAAGATCCCCTGAAGAAGGAAATGGCAACCTACTCCAGTACTCTTGCCTGGAGAATCCCATGGAGGGAGGAGCCGGGTAGGCTACAGTCCATGGGGTTGCAAAGAATCGGACACAACTGAGCGACTTCATTTCATTTCATTTTCCCCCTGAGACCAGGAACAAGAAAATGACATATAAGGACATATTTTCTCATATTCATATGAGTATTCAAATCATGCTGCAAGCTTCCAGACTTGTTTCTAATATGATGGAAACAAAATATAAATTAAGGTTACATAGATTTAAAGAAGGAAATAAAGCAATCTTTATGGCCATCAAATAATTGATGTGTTGGACTTTATTGAAATTAAAAAAAAAACTTTTGTTCTGTAAAATATACTTTTAAGAAAATTAAAAAGCAATTTTCTGCGCCACAGACAGGGAGACAATATCTTTAAACCATTTATTTATGTTGTATCCAATATATACGAAGAGTTACTTCCTATGTATATATACACATATGTATATATATAAAACTTTGTTCATTCAACAATAAGAAAACAAACAACTGGATGTAAAAGTGGGCAAAATATGTGAATGGACATCATCAAAGAAAATATAAAGAGGGCAAATAAACATATGAACATATGTCCTCCATCATCTGTCATTAAGGAATCATACATTAGCAGAATGAGATACCCCTGCCCACATGGTTCAGATTCACAAACGTCAAGACACCAGTTGTGGCTGAGGATACAGAGCACGGGACACTCCTTTACTGCTGATGGAGGGACTGCAGAATAGCACTGCCGTTTCACAAGACAGTTTGACAGCTTCTTGTAAACTAAGTAAAATCTTACCATACAACCAGCAATATACCTCCTAAGTTATTAAAAAAATAAAAAACTAAAAAAAATAAAAATAAATAAATATGCAAAAAAATAAAACTTAGGTCCACACAAAAACCTACATGCAAATATTTATAACAGCTTTATTCATAATCACTGTGAACTGGAAGTAAGCACAACATCCTCCAATGGGTAAACAGAGTTAAAGAAAAACTGTAGTGAAATTGCTTAATATTCCCTTGTCCAGACCCTCAAATATTATTTGGTGCACAAAAATAAATAAATCATCGAGAGCTAGATTACATGGATCATTCTTCAGTGACATTGCTAAGTGAAAGAAGCCAGTCTGAAAAGGCTACATTCTCTATGATTTCAACTGTATGACATTCTGGTGAAGGCAAAACTCTAAAGACAGTGAGATGGTTATTTCCAGAGGATCATTGGTGTGGGGGAGGGGGAATGGTTGAGGAGGATATTTTAGGGATGTGGAAATCTTCTGCATGGTGTCATGATGGTGGCGACGCAATGCTGTGCACTTGTCAAAACTTGTAGAGTGTGCAGCAAAAGGTGAGTGAGCCTTGATGTGTGCAGACCTTTAAAGGAGTCATTTGGGAGGTTGAGGGATGTTAGGATGAAGAACAGAAGGCAACAAGATTGTGTTATCAGTGTCTGAAACCACTTCCCTGTAGGGCATGGGGGAGTGGAACTGACCTAAAACTAATGAAATCTAGAATACGAAAGGCAAAAAGGAAATGTACACCAGTCCTCTACTGTCCTCATGGAGTTTGCCCACTGGTGAGTGGGTTAGCCATCCTGATCCTGCTGTACATATGTACTGGGTTAGAACAATTAAATCGACAGATGGCAGATGGTTCAGTTCAGTTCAGTTCAGTTCAGTCACTCAGTTGTGTCCGACTCTTTGTGACCCCATGAATCACAGCTTGCCAGGCCTCCCCAGACTCACGTCCATCAATTCAGTGATGCCATCCAGCCATCTCATCCTTGGTCGTCCCCTTCTCCTCCTGCCCCCAATCCCTCCCAGCATCAAAGTCTTTTCCAATGAGTCAACTCTTCTCATACGGTGGCCAAAGTACTGGAGTTTCAGCTTTAGCATCATTCCTTCCAAAGAAATCCCAGGGTTGATCTCCTTCAGAATGGACTGGTTGGATCTCCTTGCAGTCCAAGGGACTCTCAAGAGTCTTCTCCAACACCACAGTTCAAAAACATCAATTCTTTGGTGCTCAGCTCTCTTCACAGTCCAACTCTCACATCCATACATGACTACTGGAAAAACCATAGCCTTGACTAGACGGACCTTTGTTGGCAAAGTAATGTCTCTGCTTTTCAATATGCTATCTAGGTTGGTCATAACTTTCCTTCCAAGGAGTAAGCGTCTTTTAATTTCATGGCTGCAGTCACCATCTGCAGTGATTTTGGAGCCCCCCAAAATAAAGTCTGACACTGTTTCTACTGTTTCCCCATCTATTTCCCATGAAGTGATGGGACCAGGTGCCATGATCTTCGTTTTCTGAATGTTGAGCTTTAACCCAACTGTTTCACTCTCCTCTTTCACTTTCATCAATGAGGCAGGTTATAGATAAGCAAAGGGAGGGGGCTAGTTCTAGTCGTTCATCTACGTGATGATGGCTTTCCTTGGAGGCAGCCATGTAGCGTCATGTTTAGCGTAACGTGGACATGGACATGGACATGTGTGAGTAGGTATGTGAGCACCTTGGCACACACACACACACACACACACACTCACACACACACACTCACACAAGCCTCCTGTCCTGTGAGCCGAGGGGCCTCGGAGGCACAGCTGCTCCAGAGCAATGAGCACCCAGCTCCAAGAACACAGTTTCTCAGATGTTCTCCAACAAGGGAAAACAGGGCCTCTGGGAGAAATGGCTGATTCCCGGCTTGGCAGGAAATGTGCAAGATGCACCTAGAACAACTTTTAGTGCCACAAACTGAAAAAGTGCTAAAAAAAAAAAAACCCCAAAACCAAAAACCGAAGTCCAAGGACTATTGCAAAGCAACACTAAAACCACTTGAAAAGAGCTTATAGCCCAGAGTACAAGGTCAAGGTCCACAACCCTTACTGATCTATCAGAAAGATGGAATAAAGTTTAAACATTGAGGATAAACAGACAAATCTCCTGTGCAGCAGAATTCCAGGGAACGTAGACAGACAGCCCACCCTGTGAGAGAGAAGCATGTTACCACTGAGGGCGGGGTGTGCACAGCGACCCCCTTCCTCAGAGCAGAGCATGGGGGGAGCATGCGGGGCCTCAAGCAGAGAAAGCTGAAGCTCAGCCTCTGCCCACAGCTGGCCACTCGGTCAGGAAGGTGCGTACACGTGGTGAGACGGGATGAGGATGGGCTGTGCCTCTGTGGCCTTCCTCCTGAAACACAAACACCCAGTCTAGTTGCAAGAAAAACACCAGAAAACTCCCAGTTGAGACATATTGCACAAAACAGCTGAGCAATACTCCTCAAACCTGTGAGTGTTATCGAAAAAAGAAGCCCTGGAAACTATGACGGCCCGGAGGAGCCATAGGACACTTGACAACTCCCTGTGATGTGTAATCTGGCTTGGATCCTGGGACAGGAAAAGAAACATTGGGCAAAAACCAAAGAAATGAAATGAAGTACAGACCCCTGTTAATAGCCAGGTAGGGACTGGCTGAGAGTCTGTAGCCAGGAGGAAAATTAATTAACTTATCTCCTGTGCTGTCTCTATTCATAACCTAATTAGGGGACAGACCTGTGAGAAGGAACTCCTAAAGGTGTTAATGAGAACCTAAGGATGTAAAAAAAGGCAAGTTCTGGATATTTTATTGCTTTTCAAAATCAAAGAGTTCTGGATATTTTATTGCTTTTCAAAATTCACAGATTCAATAAACAATATTTCCCACATTTTTGCCTTTGCACTTAATATTTCCTAAACCAGTGGGAAATATTAAAAGTTAAATTATTTCATGTGTGGCTTTAGTTGGTGGTAGTTGATACAAAGGAAAAAAGTCCAGTATAGTCATAGTCCTTGAGGAAAATATTAATCGGTTAGATCTTAAAACCTGTTTCCAAACTGAGAACATACTGGGAACTGTCAGCAGTTAGGTAAAACATGGTGTGTAACTCAGTGACAAGTTAACCTTTTTGTCAAGGTCTAAATTGATCTGTAGTCCCAAGTCACATCCTGAATGTGTTTCTTGGTAACTCACAAAACCTCTAGTATATAAACTAATGCCTCATTTTCAGATGATGTGATATAAACCCTTGCAATGTCATTTTCTGATTGAGCTAAAAAGGTAAATGTTATTTTTATTCCAATGAAAATTTTGAATTAAGCACATTTTATAACAATCAACATTATATTAAGCAATATTTTATGTTTCTCTTACCAAAATTTGATACCATTGCTTGAATGAATCCTTTAATTTACATAATTTGAGCTCCTCCTTCTGCTGTTGTAAAAATTACACACTCTGGTAGAGTTTGGTCCAAATTCACAAATTCAGAATTAGAGTGATAGTTATTTTCACTTCTAATTATCTAATGCTCTTTATGAGTAAGGTCATAACAACAAAGAGTGGATGAAACTCTTTTTTTAGGACATGTATGTCTCAAAGTTGGTGCCTGGGCTAATCCTTTTTGATATGGAAACTGGGAGCTTTCCTTTCTTGATTTCTTGTATCAAGAGGCCTCCCAGGGTGGGGTGGGTACAGCCTGGAGTGGAGATCACTCACCCCAGCTGGCAACGTGAGAAACAGATGCAGAAGCCATGATGATCTGTTTCTAGGCATTTGGGTAAAGAACTCCATTAACACAATCCCCTGAGCACCCAGGGATGGGGAGGAGGGATCCCCACGTACACAGGCCAGCCTGCAGCACATCACAGAAGCCATGGCTTCCTGTAGAAGGCAGCTAAGAACGATGCTGCTTCTAACAGCAGTGATCTGTGCAGGTGAACAAGAGAGAATCAGGTGCACAAACAACCTACGGTCATACCTTCTCAGTTTCTTTCTAAATTAAGGACTCTGAGGCACTGACTGAGGCACTAAAACTATCCATACCTCTCAGCTTGTGGTGCCTTTTTCTGCCCCTGTAAGTCTGGTCTTAAACATTTAATTAAAATCAGCCCCACTGAGGTGTCAGTCAGTTTGCTTACTTAGATAATTGACAATGAAGATAAAAAGTTGCTGATCGCTGTTGCAAAGTGAAAGACTGGAACCAGGTTAAAAAAATCAGTATCTACATTTTAAAGCTGATAAGTTTAAACTTCTCAAAAGAATAAAAGCTTATTATAAAGGGCCACATACGATTTGCAATACAATCTCAAGTCCCTTTTCTTTGAAACAGAATGAACACCATTCAAGCACGTTCCAATCTTTTAGACTGCAGCCATGAAATTAAAAGACACTTGCTCCTTGGAAGAAAAGCTGTGACAAACCTAGTAGCATACTAAAAAGCAGAGACATCAATTTTCTGACAAAGGATTGCATTGTCAAGTCTATGGTTTTTCCAGTAGTCATGCACGGATGTGAGAGTTGGACCATAAAGAAGGCTGAGTGCCAAAGAATTGATGCTTCTGAATCATGGTGCTGGAGAAGACTCTTGAGAGTCCCTTGGACAGCAAGGAGGTCAAACCAGTCAATCCAAAAGGAAATAAACCCTGAATATTCATTGAAAGGACTGATGCTGAAGCTGAATCTCCAATACTTTGGCCAGCTAATGAGAAAACTGACTTGTTGGAAAAGACCCTGATGCTGGGAAAGATTGAGGGCAGAAGAAGAAAATGGCAACAGAGAATGAGATGATTGGATGGCATCACTGTCTCAGTAGACATGAGTGTGAGCAAACACCAGGAGACAGTGAAGGACAGGTAAGCCTGGCGTGCTACAGTCCATGGAGTTGCAAAGAGTCGGACATGAATACTGAGCAACTGAACAACAATCACACATCTTTCAGGCCACTCTGATCTATTCAATCAAAGCCCCACACAGTTCCTGTAAGCTCACTGCATGTCTCTGAAGAACAAATCACAAACCAGACTCCACTGGTAGCATGTGTTTTTGGAAGAGAATGCACCTGTTCTTGCTCCCTGAACAATGAGTTTAACATCGCTCTGTACTTCTGAAAAAAAGACTAAAGTTAAAATAGCTCTGCTTACAGGGCTTTATTTGGAATTTACATATATTCAGAACAGAGCGGTCTCTGCTGTGCTGATTCTCATTTGTCTAAAAGTTTGTTCTCAAATGTTGCTTTTCCCTGTATCCATTTGATGTGGTGTAAGATCTGAAGTATATAAATTTTATGCGAGGCTCACCAGGGATGCCAAAGGGGACCAAGTAGGATTTTTGAAAGAGCAGAGGAGTGATGCAAAGGGACACTCCTTGTCCATCCCACGAAGAACCCTCCAGAACTCTGCTTGTGGAGCTGTAGCTTTTCAGACACTTGAAGCTGCCTTTTTGAGGTCTAAAATATGTAAATATGTCAGAAGAGTCTTCTCCAAGTAGCTGTTAGCAGAGGTGCCGCGTCCTCACAAACCAAATGAACTGAAGCTGTGAGAAGCTGAAGGCTCAGGGTATTTTCATTTTGTTTGACCCCTGAGTACAAACCTTTAAACATAATTTCTCCTCTCTCCTTTCCCATGTGAGCTGATATGGAAATTCAGTGAAGGTTCTATGAGTGTTATTGAATCAACCGTGAAAAACATTTCCCAAGCACCCGACACTGGCTGTTCTTTCTGGCATCATTTTTTTAAGTCCTCCCTCAGCCCCAAGGAAGCTCCTCCACCTCCCAGCTTCTCCCAAAGTGCCGATTAGAGGTTGCTGACATGAAACCACGGGGCTGGCTGATGAAAGACAAATTCCTGGGTCACCTACACCGAGTGAATTAGGACATCAGAGGCCCGGAATTCAGGTCTGCACGTTTACCTACATCCAAGAAAATTCACAATAAACACTGCTGACCTTTTTGTGTAGCTGCTGAGTGCTAAACCAGAGCCTTGAGATCAACTATCTCTAAATGTTGTCTCTCTCTCTCACACAGGCACGTGTGCACACACACATACACACACGTCTCTTAAGTCTCCTGCCAGTTTGAGCCCTGGGTGGGGAAGATGCCCTGGAGAAGAAAATGGCAACAGACTCAGTATTCTTGTGTGGAGAAACCCAAGGACAAAGAAACCTGACGGGCTACAGTCCATAGGGTCACAAAGACTCAGAAAGGACTGAGCAACTGAGAATGTATAAGATTTCAAAAACTTTCTAAGATTTAGAGGTATATTTCACCTAGAGATATGCTTAGTGGACATGCTCTGGTGGTGGTCTAGTCACTCAGTCATGTCCGACTGTTGTGACACTGTGGACTGTAGCCCATCAGGCTCCTCTGTCCATGGGATTCTCTAGGCAAGAATACTGGTGTGGGTTGCCATTTCCTTCTCCAGGGGATCTTCCTGATTCAGGAATCGAACCCAGGTCTCCTGCATTGCAGGCAGAATCTTTACTGACTGAGCTACAAGGGAAAACTGTGGGGATTAATTGGGAAACATAGCAAATAGCCCTCCTTTAGTATTTCTTGAATTACATTTTGTTCTGGGTGATAGTCACTGATCTGTTTCTAATGAAAAACAAAACAAGTAAGAGATTATTTGAAAATCTGATATCACACAGGACCAGTTTCATATGTTCCTAATGAAAAAAGGAAGTTTTTATCAATGCCATAAATCATTTGCACATGGGGAAAATAACAATATTAGAAAAGGTAAAGAAGACTCACCACTTCTTCATGTCTGCATTTTCTCACATTAATCCCATTTATCTGCAATGGAAAGTGAGAGAGAATTTGAAGAGCATACTGTGAACTGACTGTATCTTGGTGATACATGGAAAATAATGGTAAAATGTATACCTGGAGAATTGCGTCCCCAATAAACAGCAGTCCTGACAGTTCAGCTGTGAATGGAGAAGGAGAATTGGCTATGCCTGTCTACTTTCTTCACACAGAAGTAAGAATTCTTAATTCAATAAAGCCAAAACTGATTGAGGGCAAAAGCAAAGATGGAGGAGGATTAAAGGACAAAGTAATTAAAGGAAAAAGTAAAATGGTCTATAAGGGTAGCATCTTAAAAGATCCACAAGCAATGGAAATTTCCAAAAATAATCATATGATTCAGCTCAAGTACTGAAACACATGCTGAGACACTTCCATTTAATCCCATCATTTCAGATCTTACAGTCTGGAAGGACTAAATGTTTTCATGTTCCTATAAGTTTAAGGTGTCTATGAAAATGTCTAGATCTGGACAGTCAATCCATTGACGATAGAATCAGTTCCATGTTTCTTTTAAAGACCAGCCTGCCCCACCGCAGGGGGCTGGGTGTGGATAAGGGTCTGAAACTCCATAGTTAGAACCAGCCACATGTGGCCTGGTCATGGGAACTGGACTGAGAGGTTTCGTACAATCTCCTGGTTCTGAACTATAGCCTTGCTCCTCAGAACTGTGACTCACTCAGGAAGCAACCGTAGGACACCCTCTGAACAATTTACCTCTCTGCTCCTTCGAGATTTTTGAAACCACAACTGGAATGTTATGTTCCGCTCCCCCCTGGAAAGAAAAAATCACACGTTTTCACTTTTTAATCTCAAAAGAATAAAAACTCAGCTTTTTGTTCAGAAACTATACAGGCCAAGGATAGCAGGTGAACAGACACTAAATAGAATTTAAATAAACTCGTGGAATCACTCTATCAAGGAGACTGTGCTCCCAAGAAGCTCATCTGTTTATAATTTCACTGCGACATCCAAGAATTAATAATAGTTGACTTTGAAAATTTTAATTTTTTAAGATTAATATGGTGATGCCTTAAGAAGACATTTCCTCCAATGACCAGCCACGCTATCCATTGAAGAAACTCTTATTTCGGGTTCCAAACAGCAGACAATTATGCATTTCCATTATCTGGCTCAGCTGCTTTATGCTGAGAACCGAGTAATGGCCCGTTGGAATGCTAAGTGGCTAGACAGACCTCTGCCTGCATAAACTGGACAAAAAGCAGAGTGTGCATATGCTTAATGGAGGGGGCGAGGTCATCAGTATTATATGGAAGCGTATACTAAAGAACAAGCCTCCAAGAATAATGCAGTAGTGCTTTGGCTAACGGACCAAATGAGATAGGAAAAAATACAGAAAAATAAGTAACTGAACTTATGTGGAAGAAAATAAATTCCTGAAGTAACTGTATGAATTACAGTTTTATGTAACAGAGTTGAGAAGGTTGAAAGCAATAGTTTAAAAATCAAGTAAGTTCATTAAACAGTACGATTTCACATAGAAGGTAAGGATGGCACTTTTAATGTGGGTAGTTCAAAAGAAGATCTAAATTCCACTGGGGCTTCTGCAGCTTCAGAATAAGTAAATCCCTAAGCCTTTCTCCCTTCAAGGGCAAAAATTATTTTAGAATAGACAATTTTCCCCATGAATGTCCATTTTTAGCACCGAGTTTCAATAAACTTAAAAATAAGATAGACAATGCACACATGCTGTTGAGTTAGATTCTTGCAGCCCCATGGACTGTAGCGCCAGGCTCCTCTGTCCAAGGGATGGATTTCCCAGGCAAGAACACCAGAGTGGGTTGCCGTTTCCTCTTCAGGGGACCCTCCTGACCCAGGTATCGAACCTGCGTCTCCTGCATTGGCAGGCAGATCCTTTACCACTGAGCCACCTGGAAAGCCCAAGAGAGGCGATAGTCGAGAAAGCAGTGACTATGAAATTTTTCTTGACAAGTAGTCCTTTCTGCTTCGGGGGTATTAGGAAGAGATGTGATAAACAAATATTGGAATCTGCCTTACCCAGGGTGAAATTCAAACCCACCCATCAGTCCCCTGTTTTCACCACATCTCACCGAGCAGACACTCACCCCCCACTCACACCAGTTCTGGGCAGAGTCTCTGGTGTGAGCTTCCTCGGCTCTGGGTCCTGCTTTTGCCTCCTGGTCTGTGTCACGGTGCCCTGATCCTGTCCAGGACAGTCCTCACATGATCAGAGCCCAGGACTGTGACAGAGGGCACAGTGCACATGTGTGCTTCCAGAGCACAGGAAACCCCAAAGGATCAGGACCAAAGGAGCTTCATGTGTAGGGCTAGGGCTCTGGGTTCCCCAGGCCTGCATTCTGTTCTATCTTCTCCTATTATATTCATCAGCTTCTCTTCTACTGTCCTCTTCATTTCCTACATTCATCATGCATTTCCTTTCTCCTTCCCTTGTCCCCAACCACAGAGTAAGTTCTGCAATGGCGACGGACTTATTTATGTATTTGTCTTGGCTATTTGGTTTGGCTATTTGTTTCCTGCTTGTGTGCACATGCTAGGTGCTTCAGTCATGTCCCTTTCCTTGCAACCCCATGAATTGTAGCCCACCAGGCTGCTCTGTCCATGAGATTCTTCAGGCAAGAACACTGGAGTAGGTTACTTTGCCCTACTCCAGGTTATCTTCCTAACCTAGGGATCAAATTTGTTTCCTAAATTGAGGTAATATCTGTGCCTGGAATAATATGCTTTCTTAAGCTTTGAAATGTTTGTTGAATGAATAAGTGAAACAATGAACTCTAAAGCTTTCTCAGACCTAAAATTTTTCACTCTTGAAAATACTTTGCAGAAAGATTTTGAGTAGAAACTAAGAAGGTGAACAATGGAATCAAAGGTATATGGTTACAGATAGTTCCTAGAGATACTTCAAAAATGGGAAAAATTTTCAGAATACATCTCCATTTCTTAGAAGAAAATGCTGATTAAAACAAAGCATACAATGATGAAGTTTTATGTGACATAAAGAGAGAAAACAGACCCATCCAGATATGGTTCTGGTGTTGGGGGCAGAGGAGAACCCTATGCATGTCACTCTAGGCCGGCAGCTGGCGTCGTAGCACTCTCCTTCAGCTGTGTTTGCTTGTGGCAGTCTTCTCTCCTCGCAGTACTGAATTCAAAGGTTTTCTTGATGCTTGGGTGTTAAGCGCAGGCTACCACAGTAGGAGAGTGGGAAGCCTCTCCCAGGTTTGGTCTAGAGGTACCAGTTTTCTGAGGGTCAACTCAGCTATCCATCCTTCCCTCAATACCTGAGACTTACTACTATCTTTTAATAATAGGGTATAACTAACCCCTGTTTGGTCAACATTTTTCTTTTATATGTAAAATTGCTTCTGAAATTCCAATGATTTGAATCCAAAATTTTTACTATTTTTTAAATCAGACATTTGAGGCTCTGAGATAATTTTAAAGCTAATTTAAGGAGATCACTTTATTAATTGATTAGAGAGAGATTTTTAAGACAAAAGTCAGAAGATAAAATTGGAACTGAAGATCACTGTGCCTTCATTTATTTAATGAAACGTGAGAGCAGTCCAGCTTTATCAAAGTAAATTAGATTTAGCTCTGGACCTAACTAGGGAGATTCAAAACCTTCCAGCCAGAAAGCAGATAACATAACTCCCCCTGTTTACAATTGGTGACAGGCTTCACGTTGCACGTGGGATAAAAGCCAAGGTCCAGTGACCTCAGCCTCCCCTCTGCTTTATCCCGCACCTTTGTCCTTGTCCGCAAGCATGACCCCTTGGCCCCCAGTGCTTTTCCCCTTGACCCTTAGCCAGGTGTAAGGTTAAGACTCTGCTCACACACAGCCAGAGTCCTTCCATCAGCCTCTGTGCACATGCCCTGGGCCATGCCTGGGACCACATTTCTCTGCATGACACTTTGAACAGTGTCTCCTTTCCCTCCATAATATGAAGGACCTGAGGTCAGGGCAGATTGCCTTCATCATCTCTCCCCGACCTACCCTGAGGCCGGTCAGGCTGCAAGGCTTTTGGCCATGGTTTATAGAAAGTAAATGAATTACTCGAGCTCGGTTGATCCAGGGTAAAATGAAATTAGAAAAAGTGAGGTGACAATCTAAAGCGCATCCCAGAAAATATTAAAAAGTACACCACTCAGTTTTGAGAGAGCCTTTTCACAAAGGATAATCAATTCTATAGCTAGTTCTATAGTTACCAGGATATAAGGCCTCAGCTAAAGCATTTTGAGCTTGAGACTATACAGTGATTTTCCAGTATAACCGTGAAATTCCACTAAACCAAACTCAGTTATGTTTTTAATAACACTGGGAATCTTGCCAAATAAATCCTTTCAACTCAATCTTTTCATTACAATCAATCAGTCATATTCTGGGTTCCAGAAAGAAAAAGATAATAGATTTCAACATTACAGATCCATTCAGAGAAAGGAGAATACTTGTAAACAGAAAATCACAGA
Source organism: Ovis canadensis (assembly GCF_042477335.2). Taxonomy (NCBI): domain Eukaryota; kingdom Metazoa; phylum Chordata; class Mammalia; order Artiodactyla; family Bovidae; genus Ovis; species Ovis canadensis. The sequence continues at coordinate 43,661,962 of NC_091253.1, read as the reverse complement.
CAGTCGACAGGAACAGGAGAAGCACCTAAAGGAACATCAATTTGAGAACATGGACAATGTTCTTATTCATCTGAATGCGGTGCTGATCTGCCAAAACCACTCAGCTTAGCTATGGGAAAGTTAATGGTCTTTCCCACATGATTTATGATTGCCTTCCTATGGAAATTCAGAGTAGGGAATCTGTAGGGGCAGAGAGCAGACTGCTGGCTGCCTGGAGCTGAGACAGAGTTGGGGGCGGTGGCTGAAAGCTATGGGTTTCTTCTTCAATTGATGAAACTGTTCTAAAACTGACTTAGTGAGAAGTGCACACATCTGTGAACATAATAAAAACCACTGACTTGTACACTTTAAGTTGGTAGATTGTATGGTATGTGAACTACAACTCAATAAGTTAGTTAATTTAGAAAATCATCCTTTGAATGATAATTCATCGGTGGTTTTACCTGGCCCTTGGAACTAGTGCACACTCTCTAACTGAGCTCGACTACCTGCCCCGCCACCTTCCTGTTTCTGTGGTGCAGAGGTACGTATCCCTGTTGACACTGGTGGAGACAGAAGCCTCAAAGAGTGAAAACCGGGCAAAGTGAGCAAATGAATGCAAATATGTGTGTGCTTGTAGCAATACTTGGTATCTACAGACTTTTGCCTGAAATCACTAATAAATTAAAATGCAGACATTTATGACAACTACTATGAAGATGTACATGTTTATTTGGTGAATCTGATACAATTAATACCCAGTCCTTGATGTTAGGAAATGGTTTGCTTGCTGCTGGACATTTCAATCCATCTATTTCAGTTGTAAGTAAACCAGAAGGCGAATAACTTAGAGAGGAAGCATTGTTGTTTTCAAATAGAGAGCACAGCAATAATTTCATGCTGGTTGTACAGCTAGAGAGAATATTTATTGGGAGTCAGGACTCTGTCATCAGCTTTGATGGGGGTTGAGGTACAGCTGTGCCTGTTACAGAAAATGGGTAAATAACCTAACCTCTTAATACTTAATCTTGTTGTCTATAGAGGTCCAACAACAGCTGTCGACTTTCTGGACACAGAATATATTTAGCTCAGAATCTGGCAGTTCAAGAGCGGTTAATAACTATTAGAAATTATTGTTTATAAATGATAAGATTTTAATGGTAATAACACTTAGAATTTCACATTGCTACAAAGTTCAAAATTTCAGATAGAAATCTTATCTTTGATCACAAACGTTTCCTTGATCCATCAACTTACTATTTAGGTAAAAAAAGCTGAGTCTTTTGAAAAATGCCCCATAAGACATCTTTCTAGTAATAATATTCAAAACACTCTTTCTCTAAAAGGTGATCCTTTTAATCACAATGACTTAATGATTTAATAATCACTTTATAATCATTTAATGATCATTTATGATTTAATAATATGCAGATGGATGGTATTGCACTTTAAGAGATAAACAGAAGAAAAATTAAAGTCTGACGAGGTCAAGATGACAGCTTTCTTTAAGGTGATTATACGGTGATTTTTAAAAGCAGAATGGGGCAAAACGCAAGGCTACTAAATCCCTGGGGGAGAAACACCGGTGATTATTGGGGATATAATGTGGAGACCATTACATTATTTTTAGAAATGCAAGTATCTGGATGGTCCAGATAAAAGAAAGAACCCAAAGATGCAGTAGGACCAGTAGTAACCTGGACTGGAACCAGAGGCCATGTGAAGATCAGTGTGGACGGCGGCACCTGCAGAGAAGCTGAGGGTATAACTCAGGTGGATGCAGGAACCTGAGCCCTTCAGAAAAGTGGCTTCAGGCTGAGAACCCAGGAAAGCAGGGGATTGTAAGAGGAGAGTTAAGTGATTCTATGTCCAGCTTTTTACTGAAATCTAAAAATACAATTAGAAGAGCTTGGCATTTTACTGAGAGGCAAACCAAAACAAAAACTAATACAAGGGGAAAACACCCAAGTTTGTGAATTCTGAGAGATATTTTAATTAAGGAAGACTGTTGGTCTTGGAAGCTGCTATGAAGAATTCCAAAGAACGGCCAGAAAAAAAGATCCAAAATTATAGCAGATATGGGAATTACTCTAAAAAGCAGTATGAGAGTGAAGATGATGTAAAAGGAAGGGTGGGAGCACAGAGGGCAAGAGAGTGCACCCCACACAGACCCTGGGAGCACTTCGCCGAGGGGGCAAGTGTAAGGCCTGCAGGCGGGCGCATTCCTCTCTGCTCTCAGCTCACCTTAGGGTCTGGGGGTGAACTGTGGTTTGGAGATGCAGGGCTGGGCCAGGTGTAAACGTGTGTGCCCACACCTCCAGAGTTCATCCCACTGCACCCTGGGTCAGCCACTCGACTTGTCGAGTTGGGAGATAAGCAAACAAATGGGCAACATTAAAATATGAATTCTGCTTTTTTGGCCAGAATACTTTCTTCAGCTGCCCCTTATGTTTAATTCTCAGATGCAAAGGAAATAGTTCACATAGATAATCACAGTAGGTTTACCCAATTTACAGGGTAAAGGAATTTGCATAAAATGTTGCCATTTAAAATAATTGAATGAATAATAAAAAATTACATTTTGAAATACCTTAACAGAATGATAGTTTAAAATCTTTTTTTTTTAATGTAGAAAAGCAAGAGTCAGTGGTAAGTACTGAGAAACCTAAAGTAGAAAACCCTAAAAGGAAAGTTTTCAGGCTGAATGGACAATATTCTAAATAAAAATATTAATGTTTTTTTATTTCTGGTTGGCTGGTTTGTCAGAAGAATTATAAAATAATTTCATATTTTTGTCAAATCTCCTAATATATGGCACCAATCATAATTCAAATATTGCTTCTGTAGCCTATATCTTCAATAGAAAATATATACTTATTTGATTTAGAAAATAACTCTATTACACATATAAGAGTTTTGTTTTTGCTGAAATAATGTAAATATTAAACTGAAATGATTTACTGGCAAAATTCTTCAGGTTTTAAGAATTATCTAGGCTTAAATGTGATATTTCAGTAAAATGAGTAACACTGTATTACTGGGTTTAACTCTAAATGGAAATTGAACAAAAAGAGAAGAACATTTCCATCCTGCACAGAATTCACACAGCTCCACTATCAGAAACATCAGTGCTGATGTCAGATGAAACCGCTGTCCTGATTGGATTTCAGCCACTTTCAGCTGATGTTCTCTTTTCATGGACAACATCTTCAGTGGTACCTTTAGATCCATCATGACAGTCTTAATACATATGGGAAAAAAAAAAGACAACAACAAGAAAACTTGCCTCTGTTTATTCTCACTGCCTCATTTCCACACCTTATAATTTGTCCTACGTCTCTCCTGGGCCTTATGTGATGATAAAGTGAAAGTAAAAAATATATCTTAAAATTAAGATTTTAGATAGAAATACTCTCATCGCTTGACAAGATCATGCTATTCCACACTGATCAGATTTTTGAATCATTTTCATAATGTAGCTAGAGCTGATGTTCGCCAAGCTTAGAGTTCTACTTTCCAAGCACCTATACTTTGAGTTGTGTTAAAATTTCATGAAATGTACACCTGAGATGTATGGCTTTCACCCAACACAGGCAAAGTATCTAACCCAACAACCAAGATAAAGTTACATTCCATTGATCTCTGCACAGATGTGGGTTTATGAAGGGCATTTAAAAATCACTGAGGTAATTTTTTCAATATTTATGTAATTTTCCATCCTTTTAAAATGTATACTTTGTTTCAATGATGTTAAATTGCAGATGTGTTACATGTTTAATAACCAACAATACACAGGAAGAAAAACCCTTTAAAATATGATAATGAATGGAACAGGAGAGAGATGGTCAATTTTAAAAATAATTCAGAAGTTAAAATCTTGAGTCTTCCTGCATATTTGGCACTAGGACATGAGGTTTTCAATTTCTTAAACAAAAAAAAAAAGAAAAAAGAAAACTGAACAGAAGAAAAAGACAACTGGAATCAAACCAATATTTAACTTACTATCAGACCTTATATGAACCTGACACACATCTTGGCTCCTTCTTTCACTGACAGCCCAGATTTTTCTGCTCTGACTGGTTAGAAGATATGCACACTTGAAGCCTGTACTTGAAATTCTAGATGAAACCACATAAAGAAAATTAATGAGCTGCATTCAATTTCAGATAAGGTAAACATCCCAAATGGGGCTTCCCTGGTAGCTCAGATGGTAAAGAATCTGCTTGCCGTTCAGTAGATCTGGGTTCAATCTCTGGGTGAGGAAGATCCCCTGGAGGAGGGCATGGCAACCCAGTCTAGTATTCTTGCCTAGAGAATTCCGTGGTCAGGGGAGCCTGGTGGACCACAATCCATGTGGCCAAAAGAGTTGCACATGACTGAGCAACTCCAAAATACTTTTCTAAAATTTCTAAATCCAAAGGTGGCTAAGATTTTGAGAGCCTATTTATTTTGCATCTAAGTGCAAATACTGAGAAGTTTTCTATAGGCACTCTTGTCTAATTAATTATCAATGAGCAAAAAGTTAAAGGGCTTTCCTGATGGTTCAGCAGTAAAGAATCTGCCTGCAATGGAAGACATACAGGAGATGTAGGTTCGATCCCTGGGTTGGGAAGATTCCCTGGAGAAGGAAATGGCAACCCACTCCAGTATTCCTGCCTGGAGAATCCCATGGACAAAGGAGCCTGGTGGGCTACAGTCCATGGGGTTGCAAAGAGTCGGACACGACAGCACAAGCACAATAGCACAAAGAATTAAAGTTCACAGAAATGCAGGCGTTAAGCACATGCTCTATAGGACAGATGGAGAGACAGCTACCTTGATGCTCAGTCCAAATCCTCCCACGGCCTGTCTCCGAATGGTCACTGTTCTCTCCTGAAAGACAGGTTGAAGAGTGGTTAGCGCTTCCTGCCACTGCACCTGCACACCATCTTCCTCCTCTGGGTTTTGCGCTTGTCCTTCAAGAGAAAGAACATTTTGTGACAGCATAAAGGCTCCAGGTTTCACAATAAATGGAGTCTTTTGGAATTTTTAAATCAAAGTCTAACCATTTGTTAATCTGATTTTGGTGTTGACCATCTGGTGATGTCCATGTGTAGAGTCTTCTCTTGTGTGGTTGGAAGAGGGTGTTTGATGGAGAAGCTCTATACAGTCAACAAAAACAAGATCAGGATGTGACTGTGGCTCAGATCATGAACTCCTTATTACCAAATTCAGACTTAAACTGAAGAAAGTAGGGAAAACCACTATACCATTCAGGTATGACCTAAATCAAATCCCTTATGATTATACAGTGGAAGTGAGAAATAGATTTAAGGGACTAGATCTGATAGATAGAGTGCCTGATGAACTATGGACTGAGGTTCGTGATATTATACAGGAGACAGGGATCAAGACCATCCCCATGGAAAAGAAATGCAAAAAAGCAAAATGGCTGTCTGGGGAGGGCTTACAAATAACTGTGAAAAGAAGAGAAGCAAAAAGCAAAGGAGAAAAGGAAAGATATAAGCATCTGAATGCCGAGTTCCAAAGAATAGCAAGAAGAGATAAGAAAGCCTTCCTCAGCAATCAATGCAAAGAAATAGAGGAAAACAACAGAATGGGAAAGACTAGATCACTTCAAGAAAATCAGAGATCGCAAGGGAACATTTCATGCAAAGATGGGCTCGATAAAGGACAGAAATGGTGTGGACCTAACAGAAGCAGAAGATATTAAGAAGAGGTGGCAAGAATACACAGAAGAACTGTACAAAAAGCTTCCAACCCAGAAAATCACGATGGTGTGATCACTCACCTAGAGCCAGACATCCTGGAATGTGAAGTCAAGTGGGCCTTAGAAAGCATCACTATGAACAAAGCTAGTGGAGGTGATGGAATCCCAGTTGAGCTATTTCAACTCCTAAAAGATGATGCTATGAAAGTGCTGCACTCAATATGCTAGCAAATTTGGAAAACTCAGCAGTGGCCACAGGACTGGAAGAGGTCAGTTTTCATTCAAATCCCAAAGAAAGGCAATAGCAAAGAATGCTCAAACTACCACACAATTGCACTCATCTCACACGGTAGTAAAGTATGCTTAAAATTCTCCAAGCCAGGCTTCAGCAATACGTGAACCGTGAACTTCTAGATGTTCAAGCTGGTTTTAGAAAAGGCAGAGGAACCAGAGATCAAATTGCCAACATCTGCTGGATCATCAAAAAAGCAAGAGAGTTCCAGAAAAACATCTATTTCTGCTTTCCTGACTATGCCAAAGCCTTTGACTGTTTGGATCACAATAAACTGTGGAAAATTCTGAAAGAGATGGGAATACCAGACCACCTGACCTGCCTCTTGAGAAACCTATATGCAGGTCAGGAAGCAACAGTTAGAACTGGACATGGAACAACAGACTGGTTCCAAATCGGAAAAGGAGTACGTCAAGGCTGTATTTTGTCACCTTGCTTATTTAACTTACATGCAGAGTACATGATGAGAAACGCTGGGCTGGAAGAAGCACAAGCTGGAATCAAGATTGCTGGCAGAAATATCAATCACCTCAGATATGCAGATGACACCACCCTTATGGCAGAAAGTGAAGAGGAACTCAAAAGCCTCTTGATGAAAGTGAAAGTGGAGAGTGAAAAAGTTGACTTAAAGCTCAACATTCAGAAAATGAAGATCATGGCATCTGGTCCCATCACTTCATGGCAAATAGATGGGGAAACCTTAGAAACAGTGTCAGACTTTATTTTTGGGGGCTCCAAAATCACTGCAGATGGTGATTGCAGCCATGAAATTAAAAGACCCTTACTCCTTGGCAAAAAAGTTATGACCAACCTAGATAGCATGTTGAAGAGCAGAGACATTACTTTGCCAACAAAGATCCGTCTAGTCAAGGCTACGGTTTTTCCAGTGGTCATGTATAGATTTGAGAGTTGGACTGTGAAGAAAGCTGAGCACCGAAGAATTGATGCTTTTGAACTGTGGTGTTGGTATAAGACTCTTTTGGGAACGCATGTACACCCGTGGTGGATTCATGTCAATGTATGGCAAAACCAATACAGTATTGTAAAGTAAAATAAAGTAAAAAAAAAAAAAAAAAAGACTCTTGAGAGTCCCTTGGACTGCAAGGAGACCCAACCAGTCCATTCTGAAGGAGATCAGCTCTGGGATTTCTTTGGAAGGAATGATGTTAAAGCTGAAACTCCAGTACTTTGGCCACCTCATGCGAAGGGTTGACTCATTGGAAAAGACTCTGATGCTGGGAGGGATTGGGGGCAGGAAGAGAAGGGGATGACAGAGGATGAGATGGCTGGATGGCTCCATTGACTCAATGGACGTGAGTCTGGGTGAACTCCGGGAGTTGGTGAAGGACAGGGAGGCCTGGCGTGCTGCGATACATGGGGTCGCAAAGAGTCTGATACGACTGAGCCACTGAACTGAACTGAACTGAACCATTTGTCATAATAAAAGGGACTGTAGTTTATTAAACTGTTAACCTCTCAAAAGTTAACTTCTTTCAATTTCTTTTTTGGACATAGACTGGAATCTGAGCTTTAAAACCTCTTTTCATTCCCATGATATGTATTTTTGTTGTCTAATAAGACAATTTTTGTTACAGAAAAACAGCTTAGTATCAGTGGTGAGTATGGTCTCCATCACTAACAGTCATACTGTTCATGGAGACTGGAGCACATGGCTAGGGGCTGCCACGTTGCAGCACATTAGTGGTCCATGTGCACATCTGGGGTTGAAACTCTGAATAAACCATGTTCACAATGACTGCTTGCTGGGAAGAGGAATGGGTTTTACAATTAGCTGACAGTCATAATGGGATTATGACAGTGGGATTATCCATTTTCAAAGGCAGCTCTGTTTTGCCTTCCACAACATAACCAATCATTCAGTCACCAGCATATGACACTTAAAAACCACAAAGAGTCACGTTTGGACAAATCCTTTAGTTTCTCTTAAAAAAAAAGACATCAATGTTACTGTTTTATGGTCTTCCTCTCTACATAATACATATTCTCCTGGGATGCTGAAGGGTTGAGAGCTTTTATACGCAAGCTTCTCCATTTATTTATAATCTTCTCATCTTCCTGAGCCCTCTCCTACCCAGGAAGGTTTACACTCCACCCATCTCCCCTGGTATCTGGGCAGATGTCTGTTTTCTTGTCCCTAAATGTCCACAAATTCCCTGTTTATTTGGCTACATTAGCCACTTTCCTAACTAACAGTCACCTAAGATGTCCCACCTGTGGTGGTTTAGACATTATATCTTAAAAAAATGTTATCATTTTAAAGGCAACGTAAAATATATTTAACAAAACTAGTTCTTATATTACTTTATGTGGGTTTTCTTTCTAAATAATGAAAAATTACTCTATACATTTAGAATCTAATCAATATTGATCCACACCATCACCAATAGCTGAGTCAGAGAAGCTCCAGCCCTGGAAGACTCAGAGGGACAAGTTGATTAAAGGTCACCTTTATTCTCACTAAGCAGATGCTGCTTCTCCAACACTGCTTGTCAAACTAAACCACGGTTCTTGGATAGCAGAACCATTTTCTTCACTCTGTTTCTGAACAGAATAAATACTTGATCCCTTAAAACAGTATCAAAACCAAGGTTATGGTTAATTCAGACAACCCACATCGACTCTCAAAATACAAATTTCAAAATGTAAGAACAAACACATTTTTTGCCACTTGTTTTAAAATTGAAAGATCATTGCTTTACAGAATTTTGTGATTTTCTGCCTTACATCAACAAGAATCAGCCATAGGTAGACCCATGTCCCCTCCCCCCTGAACCTCCCTCCCATCTCCATTACCATCCCACCCTTCTAGATTGTCACAGAGCCCCTGTTTGAGTTCTCTGAGTCATACAGCAAATTCCCATTGGCTGTCTATTTTACATACAGTCTGTAAATTTCCATGTTATTCCCTCCATACATCTCACCTACTCCCTCCTCCCCTTCCCCTGTGTTCATAAGTCTGTTCTCTGTGCCTGTTTCTCCACTGCTGCCCTAAAAATAAATTTATCTGTACTATCTGTCTATATGCATATGCAGATTCCATATGCATGCATCAGTAAACGATATTTATCCTTCTCTTTCTGACTTACTTCACTTTGTATAATAGGCTCTAGGTTTGTCAGCCTCATTAGAACTGACTCAAATGTGTTCCTATTTATGGCTGAGTAGTATTCCATTGTGTATATGTACCACAGCTTCTTTATCCACTCATCTGTTGATGGACATCTAGGTTGTTTCCATGTTCTAGCTATTGTAAGTAGTGCTGCACTAAACACTGGGGTACATATGTTTTGGTTTTGTCTTTTTTTCAATTTTGGTTTCCCCAGGATATATGCCTAGTAGTGGAATTGCTGGATCATATGGTAGTTTTACTCCTAGGTTTTTAAAGAAATCTCCATACCATTTTCCATAGTGGCTGTATCAATTTACATCCCCATCAGCAATGCAAGAGGGTTTCCTTATCTCCACACCCTCTCCAGCATTTGTTGTTTGTAGAGTTTTTGATGATGGCCATCTGACTGGTATTAGGTGGTATCTCATTGTAGTTTTGATCTGCATTTTTCTAATAATGAGTGATGTTGAGTATCTTTTCATGTATTTGTTAGCCATCTGTATGCCTTCTTTGGAGAAATGTCTGTTTAGGTCTTCTTTCCACTTTTTGATTGGGTTGTTTGTATTTCTGATATTGAGTTGTATGAGCTGCTTATATATTTTGGAAATTAATTCTTTGCCAGTTGTTTCCTTTGCTGTAATTTTCTCCCATTCTGAGGGTTGTCTTTTCACCTTGTTTGTAGTTTCCTTTGCTGTGCAAAAGCTTTTAAGTTTTATTAGGTCTCATTTGTTTATTTTTGTTTTTATTTCCATTACTCTGGGAGGTGGGTCATAGAAGATCGTGCTTTGATTTATGTCATCGAGTGTTCTACTATGGTTTCCTCTAAGAGGAAAGTTTCTGGTCTTACATTTAGGTCTTTAATCCATTTTGAATTTATCTTTGTGTATGGCATTAGGAAGTGTTCTAATTTCATTCTTTTGCATGTAGCTGTCCAGTTTTCCCAGCACAATTTATTGAAGGAGCTGTCTTTGCCCCACTGCATATTCTTGCCTCCTTTGTCAAAAATAAGGTACCCATAGATGCATGGGTTTATTTCTAGACTCTCTATCTTGTTCCATTTGTCTATATTTCTGTTTTTGTGCCAATACCATGCTGTCTTGATGCCTGTAGCTTTGTAGTATAGTCTGAAGTCAGGCAGATTGATTCCTCTAGCTCCATTCCTCCTTCTCAAGACTGCTTTGGCTATTCAGGGTCTTTTGTGTCTCCATATGAATTGTGAAAATTTTTTGTTCTAGTTCTGTGAAAATTTCCATTGGTAAATTGATCAGGATTGCATTGAATACATAGCTTGCATTTGGTAGTATAGTCATTTTCACAATATTGATTCTTCTTACTAGGAACAGGGAATATCTCTCCATCTGTTTATGTCATCTTTGATTTCTTTCATCAGTGTCTTATAATTTTCCCTATATAGTTCTTTTGTCTGCTTAGGTAGGTTTATTCCTAGATATTTTATTCTTTCTGTTGCAATGGTGAGTGGAATTGGCAATGCATTTTTAGCAGCAAGCAGCATCACCAGAAGTTTCTAGAATGTCTTGCACAGCAATCATCGGACAGGAGGACAGCTTGGTGAGTGAGTTCTCCTGAGCAGTGGAGTGTGTGTGAAACCCGGCTTTTCTCTGAAAGAATGGCAAGCATGCAAGTTATCAAAGGTCTGTGCAGGGCCTTATTCACTCTGTACGATGCCCTCCCATCTTTGGGGGGAGCATATTTAGAACAGGTTCCAAATCAAATACAAAACTGCTGATGCAGAGAAGAGTTTGGAGAGACCAAAGAGTCAGCAGAACCTGCTGGAACTCTCAGAAGCAGCACTTATTTTAATGTTTTTTAAACACACAGGCACACGCATGCTTGCAGAAGCAGCCAGCACCTGTGGATGCTGCTGCTTCATTAGCTGACTGCTAAGAAAGTGGGGAGACAGACAGGACAAACGACTTTGTGCTTTAAAGCCAGAACTTTAAATTGGTGCCTGCAGGCAGCAGGAGGCATGTAAAGGCAGACCACCGTTTGGATGTCACCTGCTGACACTCTGTCATAGTCTGTGTGCCACCTGAGCTATGCCCCCAGCCCCTCCATTCCTCCCCACGTGGGGGGTCTCCTTCCTGCCCCAACAGTCAAGGGAAAGAGAGACAGTGTTAATGGATTGTTTCAGCTGCTCACCTCTAAAATTAGAGGCTACCTATAAGTTAGCTGGGAGCTGTATTTAGTTATCACAGCGTGAGTTTCATAAAAAAGTTGCCTAGCAACAAGCCACTGTCCTTTGGGAAACCAGGTATAATCAGTTATTTTATTTCTTAAAACACAAAATTGAGTCAGGAGCTCCCATGCACTCATACACATGAAAAGCCTTCCTTTAATCTTCCTGTTCCTCACAGGACAAAATGATGGAGCCCAACAGCAGTGCTGGCTTGTGTGAAGTTGTGTTGTGCACCTGAACCCATTCATGTTATGAAAAAGACACTGCTATCAAATACATAATTATTTTCACCCCTGCTCTCTGAAAGATTATATTTGACATACTCTCCACATTTACCACCTGAACTGCATGTGAACCAGTATGCACATGTCACCAGAGAGAACACAGTGCTCTTACACACCCAAGGAATGGACATTTTCGAGACATGTAGTGAGAAGAGAGGAAGTCATGAGAACGAGGCAGAAACTAGAGAGATTACAGTGAAGAAGTGGACTGATTTTGTGTGATAGATGCAAAGAAGATATACAAGAGAGAAACAAGAAAAATCGTGAACTCTTTTTGACAATTCAAGAAAAATAACTAAACCTCAAAAAAAGAATAATAACAAGACAGTAGCTTCTGATTACTAAAAACCTACTGTGTGCACATGTGGGTCTATTAACACTCATGATGATTTATTAAAATACACTGTGACCTTGACTGTCTTTTCCCACTAGTTTTCTGAGTTCTGAATCTATATCTTGCTCACAGTTGTATCGGTAGAATTTAGTATTGGGCCTAAATCAAAGTTAGATAATCATGTGCTAAATGAATAAAGAGCTTTCCCCCCCGCATTTTCATTTCAAACACGGAATCATTGCAACAGCCCAGCTGCGTAGGCAGCATTGTCCCAATTAAGAGTGAGAAAATGCAAATGCAAATGAATTGAAGTAACCTGGCCAAGATCCAACTCAGGATGGAAACGAAAGTTTCTCAGATTCTACTGTCTTTTCCATTACACAGCCCTGAGATGAGGTGGAAAAATAAGATGAAAGAAACAAAGATAACTGAAAAATCTGGGTATGCTGTGACAAAGGGAAAGAGTACTTAGAAACACCATTCTCCCCTGAGATGGGGAACAAGGCAGGCACGACCCTCACCACTGTCCTTCAACTTCGTGCTGAAAGTTACAGGTAGCACAACGCAGCAGTGATGGGAATGAAAAGTCTGTGGATTAGAAGGGAAAAAAGAAAATTGTCTTTGTTCTCTGTCTATGTAGAAAATGCCAAAGAATCAACAAAAATCCCGTGGAACTAAAAGTAATTACAGCAAAGCCACAGAGACATAATTAATACACAAAGTTTGACTGCTTTCCTGTATATCAGCCATGAGAACAGAAACTTGAGATTAAAATCGCAGTACCATTTATAGCAGCCCGTTAAAAAGGGAATGCGTGTGCTTAGTTGTTCAGTCGTGTCCGACTCTTTGTGACCTCTTGGACTGTGCAGTAGGACTTACAGCCCGCCAGTTTCCTCCATCCATGAGGAATCTCCAGGCAAGAATACAGGAGTGGGTTGCCATGCCCTCCTCCAGGGGATCTTCCCAACCCAGGGATCGAACCCAGGTGTCCTGCATTGCAGGGGATTCTTTACCAGCTGAGCCACCAGGGAAGCCCCAAGAGGGAATATTGTGGTACAAATCTAACAAGTAAAGGTTTTCCTAGAGACTCAAATGGTACAGGGTCTGCCTGCGATGCAGGAGACCTGGGTTTGATCCCTGGGTTGGGAAGATTCCCTGGAGAAGGGAATGGCAACCCACTCCAGTATTCTTGCCTAGAGAATCCCATGGACAGAAAAGCCTGGTGGGCTACAGTACATGGGGTCTCAAAGAGTCAGACATAAAGTCACAAAGAGTCAGACACGACTGAACAACTAACCAACAATGACAAAAAGTTTCCTATGTGGAAAACTATAAACTCTGAGGAAAGAAATAAAAAATGAGGAAGGTAAAAAGAAATATTTTATATTTGTAGACCAGAAGACTCAACATTTTCAAGACACTGACTCATCCCACTTGATCTATGGAATCGATAATCCTAATAAAACTCCAGCAAGCTGCCTGTGGGTGCTGGAAGCTGGCTCTCGGGTTTGTGTGGAGAGGACCCGTAACAGCCACGTGATGCCGAAGCAGAGGACAGAGCCAAAGGATCTGGGATCTCTGTCTCAGACCTGCTGTAAAACTGCAGGAATCAAGACAACACAGTGGCTTTTCTTTTAAGGCTAAACATACAGATCAGCGGGATAGAACAGCAAGCCCCAAAGTTCAGGAGAAGGATGACGGTGAGAGTTGTAAAACAACGTGAATGTACTTGGTGCTGCTGAACTTTACAGTTGAATGTGCTTAAAATAGTATTTTTATATCATGTGAATTTTACCACTATAAAAAAAAATTAAAAAATAGTTCTTGAGAGCTATAATTCATGTACCTTTACACCAGCCACTTGAAAGTGCATTATTTAGTGGCTTTTAGTATTGTCTCAGTTATGTATCCATCATCACAATCAATTTAAGAGCACTTGTCGTTTCAAAATGTTGCTGGAACCCATCACTCCTGATCCCCTCATTCTAATCTCAGCATGCTAATCTACACCATATCTCCATGGTGTCCACCTCTTGTGGACATTTCACGTTAATGAAAATGCACAGCATGTGGTCCTGTGTGTTTAGCTTCTCACTGTGATGCTTTCAGGTTTGTTTGTCCAGATTGTAGCATGTACCAACACTTTGTTTTCTAAGCTGCCCGCTAACCTTCCTCTGTGTAGATACACCACAGTCTATGGTCCATTCCTCCACCTCTGGGGTATTTATATGATTGGGCTACTATGACTCATGCTACTGTGAACATCTGTGGGCACATTTCTGTGTAGACATGTGAGCTCATTTCTCCTGAGTGTCCTCAAACGAGTGATACTGGGAACTTCCGGCTGTTCCACCCCACGGACATTGCACATCCTTCCCAGCAGGGTCTGAGAATCTCTGCTTCTCTGCATATTGAGGACCACTTGCTCTTTTCTGTCTTTTTGATGATAAATATCTTAGTGGATATAAAGTGGACCTTGCTGTAGTCTTGACTTCCATTTCCTGAATGGCTGATGGTGTCAAGCATTTCTTTTTCCCTGTTGGCCATTTATAAATCTTCCTTGAAAAAAATCTCTGTTCAAATCCTTTGCTCATTTTTATTGGCCATTTCACTAATGAGTTGTAAGCTTCTGCCAGATTCTTGAAGGTTACTTAGGCATATAGAGAAATCTGGGTTGCTGGTTCTTTCTCTTCAGTAGTTGAAAAATACTGTGCCCCTTCCTTCTGGTTTCCATTGTTTCTGGGGGGAAAATCTACTATCATTTGAATTACTTTTTGCCTATTGCTAAAGAACAATATTGTTTTTTTCTTGCTGCTTTTAAGTTTTTTTCTTTGTCTTTAGTTTTCAGGATTTGACTAAGATCTGTCTTGACACAAGTTTCTTGGGTTTATCCTTTTGAGATCTGTCCTACTTCTTTAATGTATAAGTTTACATCTTTGGCAAAATTGGGGGAGTTTTCAGCCATTGTTTCTTCAAGCACTGTTTGAGCTCAGATGTCCTTCTCTTTTTCTGGGACGCTTAGGACTTAAACGATGGATTTTTCATTTTAAGCTCATGGGTCCATTATGTTTTCCAGATCAATTTCTTTCCTAAATTCAGAGAGGGTGATTCTTATTGTTCTGTCTTTAAGCTAACTGATCCTTTCCTCTGTCCTTTCCATTCTGCTGCTGAACCCATCCTCTGAGCTCTTATTTCAGCTGAATTTTCAGCTCTGCATTTTCCATTTGCTTTCTGCTAAGACTTTCTTTTTTTCTCACTTGTGTCAATGCTGTTGTAAGAAGGGTAAAACCATTTCACGACGGCCACCTTCCAGCTCTTGTTATAATTGTAACGTCTCTGACATTTCAAGGTTGGCAGCTGTTGGTTATCTTTTCTTTTTTAAGGTGAGGGTTTCCTTGTTCCTGCTGGTCCAGGCAGGAGTTCCAGCTGCTTCAGCACCCCCACCCCACGAGAGCCTGGCTGGGAGGCACAGGGCTGTCCCATCACTGCCCCTGGAGAGCCATTCATGGAGGTCTCTGTCAAGGTGCTGAAGTAAATCTCAACCTTGCACAAGTCTACTGCTCTAGTGGGAAGTGGAGGAAAAACATATTTTTAAACATCAAATTTCTCTACCTGTAGTACAAAACAACTGATGGCATTAAAGGCTGAAAAAAATATATATATATATATATAATGTGTATGTTGTGTGTATGTGAGTGGCTCTTTGATGGGAAGAAAAGAGAAAAAACCTGAGGCTTCACACCCCTTTCACCCCAGATGAGCTGGTAAGAATCCACCCCCGGGAGCTGCCATGTCTCTCTTGATCAAATTTCACAGACAGTGGACCTCACCTCTGAATTCTGCATCCCAGCACATCCCCCATGGAGTGAACACTGACTCTCACCGTGAAAGCCGGACATCAATTTCTCCTGATGTCTCCTTCAGGAGATGATGGTTTCACACATGAGATTACTAACTGCACACTTTCTCCCACAAGGAAAACTAGAGGAAGTTGCCTAGTTTTGTTAATTCTAAGTCCTAATGATGCTCATTAGAACTCTGCTGCTGCTGCTAAGTCGCTTCAGTCATGTCAGACTCTGTGCGACCCCATAGACGGCTACTGAGGTGCTAATTACATTGACGCCACATATCTGATAATTCTGCCATATTTAGAATTTAATCTCCAAGATTTTCTTGTCTGTTACTGGCAACCCCTTTGAAACAGGCGTCTCTGAGATGAATTATGCAGCCATCTCATATTGATTTTAGTCTCACTGGCCTTCTAAAAATATATTGCCAACATTTAAAACCGACCTTGGCTAAATTTGATTTTCTTTCAGGGCAATGTTGAAGGAGATAGTATCACAGGGGTGGACATGGCTTCCTCTGGTTGAGGGGGCTGGTCACTCAGGAGGTACAGGAACAGAACAGTCCACTTCTGAGCACAAGGAAGGTGACTTTTTCTGTTAACTGAAGCATTCACGTTTCCACCTGACAACTGCTATGTACCATTCTGATGTATGTAATATATATGTGTATACATGTACCATTTTGATGTATGTAAAATATGTGTATGTGTGTATATATGTAATGTATATGATATATGTAATATATTTTTCTGCCAAAAAATAAAGGAAAAGAAAGGAAGAAAAAAGGTAATGGGCCATTACTCTTTTATTAACTAAAAGAAAGAAAGGGTGACCCTATGGGAACAGTGTAATCAGCCTTGACAGCCAGACCCATGATTCAAGATGATATAAATGGTTTGTGACAAAGAACAGTTAACAGTCCGCAAAGCATCCATTGTCTTTCGTCAGCAGGAGTTTATAGATTTAGGACCCAGCGTGACTCCCCGCAGGATGTTGGTGAAAAGTGAGGTGGAAGCTCAAATTCAGCATTATTCACCCCAACAAAACAGTCTGAAATAAGCCTGTGAATCAGCTACACAGTGAGTCTGCCTGCTGAGTCACTACAGACATCAGGGTACCCAGGAGCGGCCTGTGTGACACGTGCTGCGACTCTCCCCTGAGATCACACATGACGACACTGTTAAGATGATGTCATTGATGTTATTACACAAGAAGGATAAACTCTAAAACATCCAGTATTATGATATAAGTATTCTGTCACATTCAATTTAGTTTCACCTATTGGAAAGGGTCTGACAGGCCCACGTGGAATCCCATGTGCTAAGCCCAGGTCACCAGGCACTTGGCATTGACCACCCTGCAGTTCCAGCTTCTGCAGGATGGTCACTGGTTTAACCACTCAGCCTGGAACTCCCCTGTCAGCGCTAGAATGACCCGCTTCCCCCACAGACCTTCTCTCCCCTCAGGAGGATGACCTTCACAGAAACAAGCCTTTCTTTGGGAACAGTTTACTTTTTTTGACCATTTCTCCCTCTGGAAACCTCTTATTTTCTTTAGCTGACAGAACTCCTCCTAATTGCCAGATGAGTACCGCCCAGCCCCATGGATTGTAGCCCATCAGGCTGCTCTGCCCATGGAATTCTCCAGGCAAGAACACTGGAGTGGGTTGTCATTTCCTTTTCCGGGGCATCTTCCCGACCTAGGGACTGAACCTGCATCTTCTGCACTGCAGGTGGATTCTTTACCACTGTGCCACCAGGAAAGGCCTCATGAATCACTGAATAAAGCTCATGAGATATTTCAATGTACTCAGGTGAAATTTTGTCACTGAACACCCCCCAGCCTGTCTCCAGAGCTGTACTTCAGTGAGGAGGCTGACCAGGGGATTGTGAGAAAATTAATGCTGGTCAAAGGCAGGACCAGCAGCAGGTTCCTGTGTCCACTGCTGAGGGCACAGACAGCCTGCACAGCACCCAGCGAGACTCTGTGAGGTCCACAGAGTCTTCCACCCACAAGCCCCAGGGAGAATCTTGACATGCGTTCAGGGACCACTACCCAAACACTCCTGCTTCCCAGAGACGCCCCTCTCTGAAGGTTCAGTGAGATGTAAGGTGAGTTCAGAGTGGAAACTGTCATGTGATACTTCTACTTAGTCCTTGGGGAGGAGAGCTACAACCCGCTCCCTCATGATCACAAACACAAGTGTCCCTCCAGCCATACACTGGCAACTCGGAGTCAACAAGACCCTGGGCTGGAGACGGGCCCCCATGTATGTCTTTGGACCAGGTATGAATCCATATGCAAGGACGCTGCTTACTACACTGTAGACAAAAATTACTGGCTCTGAATATAAGGGAAAAATATTAAGTATTTTCTGTGAATAGATGTTTTTATTCAGGACAAGACAGAAAAAAAAAATGAGAAAACTTCAAGAGAGGGAAGAGATACTTACACCGGAATAGAAAGGCTCTCCAGAGACACATGTCACGTCCTGCTCCTGGATCATCAGGATATCCCTAGCCAGGTGCAGCCGCACTTTGAAGGGCTCCTGGTTACCATCCTGCAGCAAACAGATCCCCGTCTTTGTCTTCAGACCAAAAAAGAGCAAAACAGAGAAAGAATTATACTCAGTTCATAGATTATATTTTTATGGCCTTTTTAGCAAAACATCAAGAAAGCTAGAAAAAAATGTAGTCAGATGAGCCTGAAACAAAACAGGTACAAAGAAAAGTATAACCATTTCACACCAAGCTATTGTTCAGTTGCTAAGCTGTGTCCAACTCTTTACGACCACATGGACTGCAGTACACCAGGCTACCCTGTTCTTTGCCATCTCCCAGAGTTTGCTCAAATTCATGTTCATTGAGTTGGTAATGCCATTCAACCATATCATCTTCTGTCACCTTGTTCTCCTCCTACCCTCAATCTTGACCAGCATCAGGGTCTTTTCCAATGAGTCGGGTCTTTGCATCAGGTGGCCGAAGTATTGGAGCTTCATCTTCAGCATCAGTCCTTCCAATGAATATTCAGGGTTTATTTCCTTTAGGATTGACTGGTTTGATCTCCTTGCTGCTCAAGGGACTCTCAAGAGTCTTCTTCAGCACCACAGTTGGAAAGCATCAATTCTTCAGTGCTTAGCCTTCTCTATGGTCCAACTTTGACATCCATACATGACTACTGGATAAACCATAGCTTTTACTATACAGACCTTTTTCAGCAAAGTGATGTCTCTGCTTTTAATAACTGTCCAGGTTTGTCTAGAATTTTCATACCAGGTAGGCCTCATAGAGATCATATCAGAAAATACCCACGAAGATTTGGAAAGGTAGGATTATAGTTTATATGCTATATTTGAAAAATAGTGAACATTTATTTAATATTTACAACCTACATAACTTTTTTGGTAAGGTTTTATTGAAATCCAAGTCACAGTATATATTACAAAATTAAACCCATTAAAGCATTCAATTCTATGTTTTTAGTGGAGCAATACACAGTTATCATTATAACCAAGTTCTGACCATTTTCATTACACTGAAAAAACATCGTATCCCCATGCCACCCCACCCCCATTGCATGCTCAGTCATTTCAGTCATGTCCGACTCTGTGACACTGTGGACTGTAAACGACCAGGCTTCTCTGTCCACGGGATTCTCCAGGCAAGAACACTGGAGTGGATGTCCTTCCCCACGGGATCTTCCCGACCCAGGGATCAAACCTGCGTCTCTTATGTCTCCTGCACTGGCAAGTGAGTTCTTTACCACTAGCACTGCCTTGAGCCATTCTTAATTTGGATAAAGGGATAAATACATAGAAATATATTTTTATCCTTAGTAGTTAAGTAGCATGAAATCCCAGGTAAATAATACAGGACTGTCTCTTGGAATATAAATTACGCATGGGTTATTAGGGGTTTGTTTCTTTAAGAGAATGTTCACAATATTGATGAGAATATACTGAGACACTGTGGCTTCTAGAGAGAATTTTCTGTAAACTGTTTTATTCCATGTGGGATACACACCATTATGCCCTTTATTATATGTGGTTAGATTGGTCTGTAATTATTCTGTAAGTATTATAATGTCTTTTAAGGAAAAACAAGCTTTTCCAGGAGTTGTGATGGTCCTAGTCACTCCTCTGAGATCGTGCATGGCTAGGCCCCCATAAATTGTATCCATTAATCCCCCCCAGAGCTCAGCTCGAGTGCGTACATCTAGAAGACAAAAGTTTTGATACTTCAGCAAAAGCAAAATTTATTTTCTTTAATATAGAACACAAGTTTTGTACATTTTTCCCAAGGCAAATTCTCTCATGCTTACAATATGATCTTGGCCAGGGGCCGATATCAGACTGCTTGAAATGCTCTAGAGAAGGAGATGACATCAAAGCCCAGGGAATTTAATTGGGTGTGTTTGATGGTTTTTCAGTGGGCAGAACATTCCACACCATTCCCCTAGCAGAATCACGGACTAGCTGGCACTCACAGATAAAGCTCTGCCTCAATTCCAGGAGGAGAGGGGATTTTCCCTGAGACCCCGTAAACACATTATTGTCTCACATCAAAGAGAGATTGAAGATCATCCAGGGAAAGCTTAAGGAACTAAAGCACAGCTCGGAGGTTTCTCTCATCACATTTCTGATGTGGTCACACCTCCATCCACTCAAGCATGTCCCCTAATTACTGGAGAGTTGTCTGGAAAACAGAATGTGGACCTACAGCAGTGCCGGGCCCCTCAGAGGACAAGAGTGATGGGAGATAAAAAATGAGGCAGCTTCTATTAGAATGTAATATATGTACCATAAATATATATGCCAATAAATTTCTATTTGGAGAAAATGACAAACTGAGAGATAATGAAGCTAACAATAAATTAACATTAAAATATATATTTCCATATAAATGCTATATATATTCTATTATGAAATACAGCTCATGGACATGAAATTACATTAAAAATTCCACAGATGCATTTGTTTTTCAAATACAATGTAACTAACAGAGAGTCAGACTTGAATTAGATGATAATCTCTGGTCTCAGAATATTCCTACTCATCCAAATATACAAATAAGGTGCAATATGATGTTTCAGCACTTGATACAGGAGAATTAGCTATTCATGAGTGAAGGCATGTGACAGAAGGCTTTGTGGACAGAAAGAGGTGGCTTGTCTTGAAAAAAATAAATTGAGACAATAAGTAGAGAAGGCAAAAGTTATTTTATCCAAAAGGGGGAAATTTGAGTAAAAATATAGAAGCATGAGAATGCAGAGTCCATGTGATGGAGAACACAGCTCTGATGTGGAGCCCATGGAGTTTGACAGGAGCTGAACCAGAAGTTTCAGGAGGTGGGGGTGGGGGTAGGGGTGGGAGGCAAAGGTCCCTGTACCCTGTGTCGACAGGTAGGCACTGCACAGTGAAATGGTACGCTTAGAGTAAGGTCTTATAAGCCTATTTCTTAGACCAGAGGAGAAGGCAGATGGGGACTGGGAAAGTGAGAACACAGTTACTCTTGGCAGAAACATAAGACCTCGGGCAGGAGATGCTGGGGACTGAATGGATGGGTCAGGCCCAGAGCTGCTTCAGTAGCTGCGAGAAGATGGGTACTATCCATTTCGGACACTCTCCTGGCTCAGAGCAGCCTGCTGGATTGGCATCATCACTGTAGGAGGCAGGCACACAGTTCATTCACTATATAGAGCTGACTGTGTGCCCAGATGTATTTGTTTATTCACTTGACTTTGGTCCCCCAGCACAGTGGTTCTGGCAGATGGGACAAAAGCAGAGGCGTGGAGACAGGCAGGAGGTGGGGTTTGAACCTGGGCCTCTGACTCCCTGCCTGGTGTCGTCCGGCAGAGATCTCTGTAAGGATGCCTCCCCATCCTTCTGTACACAATAGCTGGGCTATCAGTGTTTTTCACCAAAGCTCTGGAAATAATTCAGTCTTGAATAGTGATGCTTCCTGGATCAGAGTGATGGCAAGTGGCGGCATCCCCACCCTCACTCGACCTGAGGGATGCCCTTCCTGCCACAGCCGGGCTACGGAGGGAGCAAAGGACACCAGCTGACATGGGATGGGAGGGCTGGATCCACACGCCCTCGTCCCCGATGCAGTCTTGGGGGCTGAGAATGGGAACCAGCACCTGAGAGTGCTGCCTGCGCAGCATGAACTAAAACAACCCTGGCTGCAAAGTCTTTATAGATTTGCAGACCCAGGTTGTTCAAGAATAAAAACCCACCCAGATAATGACCAGTCCCACATTTTAGCATAAACTTAGGACCTGCACCCATCTTCTTTTTCTTTATTAACATAAGAGTTGCTTGTCTTCTACCTTTTTAAGCTGTGGTTGCGTCACGTGTGCATGAGGACATGAACGTGCTGCATATAACCTACAAGCACAGTATGTGATCATAAAATCTGAAAAATGACGTCTTCAAAGGCTGTTTTCTTATCCCTGATGGACGATCCTACCTTGCACTGGATTTTGCAAACCCCACACTGAAGTCTGTTTCCTTAGAGGAATACTAAAGAGCAATGCCTCTTCATTGCTCAAAAGGCAATGCTTTTAAGCGTCTAGTCATTGATTTCTTATCTGTGAATCAATGAAGTGTGTTCATGAATTTGCATTGATTTACTCTTTGTTCTAAAAACATACTTCACATGTAAACTTATTAAGAATGTGCCCTTAGCATAAATCAAGTACTTTTGGAAATTCAAAAAGTAGACTGTCACTGACTTCCTATATGAAAGAGAAAACCTGTTTAGTTTAGGTTCTAGGCCCTGAAAGAACACAAATTGTGTTTTCACTGAACTT
Source organism: Ovis canadensis (assembly GCF_042477335.2). Lineage (NCBI taxonomy): Eukaryota > Metazoa > Chordata > Mammalia > Artiodactyla > Bovidae > Ovis > Ovis canadensis. Next base: position 43,639,375 of record NC_091253.1, on the reverse strand, counting down.
TAATATCTATGTTCTTTTCACCCTGAAAGGTAGTATTTGCAAGATGGCAGAAGAAACTGCACAAAGTCAGGTGAAGATCAAGACCACCACATGCGTGGCCAGTAGTCTTTCAGGAGTCCTCCTATTTCTCTCTGTTGGTTGATAAGTGAAAGTTACCTGTTCCTTAAGCCTGCAGTTGTGAGTGATACATGACCCCTTGTGTGGCTCCGTCTGTGGTAGCAGAACTGATGGTACTAAGCATCATCCACACAAGACGCTTCTAGCCTCATTTCATGCCCTCCCTTCCCTGCTGCAGTGTGTCTGACCAGCCTCCTCCTCTGCTAACTTCCAGCTACTTTTCAAGCTCTTATAGAAGAAGTGCAGCTCCTTGAAGCCTTCAGAGGCCCTTCCATCCAAAGGCCTTTGTTGACTATGAGGACCACTCCATTTCTTCTAAGGGATTCTTGCCCACAGTAGGAGATATAATGGTCATCTCAGTTAAATTCACCCATTTTGGTCCATTTTAGTTCACTGATTCCTAAAATATCGATGTGCACTCTTGCCATCTCCTGTTTGACCACTTCCAATTTACTTTGACTCATGGACCTAACATTCCAGGTTCCTATGCAATATTGTTCTTTACAGTATTGGACTTTACTTCCATGACCAGTCACATCCACAACTGGGTATTGTTTTCACTTTGGCTCCATCTCTTCATTCTTTTTGGAGTTATTTCTCCACTGATCTCTAGTAGCATATTTGGCACCTACCAAGCAGGTGAGTTCATCTTTCAGTGTCATATCTTTTTGCTTTTTCATACCGTTCATGGAGTTCTCAAGGCAAAAATATTGAGGTTGTTTGCCATTCCCTTCTCCAGTGGACCACGTTTTGTCAGAAATCTGCACTATGACCCCTGCATCTTGGGTGGCCCTACACGGCATGGCTCATAGTTTCATTGAGATAGACAAGGCTGTGATCCAATCCAAAGGCAAGTCCTTACTTCTTGGAACTCAGGGCCTCCGTCAGGTAAGAACATTCACCTAAGAGTCAGTCAGTATTTAGGCGTCACATGCCTAAATGATATCATAACATTTAGCTCCATCACATCATTTGACTTCACTATGTATACTATTATCTCTAGAAAATCTTAGCAAGTTAGTACTCTTTTCATTTTTAAGGATTATTAATCTATAAGACCTAGTACAATCTTCTACTCATAGTAGAGTTTCTTTCAATATTTATTGATTGAATCAGTCACAGATTATATTTTATTATATGAGAGACTAATCAAATTATAAGTGGTCAGGAATTATTAAATTAGTAAGTGTATGTTATAAAGGAGCATGTCTTTTCACATCAACACCTATGGTATCTTAAGGAGGACGGATGTGAAAGTGAACTGTGAAGAGAGCTTGGACTGGAAGTGGAATGCGGACCTACTGCTGCACATTTTGATGACACTTTTAAGGCAAAGAAGCAGTAATCATGCCTGGCTGTACATACACTGCTTCTTCTGCATTGTGGGTTTTGCATTTGTCCTCATTGTATTCTCTTTTTTTTTTGCTTCTTTTCAGATTATTGAATGCCAATTCCTTAAAAATAATTCCAACATTTTCTTCTTAAGACAAGAATTTTTCAAACAGTAAATAACCCTCCTTTTCAAAAACATTCTGTATTAGATGTCTACGTGAAACTTATCTAGCCATATTTCTATTACTTCACAAAGAAGAGATAGCATGGCATTTGTAGGGTAATATTCTAAGTAGATCTCTCTGTGGACATGAATATCAAAATTTCATTGTTAGTAGTTTATTCACAGTCAAGAGAAAATAAGTTTAGTTTAATATATCTTTGATATAATTTTCAGCGATGTAGGACTTTATAAAGAGGCCAAAACTTAGACTTCCCAAGTGGCACATTATGGTTTCGCTTTTGCCAAATTCCTTAAATGGAACTCAGGGCTTCATGTTGCTGTTCAGTCACTCAGTCATGTCTGACTCTTTGCGACCCTATGAACAGCAGCATGCCAGGCTTCCTGTTCTTCACTATGACCCGGAGTTTGCTCAAGTTCATGTCCATTGAGTCAGTGATGCTATCTAACAATCTCATTCTCTGCTGCCCTCTTCTCTTTTTGCCTTCAATCTTTCCAAGCATCAGGGTCTTTAGCTGCATTTTTCAGCATTTCATAAAATCTCTCAATCTGTTTCTCTGCAGAGTGAGAGATAGGCTAGAGTGTCTTTACATGCCAGTCCATGGAAATGTTCTAAGACCAAATTTCTGGCAAGCTCTAATTTTGGCCCATCTTCGAGGTGATTTGCTCATCCTCAGAGCATCATGTCATCCTGTCCAGTCCAGCCAGCAGGTGGGAGACACATGGGAACTGCTTTGACAGCTCTAAGAAGCTGCTCCACTCTGGGGGCGTCGGAATGGCAGCACCCTCAAGGGATCAGTGCCGAAGGGCAAGAATGTCGATTATAGAAGCAAGGGTGAGAGAAACCTCAAAGGTATCACTGGTGTAACATACAGCCAAAACCTAAGGGAATTTGATATCTGCTTCATATCAGTGAATCAAAACCTTCTGTGTAAGAAACCATCTAGGAATCAATATTCTGTCATCTCAAGTCCAGGTGAACTGTGCGCTGGAAACACTGCCCACTGCCCAGTCTCTACCTCGGAGTCTCCGAGGTGTTTCGTGGCTGTCTCATTCATGCAACACATGTTCAGACTGCTGAGGGCTTCACTGCCCAGAACTAAAATAACACTTCATTGGAAATGGCAGGTTTACTACACTCATTCAAAATTAAGAATACCTTGTTGTTCAGTTAGTTGCTAAGTCAGATCCTACTCTTTGTGACTCCATAGACTATAGTCTGCCAGGCTCCTCTGTCCATGGGCATTCTCCAGGCAAGAATACTGGAGTGGGTTGCCATGCCCTCCTCTAGGGGATCTTCCCAACTCAGAGATCGAACCTGAGTCTCCTGTGTGGCAGGTGGATTTTTTTTTTTTTACCACTGAGCCACCTGGATAACCCATGGTGTATGATACCATACTATATTTACAACTGGATATGACACAGGATTAAAATTTATGCATCTAACTTTAAGCTTCTAGAACAATAATTTGCCTGTTTTTTAATGTATGAAAAAAAGCACAGGAAAAAAAAAAGCATGGGACACATGCATCATGTTGATGTATGGCAAAAAAATACCACAATATTGTAAAATAATTATCTTCCAATTAAAATAAATAATTAATTTAAAAATAAAAAATTATTTACCTTTTTAAAAAAGTATGAACTGAAAGGTGTTCTCTTTGCTTATTTATACCTAAGCAAATATGACATATTTTAACACATGAATATTTGCCTTTTGCCCGAAGAGTGCAAAGACAATGCCTTGCATGCCACATGAAAAGATAATCTTTCTTCCTAAAATAGAGTCATTGCCTTCTCTGAGGGCCCAAGTTCACGCACTGTTGACTGCACACTTGAGTGGCCTTTAACACCCTTGACAGAGCAATGCATCACTTTAGCTCATACAGAACATAATGGCAGCTCCACAGAGTCAGAATCACCAATATTAATAGTTAAACAACACTGAAACAGTGAAAGAATAGTGGAATCATAAAATCGGAGGATTTTAGTGCTAAAAGGGACCTTGCTGCTGCTACTGCTGCTAAGTCGTTTCAGTCATGTCCGACTCGGTGTGATTCCATAGACGGCAGCACACCAGGCTCCCCCGTCCTTGGGATTCTCCAGGCAAGAACACTGGAGTGGGTTGTCATTTCCTTCTCTAATGCATGAAAGTGAAAAGTGAAAGTGAAGTCGCTCAGTCATGTCCGACTCTTAGCGACCCCATAGATGGCAGCCTACCAGTGGAATTTTCCAGGCAATAGTACTGGACTGGGGTGCCAAAAAGGGACCTTAGACATCTAATTTATAACCATTTATGTGAAAAGAATTAGTTTCAAGGCTTCCACTACCTGAAGCCGTCAGCACACAGTTTAGGGAGGAGGACAACTCGACCCAAGGAAACATGCTTCCTTCTTGCAGGAAGAAGCCCAAGGCTTCACAGACCCTCTGTGCCTTCGAGTCTCACTGAGACAGGTTGTGCTCTGGACCCGATGAGGGCCCTCACCCACCCTTCTGCTGCATGCCAGGCTCCACGGACATGAACGAGGGCCAGTGCCCACCCCCAGCCCTCTAACCAAAAAGCAGAAAGGTGTGGGACCTACCTCCTCACAGGCGGTCCGGAAATCCATGTGCTACGGCACCCACAGGATGTCGTCTGAAAAGACAGAGAGAGGCCGTCAAGCACAGCACCGAGTGTCAGAGGAGACTGCAAACCAGTACGAGAGAGGAGGCATTGGGTCCTGTGGGGAACCTGTGTCCACAGCCCCTGTGAGGACGGAAGGATGAGACAGGAGGAGGTGATGGACCGTCTCCCTTGGCTCCTGTGAAGTGTGAACCCCTCGCCACGGTGGGGCGAGGATGTACACTACCAGATCCCTCTCCCTCCGCTCAGCACCCGATGGGATCCAGGGCAGCTTGAGCCCCTCTCTCTAGGGGGCTCATCCCCACCATCCACGCTGAACCATACTTTGCAACTGGGGAAGTGAAGTGAAGTGAAAGTCTCTTAGTCATGTCTGACTCTTTGTGACTCCATGGACTATACAGGCCATGGAATTCTCCAGGCCAGAATACTAGAGTGGGTAGCCTTTCTCTTCTCCAGGGGATCTTCCCAACCCAGGAATAGAACCCAGGTCTCCCACACTGCAGGCAGATTCTTTACCAGCTGAGCCACAGGGAAGTCCAAAACTACTGGAGTGGGTAGCCTATCCATTCTCCAGTGGATCTTCCTGACCCAGGAATTTAACCAGGGTCTTCTGGGGAGGAAACTTCAACAGGAATAAATACAAGTTGTCTATCATGTGGTTATCTCTTGATAAAGAAGGTTGACAAGTCTTTCTCTTTTCAATTAAAAAGCTACATGCATGAATAATTGTCTCTGGAACTTAACATTTGCTTCACAAACAGTGTGAGGTAAGAAAGCAAGCTATTTATCAGAGAAATAACAAGACAAATTGATGTATGAAATATCCAATACAAATTTCTCTAGTGACTGTAATATCTAAATGATAGGCATAGACTTAAATGCTCAGAAATCCTGTCTTGTTTCATTTTAAATACTTTAGAGAGTTTTCCTTTAAGTATATGATAAACTTTAAGAGTCATCATAGAAAATTGACACCCTGTCACTATAAAAAATGTGGAGTTAAAATATAATCTTTTAGGTAAATGAGACTTCACAGTAAAATGCATGGTGCGTTCCAAAACAGAAGACTTGATACAATTCAAAGTACTGCTCCTCTCCACCTTTGGAACAATAAATTCTCTAGTCCTCTTTGTCATTTTCTGTTGTATGAGGTTGATGAGCGCTTCATAAGTCTGTGTGAGTGGAATAGAGTACATTGCCACTGGATTATCACTGCTGTGTTTGAAAGAAAAGAGATGGAGCATTTTCAGTAGAATTGAACATGCCACATAATATATTATTTTCATAAATATAAGTCTTATGGACTGTGAGCCTAGTTTGGTTTGACTGGAAAGCATAAAGAGGTTGATATTAGTAAAGACAGGTAAGAATAAATTGTTAGCAAATAAAAGGGCAATTTGATGAAATTATAAATGATGACATGAATTACGTATTTTGTCCATGAAAATTTTGTCATTAATTTAATTATTTTTCAAAATTGCTCTAGAAGATTGCATTTGAAAGAGCTGCAAGTATTTACTTATTGCCATTTCTTATCTTTAAAAGTAGGAACATTTTAGTATTTATTGATTACATAAAAACACAGTGTCTCCAGAATCAATTTCCTGCTTCTAAATGCAGCCAGAGAAATAGGCATAAGGGCATTTAACCACTATCTAAACTTAAACTCATAGTTCAGCAGGGAGTATATCTGTGCCTTCTTAACACTTTCTCAACCATTTTCCCCTTAATTTTCCATTAGCCCTAATGAAAATATTTGGTAATAATATTTGGTAATAATAAGTATTTATTAAAAAAAAGAATTTATTCAAAACAATTTATACTAGTTAACATAAATCTCATATTGTTGTTTTTTGGTTACTAAGTTGTGTCCAATTCTATGTGACCCCACGGACTACAGCACATCTGTCCTTCATCATTTCCCAGAGTTTGCTCAAATTCATGTTCATTGGGTCAGTGATGCCATCCAACCATCTCATCCTCTGTTGCCCCCTTCTCCTGCCTTCAATCTTTCCCAGCATCAGGGTTTTTTGCAATGAGTTGGCTCTTTGCATCAGGTGGCCAAAGTATTGGAGCTTCAGCTTCAGCATCAGTGGCATAAATTCCATAGCTATCATAAAACCATTTTCAGTGATTATAAACGTAAAAACCGGAGTAAAAATCATACTAATTTATGTGTTTAAAAATTTCTGAGAACTTTTTCTGTACAAACTGCTATGTTAGAATGGTTTTAGTTTTACAGAGATATTGTAGAAATAGCTCAGAGGCTTCCTGAACACCCTTGTGTCAGCACATTTATGGACGCCTGCATTAGTATGGCACATGGCACGTAACTGTTACGAGTAATGAACCAATGCTGTGCATTATTGTTAATCAGCCCCTACTTCTTTCAGATGTTCTTGGTTTCCCCCTCGTCCTCTACAGTTTCCAGTATTCCATCCCAGATCACACACGAGGTTTAATCACCCTGTCTCCTTATACTCCCCCTGCCTGTGACCATTTCTCAGACTTTCCTTTCTTTAATGACTTGGGCAGTCTTGAGGATTACTGATCATTTGTAGAATGTTATTGCATTGGGATTACTCTGACGTTTGTCTCATGATGGTGGTGGGGTCGTGGGTTTTGGAGAGGATGCCCGGAGATAAATGCCACTTGACCACCTCGCATCAGTGAATCACTCCGTCCACACGTCCACATGCTGCTGAGGCTGACTGTGGGTCTGGATGACAGATGTTGGTCAGATCTCCCTGTTGTCAGTTCCTCTTTTTTTTTTTTCCTTTCACAATGTATTTATTCCTGAATACATCAGATCATCACAGTGTACATTTTAAGTATCTTATATTTTTATTTGTTAACTGTACCTCAAGAAAGTCAGACAAAGGTAAATATTACTGACTTATCTTTTTTTTTGTCCTGTATTCCACACTGCACTCTGGAGCCCAGTCACTCTCAACAGCACAGGTTGTCCTGAGAGCAGAGAACCCACATGAATCACTCGGAATTGCTCTGCACAGCGGGTGTATCTATTCTCCCCATCTATTCATTTATCATTTACTCAGGCCCTCTAAGCTGACAGAGCAGGGAACACGTGTGCATACGATAACCCAGGTTAGAGCACAGGTGTTTATAAAGGTTCCCATGTGCAACCATCTGTATCTTTGTTGAATCACATATGAGCTCTCAATGATGTTCCTGCCTCTAAGGCATGAACACAGGAACCATCCTAATCTCTTCCCTTGTTTTCCTGTAGATCCCCACTCGCCAGGGACCCACCATTCACCCTCCTGGTTATACAGGAACAGTCACACAGGAGCTGTTAACACATATCTCTGTGGGGACCAACTTCATCACCTAGAGTACAGTTTATTTTGCCTTTAATATTACAAGCTATGCCTATTTTCAAAATGACTAGTGTCAACGCCTTTTCCTCTCCCCTATTTCAATGAGCTTTTTTCAGACATTGCATTATTAGTATGTCTTATAAGGAAAAAAATAAAGCCTTTGTTTAATTTCTTAAAATATGATTCTTAAAAAACCTCATCATTTAAACTATGGATGAGAAAAGCAAAACATAAGAAGCCTGGGTGGATAACAATAAAATTAACTTTGATGTTTATAAAATCACAGTGTGTAAATGTGACCGCCCCCTCTCCCCCCCCAATTCTTGATCGACTTGGAATCCCGTAACCAGTTCAGAGATAAGCTACACAACATGGGAAAGTCTTGGCCTCAGAAAACCTGTTTTTACCATTATTACAGGTATGACCCAAGGAACAGTGCCAGACTGTCATCCCAGGCCATGAGTAGTGGGAGAGGAGTGAACATTCCCAAGCGCCCCCAGAGTGCCGCCTATATGCCCCAGGTCTCAGACCTGGCCTCTGCTCGAAGGGCTGGCCTTCTGCAATTAAATCTAACACTCCAGGGTTAGCTGAAATGACTCTTATTAATTATGCTGACAACAGCACCACTTCCTGTTGATTAAACCTCATCTTTATAACCAAACCAGGGGGGCAGATGCATGCTGCTGCCTATGGAAATACTACTTCTCTCAGAATGATTCATTTGTCACGAGGTTGACAAGATGAAGACAAGGCCCTTCCCCACTTGCATACACATGGGGACATGCTCAGGTGGAGACCTGAACAGGTGGTTATATAAGACTGAACGGAAAGCATCGGTGCAAACACATTTGGATTTAAATTATTTAAATAATTTCCAGAATGTTTCAGTCAGTGCATATAAAAAAAGTCTCTGTAACAGTCTGCTTACCCTGACAGTTCAGTTCACTGAATGGAAAAATGTTACTATTTGTAGAACTTGCCCAAGGCTAAATAATAAAATATGCAAAATTTATTTGCCATCTTTCTGTGTACCCCAAACTCAAGCCCGGCACACGCTCTCTGTACACACTTTCATATCTTCTTCACACGGTGATGCTTTGATCAATTGGAAATTAACTCCCTCTCCTCCTGGTTAAAACAATAAGAGTAAAAATGACACTTGCATTCACTTAGGTTTGATTTTTAGAGAACCTTTAGATCATTCAGGGGTGGGCATCTTTGGGGCAACTCTGTATATGCATTACTCTCCTTTCTATATTGATTAGGAGTGTGCATGGTTATTTAAAAATGCCACAAACCAGTGTCTTGACCAGGAGGGCAGATGGTTTCTTCTCCTGTGAGGACTGAGCCGAGTAGCTGAGAGGTGGCCTCACAATGTCTGGAGCCCACACTGCCACCCACAGCAACTCACGGCCAGAGGTTTAGATATAGAGCAGAGAATATTTGATCACCATCTGGAGAAGGACATGGCAACCCACTCCCATATTCTCACCTGGAGAAGCCCATGGGCAGAGGAGATTTGGGAGCTGCAGTCCATGGGGTCACAAAGTCAGATACAACGGAGAGACTGAACAACAACAACAGCTATTATTAACCCAGGTGAGTTCTTTCTCCTTCCTTGGCTTAAACTTTTACTGAAGCAAAGTGTTAACTTTCCATGAAATAGAAGACATATGTCACATTCATAGCTGGAAAGACAAAGTATAAACATAGTATTTGACAGGAAATATTTACTTTGTAGTAAAGATCTAGGTTTGAATTCAGGCCACTCACTTGCTGTCTATGAGTGAGTAACCCTCTGATTGTTCAAGTTCTCTAAGCTTCATTCAGTTCAGTTCAGTTCAGTTGCTCAGTCGTGTCCGACTCTTTGCCACTGCATGAACTGCAGCACTCCAAGCCTCCCTGTCCACCACCAACTCCCAGAGTTCACTCAGACTCACATCCATCGAGTCAGTGATGCCATCCAGCTATCTCATCCTCTGTCGTCCCCTTCTCCTAGCTAGCATCAGAGTCTTTTCCAATGAGTCAACTTTTCGCATGAGGTGGCCAAAGTTCTGGAGTTTCAGCTTCAGCATCATTCCCTCCAAAGAAATCCCAGGGCTGATCTCAGAATGGACTGGTTGGATCTCCTTGCAGTCCAAGAGACTCTCAAGAGTCTTCTCCAACACCATAGTTCAAAAGCATCAATTCTTCAGTGCTCAGCTTTCTTCACAGTCCAACTCTCACATCCATACATGACCACTGGAAAAACCATAGCCTTGACTAGATGGACCTTTGTTGGCAAAGTAATGTCTTTGTTTTTTAATATGCTATCTAGGTTGGTCATAACTTTTCCTTCCAAAGAGTAAGCGCCTTTTAATTTCATGGCTGCAATCACCATCTGCAGTAATTTGTGAGCCCCAAAAAATAAAGTCTGACACTGTTTCCACTCTTTCCCCATCTATTTGCCATGAAGTGATGGGACCAGATGCCATGACCTTTGTTTTCTGAATGTTGAGCTGTAAGCCAACTTTTCCACTCTCCTCTTTCACTTTTATCAAGAGGCTTTTGAGTTCCTGTTCACTTTCTGCCATAAGGGTGGTGTCATCTGCATATCTGAGGTTATTGATATTTCTCCCGGCAATCTTATTTGTTCCACTTTAATCTTAGTTTGATGATCTCCATACCTCCAGTGACTGGGGAGTTTAGAGCATGAAAGAGGTGATTAGGGCCCCACCACCCAACACACAGCAGCCACCTAACAGTGCTGATGAGAATGAACTATGTACGCCTTGTGTGCATGCGTGCCGCTGTCTTCAGGTCACTTAGTCGTGTCCGACTCTTTGCGACCCCATGGACTGTGGCCCACCAGGCTCCTTTGTCCTTGGGATTGTCCAGGCAAGAATACTGGAGTGGGTTGCCATGCCTCCTCCAGGGGATCTTATGGACCCATGAATTGAACCCACATCTCTCATACTTCCTGCATTGGTAGGCAGGTTCTTTACCACTAGCACCATTTGGGAAGTCTGACCTATGTCTTACATGATAATGAAAGCAAATAAGAATGTGTCCCACTTCTGCTTAGATTAGGTCCAAATGCCCTAAACAGGAATGTATCAGCATGCACTGAGCAACTTGAAGAGGCCCATGGAATACAGCTCCACATAGTCTTAGCTCTGGTATCCCACTGTCCCCTCAGAAAGCAAAGCCTGGCTCACAAGCCAGTAGGCTGGGCGACTCCATAATGATGGCAGAAGAGGAGCTTGTACCATCTTTCCCTGGAAGAACACCTAGTCTGACAACCACCTGGGAATGAGCACCCCTTTTGGAAATCTGGGAGTCCAGTGGAGAAATTTCCAGCAGCTCGCTGGAGGGAAAAGAATCCAAGTGTGGACACACTGGGGAGGGTCAGAGGCAGAGTTTCCCTTCACCAGATCACCCCCTGCTCCTGCCCCGAGAGAGGTGCTTCCAAGACACCTCAAGGGTCTACAGAAAAAATATAATGAGACTGATGTGGACTTTTCTCCAAGAGAAAAAAAGAAAGAAAAAAGTGATCTGCCAGATGTTGATAGCTGGATTACCAAGTGGATGCTAAGCAATGCAAGTGTTTGGGATTATATATATGTAATTATACGTGTATATGGATAAATATATGCATATACACATATATGTGTATATATATGTAATTATATGTGTATATGGATAAATATATGTATATGTGTGTATAAGGATAAGTCACTGCTGAGTTTGCAGCCCTATTTAGTGTGATGGGGGATCCCTGAAAGATCTGAGTAACGATGATCTATCTTATCTGTGTAAGGGTGTTGAGCATTCTGTGTGAATAGTAAACTCTAGTCAGTAATTGCTGTTGATTATCATATTCATTGAGACTTAGAATTATTGTTAATTCATCCTAACATCTCTTCTACACAAAAACTTATATTTCTAGGAAAATTGTCTGGCTTTATTTTTTTTGATGACCATTCAGTGAATTAAATGAGCACAAATGTAGTCAGAAAAATACATAACAAATTCATGTAGAAAGAGAAATAAAAGTGTCATAGTGGAAGAAGCAGAAGTAAAACAACGAAAGACCAGAGGTTTAAAATCAGACCAAAGATTGAGAGAAGTCAATAGAAAGAAGAGAAAAACTAGAAAAATACTTCAAAATAATATTTTTAATCTTGAATCCTGAAACTTTCTACCTTAAATTTTACTCCCCTGATGCTGAAAGATATTTTTTAAAGTGTTTAGGAGAAGTTGACAGACCACTCTGTGCTTTTTTTCACACATTTAATTTAAAACACATTTGTTTTCATATTTCATTTAGACATTTGTGTCGTATTTTAGATAGATTCACAAAATCACTCTGAGATTGGGTAACATTGCAGCTATCATGGATGCAAAGATTAGCTCAAAGCAAACTTTCTTGAAAAACATCACATTGAGGACAACAAGGAAAACAGAGATGCAAAAACTGGAGAAAAGCCAGGGTTTCATGTGTGAAAACAGGCAAAACAAGCAAGCTGGGGACCACTGAAACAGCGGCAGTTCACATCATGCAGACCCAGAAAGTAAGATTCACAGAGCAGCATAACACCCAGGCCTGCCCACGTGTCAGCCACGGGCTAGAGTCTAGAGTAGTTAAGTCAGATACCTGGAGCCCCCGGCCAGCAGGGCTGACCCCATGAACCAAGGCAGGGAACTCAGATGAAGGCTGAGCAGGAAACAGCATGAGAGGCATGTCTGTCTGGGGAAACCTTGATGTTCATATACCAGGGAGAGAGCCAGCGATGGTTTCAGTTATGACAGCAGAAGCAAAAGGGAAACATTTCTGCAACAAGAAGGCAGAAATGGTCGTGATTATGACTTGGCAGCGCCATGCTGGGATATGTCTATCAATGGTACCCAAAGCTCCTAAACCCTGAGAGGCAGAAGAGGGTCCACCTGTGTGCAAATTCACATGCAATAATAGGAAATAAACCGTCTGGCAGGGAAAAGTTCTACTGTCACACTTGAGGGTTTGAACTTGAATAAATTAACCAAGGCTTAAAAAAACAGTACTGCATTTGCATAGAAGATGTTAATTTTTCTAATTTATAGACTGAATTCCAAATCTGTGAAACATAACAGGCATTAACTCAACACTGCTGGTATAAACCACCCTTTCCATCCTCCAGTGGCAATGCTGGTAATTTAGAGTGATTTCAGTTTTCCACAGAATCATCCACAGAAACACTGCTGGCATTTCAGCGGTCCCCAACCTGCTTGTTTTGCATGCTATCACACCTAAAACCCTGGCTTATCTCTAGTTGCAACGTGGAGAGATTTCTTAAAAGAAAGAAGTTAGGAAAGTTGAATGTAGTATTGTTGACTTGATGTTTCCCAGGGCCTAAGTGATTGCAAAGCTCATCAGAAATCCTAAAATGTGAACTGGGGTCCGAACCGCCCATCTGGCTTTATTCTATTCTCTCTCTCTCTGTGCCCAACACAGACATGGACCTGGTTCCCTGCTCCTATCTTTCAGGGTTTCCTGAGGACATGTGCAGATAAACAGTCTTGACTTTTGCTTTTATCCTCCATCAGCTAATTAAGGTTGAAAACAAAACAAAACTTATGCTAGTGAATATGGAGCAAACACCAAAGTGTGAGCCTCCCCCAAGCAAAGTGGGAATGGCAGCAGCACCGCTCCCGGGGCAGCACTAAGGTTTCTCTATTTTTTGTCTCTATGAAGTCCAAGGTCTTTTGACACTAGCCCACAGCCCCTAGAGGAGGCTCCCTGCTCACCTTCACACTTGGCATAGTATCTCCACACCCAGCACAGGTAAAGCCTGCCCTGCTGCCTGGTGGGCACCTGACAAGTACTTGAAGGAGACCTCATGTCATGTCAGGATGGCTGGAAAACACTTGTAAATATCAGTGACTTTAAAGGAATGAGCAAGTACTTAAGACAACATAAAACAAGGAAACAAGAACACCTTCTAATTACACACAAAGACCAGCCTCCAGGCACCTGCAGGGACACAGTGGCTCCCACAACCCAGCAATTATTGATAATTGGCTGTCGAGTTCATTGTATGGTTTTCTCTTATTAAGTCTAGTTAGTCATTTTGTAAGTAACATGAGATTAAATTGCTTGATATTTCTTCAAATCATGTTGCTAAGCAGTTATTAAAGAACTGGAAAATATCCTAGGTGCCCAGAGAAGACCACTGGAAACACAGGGAAACATAACCGAGAAACAAAGGCAGGGAACCTGCTTCAGTGTCAGGGCTTGTCAGTTTCCTTTTGGTCACTTTTTGCACAGACAACGATGTTAATGTAATAGAAGATCTCTTCCCCTTGGTAATGGGAGGAGTAGCGATCACTCCCAAAGGCAGGGCACATTCATATTACTCTGGGATACAGTTCTGAGCCAGCTTTAGAACACGATGTGCTGACTGCTCTGAGAAAGCATCACGTCAGAGTGGTAGTCAAGCCTGCCACAGTACGTGCACTTTGTCTCCTCTCGAAGCAGTTTAACTGAGAGCTCTGATTGGCTTCTCCAGCAGGGACCCTGAGTGGACCATCCTCTGGTTCATGCTGGGTGGGACTGGACGGTCTGTGGAGTGAACCACAGAATGAGCAGACACACCTGAAGCCTGGGATCAAGTCAGCCTAATGGCTGGGATCAACCCCAGGAAGATAATCACCAGGTTTTCAATGAATAGATTAAATGTACCTTTGTGAAAATGAAAGCTAAAAATGAGGAGGCAGCTGCTCTAGAATAAAACCCTCCTTATTTTACAAGGCAGGAGCCTAGAGACTGAGGGCAAGCCCCGCAGCTGATTGTTCAATGGACTGGAAACCCTTGGGGGTCAGACTTCTCCTCTACAGCACTCCATGAGGCAAGAGGACGGACAGATGTCCTCAAAGCTCTGGGCAAGATGTACTTCAAACTACCCTCAAATGTTAGTGGAGAACACAAACATTTTAGACCTTTAAAGGCTCACAGATTTCATCTTTGGTGTATTCTTTCTCAAGTAAAGCAAACGAGTATATACAGAAGGCTCCATTTAATCCAAAAATACGAATATAATTTCAAACATGGACAGTAGTTGGCAGCATGAGAAAATAATAAAAATGAGCTCAGCTTCATCCATTCAGTAGGTAACATCTGACCCTAATCATCACCAACTAGACATGCACACTTTTAATTTAGATTAAAATTGGCAACTTAAGAAATAAGAAAAGCAATGAATAAATATGAGAAGGTCAACGTTCTTCCATTCTGAAATCTTTTACTAACCAGCCCTTTGGTTTATATTTTTCTGTCCCTTCATTGCTTAAATGAAATATTTTGATTAAAATTCTGTGAGGCAGCATGATTTCAGGGACACTCTGCAGGTGTTGAAAGTAAACAAACACAATAAGCAAATGCTCTTAAATTTTCCTTTCCTGTGTTCCGGATCTCAGGTCACCAGTTGGAAGAGCTACACACTACTCAAAAGTGGTGGGCTTTCTTATGTTAAAAGACATTCGACCCTCATACCCCAGTGCATCCCCCACATCCCTGAACTTTCCAGAAACTGAGTGCATCAGAGTTATATTCTGACTGGACACAATGGGGCTCACGTCCCTCTGTGCTGGTTGCACCTTGAATTCTGCTCTTTCTTGCTGGAAAGAAAATGGAAACCTCAGGGCCCTGTAGGGAATTAAGTTCTCAACAGCTCATGAGCTGGGAACGGGGCCCAGCTCCAGAAAGGGTGCAAGTGGCCAGCACCTCGATTGTTGCTTTCAGTTCAGTTCAGTTCAGTTCAATTCAGTCGCTCAGTCATGTCCGACTCTTTGCGACCCCATGAATTGCAGCACGCCAGGCCTCCCTGTCCATCACCAACTCCCGGAGTGGGAACCTCTAAAAAAGGGGTCCTAAAAGTCAAGACTGGATACCTCCCACACACAGGCTGGGAAATAACACATGCTGCTTAAGCCACTGAGTTTGTGGCAATCTGTCACACAACATAAGAGACACAGGTTTGATACCTGGATCTGGAAGATCCCCTGGTGGAGGGCATGGCAACCCACTCCATTGTTATTGCCTAGGGAATCCCACAGACAGAGGAGCCTAGCAGGTTACAGTCCATGGGGTCGCAAAGAGTCGGACATGCCTGAGCGACTAAATAACAGCAACAAAGTAATTTTTATGAAACTGCAAGTAAAATATAGTAAAAGAAAGTATTTTTTAAATCTGATCTACTTGGCTATTTGTTTTCTATTTTCATTTATTCATTAAAAATCCAATGCAGTATTAGTTCCTGTAGAAATAATTTGCTTTATTTTCTTTAGATTTAGTAATTGTTTAAAATTTTATTTTTATAAAGTAAATCAACTGTTATTTGCAATTCTATATTCATGACTCTGGCTATTCTTTTGGAAATAACTCATTATTCTATCCTTAAGATGTCATTTCATAACCCTTTTGACATAGAAATCCTGGTGCTGACACAGGTTGTCCTTGTAGCAGCTGGCTCACAAATGACTCTCTGATTAATAGGCCACATGACCTATTGCTCAGCACTGATGGCATCTGGATCTGTGTTCCCCACCTTCCAGGGGAGGCCTGGACAATCTTCGCTCACCAGGAGCTCAAGTTACTTCAGGTCTAACTGAGCATGAGCCCTCTGACTTGTGTAAAGCCAAGGCAGGAACATTTCAGTAACAACATATTGTGTGATGTGTGTGTTTGTTGGCTTTCTGGGTTTGATCTCCATTTTGTTTCCTGGAAATAAAATCCAGGCAGTTTTGCCTGAAGAAGGATTTGACTTAATCCAGAGCCGTCATGCTGATGGATTTGTCAGGAGCTCCGGGCAGATCACTCAGCTTCTCTGGAGCCCGCTTGCTCCAGCTCTGAAAGGGCAGATTAGACCAGAGGACACATCAGTCCTTTTCCAGCTCTGAATCGCCAGAACTCCTGAACGCCCCACCATCTGGCTGTAAGCCTGTCTGGACATGCACACGGGGGGATTTCAGCCTCAGTTTCCCCTTCCATCTGAAGTGAGCTCTGAGGTGAGCATTGTACCTCTTCCATTCCCACATCTCATGTGGGGTAACAAGGTCTGCTCTGCCTACTTCTCGTTACACATGACTGCAATGAATTACATGGTACAATATATTGGAAAATATTTTGTTCAGAAACATTAATATGTTAACAGTCCTTGAGGATAGAAACGTAATACAAAGCAATCCACTGTAAATATGGGAAGAGCAAATATCAGAGATTAAAGTAGCATCTTCAATGGCAAAGTGGGAGTCTTGAGCCTAGTCTAGGGAGAATATACAGACAGAGCATCAGGGCACCAGATAAAAGCGAGATTGGTTTCTCTTCTTTTCCAAGTTTAGCAAATAGTAAAAGTTAATTTGACCTAGTTGATTCATATAACTAACTATCAATATATAAGGCTATATATACATGTAGGTAAAAATTATGCCTTCTCTTCTAGTGATATGTTTATACTTGTTACAGACGGTCATGGAGTCACAAACTAACAAATACTAGATCTTGAAGATACCAGAAAGTCTGGGACTGTGTAAACATAATGAGCTCATCACTACATGAAGACCAACTCAAGCAATGAGAATACAAATGTATCGTTAAACTACAATTGAGTCGATTTTGTTTATAAGCACGGGGGTCATGTGTTGCAGTAAAAAATGCTGTCCTTCCATGATGGGTTTGCACCACTTCTCTAGAGAGGGGCTGCCTGGAACTTACCACACCCAAACTTCACTGATATGAGACCCGCGTGATCTGACCTTCCAGGGTGGCTGAGAAGCCGTCCAGTCTGTGCCAATGAGAGGAAACTCAGTGCAGGTTCTCTAGGTCCTGTGCGCCCCCTGCCTCTCCTGCGGGCTGCATGGAGCAGCGTCCTCCCAGATCCTGGGGTTGTGTGGTCAGAGTGAAGTGTGGCCACAGCTGGGTAACCTGTCAGCTGAGTGTGAATGTCATCTTCCTGTTGCCCCTGTGGGTCTCACCACTTTTACCAGTTTTTACTGACTTCCATGGACAAAAGAAAGACATAAGGACACAGATTTAAATACAATGCATAAAGCCTGTTTTACGTTTAATTTTTATGGAAAGGGAAGTCGCTCAGTCGTGTTGGACTCTTCGTGACCCCATGGACTGCAGCCAACCAGGCTCCTCCATCCATAGGATTTTCCAGGCAAGAGTACTGGAGTGGGGTGCCATCGTCTTCTCTGATTTTTTTTTTTTAATGGAAAGTCCTTTTTTATGCAAGGCCCAGAGTTCATTTTCAGTTTTGTAAGAGCAGATTGACAGACTGGGGGAAAGCAGATGTGTTTTTACATCAGTAACAAATAACACAATAATGCTTTTTCTATAATTGATTATTATACTGTTTTTTGTTTTTTGTTTTTTGTTTTTTTTTTGCTCCCCTGGTGGCTCAGGCAGTAAAGAATCTGGCTGCAATGTGGGAGACCTGAGTTCGATCCCTGGGTTGGGAAGATCCCCTGGAGAAGAGAAAGGCTACCCACTCCAGTATTCTTGCCTAGAGAATCCCCACGGACAGAGGAGCCTGGTGGGCTAGCGTCCATGGGGTCAGGAGGAGTCGGACATAACTGAGCAACTAAGCACATACTAGGTTTAGGTCTATCTAGCCAAATCAAACAGGATAAGTTTATCCAAATGTCACCATGAGTGAGCATTTGTTTTTTCAAAGTTACTTTTAACTCATTTGTACAGACGTTTTTCACCAATAACAACTGTGTGTTTCTTTGGTTTGTCTCCCAGCTTGGATGGCTTGCTTTGTTTGGGGAACATAGGTGAGGGATTTCAGACAACTTAGAATGTGACATGATGGAAAGCAGATTAAACCAAAGGATGTTCCAGAAGTTTTGGAGTCAAAACACCTCTTTCTAAATATAGATGCAGAGAAAGCCTTTGACAAAATTCAACATCGATTTATGATAAAAACTCTCCAGAAAGCAGGCATAGAAGGACCATACCTCAACATAATAAAAGCCATATATGATAAACCCACAGCAAACATCATCCTCAATGGAGAAAATTTGAAAGCATTCCCCCTAAAGTCAGGAACAAGACAAAGGTGCCCCCTCTCACCACTACTATTCAACATAGTTTTGGAAGTTTTAGCCACAGCAATCAGAGAAGAAAAAGAAATAAAAGGAATCCAGATTGGAAAAGAAGACGCAAAACTCTCACTGTTTGCAGATGACATGATCCTCTACGTAGAAAACCGTAAAGACACCACCAGAAAGTTACTAGAGCTAAGCAATGAATGTAGTAAAATTGCAGCATATAAAATTAACACAGAGAAATCCCTTGCATTCTTATACACTAACAATGAGAAAACAGAAAGAGAAATTAAGGAAACTATTCCATTCACCATTGTGGTGAAAAGAATAATATACTTAGGAATAAATCTACCTAAAGAAACAAAAGACCTATATATAGAAAACTATAAAACACTGATGAAATAAATCAAAGATGACACAAATAGTTGGAGAAATATACCATGTTCATGTATCGGAAGAATCAATATAGTGAAAATGAATACTGACCAAAGCAATCTACAGACTCAATGCAATCTCTATCAGGTTACACAGAACTAGAACAAATAATTTCACAGTTTGTATGGAAATACAAAAAGAAGAATGGAACTGGAGGAATCAACCTACCTGACTTTAGACTATACTACAAAGCTACAGTCATCAAGAGAGTATGGTACTGGCACAAAGACAGAAATATAGATCAATGGAACAAAATAGAAGGCTCAGAGATAAATCCACACAGCTATGGACCCCTTATCTTTGACAAAGGAGGCAATACTATGAAATGGAGAAAAGATAATCTCTTTACCAAGTGGTGCTGGGAAAACTGGTCAACCACCTGTAAAAGAATGAAACTAGAACACTTTCTAACACCATACACAAAAATAAACTCAAAATGGGTTAAAGATCTAAATGTAAGATCAGAAACTATAAAACTCTTAGAGAAAAACATAGGCAAAACACTCTCTGACATAAATCACAGCAGGATCCTTTATGACCCACCTCCCAGAGTAATGGAAATAAAAGCAAAAGTAAACAAATGGGGCCTAATTAAGCTTAAAAGCTTTTGCACAATGAAGGAGACTATAAGTAAGGTGAAAAGACAGCCTTCAGAATGGGAGAAAATAATAGCAAACAAAGCAACTGACAAAGAATTAATCTCAAAAATATGCAAGCAGCTCATGCAGCTCAATACCAGAAAAACAAATGACCCAACCACAAACTGGGCCAAAGAACTAAACAGAAATTTCTCCAAAGAAGACATACAGATGGCTAACAAACACATGAAAAGATGTGTTTTCATCATTCATTATCAGAGGAATGCAGATCAAAACCACAATGAGATACCATCTCATGCTGGTCAAAATGGCTGCTATCAAAAAGTCTACAAACAATAAATGCTGGAGAGGGTGTGAAGAAAAGGAAACCCTCTTACACTGTTGGTGAGAATGCAAACTAGTGTAGTCACTAAGGAGAACAGTATGGAGATTCCTTTAAAAACTGGAAATAGAACTGCCATATGACCCAGCAATCCCACTGCTGGGCACACACACAGAGGAAACCAGAACTGAAAGAGACATGTGTACCCCAATGTTCATCACAGCACTGTTTAGAATAGCTAGGACACGAAATCAACCTAGATGTCCATCAGCAGATGAATGGATAAGAAAGCTGTGGTACATATACACAATGGAATATTACTCGACCATTTAAAAGAACACATTTGAATCAGGACTAATGGGGTGGATGAAACTGGAGCCTATTATACAGAGTTAAGTAATTCAGAAAGAAAAACACCAATACAGTATATTAATGCATATATATGGAATTTAGAAAGATGGTAACAATGACCCTATCTATATGTGAGACAGCAAAAGAGACACAGATATAAAGCACAGACTTTTGGACTCTGTGAGTGAGGGAGGGGATGATTTGAGAGAATAGCAAAGAAACATGTATTTTATCATAAGTGAAATAGATCACCAGTCCAAGTTCAATGCATGAAACAGGGTTCTCAAAGCTGGTGCACTGGGACAAACCTGAGGGAGAGGTTGGGGAGGGAGATGGGAGAGGGATTCAGGATGGGGGACACATTGGCACCAATGGCTGATTCTTGTCAGTGTATGGCAAAAACCACTACCATATTGTAAAAGTCATTAGCCTCCAATTAAAATAAATGAATTAATTTAAAAAATAAATATATTTCTAGCTTGTCTACCTTAGCAAAACAGATCTTCCTATTGATTTACATTTTAGCACTATTTTTTGCAATGCATAGAGTAAATTAGTTTCGGTAATCCATGAAACCTAGATAGCATATTCAAAAGCAGAGACATTACTTTGCCAACTAAGGTCCGTCTAGTCAAGGCTATGGTTTTTCCAGTAGTCATGTATGGATGTGAGAGTTGGACTGTGAAGAAGGCTGAGCGCCAAAAAATTGATGCTTTTGAACTGTGGTATTGGAGAAGACTCTTGAGAGTCCCTTGGACTGCAAGGAGATCCAACCAGTCCATTCTGAAGGAGATCAACCCTGGGATTTCTTTGGAAGGAATGATGCTAAAGCTGAAACTCCAGTACTTTGGCCACCTAATGCAAAGAGTTGACTCATTGGAGAAGACTTTGATGCTAGGAGGGATTGGGGGCAGGAGGAGAAGGGGACGATCGAGGATGAGATGGCTGGATGGCATCACTGACTCAATGGATGTGACTCTGAATGAACTCCAGGAGTTGGTGATGGACAGGGAGACAGGTAGGCCTGGCATGCTGTGATTCATGGGGTCGCAAGGAGTCGGACACAACTGAGAGACTGAACTGAACTGAACTGAACTGAATCCATGAAAATGTCTTTACAACATAGTATAGAAATAAGCCAGACAGTTACTACTCACATAAAGCATACTGATGTTTCCTTCTATCGAATGTGTGTGTGTGTGTGATAATGTGAATATTGCGTGTTTTCACAGTTGTCTAATACATGTTTACTTTATCTTCCAGTAGGTGGCAGTCTGTGATGTTAAAAGGGTACATGGCATTAATATTATTCTGGAAGCTTTTAAACTCCTTCATGCAGAACTGAAATGAGCAGAAGAAAAAAAGTAAAGCCTTTTATAGCTGCCTATATATTCTGTGTAACAAAAACAAGTTATGTATTTATTGTCATTTTGCATGTAATGACAAAATCACTACTATACAAATAGTGATTATGCTGCTTTATGACCCAGACTATAAGGGTGAAGGGAGGTTGAAAAAACACAATATTTGGGACAGTACATTTAATCTGAGAATATAGAAATGGGCAGTTGTGCAAAACGTATTTTTTGGAAAATGATCAGTTATTTTACTGTTTTCTAGCATCTCTGAAGGAAATGGCAACCCACTCCAGTATTCTTGCCTGGAAAATCCCATGGAGAGAGGAGGCTGGCGGCTGCAGTCCATGGAATCACACAGAGTCGAACATGACTGAAGTGACTAAGCAGCAGCAGCAGCATCTCTGAAAGTGAATGAGAAGCTAACTTTATTTATATGTAGCTTATTATTGATAGCTCAGTTGGTAAAGAATCTGCCTGCAATGCAAGAGACCCCAGTTCAATTCCTGGGTCAGGAAGATCCACTGGAGAAGGAATAGGCTACCCACTCCGGTATTCTCGGGCTTCCCTTGTGGCTCAGCTGGTAAAAAATCCACTTGCAGTGTGGGAGACCTGGGTTTGATCCCTGGGTTGGGAAAATCCCCTGGAGCAGGGAAAGGCTACCCATTCCAGTGTTCTGGCCTGGAGAATTCCATAGACTGTACAACCCATGGGGTTGCAAAGAGTCGGATACGACTGAGTGACTTTCACTTTATTATTATTCTACAAGGACAATTATCTTGCTGTGTACTGAGGGTTATTCAGACTCAATATCAATTACCTTTATGAGGCAAAAATGACAATTGTCACCTCCTAACTGGTAACACAGTGCTTGAGGCTAACTTACTGACGTTAGTTTTCCTGTAACACAGTAAGTCTCATTTGTGTGAGGACAGAATGCAGTGATTAGGTTGCTCTATCGTCAGGTCTTCTCTCTAGTTGTGCACTTTCTTGCTTATTGCTTGTGTCAATCCTCCCCTAAATTCATTTTCTGCATCTACCAGCTTCCAGTATTCAATGGAGTAGCAAGCAGTAGATACTTTTATAAATGCTTGTTGAGTAAATTAATATAAATGTTGAATAAATAATATGTCAGATTGGCCCAATATTTGGCACAGAAAGGAATACAGCAAATATTCGCTAAGCTTCAAGCCTGGTTAGACAGACAGGGAAGAAAAAGTCCCATTTAGGGAACAGAGAAGAAGTATTAGTGATTGTTCCTCTAATCCTTATTTGTCCCTTGTTTGAACTCCAACACATTAACTGCCTTTTTCAACAATATGGATCTCTTCTCTATGTGCTAGGAGGCATGCTCAGTTTTATGTTTCTCTAGTTAAAACAAGAGAGAGAGAGAGAGAGAGAGAAAGAGACCAATTTCTCCAAGGAAGCTTGGGACTGACCGCCTCTATTTATACCGCCTTGCATCAAGCTGCCAAACTGTTATTCAGCTGGAAACAAAAACAACAACAAACAGTTGAAGTGATAAAAACTCAGACAACTTCAATCTTTTTGCTTTCATTCATGCCTCTCCCACATTTGAATGAGGTAAATCAAATCTCAGTTCAAGAGTAAAATACTATTCTTTTGTGAACAAGTGAAGTAATTTCCACACTAAATTGAGTACTATCTACTCTGTAATCAAACTCGTTAAACAAATCGAACACCTCCTTGAAGCAGGAAGTGTTTTAAGTTTCAGAGAAGCTGCAGAGACAAAAACAGCATCTCTGATTTACAGAGTGTGTTATTTTTAATCTACTTGCAGTCGATGGACCAGCAAGATGGACCAGTGTAAACACTGGTGAAACTCTTGCAGAAGTCCATTTTCCACGGTCTGGAGCCCCAGCGCAACAGGCGGGAGGCAGGCCTGTGTTTGTTCCTATTTTGTTGCCTTTTTTGTTTGTTTCTTTTTTGCCCTCCTTTCTCTCTTCTTTGTTTTTAATTGAGTCCATCAAAGGAATTCTTTATTTCTGTTACCCTGCTTTTCATTTCTAGCATTTACTTCTGATTCTTTATTACACTTTTCTTCTTTCTTCTTGCATTCTGAAAGTGTTAGTCACTCAGTTGTGTCTGACTCTTTGCAGTCCCATGGACTGTAGCCCGGCAGGTGCTTCTGTCCATGGACTTCTCTAGGCAAGAATACTGGAATGGGTTGGCATTTCCTTCTTCAGATGATTTTCTTGACCCATGGATCGAAACTGCATCTCCTAAGTCTCTTGTATTGGCAGAGGTTCCCTGCCTCAAGGTTATCATTGAGCCACCTGGGAAGCCTGTACTGGGAGGTATCAGTTCAGTTCAGTCGCTCAGTCATGTCCGACTCTTTGCGACCCCAGGAATCACAGCACGCCAGGCCTCCTTGTCCATCACCAACTCTCGGAATTTACTCAAACTCATGTCCATTGGGTCGGTAATGCCATCCAGCCATCACATACTCTGTCATCCCTTTCTCCTCCTGCCCCCAAGCCCTCCCAGCATCAGGGTCTTTTCCAATGAGTCAACTCTTCACATCAGGTGGCCAAAGTATTGGAGTTTTCAGCTTCAGCATCAGTCCTTCCAATGAATACCCAGGACTGATCTCTTTTAGGATGGACTGGTTGGATCTTCTTGCACTCCAAGGGACTCTCAAGAATCTTCTCTAACACCACAGTTCAAAAGCATCAATTCTTCGGCGCTCAGCTTTCTTCACAGTCCAACTCTCACATCCATACATGACTACTGGAAAAACCATAGCCTTGACTAGATAGACCTTTGTTGGCAAAGTAATGTCTCTGCTTTTCAATATGCTATCTAGGTTGGTCATAACTTTCCTTCCAAGGAGTAAGTGTCTTTTAATTTCATGGCTGCAATCACCATCTGCAGTGATTTTGGAGCCCCCCAAAATAAAGTCTGACACTGTTTCCACTCTTTCCCCATCTATTTGCCATGAAGTGATGGGACCAGATGCCATGATCTTAGTTTTCTGAATGTTGATATAGATATATGTAATATATGATATAACATGTAATATCAAAATATAGATATATTAAAACAAATATACACATGCATTTATAAGCTCTTAAAAATTGATGGAAATTTTTTCATTAGCTAAATGAATCCCCATAATGTGATAATTTTATAATACTGTACATCTAAAACGTGTTTCTTAAGACACAACTTTCTGATCCACCATTTTGCTTAAATGATATCTCAGTAAAGTGAATATTGATGATAGGGATTTAATTTAATGTTGGAAAACATATTCATCATTTGATTTATGATTTTAACACTTTGGTTTTAAAACTACAGAAATTTTAATACTTCTGTATTTTAAAAGTTTAGTTGTATATATGACCCTAAAAGTAAAATTCAGCTCCTGAATCAGATAGATAGATGACCATTATGAATGAATTTTTATCTTAGCCAGACACTTGAATCCAGATATACTATACATCCATATATCTTGGTCCCTGATGCAATTCTAAACTTTCTTTCAGATATTTTTAATTTAAATTCCCAACCCCTCCTCTGCCCCCGCCCGTGGCTTCCACCTTTGATTTAACCACTTGCCTTTAAAAAACAATAGAATAAAATAACAAGCAGGAAATTTCTTTAAAAGATTTCTCCTTTCATTATTTCTGATTCTATTTTCATATTGGTTTTCCACATAATCTTTCTGCAACATAAGCCTCTGGCTATTCTCTTAAACCTAGAGAAACACAGGCCAAGTAACCGTGTAATGTATCTCTTTTCTTGGAATCTTGTTAAACAATTGTTTACAAATAATCCCTATTTATGTAAGACACATTTTATTGTTATGAAAGAAAATCATACAGGAAATGGTTTTCACTATTAATAAATTGATACGTAAGCTTATAAAATTCTTTGACACACTCTGCCTGCTATGATGCGGGGAGGATCAGGTCTGTGTCCACTTGTGTCAGCTCCTGTATCTCACACCCTTTCTTGACTCAGTTGTGGCCCCATCAGCTGCCACTGCATCAATGCCTCAGTCATGTTTCACTCCCCTAAAGATGCTTTCTCCTATATTACTTTATACCAGCAACAAGAAGAAAGCTGAACTGAAGAAATCAGCATGTCTTCTCAGATCCACCAGAACCCAAGGGGTTGTAGAACACACTACTGCCCCAGATGAGCCAGGTGGGTGCAGAGTCTCCACTCACCGGAGTGGAAACAGCTCATGGAGGAGCAGAGACCCGTGTGGGAGCTGGGAGAAGGTAGGACAACCTGAACAAGAACTGACAAGTCTCTGGAGGGGCAGCAAGGACAAGTCGGAGAGGTGAAAACTCTGGGCGTGGGATCCACAATTTTCTGAATTTGTTTCCAGGAAATCTACCTGTTTCTCACAGCGAAAGCTGGAGGAAAATCCCCTTATGATTCTGGCAGGAGACAGGGAAGGTAGCTATTTTGAAATACACCAGAGCATCCTGCTCTTTTCTGATTTAGTTTTTATTTTCTATCAGAGTAGAGTTGATCCACAGTGTTGTGTTCGTTCATTTCAGGTGCACAGCAAAGGGATTCAGTTACACATATAAGCATGGGAGCATTCTGTTCTCAAGAAGCTCTAGATTCAAGGAAAAGTAATTTACCAGAACCTAACCTAATGTTTTCCAAAGCCTAAGGAACCTGTGTGAAGGGAAATAGCTGACTCCAGCCCACATGGAGAAGTAGAACTTCCAGTTCCAGCTCCCTCTGACTCTCCAGGTAGGAGAAGGGAAGAACTCAGGTCCAGGGACCTCCCACCATCTTTCCCCACTTGAAGGAGGGAGGGGCTGCAGAGAAGTACAGTTGAAGGCCACGTCCTGGGAATCTGGGCTCACTAATGCTGAGACCACAGGATGGTAGAACCCTCTCCTCCCCTCAGATCTCACCACCACATTACTGAAGGTTAATTTACTACAGTCTCTTACACTCCTGTACATCATGAGTGGATTTCAACAAAAAAAATAGCAAGACATTATCAACAGCAAAACCAACAGTTTTAAGAGATACAGAATGCATTAGAAATAAACATGGCAGGGATGTTGGAATTATCAGACCAGAAATTTAAAACAATTATAATTACTATGTTAAAGTCTCTGATGGGTAAAAGTAGACAAAAAGGAAAAATATATGGGTAATGTAAGAAGAGAGAAAAAATTCTAAGAAGGAATAAAGTAGAAATGCTGTAGAGCAAAAGCACTGTAACAGAAATAAACAGTGCTTTTGATAAGATCATTAGTAGATTGAATACAACAAAGGGAAGAATCTCTGAGCTTGAGGATATGTTAATAGAAACTTTCAAAGCAGAAAAGCGGAAAAAAAAAGACTGAAATATTGATCGAATATACAAGAACTATGGGATGACTAACTACAAAAAGTACAATGAATGGATGAGAAGAGAACAGAAAGAAGAAAAATGGTCTGAGAAAATGATGACTAAGAGCTGCCCAAAGTAATATCAGACACCAAACCAAAGATCCAGGAAGCTCAGTGAACACCAAGATGGATAAATAAAAAACCAAACACCTCATATGTCATAGCAAAACTATGGAGAATCAAAGATAAAGATAAGTCTTGAACCAAACCAGAGGGAGGAAAAAGCCCTATCTATCTGGAAGCAAAGCCAAGAATTGCATCTACTTTCCTCTCCAAAAAAAAAAAAGGAAGCAAGAAGAAAATAGAATTAAATATTTAACGTGTTGACAAAAGCAAGTAAACAAAAACACCAAGATTTCTTTATCTATACAATTATTCTTCAAAAGTGATATGTGAATAAAGACTTCCTCAGGCAAACAAAAATCCAGGAACTTTGTTTCAGGTATTCTTGTCTCATAGAAATACTGAGAAAGTTCTTGAGAGAGAAGGAAAATGATATAGGTCAGAAACTCAGACACACAGAATGAAGATTAGAAAAGATATAAGTTAAGACAAAGCAAAATATTTTTCTTATTCCTAATTGATCTAAAAGACAGTTAAAAATAATGGCAAAGTGTATTTGGTGACTATAGCTCATGTATATTTGAAATGAATGACAGAAATAATACAAGAAGTGGATGCATAAATTAGGAATAATTTATAAGTTACTTGCACTAACAGAGAAGTGGAATAGTTATTTGAAGTACATTTGAATTAGTTGAAAATGTATATTGTGAGCTCTCTACAACAATAAATAAAATTTAAAACAAGTATAATTAATGTTCTAAGAATGAAAAGTTGTAATCACGTAAATGTTTAACACCAGAAAAGATAGAGAAAGAGTTGGGGGAAAAAGGAACAAAGAACAACAAGAATGAATTGCTGTTATTGTTCAGTCACTAAGTCATGTTCGACTCTTCCCAACCACATGGGCTGCAGCACGCCAGTTTCCCCTGTCCTTCATTATCTCCTAGAGTTTGTTCATATTCATGTCCATTGAGTCGGTGATATTATGTAGCCATCTCATCCTCTGTCGCACCCTTCTCTTGCCTCCAAACTTTCCCAGCATCAGGGTCTTTTCCAATGAGTCGGCTCTTCACACAGGTGGCCAAAGTTGATGCTTCAGCTTCAGCATCAGTCCTTCCAATGAATATTCAGCACTTATTTCCTTTAGGATGGATGGTTTGATCTCCTTGCAGTCCAAGGGACCCTCAAAAGTCTCTAGCACCACAATTTGAAAGCATCGATTCTTTTGCACTCAGCGTTTTTATTGTCCTACTTCACATGACTGCTGGAACAACCATTGCTTTGACTAGATGGACCTTTGTTGGCAAAGTGATGTCTCTGCTTTTTAATATGCTGTCTAGGTTTGTCACAGCTTTCCTTCCAAGGAAACATGTGTTTTTTTTTCTTTTTAATTTTGGGGATGCAGTCACTGCCTGCAGTAATTCTGGAGCCCAAGAAAATAAAATCTGTCACTGTTTCCACTTTTTCCCCTACTATTTGCCATGAAGTAGTGGGACTGGATGCCATGATCTTAGTATTTTTAATGCTAAGTTTCAAGTCAGCTTTTTCATTTTCCTCTTTCACTCTTATCAAGAGGCTTTTTTGTTTCTCTTCACTTTCTGCCATTAGAGTGGTGTGTGTGATATGTGTGAAAGTCGCTCAGTCACATCCGACTCTGAATTCTCCCAGCCAGAATACTGGAATGGGTAGCCTTTCCCTTCTCCAGGGGATCTTCCCAATCCAGGGATCAAAGCCAGGCCTCCTACATTGCAAGCAGATTCTTTACCAGTGGAGCCACCAGGGAAGCCCAAGAATACTGGAGTGGGTAGCCTATCCCTTCTCCAGCAGATCTTCCAGACCCAGGAATTGAACCGGGGTCTCCTGCATTGCAGGCAAATTCTTGACCAACTGAGCTATCAGGGAAGCCCAGTGATAATATCTGCATATCTGAGGTTGTTGATATTTCTCCTTGCAATCTTGATTCAAGCTTGTGCTTCATCCAGTCCAGCATTTCACAAGATGTATTCTGTGTATAAATTAAATAAGCAGAGTGACAATATACAGCCTCGTACTCCTTTTCAATTTTGAACCCCTCCGTTGTTCCATGTCCAGTTCTAACTGTTGTTTCTTGACCTGTGCATAGGTTTCTCAGGAGACAGGTAACATGGTGGTCTGGTACTCCTGTCTCTTTAAGAATTTTCCATAGTTTGCTGTGATACACACAAAGGCTTTAGTGTAGTCAATGAAGCAGAAGTAGATGTTTCTTTGAAACTCCTTTGCTTTTTCCATGATTCAGTGAATGCTGGCAATTTGATCTCTGGTTACTCTGCCTCTTCGAAACTCAGTTTGTACACCTGGAAGTTCTTTGTTCATGAACTGCTGAAGCCTATCCTAGCTTGAAGGATTTTGAGCATAACCTTGCTAGAACATGAACATAATAATTACACCACTATACATTATGCTTTTGTGTTATAAATATGACTGATATACCTTAGAGATACAAGTCACTGAAGTAACTATAGTACAAATAAAAAGTGGCCTTTCAGATTCATCACGACTTAGGCTGTTGGCCAAGATAAAGAATAAAGATAGGATTTAATCTCCATAAATCAAGAAAAACTGAATATATAAAAAAATGGTATTCAAAATATGGACATTAGGCAATCAAGTCAGTGTTCCATAGAAATGAGGAATATTGAGGTAAGCCCTACAAATGCCCCTGCTGACTGCCTGGACAGAATTCCCAGGAAGAGCATGCATATACATACGAGGAAATTATTCAATGTACTCCACCGTCACACAGGCCTAGCGGAGTGCTTTCCCAGTATTCCAGTGTATCTCTCCCCTCCTTCCCTGATAGCCATTAGTTCTACATCTGTAACTCTATTTATGTTTTGTAGATTTTTTTCATGGCTTTTACTGTTTATCTTGAAAAATGCTATTTATTTAGGACAAAACAGTAAATGAAATGGGTTTTCCCATAATCAAAATCAGCATGTAATCAAGCCTTTCTGCTAAGGGCATTTATCAATTAAGAAACCTTTCACTGAAACACTTAAAATCATGGCAGCTAAATAGTACTAATATCTGCCACGTTTACACATCCTGGTGAAAGTGGAGGGAAGTCTTCCTCCAGTGCCTCTCCATCATATTCTGGCTAAATCAGCTTCACCGGAGGCTTTCTCTAACATAGCTGTTGGAATCCATATTGATAAACATAAAAAACTAAATATGTCATTTCAGTTTAGAGAACGGTTCTGTAAATTGAGAGCATCATTTCTGCCCTCTTAATGTAGCTTAGACTTCAGTATGTATTGCAATAAATGTGCAGTTGCTACACTATTGTGCCTCAACAGTTAGAAGCAATGATGCATAACCAAACTGTATTATGGAGGCTGAATCTGTGTGGATCTGAAACTAAATGTATTTCTAAATGTTTTTCTTATTTTTATTAGTCTATGATTAGGTATTTATACAGTGATATTCAGATAATCCCTAAAGTTTTTGTTTAATATTTAACCCCACTAACCAAGAGGCAGCCACCTAAAATACATAAACACACATGCTTGCACATGTGCAAAAGTACAGGGCTGATATTTTTTAAATTTAAAAAGCACTAATAGAAAAAGGTCAGTAGAATAATGCAAATGCAAAGTGGAAAGGAATAAAGAAAGAAAGCAATAGAGTTAGTGGAACCAGAGAACAAATTAAGGATAGGAAATAAATAATAATAAATGTTGCATAAAGACATCATTTTTCTATTTTATGATGAAGAAAGGGAATAAATGCCTTTCAAAAATACAGAAAGATCATGAATGCAAGATAGAATTCATAACTGAATGATGGACTAGAATACAGAAAGGTAAAACATATTCTGAATACAGCTGAGGTCCACCAGGTAAGTGAAGAAGCTGCAGGAGAAATCAGGGGAAAAAAAAACAAGAAAGATAAGCGATTTCCACTGGAAATTGTTTAGGTGGGAAATACACGAAAGATGGCATATAGGTGCAGTCCTATAAATGGTATAAACACAGTTGTATAATGACTTTAACCATCATGAAATCAATACAGATGAAATAAGACACTGACTTAGAAACTAATGCAATGTCAAACATAAATTAAATGCACCAAAATTAAATAACTAAATACAACAAATAAGAATTTAAATTATTTTTATTTTCCCTATGTCTTACTATATTCTACATATGTATTTCCACAAAAATATTTGCTCCAGAAATTGCTTCTTTAATAATGAAAGAGTGGATAAATATATAGGCAAAATTCAATGAAAAAAATGATATATTTATTTAACATTTCCTATGTGTAGGAAATTATGTATGAAAAAATATAACAAAGTTATCAATGTCATGATTTTCTACTTAATTACATAATATGCTGATTGTCCATTTTTTAAATTTCTGGTTACCCAATTGAAGAGGTTCAGTCACTCAGTAATATCCAACTCCTTGAGACCCCATGGACTGTAGCATCCTAGGCCTCCCTGTCCTTCACTATCTACCAGAGTTTGCTCAAACTCATGTCCACTGAGTCAATGATGCCACCCAACCATTTCATCCTCTGTCACCCACTTCTCCTCCTGCCCTCAACCTTTCCCAACATCATGGTTTTTTCCAATGAGTCACCTCTATGCATCAGGTGACCAAAGTATTGGAGCTTCAGCTTCAGCATCAGTCCTTCCAAAGAATATTCAGGGTTAATTAACTTTAGAATTGACTGGTTGGATCTCCTTGCAGTCAAAAGGACTCTCAAGATTCTTCTCCAGCACCACAGTTCAAAAGCATCAATTCTTCAGTGCTCAGTCTTTATGGTCCAGCACTCACATACACACATGACTACCAGAGAAACCACAGCTTTGACTAGACGGACCTTTGTTAGCAAAGTGACTTCTCTGCTTTTTAATATGCTGTCTAGGTTTGCCACAGCTTTTCTTCCAAGAAGCAAGCCTCTTTCAATTTCATGGCTGCAGTCACCATCCACAGTGATTTTGGAGCCCAGGAAAATAAAACCTCTCACTCTTTCCATTTTTTCACCATCTATTTACCATGAAGTGATAGGACCATATGTCATGATCTTAATATTTTGAATGTTGAGTTTTAAGCCAGCTTTTTCACTCTCCTCTTTCACCTTCATCAAAAGACTCTAGTTCCTCTTCACTTCTGCCATTAGGGTGGTGTCATCTGCGTTTCTGAGGTTGTTGATATTTCTCCTGGCAATCTTGATTCCAGCTTGAGCTGCATCCAGCCTGGCATTTCACATAATGAACTCTGCATATAAGTTAAGTAAGCAGGGTGATAATATGCAGCCTTGATGTACTCCTTTCCCAATTTTGAACTGGTCTGTTTTTCCACTTCTGGTTTTAAATGTTGCTTCTTGACCTGCATACAGGTTTCTCAGGAGGCAAATAAGATGGTCTAGTTGTTTAGAAAGGTTTATATATATACCTCATAAAATAAACTTTATATGTAAAAATATATTTTTGCTGTTTTTTTGTTTTGTTTCAAAATAGCCCAGAAAAGCGTGTCAGGACCTGAAAAAAGTTAAAAGTGAATCATATTTTGTGATACATAAGCACAGTGATAGAGATGTGGTTATTTATAATACTATTTTCTTTATTTTTGTATATGCTTAAAATTTTCCATAATCACAGTATTTTTAACCCAAAACCTTCATTAGCAAGAACAGAGCCCTTCTGCAGCCACATCCTCTTCCGTTATGAGACAGCTGAAAGGCCATTTTCTGGTTACAGCCCTGATTTTCAGTTTTCTTTTGGTACTTACCTTATTTTTTTAATTATGTTTTACCCTGAAAATTGTTATATTTTAGCTGAATATTTAAAAAATTTTGTACAAAATATTTTTCAGATTATTTAGTTTGCCTTATGTTTCCAAATGAAAAAGAATTCATTTAGAATAGGGAACCTGTTTGCATTATTTTAAGATTATAACTGAACATTCATCTTTTTGACAATAGGATGAGGGGTATCGAAAAGAAAATGTGGGTGGGAACTGAAAAGAGTATGTTGGTTTGAGCTTTTACAATATCACCTAAATCATAGGTTATATCCTCAATTTATAACTTTGGATTTATTAATCACACTTTCACATTTTTAATATAAAAATAACTGCTATTCTTTAAGATTCTTTAAATTCTACGTTTAGAACTGATTTTGGAATGCATTTCTGCAGCTCTCTGTATCAGTGTAAAGTCTTCATCCTTTAAAACTGAAATTTTATGATGCTCCAAGAGACCTGCAAACTGATTTAGTAAAACTGGAGAAGAAACTGGGTGACAGTTTGAAATCAAACAGGTACTTGGGACAGTGCAGTAAGCATCACTGCAGTCAGCAAACTCCTTTCAACCTGAAGGATCAGGTTCACTTAGGTACATCATGGAGATTAGCACACAGGCCAGTGAATATGCACATATGCAGACTGAGGCTCACTTAATATCTATTAAACACAATGAGCAATTGTGTAAGTGTTTTTGCATATGTAGACACTGACTTTTAACTCTCAGCATGACAGAGTTACAACAAATTCATGTTTTCCATTAATTGTCTCAATTCAACATGTCTTCCTTCCTGACTAAAGTGGTCTATGGGCAATGAATTCATATGTACAGGGTATTAAGATGTAAAACATTTTACTATCATACAAGGTACTAAAATATTTTTCTTCTAGGGACTTATGGCTTTTTGGAAGAGAAGTGATGAGAGCTAAGTAAGGTTCACACTTGGCCGACATCTCCACTTCCTCTTTGGGTGCTTACGTCAGTCAGCTTTGAAACAGCTGCACAGTTAGGCCAACAACTAAGATGCAGTGTACTTGGTTCAGCCTTAAATATTACCTTTCACTTTTGTAGTTTTTAAAATCTTTTCACCAAAGACAAATGAAAGAAGGTAGGTCACATAACAAACTTAAAATGTTAACACAGTGCAATAAGATTCACCAACAAATGTATGAGTTTGCCTAGCAGTTGTTTTGCATCAGATAGTGTGGGAAAAAACAAAACTACTAGACTTTCTTTCCTTGGAATCATTGTACTTTCTTTTTTCCCCAAAGGAGAACGTGGCATAGCCTATTTAATATTTAGCAGTTTAAAGACAGAGTGAACGCACTGTTAGCTTTTTATCATGGAATGCTATCATTTTTGGCTTGGGGAATGAAGGACATGTATCAGAAGAAATTCAAATCACTATGCCCTTTCAAATATAGACAATAGCAAAAAGCGTGTGTTTCCTTCATCTCTTGAACTTTAAGCTTGATTAAACTCAGTAAAGGGCCATTAACACCATCAGACAGCTTTAGAAAACTATTTTTATTAGCTCTTTCCAGATGACTATAAATGCCAAGCATTCATGAAGTTACATTTGCCTCCTTTTGTGAAAGCTGTTCAAAGTCATCTTTGATGTGTAGATCAAAAGTATTGCTTCCTAGTTAAAATAGAAAAAACTGGTTCATGAATAGAAGTCTCTTTCGGAAAACAAATTACTATTTCTGCAATTCTGTAGCTCTGGAAAACATTTTCTAAGAAAACGAGGGCAGGAAATTAGCAAGAACAAAAAAAAATCTAAATAGCATTTATAACCTTAAAAACCAGCTGTTGAAATACATCAATATCTATGGACAGTTATGATAGACACTCATATTTTACCTGGTATTTAATATGGATAAATGAATAGGTATACCATATGAGATGTTAAAGAAAAATGAAGTTAACAGCAATATACTCTACCTAGATTAAGATATAGAACTTGGAATATTGCAGTCTAAAAGAATATAGAAGAAAGTTGGAGGTGATGCCAGTATAGGTTTTTATCTTCTTAAATTATTGCCCCTTCCAAAGAAAAACAACCCTAGAGTGACTGACAAAGAGACACAGTCTCAGATACACAGGTATATACTTTCTATATAAAAACTAAGATCATGGCACCTGGTCCTATCACTTTATGGAAAACAGAAGGGGAAAAATGGAAACAGTGACAAACTTTATCTTCTTGGGCTCCAAAATCACTGTGGATGGTGACTGCAGCCTTGAAATTGAAAGATGCTTGCTCCTTGGAAGAAAAACTATGACAAACCTAAACAGTGTACTAAAAAGCAGAGACATTGCTTTTCTGACAAAGGTCCATGTAGTTAAAGCTATGGTTTTTCCAGTAGTTAAGTATGGATGTGACAGTTGGACCATAAAGAAGGCTGAGCACCAAAGAATCGATGCTTTCAAATTGTGGTGCTAGAGAAGACTCTTGAGAGTCGCTTGGACTGCAAGGAAACCAAGCTTGAATATTCTGTGGAAGGACTGATGCTGAAGATGAAGCTCCAATACTTTGGCCACCTGATGCAAAGAGCCAACTCATTGGAAAAGACTCTGATGCTGGGAAAGATTGAAGGCAGGAGTTGAAGGGGATGACAGAGGATGAGATGGTTGTATGGCATCACCGACTCTATGGACATGAGTTTGAGCAAGTTTTTCTGGGAGTTGGTAAAGGACAGGGAAGCCTGGCATGCTTCAGTCCATGGGGTCGCAAAGAGTTGGCCATGACTGAGTGACTGAACTATAAAAACAAATGAATATAAGTTGGTAAGATATTAATGCAAACAAATATTCTATTTGAGAACAAGAAGGAAAAAACAGACTTTGAAACACCGGCTGATGTTGAAGTAAAAGGGAAAATTCTGTATGTAAACAAACAGAACCACATGTTCTTTTTGTTTGTTTGTTTTTTGTAGGCTTCTACTGTCTAGAACACAGGCTCTCAACACAGAGGCACTAACACCAGCAATTTCTAGGGAATAGTAGGAAATTTTAGGGAAGTACTTAATCCCCTCTGAGAACAAGGAGATTAATATTCAAATAACATTTAGGCTTTATATTTGCAAACAAAGAATCTGGAAAACCTTTTAATATTTCTCTGTGTTCTATAACCTTTAAAATCTCCACTTTTGGTGTTAAAAGCATCAATGCATGAACTGACCCTGGAAGAGACAACTTAATTTTAATGATAATTAAAATAGCATCAGCCATGATTTGGAATTATTTGATTTATTTCACAAAAGAATTCTGAGCATTCATATTCAAAGTATATGCTATTTCACTTTTAAACAAATGCATTAGGACAACCTTGATTTTAAAACTTTCTAAGAGAGAAAGATTTCCTGCAGCTCATATATATTAGCACTGTTGCTGTGAGATGGAGGAAACCTCAGATAAGACTAGAGTCGAGAAGAGAACTCTCATCCCTACCACTCATTAGTTTCCCCAGATAGGAAGAGACTTACCCTGACCTCCAACAAGAGGAAGGTTGCTACTTTGCTACTCATCTACCCCAGCTATAGGAAGGAAGACCCTCTTCTTGCCCAGCAACAAGCCCAGCCAGCCAATGAGAAGCCACACCCTGAAATCTTACTCTCCGCCAATAAACTTTCATCTACAAGAGCCCCTTAGAAAGCCCCCTCCCCTCTATAAAAACAAGCTCCCTGCTTTGCTCTCTGGAGCCATAGATAGTATTTCCCAAATGGCAATCCTGATGGCTATTCCAAACTCACTTCTGGTGAGATAACTGACTCTTTTATTAGTGAAGTTGACAAAAAGACAACAAAGACAAAAAGACAAAAAATCTTCCCTGGAGTTTTCAGAGCTCACGCAAGAAGCCATAGTCTTCGGAGACATGAAAATGTATACAACAGACACAAAGGAAACATTTGCATCACTTCCCTTAAAACATTTCATTCTTTGCATGATAGGAGGATTAAATCTGTGGTCATTTGTTGAGCTTATTTCTCTGCTCCAAAAGAGTAACACAACTTCTTTCATCTCCCCAAGATGGACAAATGGTCACAGCACACACTAGCCCTTTAAGTTACACCCCCCAAAACCCAGGATGACTAGTGAAGTTACCTTCTAAGGCATTTACATCTCAAATAGAAGTGGTACTTAGGATTTTGGAAACATCTCTAAATTGCAAACATCCACATGCAAGGTGCTTTATGCCTCCCTGAGTAACTTGATGACATTCCGAAGAGCTGGAGTTAGGACTTAGCATCAGCATGCTTTCCAGAGACTCTTGTGAGAGGGGAGGGACAATTGCCTCATCCCCTGTATAAGCAGAGAAGAGTCTTTTTTTCATTGGCCCTCACCTTTGAAGTTTCAGGCTACTGATGTAGGAAAAATTCCCTTGGCCTCTCTTGACTTGGAATAAGGGTTAAAGCATGGGGGGCGGGGTGGGGGTGGTGGTGGACAGAGGGAAGAACTGGTTATTTACTCTGAAGCAGTAAGAAATCTATGCCTGCTCCAGGACAGCACTCAGGACTACAGGGACACAGAAGAAAACTAACAGGTTGCCACCCGCATCCCCTCAGCACATCCTCTCAAATGACTTTCAAAGTCTACTTCACAGCTTTCTTTACTCTGTGAAAGCCTACTTCACAGCTTTCTTTACTTTCTTTACGTCAGCCACATAAACCCATACTGAGGGAAGCTTTTACATACTTGTACACCTGAGAATCAATGACTATACAATCCCCCCAAAACTACTGCTGAATGTGATTGCATGCAAAGTGAAACAGAAAACTAAAGGGTAAATAAGACAGTGCACATTGTTAAATCTGGCAAGCTGTGTCTATTGGCTCCATGTTTCCTTTTTCATTGCATTACTGCATTTAGAGCTAGTCCAAAATCATACAACCTGTAAATTATTGGGTTTCGTGCCTACATGTCTTTGTTTATGCTGACTCCTTTCCCTGAATCACCCTCCTACTTCATCGTCCAACTTTTATAATACATCTGGATTCAGATAACTTTATTATTTGCATTTGTATATAAATATGCTGCATAGCAACTCAATGCATGAAAAATATTATCTCCATTCAAGGGGCTTCCCTGATGGTTCAGCGGGTAAAGAATCTACTTGCAATGCAGGAGACATAGGAGATGAAGGTTTGATCCTTGTGGAGGAGGGCATGGCAACCCACTCCGGTATTCTTGCCTGGAGAATTCTATGGACAGAGGAGCCTGGCAGGCTACACAGTCCATGGGGTCACAAAGAGTTGGACACAGCTGAAGCGACTGAAAACACATACACACACACACACACACACACACACAAATAAAGAAACTGAAGCTTAGAAAGACTACTTGCAACTGTTACCTGGTGAAGTTGCAAGCCCTCTAGGATCAATCTGATTCTGGAGATAATACTTTACTGTCTCACTGGGCAAAGCCTAATTATTCTTTAAGTATCAGCTCAAGCTTCCTGCCCACTTAGAAAGCCTTTCCTCATCTCCTAATTCAACAAGGTATACCCCTTAGGCCCCCTGTACATCCCCATCCTTACACTACTCATCACACCCTCTAGTCAATTGTGTGTAGATACACATATCTTTATATGCGTCAAGCAGTGCTGTAAGGAGACTGAGCTGATCCCTTCTTTCTTATGATTTAATAAATACATGAAACTGCCTTGAAATAATTATTAAGGTGCCAGATTGCTCTGAAGGACAACAGACAGGAAGTAGTGAACAGAAGGAGCTACCTGACAAGGAGCATAAGGAACTAAAAGGCATGTGCTATTTAACTTCTGATTTCTAGTTAGAAGCAGGATCTGATTCTCTGAGGAAATAAGTTTCTAGATGAGGCCTGAATAAAAGAAGTCAGGCGTTAGGGAAGAAACAAAGGAAGATGTCCTGTGAGGAAGGGTTAGTGGTCGATGTGAATGATACTTGAGGCAGAAAGAAAACACTGTGGGAAAACTTGGCCAAGAAAAGGAGCTGGACAGTGGCCAGTGTGTCAGGAGCATCCCTCATAAGGGAGTGGGATGCCTGAGTGGCTGGGAAGCTGGGTGGTTCCTCAGCAGTGGAGCTGAGGAACAGGATGGGGACATAGTCTGTGTCCCTCTTCAGCTCCACTCCACCACAACAAAGGTGGCACACCATTTACACTTGTGTCCTCGTTGTGAAGTAGGGTCCTCACATAACAGACAGGGGACTACTTCCTGGCTAAACAGCTGTTGTTAGAAGATCCAGGTACATCAACCAGCCCTTCCGCCCACAACCCTGCCCTCTAATTACAACACCATTCCCATGCTCAGTAACTAGCTGTTCAAGAGTTCCCATTCAAAAATTCTCTGTAGGTAGTTTCACAAAATATATGTGTCCATGAATCAGCAGATCACAGCACGTACTTGGCATAACCATGTGCTCTGGGCTGCACTGAGCACTCTGCTCTCAGGGCTCCAGAGTCAAGCTGATAAACAACAGACCTGGAGATGGATCTGTGGGGTGTGTGGGGCACATGTTTAGGGCTACTTCTTGTGCAAACTGCTTAATAAGCGTGACTGCTCATTTCCTCAAATGTAATGTAAAGTCCCTGGAACAAAGTTTGATTACTTTAATTGCAGCCTGTAACCCGCCCTTCCCATCCCAAGAGCTTCCTCCTCTAATTGGGATGCAGAACACGGCACTGCGCTTGGGAGAGTGTGTGGTCTGGTGCAGAACAAATTAAATCTTATGTAATTTCAAATCTTAAAATCTTCTTAACCAATTTAACAATTTTTCTGAGTCTAGGGCCATGCTAATGAGATACACACAAGCTCGAATGCCATTATTGAATCTTAATGCCCATGATGCAATTTCTCTATCAAGAGTTTCTTTATTAGCAATCAGGAACTGACATCTCTGGAATGGATTTTGACTCAACAGGGAACATTTGTCTAATGATACCAACGTCTTGGTACTTTACTTTCTATGTAGAGCATATGGGGATTCTTGCAGTTTCTAAATTTTCTTTAAATTGCCATTTGAATAGCCAAGCAAACACAGAGGCAGGTAAAGAGCATCTGTAGCAAAGAGAAAAATCTACCTTCTGACAAGTTATCTGTCTGCACCAGTACTCATCGGCAGTGGTGGTGTCTCTCCTTTTAATCCACCACAGAAAAGAAGAACCCACGCAGGTGACTCAGGTCAATCGATACATCTGCGCTGGCAGCTGGGAAACCACTTCTCAGTTAAAACTGCAAATCCTGTTAACATCAAACTGTTTGGTTTAGATCACAATTCTTATTTCAAAAAAGCATTCATATATTTTATTAAAGAGAAAAGAACTTCTTAAGGTAAACCGTAGAAACTATACACACATATAGTAAATGTACAACTGCTTTAAATGTACATGGAGGCTCTGGGAATAAGCAGGGATATAGGAATCTCAGGCTTCCCTGGTGGCTCCAATGGAAAAGAAACTGATAGCAATGCAGGAGACCCAGGTTCAATCCCTGGGTCAGAAAGTAACCCTAGAGAAGGAAATGGCAATCCACTCCAGTATTCTTGCCTGGATAATTCTATGGACAGAGGAGGCTGGCAGGCTACAGTCCATGAGCCCCCAAAGAGTTGGACGAGTATTGTTTATTTACTTCCACTTTTTTTTTCATAGGAAAATCAGGGTGCTTGAAAGGAATATTGACAACAAAAATTGTTCCCTCTGCTCAATCAGCTGTTAGTACTGACATTAATGTACTTCTTTCTATGCACATTTTGCTGGACTATAACTATTGGAAAATGTGAACTCTTATGTAGCATTTAAATTGAGGCTTTAAAAATGCACTCCCTTCTTAGGTCTGATTTCATTGCTTTCATTTTTTGGCTACATTTTCAAGGTGTCTTGGAGGTAGATGCTATATTCAGTACTTTTCTTTCTCTGACTCTAATACACGCAACAAACGTGACAGGAACACATAATTTGAACAAAAACCACCATAACTGTCTGGTGCTCTGGTCGTCAGGGCCTGGCTCCTGAGGGGAGGGTGTGAAGAGCTGCTGGGGGAGTGAACTGAATGATCACTGTCAGCTCTGGAGCCTCTCGGCAAGACAGTGGCCACTGAAGCACTGCCTGCATATCAGCCCCATGGGCCTCCTCCTGGTTTACCAGCTGCGAGTTAGCAGGTAGAGGAGAAATAGATGGCTGAGATGCCTGATTTTGTGTCATGTTGGCCATGGTGACTTCTGCTTTATTGACTACACCAAAGCCATTGTGTGGATCACAACAAACTGTGGAAAATTCTGAAAGAGATGGGCATTCCAGACTACCTTACCTGCCTCCTGAGAAACCTGTATACAGGTCAAGAAGCAACAGTCAGAACTGGACATGGAACAACAGACTGGTTCCAAATCAGGAAAGAAGTCTGTCAGGGCTATATATTGTCACCCTGCTTATTTAACTTATATGCAGAATATGTCATGCTAAATGCTGGGCTGGATGAAGCATAAGCTGAAATCAAGATTGTTAGGAGAAATATCAGTAACCTCAGATACTCAGATGACACCATACTCATGGCAGAAAGTGAAGAGGAACTAAAGAGCTTCCTGATAAAAGTGAAAGAGGAGAGTGAAAAAGTTGGCTTAAAACTCAACATTCAAAAAACTAAGATCATGACATCCGGTCCCATCACTTCATGGCAAAAAGATGGGGAAACAATGGAAACAGTGACAGACTTTATTTTCTTAGGCTCCAAAATCACTGCAGATGATAAGTGCAGCCATGAAATAAAAAGCTTGCTCCTTGGAAGAAAAGCTATAACCAACCTAGACAGCATAGTAAGAAGCAGGGACATTACTTTGCCAACAAAGGTCCACCTAGTCAAAGCTATGGTTTTCCCAGTAGTCATGTAAGGATGTGAGAGTTGGACTATAAAGAAAGCTGAACACCGAAGAATTGATGCTTTTGAACTGTGGTGTTGGAGAAGACTCTTGAGAGTCCCTTGGACTGCAAGGAGATCCAACCAGTCCATTCTAAAGGAGATCAGTCCTGGGTGTTCTTTTTTTTTTTTAATTTTTATTTTTACTTTATTTTACTTTACAATACTGTATTGGTTTTGCCATACATTGACATGAATCCACCATGGGTGTACATGCGTTCCCAAACATGAACCCCCCTCCCACCTCCCTCCCCATGACATCTCTCTGGGTCATCACCGTGCACCAGCCCCAAGCATGCTGTATCCTGCATTGGACATAGACTGGCGATTTGATTCTTACATGATAGTATACATGTTTCAATGCCATTCTCCCAAATCATCCCACCCTCTCCCTCTGAGTCCAAAAGTCCACTCTACACATCTGTGTCTTTCTTGCTGTCTTGCATACAGGGTCGTCATTGCCATCTTTCTAAATTCCATATATATGTGTTAGTATACTGTATTGGTGTTTTTCTTTCTGGCTTACTTCACTCTGTATAATCGGCTCCAGTTTCATCCATCTCATTAGAACTGATTCAAATGTATTCTTTTTAACGGCTGAGTAATACTCCATTGTGTATATGTACCACAGCTTTCTTATCCATTCATCTGCTGATGGACATCTAGGTTGTTTCCATGTCCTGGCTATTATAAACAGTGCTGCGATGAACATTGGGGTACATGTGTCTCTTTCAATTCTGGTTTCCTTGGTGTGTATGCCCAGCAGTGGGATTGCTGGGTCATAAGGCAGTTCTATTTGCAATTTTTTAAGGAATCTCCACACTCTCCATAGTGGCTGTACTGGGTGTTCTTTGGAAGGACTGATGCTAAAGCTGAAACTCCAGTACTTTGGCCACCTCATGCGAAGAGTTGACTCATTGGAAAAGCCTCTGATGCTGGGAGGGATTGGGAGCAGGAGGAGAAGGGGACGACAGAGGATGACATGGCTGGATGGCATCACTGACTCAATAGACATGAGTTAGAGTAAGCTCCCGGTGTTGGTGATGGACAGGGAGGCCTGGCGTGCTGCAGTCCATGGGGTTGCAGAGAGTCAGACATGACTGAGCGACTGAACTAAACTTAACTGAACTGGCTGTGATGCTCAGATACGTGTTCAAATGTTACTCTTGACATCTCTGTGAAGGTGCTCTTTCTGTCTCACAGGAGAGCCTAACCTTGCTTCTATTTAACCCTAACTTGGGGTCCTGCAGGCATGCAGGCATGCTCACTTGGGTTATTCTTTTATTCTCCTAACTGGTGCCTCCCTTCAAATCCTTACAGCCTGTTCTACACTAGGAACGATCGTTTCAAACAGCCCTCCCTCATGATACTCCTTGTTTGGAACCCATATCAGCTCCCCATCACACAAACAGTAAAATCCCACATCTTCAGCGCAGCCTGGGAGGGTCATGCACAATCTGACCCCACATTGTCTCCAATGCCAGGTCCCGCTGGACCCTCTTTCACTCAGAACCCTGCTGATCATCACAGGCAGGCTTCCACTGCACACACATACTTTCCTTCTGCTTAGAGAAGCCCTCCCCAGCCTGAATACTGACATGGTTTGCTCCTCTCCTGACCCAGGCCTCTGCTTGAATCACGCTCCTCAGAGAGGACTTCCCCAGAGCACACTCCTGCTTCCTTCTGGTTTATTCTTCTTCACAGAGCTTCTTATTACCTGGTCATTTATTATATATGTGTCTGTCTCTCTGCCTCAACTTCCTGTCTAGTACATGGGGCATCTGAGGAAAAGCCTTAGCCCTTTGGATCTCTCTGAAAACTTCAGATTCTAGAGTACTGGATTGTGGTGCTAAGTCACTTCAGTCATGTTCACCTCTTTGCAACCCCAGGAACTGTATGTAGCCTTTCAGGCTTCTCTGTCCATGGGATTCTCCAGGCAAGAATACTGGAATGGGTGGCAATGCCCTCCTTCAGGGGATCTTCCTGACCCAGGGATCAAACCCACATCTCTTAAGTCTCCTGCATTGGCTAGCAAGTTCTTCATCAGTAGGACCACTGGATTGCACTATAAATGCTCAATTTTTATTACTTGAATGAAATATACTCACTCAGAAATGAACAGATGAATGAATGAAGACTGATATTGTTAATACTGTAGCTGACTAGACACTGTTCTCAAGGAGAATGAGTAAGAATAGACAATATATAAACAAAAAAGGCAATAAAGTGACATTTGTGCAACACTAATGTCAATATTTAGAGACACGGGATGTTAGAAAATGAAAGCATTCTTTGTATTAATATCTTTCGAAACTGCAGCCCTGTAGTTTTGGGACTCTTGTCAAAGGCCGCACAGTGGGCCAATAATTTTTCCACGTGCCCAGTAACCAAAACAATGATGTTCCCCTGCAGTGGTGCTGTACTAGATAAAAAACAGCATGAGGATTTTTACTCAACTCATTTGAGTAAAAAGAAGCAAAAAAATCCT
This sequence comes from Ovis canadensis, assembly GCF_042477335.2. NCBI lineage: Eukaryota > Metazoa > Chordata > Mammalia > Artiodactyla > Bovidae > Ovis > Ovis canadensis. The sequence continues at coordinate 43,595,021 of NC_091253.1, read as the reverse complement.
CTTCTGAGGACCTTGTCATTATTCCAAAGGGCATTCTGGAATCTGAGACAGGGCACTTACTAAAGGTCACGATTTTTTTAAAAAAGTAGAAATGCTGTAATAACTCACAAAGCACATTAGATGTTTCATTGGAATTATTCCAGCTGTGGAAAATAAGCAGATTTGGAAGAAGCTAGGGGCAGGAGAGGTTTGGGGTGTCAGCCTCCTATGAGGCAGAGATGAGACATCTGCAGGGAACTTAGTCACACCACCTGCTCACACACAGTTCAATGGGATTAATTCCAAATTTCTCCAAGTACATCCTGAGACATGCAGACTTCCCACATGTCCACACCATGAATCTCTCGAAAGGGAAGAAGACAGGTGTCCAAAAGAAAGGTGAGTGCTCAACCAAGTCTGCTGTTTTCCTGGTACCACTCTTGACTCTAACCACCTGTAAATACTGGTTTGTCATTTCAGTTAATATTCCCTCAACAACTGCTCAGTATTCCAAAACTCAGGGCACCTAGAATGAAGTGAAAAGGAGAAAAAACAACTCTCCTATCTGGTAGAGTTTACTTTCTAGTTAGGTGTTTAAGCCCAAATTTATTTCTTAAATTGAAGAAAGTAAGGAAAACCACTAGGCCATTCAGGTAAGACCTAAATCAAATCCCTTAGGATTATATGGTGGAGGTGACAAATAGATTCAAGATATGCGATCTGCTAGAATGCCTGAAGAACTATGGATGGAAGTTCATAACATTGTACAGGAAGTGGTGATCAAAACCATACCCAAGAGAAAGAAATGTAAAAAGGCAAAATAGTTGTTTGGGGAGGCCTAACAAATAGCTGAGAAAAGAAGAGAGGCAAAAGGCAAAGAAGAAAAGGAAAGATAGACCCATCTGAATGCAGAGTTCCAAAGAATAGAAGGAGAGATAAGAAAGCCTTTCTAATGCAAAGAAATAGAGGAAAACAATAGACTGGGAAAGACTAGAGATCTCTTCAAGAAAATTAGACATATCAAGGGAACATTTCATGCAAAAATGGGCACAATAAATGACAGAAATGGTATGGATCTAGCAGAAGCAAAAGATATTAAGAAGAGGTGGCAAGAATACACAGAAGAACTATACAAAAAGATCTCAATGACCCAGATAACAATGATGGTGTGGTCACTCACCTAGGGCCAGACATCTTGGAATTCAAAATCCAGTGGCCTTAGGAAGCATCAGTACAAACAAACCTAGTGGAGGTGATGGAATTCCAGCTGACCTATTTCAAATTCTAAAAGATGATACTGTGAAAGTACAGCACTCAATATGCCAGCAAATTTGGAAAACTCAGAAGTAGCCACAGGACTGGAAAATGTCAGTTTTCATTCCAATCCCAAAGAAGGACAACATCAAAGAATTTTCAAACTACCACACAATTGCACTCATTTCACATGCTAGTAAAGTAATGCTCAAAATTCTCCAAGCTATGCTTCAACAGTACACGAACTGAGAACTTCCAGATGTTCAAGATAAAATTAGAAATGGCAGAGGAATGAGACATCAAATTGCCAACATTTGCTGGAACATTGAAAAAGCAAGAGAATTCCAGAAAAACATTTAATTCTGCTTCATTGACTATACTAAAGCCCTTGACTGTGTGGATCACAACAAACTATGGACAATTCTTCAAGAGATGGGAATACCAGACCACCTTACCTGATTCCTGAGAAACCTGTATGCAGGCCAAGAAGGAACAGTTAGAACCGGGCATGGAACAAAAAACTGGTACAATATTGGCAAAGGAGTATGTCAAGGCTGTATATTGTCACCCCACTCATTTAGCTTATATGCAGAATATATCATGAGAAATGCTGTGCTGGATGAAAAAACACAAGCTGGATTCAAAATTGCAGGGAGAAATATCAATAACCTCAGATATGCAAATGATACCACCCTTATGGCAGAAAGTGAAGAGGAACTAAAGAGCCTATTGATGAAAGTGAGAGTGAAAAAGGCTGGCTTAAAACTCAACATTCAAAAAACTAAGATCATGGCATCCAGTCCCATCACTTCACAGCAAATAGATGGGGAAACAATGGAAACAGTGACAGACTTTTTTGGGGGAGGCTTTTAAGTCTCTGCAGATGGTGACTACAGCCATGAAATTAAAAGATGCTTGCTCCTTGGAAGAAAAGCTATGACTAACCTAGACAGTGTATTAAAAAGCAGAGACATTACTTTGCAAACAAAAGTCTGTTTAGTCAAAGCTATGGTTTTTCCAGTAGTCATGTATGGATGTGAGAGATGGACCATAAAGAAAGCTAAGCACCGAAGAACCGATACTTTGGAACTGTGGTTTTGCAGAAGACTCTTGAGAGTCCCTTGGACTACAAAGAGATGAAACCAGTAAATCCTAAAGGAAATCAGTCCTGAATATTCATTGGAAGGACTGATGCTAAAGCTGAAGCCCCAGTACTTTGGTTACCTGATGTGAAGAGCCAACTCATTAGAATTGAAGGCAGGAGGAGAAAGGGACATTAGAGTATGAGATGGTTGGATGGCATCACCAACTTGATGGACATGAGTTTGAGCAAGCTCCTGGGATTGGTGATGGACACAGATGCTTAGGATGCTGTAGTCCATGGGATCACAAAGAGTCAGAAACAACCGAGTGACTGAACTGAACTGAACTGAAACATTGAGTTTTACCATTTTGCTCTTCTAAAATAGCCTTGCAAAGCAAAATATCAAACAGCACCAGAATCAATCTTCTTGGTCAAATTGTTCACATTTGGAATTATATGTCATATCTTCCTAGTAAATAGATTAAACCTTAGGACACATCCTTGATCTATCAACAGGAAAAGGGTAAAATCCTGTCCTTAATTTAAAAAGAAGAGACACTAAAAATTTATGTTTTTAACAACATATAATTTGAAATGCTTGGGTGGTAATTAAAAGTTAAATTACTAAGAATAAGACTAAAATGTTAAGTTCATTAACTTCTGAAATAACTAAAGTAGCCTTATGTTTCAATGTCATTTAATTGTGTAACTAGAAATCACTCTGTTAATCTTGAATTTAATTCTCCAGTTGACTTTAAGCAACACATTTTATAACTCTGCACACAAAATGTATCACTTGAAATCTTCAATGTTTTTGAGCTTCTGAGTCCCCAGAGAGTTCAGTTGTCATGAAATGAGCTGTTTAATTCACTGCACATCTAATATGTGCAAGTGCAGAGGTTTTGGTTTGTCAGTTTGAAAAGATAATCAAGGACTGGTATAAAGAAGTAAAGTTTTTCAGTATCATGAATATGACCTTAGCTCTGGTGAAACAGTGTGAATCACTGATCCTCTAATTAAACCAGTTAACTAACAAATTGATGGCATGCCATTTAGAAATGTGGGAGGCATTTTTGTTACTCAAGTAGGTTATTTTCCTCTTTAGAAAAACCGATTCAAAATATGGGAGGGTGGTTTGTATTTAGAAAATATGACAAATCCAGTGTTGCTTAGTCGCTAAGTTGGGACCGACTCTTTGCACCCCCATGGACTTCAGCACGTCATGCTGGAGCCTGTTTAATATTAATGTATCAATGTGAATTCACTACTGTTAGTAAGTGCTCCATGCTAATATACCAGGTTAATATGGGAATACTGTGTGCAGGGGAGTATGGAACTTTGCGCTATAAGTTTTTCTGTTTAAGTCCAACTCGGTATTGTTCATGGGGTTCTCACAGTATGAAAAGGCAAAAAGACAGGATGACAGAATACTGAAAGAGGAACTCCCCAGCTCAGTAGGGGCCCAATATGCTACTGGAGATCAGTGGAGAAATAACTCCAGAAAGAATGAAGAGACAGAGCCAAAGCAAAAACAACACCCAGTTGTGGATGTGACTGGTGATGGAAGTAAAGCCCGATGTTGTCAGAGCAATATTGCATAGAAACTTGGAATGTTAAGTCCAAAAATCATGGCAAATTGGAAGCAGTCAAACAGGAGATGGCAAGAGTGAACATCGACCTTTTAGGAATCAGCGAACTAAAATGTACTGGAATGGGTGAATTTAACTCAAATGACCATTATATCTACTACTGTGGGCAAGAATCCCTTAGAAGAAATGGATTAGCCATAACAGTCAACAAAAGAGTCCAAAATGAAGAACTTGGGTACAATCTCAAAAATGACAGAATGATCTCTGTTTGTTTCCAGGGAAACCATTCAAAACCACAGTAATCCAACTCTATGCCCTGAAAAGTAATGCTGAAGAAATTGAAGTTGAATGGTTCTATGAAGACCTACAAGAACTAACACCCCAAAAAAGATGTCCTTTTCATTACAGGGGACTGAAATGGCAAAGTAGAAAGTCAAGAAATACCTGGAGTAACAGGAAAATTTGGCCTTGGAGTACAGAATGAAGCAAGGCAAAGGCTAATAGCTTTGCCAAGAGAATGCACTGGTCATAGCAAATACCCTCTTCCAACAACACAAGAGAAAACTACACATGGACATCACTGATGGTCAATACCAAAATCAGATTGATTATATTCTTTGCACCCAAAGATGGAGAAGCTCTATACAGTCAGCAAAACAAGACTGGGAGCTGACTGTGGCTCAGATCATGAACTCCTTATTGCCAAATTCAGACTTAAACTGAAGAAAGTAGGGAAAATCACTAAACCCATTCAGGTATGCCCTAAATCAAATCCCTTATGATTATACAGTGGAAGTGACAAATAGATTCAAGGGATTAGATCTGATAGACAGAGTGTTTGAAGAACTGTGGATGGAGGTTCATTACACTGAACAGGAGGCAGTGATCAAGATCATCCCCAAGAAAGAGAAATGCAAAAAGGCAAAATGCTTGTTGGAGGAGGCCTTACAAATAGCTGTGAAAAGAAGAGAAGTGAAAGGCAAAAGGAGAAAATGAAAGATATACCCATTTGAATGCAAAGTTCCAAAGAATAGCAAGGAGAGATAAGAAAGCCTTCTTCAGTTATTAATTCAAAGATATAGAGGAAAACAACAGAATGGGAAAGACTAGAGATCTCTTAAGAGAGACTTTATTTTCTTGGGCTCCAAAATCACTGCAGATGGTGACTGCAGCCATGAAATTAAAAGAAGCTTGCTCCTTGGAAGAAAAGCTATAACCAACCTAGATAGCATATTAAAAAGCAGAGATGTTACTTTGCCAACAAAGGTCCATCTAATCAAAGCTATGGTTTTTCCTGTAGTCATGTATGGATCTCAGAGTTTCTCTGTAAAGAAAGTTGAGTGCCAAAGAATTGATGCTTTTGAACTGTGGTGTTGGAGAAGACTGAGAGTCCCTTGGACTGTAAGGAGATCCAACCAGTCCATCCTAAAGGAGATTAGTCCCTGGTGTTCATTGGAAGGACTGATGCTGAAGCTGAAACTCCAATACTTTGGCCACCTGATACGAAGAACTGACTTATTTGAAAAGACCCTGATGCTGGGAATGATTGAAGGTGGGAGGAGAAGGGGACAGCAGAGGATGAGATGGTTGGACGGCATCACCGACTCAATGGACATGAGTTTGAGTAATCTCCGGGAGTTGGTGATGGACAGGGAGGCCTGGCGTACTCCAGTCCATTGGGTCACAAAGAGTCAGATATGACTGAGTGACTGAACTTAACTGAACTGAACACTGTACTAAAATTTCAAACTTATTAAACACACAAAAGATACACAATCAGACCTTGATGCTGGGAAAGATTGAAGGAGGATGAGACGGTTGGATGGCATCACCAACTCAATGGACATGAGTTTGAGCAAACTCCAGGAGATGGTGAAGGACAGGGAAGCCTGGCATACACGACTGAGCAACTGAACAACAGATTATCACACTTTCATCAAGAAAACAAACTTCCACAATTAGGAAGAGCTTGGGAAATACAGTAATTCTGTGTCCTTCTTGAAAGAAAAAAAATTTCTTGGCAATTGAAAGCATTCAATTGATAACTGAGTTATCAAAATAAATATATCAAAAATTAAAAACTATGCTAAAAAGGTAATAAAAGCTGGTGAGCACTGAATCCATATCAAAGAAGAACTAGCATCAAAGACCTTGAAACTCATGTTTACAGAAAAAAATGTTAATTAACCCTATAGAAATGTAATGTTTAAAACTTAGAAACTATCTCCCTTATGCTATGCTTTCCAAGTAAATACAAGCAAACATATAACAATCATGTGGAATAAGATGGTAAAACATTGAGTTTATCCTAGTTGACAAGTTTGGTTTACTTATTCATTTAGATATGCAGTGAATAAGTAGACAAATATTCTGGTAAAATTCATCAAGTTGGTTTTCAAAAATATTAATTAGAAATTTTACAATACTTTTCTCATATTTACTTTCTTTTAATACCAAGAAGCAGCAATAACATACTGAAATCTGAGCATCTTTAAAGAAGTATCCTAATACCATATGACTTCATTGATTTCTTTTGAGGTATTTACTTGGCTTTTTCCTCACTCTTACTAATTTTATTAAGTACTCATGTTTCATAAGTTATTTAGGTGAAGAACCTTGATTTCCTGCATGGTTCTTACATACTCAGTAAGTTTCAATAAACATGGATTGATTTGTTGCCTGAAACTTAGCTCTGAGAAACAATTTGAAAGTAGTCAACTCTCTCATGCTCCACTCATCAGTTCAGTTCAGTTCAGTCGCTCAGTCGTGTCCCACTCTTTGCAACCCCATGAATCGCAGACGCCAGGCCTCCCTGTCCATCACCAACTCCTGGAGTTCACTCAGACTTACATCCATTGAGTCAATGATGCCATCCAGCCATCTCATCCACTGTCGTCCCTTTCTCCTCCTGCCTCCAATCCCTCCCAGCATCAGAGTCTTTTCCAATGAGTCAACTTTTCGCATGAGGTGGCCAAAGTATTGGAGTTTCAACTTTAGCATCATTCCTTCCAAAGAAATACCAAGGCTGATCTCCTTCAGAATGGACTGGTTGGATCTCTCCACTCATACCCCTACTGAATTATGATGGGGACTAAGCTAGTTTTTATAACTATAACTTTGTAACAGTGACAAGGGTGATCCCTGAGAGGACTTCAAAACTGTTATACATGTTCCTGAAATTCCTACAGCAAAACACAGCAGTCTAATGACCCTCAGCCACTCCCCCAGAGATTAAATATTAAAAATATAATCAAGACAAGACCATAAATATTTACCTCATCTGACAGACTGTGGCTTGCTGTTTGTCTTCCCAGATGTGTAACTATTTTGATTCAATTTTTGTTGTTGTTGTTCAGTCACCAAGTCATGCCCAATTCTTCCCAACCCCATGGACTGCAATACGCCAGGCTTCCCCGTCCTTCACCATCTCCCAGGGTTTGCCCAAGTTCATGTCCATATTTGATTAAGTTAGTTCTACATTTTTCCCTATTCATTTTTTCTTCATTATTTTTTCTCACTGGTTCCCTTACTTCAGGTTTGAGATTATTGATAGGGTCTATTAATGTTTTCCCAGAAGATTTATATAATGGAAATTATTTGACAAATAAGCAACTCATAACCGCTCTAGAATTTCCCTTTGAATCTATGTGCAAATTTTTGTATATCTGAAAGAGTCCTTGTTTATTGTTCACAATAAGTTCAATCAACAGGAGTTCTGAACAGATTTCCATTCCAACTAGACAGACTCATTATAATACTTCTAGTCAGGCAGAAAGTACATTTCAAGATCAAAGGTCAAACACAAGGGAAGAGAAAGTAAAAAGCAATAAAAGAAATCTTTGCAATTTCAGAAGTGAAGAGCTGGAAATGAGTAGTTTTCAGTTAAAGCAACTCCTTGTCTTTGGGAAATATTATATTCAGTTATTACACAGTCATATTTTCTTCTAAATTCTAGAGAAAGAATAATTCATAAAGTTAACTTTCATTAGCTACATAGATGCCAAGTAGGTGTCTTTCAGGGTGATCAATAAGATTAAGACAGGATAATTAGTAAAGCTGATAAAATTTTAAATAAATAATAAAATATAAATAAAATTAATTAATGAAAATTTTATTAATCTAGATGATATTCTTGCCTAAAGAATCCTGTGGACAGAGGAGCCTGGTGGGCTGCTGTCCATAGGGTCGCAGAGTCGGGCATGACTGAAGCGACTTAGCATGCATACATGCATTGGAGAAGGAAATGGCAACCCACTCCAGTATTCTTGCCTGCGGAATCCCAGGGATGGAGGAGCCTGATGGGCTGCTGTCTATGGGGTCACACAGAGTCAGACACGACTGAAGCAACTTAGCAGCAGCAGCAGCAGCAGATCATATTTAGGTGCCTTCCATAACAATCAATACAGGATAGTTTCACAGACATAGTTAGTATCTTCTTGGAAAATAATTATATAATTCTGAAATGGGACTTGTGAAAAGTTTGTAGGATAGTCCCTCCTCCTAACAAAATAAATACATAAATAAATGACCTTTTATATGAACATAGGACCATATTATCTAATTGCTTAACAGTGTTTTTAATTCTACTTAGTAGCATCTATCAGATTCATTTTCAATTTCATTCAAAATACACTTAAGTCATGTGGATCTGCCTTAATTTAGATAAAGAGTCATTCATCTTCTGATTTATCTTGAAAAATGTATATGACTTCTCTCATATATTTGAAAAAGTTCCTATAATCCAATGTAACTACACCTTGAGGAGTTAAAAGACTGTTAAACCCTTACTGGATATATAACCTATTTTCACCTTTTCTCCTATGGAGCAAGCATCTTTTAATTTCATGGCTACAGTCACCATCTGAAGTGATTTTGGAGCCCAAAAAAATAAAGTCTGTCATTATTTCCATTGTTTCCCCGTTTGCCATGAAGTGATGTGACCGGATGCCATGATCTTCATTTATGACAAATGTAGACAGCTTATTAAAAAGCAGAGACATTACTTTGCCAACAAAGGTCCGTATAGTCAAACTATGGCTTTTCCAGTAGTCACGTATGGATTTGAGAGTTGGACCATAAAGAAGACTGAGCACTGAAGAACTGATGCTTTTGAATTGTGGTGCTGGAGAAGAATCTTGAGAGTCCCTTGGACTGCAAGAGTAAACCAGTCACAATTCCATTGCTGGGCATACACACCGAGGAAACCAGAATTGAAACAGACACGTGTACCCCAATGTTCATTGAAGCACTGTTTACAATAACCAGGACATGGAAGCAACCTAGATGTCCATCAGCAGACTAATGGATAAGAAAGCTGTGGTACATATACACAATTGAATATTACTCAGCCATTAAAAAGAATACATTTGAATTAGTTCTAATGAGGTGAATGAAACTGGAGCCTATTATACAGAGCAAAGTCAGAAAGAAAAACACCAATACAGTATAGCACATATATATGGAATTTAGAAAGATGGTAACGATAATCCTATATGTGAGACAGCAAAAGAGACACAGATGTATAGAACAGTCTTTTGGACTCTGTGGCAGAAGGCAAGGGTGGGATGATTTGAGAGAATAGCATTGAAACATGTATATTATCATCTGTGAAACAGATCGCCAGTCCAGGTTCGATGCATGAGACAGGATGCTCAGGGCTGGTGCACTGGGATGACCCAGAGGGATGGGATGGGGAGGGCGGTCGGAGGGGGTTTCAGGATGGGGAACACACGTACACCCGTGGCTGATTCATGTCAATGTATGGCAAAAAAACACTACAATATTATAAAGTAATTAGCCTCCAATTTAAATAAATTAAAAAAGAAAAATTAAACCAGTCAATTCTGAAGGAAATCAACCTTAAATATTCATTGGAAGGACTGATGCTGAAGCTGAAGTTCCAATACTTTGGCTGCTTAATGCAAAGAGTCGACACATTGGAAAAGACCCTCATGCTAGCAAAGATTGAAGGCAGGAAAAGGGGACAACAGAGGATGAGGTGGTTGGATGGCATCATCGACTCAATGGACATGAGTTGGGGCAAGCTCCAGGAGACAGTGAAGGACAGGGAAGCCTGGCGTGCTGCAGTGCATGGGGTTGCAAAGAGTCGGACATAACTAAGTGACTGAACAACAACATTTCACCTTAGATGTTCTATAAAAATTGTATTTCTGTGAAAGACATTTTCTAGTTTATCATAATTTGTACATCACATATATATGAACCAAAGCTTTATTACTTTTATTCTCTCTCACTCACATTTCACCTCTAATTAATGGAGCAATGCTGAAAAACACATCCATAAACTAACCTCCTCCTCCCCTACCTTCCCTGCTCACCCTTTATCAGGCATCATCACACTGTTCACCATGACGATTGTACAAGCCTTTTACCTGTTCTTCAAAATTGGACTTCACCACCATGGAGCCAGTTCCTCTGCCCAAAAGGAAGTTGTGGAAACGTTTTGGTCTGACTGGGACAACCCGGGGCTCACACTCAGTCATGGCTCCGCTCGCACCCGTCTCAGCAGCATCCTTGTAGCAGACGCCAAATCCCTGGGTGACTCCGAGCCTTGCAGGATGCCCTCCCAGGCCTCTGCAAGTCATCTCTGACTGCCTGCCTCCTCATTTTTCATCTTGTTCCCTCCGTACAGCCATCTGCTTCCTTGCGTGGCTCAGACACTCCAACAATGAATTTACTCAAGGGCCCTGCTGTGGCTGTTCTCAGAACAGAAAACACTCTTCATCTGCATTGTTAGCCCTCATACTTTCTACATGCTTCTGTTTAAATGTGGGCTCCAGGAGACCTACACTGACCTTTGTGTTTGAAGTTGTAACCTGCATCTGTCTGCATTCAACATTTCTCACCCTCCCAATTCTCATGATGCTGATCAACTTTCAATCTTCTCCTGAGCTGGCAATATGAGCTTACGTTCCTATACATCCTTTTGTATTACAGTTATAATTTGTTTTCTGTCTTTGCTGAGTATGAATTATTTTTCTGTTTTAGTCATTGATGTCCCTCAGCACTTTGTGTGTCTGGCACACAGTGGATACCATATAGATAGTTGTGATGAAGCAATGATCAGGTAGGTATTCTTTGCAGAAATTCTATCAGAACTTTTGTTCTTCAGAATCCATCTGAGCCATCTCGGGTTAAGTATTTGCATGAGGCTCTTTCTGTAAAACTATGTAATTATATTCTGAAGGCTGCTTTTATTTTCCTCAAAGCCCTTATCACATAACATGACTCCCTAAGAATTATTCCTTAAAAATATGCTAAACTATTCTAAACTTCAGCACACTAATCATCCTCCATGTTGATGCAAGTTCTATCTCACTCCAAGAAAAGTTTGACATGCTTCATTAGTTTTCGTTATGGAAAATTTGAATAAACATTATCATTTAAAAAATGCATAGAATTAAAGGTTGCATAGTCTAAGTGGCACACAGTATATATATAATCACTTTAGTGGTCAAGCTCAAGGCTCTGGCCCTGGTGTCTGGGGCTGGCATGCACGGTCCACAGAGCAAGCAGTGAGAGGGGACATGGAAGGATGGATAGGAAGCAGGAGCAAGCTGTGCCTGCTGTATGAGCCAGACTCACAGGAAAGGCGAGAACACATGCCAGTTCTTACCATATATGATCTTGGCGGGACGGGGGCCTTGCAGAGTAGGGGCTCTTTGTCATGGAGCCATGTGCACTAACCTACCCAGGGAAACCAAGAAGCTGGAAGGGGGCCCAAGGGAATACACACAGCACTTGTGGCCTCTCCTGTGTCCATCAGCCTCCCACAGGAAGACCCCTGTGTACCCCCTAACCCAGCCAGAAACACACAGGAAGGACTGTTCTGGGCAGGGCCATGTAGCCTTGCCTCAACCAGGCAACGTTCAAGAAAAACATTGCAGTGGGCACCTGCTTGACAAATGGAGGATATTATAACCAAGTACAAGTATTATACACCTTAACTCAACCGTGCCACGCCTCCAGAGAATCTTAGTCATAGGATGTTCAGTGTCAAAATACTTAGGAAGTAAACTCCTGTACAAATAGACTCCACAGTTAAGCTTTGCTGAATCATCCTGATGAAAGAAAACTGAATTATACCTTCATTTTTTAGCCCACAATCTAATTCTTAGAAAGCAATCTATGTAGGTATGAAATAAACCCTCAACTATAATCAGCTAACAAAAACAGCTCAAAAACTTGGAGCTGATTAAAATGATGTCACTACTATTCATTATCAGAAAGTCTTTCAGACTTTAACTGGATGCCAAAGGAAAATATTTGTTAGTGATTTTGAAAAGAAGTGGAGAAAAAAGCTACTATGAATTTGATATAAGCACAAAAACTTCCTGAGCTCTGAGTAAACATAAGAAATATGGTGCATTAAAATGGAAAGTTATACTGTTTATAGTTCTTTGGTAAATGTCACTACTATTATTCTTACAGTTTGTTGGCATAATAATGGATCTTCAGAAAAGATTAGGGATGAAATACCCAAAGCTGGCACATTTTTAGTAATATTGTCCGTTTCTCACATGCTTCTGTAATCTCTGTCCCTAATCGTCTTTACAGGGAAACGTGATTCCAGTTAATCACCCAACTTCAGCACTCACTGTTGAGGGGAATTCAGTGCATAGTATCTCATGTTTCCTCTCAGAAAAATAACCAGGTTCATCTATTTCTCTGACTCTGAGTGTTTCTAAGTGTCAGTAATAGGCGGCAAGGGCATATTTAGAGAACTCGCACCATATTCCAACTACGCCCAGAGGCGGTGCAAACAGCCGAGCCGTGATAGTCTCATAACTCACAGGGCATGGCTGCGACTTTGTGTCTCCACAGAGTTTCCCCTCACCACACGCCAGGGCACAGCGGCTTTCCTTTCCACACTCTCCCTTCTCCGTGACTCGCATAACCAACTAAGCCGAGCGAGTCTTCCTCACGTCTGCGTGCCTTCGTGATTCAGTTCAGATGCTCACTAACCTGTTATTACGCCCAAACACAGTGCCAAGTACTGAGCGTGAGGCCCAGAGCAGAGGACGTGCCCCCTCCCTCACTGAGCGTGCGGGACGGAGAGCTCTTAGGTCCATCTCAACTCCCTTCTTTCACAGACCATGCAAACCCTCAGCTCCCTGGATTTCAAAAGCTTGAACACAGGACCGCTCTGCATCCAAACTCAACCGGCTTTCTGGTGGTTGATTCACAAGGTAACTGTTACTTGTTAAAGCAACTTTTCCTTCTATTTCTTGATCCTTTCTATTTTTAATCTGGAATTAGACTGAGAGTTTTGATGATACGTGTTCTTATCAGATTGCGTGTTTTCTATCTGCCCCATTGAGACACTTACTGACTTTTAACAATCTAATCACTTGGCATTCAATGCCTTCTAAAATCTAGCCTGGATTTTATCTGACAATGTTAACACATAGAACTCTTGATTTGAAAGAAATGGGCTGATTGGGTTTTGCCATCTTGTTTCTGTCAACCTGAACTTACTCCTATTACTAATTTATATTTATAAAAATCTTCCTGCTTTTAAAGATTGTTGTTTGTCAGCTAGTCACTCAGTCGTGTCCGACTCTTTGGGACTCCATGGATTGTAGCCCACCAGACTCCTCTGTCCATGGAATTCTCCAGGCAAGAATACTGGAGTGGGTTGCCACGTCCTTCTCCAGGGGATCTTCCCAACTCAGGGATCCTTCAATAGCAGGCAGATTCTTTACTGTTGAGCCACCTGAGAAGTAATCTTTAAAGATTGCTGCCTGTGCTCTGTGGGCTTTTCCAGAAAGCGCTGCCATCACCCTCTTCTGCTTGTGCATGTCTTTTAGGTAATGGGCACTTTCTGCCCTACGCCAAAATCATTTGTGTGCATCTCATTTTCTTACTAACTCTGAAATCCTCAAAGGCAACAGCTGCATATGTACGGTTATTGTTCTTTTTTCTTGTTTCAAATCAAATTTACTATATGCAAGCTATTATATATGGTAAAATACTAAAAGTTTGTACATATTTATACTGATTTACAGTACAGGGTTGTGTACATAAATCCAGCTGTCTTATTGTGTGACCCTAGGGGACTTACTCAAATGTAATTCTTTCTGCATACAGATTTTTTGTGTGTGTATCCTTTAAAAAAAACTTCATTTTGAGTAAATTATAGACTGACATGAAGTTGTGAGAATTGACACAGACAGATCCAGTGAAATCTTTACAGTTTCACCCAGTGGCAGCACCGTGGGAACCTAGTACAACATGGAAACCAGAATTATGACGTTAGCATAGCCCACCAACTTTGTCTACATTTCCTCATCTCTTTTTGCATCAGTGTGTTTCTGTGTGGATTTAACTGCATTATTATTATTACACTGGCGGTGCAGCCACAACCACAGGTGAGACAGGGCCGAGTCCAGATTGCAAGGATTGTTCCCATTTCCCTTTGTGCTCACCCCATTTCCCTCCGCCTCCTTGATAACAGCTGGGAGCTACAAGTGTTCTCAACTTCTGTAATTCTGTCACTTCACAATGGTCTATGAAAAGAATCATACATTATGTGACCTTCTGAGATGGACTTTATTCACTCAGCATAATTCCTTTGGGGTTCTCCTGTTTTGATGCGTTTCAGTATCCTGTTTGTTCTCCCCACTAACTAGTACTCCGCAGCTTGGATGCACTGTTGTTTCTTCAGTACTTCATCCACTAAAGGCAATTAAGGGAGTGTCCTGATTTGACTATTACAAGTAAAGAAAGCTGCTGTGACACTTATCATCAGGTTTCTATGTGACCACAGCTCTCCATTTCTCTGGGATAAATACCCAAGAGTGCAATTTGGGGGTTGTATAAACATACATCTAGTTTTGCAAGAACCTGACAAATTGTTGTCCACAATGACTGTACCCTTTATGTCTCCATCATTGACGAACACATGATGGAGATGCTTTTCTGTATCCTCACCAGCATTTGATGTGGTCCCTGTATTTTAGCCATTCTGATAGGTGTGCGGTGACATGTCACTGTGAGTCTGATCCTCATTTACCTGCTGACTCATGACAGTGGACATTCTGTAGGTGTTGACTTGTCATCTGTACGTCCTCTCCAGGGAAAGTTTCTTCATATCTCTTGCCCATTTTAGACATGGATTTTTTTAAACAACTGTTAAGTCTGAGAGTTTTAATATATTCCAGATATTTTTTTTATCCTTTGCAGATATTTGTTTCCAGCCTGCAGCTTGTCTCTTCATCCTCTTAGGTTTTTTGCAAAGTAAATGTTTTGAATTTTAATGAATTCTTCCTTTTATGGATCATGCTTTTGTTGCTAGGACTAAGAATTCTTGGCCCAGTTCTAGATAGCAAAGATACTCTTTTTTAATTTTTCTTTTAAGTTTTATAGTTTTACATTTTATGTTTGAAATCTGTGATTCATTTTGAGTTAGTTTTTGTGTAAGGTGTGAGGTTTAGCCCATTTTTCTTTATCCATATCTAGCTGCTCAAATAGTAGTTGATGAAAAGTTTATCCTATTCCAATAAATTATTTCCATACAGTTTTCAAAGTGAGCTGGGCATAGTTTACGCATCTATTCCTGGGTTTCTACTGCACTGTGTTCCCTGACATGTGCTCCTCTCCCGCCACCAGCGCCACTCTGCCTGGATCACTTTGGCTGCATATTAAGGCCTGATTTTGCACAGTGATGCTTTTAAATATGTCATTGGAAAATAGGCATAGTTTTTTTTTCTTCATTTCCAATATGTATGGCATTTTTCTCCTAGTACTCTTGAATAAGGGCTTCCGTGGTAAAGAATCTGGCTGCAATGCAGGAGCCGCAGGAGACTTGGTTTTGATCCCTGGATTGGGAAGATCCCCTGGAGGAGGGCATGGCAACCCACTGCAGTATTCTTGCCTGAAGAAACCCCATGCACAGAGGAGCCTGGTGGGCTACAGTCCATAGGGGTGCAAAGAGTTGGACACAACTGAGGTGACTTGGCTTGCATACACACACAGTTTCGAGTGCTGAGAGGGACAATCTTGCCTTGCTTATGATCTTCGGGAACGCCTTCATTCTATCACTGTAACTTGACCGTCTGTTATAGTATCACTGTATCTTCTGCAGATGTTCTCTGTCAATTAAGTTTCCATTTATTCCTAAATTGTAGAGAGAGTTTTCATGAGTGAGTGCTGGATTTTCTCGAATATGTTTTCTGCACCAGTTTAATTCTATTATGGTCTCAGTACAGACATTGTTGGTTGTTAGTGTTTTAAATGTCAAGGTAGATTTTTGGCTGAGGAACAAATTTTTCTTCACAGCCTCAGAAGAGACTGATCAACTCTACTGACACCTTGACTATTTTCTTAAGCCACCCAGTCTATAATTCTGAGTTAGGACAGCCCTAGACAATACATATGATGACAGATGAGAAAGTGCTATGATATCCTTCAGAAGGTAGTTCAAAACACTAATCGGTAGTAAGCTGATGTATCTACAAAATGAATTAGAGAGAAAGAAACTTCTAGATATAAGGAAGCCAGCTAAGTGGTGAGAATAATAATCATGGCTAAAGGTAATAAACGCCTCTGCTCCATTCTAAAAATAAAAATAAAAGTCTGACCTTGTAATTACAAGTGACCCTGATGAAAAAGAAAACCATGGGTTTTTAAAGACTAATTGTGGATGCAGAGATGGCTCTTCTCTGTGATGAGCTCAGATATAACGAGGTCAGTTAAAAAGAACAGAAGGGCCACCAAACAAAGCACAACAAATAGAGCCACATAGATGAGTAACATTAGGACGGTTACCATTGAGACTGAAGTGAGTTGAAAGAAAATTACTAGATGGTGACAAAAATGCTTGATGCACAATAAGTCAGAATGAAAGAGACCACCAAGCCCAGCAGCAGAATCTCACAGAACAGAACACCTAGTCAGCCCTTGGCTTCCATTCCCATTCAGCTCTTTTCAGTCTTGACATCACTAAGAGGAAATCCAGGTCTGCAGCTGGAGAAGACATTGTGAGAAATTACGTGGGGACTTCTGAGCCAATTACAGACCAAACTTTAGAGAGAACTTTAAGATTGTCCTTCTCAACACTCAAAACAGTGTGTGCATGTGTGCTAAGTCGCCTCAGTTGTGCTCAACTCTTTGCACCCCAATGGACTGTTGGCTACCAGGCTCCTCTGTCCATGGGGATTCTCCAGGCAAGAATACTTCATGTCTTTGAGAAATCTTCAGTGATCTTTGTACTTCCAGGAAGGGTACAGAGAAAAAGGTGGTCCCACATGGCATGGAGCCCGTGGGGAGTGTGTTCTTTGCTAGGAGATGCTTTGTGTTGGCTGCAAATACAGGCTTTGAGGTTCACTGCCAAATTTTCCCTTGGCACCCCCTTTTAATTACTTGATAAATCCAGGCAGGTTATTTAACTATCATGTCACATTTTTATTTTTAAAATAAAAACAGACTTTGCAAAATAGTGAAAACATATATAGCACAGGGCAAATACCAGACAAAATAGCTGTTGCTAATATCACACCAGCATCACCCCTATGTTCATTTCTAGTGATTCAGCCTTTCATTTTTTTTTAATTGAAGGATAATTCCTTTACAGAATTTTGTTGTTTTCTGTCTAACCTCAACATGAATCAGCCATCAGTTCAGTTCAGTTCAGTCACTCAGTCGTGTCCGACTCTTTGCAACCCCATGAATCACAGCACGCCAGGCCTCCCTGTCCATCACCAACTCCCGGAGTTCACTCAAACTCACATTCATCAAGTCAGTGATGCCATCCAGCCATCTCATCCTCTGTAGCTGCCTTCTCCTCCTGCCCCCCAATCCCTCCCAGCATCAGAGTCTTTTCCAGTGAGTCAACTCTTCACATGAGGTGGCCAAAGTATTGGAGTTTCAGCTTTAGCATCATTCCTTCCAAAGAAATCCCAGGGTTGATCTCCTTCAGAATGGACTGGTTGGATCTCCTTGCAGTCCAAGGGACTCTCAAGAGTCTTCTCCAACACCACAGTTCAAAAGCATCAATTCTTCGGCACTCAGCTTTCTTCACAGTCCAACTGTCACATCCATCCCTTCCCTTTTGAACCTCCTTCCCATCTCCCTCCTCATCACACCCCTCTAGGTTGATTCAGAGCTCTTATTTGAGTTTCCTGACCCATACAGCAAATTCCCATTGGCAATCTATTTTACATATGGTGATGCAAGTTTCCATGTTACTCTTTCCATAAATCTCACCCTCTTCTCCCCTCTCCCCATGTCCATAAGTCTGTTCTCTATGTCTGTTTCTCCACTGTTGCCCTGTAAACAAATTCTTCAATACCATTTTTCTAGATTCCCTATATATGGGTTAGAATACAATATTTTTCTATCTCTTTCTGACTTACATCACTCTGTATAATAGGCTCTAGGTTCATCCACCTCACTAGAACTGACTCAAATGTGTTCCTTTTTATTGCTGAGTAATATCCCATTGTGTATATGTACCACACTTCTTTATCCATTCATCTGTCGATGGACATCTAGGTTGCTTCCATGTTCTAGCTATTGTAAATAGTGCTGCAATGAACAATGGGATACTTGTGTCTTTTTCAATTCTGATTTCCTCAGGGTGTATGCCTAGGAGTGGGATTGCTGGGTCATATGGTGGTTTTATTCCTAGTTTTTAAGGAATCTCCATACTGTCTTCCATAGTGACTGAATCAATTTACATTCCCACCAACAGGGTAAGACCATTGCCTGTTCTCCACACCCTCACCAGCATTTATTGTTTGTAGACCTTTTGATGATGGCCATTTTGACTGGGTGAGGTGATATCTCATTGTAGTTTTGATCTGCATTTCTCTAATAATGAGTGACATTGAGCATTTTTCATGTGTTTGTTAGCCATCTGTATGTCTTCTTTGGAGAAATGTCTATTTAGGTCTTTTCCACACTTTTTGATTGGGTTGTTTGTTTTTCTGGTATTGAGCTGTAGAAGCTGCTTGTATATTTTGGAAATTAATCCTTTGTCAGTTGTCAGTTTATTTGTTATTATTTTCTCCAATTCTGAGGGTTGTCTTTTCACCTTGCTTAGAGTTTCCTTTGCTGTGCAAAAGCTTTTAAGTTTAATCAGGTCCCACTTGTTTACTTTTGTTTTTATTTTGGTCACTCTAGGAGGGGGGTCCTGTGGTCATGTATGGATGTGAGAGTTGGACTGTGAAGAAGGCTGAGCGCCGAAGAATTGATGCTTTTGAACTGTGCTGTTGGAGAAGACTCTTAAGAGTCCCTTGGACTGCAAGGAGATCCAACCAGTCCATTCTGAAGGAGATCAACCCTGGGATTTCTTTGGAAGGAATGATGCTACAGCTGAAGCTCCAGTACTTTGGCCACCTCACGCGAAGAGCTGACTCATTGGAAAAGACTCTGATGCTGGGAGGGATTGGGGACAGGAAGAGAAGGGGACGACTGAGGATGAGATGGCTGGATGGCATCACTGACTCAATGGACGTGAGTCTGAGTGAACTCCAGGAGATGGTGATGGACAGGGAGGCCTGGGGTGCTGCAATTCATGAGGTGACAAAGAGTCAGACACGACTGAGCAACTGAACTGAACTGAACTGGACTGAGGAGGGGGGTCATAGAAGATCTTGCTTTGATTTATGTCATCAGGTGTCTTGCCTATGGTTTCCTCCAAGAATTTTAGTTTATGGTCTTACATTTAGGTCTTTGATCCATTTTGAGTTTAACTTTGTGTATGGGATTAGGAAGTGTTCTAATTTCATTCTTTTGCATGTAGCTGTCCAGTTTTCCCAGCACCATTTATTGAAGAGGCTGTCTCTGCCTCATTGATATACTTGCCTCCTTTATCAAAAATAAGTTACATATAGGTGCATGGGTTTATTTCTGGGCTTTCTACCTTGTTCCATTGGTCTATATTTCTGTTTTTGTGCCACTTCCATACTGTCTTGATGACTGTAGCTTTGTAGTATAATCTGAAGTCAGTAAGGTTGATTCCTCCAGCTCCATCCTTCCTTCTCAAGACTGCTTTGGCTATTCGGAGTCTTTTATGTTCATATATGAATTATGAAATTTTTTGTTCTAGTTCTGTGAAAAATGCAATTGGTAATTTGATAGGAATCACATTGAATCTGTAGATTGCATTTGGTAGTTTAGTCATTTTCACACTATTGATACTTCCTACCCAGGAACATGGCATATCCCTCCGTCTGTTTATGTCATCTTTGATTTTTTCATCAGTATCTTATAATTTTCTGTGTACAGATCTTTTGTCTATTAGGAAAGTTTATTCCTAGATATTTTATTCTTTTTGTTGCAATGATAAATGAGGTTGGTTCCTTAGTTTCTCTTTCTGACTTTCCATTGTTAATATATAGAAATGCAAGTGACTTCTGTGTATTGATTTTGTATCCTGCTACTTTGCTAAATTCACTGATTAGCTCTAGCAATTTTCTGATACTATCTTTAGGGTTTTCTATGCACAGTATCATCTCATCTGCAAACAGTGAGAGCTTTACATCTTCTTTTCTGATTTGGATTCTATTTATTTCTTTTCCTCCTCTGAATGCTATAGCTAGGACTTTCAAATCTATGTTGAATAATAGTGGTGAAAGTGGACACCCTTGTCTTGTTCCTGATCTTAGGGAGAATGCTTACAGTTTTTCACCATTGAGAATAATGTTTGCTGTAGGTTTATCATATATGGCCTTTACTATGTTGAGGTAGGTTCCTACTATGCCCATTTTTGAAGACTTTTAATCATAAATGGGTGCTGATTTTGTCAAAGACTTTTTCTGCATCTATTGAGATTATCATATGGTTTTTATTTTTCAATCTGTTAATATGGTGTATCACACTGATTGATTTGTGTATATTGAAGAATCCTTGCATCACTGGAATAAACCCAACTGGATCTTTTGGGTGTATGAGCTTTTTGATGTGTTGCTGAATTCTGTTTGCTAAAATTTTGTTGAGGATTTTTTGCATCTATTTCATCAGTGATATTGGCTTGCAGTTTTCTTTTTTTGTGTGTTGTGTTTGTCTGGTTTTGGTATTAGAGTGATGGTGGCCTCATAGAATGAGCTTGGAAGTATTCCTACCTCTGCAAATTTTTGAAAAAGTTTTAGAAGGATAGGCATTAGCTCTTCTCTAAATGTTTGACAGAATCCTCCTGTGAAGCCATCTGTTCCTGGGCTTTTGTTTTTCAGGAGTACCTTTTCATTTTTCTTTTTTCGTTTAACCCAAATCTAGTGCTCGCTGTGTTTCATGTGCCACATTTTGCACTGATCTGTGGAAATATCTGGATATATATAAATAGAAAGAAAAACTATTCATTTCCTAGAGCATAAACTCATTACAATGGAGACAGAGGGATTCTGGAGAATCTGCTGTTGTCAAGGTGGAGGCAGGAATTAGGATAAAACATCACAGGGGAATTAACAGTCTGACTGTGTCTGGCAGGGAGAGGAGGGATTTATGAAGGTATTATCAGAGAAAAAGCTTTTGGAAAAAGGAAATCAGCTTTTGGAGATGCAGAGATATATAAGGGCATAAAAGTCCTTGAGGGAATTGGGTTTATGGTGGCAAGATTGGAGAAAAGATCTCTAGTCTTTCCCATTCTATCGTTTTCCTCTATTTCTTTGCATTGATCACCTAAGAAGGCTTTCTTATCTCTCCTTGCTATTCTTTGGAACTCTGCATTCAGATGGGTGTATCTTTCTTTTTCTCCTTTGCCTTTCACTTCTCTTCTTTTCACAGCTGTTTGTAAGGCCTCCTCAAACAACCATTTTGCCTTTTTGCATTTCTTTTTCTTGGGGATAATCTTGATCACTGCCCCCTGTACAACGTCACAAACCTCCATCCATAGTTCTTCAGGCACTCTATCAGATCAAATCTCTTGAATCTATTTGTCACTTCCACTGTATAATTGTAAGGGATTTGATTTGGCTCATACTTAAGTGATCTTGTGGTTTTCCCTACTTTCTTCAATTTAAGTCTGAATTTGGCAATAAGGTGTTCATGATCTGAGCCACAGTCAGCTCCTGATTTTGCATTTGCTGACTCTATAGAGCCTCTCCATCTATGGCTGCAAAGAACATAATCAATCAGATTTCAGTGTTAACCATCTGGTGATATCCATGTGCATAGTCTTCTCTTGTGTTCTTGGAAGAAGGTGTTTGCTATGACCAGTGTGTTCTCTTGGCTAAACTCTATTAGCCTTTGCTCTGCTTCATTCCGTACTCCAAGGCCAAATTCGCCTGTTACTCCAGGTATCTCTTGACTTCCTACTTTTGCATTCCAGTCCCCTATGATGAAAAGGACATCCTTTTTGGTGTGAGTTTTAGAAGGTCTTATAGGTCTTCATAGAACCATTCAGTTTCACCTTCTTCAGCATTACTGGTTGGGGCATAGATTTGGATTACTGTAGAAAAACTTCTGCTTTATTGATTATGTCAAAGCCTTTGACTGTGTAGATCACAACAAACTGTGGAAAATTCTTCAAGAGATGGGAATACCAAACCACCTTACCTGCCTCCTGAGAAACCTATATGCAGATCAAGAAGCAACAGTTAGAACTGGACATGGAACAACGGACTGGTTCAAAATCAGGAAAGGAGTACGTCAAGGCTGTATATTGTCACCCTGCTTATTTACCTTGTATGCAGAGTGCGTCATGTAAAATGCTGGGCTCGATGAAGCACAAGCTAAGATTGCCAGGAGAAATATCAATAACCTCAGATATGCAGATGACACCACCCTTATGGCAGAAAGTGAAGAGGAACTAAAGAGCCTCTTGATGAGAGTGAAAAAGGAGAGTTAAAAAGCTGGCTTAAAACTCAACATTCAAAGAACTAAGATCATGGCATCTGGTCCCATCACTTCATGGTAAATAGATGGGGAAACAATGGAAACAGTGACAGACTTTATTTTCTTAGACTTCAAAATCACTGCAGATGGTGATTGCAGCCATGAAATTAAAAGATGCTTGCTCCTTGGAAAAAAAGGTGTGACCAACCTAGATGGCATATTAAAAAGCAGAGACATTATTTTGCCAACAAAGGTCCATCTAGTCAAAGCTATGGCTTTTCCAGTAGTCATATATGGATGTCAGAGTTGGACCATAAAAAAAGAATTGATGCTTTTAAACTGTGGGGTTGGAGATGACTTTTGAGAGTCCCTTGGACTACAAGGAGGTCCAACCAGTCCATTCTAAAGGAAATCAGTCCTGAATATTTATTGGAATGAGTGATGCTGACGCTGAAACTCCAATACTTTGGCCACCTGATTTGAAGAACTGATTCCTTGGAAAAGACCCTGATACTGGGAGAGACTGAAGGCAGGAGGAGAAGGGGATGACAGAGGATGAAATGATTGAATGGCATCACCGACTTGATGGACATGAGTTTGAGCAAGCTCCAGGAGTTGGTGATGAACAGGGAAGCCTGGTGTGCTGCAGTCCATGGGGTCACAAAGAGTCAGACACTACTGATGACTGAACTGACAGAATGGACTGGAGAAAACCTGCCAGTTGGACCTTAACAGAGGCATTGCGGTAAGAGTGTAGCATATGAGATGGGTTGGGTGGTGTCCTCCCCAAAAGTCTTATGTTGAGGTTCTGACAACCGGTCCCTTGGAACATGACCTCGTTTGGAGACAGAATCTTTACAAAGAGGATGAAGTTTAATGAGGTCACTAGGATGGGACATAACTTAGTGACTGCACAACAGCAACAACAGAATGAGTCCTGACTCACTGGCACCAAGGTCACAAACAGGCATAGTTTGGATACAGAGGCAGACATGAAGTGGCAGAAGGAAGACATGAGGCAGAGAGACACAGAGAGAAGGAAGTCATCTACAGGTCAAGGAGAGGCTGGGCACAGATCCCCTCACAGCCTCAGGGGGAACCCTCCGTGATTATGGGCTTCCAGTCTCCAGACTGCGAGAGGATCAGTTCCTGCTGCTGGAGCCACCCAATGGGTGACACTTCATTACTGCAACAGACTTTACCCTGGTAAACTAATGCAGATAGTGAAACACGAGTATGTTACTTTCTGCTTCAGTTCAAATGATCATATAGTCTCTACTAACCCAGTCTACAAAGCACCACATTTAATGCATCCAATGTCAGAGGCAAATTTTTTCTGTGCATGAGCCATCTTAATATATTTTAATAATGCATATTTAATAGTGCTCATTCTTTCTTTAATTACTCAGTTGTTAAGGCTTTAAAAGCAGGCTATTATGTTTGCCCTGGTTTTTGAGATTACAATTACATATCACTTCTCCCAATTTGAGGATGAGTACTTCGGGAGTCATGGATGCTGTCATCCAATCAAGAAGGCATAAAGCAAAAACCTTGTTGGAAGGAGAGAGAGTGAAAGCCACTTTTTTAAAACTATCGAGAACTAATACTATAGACTTCGTGTTTATCAGTATTAATACACGGTCTTCTTGTTCATCCTAACTTTCCAATAATAAAGAAATTTATCCTAAGTCCTTGTGAATTTCTGGATATCATTTTAGAGTGGACATTTTTCATTCTATAAAGACTTAATTCCATTAAATCTACCTTTCCTCTATTTACCATCCTTATTGCTAGAAAAAAGTAAAACAGAAATATACACACATCATTTCCTTGAGATGAAAAATATAAATTTAGAATATGAATCTCTCAAGAGTAAAAAAGAGCATTATGAAAAAATTGGTAAAATAATTAAAATTATTTATGCCTAAAATTGTTTCCTAGTTAAGCATTATGCTATAAATTCTTTTACTTGTAGGTAAGGGAACAACTCAGAGACCTAAAGAAAAACTTCTGTTGCTAACCCATCAGCTGAGAAAAGGTTGACGACTAAACCTGATTTTGCTCCATCAGCAGCAGAAACGCCTTCGCTCCCTGCCCCCAGTTTTCTCTCACCATGGAAGAGAGTGCTCTTGGTGTGAAATATAAAATATAATGTTTTGAGGAAAGCTTAGCTTGTTACATGAACTCACAAAGTAAAAATAAGGTAAAAGATTAATGATGGTTCATAAAAGTTAAATTATTTCAGATATAACCAACGGAAGCTGACTGGAATTTTAATTATTTTAACTTAGTAAATCTTATTTATTCAGCAAACATTACTGAAAAAAAAAAGTGTGACTTGGAGTATTTGAAAAAATTCAGTTCAAGCTGTCATCAACTTCTGCTGAAAATAAACACACAAAACCAGCAGGATAAAATAAAAATGATTTGGATGACTGCTAACAAAAGCAGTATGCAAAGGCATGTTTATACTTCAGAGGTGTGGATCTGTCGTTCCCATGGATCTGTCCACTTGCTCTCTTCAGCATGGGTACATCTGGACACAACTGCTATAGAGGTCAGGCAGGAGAGCATGTTACCTGCGCTTCTTTATTAACCCAGTCAACACTTTCAGCTTTAACTGCTCCTCCAATTTTCTGTCCACTAGCGGAAGCCAGCAAGATATAATTAGTGACAGATTATAATTTATAATTTCAAGATATAATGGAAGGCAAAGGGTGTTCTTATATCAGAAGGAGGATTGGAGGTTTTTACCTGATGCTGTTCTAACTATTCCAAATACTATCACATTAAATGACTGAGATCAAGTCTGGCCAAGACACTGATGGATTCATACCCTTCCCCATCTTCAACCCTTTGCAAACCCCTGAAATAAGATAGCATTATGCAAGTAGGGTAAAATAAACAGGAAATGAAAACAAACAAACAAACAAAAAAACCACGGACAGAATCAAGAACAATATTGACAAAGTATCCCCCAACTACAAAATTATTTGCCAGGGAACTTGATGGCATAAAGCAGAGTGCCCAGTGGTGCCAACAGCTCTGCGGGAGGAGGGAGCAGAGGAACAGAAACCCTTCTGATGGTTCTGGAAGCACAAGAAATTGAATTGCCAAGTGGTCCTCGCCTGACAGCTTAGCGTCCTCACTCAGTGGGAAAGTTTAGTGCTTGGCAGTCAAAGACGGGCTTTACAAGCTCTGGTTCATGACACAGCTCTAACCACACAGGCTATGTCTTCATTTATCAGCAAGCAGCCATGCAACATTGAAAGATATTTCTGTATTCTGTCTTAAAAACCATCTCAACAATTTTCAAAAAGCACAGATAATGTAATAACACAATTTGAATGTAGGTACAATAAATTCAATAAATTTAACACAAACAGAAAACCAAAATTATTATTTGACAGCTTTAGATTAAATAAAAATTCAAAATAAAATAACAGAAATACTTTAAAACACTTGTGTTGATTGTGTAATGTTTCAGACTCTGGAAAATAGCTAAAGGATTTAGAAGAAAGAAATTTATGGCATAAGGAATTGAAGCCTTTGGAAATAAAAACAAAGAAATGAACTAAAAATTCTAGTGAAGAAAAACAATTAAAATAAGATGAAAACAAAGAACAGAAAAATAGAATTAGTAATTATAAATCAAAAAGAGTTTAAAAACACCTTCAGAATTTAAAACTAATCTATAAATGCAAATATTGATTCATTAATGAAATCAGTAAAACAATAAAACATCTAACCAACCTAATGGATGAGAGAGACAAAGCACAACTAAATAAAACTGGAAACTAAGAAGGGGAATAACTATTAAGAGGAAATATCTAAAGCCTATGACACTGCTTTACAAAACTCTTCAAAAATACATTTGGAAACCTAGATGGAGTGACATTTTTCCTAAAGAGAACATATCCTACTGTAATAGAGCAGAGCATTATACAGAAACTGAACAGAGTAAGCATCGCAGAAGAAATGAAGAAAGAAGTAGCTGAAGGGTTTCCTGACACACGGCAGTGAACCAGGATCTCTCCACATGGGAGGAAGAGGATCTGGAGGCAGAACCAAGAGTATAAGTAATGACCCCGAGACCAGTGCAGTTCAGTCGCTCAGTTGTGTCCGACTCTTTGCGACCCCATGGACTGCAGCACTCCAGGCTTCCCTGTCCATCACCAACTCCCAGAGCTTGCTCAAACTCATGTCCGAGTTGGTCAGGAAGATCGCTGGAGAAGGGAATGGCTACCCACTCAAGTATTCTTGCCTGTAGACTCACACAGAGGAGCATAATGGGCTATCCAGTCCATGGGGTCACAAAGAGTCAGACACAACTGAGCCACTAACACTTTTTCTTTCACTCTTTCCTCTCTGCACTTCAGTTCAGTCACTCAGTCGTGTCTGACTCTTTGTAACCCCATGAATTGCAGCACACCAGGCCTCCCTGTCCATCACCAACTCCCAGAGTTCACCCAAACTCATGTGCATCGAATCGGTTATGCCATCCAACCATCTCATCCGCTGTCGTTCCCTTCTCCTCCTGCCTTCAGTCTTTCCCAGCATCAAGGTCTTTTCCAAGGAGTCAGTTCTTTGCATCAGGTGGCTAAAGTATTGGAGTTTCAGCTTCAGCATCACTCCTTCCAATGAATATTCAGGACCGATTTCCTTTAGGACCGGACATGGAACAACAGACTGATTCCAAATTGGGAAAGGAGAACATCAAGGCTATATATTGTCATCCTGCTTATTTAACATATATGCAGAGTACATCATGAGAAACACTGGGCTGGATGAAGCACAAACTGGAATCAAGATTGCTGGGAGAAATATCAATAGCCTGAGATATGCAGATGACACCACCCTTACGGCAGAAAGCAAAGAACTAAAGAGCCTCTTGATGACAGTGAAAGAGGAGAGTGAAAAAGCTGACTGAAAACTCAACATTCAAAAAACGAAAATCATGGCATCTGGTCCCATCACTTCATGGCAAATGGATGGGGAAACAATGGAAGCAGTGACAGATTTTATTTTCTTGGGTTGCAAAGCCTCTGCAGTTGGTGACTGAAGCCATGAAATTAAGACATTTGCTCCTTGGAAGAAAAGCTATGACCAACCTAGATAGCATATTAAAAAGCAGAGACATTTCTTTGTCAACAAAGGTCCATCTAGTCAAAGCCATGGCTTTTCCAGTAGTCATGTATGGATGTGAGAGTTGGACTATAAAGAAAGCTGAGCACAAAGAATTGATGCTTTTGAACTGTGGTGTTGGAGAAAACTCTTGAGAGTCCCTTGGACTGCAAGATCAAATGAGTCAATCCTAAAGAAAATAAGTCCATAACTATTAAAGTTACCTTTTGGAACAGCAACTAACCTTTCTACTGAAAGGCCTGGGAACCATGAGTGAGTGAGTAGCACCAAGTACCCTAACTACCCAGAGTTTGGTCTCTAAATAGTTTTTAAAAAGTTTAGCTAGTTTCGGGGCAAGTAACATATAAGCCTAAGGAATCCTATTACAGTTGAAGGCAAAACACCATCAAACCCTACTGCAGGTCATTGCGACCCCATGGACTGCAGCACGCTAGGTTCCTCTGGACATGGGGTTCTCCAGGCAAGAATATTGGAGTGGGTTGCCATGCCCTCCCCAGGGGATCTTCCTGACCCAGGGATGGAACCCTTGTCTCTTATATCTCCTAGGATGGCAGGTTCTTTACCACTAGTGCCACCTGGGAAGCCCTGAGATATGCTAACTAAACTACTTGAAAAGGAAGTTTTATGATGTCTAGTATTAGCTTCAAAGAAGCAATAGAAGAAGGTAGTGGGAAGAAGAAGAAGAAGGTAGCCAAAGAAGGTAGTGGGAAGTGGATGGGAGCCCTGATTTGACAGCTGCTAACAAATATGTGAACCATGAAATTCCTGATGTTCAAGCTGGTTTTAGAAAAGGCAGAGGAACCAGAGATCAAATTGCCAACATCCGCTGGATCATCAAAAAAGCAAGAGAGTTCCAGAAAAACATCTATTTCTGCTCTCTTGACTATGCCAAAGCCTTTGACTATGTGGATCACAATAAACTGGAAGATTCTGAGAGAGATGGGAATCCCAGACCACCTGACCTGCCTCTTGAGAAATCTGTATGCAGGTCAGGAAGCAACAGTTAGAACTGGACATGGAACAACAGACTGGTTCCAAATAGGAAAAGGAGTACGTCAAGGCTGTATATTGACACCCTGCTTATTTAACTTATATGTAGAGTACATCATGAGAAACGCTGGACTGGAAGAAGCACAAGCTGGAATCAAGATTGCCGGGAGAAATATCAATAACCTCAGATATGCAGATGACACCACCCTTATGGCAGAAAGTGAAGAGGAACTCAAAAGCCTCTTGATGAAAGTGAAAGTGGAGAATGAAAAAGTTGGCTTAAAGCTCAACATTCAGAAAATGAAGATCATGGCACCTGGTCCCATCACTTCATGGGAAATAGATGGGGAAAGAGTGGAAACAGTGTCAGACTTTATTTTGGGGGGCTCCAAAATCACTGCAGATGGTGATTACAGCCATGAAATTAAAAGACGCTTACTCCTTGGAAGGAAAGTTATGACCAACCTAGATAGTATATTCAAAAGCAGAGACATTACTTTGCCGACTAAGGTCCGTCTTGTCAAGGCTATGGTTTTTCCAGTAGTCGTGTATGGACGTGAGAGTTGGACTGTGAAGAAGGCTTAGCACCGAAGAATTGATGCTTTTGAACTGTGGTGTTGGAGAAGACTCTTGAGAGTCCCTTGGACTGCAAGGAGATCCAGCCAGTCCATTCTGAAGGAGATCAGCGCTGAGATTTCTTTGGAAGGAATGATGCTAAAGCTGAATCCAGTACTTTGGCCACCTCATGCGAAGAGTTGACTCATTGGAAAAGTCTTTGATGTTGGGAGGGATTGGGGGCAGGAGGAGAAGGGGACGACAGAGGATGAGATGGCTGGATGACATCACTAACTCGATGGACCTGAATCTGAGTGAACTCCGGGAGTCGGTGATGGACAGGGAGGCCTGGCGTGCTGCAATTCTTGGGGTCACAAAGAGTTGGACACAACTGAGTGACTGAACTGAACTGAACTGAACACTGAAGGAGACTGATGTACATCTGTGTACACTTGATACCTTCAAAATTTTCCAATTAAAAAATTAAATTTTCTAGTGATGAGCTATCCTCCTCCCCTATAATAAACCCGTTGAGGTAAGGACCATCTAGTACAAGATAAAAGAGCTCTGGGGTATAAAGGACAGCATGGTCACAGTAATTAATGAAACTGTATCTATACATGAGATCTGCTAGGACAGTAAATTGTAAAAGTCCTCAACTACGGAAAATAGTTGTGTGCAGAAGCAAAGTGTAAACTAACCCTATGTGGTAATCATTTCACTCTCTCTGTATGTGTATCAAATTATCATGTTACGTCTTAATCTGACACAATGTTACATTTCAATGATGTCTCAAAGCTGCAGAAAAAGATGGAAAATTTTTTTTTCCCAGAGTAGTTAGTACATATTAAGCTCTTCTGCCACTGGGAGATATTTAATATTTATTTCCCTTCAAAGAGTACAATCCAGTGAGTTTTGGTATAGTCATGAGATTATGTATCTATCACTAATATCTGATTATATAAGATGTCTGTTACCCCCAGAGAAAATGTTACCCTTAGCTAAGGACCTAACAGAAGCAGAAGAGATTAAAAAGAGATACCCTTAGCAGCCATTCTTTATTCCCATTCCAGTTAATATCTCTTTGAATTCCTTAATAGTAAACTTGGTTTGAGTTGTCCCTAAAATTGTTTCTAGGAGCTTTTTCAATTTTATGTAAATTTTCAAATGTAATTAAGTGTCTGCTTCTGATAATGCCGATTGCTGAAGCCCCCGTTCACTTATTTCTGTTGCTTATTTATTGTTGCTGCAATCTTCATTCACATTTCTTTATTTCCTCCTCCTGTTGGTCATCAGTGTTGACTGCATACATAACACTGTATTTGGAAAGTGTGTTTACAGAAATAATCTAAAGCCTAGGCTGATGTTATCTGTCTCCAGAGAGGATGCTCATTTGCTTCCATTTGCACTTGGAGGCACTAGCACTCCAGGGACATTTAGACCAGTTTTGATACTGGAAATCACGTGAGGCCAAGCGCATTCCCTGGTGAGAAACTGTCTGCTTCAGGTTTATTCTGTTACTGTGTGGCTCTTCAAGCAACTAACATTCTGCAAGCCCTGGCTACACATTGCCATCCCCATAGTGCCACAAAGCTGTCAACTTCCTGCCAAATTGGAAAATGCAGAGGAAAAGTGGGCCGAGTACAGAGCAAACACTCTGCACAGCTTTCCACTCCCAGACCCTACCTGTTTCACGTGATTTCCCTTGCTGCAGGAGAGTATGTTCTCATAATTGGTCAGCTGTGAATGCACGTGTGTGTGTGTTTGTGTGTGTGTATGTGATGCAAAGGAATAGCAGGAGTAGAAGGGCTTGTAATAAATATTGCTCATAATTTTATACTAATTTTTTGTTTTTTTATCTTTTCTTTTTTTAACACTTCAGTGTTGTTGACCCTCTATATTGTCTTGACTTTCCATTTTATTTAACATTTTCATAACTTCTCTCTTTACATTGCATCTTTCTTGGCATTCAAATTAATTTTCAGTCTTGCATTTTCCCCCAATAAATGTATTAAAAAGACTATATATAGTCTGTCTCCTACAAATGTTTATATTTAATAATTTCTCTATTTCAATATTGTACACATTCATATATATTTCCATTGTGTTTTCTTCTTTGAAAGATGAATTACTTAGAAGACAATTTCAATTTCCCAATGTCTTCATTTCCAAATAGAGGGGTGTTTAATGACTTTCTTTTGTTGTTGTTAAATGTGCTAACTTAATTGTGCTGTAGACAGAGAATATATAGCCTATGTGATACCAACACTGTTTTCATGAACTCAATTCTAAAGAAAGATTATTTCTCCACAAGCCCTGCCCAGCACCTTACACAATCTAGTCTGAACAACTTGTGTCTCTGTAAATCAAATTCACTCATACAGGATAAATTAATAGACTACTTTGGAACAGAAGAAAAATCATATTTGTTCATAGGGAGAAGGCAATGGCAACCCACTCCAGTACTCTTGCCTGGAAAGTTCCATGGATGGCGGAGCCTGGTAGGCTGCAGTCCATGGGGTCACTAGGAGTTAGACACGACTGAGCGACTTCACTTTTACTTTTCACTTTCATGCATTGAAGAAGGGAATGGCAACCCACTCCAGTGTTCTTGCCTGGAGAATCCCAGGGATGGGGGAGCCTGGTGGGCTGCCGTCTCTGGGGTCACGCAGAGTCGGACATGACTGTAGCGACTCAGCAGGAGTAGCAGCAGAGTCGGACACGACTGCAGCAACTCAGCAGCAGCAACAGCAGGCTATCCCAGGCAAGAGCAGACAGAGCGATGTCAGAATTATGATCTCTGTTTGGAAGTGGGAGTGTCCTCAGCGTCACTGCTCCACGGGCAGGAGAAGCACTGCAGCATCTCCCTTGAGATGCTGGGAGCCAGCTCCATCTGAGCAACAAGATCTCAAGGCTCAGCCCAGAGACAGTGGCCTGGCTCACCCCCGTCTCGGCACTGGCTCCACTGCCGGCCCCCTACAGTCACTCTGCCCCAAGCATGCAGGGCACCTGAGCAAATAGCTCCTCTTCAAACCAAGTCCATAAAACAGCATAATTAAGGGATTCCATCTGTCCCATCCCTGCCCCCAGCAGCCAGAGTCCAGATAAAGTTGAGACATCATTTCCACTCTATTGTTCTGGCACATGTTCAGTCACCACTGTGACAGCATCTGTTCACACGCATACATCTGCACGAGCAGTCCAAATGATCCCCTCGAGTCCCAATCACTCCTTTTTGTTCTTGTTGCTACAAAACGATGTAGTTTTGTACTGTCCTCCCTAACTTGCCTTTGCTCAGAAGACATGCTATTTTTCCTATATACCTTTGAAGACCAATATGATTTTCAAGTAATAGATAACAATGTTTTAGTAAAGAAATATCTCTTTGTCCTTTAGTTTTACTTTACAGTTTGAGTGGTTCAAATCTTTCATACACTTACTATCAGTTTTTAAGACAAGTGTAACAAAATCTCCCCGAAGATCTGTAGCTCTGGCAATTTCTCCTTGTAGGTCTTCTACTTTTGGCTTCACATATTTTGGGTTTTTTTGTTTGTTTGTTTGTTTTCCAGTGAAATTTTATCATTTCACTTGTGAATTCTTTTTTTATTTTTTAATTGGAGTATAGTTGTTCTACACCGCTGTGTCAGTGAGTCAGCCATATTTATACATACATTCCTACTTCCTTGGATTTCCTACCCTTTTATGTTGCTACAAAGCACTGAGTAGAGCTGTGCTATACAGTAGATTCTGTGCTACAGAGTAGATTCTCATTAGTTATTCTACTCTATACACAGTATCAATAGTGCATAGATGTCAACACCAATCTCCCAGTGTATCCCACCCTCCCTGCCCCCATTGGTATCAACGTTTGTTCTCTACATCTGTGTCTTTATTTCTGCTTTACAAATAAGATTTACATCATATTTCTATACTTCACATAATATATGTTAATATACAATATTTGCTTTTCTCTTTCTGACTTACTTCACTCTTTATGACAGGCTCTAGGTCCATCCATGACTCTGCAAATGACCCAATTTCATTTCTTTTTATGGGTAATATTCCCATAAATATATGTGTGTATATATATATACATATATATGTGTATACATATACATGTGTATATATGTATCACATCTTCTTTATCCAGTTCTCTGTTGATGAACATTTAGGTTGCTTCCATGTCCTGGCTATTTACATATTTTAAGTTTATGCTACTAGGTTCTTAAAAGTTTAGAAGTGTTCACTTCTCCTGCTGAATTGAACTTTTCCTGTTTCATGTATTTCATTTTACACTGATGAAATTATACTAGTCTTCTCCTGAATTGTCTGCTTTTCGTAATCTGGCTATTTCATCTGGAAGCTTTGCCACTTCAGTCCTGGGGCTGGTGCTCCTGTCGCTCTTGCCCCTTACAGCTTGTAACCACAGGTTTTATGTGATTTTGAGGTTTGTGAGATTATCATCAATGTCATTTAGTGTATGGGACTTTTCAGGCTTTGATTTAAGGAGGAATCTCATTATCCACGCTGTTAGGTTCCTGGGAGGGGTCATCAACTGGGACCTTCCTAATCAAATTCCAGGCTTATGCCTTTGGGGTCCCTTAGCAGTGAAGATAATGCTAGTGTAAAGTATAGATTGCAGCCAGACTGTCGTTGGAAACTCCTCACTAATGCTACTGCTCCTTCCTCCACATAAAGCAGGTGTGTCTACCCTCTGTCTTAGCCATTGACTGATCTCAGCCTTACATTACCAGCCCTTTCCTTGAGAAAAACATCTTTTAGAGCTTGTTTTGTGGAGATTCTCAGATTTTCCACCATGTGTGGAGTGGAAGCTTTTCCTCCTTGTCATGAACCCCATTAAGATGGAGGGAATCAGGTCATGCAGGATCAAGGCTTTTGCTGATAAAGATCTGTATAGTCAAGGCTATGGTTTTTCCATGTAGTCATGTATGGATGTGAGAGTTGGACTGTAAGAAGGCTGAGTACCAAAGAATTGATGCTTTTGAACTGTGGTGCTGGAGATGACCCTTGAGAGTACCCTGGACAGCAAGGAGATTAAACCAGTCTAAAGGAAATCAACCCTGAATATTCATTGGAAGGACTGATGCTGCAGCTGAGGCTCCAATACTTTGGCCACCTGATGCAAAGAGCTGACTCATTAGAAAAGATCCTGATGCTGTGAAAGATTGAAGGCAGGAGGAGAAGGGGATGAATGAGGATGAGAGGTTGGATGGCATCACTGACCCAGTGGACATAAGTCTGAGAGAATTCTGGGAGACACTGAAGGACAGGGAAGCCTGGCGTGTTGCAGTCCATGGGGTTGCAAAGAGTCAGACATGACTTAGCGACTGAACAAGGATCAGAATATTCTCAAAGCAGCCAGGCTTGGTGCTTCATTATGTTTCCAATCTGTTGTTTTTGTCTCCGAGGATTTCTGCCATTTTCTCGCCGACTCAACTCTGCACAGAGAGCATATTTGTATTTCATTTTCAATATCATGTATTACAAAGGTTATTTAGATAGTTAGTTTGCCACATTGCTGGAATATGAATTCTGATTGTGGTTCTCTCTGTTTTATTCTCTGTGCTCCTATATCTTAAAAATTTTTTATAACTAAAACATACTATTATGATAAGAAAGTATTAAGCATAATGACATTTGCTTAATTGAGACATTCTCAGTAATTCCCTCTACTGGATAGACAGCATAGTAACTATGTAATCAGTGTAGTTCATGTGTTCTTATACCTTTGTAGATGAATAAGTTCTTATTTCTTAATAATATATAGCCTAAGTAGTTACAGCATTAAATAAATATTAATATGTGGCAACCAGTAATAAATATTCTTATATACTGGATTCTAATGTAGTCAAATATGAATGAATTCTTTTCCCTATGAACTTAAAAAAATGTTTTTTTCTTAAATATCTAGGCTGGTTGAAGGGTGTTTAGAAGCCAAGCACAGCATGAAATACTGTACATTCTTCCATGCCTTTAATCCTGTCATTTCCTACAAGCTTCCTTAAACACTTTATATGTCATAGGGATTGCTAGTAAGGATGCTTTTCTTGTGGTTCAACAGAAAACATTGTTATCATTTTATAAAACAGCTTTTGTGTTAGGAGTTCAAATTTTAGCTATTATGAAAAAATGAGAAAATCCAAAAACTCAAAAACCATTAGTTCATGATGAAATAATATCTCAGAAGTTGATTCACCAATGAAGCTCTCCTGTCTCAAAGTGTGAGGAGATGTGGTATTCCTGCTGTTTGATTTCATTCCTGGAGAAGAATTAGTAATAATGAAGTTAAGAAGAGGAATCCAAGTCCCCATGCCGAGGTGCTGCTGCCTCTGCTCTCTGAGGCTCAGAATGAATACACTCCTGTCTCCCCTCACCTTCAGATATACTTGCTGTTCCTCAGCTTACTGATGTGGGACAGCACAGAGCCTGAACACTGAACAATTCTGCATCACTTCCCTTCACCATTGGGGTCTTCTGGAAGCCAGGTAACCCTCCTTAGCCTCAGAATGTATAGAGTTGTCATAATAAGAATATTTTTACTAAATGTGATACCAGTGCTTTGTAGAATATAAAAAGGCATTTAATGCAATCAGTGTTAATACCACAAGTCTTTCCTAGATACTAGAATTAAATCATAAATAGTGAGTGTTAGCTTTGTATGCTTTCACTCAACTTTTTCGGTCAAATCTACTACTGGTCCCTTTTCATTATGTGAAATGAGATAAGACATTACTACAGAAAGACCACCTCTTATGAAGGTGCTGAATAGCAATACAAATGGGCAACTGGATTTTATAGCCAAGATGAGGAGTAGTGGTTTAAAAACTGAATCTGACAATAATAGATGCAAAATTCCTCAGCTGTCTGAACTATATTCCTAGTAGTGAAACAGAAAGTATCGCTTTACTGATACAATTCTCATCTTAGGCTAGTATGAACTTTATTTGACTTTACTATGTATTATTTTACATCAGCAATATGAAATGAGTTATAATACGTATCATTATACTAATACTGCTTAATTGATGCTTTTGAACTGTGGTGTTGGAGAAGACTCTTGAGAGTCCCTTGGACTGCAAGGAGATCCAACCAGTCCATTCTGAAGGTGATCAGCCCTGGGAGTTCTTTGGAGGGAATGATGCTAAAGCTGAAACTCTAGTACTTTGGCCCCCTCATGCGAAGAGTTGACTCATTGGAAAACACTCTGATGCTGGGAGGGATTGGGGGCAGGAGGAGAAGGGGACAACAGAGGATGAGATGGCTGGATGGCATCACTGACTCAATGGATGTGAGTCTGAGTGAACTCCGGGAGATGGTGATGGACAGGGAGGCCTGGCGTGCTGCGATTCATGGGGTCGCAAAGAGTCAGACACGACTGAGCAACTGAACTGAACTGAAATATGTACACATTCACACCATAATGAAATTTTACTTTTATTAAATTAGTATTTCTAGGCCAAGTTGAATCACAGGTATTGACAAATTTATTCCATTAATGTTTAATACTAACAAGTTTTAAAAATCTTTCAGGTGTTTATCCCTGAGCTGTTCCTCCCCAAACTTAACAAATAAGTCTCATATTTCTGTTACATACTCACAGCAGGGTATCTGGTGGGTTGACCAATCTCTGTCCCAGCAAACCTTGTGATGTGCGTGTGTGTGAAGTTGCTTAGTTGTGTCTGACTCTTTGAGACCCTATGGACTGCAGCCTGTCAGGCTCCTCTGTCCATGGGATTCTCCAGACAAGAATTTTGGAGCAGGTTGCCACGCCCTCCTCCAGGGGATCTTCCCGACCCAGGGAACAAACCCACATCTCTTACATCTCCTACACTGGCAAGTGGGTTCTTTACCACCTGGGAAGCCTGATGAAAGGATAAGAAAGAACCAACCAGTCAGAGAAGCTGCCCATAGTGCAGCTAGTGGGATGACAAAGATCCAGTCACCTGTCAGCATGAGTGGGACACTTTTCAGGAAGGAAGACATACCTGAGTCATTCTCCTGAATGAAGTAGAAGAAATTACCTGACTTTCTATTCTTAAAAAATCTTTAATTTCCAATAAATATTAATCAGTGAATTTGCGAATATATTTTTACCATAAATAATCTATTCTAATTAAAACTGATAACTAATTTAACTTTGAAAGTAAACTGGACATTACTCTTAAAAACATCTTTGTGTTAGCTCTTATCACTCTCTGGCAAACACTAAAGAAACTATCACCCAGGAGGATATAATTAAACTTTCATCTCCTCCTGGACATTCTGCACAGCATTTGAATACCACTGGGTTCTGCGTCTCAGAAGACGAGCTTGCCCAACAGCTCTCTTGAGTGAAGAAGGCTTACACTAGATCAGTTATTTAGATTACAGTTATTTATCTGGATTGACAACGCTTATCAAATCAGTTTTAAAAACAAATCTATACTTGATCTTCTATTTTATGAATCTCAGAGATTGTTATCTTTGTCACTTTGAAAATCAATTATAAAATTTTAGGATATTAGCACAAACTTTTCCAATTATGGATGACACATTCAAACAGAAACATAGTCATAGCAATCCTAATCTTTAGTTAAATAGTACAATATGATAATGAATTGCCATTTTTAGGTAAAAGTTTCTGTTCTTATTGATCATTTCATAACATGACTCACATCAAATTATCTTGCTCTAAAGTGTCAATGTAGATAAAAATGAAAAATAATGAGCGTTGTTCAGACTGTGATGTGTTATATAATGCCCTATATATGGTTTCAATGTGGAGTTCAAGGTCAGGAGGGGCGGCCATGAGGAGATATCCCTCGTTCAAAGTAAGAGAAACCCAAGTAAGAGGGTAGGTGTTGCAAGAGGGCATCAGAGGGCAGACACACTGAAACCATAATCACAGAAAACTAACCAATCTGATCACATGGACCACAGCCTTGTCTAACTCAATGAAACTAAGCTGTGCCGTGTGGGGCCACCCAAGATGGACAGGTCATGGTGGAGAGGTCTGACAGAATGTGGTCCACTGGAGAAGGGAATAGCAAACCACTTCAGTATTCTTGCCTTGAGAGCCTCATGAACAGTATGAAAGGCAAAATGACAGGATACTGAAAGAGGAACTCCCCAAGTCAGTAAGTGCCCA
This sequence comes from Ovis canadensis, assembly GCF_042477335.2. Lineage (NCBI taxonomy): Eukaryota > Metazoa > Chordata > Mammalia > Artiodactyla > Bovidae > Ovis > Ovis canadensis. The sequence goes on along the minus strand of NC_091253.1, from coordinate 43,556,482 downwards.
ATATGCTACTGGAGATCAGTGGAGAAATAATTCCAGAAAGAATGAAGGAATGGAGCCAAAGCAAAAACAATACCCAGTTGTGGATGTGACTGGTGATAGAAGCAAGGTCCGATGCTGTAAAGAGCAATATTGCATAGGAACCTTGAATGTTAGGTCTGTGAATCAAAGCAAATTGGAAGTGGTCAAGCAGGAGATGGCAAGAATGAACGTCGACATTCTAGGAATCAGCGAACTAAAGTGGATGGGAATGGGTGAATTTAACTCAGATGACCATTAGATCTACTACTGTGGGCAGGAATCCCTTAGAAGAAATGGAGTCACCATCATGGTTAACAAGAGAGTCCGAAATGCAGTACTTGGATGCACTCTCAAAAATGACAGTACGATCTCTGTTTGTTTCCAAAGCAAACCATTCAATATCACGGTAATCCAAGCCTATGCCCCAACCAGTAACGCTGAAGAAGCTGAAGTTGAATGGTTCTATGAAGACCTACAAGACCTTTTAGAACGAACACCCAAGAAAGATGTCCTTTTCATTATAGGGGACTGGAATGCAAACGTAGGAAGTCAAGAAACACCTGGAGTAACAGGCAAATTTGGCCTTGGAATACAGAATGAAGCAGGGCAAAGGCTAATAGAGTTTTGTTAAGAAAATGCACTGGTCATAGCAAACACCCTCTTCCAACAACACAAGAGAAGACTCTACACATGGACATCACCAGATGGTCAACATCAAAATTAGATTGATTATATTCTCTGCAGCCAAAGATGGAAAAGTTCTATACAGTCAGCAAAAACAGACCAGGAGCTGACTGTGGCTCAGATCATGAACACCTTATTGCCAAATTCAGACTTAAATTGAAGAAAGTAGGGAAAACTACTAGACCATTCAGGTATGACCTAAATCAATTCCCTTATGATTATACAGTGGAAGTGAGAAATAGATTTAAGGGACTACATCTGATAGAGTGCCTGATGAACTATGGACAGAAGTTCATGATATTGTACAGGACATAGGATTCAAGACCATTCCCAAGAAAAAGAAACACAAAAAACCAAAATGGCTCTCTGGGGAGGACTTACAAATAGCTGTGAAAAGAAGAGAGGTGAAAAGCAGAGGAGAAAAGGAAAGATATAAGCATCTGAATGCAGAGTTCCAAAGAGTGGCAACGAGAGATAAGAAAGCCTTCCTCAATGATCAATGCAAAGAAATAGAGGAAAAGAACAGAATGGGAAAGACTAGAGATCTCTTCAAGAAAATTAGAGATACCAAGGGAACATTTCACACAAAGATGGACTCGATAAAGGACAGAAATGGTATGGACCTAACAGAAGCAGAAGATATTAAGAAGAAGTGGCAAGAATACACAGAAGAACTGTACAAAAAAGATCTTCATGACCCAGATAATCACGATGGTGTGATCACTCACCTAGAGCCAAACATCCTGGAATGTGAAGTCAAGTGGGCCTTAGAAAGCATCACTATGAACAAAGCTAGTGGAGGTGATGGAATCCAGTTGAGCTATTTCAAATCCTGAAAGATGATGCTGTGAAAGTGCTGCACTCAATATGCCAGAAAATTTGGAAAACTCAGCAATGGCCACAAGACTGGAAGAGGTCAGTTTTCATTCCAATCCCAAAGAAAGGCAATGCCAAAGAATGCTCAAACTACCGCACAATTGCACTCATCTCACATGCTAGTAAAATAATGCTCAAAATTCTCCAAGCCAGGCTTCAGCAATACATGAACCGTGAACTTCTGGCTGTTCAAGCTGGTTTTAGAAAAGGCAGAGGAACCAGAGATCAAATTACCAACATCCGCTGGATCATGGAAAAAGCAAGAGAGTTCCAGAAAAACATCTATTTCTGCTTTACTGACTATGCCAAAGCCTTTGACTGTGTGGATCACAATAAACTGTGGAAAATTCTGAAAGAGACGGGAATACCAGACCACCTGACCTGCCTCTTGAGAAACCTATATGTAGATCAGGAAGCAACAGTTAGAACTGGACGTGGAACAACAGACTGGTTCCAAATAGGAAAAGGAGTACGTCAAGGCTGTATATTGTCACCCTGCTTATTTAACTTCTATGCAGAGTACATGATGAGAAACACTGGGCTGGAAGAAGCACAAGCTGGAATCAAGATTGCCGGGAGAAATATCAATTACATCAGATATGCAGATGACACCACCCTTATGGCAGAAAGTGAAGAGGAACTCAAAAGCCTCTTGTTGAAAGTGAAAGAGGAGAATGAGAAAGTTGGCTTAAAGCTCAACATTCAGAAAACGAAGATCATGGCACCTGGTCCCATCACTTCATGGGAAATAGATGGGGAAAGAGTGGAAACAGTGTCAGACTATTTTTGGGGGCTCCAAAATCACTGCAGATGGTGATTGCAGCCATGAAATTAAAAGACGCTTACTCCTTGGAAGGAAAGTTATGACCAACCTAGATAGCATATTCAAAAGCAGAGAAATTACTTTGCCAACAAGGGTCTGTCTAGTCAATGCTATGGTTTTTCCAGTGGTCATGTATGGTTGTGAGAGTTGGACTGTGAAGAAAGCTGAGTGCCAAAGAATTGATGCTTTTGAACTGTGGTGTTAGAGAAGACTCTTGAGAGTCCCTTGGACTACCAGGAGATCCAACCAGTCCATTCTAAAGATCAGTCCTGGGTGTTTACTGGAAGGATTGATGTTGAAGCTGAAGCTCCAGTACTTTGGCCACCTCATGAGAAGAGTTGACTCACTGGAAAAGATCCTGATGCTGGGAGGGATTGGGGGCAGGAGGAGAAGGGAACCACAGAGGATGAGATGGCTGGATGGCCTCACCTACTCGATGGACATGAGTTTGGGTGAATTCTGGGAGTTGGTGATGGACAGGGAGGCCTCGCATGCTGTGATTCATGGGGTTTGCAAGAGTCGGACACGACTGAGTGACCGAACTGAACTGATATATGGTTTCTTTTTATTTATTTATACTGGCAAATTAAAGCAGATGAGAAAAGGGAAAAAAATTCTCTTTTGCCTTTGTCCACTTTCAGCTGGTTGTAACAACTATTAAAATGTTTTCTATTTTGGTATGTACATAAACATAGCTCGCTATTTCACAAAAACATTGAAGTATCTTACAGTATGGCCTGTTCATTATAACAAAACATTAAAATGTCAACACATTTGTAACATGAAAGTATTTGAGAAGTATTAATACATAAAAGGATAAATTTAAAAAATATATTTAGCTAAATATAGCCCAATGTATTTGTCAAGTTCTGTGTCTAACATTATGGTTGTTAAGCAAAAACAGTGATACATTTTTAATTTTACATAAAAATTACACTTCAAATATCCTGATTTATATAATTCTAATTATATATATCCTGAAGAATGTAATTCTCCAAAATTGTAGGCTGATTATTGTTTTTCTCTTTTGATGTGCATGTGTTGTGTCTTAGTTGAGATAAGCCTGGTTGATGCTGCCTTGAAAGAAAGATGCCCACAGAAGTTGCAGGTGGAGTAGGTGGAATTGTCTGGCAGGTGGGCTACAGACTGTGTCAGAGAAGATCCAGGCAACTGCCCTCTGATTGCTGGAATGGGAGACAGACCAAACGCAGGTGGGTTCTGCTGTCTGTTTTCCCTCCAGCATCATGGTCACTGGCAGCGCCACAGGTGAATCGGACAGGGTCTCCTGTGACATGCAGGTAGCTGCGGGTCAGGCAGTGACATCCCCTTGCTCCTGGGGTATCCCCTTCCTACTGTTCTCAGTTTTGTCAGGAAACCACCTCACTCCTTGTTTGTCAATGCCACAACTATCTACCTGCTTTGTGCTTCTCATTTTATATTCTAAGTGCCAAAGACTGAAGGTGGACAAATGAAAAAGCTCCCCTGGCTCCAAATTAAACTGTTATTCAGTTCAGTGGCTCAGCCATGTCCAACTCTTTGTGACCAGCATGCCAGGCTTCCCTGTCCGTTACCAACACCCGGAGCTTGCTCAAACTCATGTCCATTGAGTCGGTGATGTCATCCAATCATCTCATTCTTGGTTGTCCCCTTCGCCTCCTGCCTTCAATCTTTCCCAGCATCAAGGTCTTTTCAAATGAGTCAGCTCTTCGCATCATGTGGCCAAAGTATTGGAGCTTCAGCGTCAGTCCTTCTAATGAATATTCAGGACTGATTTCCTTTAGGATTGACTGGTTGGATCTCCTTGCAGTCCAAGGGACTTTCAAGAGTCTTCTCCAACACCACAGTTCAAAAGCATCAGCTCTTTGGCACTCAGCTTTCTTTATGGTTCAACTCTCATATCCATACATGACTACTGGAAAAGCCATAACTTTGACTATACGGACTTTGGTTGGCAAAGTAATGTCTCTGCTTTTTAATATAATGTCTAGATTTGTCATAGCTTTTCTTCCAAGGAGCAAGTGTCTTTTAATTTCATGGCTGCAGTCACCATCTGCAGTGATTTTGGAGCCCAAGAAAATAACGTCCCTCAGTGTTTTCATTGTTTCCCCATCTATTTGCCATGAAGTGATGGGACCAGATGCCATGACCTTAGTTTTTTGAATGTTGAGTTTTCAGTCAGCTTTTTCACTCTCCTCTTTCACTTTCATGAAGAGGCTCTTTCATTCCTCTTCATTTTCTGCTGTAAGGGTGGTGTCACCTGTATATCTGAGGTTATTGATATTTTAGAGACACAGATTAATGCTGAACCAGGTCAGGGCAATGTCATTGCACAATAATCTGAGGAGCTTCTTGGGAGCAGAAGGCTGCACAGAAGATGCACTCCTGACCCCAGTCTTCCTGGCCCACAAAACTCAAAACTCGCACATCCCTTCCTCCCAAACAACCCAGTTCAAAGGGATTATAGATTTTCTGGTCTAAGTGAAAATATAGAAAGGGTAAAATCTTAATGCTGTAACTTAAAATTAAATCCTATTTCATGCTTCCAAAAGTTCAATGGCAAAACACTTTAGATTATTTTCAGATCAACTCATAAATATTTATACTGATGCCAAAACTTATTCCTGGAATTCCCCCCAGAAAGTGGTATGTGGTATGCCCTGGCCTACATAATTTATCAGTGATTCCATCTGTACTCCTTCCATCTCCTTTGGGTTTGTTTTGCCACTCAATATTCAGTCAAAAGAATATAATTTGGTAAAACAGGCCCATTTGAAAGAAATGCCTATACAGAATTTTTCATCGAGAAATCCCTGTTCATTTGTTAAGCTGTTTCAGCTCTTTCTCCCTCTTTCTTTCTCTTTCTCTCTCTCTTTCACACACACACACACACACACACACACACACACACACACACACACACACACCATGGTCTATTTCCTTCTGGAAATGTCTACTAAAGGTCTTCTCTGCATGAGGAGACACTTGTTCCCATGGCACATGTAAGGATGTTCAGGTCGTACATTCTGACAGGGAAGAGGCCCCCTGTGCACACCACAAAGACCAAGGGAACATGTGCCAGGGCCCACAAAACCAGCACAGGCAGTTCAGAGTAAGTAAGTAGTTCGGAGTAGAATTGTCCCAGATGACAGCCATGTAGAAGGCAGCCCTGAGAAGTTGTTCACCATCAGACAGGTGGCCAGGACCTGGTGGAGCCACATCACGTGCTCTCTGATGGAACAGTTCAGAGAACTTTCCAACCAAAATCCCTGTTCAGATTGGTCAGCCTGATTTGAAAACACAGCTGCTCAAAGGAGGTAAACAGAGCTTTGAATTCCAGCCATCACACCTCCTCATGGACAGACCGTGTCTAACCAGCCCCACCCCACATCCTGTGCAGAGTCCAAATTCCTCTGCTACCCAATGAAGAGGCGATGTGGCAAGACGTGAGTTAGCCGTCTCACACCACTGCAGCGCCTTGCGACAGAAAATGAAACACTTCCCATTTTTCTTACAGTGAAGCACTAGCTCCTCTCCCTCGTGTGTCTCTCCCACCAGCCCATGACTTGCTGGCGGGGAGGGCAATGCATGTTTACTTCCACACCATGCATCACTCATGTGCTCACAGGATGCTTGCCTGATGAATGCCCAGTGGGCATGGAGTGATTCTGTCACCGCCTCCACGTAACCCTGCCACCCAGCACAAAGTTCTCATCGCTCTGTAGAGACGCGTTTCTCCTCCAAGTGGATTCCATTACTCAGGTTGGATAGAATCCCTGTCATTCATGGGGGGGATATAATCTGCATATCTTTACTGATGGTTAAAATGGTCCCTTATCTGGAACCGGATGGATACAGAAAGAGGAGTGTTACCCAGGCAACGGAGCTGCTTTGTTTGAATGGCTTTCTTTATTATCACAATGGACGTTAAAAGATACAATGTTGTGTAAATTACTGAGTTCACGTAAATAAGTGTAACGATAAAGAGAATGAGAAAAAAACTACCGCTTTTAAGTGAAAGAACATTTCTGGACTTCTTTCATAGTTGTTTGGGTCGTATAATCCATTTATGTTCATTAAAAATTTTTAACACCCTTGAATAAATTCAGGAGTTTATCACAGTACACATATTCAATCTGATGTTTATTTTTTTATTTGTTCATTTTCCACGTCTCCTTTTGAAATGTGAGCATCTTGAGAGAAGAAGCCTTGCTGATCTTGTTCACAGAAGTTAACTCCTATTCTAGGAATTCAGAAAACATAAAATAACAGGGAAATAAATTTTGAGACTGACTGTCTGCCACTAGGTAGCATGGAGGTCCTTTTGTCCCATAAAAACAAATTTTATATTTGTAACTGCAGCATTTCATATAAAAATAAAAAACTTTTAAGAAATACTTATCTTTTATTTTTTAAATTAATTAATTAATTATTTATTTTAATTGGAGGCTAATTACTTTACAATATTGTGGTGGTTTTTGCCATACATTGACATGACTCAGCCATGGGCGTACATGTGTTCCCCAACCAGACCCTCCCTTCCACCTCACTCCCCATCCCATCCCTCAGGGTCATCCCAGTGCACCAGCCCTGAGCACCCTGCCTCATGCATCAAACCTGGACTAGCGATCTATTTCACATATGATAGTATACATGTTTTCAATGCTATTCTCTCAAATCATCCCACCCTCGCCTTCTCCAACAGAGTCCAACAGTCTGTTCTTTACATCTGTGTCTCTTTTGCTGCCTCACATATAGGGTCATCATTACCATCTTTCTAAATTCCATATATATGCATTAATATACTGTATTGGTGTTTTTCTTTCTGACTTACTTTGCTCTGTATAATTGGCTCCAGGAGACAGAATCTCACCACTCATTTTATTGATAATTATCTTGTTTTTGTTAGAATTGTCTTGAAAATATTAATGCAGACCTGTTCTGAAATCAAACTGCTTGGCTTGGCATTCTAGCTGAGTCTGATGACTTTGTCAGCTAATTGGTGGGATGGAGTAAAAGACCACTGGCTCCACAGTGATGCTCTCAGAATGGAGAGAGGCAACAGATACAGGGTTAGTGCAGAGCGCCGCACATGTTGAGTACCCAGTGCATAATCACAGGGAGGACGTGAAATATAATACGTCTTTGATAACTAAAGTCTTACAGAATCAGTTCAAATATCAGGAGCAAAAGTTTTCATTTTTATAGAGTGTGCATTTGGTACAGAGTAAAAACAAATTATTTAAACATTTTCTTATAAAGCCAAACAGATTTCTTACAACCCCCCTGGTGTTATATCCTCCTTAGTTATGAAACTTATCTGAATATCATCATATCATAATAATTTTAAAAATCCATTGTGCATAGCTTAAGACAAAATGCTTTGTCCTGCCTGCATTACGTGTTTGGGGTCTGACTTTTTTCACACCCTATTTCTGCTCTTATGGTTAAATAACATTGATTCTAGGCTTGAAATACTAGGCCTGAAAGAAGCAATCGTATATTAATAGTATCAGTGCATGGGTTACAGTCATGGCAGGGTCTTTACATGACACGTAGCATCTGGAAAGGTCCATGACTTGGCTAAGAGCAAAGTTAATTAGTGACTATGTACAATTAAGACCAGCTTCTAATCCGGTTCCTTCTTATCCTGCTGCTTTCAAGAGCTATAGTACTATGAAACTAATCCTTGTTACACAACCGTTGATGTTAATACCTCTCTCCTTTGAGCTAATGAAAAGTCTTAAGTGCCATAAATCAAATCACATCCAAGTCTAACAATGAAAGGGGTTATCATTAACTTATTTCCTTTTGGTTTTCAGATTAATTAGATTGATTGTCAACAGATTTATTATTCTCACATTTATGTCATGCCTACATTAATATTTATAAGGATGTTATTTGCAATTTACTTGTAAGATATCTAAGACAGAAAAAAGTTGACTGGCAGGGAAAAGACAGGAAAACACTGTCAGGATAGTCCACTGTGAGCACAGTTTATGCCCAGATCATCCTGGATTGACTTCATTCATTCACTGCCATGTTTGTTGGACAACAGAAAGATGTCTAGTTAAAGTAGAACGGGGATAATGTGAAATAGAAATAAATGGAAAGCCCTTCACTTGAAGAGAGTAAATCTCACTTGTAGACACACCTCAAGGTGCACTGCGTAGCTGGCTGGGCTATCAGCAGCCAGACTCAAGGAAACCAGACATCCTGTCCCTGGTCTAACGCATTAGTAAATGTGTTAAACTGACGTTAAATTATGTGTCTATACACTAAACTGTATCCATTACACTCTTTTTCCAGGGAAATCATTATGTATTTTTCATAACCTTATAAAACTGAAAGGTCTCTAAGGTTGGGATGCCCTGTACAGAGCTCATCAATAAGAACAGAATTATTAAGTTTAAATATTATATATTTGCTACAAGAATTACATTGGCATTACCAAACTACATTTAGTCATTCTCTATCCATTCCTTTTATAATTTATTTTTTAAACTTGAAGCTTTAAATCATTTTTCACTACAAATATAACCAGATTTTTATCACATACATATGTGCGCTTTCTAAGATACTTCAAAGTGCATGGCAAAGTAGTACAATGAAATTCTATGTTAACCCTATAATTACCCTCTCCCTCTGGTCCTAAAAAGTACTAGGAATGTTTAATCAAACAGTAGACAATTTCAGTTTTTTGCTGTATGACTTCCTGCACACAAAGTCAAACCATACATTAAAACAACATAAACTTTGCTATTTTAAAAACAGGCTTCTGGTTTCAACTCTGATGAGCAAAGAGCTTGGAAGTTGTCCCTCCCACATTTTCAACAAGAAAAGTTCTGCACAAATGGAAGGTCAACCACTTTTATTGAATGCCTCAGAGAACTGAGGCCTCAGAATAAATTTTCACAGGGACATCTGGAGAGATGATGTGAACTGAGAAGCAGCTGAGATCAATCTATCTGTAGGAGAGGTGGCAGGAGCCTTCACCTGGACTATGCTGGAGAAAGCCAACAGCATGCAAGAACAGACGCATGCAAAAGGAAACGCTAGAACCAAAACCCTAAAACAGAAATGAAGAGGCATCAGTGTCTCATCAAAAGCCTAGACATGCCAAAGAAAGAAGTGAGCTTAAAAACCTGTCAGCAGAAACTTCCCAAACTGAAATACAAAGGAAAAGATACTAAGAACAAAAAAAAAAGAACTAAGGTCCTGCAAACCTTTCATGAGGCTGGAAAAAAAAAAAAAGATTAAAGTCCGTTATTACATTAAAAATGGACTACAAGGCCATTAAGGATGCTCCTCTTGTGAGTTCCCTCTTTCTTGTTGCATTTTGAGCCATGATCCATTTCTTAAGGGCGTGGCTGGAAATGAACTCAGCTAAACAGCACCCATTCTTTAGACCCTTCAAGATGAAGTAAAGCATTCAATCCAGTGAGTCACAATATACATCTTAGAAAATCTACAAGAAAGAAGAAAAAACCATAACCTGAGTGATACTGTTTTCCTCCAAATTCACAGTTGTACCAGTCATTCTAAATTCTATTCACAACTATTATCCATTTATTTTTAAGTTTTTGGGGAAAAAGAAAAAATGTAGCTACTTAAGTAGCAGAGGATTAGCACAGGATTATAGCAAAATATCACATAAATTTTGGGGAATGATACTGAAAGGAGAAACCCTTATACTCCAATATTTATTGTCTGACATTGGATTTATGCCTTTAAGGTGTATGTTACCTGTTTTAAACCTCTAGTCTCTCTCTGAAGAAAGAGTTGATATATTGTTTCCATCTTCCTTTCTTCCTGAAGTATTCTAATCAGTATAACCTCAAGGTAGTCTACTGTGTTGGAGAAAGTTCTAAGGCTTAAGATGAAAAGTCACACAGATGATGAATGAGGAAGCTGCTTATAAATGTGAGCCGTCCTCTGATTCAGGAGAAAGAATAATGTTTTAAAAACCATGTCCACAGTGGTGCCATATGAAAAATAAAGTGGATATATTTACTAATACAAAGGTGACCCTCTGGTACTTGGGGATTGTGGGTGTATTTTTTTCCTTCCTCCAAGTTGCCTCAGATATCACTTACACAAAGTTTATATGTAACACTTCAGGGATCCGCCTCCTTCCTTCCTAAGAGACCTGTTTGGTCTTTATTTCTCTCAAGCTTGACATTGGCTTTTATCAATTGAGTTCTTGTGCCCAATGCTTTCATTTCATATTTTAGACTCTTGCCCTTCTGATGACTGCAAATGGGCTTGAAACTTGAGTAGGGAACCAATGGTTTAGGGAGTATATAGTTCAAAAGACCCCAGAGGAAACAGGCCAGATTTTGAGAGAGAGCAGAGATCCACAGTTGTTCAGAGACTTTCTGAACAGTCTCTGCTTGCTAAGTTTCACACATTTTAACCCAAGTCTAGGGGCTGAGCCTCATGTGTTAATGCTGTAAATTAAAGAACCAAGTGTTCTTCTGTGATCACTTACTTTCTCTACAAGTCAAGTCATTATGACCTTGGATTTTCCGGTTCCACAGTCATGAGGCGGTTCGGATCTGTTAGCAGAGGATTAGCAGTTAGTTTAGTGGTTAAGTGAAGGGGTTTCAAAGCTAAGCTGCCTGAGTCAATGTTCATTTCCAACACTCAGTCATTGTGACCCTGGGCAAATTATTCTCATTTGTGGTGAATTAGATTTCTCACTATGAAGTGGATATATTAATGGGCCTTGTCTGACAGGGTGGCTTGAGGATTCAGTCAGTCAGGGCACTAAAGTGCCTGTCCAGCCCCTGCCAGACGGTGGGCCTCCTGAAGACCAGAAGTTCGTGCTGACTTAAACGCCATCTGCCCTCATAACACAGCCACATGGACAGTGAAGTAGGTACCTGTGTTACTCAGACCTTGAAAAGCAAGGTCATGTAATTGGGGAATGGTAAACCAAAATGCAAGAGTGGGACTAACTGTCTCTCACTTTATTACTCACCTGATCTTTCTTGCTAAAATCTACCACAACAAAACAGATTCCACTGATCATTTTTCTTTACCCAGGTAATTCAGTTCAGAATCAAAGGTCCCCACAAATGCAAGCGACATGAAACTGAAGTCACACTTGAGGAGTCAGGAAGTCTATGCAGCTTTGCATCCTTACCATAACTGTCACAGCACGCAGAAGACTTGGAATGACCCAGTCCCTGCATTCACCATGGGTGCCAGGTGGGCCTGCACACAGACTGGACAGCTGCCAGCCTGTACTCATATCCTCAGGCTGCTCAGTATCTGCAGCCACAAATAGGTCTCATCCTCTTGGCCCAAACCTCCCAAAGGACCTCCCAAAGGCTGCCCACCCTGATTGTGGGCTTTAACCTTATTTAGTTGATTTGCTTTCTGGGAGCACATTAGAAGTTTTGTCATCTTCCATTTTGTTTCAACTGTTTTGTCTAATTAAGTAAAAGTAAAAATTTTAAACACTGAAAGGGGAAAAAAAAAAAAAAAAAAGCTTCTAATGAATGGTAGAAATTCTCTTCCCAAGAAAGTAAGTCCTAAACCTAAGCATGACCAAGTCTCCCAGGTTCTGACTTCACAGGTGAGCTGGCCCTAACATAATCTACAATAAATTTCTCTACTAAGCATTTCACATGAACCTTCAAAAAAAAAAAAAAAGAGAATAATTTGCCCCCAGGGTCACAGTGATTGAGTATTGGAAATAGACATTAACTCAAGCAGTTTGGCTTTGAAATCCCCTCACTTTTCTATTACTACTATATTGTTTATTTTCTGCTAAAATATGTAAACCTCCTCCTGACAGTGATAGCAGAAAATTCAAGGTCATACTGACTTGGGCAGTAAGGAAAGCAAGTGGTCACGGAAGATCACATCGATTCCTTGAATTGAAGCATCAATAGCTGTTTTTGCTATCAAAATTTCTATGAGGCTTCACACTGTTAGTCTAAAAACAAATGACATAAAGGAAGAAATGGATGCTTTATTGTACTTTGCTGATGATGTTAATATTTCTGGCTATAATCTGTCTCCCTTTCTAGTATATACACTTCCTTAATACCTGTAAGCTGTCACAAAAGTACACTAGCAGGGCTGGGCCTGTGCCGCATTCACCTTGGGAAACTCTGAAGCAAGAAGGATCAGGGGCTGCAGACCTGCAGGTGTAAGGCCAGAGAGGGACCTGCAGCTGCCCCCAGATTACCCTGAGGATGCGGAGGTCTCTAATGCCGTTTTATTCGTCCTAATTGTCTTGTAGAATTACTGGCCACCCCATTCCCAGAGAAATGATCCGGAGCAGAATACTGAAAAAGTATTCTCCTCCTCAGAGAAGGAGCTGCGAGCATGCAGGATTTCCCCTCGCCGCCTGCAGAGCCGGCAGGTTAATCCTGGAGACGGCCTCCTCCCAACCGGCTCCTTCCTGATGTGATTTCCTGCTCACAGTCTACAGTCTGTGACTGACGTGCCCAGCATTTCACAGCCTGCACTTGGTTGGTCACTGACTTGACTGCTGCAAAGGCTGCAAATAGGCAAGCTGACCACAGTGTGTGTGTGTGTGTTGGGGTGCAGGGTGTCGCCACCTGATGCGGGGCTCATTCTAAATGGAAAACAAATGTGTAGACACATTGCAGAATCAAAGAAAGAAATACAGTGGCGCTGGGAGGGCGGTGGCCACCAAAGGAATACAATGGGGAGATTTCAGATGGACCAATTTATAAGTAGCACTGAACACATAATCAGGGCTTCCCTGGTGGCTCAGTCAGCAAAGAATCTGCCTGCAGTGCAGCAGACCCAGGTTCAATCCCTGAGTTGGGAAGATGCCCCGGAAAACAGAATGGCAACCCACTCCAGTATTCTTACCTGGAGGATTCCATGGACAGAGGAGCCTGGTAGAGTTGCATGGGTCCATGGGGTTGCACAGAGTCAGACATGACTGAGTGACTAACACTTTCAATTTCAAATACATCATCAGAAAGCCACCAAAATCAGTTAGAAAAATAGACTGTCTAGCAGATGTTCTACAAGTAGGGGAAAAAAAAAACCTGTCCCCACATAACTCCATATTTAAAGGTTTAAAGGAGATGTACTGAAAACATTAATATGGGAGAAAGGTAACAAAGATAATAGGAGATAATGAAGTAAAATTTTTTTCTCCACCATAGTAGTTTGGTTCACCATTCTGGAGAGTTATCTGGCAATACAAATTCTAATTAGTTATGTGCAAATCTTAGGAAAGAGAAAATGGGATCCTGGTAAAATTCTAAATATATTCTCATACAAGGGATAAAAATTATTGGATTGGAGATTTTCTTTACCTTAATATAATTTATGTTACAGTTATACTGCATATAGATTACAGAAAGTAAATATATCAGTTTCCCCAAATGATAAAAGCACACTGACTTTCAATTTGAAGTAAATTAAAAGACTAGTATATGTCTCTCCTGCATTTTCCATGGTATTTGAAGAGTCAGGAAAGTAATTTGATGAGATGATTTTCATTCCTCAAAAGAGAATTTCAATGACAGGTCAAACTGCAGTTAGAAAGCAAAGCTCCCTATGTCACCCATTTGCCCCTCAGGGTTCTGTTGAATAAACAGTTGTTATCTACATGCTTCCTGCAGACTTTAAATGATCACATTATTAAATTTCAAAATTCCATACTAGAAAAGGTGTGATGAAATGATGTAAATCAGATAATAAACCAAATTATAATCAAAAGCACATGTAGAGGAAGTGAATAGATCCTTCTGTTTACTAGCAAAAAACATGTTATTAAAACATTAATTTAAGAGAAGAGTGTAGTTCACTTACATCTTGATATAAAATTTTAATATTAATAATTTGGTACAGATCTTTATCCACCAAATATATGATGATGATTCAACTAGAGGTTATTTGAGGAGTCCCATGAGCTCAATGCAAAGATTCTCTTGTTTTTGAACGCCTTTGTCATTTCAGATGCTGCCATTGGTGGAATTTTACTAGTAAATTACTTCCATAGAGTCCTAGAGCATCTCACTCAAGTTGATCAATATCCACAAGTGTCTTGACCAAGTGTCAAAGAAAAAGCATTGAGATACCTAGAAGGCCAGGATAGAAACTTGCTTTGCTGTTTTATAGCTAACAACTACATTCATAGAATTGCTGAAGGTATGGGGTTCTTACGAAAACCGAAAGACACAGTTTACAAAAACTAAAATGCACAAATGTTAAAAACCAAAACCATCATAAGTGGTACAGGTCAATCAGAACTTTCCAGAAGCAACCTTCAAGTTATCTGTTCTTCTTACCTGAGCTGCCTCTATTCTCCCCTTATGCAAGTCAGGCAGGTTGAAGAATGTAACCCTTATCTGTCTTGGATTATTAGGATGAAAGTGTCTTCAGTTTTTTATTCAGTGTAGAAGAGAACAAAGAGGAAAGAGAAAATTTGGGGAGGAGCTATGTATGGCAAGTAGATGTGAAAATGCTTGATAAAAATAAAAGTAGTAGATGGAGAGAGAGAATCTCTATGCTACTAAGCATTTTCTTAAATATTAGAAATTGACAGTAAGCTTACTTTAGCAAAAAAGCATATTACATATATATATATACACACAATATATATGTACAACCATATATATAAACTCATTTGTATATATAAAACATATATACATATAACCACATACATACATATAACTTATCTCTCTGTCTCTATATGTATCAAGATCTATCTCTTATCATCTATCTATTCATCAAATCTATCATCTACTTGCCTATCTATTACTCAATATGCTAAGGTATATTTAGTTATTGCAGATTGCAATTGCCTTGTGGAAAATCACCAACTCACAAGGGCAGAAACTATAAGAAGAAAAGTACTTATACCACAAAATATTCTGAAAATTATAAAGTGGCACTAATAAGTCCTTGCACATCAATAGTCACATCACTAATGATCAGATAAATGCAAATGAAACCACATCGAGGTATCACCTCACAGTTGTTGGAATGTTTACTATAAAAAAGAAGAGCAGTAACAAGTGTACGAGACAGGGAGATAGGGGACTCTTTGTTCACTGCTGGTGGGGATGTAAATGAGTGAAGCCACTATGGAAAATAAATGGGGATTCCTCACAAAATTAACAATTGGACTACAATATGATCCAGCAATCCCACCATTGGGTGTGCACACAAACGTAAACAGGATAACAGGATATCCCGTGTTTACTGAAGCATCACTCACAACAGCCAAAATGAGGAAACCTAAGTGTCCATAAATGGATAAACAGATAAAGAAAAGCTTTTATATACACAATAAAATATTATCAAGCCACAAGAAATATAGAAATCTTGCCATCTGCAATAATACAGATGGTCCATTAGGTCATACTGTGCAAATCACAGTCATTAGATTAGGTCATCAGGTCATTAGGTTATACTGTGATATAAGTCAGAGAAAGATATATGTTGTATGTTATCACTTATAAGTAAACATAAAAAAGCCAAACTCATAGAAACAGAATAGAATGGTAGTTACCAGGGGCTGGGGGCAGAGAGAACCAAGGAGATGTTAGTCAAGTGTAGAAACTTAGAAGATGAGTACATTCTTGAGGTCTAATTAATACACACTGTTTATAGTTAACAGTACTGTAAAATATGTCTTAAACTTGCAAGACATTAGATCTTAAAAGTTCCCACTATGAAGAAAGAAATGTTAATTAAGTGATGAGATGAATGTTAGCTTACCCTACACTGGTGATCATACATAAATCTATCAGATCATCAGCTTGTTCACCTTAAACTCACACAATGTTATACATCAATTAAAAATTTTCCTCTAGCAAAAGAAATTAACCAGAAGAGTAAATTTTATGAATGCCACTTTATACTCAGATGATAGCTTTGGATGGATATTCTAGAGAGAAGCCTATTCAAGTTAAAAGATCTTTCACTCTTCAGAACTTTCTTAGAAAAGAAAGCAACCAAGAACAAAACACAAAAGAGAAATAATGCTCTCATTGGGATGCAAGCCCATTTTCCCTCACCTCAGAGCCTGTGATTAGAGCAAGGAGAACATAAGGAGCTTTTCTCAACTAGGAGAGCTCTGCTTACTCAGATGCGAATGTGGACCCAGACCCCTGGACAGTCTCTACTCCCCTCTGAGAACCATATTGAAAGTGAAAATGTTAGTTGTTTAGTCATGTCCCAGTCTTTGCGACCCCATGGACTGTATGTAACCTGCCAGGCTCCTCTGTCCGTGATATTCTCCAGATAAGAACACTGGAGTGGGTTGCCATGCCCTCCTCCAGGAGATCTTCCTGTCCCAGGGATCAAACCCGAGTCTCCCACATTGCAGATGGGTTCTTTACCCTCTGAGCCATCAGGGACACCCTGGATTCTATTATCTATGTTCAAATAGTTCAAGGTCTTCAAAGGGAAACCATGACTCAGGGAAACTTAAGAAAGCATAATAGCAAGTCCTTTGGTAAAGGAAACATTTAACTGCTAAGTTATTTATTTTTATAATTCTGATTTGCATCATTCTGTTAACCCATTGGACTGTTGACTATTAAAGCAGTTCATGCACACTTGAAGTTTGTACAAAACCATATCATTTATTTTACTTTCTTTGCCTTCAACCTACTTCTTTCTCATCTTCTTTATATCTGTTCTCCATCCTGATGTAGCAATAATATCATAATATAATCATGAAATATAATATAATAAAATAGAAGAAAAACATGACTAAATGTGACCTTTTCATAAAATATTAAGAGAGATTTTAAGTCAAAATTTTTTACAATAAAGTATGAATCTACAGATTCATTTATTTCTCCTTTCTTCCTGTTTTCAATGCTCAAGTTTCTTTCAGTATGCCACTTATTTAATATAAAACATTCTCTCATGTCTGCACTGCTCAATATGCTCAAAATATTTAATGATCAACAGTGTCTCTCCTGAAGTTCCTGAGTCATGAACAGGAAAAGCTACACCCTTAAACTGAGAGGGCTTCCCTGTTGGCTCAGACAGTAAAGAATCCACCTGAAATGCAGGAGACCTGGGTTCGATCCCTGGGTCAGGAAGATTCCCTGGAGAAGAAAATGGCTACCCACGCCAGTATTCTTGCCTGGGAAATCCCATGGACTATAGGCTATAGTTCACGGGGTCACAAGAGTTGGACACAACTTAATGACTAAACCACCAATCTGAGAGCAGTTAAGTGAATTAAATGAGGGGCCATCAGACTGAGGAGGCTCTAGTGCCTTAGCAGCCTATGTAAGCAAACACAAACCTCAGGCTGAAACGTCTCAAGGTTAAGAAATCAAAACCTAAGGACAGCCATTGGTAAACTGCCTCGGCCTTTCCCAAATACACCAGTGGTTCACCAGCCAGCCTCAGGATTTCCCAGCTCTACTTCCTCTGTGTCTCTTGGGCTCCTGTTGGTGGCTCCGAATCACTCCTGAATGGAAGTAATTTTGGGGTGATATACATTCTTGAAATATTTACTATGTCTCAGTTTATCTTTCAACAATAGCAAGTAGAAAATCCTTCCTTAACGTTATCCAATTAGACCCTAGTTTGATTAGTGAGCACACACTACTCATCTGCTCTTTATCCCGTCATCTCATAAACAGTTATAAGTACAGTGGTGTGGACATCCACACATACACACCGGCGTGAACACAGACCCACACACACACTGCCATGGACACATGCACACCGGCGTGAACACACAGACACACACAGTATATCAGATTTCTTGCTAGAGAAGACCCATCCCAGATCTGAATAAGGACAGGACCTGTGTTACACAGAAACATTCTTACACTTTGATGTTTGTTTGAAGTCATTTAAATGACACTCTAGGTTGCTAAAGATCAAAGAGAAAACAGAAGTCTGAAGAAGATCATAAACAATGTTACCACACTATGAGGTAGTTAACATTTTACCAAATATCTGTCAGTACTCTTAAAAAATGATTAGACTATGTCCCTGAAATAGGCAGTATTTGACCCTGTTCTGAAATAAAGCTTTTACAGAATTTGGAACATTCAAGAGCATGATTAGAAAAATACCTGATCTAGATTCCATGTATTCTTAATGTGCTAGTAGTAAAGAGCCCACCTACCAAAGCAGGAGACATAAGAGATGTAAGTTCAATCTCCGGGTCAGGAAGATCCCCTAGAGGAGGGCGTGGCAACCTACTCCATTATCATCATCACAAATGATGACTGTCCTGATTAGAAACCCCACAAGAATCTTGCTTTTACTTTCCAGGAGTGGGTTCTCTCATTTGATCAGGAGGGACAGCCACATAAAGGCTACATGATAGCTTTAGCCTGTGCATTTTCTGAAGACCTTGAAAATAAGTCCACCCTTTGACTAGTCCGAAATCCATTGGTCTGAGCTCCAACATTATATGAGCTAAAAGCATTTTCAAAGCAATGCAATGGAAGAAATTCCTCCACCAATAAATGTCCGCATGATTTCTCCCGCTTTTCTGTTTGCTGCAGTGCTTCCTAAGCAGCTGCTGCATCTACAGCTCACCTTAACCCCAGAGACACCTCTGCGTCTCTCAGAACTCTTCCCGTATCAGCTACCTTCACTGTGATGAATGTTCTCTATCTTCCTTACTTCTGTGGTTTTAAGTGGCTTAAATTAATAGATTCCATTTTAAAATGATCTAATTGGCTCAAGAGAGAGGTCCAGAGTGAGTAACTCAGAAACAAATTGGATTGCAAACAACATGGAGAGTTTTGGACAAGACACCACTCCTGGTTGCCTTAAGATGAAACCTTGAGAAGCCCTGCAGGGGGCCAGCTGGCTGCACTCAGATTCCTGACCTTTAGCACTGGAGACAATAAATATGAGTTACCAGAAGACATTAAGTTGGTGCTAACTTAATACACAGATATTAAGTGTATAGATAACTAAAGTGATAAAGTGATAGATAGCTAAAGCAAAGTCTGAAAATGAAATTCCAGACCAATATTGCTGCCATAATAGTAGCTGAAACTTACTGTTACTAAGAGGATTATATAAATTAATAAAGGAGTTCAAATCAAAGATGTACATATACAGA
Organism: Ovis canadensis; assembly: GCF_042477335.2. Classification (NCBI taxonomy): domain Eukaryota; kingdom Metazoa; phylum Chordata; class Mammalia; order Artiodactyla; family Bovidae; genus Ovis; species Ovis canadensis. The sequence continues at coordinate 43,537,022 of NC_091253.1, read as the reverse complement.
CATTTATGTCTTGGCATGCTGAATCCATTTTTTTTCCTAAAATCTAAACTTAAATTCATCCACTTTGGTACGCCAGCTCTCCTAGGTATTTCTTGAATAACTTATCAAATTGGAAACTGATGCACATTTTATGAATCAAGCATATTTTAGGTCAAAATTATTGTTTTTCATCACAGAAAACAAGCAAGGTTTTCTTTTTAATCACTGAGGACAAATAGAAGTGTTAGTCTCTCAGCTGTGTCCAACTCTTCACGACCCCGTGGACTGTGGCCCACCAGGCTCTGCTCTCCATGGGATTCCCCTGGCAAGAATACTGGAGTGGGTTGCCATTCCCTTCTCCAGGGGATCTTCCACACTCAGGGACTGAACATAGGTCTCCTGCATTGCAGGCAGATTCTTTACCAACTGAGTCACCAGGGGAGACCAATACATAATAGTAATTTGTGTCACTGGTCTCATCCCCAGAATAGGTTCATCTCATAATTCTGTATTAAAGGCATGGGGTTTTCAAAATAATATGCACTTAATTAACCAATGACAGCAAAAGTGACCTGCCAAACTCTCAAACTGCACTCTTGTGAATAGACTGAATAATGGGAGCAACCAGAGCCAAGAACTCAACTGGATGCTTCAAAATGAACAAAGATCCACAGAGCATTGTTCTCCCATGTCCTACAGTGTTGGTTCTGATGAAACAAAAGGAGAAGAAATGGGATTTTTAGAGGAAAATTTCGGTTTTCTTACCATCACCAAGCAGCTGCATATAATGCAGGTAGTTTGACATCAGAGAGGCTTTTGTTTCTTGGAAAATCACCACAATATTAAAAAAAAAAAAGCCAGCCTAATGTTTTTAATCAAAAAGTCCCATAAAACTGCAAGTTTAAAGAAAGAATGAGTATTTATGACATATTGCAAGACAGATGAAAACAGGAAAATTCTGAAATGGTAAAATTTGGGGGAAAAGAGCAGTAATGAAAAAAATAACAAACTGCTTATCTAGAAAGCACTGTAACCCAGCATGGCTTATTGGCACAGGAAGGCAGGCTGTTTGTAATGTAATTGCACCATTCTACCTAAGGCCAATTCACTCTCATTATCTTGTCACTCCACCTTTTCTTCTGCAGACTCTCTGGCTGCCTGGCCGCATGGGCTGCAGGAGGGAACAGGTGGCGGGCTCCTCACTTGGCCTGTGATGCTGCCTTACTAATAGCTCCTGCCCGAATAGACCAGCCTGCTCCTCTGACATGGGCAGACTCCGCCGTCTTTGTGGATAAGACAGGACGTGCTAATGTGGCTTACAATCCTCTGTAAGAGTGTGAAGATGCTCCACTGAAACAAGACCACTTTAAAAGATAAGTGGTACAGAAAAAAACAAGAAGAGTACTTGCAGTTACTATGCTTTTCCTAGGTTTTCAAACAGAATAAAACATCCATGTGAATCAGGACATGTTCCTCAGTTACAGCCGAGTCTTGTGTCTTTCCTCAAAGAGAAATAATTTAAATCAACTGGTGCCAGGCATTTCCAACAGACTGGAAGCAGGCATCCGCTAAAGGATGCTACCAAAGTGATCCATGACTGAAGTGTGCAAGCGCTTGATTTGACTTGCACACAACTACCGCCCCTTACTTTAGAAGAGTGGGTCGGTTGCTTTAACAGCCATTTAAATTTGTGACAGAGAAAGATATCCTTTGGAGATAACTGTAAATATTGAATTGGCCCAACATTCATTCAGCTTTTTCTGTAACATCTTATGGAAAAACCCAAACAAGTGTTTTGGCTGACCCAATTTCTTTACTTTTTAAAAATTTGACACTTTGAATAAAAATAAATCTGAATTGTAGTTTTAAGAGCAGAAAACATGAAACATGAGTCTTACTGCTTTTTCTTCTGAATGACCTCCTCAGTCAAAGAAGGTGATGACTATAAAACACAGAACAGCTGAATTGTGCAGTACACACAGCATCGTATACAATGAAATACAGAATGGTTCTAAGAAGAATCAGAAGCAGAAAGCATGCCTTTCTCCCGTAAAGACTCAGTTACAAACCACCAGACTGCATGGGCTCCACAGAGGCTGTGATGTGTACCTTATCCATCTTTGAGTCCTCATGGTACACAGGGGGTATTCAACAAACACTTGCTGAATTGATGAGTGAAAGTATGAAAGCTGAAAAATAACTGTGCAGGATCATTTAATTTTAGAAATACAAACTGCTCAAAACATAATCAAATGTTGCCCACTGTTCACAAAATAACCTTCACTCAAATGTACTCAAGATGAAATTAGGTTGTATTAGAATTTAACTCAGGAAAGAATTTAGAATTAAGATTCAACTAACCTCAGTTCAATTCTTAGATCTGCTACTGATGGTAGTTTGAAATCTTTTCTCTTTATCTTTATACTTTTTATAAAGATATTATATTTTGTGTATAGAATATTCAACATTCATACTAAAATTGCATCTCTTCTGAAAGGTATGGAATGCTTGATTCTGTTGTGTAAATGGCACACACAGACATAATGCAGGAGTTCAGGCAGGGTTTTACAGAGAAACTGGTACCTGGAGTGTGACTGTTGTCAGTTCCCCTTACCCACAGAACACACTCAGAAATAAAACAGACAGATATCAGTGACAAGTCACAGCAGAGCCAACTTACAACTTGCTTCCCAACATAAGTCATCCATCTTGGCCTCTGGTAGTTTTCTAAAGATGATCCCTGTCTCAGCAACCCTGGAAACTCTGAGCAATGCAAATTCTCAGGCTCCAACCAACTCACTGAACTGGAAGCTCTGTTGGGACCAGCAGTCCAGGTGGTTCTGATGCATGCCCTAGTTTGAGAAACACTAACCTCTGATATCTGTGGTGCTGGAGAAGACTTTTGAGAGCCTCTAGGACAGCAAGGAAATCAAACCAGCCAATCCTAAAGGAAATGAAACTTGAATACTCATTGGAAGGACTGATGCTGAAGCTGAAGCGCCAATACTTTGGCCCTCTGAAGCAAAGAGCTGATTGATTGGAAAAGACCCTGATGCTGGGAAAGATTGAGGGCAGGAGAAGAAGGGGGGTGATAGAGGATGAGATGGTTGGATGGCATCAATGACTCAAAGGACATGAATCTGAACAAACTCTGGGAGACAGTGAAGGACAGGCAAGCTTGGCACACTGCAGTTCATGGGGTCACAAAGAGTCGGACATGACTTAGTGATTGAACAACAACAACCTGTGATAGCTAAGCATATTCTAGAAAGCACACCAGAGACATGGGCTAACAATGAGCAAATATTTCCATTCCGTTAATATCACCCTTAAACCATCTTATCTGAGGCACACTCAGTGTGCTCCCCCCAAGTTTCTAGTATCCAGGTATGGAAAGACTGTCAACAGTCCTCTTCACAGTAAAGGACAGGTGTTGCTTCTGGCCCCCTGTATTACTCCTGCTGGGCCCTCTCTGGGTTCTGGAATAAACACATACCTAATGAGGGTTAAGAGCTGCTAAATTTGAGTTGGGCTCAGAAAAGCAGGCTCAGCACGAGCTCCAGGAGACCCTTCCAGCTATGTGGTCAGTTCACGTGATGTGACAGGTCAGCTAGTGCCTGGAGCTCCAACACAGAGGGAGACGCTGTTCAGAGCTTCATTCTTACCAATGAAAGTACACATCATTTGCTTGCCTTTAATCATTTTTATAGGCTTACTAGCAACCACATTTAAAAAGACGTAAGAAAGCTGTTAACCACTGTCCATTAGACTAGTGCTATTTTCCTCTTTAAATCCTCAAAATGGTGACTTGTTGAAGCAGTGACTCTATAAATACCAGTTCACCTCAATTCAACTAAACAAATAGAATGTACGCTGTGTAAACAGCACCCGATGAACCCACCGAGTGCCCTCTGTCTATTTGTGGGGGTGGAGCAGGAAACTGTGTGCCAGAGGGTGGTTCCTGGGGCTTTAGTTCGGGCAAAGGCAAAGATGCTAGAATTATATCAAGACAATTAAAAGGACCAGGGGTCACATTAATGTTAACGACCATTATGAAAACCAAACAGAAGGGTCGAGTTCAAAGAGCCAGACGCAGTATCTGAGAGGTGCCGGGAGCAGAGAGGTGAGCGTGGAGACTGGGGGAAGGGGAGGGGCACATGTCTGAGACAGGTTAAGAGGCCACCTGGTCCAGGGCAGCCACTTCCGGCAGTGTCAGCCTGTAGGCTCAGTGCACACACCCAGGAACTAGGACTGGACAAAGACTACCAGAAATAAAGCAAATACTTCACACTTGGGTAGGGAAAATAGACAAATGTAACTATGGAAAAAATGTACTTAATTAGGATTATGGCACCTGCGAAATCCGTGGATGGTGATCTGGTTTATGTTTGGGTCTTACATGGTAAGAAGGCTTTTCATAGAGGGAAGAGGATTCCCTGAATAATTAGTACCACACGAAATTCACAGCATTGAGGAAAGATGTGATTTAATGGTGAAGAAGAAATAGATCCAGACAGCAGCAACAAAGCTATTATCAGAAAACAGGTGAAAAGACAGTAAGAGAGGATGGTTATAGACTTTATGGACAATTAGAAGCAAGAAATGCCCAATGGCATGGTTGAACATCACAAAGAAGTCGAGGAAGATGTGGAATAAACACTGACAAAGCATACGCTGTGATTTGAAGAAGCTTCGTATTGGATCTGCTCATTTGTGTGTTAATTTGTGTTATTTTTAATTGCATTTTCTAATTTGTTAACCACAAAACTTATATATTAGGCAAGCACCTAAAATGTCCTTAAGGTTCTCAGTGTGTGAGAAAGTATGTGTGAGTGAATGAGTGTGAATGTGAGACTTTGTGTGTGAGAATGTGCATGTAAGTGTGTGTGTGTGTGCATGTGTGTGGAAAGAGAGAGAAAAAGAGGGGAAGAGGGGGAAGGGGCAGGCATCTCCCATGGCCACTTAAACTTCCCCTCATAGGACTTGCATAAATTACAACTACTTCAATTTTCTGTTTTCAGCTTTGTGACATTAGTGTCCCCTACCAAATATTGTTCATAATGCCTATATGGCTGGGAAAGTGTTGCTGCTAAGTCCCTTCAGTTGTGTCCGACTCTGTGCGACCCCATAGACGGCAGCCCACCAGGCTCCCCCATCCCTGGGATTCTCCAGGCAAGAGTACTGGAGTGGGTTGCCATTTCCTTCTCCAATGCATGAAAGTGAAAAGTGAAAGTGAAGTCGCTCAGTCGTGCCCAACTCTTAGTGACCCCATGGACTACAGCCTACCAGGCTCCTTCATCCATGGGATTTTCCAGGCAAGAGTACTGGAGTGGGTTGCCATTGCTTTCTCTGGGGAAAGTGTTAATAAACTTTTATTTTGGAAGAAAATGTCTCTACTTACTCTGAGAGCATATTTTAAAGTGTCTTGTAAACGTTTTGGTTCCTAATTCTATGAAGATATTATAAAAGTTAAATATTAAAAATAAGCATAAAGTGTTAAAGCTGACACCACCAGCTGCTGGCAGGAACCGGACGAGTTTCCCGGCTTCTTATAAAACTGTCCACATTCTTACCATGGATGCAGCTGTTGCGCTACTAGGTTTTCAACCAAATGGTTCAAAAACGTATTAAGCCTGCACCTGAATGTTTATAAAAGCTTTCTTCCTAATTTCCTTCCTAGGTGAGTGAACAAACAGACGGATGAATAAATGTACATCTATAGAGTGGCATGTGATTCAGCTTTAAAAAATCATCTATCAAGCCGCAAAAGGACATGATGAATCTTAAATAGGTATTGTTCAGTGAAAGAAGTCAGCTAAAAAGGCTTAAACACTGGACATTTGGGAAAAGGCAAAACTGTAGAGATGACTAAAAACCAGTGGTTTGCAGAAGCATAGCAAAAGGAGGGGAGGGGAGAGCAGGTGAAGCCCCTGGAGTGTTTCCTGTGAGCATTCATCTGTGTGACGCTCTATGGTGACCTCCTGACATGGTGCCTTTGGGAAACCCTGTGGAACTCACCGCACAGAGCGGGTCCTGTATGGATAAAGCCAGTGGGGCTGCTCTCCATTCATGGCCCTGTGAGTATGGGGTTTTCCCTCCCAGGAAGCCAGAGCTGCCCCTGTCTCATGGTTAACATCTGCCCAGGGAGCCTGGACCCCTTGCACTGGGCTTAGTACCAGCATCTCTGCCTCCGCTCAGGAAGCCTGGTGGTTGGACCAGCTGGACTTTGATGACTCCTGCTCTGGGGGAACAGCAGGGGCTGAGCTATAGACGGGAGCAGAAGGGAGCACTGAGGCACATCTGGAGACCGGGCACTGACCGCAGCAGAAGCTTACACCGGGAGATCAGGGTGGGCACCCCCAGGACTATTCCAGCCACAGGCAGGACAGGCAGCCTCGGTGCAGGGAGTGGGAGCTGAGTGGACATAGGAAGCAGGAGAGCCAGGGCCACATGCACAGGACGGCACAATGGCCTCTACCAGCCTGGCCGCCACGCTTCACGTTCCTCCACTTCATCGTGCAGTGTGACACTGTGCTCAGCATTTAGAGTGATCACGTTGGTGAGATTTTACGTTAGAACTTGTGGTTATCTCTTTTATCAGTAAAGGTACCTCACAACGATCTCAAGACTTTGTTGTGAATCTCCTTCACAACCAGACACCGATGCCAACACAACACAATTGTTTTAAGCCCTGAAAGGACACCAATAGTCTTCAGCAGCCAGAATTATCCAACAATCTCTTGACCGTATTTTCCGAACAGGGAGAGGTGGGATTGTCAAGACCAAAGCAGGCGAGACAGCAATTTGTCCCTGAAGGACAGGATAATGTCTTTGAAATGCATGGGATGCAACTCCAGAAACAGTTCCACTAATTTATTAAATTTTCTGAAATACTTATTGGGACCTTGTACATCTAAGCATGATGGTAGATCTTGGGCTCACAAAGAGAAACTAGAGTTTCTTCCTTCAAATTCTCATGGAAACAAACAAAGAAGAAAAGGTAAAAATTGTAACAAAAATCAGCATCCTCATTTCTACAGCAGCTATCAATCAGCAACCCCAGATGCCAGCTCCAGGAATCTCACCTTCTGCTGGTAGTGGCAAAGTCATCAGACCCTCTTGTAAGCAAGGCATTTGGAGAGCAGGTCAGAGTTAGGAAACATTAAGAAAATTGCCTGAATACAAAGTCAGTCTTGGAAGTAGGACTAAGCTTCTCGGCCTTTGAAAATTGTGTCATTTTTTTTCATGACAAACAACATAGTCAGCAAAACTAGAAGTAGGGATGCTTCACTAGGGAAGCCAGTGGCTCTAGCATCACAAATACACCTGAAAGGGAAGGAATATGAATCACAAGTCTGGAGGGAAATGGGCAGAGACGTTGATACAGACAGGGGCAGAGCAGGAGTACAAGCCCATGTCTCAGACATCTTCAGAGTCACAGAAAAGCAGCGATCACACTCACCAGTTCAGATGTTTAGTGTTTATATTACAGCAACCTTGCCTTGTCAATTAGAAGGAAAATGCCCAGGAAGGTTGGACCTTGTTAGTTCAGGGGGCAGGGCGGTTGGCACCAGGCAGGGCAGGGCCCGGCTGGAAAGGCAGCCTGCACAGTGGCCACCCAGTGTCCTTTTGCTCATAGGGCCATTTCCCATTCAAATGTGAAGCCAGCTCTGCTTTAAATGTGGACAAGCAAGTTGGAGGCACAGGTGGCATTCTATAGGTCAAGGCTACGTGAGCAGTGCCTGCCAAGACCTGTAGGTTTAAGTACCCCATGTGAGAACAGGAATGCCGGCAGGCTGTGTTACAGACCCAGCGTAGCACTTCTCCTCCTTCATCCTCTCCCCAAACCGTATCAATTCAGACACACTGCTTGAACTTCAAAGATACATTCCTAAGAAGGGAGATACATGCTTGAGATGCATCCAGGGTTATTTTAATAACAAAATTGTGATTCCAGAAGGTGTTCTGGGGCAAGGAACAGTCACCCTCAGCGAGTATCCATCACTCCCTTTATGGCCGCCTTTGTCCCCCTCTTCATTTATAGTACATGACCTTTCTAGGACTGCAGTCAGAGTTTGCAGGGCATGGCACTTTGAAATCCTGCAGCTGGGCTTTGCACAACATGAAGTGAACACACACAACAGCTGATGTTGGGAAATTCTAAGTAGGTGATAATTAAGATTCTCCAACAGAGCAATAACTTTACTCACAATGACGTATCAGAAAGCAAGGGTCTTACCTGAACTTAGCTGGAGCAATGTTTTCCTTTCTCGGAGGTCACTTCTCTGGCAATCTCAACATTCTGGAGACTGGTCTAAATGCAGACAGCAAAAATGAAGTCCTATGAGTGCTCAGAAGAGAGAGAGAGAAAACTATACACAGAAACTGACTTTATCCACAAGAAACACAAGCATTCCGTTCACACTTACATCACATACAACTTTACCACAGTTTCTTATCAGTTTCTAGGAGTAAACCAAAGCCTTGTGAATTGTCAAGAGGAGAAATAAGAATATAATAAAAGAGGCAAATACACGCAATGGGAAAATACAGTCTCTTCAATAAATGGTGTAGGAAAAACCGGATAGCTGTTAATACTTGCAGAATAATCAAACTGGATTACTTTCCCACACCATATACATAAACAAATTCAAAGTGGATTAATGACTTAAACCTAAGACCTGAAGCCCAAAAACTTCTAGAAGAAAACATGAGCAGTATTCTCTCTGACATCAGTCTTGGCAATATTTTTTTTTTGGATACATGTCCTCAGGCAATGGAAACAAAAAGTAAAGAAAAATAAAACAAAAATAAAGAAAAGGGACCACCTTATCAGACTAAAAAGTTTTGCACAATGAAATAAGCCATCAACAAAAGAAAAAGGCTGCCTACTGAATAGGAGAGATGTTTACAAATGATATATTCAGTAATGAGTTTATATGAACTGTAGCCTGCCAGGTTCCTCTGTCCATGGGGTCGCAAGAGTCAGACATGATTTAGCAACTAAACCACCAACACATCCAAAATATACGAAAAACTCATACAACTTAATGTGGGTAAAAAGCAACCTGTTTAAATAATTGGCAAAGAATCTGACTAGATATTTTTTCAAAGATATAGATGGTCAACAGGCATATGAAATGATGCTCAATATCATTAATCACCATAGAATGCAGATCAAAATCTCAGTGAGACACGACTTCTTACTTGTCAGAATGACTTTTATCAAAAAGAAAACAAATAACAAGTGCCGGTGAGGATGTGGAGAAAAAGCTATTGGTTGGAATGTAAATTGGTGCAACTTCTTTAGAAAACAGTAAGTGTCCTCAAAAAATTAAAAATAGAAGAACCAAAAGATCCAGCAAATTGACTTTCTTTTTTTTTTTTTTCAAAGAAAATAAAAACACTAGTTAGAAGAGATATGTTCACTCTGGGGTTCATTAAAGCATTATTTATAATAGCCAAGATATGGAAGCAAGTCAAGTGCCTGTCAGTAGATAAATGGATACAGAAGTTGTGGTATAGGTATACAATGGAATACAGCTCAGCCATAAAAAAGAATTGAATCTTGCCATTTGCAACAACAGCATGGATCGACCTAGAGACCTAGGATCTATTATGCTTGCTGAAGTAAGTCAGACAGAGGAAGATAAATACCATTTTTGTATGTGGAATCTAAAAAAACCCAAAACAAGTAAATAAACACAAAACAGAAAGTGTCGTGTGAGGTGGCTGCCACAGGAAAAAGGGCTAGGGGGTGAGTGAACTAGGTGAGGGAGGTGAAAGGGCACAAATTTTAAAACAAATGAGTCATGGGGATGAAATGCACTCTGTGAGGAACACAGTCAATACACTGTAATAGCTTTGTATGCTAACAGACAGTAACTAGACTTCTAGAGGTGATCAATTTGTAATATATAAAAATATTGAATAACTATGTCATATTCCTGAACTAATATAATGTTGTTAAGTCATTTAAACATCAATGAAAATAATCCAAAAAAGAGACCAGAAAAAAAAGCAATAAGGTAATAAGTATATCCCGAATAGTTAATGTTATAAGATTAATTTCCGTAGAGCACATTTTAGGGAAATTGGCTTTAAAAGAATTACAAGAGTATATTGGTAACCTGACCAAAATTTTGTCTGCCAGCAGCTGGCATTTAGATGTAACTGCCAATATTGCAGCCTTTAGAGTTAGATTCCAAGTTTAAATTATTGATAATATTTAAAAGCATTCCTTGTAAGGAACAGCTTATTGATTTAATGCCAAGAGGTGATTACTATTTTAATGAGACACAGCTATTAACTCAGTTTTGTACTGTGGAGGAGGGCTGGCCTCTATAAATCAATACCTAAGCAACAATTGGATTGCTAATTCACAAGACCAAAATCAGGTTTCTGCTTGTGCCTCTTAATTTTTAATGATCCCATTTATGTTACCTGTCCTCTCATGAACTCAATTGTAGTTTTGAAAATACTGCAATACTTTAATAAACTGATGGCCAGGTGAAATGTTACACTTACTAAAGCAGTGCTTTTCCAGGGAAGCTCTAGGGAAGACACATCTGACTCACTAGACACATTCTGATTCTGAATCAGGTTCAGATTCCTACAGAGACCTGTGAGCACAGCTATCTAGTAAACTCCTCAGAGAGAAATGACCCTTGGCAAGTCAGAAACCTTGTGTTTTAATGTATAAGCTCACAGGCTGTGGTGAGGTAATTCTGGGATGATCATCAGTTCATGCCCCAGTGTATACTCTGGGTCAGCCCTTCTCCTGACCGTGGGCTTAGGGTGTGGCTGGATATTACCTTAATGACATAATAAATTGTGTGACAGTTCACTCTGACGCTGACAATGATAGTTCTCATCACAATATAAAACAAAGCCACCAGGTTTTCTGTTACACATGAAAATCTTCAGATGTCAACTGAATTTAGAAATACAGATCCGGCTGAATGAAACTCCTGAGTTATCTGAGTTTACTCATTGCTAAGGATCACTGTGAGTCTTCCTGCAAACTGTCTCATCTCCTTACACTCCAGTGACTCACTCCTGGCTCTATGCTTCTCCATCTTGGCAGGGATCTGGGGAATGTGCGGAGTGGGCACATGAAAGATAATTAGCTGTTTCTGCAAATAGCGCCATTGTAAAGTAAATCACCCCTCAATCCTATCAAGGGAGAAGGTTCTTTTCTTTTCTCCCTTGCTGAATCCTCCAAGAGCTGACTATATCATGACACAGCTAATGAATGTAGGTTTTCACTAATGGACTCTCAAGAACACTGTCTTGAGTCATTTTAGCATCTATCTGGGAATTTCAACCGAGTCAAATGTTGGCACAAGTGGCACAGGCATTCTGTTTTCCAGTCAGCAACACCTCATGGCAGCCCTTCTGGGAGGCCCACTCAACAATATTTATCAAGGCCTAAATCACTGATATCCCTTAACCTAAGCAGGATTTAAAGAAATAAGTCACATCAATAGATTTCATGCACAGGAATGCCCACAACAGTGATACATTTAAAAAAAAAAAAACCAGATTACATATCCAAATATGAATCATTGGTTTAAAATTGCACTATGGACATTCAGGAAAACATTGTGCTGCCATTTAAAACTTTTAAGGTTTTTTGATGACATCATTTCCCTATGCTCTATGTCTGCTGTGGACTGAATCGTGTCCTCGCAAACTTCCCATGTTGAGTCTCTAACCCCAGCGTGATTGTATTTGGAGACTAGCTATACCCAAACCCTGGTCACTGGACACTGGGAGACGATAGGTGCACTTAGTGGTGAGCCACGGAGTCTGAGATCACAGACTGGGCTGACACAGAGGACTAACAGCACAGCTGAACACCCCCTCTCTCTGGGCACAAGGCTTTCTGACTTTCAGATCTCTCCTGTGAGCTTTCTCTTTCCTCACCAGTGATACTTGTCGGTTCTCCTGCTGGCTCTGACACATTGCTCCTCCAGTCCACACATTTCTGAAGGCACTGAGCTCCAGAGTGCTTTTCTCTCTGTAAAGTCGCTTTCAAGGCGATGCTGTCCACCCTCAGCGAGTTAAAGTCCACCCAGTGCTGACAATGCCTCAGAGCAGGACACAGACCCCTGCTCAGCCTCTTCTGAGGCCTCTTCACACAGCCCCTCGTGGTTCACGCCCCATCACTTCGTCCAGGCCCCTGCAGCTATCACTTCCCACTGAGCCCTTCCTTGCAACCCCTTCAGTGTGAAGCAGCACAGAGCCACTCTATCCACAACCCGGCTCTCTTCATTCTCAACACCACTCATTGCCACCCAGGGTACTATCCATTTACATGTTTGCTATTCAGTGACTGCCCGCCCTCACGAGAAGATGAGCCCTTACTACAGGCTTTGCTTGCTTATCACTATGTCTCCACACCTGTACTAATGCACAGGACACAGAAACCATAGCATCAGCATCTACTGACTGGATGAGGCAGAGCCCACTGCAGGTAGGGGAGCGGGATGACACTGTGACACCAGTGCTGTGAGGTGGGGGATGCAGAGCCTGTCACTGACGCTAGACTGGAGATGAATGGGCCGAGGGGAAACAGGGCCCTAACCTGTGATCCCCTCTTGGCTCTTATGTCCATGCAGTCACCCTTGAACTCATCTCCTCAGTGCCAGCCTCACTCTGATGGCCTTCGGCTTCCACACAGCCCAGGAGAACTTTACATACAGGACTCACAGGCTGCAGCCTGCAGGGTCCTCATGGTGACTGCTCTGCTGAGGATGCAGTCATTCTGAAGCAGTCATCTTTCCCAAATATGCTGTACAGAGGCTGCTGGGCATAGATCCCTCTCCTTAACCCCAAGTGCCTTGTGCCCTCTTCTTCCTGGTGAAAACCTGCTCTCATTCAACAGACCCTGCAAGCTTGTCAGCTCTAAGGATGCTCCTGACCACTTCCACATTCACAGACACTGGCTACAGCTTCCTCAGTCTCCCCAAAGCTGTCCCCCGTGTGCACTTCTATCAGTCACTACAGGGCTACTAGGGCTTCCGCAATGTCTCAGCTCATAAAGAGCTTGCCTGCCAATGGAGGAGACTCAAGAGACATAGGTTCAATCCCTGGGTTGGGAAGATCCCCTAGAGGAGGAAATGCCAACCCACTCCAGTATTCTTGCCTGGAGAATCCCAAGGACAGAGAAGCCTGGTGGGCTACAGTCAGTGGGTCACATAGAGTCAGACGGGACTGAGCATGCACACGCACACATAGGGTTATTGGTTTACAGGTCTGTTTAACATACACGAGTTGAGCACAGGGGTAAATCCCACTCATCTCTGGGCTCCTCTCAGCTAGACCTAGAATAATATTCAACAAGTAACAAATCAGTGCTCCAGTAACCAATGGAAATGTGGAAGTTTAATGAGGGGCAGCAAGGAAAGGAAGTGAAGGAGAAGGTAAGGAAATGGACAGGAGGAATGGAGACAAGGAGAAACTATATAAAGTTTATGAAGTCATCTTCACAGAAAATGTAGGTGACAAAGGAGATAAAATAACTCCAGAGTCCTAACCTTGGAAGAGCAGGTAAAAAAGAAGGATTTGATAAAAATAAATAAATAGACAGAAAAACTTAAGAAAAATCTATCAAAGTGGTGATATCTGTGGTTCAAGAGATTACATTATATCAAATGATTTAAAGAGAGAAACTATTTCTATAATTGAAATAGTTGGAATATTAGTCACTGTATTTCACAGTGAAAGATGATTACTGATTTTGAGATGGCTCTGATTTTAATTTCAACATTACATAGGAACCTGGAATGTTAGGTCCATGAATCAAGGTAAATTGGAAGTGATCACACAGGAAATGGCAAGAGTGAACATCAACATTTTAGAAATCAGTGAACTAAAATGGACTGGAATCAGTGGATTTAATTGAGATGACCATTATATCTACTACTGTGGGCAAGAATCCCTTAGAAGAAATGGAGTAGCCCTCAGTCAACAAAAGACTCTGAAATGCAGTACTTGGGTTCATTTCAAAAATGACAGAATGATCTCTGTTCATTTCCAAGGCAAACTATTCAATATCACAGTAATCCAAGTCTATGTCCCTACCACTAATGCATTAGAAGCTGAGGTTGGACGGTTCTGTGAAGACTTACAAGACCTAGAACTAACACCTAAAATAGAAGTCAAGAGATACCTGGAGAAATAGGCAAATTTGGCCTTGGAGAAAAAATGAAGCAGGGCAAAGGCTAACAGAATTTTGCCAAGAGAACTTGTTGGTCATAACAAACACCCTCTTCTAACAACACAAGAGACGATTCTATACATGGACATCACCAGATGGTCAATATCGAAATCAGATTGACTATATTCTTTGCAGCCAAAGATGGAGAAGCTCCATACAGTCAGCAAAAACAAAACCAGGAACATACTGTGGCTCAGATCATGAATGCCTTATTGCCAAATTCAGACTTAAATTTAAGAAAGTAGGAAAAACCACTAGACCATTCAGATATGCCCTAAATCAAATCCCTTACAATTATCCAGTGGAAGTGACAAATAGATTCAAGGGATTAGATCTGAAAGACAGAGTGCCTGAACAACTATGGACAGTGGTTTGTAACATTGTATAGGATGCAGGCATCAAAACCATCCCCAAGAAAAAGAAAGGAAAAAAGGCAAAATGGTTGTCTGAGGAGGCCTTACAAATAGCTGTGAATAGAAGAGAAGCTAAAGGAAAAGGAGAAAAGGAAAGATATACCTACCTGAATGCAGAGTTCTGAAGAACAGCAAGGAGAGATAAGAAAGCCTTCCTCAGTGATCAATGTAAAGAAATAGAAGAAAACAATAGAATAGGAAAAACTAGAGAGCCCTTCAAGTAAATTAGAGATGCCAAGGGAATATTTCATGCGAAGATTGGCACAATAAAGAACAGAAATGGTACAAACATAACAGAGGCAGAAGATATTAAGAAGAGGTGGCAAGAATACACAGAAGAACTATACAAAATTTATCTTAATGACAAAATTTATCTTAATGACCCAGATAACCATGATGGTGTGATCACTCACCTAGAGCCAGACATCCTGGAATGTGAAGTCAAGGGGGCCTTAGGAAGCATCACTATGAACAGAGCTAGTGGAGGTGATGGAATTCCAGCTGAGCTCTTTCAAATCCTAAAAGATGATGCTGTGAAAGTGCTACATTCAATATGCCAACAAATTTGGAAACCTCAGCAGTGGCCACAGGACTGGAAAAGATCAGTTTTCATTCCAATCCCAAAGAAAGGCAGTGTCAAAGAATATTCAAACTATTGCATAATTGTACTTATTTCACACACTAGTGAAGTTATGCTAAAAATTCTCCAAGTGAGGCTTCAACAGTATGTGAATTAAGAACTTCTAGATGTTCAAGCTGGTTTTAGAAAAGGCAGAAGAACAAGAGACCAAATTGCCAGCATTCATTAGATCACAGAAAAAGAATTCCAGCAAAACATCTACTTCTGTTGTATTGACTATACCAAAGCCTTTGACTGTATAGATCACAACCAACTGTGGGAAATTCTTAAAGAGATGGGGACACCAGATCACCTTACTTGTCTCCTGAGAAATCTGTATGCAGGTCAAGAATCAGCAGTTAGAACCAGACATGAAACAATAGACTGGTTCCAAATCAGGAAAGGAATAAATCAAGGCTGTATATTGCCACCCTGTTTATTTAATTTATATGCAGAGTATATCATGTGACATGCCAGGGTGGATGAAGCACAGGCTGGAATCAAGATTTCTGGGAGAAATATCAATAATCTCACACATGCAGATGATACCACCTTTATGGCAAAAAGCAAAGAGGAATTGAAGAACCTCTTGAAATTCAAAGAGGAGAGGGAAAAAGTTGGCTTAAAACTCAACATTCAAAAGACTAAGATAACGGAATCCAGTCCCATCACTCCATGGCAAATAGATGGGGCAACAATGGAAACAGTGACAGACTTTATTTTCTTGGACTCCAAAATCACTGCAGATGGTGACTGCAGCCATGAAATCAAGACACTTGCTCCTTGCAAGAAAACCTATGACCAACCTAGACAGCATATTAAAAACCAGAGACATTACCTTGCCAACAAAGGTTCGTCTGGTCAAAGCTATGGTCTTTCCATAGCTGATGCAAAGAACTGACTCATTTGAAAAGACCATGATGCTAGGCAAGACCGAAGGCAGGAGTTGAAGGGGACAGCAGAGGATGAGATGGTTGGTTGACATCACTGACTCTATGGACATGAGTTTGAGCAAGCTCCAGGAGTTGGTGATGGACAGGGAAGCCTGGCATGGTGCAGTCCATGTGATGACAAAAAGTCGGACATGACTGAGCAACTGAATCAAACTGAACTGATTTTAATGGAATGTAAAGGGTCTCCTCTCCTAGTATCCCATATATATATATATATGGGATAGTCTAAATGGGAGTATGTAAGAGAGTCAAAGAAAATTCTGAAAGACTGTATAAAATTTAACTAAAGAGAAAACACCATAAACCCAGAAACAAACATATGAAAAGCAGCAGTTCCTGTTTTCCATTGATTTGTTTAATATCTGCTTCATATAATGGCAACTGTGAACAACTTTCTCCACTGGTAAACACATGAACAGGACTAATACATCAATTCAAATAATGATAAGTGCCTACAAAAATGAAAATAAACATCAAGGAAGACTACATTTCTTCAGCTGCATTCTTTCATGTGATATTTAAATCTTTTATTTATCTATTTATTTGTTACCACATGATGGAGTGCTATTTAAGAACTGCTGGTATTTTAATATAAAATAGAATTCCTTTATTAATGTATGTAAGATAAAATAAAACCAGACTTCTCTCAAAAAGCTGTGAGGAGAGTCTTGGTAAGGGGTGTGAGTAACTAACTATATTGCCTCTTGAAGACTTTTTCCTGTTGACTGCAGCCGCACTTTGCAAGAGACTGGCTTTTCCACTCCCACAGCAGAGCACAACTGAGTGTCAGGGAAATATTCATTTCCAGGCCAATCACCAACTGACACAGTTGGACCCATGGAGTTGTTTCTCGCTGAGATCACAGAAAACAACCAGTTCAAGATCAGATTTGTGCTGTGGCTTCTGCTTCTTTGATCTTTTTTTTCATTGTAAAGAACATGAAAGAGGCCTGAAATTACTCTGACAACCCCTGAAAGGATATCATCAAAGCCGTATTCTTTTTTAATGATTTTGGATAATTCCAGTCTCCCATCCAAAGTGAGTCCCTCTATCTACACTCTATCTCAACTCCTCCAAAAACTAAATCCTCTGAGTTATTCATGATTCCCTCCCTTTCTGCTATCTTGCATTTAACCTTCCAACTGTTTTTCCTCCTAAGTATACATACCTCAGTGTACTGTCTCTCATTTTTTAAAATTATAAAAGGGAATGTACTCCACCCACTCAGGCCACTTCCCACCACAAGTCCACCTGAAATTGGTCTCTACACTTGCTGATTACACTCTCCTCAGATTCCATGGAAACATCTTGCCCATAGATCACAAAGAGGCTATTTACCAAACCCAAGGGGCACACATATGTCCTTCTCCAGACCAATCTCCGTGTTCACATCATGACCCACCACTCCCCTGGTCAACACTGCCATCCTTGCTCCCTCTCTCCCATCCTACATACTGAGCCCCATTAGGAAGCTCCCCTTCTTGTATCCTTCCCATGTTGCTGGTAACTTCTAGGGCTTGTTCTCCCTCCTCTCTTATTAGCTCTATGCATCTGACTAACCTCAGTGCTCTATTCATTCCACTGGCTCAGCTAAAGCCTGTGTCCTAATAACTGCCATTCAGTGAAAGTGAAAGTGAAGTCGCTCAGTTGTGTCCGACTCTTTGCGGCCCTGCGGACTGTAGCCCACAAGGCTCCTCTGTCCGTGGGATTCTCCAGACAAGAATATTGGAGTGGGTTGCCATTTCCTTCTCCAGGGGATCTTCCCAACCCAGGGATCGAACCCAGGTCTCCTGCATTGCAGGCAGATGCCTTATCCTCTGAGCCACCAGGGAAGCCCATTCAGGTATGACCTAAATCAAATCCCTTACATTTACACAGTGGAAATGAGAAATAGGTTTAAGGGGCTAGATCTGATAGACAGAGTGCCTGATGAACTATGGATGGAGGATGTTGACACTGTACAGGAGACAGGCATCAAGATTATCCCCAAGAAAAAGAAATGCAAAAAGGCATGTAGAGTCAAGGCTATGGTTTTTCCATTCTGTACATACAGATGTGAGAGTTGGACTATAAAGAAAGCTGAGCACCAAAGAATTGATGCTCTTGAACTGTGGTGTTGGAGAAGACTCTTGAGAGTCCCTTGGACTGCAAGGAGATCCAACCAGACCATCCTAAAGAAGATCAGTCCTGGGTGTTCATTGGAAGGACTGATGTTTAAAATGAAACTCCATCCTGTTTGGGACTCTCTGGGTTTCTTGGACTTGGGTGATTATTTCCTTCCCCATTTTAGAGAAGTTTTCAACTGTTATCTCCTGAAGTATTTTTTCATGGTCTTTCTTTTTGTCTTCTTCTTCTGGGACTCCTATGATTCGAATATTGGGGCATTTAGCATTGTCCCAGAGGTCTCTGATGTTGTCCTCATTTCTTTTAATTCTTTTTTTATCTCTCTGTTTCATTTATTTCTACCATTCTATCTTCTATCTCACTTATTCTATCTTCTGCCTCCATTATTCTACTGTTGGTTCCCTCTCCAGAGTGTTTTTTATCTCATTTATTGCATTGCTAATGCTAAGTCACTTCAGTCGTGTCCGACTCTGTGCGACCCCATAGACGGCAGCCCACCAAGCTCCCCCATCCCTGGGATTCTCCAGGCAAGAACACTGGAGTGGGTTGACATTTCCTTCTCCAATGCATGAAAGTGAAAAGTGAAAGTGAAGTCACTCAGTCATGTCAGACTCTTAGCAACCCCATAGACTGCAGCCTACCAGACTCCATCCATGGGATTTTCCAGGCAAGAGTACTGGAGTGGGGTGCCATTGCCTTCTCCATTTATTGCATTATTCATTATATAGTGACTCTTTTTTATTTCTTCTAGGTCCTTGTTAAACCTTTCTTGCATCTTCTCGATCCTTGTCTCCAGGCTATTTATCTGTAACTCCAATTTGTTTTCAAGGTTTTGGATCATTTTCACTATCATTATTCGGAATTATTTATCAGGTAGATTCCCTATTTCTTCCTCTTTTGTTTGGTTTGATGGGCGTTCATCCTGTTCCTTTGCCTGCTGGGTGTTTCTCTGCCTTTTCATCTTGTTTATATTGCTTTGTTTGGGGTGGCCTTTCTGTGTTCTGGCAGTTTGTGGTTCCTGTTTGTTGTGGAGGTTCCTAACTTTGGGTGGGGTTGGATGGGTGTCTTGTCAAGGTTTCCTGGTTAGGGAAGCTTGTGTCAGTGTTCTGGTGGGTGGAGCTGGATTTCTCTCTTTCGAGTGCAATGAAGTGTCCAGTAATGAGTTTTGAGATGTCAGTGGGTTTAGTGTGACTTTGGGCAGCCTGTATATTGAAGCTCAGGGCTATGTTCCTGTGTTGCTGGGGAATTTGCATGGTATGTCTTGCTCTGGAACTTGTTGGCCCTTTGGTGGTGCTTGGTTTCAGCGTAGGTATGGAGGCATTTGATGAGCTCCTATTGATTAATGTTCCTTGGAGTTCTCTGGTGTTCTCAGGATTTGGACTTAAGCCTCTTAACTCTGGTTCAGTCTTATTCTTACAATAGCCTCAAGACCTCTCCATCTACACAGCACTGATGATAAAACATCTAGGTTAATGATGAAAAGTTTCTCTACAGTGACGGACACCCAAAGAGGTACACAGAGTTAAATGGAGAAGAGAAGAGGGAGGATGGAAATAGAGGTGACCAGGAGGAGAAGAGGGGGAATCAAAAGGAAAGAGAGCAAGCTAGCCAGTAATCACTTCCCTATGTGCTCTCCAAGTCTGGATCCTTCAGAGATGTTCACAGTGTTACACAGAGAAGAGAAGAGGAAGGAAGGAGACACAGGTGGCCAGGAGGATAAAAGGGGGAATCAAAAGGAGCAAGAGAGATCCAGCCAGTAATCAGTTCCCTAAGTGTTCTTCACAGCCCAGAACACACAAAGAGATTCACAGAGTTGGGTAGAGAAGAAAAGGGGGAGTGGGGAGAGAGAGGTGACCTAGTGGAGAGAAAGGAGAGTCAAAAGGGGGAGAGAGCAATCAGGCCAGTGATCTTGCTCCCAAGTAAAAATGGATACTGAATATTGGGTTCTTAAAGGTACAAATTTGACAACAAATACCAAAAAGCAAAGATTAAAAATCTCGAGTAGAGGCTAGATTCTCAAAAATACAATATTAAAAAAAAAGTCACAAAAATTATAAAGTATATATATATGAAATTTGCTTTAAAAATAGGGTCATTTTTGCAAGGTAATAGGAGAAGGCAATGGCACCCCACTCTAGTACTCTTGCCTGGAAAATCCCATGGACGGAGGAGCCTGGAAGGCTGCAGTCCATGGGGTTGCTGAGGGTCAGACACGACTGAGCAACTTCACTTCCACTTTTCACTTTCATGCATTGGAAAAGGAAATGGCAACCCACTCCAGTGTTCTTGCCTGGAGAATCCCAGGGACAGGGGAGCCTTGTGGGCTGCCGTCTATGGAGTTGCACAGAGTCGGACATGACTGAAGTGTCTTAGCAGTAGCAGCAGTAGGTTATAAAAATGAAAATTAAGAGAGTAATAGGGGACTTAAAATTAAAAAAAAAATTAAAAAATGATAATAGTAAAAATATATCTAGGACATTCTCTGGAGCTGTTGTGGACAGTGTGGGGTCAGTTCATTTTCAGATAGTTCCTTGGTCCAGCTTGTACTTCTCAAGGTCTACAGGCCCCTTCATATGTAGTCAGTACTAACTACAGGGCTTTAATCTATTGCACCTGTCACTTCCAAAGCCGTTCCCTCCGTTTATTTTAGCTCCTTTTGTTTGCTAGTCTCTTCAGTGTCTAATTTATGCCCTGACACAAGGAGGGTGGTGGTGGTCACTTTTTTTAGGCTCACTTGTTCAGTCATGCTGTGGGGAGGGAGAAACACTGCAAATAAATATCACTGGCATGTGCTCACAGTGGTTCAGCCACACTGGGTTTGCCCCCACTCACAGTGTGTGTGCTTTCCCAGTCTACACTCCTCAGGCTCTAGGTTGATCTGCCAGAACTGTCTAATGCTGGCCCCGAGTTTTATGCATTCCCCAGGTCTAAGCCGAAGTGAAACACTCCAATATACATTTGAATCAAATTAACAAAGATCAAACACAAAGAAAAATATTAAAAGCAGCAAGGGAAAAACAACAAATAACACACAAAGGGATTTCCATAAGGATAACAGCTGATCTTTCAATAGAGACTCTTCAGGCCAGAAGGGAATGGAAGGACATACTTAAAGTGATGAAAGAAAATAACCTATAGCTCACATTACCGTACCCAGCAAGGTTCTCATTCAAATATGAAGGAGAAATCAAAAGCTTTCAGTTCAGTTCAGTTAAGTTACTCAGTCGTGTCCGACTCTTTGTGACCCCATGAACTGCAGCACTCCATGCCTCCCTGTCCATCGCCAACTCCCGGAGTTCACACAAACTCATGTCCATTGAGTTGGTGATGCCATCCAGCCATCTCATCCTCTAGGTGGCCAAAGTATTGGAGTTTCAGCTTCAGCATCAGTCCTTCCAAAGAACATCCAGGACTGATCTCCTTTAGAATGGACTGGTTGGATATCCTTGCAGTCCAAGGGACTTTCAGGAGTCTTCTCCAACACCACAGTTCAAAAACATCAGTTCTTCAGCACTCAGCTTTCTTCACAGTCCAACTCTCACATCCGTACATGACTGCCGGAAAAAACATAGATGGACCTTTGAATAGATGGACCTTTGTTAGCAAAGTAATCTATCTGCTTTTTAATATGCTATCTAGGTTGGTCATAACTTTCCTTCCAAGGAGTAAGCATCTCTTAATTTCATGGCTGCAGTCACCATCTGCAGTGATTTTGGAGCCCAAAAAATAAAGTCTGACACTGTTTCCACTGTTTCCCCATCTATTTCCCATGAAGTGATGGGACTAGATGCCATGATCTTAGTTTTCTGAATGTTGAGCTTTAAGCCAACCTTTTCACTCTCCTCTTTCATTTTCATCAAGAGGCTTCTTACTTCCTCTTCACTTTCTGCCATAAGGCTGAAAGGTGTCATCTGCATATCTGAGGTTATTGATATTTCTCCTGGCAATCTTGATTCCAGCTTGTGCTTCTTCCAGTCCAGCATTTCTCATGATGTACTCTGCATATAAGGTAAATAAGCAGGGTGACAATATATAGCCTTGATGCACTCCTTTTCCTATTTGGAACCAGTCTGTTCCATGTCCAGTTCTAACTGACCTGTTAGCAACTGACCAGTTGCTTCCTGACCTGCATATAGGTTTCTCAAGAGGCAGGTCAGGTGCTCTGGGATTCCCATCTCTTTCAGAATTTTCCACAGTTTATTGTGATCCACACAGTCAAAGGCTTTGGCATAGTCAGTAAAGCAGAAATAGACGTTTTTCTGGAACTCTCTTGCCTTTTCCATGATCCAGCAGATGTTGGTAATTTCCTCTGCCTTTTCTAAAACCAGCTTGAACATCTGGGAGTTCATCGTTCACCTACTGCTGAAGCCTGGCTTGGAAAATTTTGAGCATTACTTTACTAGCGGGTGAGATGAGTGCAATTGTGCAGTAGTTTGAGCATTCTTTGGCATTGCCTTTCCTTGGGATTGGAAAGAAAACTGACCTTTTTCAGTCCTGTGGCCACTGCTGAGGTTTCCAAATTTGCTTACAAATTGAGTGCAGCACTTTCAGACAAAAAAGCTGAGAGAATTCAGCACCACCAAACCAGCTCTCCAACAAATGCTAAAGGATGTTCTCTATACAGGAAACACAGAAAAGGTGTATAAACTCGGACCCAAAACAATAAAGTAAATGGCAATGGGATCATACTTATCAATAATTACCTTAAGTGTAAATGGGTTGAATGCCCAAACCAAAAGACAAAGACTGGCTGAATGGATACAAAAACAAGACCCCTATATATATTGTCTACAAGAGATCCACTTCAAAACAAGGGACACATACAGACTGAAAATGAAGGGCTGGAAAAAGATATTCCTTGCAAATGGAGACCAAAAGAAGGCAGGAGTAGCAATACTCATATCATATAAAATAGACTTTAAAACAAAGGCTGTGAAAAGAGACAAAGATGGACACTACATAATGATCACAGGATCAATCCAAGAAGAAGATATAACAATTATAAATATATATGCACCCAACATAGGAGCACTGCAATATGTAAGACAAATGTTAACAAGTATGAAAGGGGAAATTAACAATAACACAATAATAGTGGGAGACTTTAATACCCCACTCACTCCTATGGATAGATCAACTAAACAGATAATTAACAAGGAAACATAAACTTTAAATGATACAATAGACCAGTTAGACCTAATTGATATCTATAGGACATTTCACCCCAAGACAATGAATTTCATCTTTTTCTCAAGTGCACCCAGAACTTTCTCCAGGATATATCACATCCTGGGCCATAAATCTAGCCAAAACTGAAATCATTCCAAGCATCTTTTCTGACCACAATGCAGTAAGATTAGATGTCAATTACAGGAGAAAAACTATTAAAATTCCAACATATGGAGGCTGAACAACTCTCTGCTGAATAACCAACAAATCACAGGAGAAATTTAAAAAAAAAAAAAACAAATTAAAATATGCATATAAATGAATGAAAATGAAAACACAACAACCCCAAACCTATGGGACATTGTAAAAGCAGTGCTAAGGGGAGGTTCATAGCAGTACAGGCTTACCTCAAGAAACAAGAAAAAGTCAAATAAATAACCTAACTCTACACCTAAAGCAAGTAGAAAAGGAAGAAATGAAGAACCCCAGGGTGAGTAGAAGGAAAGAAACCTTAAAAATTAGGGCAGAAATAAATGCAAAAGAAACAAAAGAAACCATAGCAAAAATCAACAAAGCCAAAAGCTAGTTCTTTGAGAAGATAAATAAAATTGATAAACCATTAGCCAGACTCATCAAGAAGCAAAGAGAGAAAAATCAAATCAACAAAATTAGAAATGAAAATGGAGAGATCACAACAGACAACACAGAAATACAAAGGATCATAAGAGACTAATATCAGCAACTATATGTAAATAAAATGGACAACTTGGAATAAATGGACAAATTCTTAGAGAAGTACAACTTTCCAAAACTGAACCAGAAAGAAATAGAAAATCTTAACAGACCCATCATAAGCATGGAAATTGAAACTGTAATCAGAAATCTTCCAGCAAACAAAAGCCCAGGTCCAGATGGCTTCACAGCTGAATTATACCAAAAATTTAGAGAACTAACACCTATCCTACTGAAACTCTTCCAGAAAATTGCAGAGGAAGGTAAACTTCCAAACTCATTCTATGAGGCCACCATCACCCTAATACCAAAACCTGACAAAGATGCCACCAAAAAAAAAGAAAACTATAGGCCAATATCACTGATGAACATAGGTGCAAAAATCCTTAACAAAATTCTAGCAAACGGAATCCAACAACATATTTAAAAGATCATACATCATGACAAGTGGGCTTTATCCCAGGGATGCAAGGATTCTTCAATATCCGCAAGTCAATCAATGTAATACACCACATTAACAAATTGAAAAATAAAGACCACATGATTATCTCAATGGATGCAGAGAAAGCCTTTGACAACATTCAATATCCATTTATGATAAAAAAAAAAATACTCCAGAAAGCAGGAATAGAAGGAACATACCTCAACATAACAAAAGCTATATACGACAAACCCACAGCAAACATTATCCTCAATGGTGAAAAATTGGAAGCATTCCCCCTAAAGTCAGGAACAAAACAAGTGTGCCCACTCTCACCACTACTATTCAACATAGTTTTGGAAGTTTTGGCCAAAGCAATCAGAGCAGAAAAAGAAATAAAAGGAATCCAGATTGGAAAAGAAGTAAAACTCTCACTGTTTGCAGATGACATGATCCTCTACATAGAAAATTCTAAAGACTCCACCAGAAAATTACTAGAGCTAATCAATGAATATAGTAAAGTTGCAGGATATAAAATCAACATACGGAAATCCCTTGCATTCCTATACACTAATAATGAGAAAACAGAAAGAGAAATTAAGGAAGCAATTCCATTCACCATTGCAATGAAAGGAGTAAAATACTTAGGAATATATCTACCTAAAGAAACAAAAGACCTATATATAAAAAACTAAAAACACTGGTGAAAGAAATCAAAGAGGACACAAATAGATGGAGAAATATACCATGTTCATGGATCGGAAGAATCAATATAGTGAAAATGAGTATACTACCCAAAGCAATCTATAGATTCAATGCAATCCCTATCAAGCTACCAACAGTATTTTTCACAGAACTAGAACAAATAATTTCACAATTTGTATGGAAATACAAAAACAATGAATAGCCAAAGTAATCTTGAGAAAGAAGAATGGAACTGGAGGAATCAACCTGCCTGACTTCAGTCTCTACTACAAAGCCACAGTCATCAAGACAGTATGGTACTGGCTCAAAGACAGAAATATGGATCAATGGGACAAAATAGAAAGCCCAGAGATAAATCCACACACCTATGGACACCTTATCTTCGACAAAGGAGGCAAGAATATACAATGGAGTAAAGACAATCTCTTTAACAAGTGGTGTTGGGAAAACTGGTCAATCATTTGTAAAAGTGTGAAACTAGAACACTTTCTAACACCACACACAAAAATAAACTCAAAATGGATTAAAGATCTAAATGTAAGACCAGAAACTATAAAACTCCTAGAGGAGAACATAGGCAAAACACTCTCCAACATAAATCACAGCAAGATCCTCTATGACCCACCTCCCATAATATTGGAAATAAAAGCAAAAATAAACAAATGGGACCTAATTAAACTTAAAAGCTTCTGCACAACAAAGGAAACTATAAGCAAGGTGAAAAGACAGCCTTCGGAATGGGAGAAAATAATAGCAAATGAAGCAACTGACAAACAACTAATCTCAAAAATATACAAGCAACTCCTGCAGCTCAATTCCAGAAAAATAAACGACCTAATCGAAAAGTGAACCAAAGAACTAAACAGACATTTCTCCAAAGAAGACATACAGATAGCTAACAAACATATGAAAAGATGCTCAACATTAGTCAGTATCAGAGAAATGCAAATCAAGACCACAATGAGGTACCATTCACTCCAGTCAGAAAGGCTGCTATCCAAAAGTCTACAAGCAATAAATGCTGGAGAGGGTGTGGAGAAAACGGAACCCTCTTACACTGTTGGCGGGAATGCAAACTAGTACAGCTACTATGAAGAATAGTACAGAGATTCCTTAAAAAACTGGAAATAGAACTTCCACATGACCCAGCAATCCCACTGCTGGGCATACACAGCAAAGAAACCAGAATTGAAAGAGACACATATACCCCAATGTTCATCACAGCACTGTTTATAATAGCCAGGACATGGAAGCCACCTAGATGTCCATCAGCAGACAAATGGATAAGAGAGCCGTGGTACATATACACAATAGAGTATTCCTCAGGTATTAAAAAGAATACCTTTGAATCAGTTCTAATGAGGTGGATAAAACTGGAGCCTATTATACAGAGTGAAGTAAGCCAGAAAGTAAAACACCAATACAGTATACTAATGCATATATATATGGAATTTAGAAAGATGGTAACGATAACTCTGTATGTGAGACAGCAAAAGAGACACAGATATATAGAACAGTCTTTTGGATTCTATGGGAGAGGGCGAGGGTGGGATGATATGGGAGAATGGCATTGAACCATGTAAATTATCACATGTGAAATGAATCGCCAGTCCAGGTTCAATGCATGAAATAGGGTGCTCAGGGCTGGTGCACTGGGATGACCCATAGGGATGGGATGAGGAGGGAGGTGGGAGGGGGATTCAGGATGGAACACCCATGGCAGATTCATGTCAATGTATGGCAAAACCAATACAATATTGTAAAGTAAAAAAAAAAATAAATAAAACTGAAAAAAAAAAGAAAAGAAAAAAAATGACACTCCAATACTTTGGCTACTTGATGTGAAGAGATGACTCATTTGAGAAGACCCTGATGCTGGGAATGATTGAGGGCAGGAGGAGAAGGGAGCAATAGAGGATGAGATGGTTGGATGGACCAATTCAATGGACATGAATATGGGTACAAGAGTTGGACACGACTGAGCAACTGAACTGAACTGAATAACTACCATAAAGGCATCATCACATGTTCTCAGCAATTCAATGATCTCATCTTCTAGGAAAGACATGTTGATATTTACCTTCCACCAATAGCACAGGTTGAGTTTCACACATTTTATACAACTGACAAAACCTTGGTAAAACACTCTCTTTATACTGACCTTCAGTGATTCCTACTCAACAACAGACTACTTGAGCACCATGTCCTCATAGATGGTCTTCCTTAGCATCCCAGTATGGAACAGTCGTTTCTTTTCTTGGTTCTCATAACTTCCTGATGAGGATGGATGAACTCTTATACCCAGCACCTCAGAGGAAGCTTGGCCTTCTTGAAATCTTGGGCTTCCAGTCTCCAAAACTTTCAGAGAATAGATCTGTGTTGTCCTAAGCCACCCAATTTGTGATACTTTGTAATCAGAATCCCAGGAAATGAACACAGAGGTTGGTATTAGAGAGTGTGTTGCTGCTTTAACAAATATATAAAATGTGCAAATGCTTCGGAATCAGGAAATGGGTAGAGGGTGGGAGCCTTTTTCTTAATAGAAAAAGCCTGAATTATTTAAGAGCTGTTGGTAGATGTACAGACATTCAAGGTGCTTCTGTTGAGACTTAAGAAGGAAATAATGTCCGTATTAGTGGACAGTTGAGGAAAGGCCATCCCGGTAGTCAAGAGTCATGGAACATGACTGGATAACACCCTAGGGTTGGATGGTAGCAATGAACTTCAGCATTAGCTGAGATCTGCAAGCAGAGCATGGAAGGTGCAGCCTGCTGTCTCCTAGTTGTTCACAGTAAAATGTGAGAGAAAAAGAGAGAAACTGAGGGAGTGATTGTAAAGTAAAGAGAGCTAGACTGTGATAATTTGAAGAAGCCACATCCTGAGACAGGCCAGTGTGCAGCTGGAGGACTGCAGACAGAGGTCAAATGTGTGTCTCATGGCACAGTCATGCGACTCCACAGAAACCAGGGTAGAGATGCCTATTCAGGAGCGACCTAGGGAGTATTCTTTTGATGGCTCAGACCCCATGAATGTACAAAAGGTCAACAAGGTTTTTGAGAATTTTATACTGGTAGAATCACCACCAGCATGGGAAATGAGACAAGATGAAGGAAGAGCAACTCCAAGGGCAGAGCCAGGGATTGTGGGGCCTGACAGATTAGACCTCAGCTGAGAGGGCAGAGCCACTGCCCTAGAAGGTCCAGATGATGGACCATCAAGGCTCAGAGAACAACATCCTAAAGCCTGATGGAATTTGCTCTGCTGAGTTCTGGCCTCCCTGTGACCCAGGTCTCCCTCTTTCCCTCTGATTTCTCCCCTGGACATGAAAACGTCTACCCTAGGGCCATCTACCATTGCATCTTGGAATGGTGAGAGTCTTGGGGTTAAATTGAAGCTTCATTTCAAAAACATTTAGGCACTTACTGACCCCTCTCATAGTCCATATCCTAAGCCTCTTATTGTGTCATGTTAATACCCATCCTTTTCTCTTCCAACAATATTCAGGATTTTGAAAGCATATACTTATCTAATTTCTCACTATTAGTGTTTTACTATTGCCCTATTTAATCAACCTGGATCACAAGCTGGAGTTAAGATGGCCAAGAGAAATATCAACAACCTAGGATATGCAGATGATGCCACTCTCATGGCAGAAAACAAACAGGAACTAAAGAGCCTCTTAATGAAGGTGAAAGAGGAGCGTGAAAAGGCTGACTGGAAACTCAACACATGTACACCCATGGCTGATTCAAGTCAATGTACAGCCAGACCACTACAATACTGTAAAGTATTTAGCCTCCAATTAAAATAAATAAAAGATAAATTAAGAAAACTCAACATTCATAAAACTAAGATCATAGCATCTGGTCCCATCACTTCATAGCAAATAGATGGGGAAACAATGGAAACAGTGAGACTTTATTTTCTTAAGCTCCCAAATCACTGAGGACATTGACTGCAGCCATGAAAAGGAAAGATGCTTGCTCCTTGGAAGAAAAGCTATGACAAACCTAGACAGCATATTAAAAAGCAGAGACTCACTTTACCAATAAAAGTCTGTGTAGTCAAAGCTATGATTTTTCCAGTAGTCATATACGGATGTGAGAGCTGGACCATAAAGGACAGCCTCACCCGTGAGGGCATCATTCTGTCACACCAGACTGGAGCCCTGCATTGTGAGTGTACACCTGTTACCCACAGCACCGAGCACAGTACTTAGTACATATAGTGAACTCAGCACTAAAGTATTAAGTACAACAGAGTACAGAAGTTGTCTTAGTAAATAAAAAAACCTTTAGAGTTGATGTGCTTTTCACTGAAAAATCACATGTTCTAACACTACATATTTAAACTTCCTAGACACTAATTAAATATTTGAGTGATTAGTATGTGACACACATTCACAATAAGGAGGGAGAAGCCCTGATGCTTATTTAAGGAAACAAAAAATAAAAGATAATGATACTGAACCAAATTAACCTTCTCCTTTAGTTAGTTAATGATTTTTTTAAAAACAATTGAGCCACTTTGAGATGGTTTTGAGAGTAGAAAAACAAAAGATGGAGATACCTATACTTAGAATTTCACAGTAATTGCTTCAAAGGAGGGTTAGATTCTTAATCAAGATTGAATTTCACAGTTAGAGGAGGAAATTGATTCCTGAGTCCCTGACATTAAAAAAGCATGTTTTCAGAAGTCCACCTCCCAGGCAAACGAGACCCCACAGGTTACTTCTCACTCACACGTTCTCCATTAAAAGCTCTACACTTTTTTTTTTTTTTAAAGCTCTACACTTTTCAGAAATAAGCAGTCAGATTCATGCAGGGACAGCGGCCATCTGAGCACTTTCGGGTGTGGCCATAGACAGATCAGCAGGTGAGTAATCATTTTATAGTATCACTTATGAGACTAAATGCCATGAAAATAGGGTACCATGTGTTCAATGCAAGCGACTACCTACCAGCAAGAAGAACTTGCAATCCTGTTACAAACCCTTCGATGAAGAAAACACTTGGAAAATTATATAAAGTATTGAATCCCACCTTTAAGAGTAAATGCCATCCTCCTACCTTCTTCATCTCAGCACTATGATTTCAGCAACAGGAAGGTGGGATTTATCTTATTTTCATGGCATCCACAAAGGCAGTTTCTTTAGGAATTTGGCAACAATTTTTTTTTGTCACTGTTAGCACAAACGCAAGGAGGGGAAGCCCCCAGAGGCAATTTGGCATGCAAATGGGATGATTTTCTGCCTTATTTACCAGTGATGTGAAGCTATATCAATAACTTATCAGTAGATGGTTAACAATAAAACTTCCTTGTCTGTTCCACTCATGTGCAGGCCATAGTGCTCTTTGGCATCTTATTTTTAGATGTCAGTTTAACTAGTGAAAGTGAAGTCATTCAGTCATGTCCGACTCTTTGCAACCCCATGGACTGTAACCTATCAGGCTCCTCTGTCCATGGGATTTTCCAGGCAATAGCACTGGAATGGATTGCCATTTCCTTCTCCAGTGGATCTTCCCGACTCAGGGATCGAACCCAGGTCTCCCGCATTGTAGACAGACGCTTTACCATCTGAGCCACCAGGGAAGTCCAACTAATACATAGTTTTCATTTTTTAATGATTTTTGTCCTGTAGAAACATCAAATACTATTTCACACAGTGGATAAGAAATATCTAAACACTTAGCTGTTAAATCCATTCTTTAGCAGAAATGCTGTCCACAAACTAAGGAGGTGTTAGGGCTGCCATAACATAGCATCACAGACTGGGCAACTCCAACAACAGAAGTTCACTCTCTGACAGTTCTGGAGGTTATATCTCTGGGATCAATCTGACCACAGGGTTGGCTTCTTCTGAGGCCTCTCTCCTTGGCTTGTAGGTGGCTGTCCTCTCCTGCATCTTAACAGGGTCTTGCCTCTGTCTGGCTGTGTCCTGACCTCCTCTTTTTATGAGGACAATAGTCCTATGGGATTAGAGTCAACCCTATAACATCACTGCAATTTAGTTACCTCCTTAGAAACTCTATCTTCAAATATATTCACATTCTGACCTACTAGGGGTAGAAACTTCAGCATATGAACTGGCAGGGAGTGCAATTCAGCCACAAACTGATTGTTTTTTCTAAGAAAAAATAAACAAACTAGCAGTGTTTCTTCCTTTGGTTCCCTTGGTGTCACTGATTCCTGGGAAGAAACAAAACAAACCAGTGCTTTGCTTAGACCTAAGAGGAAAATGTTATTCTGAAAGCAAGTTTTATATAAAAATATGAGAAGTAATCAAGAATCCCCCACTTTCGGAAAGTCTGCTTTATGCCACATTGTTTTTACAAAAGACCTACATCACTATCTGGTTTCACTAACTGAAGGAAATCCAAAGAGAAGTTTCACTTTTATGAAAAAAAGGTGAAAAGTAAAAACAGCATCCACATTTGTTTTGCAGGAGCCCTTAGAGGGCAGGGTACACCCTGAGTAGTGAGGCTGCTCCGCCAAGTGCCCTCCTGCCCAGGAACCACTCTCAGCTTCCCAGTGTCCAGCTTCCACAGCCTGGAACTGTCCATGCACACCTAGGCTCCATCTCCATTCACTTTGTGCATCCCAGGGCAGGACCAGTCCTAAGGTAAGCGCTCTTCACCTTAACTATTTCAGCTTAGGGCTCTACCTTGGGATAGCGAGGAACCTGTCACAGGGACCACTTGGCAAGCTGACATTTCATCAGTTAGAATGGATATGGGAGAAGACTGCACTGTTGTACTCTTGCACTTTCTTAATATCAAGATATTCCTAACCACCTAATCTCTTTATGTTTTTGGCAGTCAGGAGTCAGCTATAAAGAGGCTTTAGCTGAATCTCACGGCCTCACATTCTCACTGTTTACAAATGTTCATCTGCTCATCGCGGGGATTCACGTAAGATCTGTTCAGGATCTTTGTCTCTCTCTTTAGGGACACTGAAACCAGCCAACACATTCATTTTTCCTGAGTTTGTCATTTTTTGGACAACTTAAGTATCTTTGCTTTCGAACATGTGCGCAACCGTGTCGGAGCTCTGAGCAGTACAATCATTGCCGTCAGCTGATTGTCTATTTTTTCTGTAAGCCTCCTCAATGTCTAGATGAAAATGGGCACATTAGGTTTTCAGTGAGTTTCGTGATGCCTTGGAAGCACGCAGCCTGCTTGGCAAGTGAATCTGTGATTGCATACCCCAGTGGTCTCATTCTCACACCCAGTTCTGAAGACGTTATTTGGCCACATGCTTCTGCAGAGTCTTTCATCCTTCCCACAAGCTGGAATTTATGAGCTGCTAGAATCCCTGGAGCATTCATGCTCAACACATAATAGATACTCAGTAAATAAATGTTAGACAAATGCACTGCCTTTCCCACTCTATAAGCAGAGGAATTAGTCTCCTCTCTTCCTGCAGGAGAACAAGGGGTTCAGCCTCCTCCAAGAAGATGCATCTGACATGTCTCTGGAATCCCTCCATCTCCCTCACTGTTCTTTACTGATCACAGTGCTTCCTCAAGCAGGACCAGCCTCCCCAAGCCCACCCCACCCCCTCCATCTACTTCTTGGCTTTGTGGCCAGAATAGTCTTCCTAAAATGTAAATCTAAACGTCATTTATATGTAAAATCTAAGAAAATGATACAATTGAACTTGTTTGCAAAACAGAAACAGACTCACAGACACAGAAAACAAATTTACAGCTATCAAAATCAAGGAGGGATAAATTAGGAGATTGGGATTGACATACACACATTGCTTCATATGTTATTATATATAGAGAGAGAAAGAGAGACAGAGAGAGAGAGAGCTTTCCTGGTGGCTCAGACGGTAAAAAGTATGCCTGCAATGTGGCAGACCCGGGTTTGATCCCTGGGTTGGGAAGATCCCTGGAGAAGGCAACCCATTCCAGTATTCTTGCCTGGAGAATCCCATGGATGGTGGAGCTAGACAGCTACAATCCATGGGGTCTCAAAGAGTCAGAAATGACTGAGCAACTTTCACACACACACACATAAAATAGGTAGTCAACAAGGACCTACTGCAGAGCATAGGGAGCTCTACTCAATACCATGTATATTCAGTGTATTTTCCTATAGTGGAAAAGAATTGGAAAAATTACATAAGTAGAACTGAATCAGTTTGCTGTACACCTGAAGCAAACAATATTGTAAATCAACTGTACTTCAATCAAAAAAAAAATAAAACATAAATGGCATTCCCTATTCAAAAGTCTTTAAGCTCTGCAGCTTTCCTTTAGGATGAAGTCCAAACAGCTCTAAGTCCTGGGCGCTGCCTCCGGGCAATGGCTGGGCTGCCTCCACTCCCTCCCCTCCTGATGGCAAACCCACTGCAACTCCAGAGGGCACCTGCTCCCTCCTCGCTGCCCTGAGTCCCCATGCCCTCTCCACCACATGGGTATCCTGGACCTGCTGCCCACAACAGCCAGAAACATCTGCCCATCTCCCTCTTTGCTTTGCAAAATCAGTAGACATTCGTGAGAAGGGGGCACATGACTGAGCACAGGTATAGGGCCTGAATTGTTGTGGATATTTCTTATTATTTATCCAAAGGAAGTATGGATTTAAAAGTTTGAAAAACACCTGATGCACAGCCTAGAAGGTGTGTGTCTATGCGGAGGCAATCTTGGGCCCTGACAGTGGGCACCTTGATGAGCATGGAGGCACGATGCCAGCTCAGGCCTGCCTGCCATCCCCTCCTTGAGGGCCATCCCGTCCCAAGGCTCAGTGGTAAAGAATCTACCTGCCAATGTAGAAGACACAGGAGACCAGGGTTCGATCCCTAGGTCGGGAAGATTCCCTGGAGGAGGAAATGACAACCCACTTCAGTATTCTTGCCTGGAAAATCCCATGGAAAGAGGAGCCTGGCAGGTCTGTGGGGTCACAAAGAGTCAGACACTACTGAGTGACTGAGCACACACTCAAGCACATCAACCGTTATTAGCTTTCCCATCCAGAAACCCCAACCTAAGATTTAGACCTAAGACAAATATGCCTGCCCTCCTGACTTTGTTCTCCCTTCCCATTTGGAACAGTTACAATCTCTTGGTTCAAATCTTGGGAAAATTCGACATCTGATTATTCTAAAATACTCTGTGCAATACCACTAAAGAAAGTCGATATTACTTATTTGACTGAATCACATTACTTCTCACACCTATCTGAGTATTCATTACCCTCCAAAGCACTTAAACCCTGTTAGTGGCAGACTCCTTTTAAATTATAGTCACATATATATATATATATATATATATATATATATATATAAAATGTTGTATATTTTGATAAACTGGTGAGCTTAACTTCCCTAGAACTTCCCTAGGTGTTTGTGCACTGTGCGTAGAATGAGGAATGTGGGAACTTCAAGGAGCCTTAGAGACAATCCAGCTACAGGTTTTATTTTATACGTATGAAAACTGAGACTCAAAGGTGGAAATCCACCTAAGTTCACAAAAATAATAAATGACAGAGTCAAATCCAAAGGTAAAACTGGTCACTCACCCAGTAACATGAATTCTGACTATTTGAAGATGCAGTTACTTTATTCTGAGGCACTTATGTATGGAAATTACAGCATTGAGAAATAATTTTCTGTATATGTTACAAGTACATATTTATTGGCAATAAAACAGCAGACTTTCCAATATTCCCAGATTAAGATAAAACTAATACCTAAATAGTTTCCCTTCAGTATCTACTTAGTTTGATTTGTCCACAAAGAATGGGCAAAAAGAAAATCACACTATGGCAGAAAAAGAGCATCGGAGTGTTTCACGTAGGTCAAATTATCTACAGTATGTTCACAAGACTTTATAACAAGCTGCCTGGTGAACATGGCCAGCTGTCTCCTCGAACCGCGTTTATTCCACAGCTACACAGTGTGTTCCCTTAGTACGTTATATACCGTTCCTTTACCAGATTAGTGCAGGTTAATAACTTTATACATGCTTCTTGACTAAACAAAATAGGAGGGATAAAAACTAAAATAGGATCTGAAAATTTTAAAGGGGTTAGTAGAAACAGTGAATTCAAATGAAGAATATTGTTCACTATATTCATAGTGGTGGTGGTAGTAATAGTAATAATGGTACTGGTAATGGTGACATGGAGGTGATGATGCTAATAGTACTGTGTTACTCATTCAGTCATGTCCTGCTCTTTGAGACTCCATGGACTGTAGTCTACCAGGCTCCTCTGTCCATGGGATTAGAATGGACAAGAATATTGGAGTGGGCTGCCATTCCCTTCTTCAGGGGATCTTCCCAACCCAGGGATTGAACCCAAGTCTCCTGCATTGCAGGTGGATTCTTTATCACCTGAGCCACGAGGGAAGCCTACTAGTCAACAACAATAGGAGCAGCTATTTCCTGAGTGTTTACTGAGGGTTAAGCATATTCAAAGCCTTTACGAGCACAATTTTTCCTTGTAATAACCCTGGACCGCAGGTACTACTACAGTTACTTTTCGATGGGAAAGAAAACAAGCATGGAGCATTGCCATCAAGGCCGAGCCACCCATCTTCTAACTTGCACCACTGGAATCAACACCCAGGCTGGGGGCTCCAGACCCCACATTCTGCCCTTAGCCACTCCACCTCTCCAGGAGAGGCGTGAACTGTCACACTCAGGAAGACTCCAGGTAACCCTTCCTGAAGGCTGAGGTCCCTCATTCTGAGACAGACTCACAGATGAGTGTGGTGCACACCTTATATGAGCATGCACTCTCCTGGAAGAGCACAAGTGTGTTTGTGATAAATCAACTGTGAGCTTGCATCATAAAAGGTTAACATTTTTTGAACACATACATATTCTGGCTCCTAAATTTACAAATAGAGCATAGAACAGTGTGTTTAACTTCCCTAGGGCTCAGTTTCTCATCTGAAAGGGGGATATTAACCATATTTGCAGCATGAACTTGTTACTCAAAGTGAATCAATATAAGAGCTTAGACAATAAATGATAGCCAGCAACTTCAGTGCTAGCACAACATTGACTGTTCACATATCACCTCATTAATTGTCACAACATCTTTTAGGTGAATGAAACAATGTGAAAGGGATTCAATAAGAAACCCAAATCACCTGAGCAGTGACAAGCTGAACCAGGGTTTGAGTCACACTTTCTTTAACCCTTGAATTCTGTGTTCTGGCCACCACTCCACGTAACACTGGGTTGTGGATCCCATCAGCTCACCTGCTCTAGGTCTTGGCACTGCCCTGACCCACACGTCTCCTGTGAGCACAGCAACGCCTCCAAGACAAGACACTTGCTTATCCCCAGGAGGCCACAGCAACATCGATATTTCCTTAAACATACCAAATTGCAACTGAAGAAGGGAATAACTCTGCTCCCAGTTGTCACAGGGTAAAATATAAAACTGGGCATATTCACTGACTCTATTTTCCTACCACATAGAGAAAACCCATAAGAGAATAAAAATGCTAATTTAAGAGAGAGAAATTCATGAATAATCAAAGAAAAATGATTTCTAGAAGTATGGTTTTTTTTGGTCTGAGGTGTTTCTGAGGCTCACCTCTTTGGGGGTTTAACTCTCCATTTGTTTTCATGAGCCCATACATCTTGCCATATTTTCCTTAGCAATTTAGAGGTAGAGTTCATCACTCAACCAGAACCCAGGGAATCTCTATTCACAACTAGAACACAGAGGAGATAGATTCTTTACACTGCTTCCAGTTCCTTCAAGAGACTGATTTCTGTTTTCAAAATGAGCTTAGTAAGATATCTATCTCTTTAGAATAATGAAACCTGACATTTTTGTCATTTGAAAAACTAGTATTTATGGAATTTAAGAACAAATTTCAATTTTATAAACTATAAGCGGAAACCAAAAGAAAACAGCTGTTTGTTTTCAGACAATAAGCTCCTGATATGTCATTCAGATTTCTCAGGTGTCCCTGGAGGCCTTGTAAGCAGGTGAACCGAGCCTGCCTCTGCTTCCTTATGAATCTGGCTCTGAGATTTACCTGCCCCATTGGCCTTGAGCTAGTGGTCCATCCTGCTTGCTTCTCTTCTTTTATACACAAAGTAGAGGTAACAACAGCATCCACCCCATGTGGAAATTACAAGCATTACAAGAATTCAAATTTGCAAAAGTGTGCAAAGAAAGCACTGAGACAGCACTTGACAATTAAAACCTTAATTGACATTATTATCATCCTCCTAAATATTTATCTGTAATAAAATTTGAAGACACAGCAACCTACTCCAGTATTCTTGCCTGGAGAATCCCATGGACACAGCAGACTGGCAGGTTATGGTCCACAGGGTTGCAAAGAGCTGGACACAACTGAAGCGACTTAGCATGCACATTATGAAAAATTTAATAAAAATTGAGAAAGTAAGCCAAACTGTTCCTTCCTGGGGAACCATGGCTTCTCCTCTGGATGGGAACCCACTGAAAACAGGCCCTCAGTGACTCTCAATCACAGATGCCAGAACACCAAGAAATCCCAAGATGCCAGCAAATCTAACCTTCCCCCGATGGGTGTGCACCTCACCAGTTATCATCAGACTGTTTTAAGTCATACATCTGAAAAGCAGAAAAGCAAGCAGGGGCTCTGGGGTAAATGCCACCTAAGAACACGTGTCTACACTCTCTCTCCTTCTCCAGCGCAAGCATCCCAGCTTTACCCACAGCTGCAGCATGCCTGTTTCCTGACTGCAAACCTGACCAATGCTTACCAGACTGCCAGGTGACACCACATCATCACCTGACGTCAGGCCTGATCACACAAAGGGAACAGAAATGACTGAGGGAGGTGTTCTCTTCAGGGAGGAGTTGGAAACCCTTCCTGCCACATTCCAGAGACAGCAGACAGATTAACTAAACTCAGTGACCCACACATAGCAACGGAGCTTCCCCACTGAAACTCACTGAGAGCTACAGCTGTGATGCTAAGTGTTTGGGGAAATTGCTTTTACAACATGAATTGTAGGATTCAGACAGAAATCCAGTGATCAAGGTTTTGCTGAGAGCATGAGGGCTTGTGTTGTGCTTTGCTCTCCTCCTCAGCTCTGAGACAGTGGTGCTGTCCTGGGGGTGAACGAAACCATACACTGTATGTTCTCCACAAGGAAAGGAAGGTAAATATGTCACATGCTGATGTGACGGATCATTCTTAGATAAAGAATAATCCTTCCTGTTTAATTTTTCCAAAATGTTCTGAAAATGTGAAGAATCACATATACTTTGATCATGCAGTATAAGAGAGTTTAGGCTGTACATCTTATGATACGCTGGAATAAAATGTTGGTGGTCTAAAGTTATAATAATAAATTATATCTGTTTTTCAGTTTTCACATTATAACATGCCCTTATTATTTGTATACACTCTGGAAATAATGTCTTATGAGGGATTGGAATATTTTTATGTATATGTGAAACAGTGGCAAACAAATTTTCTCATTCACCTGAGTGATTAGAAATTTGTCAAGCAGAAAGAATAGAATAGATTGGTTCCAATATTATTAAAAAATGTTTTGCAATATTAACCTTAACAATAAAGTTATCAAATATAATATTTTTCAGGCAATTATATGCCTCATTCTCCACTGAGAAAATGAGTCCTAGAAAAAATTCAGAATCTCTGGTCTTCTGTAAATGAATACAATTTTTCCTATTTAACTTAAAATGCTGAAATATTCTACAAATCTAGCTTTCATACTTCTGAAAATTATTCTGTTAATGGCATGATCAGGTAGAGTCATATGTAAATTCTTAGAATGAATGGATGAAACCCAAGAAGTTATTAAAATATCACTTCTTTAGGAAAGAAATTAGAGCAACAACCCAACCACCACATACTCCTTAAATGCTCACAGAAAGTGAGTTTAAAATAAAACATTTTTGGCAAATAACAAACTGACACAACCAACAGGAAAAACAAATGGACCCTCAGAACAAAAAGCTCACCTAGGCTCACACCCATACTGAGGGGGTATGTTCAAATCTCTTTCCACTTACAAACTCAGAAAACAGGTGGGCAATGACTGCAGATATAGAATTGATGAGAATTTTGTCAGTGCAGACAATGTACTTCCAACGCAAGCTAGTGATTCTTAAAAACTTCAAGCACAGTAAACAAAAGAGTCATAGAAACGAAAGACCCAAAAGTAGATGTAAGGTAAAGGCAGCAGCAGTAGTGACTTCTCCTGAGCTGCATGTTGCATGTAGGAAAAATCAAGAATGTTTGCTCAGATCGCTAAGTGGCCAGAATCCTGAATTAGCAAAAGGCTTGACATATGGTAGGTTTTCAGCAAAGGGTCAATGAATAGTACAAAAATACCTGAAGTACTTTACCTTCAATAAAATCACAAAATTATCTATGGAATCATATTTTTTGTTATTTTATTTATAGATCTTAGCTTGTTTTTCCCCCTTTATAGACTCTTTTCGAGAAATACAAAATCTTGCTTATTATAGATTATCACCTTTATAATATTGAAAATCCCTTTTTCTACCTTTCCTTCGTACTGTTGTTTTTTTTAAAAAAACATCAAATCAATCCCAATTCCATGTAAGACCATTGCCAAGTATGACAACTGTTATGTTACTCAGCTTTCAGCTTTCACCTGTGCTCTGAAATACTAGAATACCACCTGTCCCCTATTTTGTGACATTCCTTCTTCAACTTTCCTGAAGCCAGCATGACACTACCCTATTCACATCAAATAAATGACAGTGCCCTGATGTTTTTTAAAATAGAAAGGCTGTATTTTACTCAGTCCCTTCCAACAGAGTTCTGTCAGTGAGCACACGGTACGCACTTGAGGACAGAAAACTCTGCCATGCAGGGTGTATGTGGCCCACGGGAGCCACCTCACCATCATCTGGAATCTCATCTGATGCATATATTCAGAACGAGACCACAAGTCATTTGGAAGAGATCAACGAAACGGTCACTGGCTCACCATTTAAAGTATGGCTCTTAGAACATCCAAGGCAGTGGCAGGTACTTAGTATTTATCAAGGGAAAGTATTTATGAGGTGCTAAAACTAAATATTTTAAACATAGCCTCATTTGATTCTTATAACTCCTTAAAAGTTATTTTTCTCCTTGTTAAAACCATGATCCCTAATTTACTTTGGCTTATAAAATAAGCTTTGAGGTAATGTACTCTTAAATCTTAAATAAGATGGTTACATTAATTGTAGAGCTATTAAAAATAACAAACTAATAAAAGTGAAATATTTAAAAACAAATTGCATGTAAAAACTATCATTTAAATAACATCTCTGTGTGCAAATCTCTCATCAATCTATCCATCCATCTATCATCTATTATCCACCTATCCATCCATCCATCTAAATCATCTATTGAAACATCTATCATCTACTCATCTACAGCTTATCTATGTATCTAGTATCTATCATCTATTACTTATCCTTCCATCCATCTATCCACCCATCTATATCATCTTTATCTATTCATCATCTATGTGGCTGATATTTTGTACTGAATCATCATATAATAGGAAGGGGAGTCAAGGTTTCCCTCCTCCAGTATGGTCAAGTTACCATTTCTTGGGGCATATTATGATAGTTTTGAGAGACTTTGATATGAGGCACAGATATTTAGAAGACTAAAGCATTCAAGGGCACTTCAGTTCAGTTCAGTCACTTAGTCGTGTGCAACTCTTTGTGACCCCATGGACTGCAGCACGCCAGGCCTTCCTGTCCATCGCCAACTCCCGGAGTTTACTCATGTCCATTGAGTCGGTGATGCCATCCAACCATCTCATCCTCTGTCATCCCCTTCTCCTCTTGCCTTCAATCTTTCCCAGCAATAGTGTTTTTTCCAACGAGTCAGTTCTTCGCATCAGTTGGGCAAAGTATTGGAGTTTCAGCTTTAGCATCAGTCCTTCCAATGAATATTCAGGACTGATTTCCTTTAGTATGGACTGGTTAGATCTCCTTGCAGTCCAAGAGACCCTCTAGAGTTTTCTCCAACACCACAGTTCAAAAACATCAATTCTTTGGTGCTCAGCTATCTTTATAGTCAAAATCTCACATCCATACATGACTACTGGAAAAAACACAGCCTTGACTAGATGGACCTTTGTTGGCAAAGTAATGTCTCTGCTTTTTAATATGTTGTCTAGGTTGGTCATAACTTTTCTTCCAAGGAGAAAGCGCCTTTTAATTTCATGACTGCAGTCACCAACTGCAGTGATTTTGGAGAGCAAAAAATAAATAAATAAATAATAAAGTCTGCCACTGTTTCCACTGTTTCCCCATCTATTTGCCATGAAGTGATGGGACCAGATGCCATGAACTTAGTTTTCCGAATCTTGAGTTTTAAGCCAACATTTTCACT
This sequence comes from Ovis canadensis, assembly GCF_042477335.2. Taxonomy (NCBI): domain Eukaryota; kingdom Metazoa; phylum Chordata; class Mammalia; order Artiodactyla; family Bovidae; genus Ovis; species Ovis canadensis. The sequence goes on along the minus strand of NC_091253.1, from coordinate 43,495,321 downwards.
CTCCTCTTTCAATTTCATCAAAAGCCTCTTTAAATTGTTCTTCATTTTCTGCCATAAGGGTGGTGTCATCTACATATCTGTAGTGATTGATATTTGTCCCGGCAATCTTGATTCCAGCTGGTGCTTCATCCAGCCCAGCGTTTCTCATGATGTACTCAGCATATAAGTTAAATAAGCAGGGTGACAATATACAGCTTTGACATACTCCTTTCTTGATTTTGAACCAGTCTGTTGTTCCATGTCCAGTTCTAACTGTTGCTTCCCAACCTGCATACAGGTTTCTCAAGAGGCAGTTCAGGTGGTCTGCTATTCCCATCTCTTTAAGAATTTTGCAGAGTTTGCTATGGCAAAGGCTTTGGCATAGTCAATAAAGCAGAAGTAGATGCTTTTCTGGAACTCTCTTGCTTTTTCAGAACATTAATTTACTGGACACTCATGCCAGTCTTCCTAAACAATAGTTCAGTTCTTCAGCAGTCCTGACTTTGTTTGAAGTCTTCTGTTGGTACTGAGTGACCCTGGTGCTCCACATGTGTGTGGTCAACAAGCTACAAGGTGCCCGCCTGCTTCCCTCCTGCTGGTCATAAAACTTCTTTTGGTTCCATTTGTCAATCAGCTGTGTCTGTCTCTAAACCCATTCATTCTAGTGCAGTTTGTTACTATAACTACATAAAATAATACGGGAAAACACATGGGCTTCCTTGGTGGCTCAGATGGTAAAGAATCCATCTGCAATGTGGGAGACCTGGGTTTGATGCCTGGGTTGGGAAGATTCCCTGAAGAAGGCATGGATAATCCCCATGGACAAAGGAGCCTGGAGGGCTACAGTCCATGGGGTCGCAAAGAGTCAGACACGACTGAGTAACTAAGCACATGTAAATTGTTGAAATATTCATACCAAAATATAGCATAGATAAAAATCTATAAATGGTGTGGTTGATCTAGGCTAACTAGGTTGAGTTTTCTCTACTAGCAGGAAATAGCATCCAAGTTCTTTCCCTTGTGTTGTCTGTATGCTAATAACACTGGACTAGATTTGCTGTGGGGGAGGGGCAGACAGTACCAGTGTTGAGTCTCTGCCAGTGGAGGCGGTGTCAAGTCAGGTTATGTCTGGTTTACCTCCTGGGAGGTCACTTTGTGGAAATGACCTTCTCACTGACTTTCCTTCTGCTGATGTTTTCAGGTCAATTATGTATGCTGACCAAATTTACAAATAAACATGTTCATCCAATCAATAAAAAATTATTTCTCATGTTCTGGAAGCTGAACATCTGAGCCTGGGTTTTGCCAGTATGGTTAGGCTTGGTGAGAGCTCCCCTCTGGGTCCGGACAACTTCTCACTGTGATAAGAGCTTACTGGATTTGACAGCTCAGGTTCCTGACCTTTCTCCATGCTCACAATGTTCCCTTTCTGTGTCCTTCAGCTTCCTTTTTATCTCTGACTCCTCATGATATGATGCTACTCCACTCTACAGCCAGGTAATCTCAAACACACCCATGATTTGGCAAATGACTGGACAAAACTCAAAAATTCTTATCTTCAAAACACCTATTGCCCAACCTCCAAAGTCCTATAAATAAATGGAATCCAAACACACAAATAAAAACCTTTTCTTTTCCTTTGTCTTTGCTCAGGTAATGGGTTTATCATCCTCTCAAGTCATTGAAGCTAAAATCCTGAATTTCTTCTGAGGTTCCTATTTATACCACAGCTTTTATTTGAATTCTCACAAAGTTCTATCCATTCATTCACAATCCAACTGTGAATGGATTATTGGGGCCTTAGCAAGTATTGCTTTGGTTACTGGAAAATCTCTCTGGTTGGGACGCTTACAATCAAATTAAATTTTTTCAGATTGATCTTCTAGCCTTTTGCCAGAATGACCTTTCTACAGTGGCTATTAATCATGTTTCTTTGTGGTTTAACGTTGTTTCATGGCTCTTCATCATCTGTAGATAAAACCCAAGCTCCTACATGGAACATGGGCTTTTTGAGGTCTTGTTATAGTTTATTTTCATCTTATTCCACTGTCTCCAAGTGTTTCATTACAGACTTTCTGGACATCTTATACATCTAGAGAGCCTGTGTTCTTTTAGATTGTAGCATCTCCATCCATAATGCCTTCTCTAGGAGTTAATAACCACACCCAACTGATACCTTCTCCATCTTCGAACTCATTCCCTTTTACCTCCTCTGAGCAAACTTCCTGAGCTTCTCGTGTAACCTCTTTACAGGTTTTGCCTAAATCTCAGTGGAAACTAGATGAAAGGACCTTGGGCAGGACTGACTACCAGACTCCCATTAAGCCACGTCCGTGAGGGATTTTAGACTTTTTCAGCTGGCCTAACAGAAACTATACAAGAGTGAGATGGTGAGCTGATCAGACTTTTAGCACTCTGGTATTTGACGTGTGGTCTGGACATGAATTTGTTGTATGATAGAGATAACTGCATAGCTCTTTGAACAAGCTGAAAACCACCAAACCATACACTTCAGAGAGCAGATTGATGGTATGTAAACATATCTCAGGAAAACCATTTCTGGAAATGTAAATGGTCTCAAGACTTATCCCAGACCTGCTGAGTTTTAACAAAACCTCCAGAAGCATAGGGATTCTCAAACCTTGTACAGAGGATGATAAACAACTGCCCACACTCAGCAGGCCCCAATAATCAGGAATGTTTGCTCCCCAACTCAGATCTTTAATTTGCATGACTATCTCCATACAGATGAGCATTCCTATTCTCTGATAGTCAGAATTCTCCTTCAACTGTGGTGCATTTTCACTAATCATATCCTTTTCCTTCTATGGTAAATCCATATAACAGAATTCCAAACAATTTCACTGTATCATATTGTATAACAGAATTTGTGAACAATTGCAGTTTCACTATATTGCAATTACTCTTTCTTTCAATACAGTAAGATTTCACATGGAGCATTAACTATCTTTCTTAACTTTACGTTTCTAGGATGTATCCTGGTAACATCACCGTTCACACAGCTTGTCAGAAAAATAAAATGACTCCTCCGTGTAGAATGTTGTGTTAGTCCAAGTCCTCTGAGAAACACATGCCAAGATAGGATTAAACATACAAGAATTTCATTAGACAAGATATCTGTGAAAGAAAATGAGGTGGGGCCCAGGAAGTCTGGCCCCCAAAAAACACAATATAAGGTCTCAGAATGAAGAAGAAGTCTGGGTGGATGCTCCCTGAACTGCCACCCAGGCTGAGGAGAGGTCTGGAGGGCTATCAGGGAGTCTCAAGTCCAAGCCCACTGCAGAGGAACCCTGTATCTTCCAGAAATGGGCCTGCCTATGTGCATCCCTCTGAGAAGGCAATGGCACCCCACTCCAGTACTCTTGCCTGGAAAATCCATGGACGGAGAAGCCTGGTGGGCTGCAGTCCATGGGGTTGCTAAGAGTTGGACATGACTGAGCGACTTCACTTTCACTTTTCTCTTTCATGCATTGGAGAAGGAAATGGCAACCCACTCCAGTATTGTTGCCTAGAGAATCCCAGGGACGGCGGAGCCTGGTGGGCTGCCATCTGTGGGGTCACACAGAGTCGGACACGACTGAAGCGACTCAGCAGCAGCAGCAGCATGTGCATCCCTGCCACCCTCCAGGGACAGCCGAGAGCAGCCACAGGACACAGTTTGGAGGAAACACAGAGACGATTCGGAGCAGAGTGGATGTGTCCTCACACCAGTCGTGTGTCCCAAAGTCGGTGATCTGAGAGGTGTGTTCACTGTTGTCCCTGTGGTTTCCATGAACTCAGCACATTTTAGCTCTTCATATTGTTAACCACATATTCATAACGCAATGCACCTCTTACTTTGTTCTGTTTCTCTTCACTGGACACTGATTCCTCAGCATGGGTGAAGTGTTTTTGTATGAGGGACAGAGGACTTCCCAGGTGGACAAGTCTCTGCCCTCAGAGAGCTGAGGGAATGGCAACAAGTTCATGTGTAGAGTTTATTAAATATAACGTTGTTAAGTGCCACAACAAGGAATACATGCCATGTGATATTTTCCTTAGAGTAGGAAAAGGGATTCGAAGAGTTTATATCTAGACCAGGAGCTCCTATGTAACAGATTTTATGCTATGTCATTGCTATTGGTCTCTTGGCTGAGTTCCTGCCATACCATATATTTTACTCAAATTGAATTTTATGTTTTAATTAAAATTATACTGAAGCTTCCAGAGGCCATTAAATAGGAGATAAATTTTAAAATTAAAGAAGGGCCAGTTATCTGTTTGCTTTCCTCCTAATAGATTACCTACAGCTTCACTCCTCATCAACCATTCTTCAGGGACCCCATCAGTCAGGGTACATTCAAGGAAAACAAAAATCTCACCTTACGTAAAATACATTCAAGAAGAAAAATATATAATCTCCTGTTTCTCTAACCACAAATTAAGAAAGAAAAATGTTTCTTCTTACCAACTTTTTAAATTATCTATGCCACTGTTCTCATTCATACTTACAAGGAACTAAAATTTTATTTTGAAAAAAATATATTTGGCCCACGGTCATTCTTATGAGCACTTTCACCTCTTCAGTAGCCTTGAGCATTTTCAATATACAAATCATTTTTTAAGCATATATTTGATTTATTAAACATTAGTGAAAATTAATATAGAACATTCCTTCTATTTCCCATGAATGGTGAAAAAATTAAATTATCTGGCTCTTCTAAAAGTGAATGACAAATCTTGCTTTTACTCATCCCTGGAGAGAATGAAAGCAACATTCTTAAGTTATACAGTAGACAGATAATATTAAATGTATGCGTGAGTGTGCATGCTCATGTGCACATCTGCACACATATGTGTCAAGTGTGTATATACATTTATATTCATATCACACAAATTAACTTAATTACATTGAATATATAATCAAATTCAATTAATTACATATTCTTATGCAATTAATCATTTTTCTAATGCCTAACGTACATTTTTTTAAATTTATTTTTATTTTTTTACTTTATTTTTTTTTTAATTTTTAGTTTTTTATTTTTTAAATTTTAAAATCTTTAATTCTTACATGCATGTATTTTTTTACTTTACAATACTGTGTTGGCTTTGCCATACATTGACATGAATCCATTTTTAAATACAGCACGGAGAGGCACAGTTTTAGACAGGGCCCTTCCCTTGGCCTCACCTCTGTGGAGCTTCCTTGCTACAGCCACTTCATTTGCTTTTCCTGTATGTGATGCACTTCATTACACTCTGGCTCATCGTGCTCTTGAGGTTCCAGTCTGTGCAGCGTGCACAGCAATACCATGATTCTTCCTAGCTGTTTTCTGCCCCATATCTAACTCCCCTTCTTTGTCAAGAGCCCTTGACTTCCTTGGAGCCCACCCCTGCTTCTGACTCTCCTTCTGTATAACCTGGCTGCAACATGAGACTCAGGTCACTATCTTCACCTATTCTGGGAGGAAACCTCAGAGGCAGACTTCCATTCAAGGTGGGACTTCAAAGTGACTCTCAGGGCTTGTAGAGGGATTTCTGAAGCTGAGTTCCTCCAAGTCTACTGCTCTTTGAGTTGTGAGGCAATAAACCTGAAGCCATCTCACTGATGGGAGAGGAGAGCCAGTCTCACACAGGAACCAACCCAGAGGAAGAGAAGATGAGAGGGAAGAGGAACAGGACCCCAGGAACATCTTCTGAGACCTCACTGACAAGTGAGCATAGATCCAGCCCTGCCCCTGTGTCTTCGGTTATTAATTCAAGTTACAAACCAATCAGTTCCTCTTCTGCTTAAGCTGTTCTACCATGGAAATTTTATCACTTGCAATTGAAACCACTTGAGCAATACACAAAATAAATGAAATAAAACCTGACTCAGGACCTTACGATAGTTAAGGAGAAAGAGTCCTCACGCCACAAGCAAATTTGGGGTCAGGGTGCCGTGACAGAGATGCAGCCATGCTGTCTACTACCAGCACATCTTCTGGGAAACTGAGAACACCCTCCCCAAGGGGGTGGCGTTTGTCTGGGCTTTTAAAGTGTGGGTAAGGATTTCATCAGGCAGAAAAGTGAACATGGGCATTCTAGTATGCGGGAACATACTGTGCTAAGTTTAGAGCAAGTACGACACTCTGTTCCAGTTCTTTTATTTCACAGCTTGAAGAAACTGATATCTTGAGTGGTTGTGATGATTCAGAGATATTTCTGTGAAGAGTCGACTATTTCCAGACTTGCTATCAGTTTCCATTCACGAGTCATGTGAAGGAAACAGAAGAGTGGCAAAGGATGGTCACTGTTTATCCAAAATTTTGGCCCTGGTTTGCTGTGTTTAAGGTCTGTTTATTAGGTGAAGAAGCTTTACTGTCATATTGTGATATATGATCCATAGGAGGGTATGAAATTCTGTCTCCTGAAATAACTTCTATACTTTTTTAAAGTATAATAAGACTTTCTATGGCTGTCTGTTGTGTTATTTGGATTTAAGTTTAACAGTGAATATTATCCTCACATATTTTGCAATAAGGGATATTAGCAAGTTTATACTTTGATCAAAAATATTCACTGAGCTAAGTAGAATATATATATCCATAGACCATAGTATGGACCATCCATAGTATGGTTTGATGATATAAGGACATTCTTTCACGTGAAAGTACCTAAAATATTTCAGGAGCTAAAAAGAAAGTGAGGGAAAGGTAAGCACTAAGAGACGGGATGTTTTGACACTATTTTGATATCATGTAAAGATGCCTGAAATTATTGAAAAAGGCATTTCTACATGACACAGGAAAATAATGAACTACATTGCAAAGATTTTCAGGCCCCCTAGAACTGAATAGACCCTCTATTTGAGAAATCAGAGCTCCAGGACACTTGAGCAACAACCTTTTATGATCAAAGGCAAATCTGACCCTTTCAGAGGAAGCCAGCACCCCAAGGAGATCCCAGTTGAGAGAAATATCAACAAAAGAAGAATCCAAAAATGAGTCAGGAATCTGAGGACTTTCTAAAACGTGTCTTGTTCACAAAAATTCAGTAACAGAGAACAGCTCAAAAAACTAGAAATGGCAATCTCTCACTTATTTCACAAAAACTATCGGAAACATAAAGGTGTAGTAACACAACTCAAAAGTCTCCTTAACCCTGACAAAACCTCAAAGCCCATACTGTGTGGAGGAAATAAAAGAACAGTGTCCTCCCTTAAAATTGTGGAAAAGCACAGAAATAGCTTCAAAAAGAGCTATAAGAGTTCTACAACACTGCCATTTTCCATTCCACTGCTGCAGTCACCTAAAACATTGTAAAACCTGTATGCTAATCCTTCATCACTTTATGTAACAGGTAATAGATTTCTTCCCTTCCAATAGTGGCCATCACACCCATGTAACTCAATGACCTCTTGGAAACAACCCAGAAGTCCTTGTCCCTCCCTGGGCCCAGCAGGCTCTGTCCCCTGCTGATCATGAGATATTTAGTACAGGCTCCAACACAGACTATCTCTGTAAAGTGACAATGAACCAACCTAATGAGTTAGACACCAAGAAGAAAAGACAAGAAAAGCAGGAAGAGCTGGAGGGTCTGAGGATGTAACTGGAGTGCTAATTACTCTGTGAATAAAGTCATGCCTCTGGTCTTTGGATCCTTCAGCCCTCAACTTCCCCAGAAGGATGCAATCTAAACGAGAAGAAGGTCATGTCCGAGTTATCCAGCACAGCTTCCCCAGCGCTCACAGGAGTGCTGGGACCTTCTGGAGTTCAACATACAATGTGGTTTTGTGCCATACAAAAACAGAGAGAAGGAAGTCAGCTCTATGCATTGTTAAAGAGAGTGCAGATATTGCTACTGAGAAGTAAGGGGTTTTCAGTGCCAAATTAATTTTTCTCTAAAGAAATATTGCTCCAGATTGTGGGATTATTGGTCATTCGTTTTGACTTGCATACATTTTCTATATGGTCTTAATATTCTACAATCTTCATGCATGATGCTATTAATGAAAGAAAAGTAATTTTAAAAAATGAACAAAAGAGGCTATATCTAATTTGCTCCATAATTAGTTTATACGTGAAAATGTTGTATATTGGCATCCTGCCACTGAAAGTGTACTTTTACTAATAATGTAAAAATTATAAACATCTCATAATCAATTATTATAAACATGTAAGTATTATAATTATAAACATGTCCATAATTAGAAATTTTAAGCATTATAGCCTAAAATTGCTTACTTTCACTTGAATCATAAAATAATTAAAGCTGAGATCTACAAATGACTTTTCCAAAGTCATGCAAATTTTGGTAATCCAGATTTGAGGAAAAATTATAGTATATTTAAAGATTTTATACCACTATATGATATTTTGCACAGTATTTTCTCCAATATCACCGAACTCCTCACACAGTATCGGCAGCAGTGACTATCTTTAAGAGGTGAGTATTGGGAATATATATTCAACTTAGAAAGAGGAAGCACATAAAATAATTTATCTGTAAGTTTATAAGAAAGAGGCACTTAGACTTTAAAGAAGTTCTACATAAAAATTACATCAACATACTGAAGATGGTCAAGAAAGCATTAAATTGGTATGGTAGAGCATTTTTTCTATTCAATCCCTGGGTCAGGAAGATCCCCTGGAGGAAGAAATGGCAATCCAGTCCAGTATTCTTGCCTGGAGAATCCTGTGGACATATGGTTCATAAGGTGGCAAACAGTCAGAAGACACTGAAGCAACTTAGCAGCAGTATTTTTTTTTTGAGTAATTTTAGACTAAGAAAAATGTGATATTTTGCAGAACCAAAGATTCACAATTCTGAATAATAATGAGACATTGCAAAATTACTGACTGGGTAGTCAGAAAGCTTGATGCATTTAAGCAAATATAATTCCATCATTTTGACAGTTAATTTTTTCCCAAGAAACAAGAATATATAACAACAGATATATCTGTGTTAAGGCAACAATAAAATATTAATACACAAATCAAATGAATGCTTGAAATAGTTGTTTTTAAATAATCTTGTAGCTTAGATGTATCATACGCTACTTCTAATGGATAGAATTCTGGCAGTGAAAGAATGTGGTCCTTTATATAAAATCCACAAATTTAAGACTTGAATTCGTATGCTGATTTCCAGTTCCCTTACTGCTCCCTTGTTATAAGTCAGTGTACCTGCACCGCAGAGACTAAAGGGTGCAAAGACACCCAAACGTCCCAACAGAAGAAGCCTGTGCCCATGTGCAGAGGCCGTGTGGAAGAGTCCATTGAAAGTAACAGCAGGGAAGCTTTAAAATGGACTGACATTTAAAAACTCTCCAGGCCAAAACTTGATCCAACAGCAGGGACTAGAAACTTTACTGGCTAAAGGTCTAAGTATATGCTTTTACCAATATTAAGATGAACCCTAATCTAATCAAACAGCAGTTATCAGTAGTAATCAAGACCTAAAAATAACAACAAAAAACAGAGAAGAGAAATAACTAGGCACACATTACAGGGAAGAGAGATCATCAACTTGTCCTGGCAAGTTATAAAGCAAGCAAAGAAAAAATGACAACACTCAGTGGGAAAAGTCAGAATTCAGTGTTGCTAGAATAAATTATCAAAATGCTTATTCTTAAGCAAAAACAATTTCTCAACATGAAAAAAGCAAGAAAATGTAACCAAAACATAGTCAAAAATAGTCCGTATGTATTTTATCTGATTGCCAATAGATGTGTTACTCAGCCAAGAATTAAAGGTAGCTCTTATTAATATGGTCAAAGAGCTAACGAAGATAATACCTAAACAATTTAAGGTGAATGACAATGACTCACCAACAGAGAATCTGAACAAGCATATAACTTATTTTTTAGAACAGACCTAATTGGAAATTCTAGAGTTAAAAAGTACAATGGCTAAAATATATGCTCTAGTAAAACTTAATGAAAATTTAAGATATGGGAAGAAAGAATCAGCAACTTGAAGATAAAGCAAAATAAGTTACAGTCTAAAGAACAAATAGAAAGAAGATTAAATAAAAAGAGCTTAAAAATCTGTGGAAAACACTACAAACACTACAAACATAAAACTGAGCCACAGAAGAAAGGAGAAAAGGGGGAAGAAAATATATGAAGAAGCAATCATTCAAATTCCCAAATATCATGAAAAACTCTAATCTACAGATTTAAGAAGAAAAATAAACCCAAGAAAAATAAAGACAAAAAGTAACATTTAGGCACATCAGTCAAGCTGTTGAAAACCAAAGAAAAATGTGGTAGCAGTAAGAGATAAATGATCAATCATAAACAACATGATTAACGGTTGACATAGTAAATAACAAGCAAAAAAAATGTTTCACTCTATTCAAATTGATGACAGAAAAGTATTGCCGCCTAGGAATTGTTTTATCCAGCAAAATTAAACTTCAAAAATGAAGCAAAGTATAGACATTCTCAGAAGTTAAGAAACCTAAGGAAATCTGTTACTACCAGACCTGACTTATAAGAAATAGTATTAATAATATAAGTCTTTTAGACTGAAAGGAAAACCAGAGAGTAATTCAAACTGATAGAAAGAAATGAGTGCTGGGACAGTATTTGTATGGGTATATATAAAATGCTCTATCAATATGCATTCTCTTTTCCTATTAAACTACTTGAAAAACATAAGATGGTTTAAAGCAATAATCACCACACTGCTCTCAGGGTTTATAACATAGAGACATGATATTTACGATGTGTGTGTTTGTGCGTGCTCACTCAGTCATGTCTGACTCTTTTGATCCTGTGGACTGCAGCTCGCCAGGATCCTCTGTCCATGGGATTCTCCAGGCAAGAATACTGGAGTGGGATGCCATTTCCTTCCTCAGGGGATCTAACCAGCATCTCCTGCACTGGCAGGTGGATTCTTTACCACTGCACCACCTAGGAAACCCCAATACATATGCTTATAATAACAGAAAAGGGGTGGAAGACAAGGAGCAATATTGTTGCTGATTTCTAATCTTGCCACGATGAAGTTACTATGGCTCTGGAGTAGATTATAACCAGTTAGTACACACATGTGATCCCTAAAACCTGAGGGCACAAGATGACTGAGAGAGCACACCTGTCCCACTACCTGCTTTTCACTTGCTTGTGGACCCTGGCAGAGGTGCAACAAAGAACTTATAGCTCACAGTTTAAAATATTTATGTCTGGTCCTTTATGAGAAAATGATCTGCCCACTCGACTGCAAATGAATACTAAGAAAATAATTCAAAATAATGTGGCAAAATATAAACAGGTAGGTTAAAACATCATACTGAAATGCTTAGCGCAAGAAGAGACAGTAAAGGAGCAGAGTAGCTGAAAAGGCATGAGATAATTTAAAAATAATTACCAAATGGGAGACACAGGTAAAATAACATTAAATACAAATGGACTAAATATCCTTTTCAAGAAGCAGATTGCCAGTCTTGATAAAATATGTAGATGCAACTACATGTTGTCAACAAGAAACTCATCTTAAATTCAACAACATAAATAGATTGAGAATAAAAGGATGACACATGATACCCCATGCAAATAGTAACCATTAGAAAGCTGGACTATCAGACAAATAGGGTTTAAAACAAGCAATATTATTAACACAAGGGAAAAGAACATTATATAATGATAAACGTCTGAATTAGCCTTAAGTGTAAATAAGCATGCATTTTTATTCTAGTTGGGTTTACAAGTGAAATAGATTTATTTACAAATCTCTGCTAGATGTTTAATGTTATAAAGTTACAAATGCAACCTAAGAACAAATGTATAAATAAAGAGGCAGTAAAAAATAAATTGTTGGGTGTCCCTTCTTTCATATTAGGCACAACAGTAGAACAGAGACCCATGTATTTAAACATTTTTAGGGTATTTTGTTTTTGTGATACTTTCCTAGCATTCATGTGCTATAAAAGTTGTTGACAGGGAAAGGCCTGAGATGACAGATAAATTTGTTTAGTATTATGTTTTCCTAAATAAGAAGATGAAACAGTTTCCAAACAGTTACAGAAACTGTTACAGAAAATTCACAATTGTCTAATTCTTAGTTTTATGTGTAAAAAAGACCTTACTAAGGGTTAAAAATAAGGTCCACATATAAAAATAAAACTGTTAAAATAAAGAGAACAATTTCACAAGAGAAGTATGCACCAAAAGTGAGATATATCTGAAGGACACATTTTCATCAAGGAGAAAAGAGAGTGATTTTGTTTTAAATTAAAGTGACTGGATGTTTCAGAATGAGACAAAGGAAAATGAAGAGAGGGGGATTGAAGCTAAATAGACATAAAAAGCTGTAGAAGGTTTGCAAAAAAAAAAAAGAATTTTATGTGTTATTGGGACTGGCTAAGATTTGAATGGATTTATTTATAAGCTTGATTTTTAAAGCAGTCTTTACTTTTCTGGTGCAAAACAGAATTTGCCATTTTCTCTGTTAAAATGACAAAATTTTCTGGATTATTATTTTGCTCCTCATAACAGATTATACAAGATTTTACTTTTTGAGTAATCTTTCTAAGAAACCAAAATTTTATGCCTTAATCAGAATAATTTCCTAAGCTTTATGTTAACCTTTTCATGTCCTTGATTTGAGAGATAAGACTTCTCACTTTTAAAAGAGGTAAAGTTTTTTTTTTATATTTTTGACAGTTGGCTTTCCCCAAATCAAATCCTAAATAAATACTTATTGCTCTTAATCTAGGCTTGGCATCATTGACTAATGGACATGAATCTGAGAAAACTCTGGAAGATAGTGAAGGACAGGGAAGCCTGGTGTGCTGCAATCCATGGGGCTTGCAGAGTCAGCCATGACTAAGCAACTGAACAACAACAGGTTACATTTTTATGAGTAAATACTACACAGTAACATTTACATGAATAAATGCTATTGTAGGTATTCCAGAAACTGACATAAAAGTTCTGAGAATTTTGTCAGTACCTTTCCTGTTCACAATATGGGTTTTAAAGTATCTCTAAGTGCTGGAGTGAGGACGGCTGTGAGGAGGATGCAGACTTCCTGGTTTGCAGGCTGAATGTGGCTGGACGTGGCTCAGGTTCCGGAGTTACAGGCACGGCTGTTACCTGGAGAATGGTGGTGCATCCAGCCTCAGCCCACAGGCCTTCTCTAATCAGTGCCAATTAAGATCTGGGTGATTGGGTTTTAATTCTCAGAGGCACCAAGCAAGGTAGGTAAAAAAAAAAAAAAAAAAAAACTGAGTTCAGAAACTGAGTTTCCAACCATTAACCTCTGTTATTCTTCTATTTCCACAGAACTCTCTCTCACTGAATGCCTGACTGCTGGCACACCCACTCTGCATCCAAGTCCCACAGATGGTTCACTGGCCCTCAGTGAATAGGAGGCAACCGGATGAGAAAATTGACTTACACGTCCAAACAAAAGAGAAATGTTCCTTTTTTCCATGAACAAGAAGTGGGGCTGATACCGAAGACATCTCAGGCTTTTCGGAGCCCTCCACTCTGCGAGGTCCAAACCTGGGTTCCATCTCGGGCCTGTGGTGTCCAGCTCTAGTGACAGTTCTGCTACATCAGTTAGAGAATTTCTGCTCCCTCTAGAAACCCCTCAGAGCTGATGAGACTCCTTGCCCCCCACCATCCCTCGGGTGCTATCTCATCACCCTGCTCTGCTGAAGCCAGAATGCTCCCAGGTCGGCTTGGCCAGAATCCCCTCACTCTGAATGTTGCTTCTCAGTGATTTTTCCCGTTCCCATCTCCCTTCCCCCTGCAAACATGCACACACTCTTCTCTGTGGCTATAAACACCCACTTGTCCATGTTGTATTCAGAACTGAGCCCTACTGCATCATTCATGATTAAAGCCTGCCTCACTGCTTTAACTACTGTCCAGCTCTGGATTTTATTTGACAGGGACTGCGTGTCAAGCAGAGAAAAGAGCACTTGGCAAACAGCACAGAAAATCGCACGAGGGAAGCTCTGTGAGAACCATGGGAAAAGTCAGGTGAAGGCAGAAGGCAGTGGGAGCTTCGAAAGCAGAAGACCTTCTGATTATGAACCAGTATCTTCTCACCTGAGAGAAAGCCAAAGAGAACATGCACTCTCAGTCCCACTACCCAGGATAACCACTCAGCTCAGTTCAGTCGCTCAGTCCTGTTTGACTCTGCGACTCCATGGACTGCAGCACTCCAGGCTTCCTTGTCCATCACCAGCTCCCAGAGCTTGCTCAAACTCATGTCCATCAAGTCGGTGATGCCATCTAACCGTCTCATCCTCTGTCATCCCCTTCTCCTCCTGCCTTCAATCTTTCCCAGCACCACGGTGTTTTCCAAAGAGTCAGCTCTTTGCATCAGGTGGCCAAAATATTGGAGTTTCAGCATTAGTCCTTCGAATGAATATTCAGGATTGATTTCCTTTGGGTTTGACTGGTTTGATTTCCTTGCAGTCTAAGGGACTCTCAAGAGTCTTCTCCAACACCACAATTCAAAAGCACCAATTCTTTGGCACTCAGCTTTCTTTATAGTCCAATTCTCACATCCATACATGACTACTCAAAAAACCATAGCTTTGATTATATGGACCTTCAGTAAGGATAATCACTAATACCACATTAACACATTCATTTTCAATATAGTTTCAATGTACAATTTTAAGTAATAAATAATTTTGTATAATGAGAGCTGGACCATAAAGAAGGCCAAGCACCAAAAAACTAATGATTTTGAAGACTCTTGAGAGTCTGTTGGACTGCAAGGAGATCAAACCAATCAACCCTAAAAGAAATCAATCCTGAATATTCATTGGAAGGACTAATACTGAAGCCGAAGCATCAAATACTTTGGCTACCTGATGAGAAGAGCTGACTCGTAAGAAAATACCCTGATGCTGGGAAAGACTGAAGGCAGGAGAAATAGGGCACAACAGAGGATGAGATGGTTGGGTGGCATCACCAACTCGATGGACATGAACCTGAACAAACTCTGGGAAATAGTGATGGACAGAGAAGCTTAGCGTGCTGCAGTGCATGGGTTGCAAAGAGTTGGACATGACTTAGCAACTGAACAACAACAAATTTTGTATAGCATTTTAATTGTATTTTTTATTGTATCAGAAAATGTTCTCTAGAACATAACTTTATGTTCATGGGATTCTCACTTTATTAGATAAGACAGTTTCTTTTAGATCAAAGTTCACAGCAAAACAGAGAGGAAGACACAGAGATTTCACAGGGACTTTGCAGTTTCCTTCAGCATCGGCGTCTCCTACTCAAGTACATTTGCTGCCCTGATGATCCTACATGGACACACACAGACACTGCCAGCCCGGAGTCCACACCAGAGTACACTTCTGGTGGTGCACATTCTCTGCATCTGTACTAAGGTGCAAGGATGCATACCCATCATCACAGCAGCAACAGAACATTTCCACTGTCCTGAAATTCCTCTGTTGCCCTCCCATTCCACCAATCACTGGTAACTACTCATCTTCTATCCGTCTCTCTAGTTTTGCCTTTTCTAACTAATGTCATATAGTTCAAGTCACGCAGTACACAGCCTTTACCGATTGGCTTCCTTCACTTAGTAAAATGTATTTAAAGTTAATCCATGTCTTTTCATGGCTCATTTCTTCTAGTGCCGAATAATATTCCATTGTCTGGATGTACTGCAGTTTATGCCTTCACTTAGTGAAGAACATCTTGGTTTGCTGATTATGAATAAAGCTACTTGCAATATTGTATCTATAAGAAAAGACATATTGGGTTGGCTTAAAAGGTCCTTCTGTTTTTTAAGCAAAAATAAAAGACACATTTTTCATTTTCACCAAGAACTCTATTGAGCAATATACTTCTATTTTAGCCTTTTTTAATGTATTACATTAATTGATTTGAAAAGGCTGAACCACCCGGGTAAATCTAAGTTGACTGTGGTGTATAGTTTTTTATCCACTGTTGGACTCAATGTGCCAACGTTTTGTTAAGGTTTGCCATCTATGTATCTGAGAGATACTGGTTTGTAGCTTACTTTTCTTAAAATGGCTTTTCCTGATTTTGGTATTCGGGTAACTCTGGCCTCATAGGATGAATCAGAAAGTATTTCCTCTGTTTCTATTTTCTGAAAAAGAATATAGAGAATTCCGCCCTTAAATGCTTGGTTGAATTCACCAGCGAACCCATCTGGGCCCCACACTTTCTACTTTGGAAGGTTACTAATTATTCACTCAATGTCTTCAGCAGATAAAGGTCTGTGAGGTTGTTTCTTTCTTCCTGTGTCACAGAGTTACTTTTGCTTCCCTGGGGGCTCAGTCAGTAAAGAATCCCCCTACAGTGCAGGAGGTCTGGGTTCAATCCCTGGGTTGGGAAGATCCCCAGGGGAGGGCATGGCAACCCACTCCAGTATTCTTGCCTGGAGAATCCCCCTGGACAGAGGAGCTCAGTGAGCTACAGTCCACGGGATTGTAAAGAGTCTGACTTGAATGAGCAACTAAGCACAGCACAGAATTAGCCTAATTCCTTCCTTAAATGTTTGGTTGAATTCAGCAGTGAACTCATCTGGGCCCCATACTTTCTACTTTGGAAGGTTATTGATTACTCATTCAATGTCTTCAACAGATATAGGTCTGTGAAATTGTTTCTTCCTGTGTCACAGAGTTACTTTTACTGGTATGTTGATTAATACTGATGTAAACAGTTAGAACTGGACATGGAACAACAGACTGGTTCCAAATAGGAAAAGGAGTACATCAAGGCTGTATATTGTCATCCTGCTTATTTAACTTATATGCAGAGTACATCATGAGAAACATGGGACTGGAAGAAGCACAAGCTGGAATCAAGATTGCCAGGAGAATTATCAATAACCTCAGATATGCAGATGACACCACCCTTATAGCAGAAAGCAAAGAACTAAAGAGCCTGTTGATGAAAGTGAAAAAGGAGAGCGGAAAAGTTGGCTTAAAGCTCAACATTCAGAAAACAAAGATCATGGCATCTGGTCCCATCACTTCATGGCAAATAGATGGGGAAACAGTGGAAACAGTCTCAGACTTTATTTTGGGGGGCTCCAAAATCACTGCAGATGGTGATTGCAGCCATGAAATTAAAAGACGCTTACTCCTTGGAAGGAAAAGTTATGACCAACCTAGATAGTATATTCAAAAGCATTACTTTGCCAACAAAGGTCCATCTAGTCAAGGCTATGGTTTTTCCAGTGGTCATGTATGGATGTGACAGTTGGACTGTGAAGAAAGCTGAGCACCGAAGAATTGATGCTTTTGAACTATGGTATTGGAGAAGACTCTTGAGAGTCCCTTGGACTGCAAGGAGATCCAACCAGTCCATTCTAAAGGAGAACAGTCCTGGGTGTTCATTGGAAGGACTGATGTTGAAGCTGAAACTCCAATACTTTGGCCATCTCATGCGAAGAGTTGATTCACTGGAAAACACCCTGATGCTGGGAGGGATTAGGGGCAGGAGGAGAAGGGGATGACAGAGGATGAGATGTCTGCATGGCATTAACGACTCGATGGACATGAGTTTGGGTAAACTCTGAGAGCTGGTGATGGACAGGGAGGCCTGTCTTGCTGCGATTCCTGGGGTTGCAAAGAGTCGGACACTACTGAGCGACTGAACTGAACTGAAATGTTTAACAAATAGCTTTCTGGAAAAGAAAAGCTGTAAATTGCAGACTTGACGGTTTCTGTTATGTAAGTACTCCCAACTCTGCCCAATTTTACTGATGGTAGCTTTGGGAAGAAATGTACAGAATGGTTCTTGTGAGCTGGCACAAGTCAGCTCAAGAACATCACTGAGTTTGTTTTCAGTTGCAGAACTGGATCAACTTTAGTTCATTTCTTTTATTGGAGATGTTTAGTTAATTCCCATGTATTTGCCTTTGTAAGTAAATTTTGTCACTCTAGCACTTAATTCCTGAAAAAAGAATACCAGATAAAATTTACAAGGGGGTAGTGACCATTATCAATGTTCTGGAAAAAATAGATGAATTTTAAATCATGGGTAAGATAAGGTTTTTCTAGCTTCTCTATTTTGCCAGGAACTGCAGTGAATAGACTACACATGATCACTTATTATTGTTGCTTTCTCCCTTTTATTTATTTGCTTGTTACCTTTCTGGCTGCCTTTCTGCTTTGCCTTTATCTTTGTGGGTCTCCCAGTGCACATGTACATAATTAATTTTCTCCCTCCTGTTAACCTGTCCTATATTCCAGGGAAGTTTTGGCTAATAACTAAGAAGGGTAGAGGAAAAATTATTGTTTCTTCCCTACAGAGCTCAGTCCATGCTCACTGAGAGTTGTGCAGTGGTTGAAAGATGAGCATTGCAATAGTCCTGAGGCCTTTTTCATGCCCAGCAGCTTGGAAATTCTGGGAGGCAATATTTCACTCAGGAAAGTGACTGGTATAGAACTGGTTGGTATAGCTCACAACACTGATGCAGAGAAGGTACAAGTCTGGTGACAAGAAAAGCGAGTTAGAGGTGATAATGCAGATGGATCCTCTGCCTGGAGGTAATTCCAGATGAACGTAAAAGCAAAATTCCCAGAACCTCTCTCCTGTCACACCCACTAATCCTCTTGAGACTGTAATTAGAATTGCATCACACGTGTTACTTAAGAGGATGGGTAATATTGCTCTGTAGATAGTTTATCAAGGAACATGATTGATGGTTTCCATTTCTTCCCATCTTTTTTTTTTATCTTTTTGGCCCTTCAGGAAAATTCTGTACTTTACTCCATGTGAATTCCTTCAAGTTTCTTGATGAGCTTTCCTAGGTATTTCGTCTGATTTGCTATGTCTCGCATGTGGGTGTGCTGGAACATGGTACATAGTAAGATGCTTAGAAACTCCAGGGGGATCTTTGGGGAATATCTATTTTGTCTAAAACATTCTTGCAGTCATTCATGTAGCATTCATGGAGGCTGCCTGGTGACAAGCCCTCTCAGGCCTAGTGCCCAAGCACCAGAGACAGAGGACGAGCCACACACAGAACCTAGTTCAGGGTCTCCTGGAAAAGACAGGGAGCATTCTGAAGACATCAGGCCAAAGACAAAACCAGGGTGGGAATTCTCCAACTTGCACAGAAAGAGAAACTCGGCCAATGGCACCTTTTCATCCAAAGAAAATAACAAATGATTTAAGATTATGGAAATACGTTATAGAAAGTTGAAAGAAAGCAAATTACTAAATTGTTAAAGGGAAGACCAAAAAGGTCTAGCAAATTTCAAGAATGAGAAGGTAGTTCAAGAAACCGAGTAATTTCACACTGAGCTAAGTAAACAAGCCCATTTGAAATGAAATTCCACATCAGAAATGGAAAGACCTGAGACAGCCATATGGCCTGCAATACACTTCTACTAATCTTATTTTCTTAATGGCTTAAAGGTAAATTTAAAGTTAAATTAGGTTCAGAATGCAATTGGAAATTAAATGGTGTATAAATTAATAGCTCAATTTTTAAAGTAATAGCATTAGTTTGGATTTTGAAATAAACTGGGGAGAAACCACATATGTGCAAAATAAGAATGTTTTCTACTTTGTAAAACTTCATTAAAATTGCTTGCACTGAAACATAACAAACAAACTAATGAAAATGAGAAAGCAATCATAACTAAGCACAAGAAATGCAGAACTTTGCTGGTTTGGGGAGGGAGCACACTTAACACAATCAAAAGTAAGATGGATGTGGTTGACAGCAGAAGAGTTTTGGTCTTTAAAAAAGAGAAGGAAAGAGGATTGATGAAAGAAAAAGCAACCGTTGATATTTATTGCCATGAGAAAATTGATTGTTCTGTTTCTTCCAGATGTATTTTCTACATAAGCATACCACATTTTCTTTACCATGTTTTCTCCTGTTTAAGAATTTTTCAATAAATCTGTCTGTAGGTGCTAGAGACCACTTGTGACTAGGTAAGCTGGCAGGTGAAAGAGTATGAAGTGCACATAAAAAGTGTTTGTCAAGATAGGCCTGCAATTAGAATATTTCCATTCCATCTTTTATTATGTTAACCACTGAAGCTAAAGCAAGTTTGTTTCTTTATAGCCTTCACTAGAGGTTTACAACATAAGGAAACAGAATTACAGACTCATACATTTGTACTTGAAATCTACACTCATTTGTGTCTGAAAACATTTTTATTGTTATAACATAGATACAATAAAATAACAAAAACAACAGAGGGGAGAGAAGGAAAGACATTCTATTAATAATTTTCAAGTTGTCTCATTGCTACTATAGGTATTATTATTACTCTCACTTCTCAAAAAGGTTTTACTGAGTCAAAAAAAAAAAATCAAGAAAATAAACAGCCAGAATGATGTGGAGGTTATTTTAAGCTAAAACAGTAATATGACAAATGGCTCTACAGACTATTACTCTGGCTGAAGCATCCTGGTTCAGACATCTACGTTATGGGTATGGTAAGAAGACAGTGGTTCACGGTGTGTGTGTGTGTGTGTGTGTGTGTGTGTGTGTATCTGTGCATCTGTGTGTGTCAGTGTCCAGTTCATGGTATATGTCTGTGTGTGTGGAGGGGCGCGGTATTTCATGTATTCCCTCATCTGAAAGCATCTCCCAGGTTGGTTAAATAGCATGTGTACACATTTCAGCTCCTACCCTTCCAACCCTGCCCTTATATGTATCCTCCCACCCAACTGGTGACCATTAGTCTGTTCTTTGTATGCATGGGTCTGCTCCTTTTTGGTCATATTCACTGGTTGGCTGTAGCTTTTCGGCTCCATGTGTAAGTGAGATCTCACAGTGTTTGTCTGTGTCAGACTTGTTCCACTTAGCGCGACGCCATCCAAGTCCACAGAGATGGAGTATTTTACAGGCCATAGTCAGAGCAAGCTCCCCAAGTGGGGATAAGCGAACTGAGATCAGGATGACTAGTAGGAGCCAGCATGGAACCTCTGGCCAGAGTCTTGCAGGCATGAGAAGCAGAGCCAGGACAGCCCTGAACTGGGCAGGAGCTGGGCATGTTTGAGGACCAGAGAGAGGAGCACAGACAGAGGGCTAATAACCCTGGGGAGCACCAGGAGGAGCAGCAGAAGACTGCCTGGCAGTCTCTGCTCTGAGGCCACAGTGGGGCTGATGCTGGGGGAGCATCTAAAGCACCTTGTGATCTCACCTTCCTTCATAAGAGGAATGAGTCTATGTCTGTAGCCATTAGATTGTTACATGTCTGTGGCTGAGTCATTCTCTCATATTTCTAATCTCCAGTTCCCTTACACTTGATGTAATTCACTGTGCAACCTGATACAATTTGGGATAAACATACATATATCACAAATGCAAGCAATATAAGTACTACATAGAATATATAGGGCTTCCCAGGTGGCGTAAGTGGTAAAGAAACAGCCTGATAATGCAAAAGACATAAGAGATGCAGGTTCAGTCCCTGGGTCGGGAAGATCCCCTGGAGGAGGGCATGGCAACCCACTCCAGTATTCTTGCCTGGAGAATCCTATGGGCAGAGGAGCCTGGTGGGCTACAGTCCATAGTAAACAATTGGACACAACTGAAGTGACTTACCATGCATGCACCCATAGGATATATAAAATATATGCAAATTTTATTCACATTTGTGATATGCAAAATCATGAATGAAACCAATGTTGGTGGGCAAATCACCTTTCAAAGTTTTCAGAATTTAATACTGAACAGGAACTACAAATCCTAGTTAAGATGAATCCGGTTTTGTTGACTATGAGACTCACTTCAAATTAAAAGACAGGTTGAAAGTAAAAGAAGGGAAAAAAATGTAACATGTAAACATTAATAAAATAAAGCAGGAATCATAACACTAGTATCAGAGAAAATAAATTTCAGAACAAAGGAACTCGCTAAAGAATAAAAAAGACAGAACATAATAATAGAAGTGTCAATCCAGCAGTAAGACATAACAGTTTTACGTGTGCACGCATCAAGAAACAGAATCACAAACACAGGAAGCAAATTGGCAGAGTGGTAAGAAAAATTAAATAAATCCACAGCAGCCAGACATTCCTGTGTGTGTTATTCTCTGTGTTGAAGTGATGTCATGTCACCACATACCACGACGCAGGAGCCGAAACCCTGAGATGGGACTCTCCTGAGCCATCCATGCCGAGAAAGGGACTGAGCCAAGAGCCGCTGAGCCACCAGAACAGGTGGGCACAGCCTCAGGTCCCAAGTCCTCACAGCCCACAGACAGGGAGGAGGGGTATCCTGCCTGCACCTCGTCCTGCGTACACAATGCCATAGTCATGAGCATCTCGTACACATTTACTCCTAAAGCAACCTTGCGTGAGGCAGTCTCTCCGTTTTCCAGATGCTGACACTAAGGAGGTTACATAATCTGCCCAGATAAGTATTAGACCTTGCATTTGATCTTCATTCTAATTTTAGAGCCCACACACTCTCTGCTGCACTGTGGCATTTCATACTAAGTTGGAGAGATTAAAAAAAGAACTGAGAGTTCAAAAGGGAGAAAAAGGAAAAAAACAGGTGCAACCTCAGCCAAGACACATGTCCCAACAAACCTGCCCTCCTCCAGGGTATCTTCCCAACCCAGGGATCGAACCTGCATCTGTTATATCTCTTGAATTAGCAGGCTGGTTCTTTATTGCTAATGCTACCTGGGAAGCCCTATATATTCTCTGTATTACTTATGCTGTTTGCATATGTGATATATGTATATCTTCCCCAAATTGTATCAGGTTGCATGGTGAATTCCATCAGATGTAAGCCAATTTCACTGTCACTCAGCCTGGCTGGGGTGAGCTGAACATGTTTATGAGTTTATGTGTGTTTAGAAATATGCTTGTACTCAGCGTGGTCCTGGGGACCAACACATCAAAAGGTGAATGTGCATGACAAAATGGCCCTGGCTAAGAGAGCACTACTTTGTAAGTGTAAGGAAACAATTTCCTCCCCTAAAAATGAAAGGAAAGAGACAAAGGAAGGAAGGAAAAGAGGAGGGAGGGAAGGAACGCTGGCCACGTAATCAATTTCTTAGTAACCATCACAAGTCTAAATTTTTCCTCTAAATTATGTTTTGCTGAATCACTACAGAAATGCATCATGAAATATACCTTTCTATCTCTTCTCTCATGTCAGTATGCTCAGGTTTGATATAAACAAGCTAAATCTCAAAATACATAGTAGCTGACATGGTCTTGCTCTTCAAACTGAGCCTGCAGGCTTGGTGAAGGTTTATTTGCTTACTCGTTTATTTGAAATAAAACATGTCTGTCCTCAACTCTGACACGTGGTCCACTGCACCACTGTTCCGATGACCCCCTCCCCGCCCCCCCACACATACTTTGCTTCCATGGAGCCATTTGCTCATGCGTTTTACCGGGCATTTGTTGGAAGGTGAAATCTGATCTAATAGCTAACTTGGTGATCTTGTGCCAGACAGTGTCCTAAAGGACTTAACCTATCGAAACCATTCAAAACCTAGGCAGAAAGCAGTATGATTATCTTCCTATTTGCCTGCTTGCACAGAGAGGTGCAGAAAACTGCCTTCCCTGGTGTGAAGCGGATTGAATTCAGAGTGTTAGTCTCCAAGGCCTGCAGATCTAACCACGAGGCTGCTTATTTTAAAGGATGGCTCCTATTTCCCAACTTAACTCTTCTCCACAGATTTTCTGCTCATCCTATGAGCGGCCTAAAAACTGGGGGAGAAAAAAAAATGAGAGACAAGTTTCCATAGTGACAGGAGGAGGCAGTGGATGTCATCTCACCAAAGGGCTGGCGCTCGTCTTTCAGAAAGAAGCTCTACAGCTGATCTGAGGTCTAAATCTCAGGCTTGTCCTTGAGGGTTGAGCTCAGTCTCTCACATACAGAGCGCAGTAGGACACACAGCCTTTCACAAACTTGCTCTAACGAGGCCCTTAATCTTAAGGACAAAGAACCCTAGATTAAAGGGGTACCTAGGGATCCATAAAGGTCATGAGATGGATAGAAACCCAGGCTTTATCTGAAGTGAAACAAGATGCTTGCATTTTCAGAGACAACCTGAGAGCCGAGAATGCATGTGCAGGACATGATTCATTCAGCAGCCCCTCGCAACTGCTTCCAGAGCTGTTGAGAACAGAAAAATGGGGTCAAAGAGAATTGCCTGACATTATCCATTGTTTTCAATAAAAAGATGATAAAACATATGTTCTAAGAAGAACAGAGATTATCAAATTTATTAAAAAGCAATTCTTAAAATGTTACAAAATGCACTGACATGCTTGTTTCTCTACATCTTTAGAAACAGTGCAAAATTTCTTATGTGAAAGCAAAAAGGATGGGGTATATATGGCTCAGATGGTAATGCAGAAGACCTGAGTTTGATCCCTGGGTCAGGAAGATCCCCTGGACAAGGGAATGGCAACCCACTCTAATAATGTTACCTGGTGAATCCCATGGACAGAGGAGCCTGGCGGGCTACAGTCCATGGGGTCACAAAGAGTCAGACACAACTTAGCAACAAAACAACAGCAACAACAAATAGGGAAAAAAATCTAGCAAAGAATAGATACATGTGTATGTATAACTTAATCACTGTGCTATACATCTGAAGTTAACATGACTTTATAAATCAACTATACTCCAATTTTTAAAAAGTCTCATAGCAAAATAATATGGGCCTCCCTTCTTCCTAATGATGTGTGACAAATGTAATTGCAACAAAATGAAAGACATGGAGTTAAATTTTCTGGGCTTTCTGGCCGGTGCAGAAGTCTCTCCCATACGCACTCCTGGTCCCAGGGATGGTGAGACGGGATGGCTACAGCAATCACGAGGAGAACAGACCAGCTCTGGGGCTGGCACAGTGCTCAGCCCTGTCTGCCCACCTCCTGCTCCCGCCTTGCCTCTCCACTCCTGTTTTATAGGTTGCCTGAGTCCTTGACTCAAAATGACTCATCTTCGTTCTCATTTCAGAAACTCAGGGTGTGCTGTCCCCATGGACGTCTTCTTTGGGGACTCGGGGACATCTGGTCCTCACGTGTACTGTGGCTCTGTCCACGCCTCAGAGATGGCCTGCTGTGTAAGAAGCCACAAACGACAAAGGCCACCTCCACCCCCGCCTCTTACCTCTCAGTTAACAGAAAGCAATTTGATGTCTTTTGAATCGTGATTTCTCAGTTGAGGATCTCAGCTTATGTCATGCATGTTGAGGGCTCCCCAGGTTGCTCAGTGCTAAGGAATCTGCCTGCCGGTGCAGGTCTCATTCCTGGATTGGGCAGATCCCCTGGAAGCGGAAATGGCAACCCACTCCCTATTCTTGCCTGGGAAACCCCACTGACAGAAGAGCCTGACAAGCTACAGTCCATGGGGGCACAAAGAGTTCGACATGACTAAGTGACTGAGCACGCATACACACACTCACCCATATTAGCAGAAGAGACACCATACGAATCTGATGATTTGCTACAAAACAAAAGCTAGAGAGTTCACAGCTATGACGACACTCGGGGGAATCCAACAACAAGAGTTACTATTTAAGGGAAACAGGGAATATCCTCAAAGACATACAAGCAAATAACTAACTAAAGGGAGAGGAGAGGGGAGAGAGGGGAGAGAGGAGATGAGAGGGGAGAGAGGGGAGAGAGGAGATGAGAGGGGGGAGAGGAGAGGGGAGAGAAGAGAGCGGGGAGAAGAAAGGGGAGAGAGGAGAGGGGGGAGAAGAGAGGGGAGAGAGGAGATGGGGAGAAGAGAGGGGAGAGGGGAGAGGAGAAGGGAGAGGAGAGGAGAGAGAGGGGAGAGAGGAGATGAGAGGGGGGAGAGGAGAGGGGAGAGAGGGAAGAGAGGAGGTGAGAGGGGGGAGAGGGGACAGAGTAGATGAGAGGAGGGTGAGGAGAGGGGGGAGAGGAGGGGGGAGAGGAGATGGGGGAGAAGAGAGGGGAGAGAGGAGGGGGGGAGAAGAGAGGGGAGAGAGGAGAGGGGGAGAAGAGAGGGGAGAGAGGAGATGGGGAGAAGAGAGGGGAGAGGGGAGAGGAGAAGGGAGAGGAGAGGAGAGAGAGGGGAGAGGAGGGGGCAGGGGACAGGGGGAGTGGAGAGGGGAGAGGAGAGGGGGGAGGGGAGAGGAGAGGGGAGAGGAGAGGGGAGAGAGGGGAGAGGAGGGAAAGACTAGAGCAGTGGTGATGTGCTCGCACCTTAGAACTGGATAGAGGAGGGCCTCACCTGTGCCCGCACCCATTTTCTATAAGAAGTGGCCTGGTAATTACACTGGGTTTTATTCCAAGAATCATGTGTCAGGTGTAATGATCACACACAGGTGGATGAGTGGATAAAGGCGGGGGCTCCAGTGGCCATTCTAAGCCAGTGACCAGAAGCCACGAGACACACCCTGGGATCCCAGAGCCTTCTCCGATCCCTCTGAAGTACCAGGCGCCACTGGGGAGGGGCCACGTGTGGCCCACTGGTCAGGCAGAAAGCAAACACTGGGCAGCCAAAGTGAGTCTGCAGGAGACATGGTGCCTCCTGGGCGCTGGCTGAGTAGAACGTCCAGGGCGTCTGGGGGTGACGTGTTGATCACCCCTGGGTGATCAGTACTGTTGTCTCTATCGCCACTAGCCCTGGATGGAACCTACCCTCTCCTGCATTCTGCTCCCTCCACTACTTCCTCATTCTTCCCTTTTTTCTCAGCAGTGAGGTCTCCACAGTCAGTAGCAAAGTTTGTAGTTGAGTCTCACGGCCAAAGGAGAGCAAACCACCATACCCACTGTCAGAACACTGAACAGAAGGAGACATTAAAACTGTAGGCAATGCTCATAAAGTTGCCACATCTAAGCCAATTTTTTTTTCTTTATAATTACAGCCAAATGTTAAGAGGAGAAATGGAAGGAAACAAAATATTGGAATACATAAATAATCACAGAAAGTAACTCGAATTAATGTGCAGTCACTTCAGTGTCTCCTGCCAGATCTCTAAAAAAATCTGCTGATTTTGTCTTAAATTTAGTGTCTGTTTTCTTCAGGGACTGAGTTTAAAAAAAAAAAAACAAAAAACTAGAGTTTAAATAATGAAGACTCAAGCAGCAGGATGGAAATGAAAATTAATAGAGACTGGCAAACCTATAACTGAGATAATTCCCTACTAAAATAAATAAGCAATAATACTTCCCAGTGAAATACTGGTTTGGAAAAAGTAGCTATAAATAAAGCCATTCATTACAACTCTTTTTTGATAACCAGAGCTTTATGAAAATTAATTTGAGGACATTAAAGAAACACCAGTCACTGTATGTATGTCTTCAGATCTCTGCCTCCCATAGACTTTATTTCTGACTTAGATGAGGACTTCCATGCCAGGCTCATGTGTGTGTGTGTGTGTGTGTGTGTGTGTGTATTATCCTTCGACACAAAATTGGAGAAGCAGCAAATTTACTGATGGAAAAAATTATCCAGATGGATGGGCATGAGGCCAGCATATCAGGGATACATTAAGCTGGGGTAACAGTAAGCAAGTCTGTGGGGTCCCTAAGCTCTAAAGCAAAGGAGGACTGGAGGGAGGGGTGACAGGGTCCCATAGGGGAGCAGGGTGCGGCCGGCTGCCATCCTGTGCCCACCTATGCTGTGGCCATAGGTGCTGAGTGAGTCTAGGCTGCACAAAGAGAACTCCGGGACTGAACAGGAGACGTGGAAGGACCCACCACACAGCACAGACCTGGGGCTTCTCCAAGCCCGGAGGAGAGGCACTTAGTCCAAGGGATTCTCAAGAGTTTTTTCCAACACCACAGTTCAAAAGCATCAATTCTTTGGCGCTCGCTTTCTTTATAATCCAACTCTCACATCCATACATGACTACTGGAAAAACCATAGCTTTGACTAGACAGACCTTTGTTGGCAAAGTAATGTCTCTGCTTTTTGATATGCTGCCTAGGTCCATTGTAGCTTTTCTTCCAAGGAGAAAGTGTCTTTTAATTTTATGGCTTCAGTCACCATCTGCAGTGATTTTGGAGCCCAAGAAAATAAAGTTACATAAACAGAAATAAGAAGAAGCATTGATATTCAAACTATTCAGCTCTTATACTGTCATTACTAAACTTACTGTTAATCCCACTTGAAGTCTTATGAAGCTTGAAGAAAACAGATAGGAACTCCTGTCTTAGGGTCTTGGATTTAGCGGCTGGCACGCAAGCCATCACAGAGAGCTGGTGAAGAACGTGGGCTCTCAGACTTCATTCCAGACCTTCTGAATGTGTATCTCCATCCAGCAAAACCCCGGGTGATGCATGGGAAACAAAGTCTGAGAAGTGCTGGTTTATTATCCATTTATCTAAAACCTTAGATTTACCTTTTGTTAAAATAATAACGCTGAAACTATCTGTAACTTAACAAACTATGTGTGGAAATACACACAGTGCTGACGATTTCCTAAACTTAGAGAACAAATGTGCTGGTTGTGCGTCCCAGTCAACTCAAAATCTAATGAGAAGAGGAATCAGGACCTAACACTGAGAAGTTAATTAGGAAACAATCATATCTCCTATTTAAATGAAGCGATAGGTACCAGCAAACAGATGAATTTGAACAGCTGAGATTTACACAGGTATCCACTTCTCAAAAATGAAGGTTATAGAATCTTAATTCTTTTATCCTTACATAAGTTTCTGTATCTTTCATAAGTGGCTAGACCCAGAAGCATCTATCTGCTAGTGAACAATAGCTATTGCTAGAAGATAATTTTAGGCAAAATAAAAGATGATATAATACATCTGAAGAAATGAAAACAAGTTATTCTAAACTTGTAGAGAATGCTTGCAATGGCTGAAGAAAAGGAGCTTGGTTTTTAGAGAGTTAAATTCACATAATAAATAACCAGTCATGCCACCCACTCATCCTGTAGGGGTTAACACCTGAGGATAGTGGACTAGTAGCTGATCCAGGAGCTGGGACTTCTTAACCATGATTTGTTCCCCTTTCCAAAGTGCATTTCTAGTTTAGTGAGGAGACAGATGAGGAAACATGCTGACGGAATAGAAGTGTGATGATAGGGAAATATTTCTGAGAATAGCTCATCCCAGACTATGGAGGAGCCCTGGAGAAAATTAAACCTAGAACAGAGCTTAACAACCGAGTAAGCATGAGTCCAATGGAACTCAGGATAAGAAGGCGATTTTCAAGCCTAAGAAAGGAGGTGCTCAGAGTTGCAAGTGACCCTGAGGGTGCACACTAAGGGAACCAAGAGATTGCAGACTGCACAGAGATAGAAAAATGGTCCTTTTCCCATCAAAATGACGGCATTTCCTGACCTTGCAGGCTTTTTGAGTGCTTGAGATCAGATATATGAAAGCAAAGCGTGCCTATGAAACACCACACATTTAATTCATATCATTGTGCTTTCATCTGTAACAAATCTAATCCTCTCACTACACATTCCTCACTGCTTTTATTCACCTTGTCCCATCCTGAGTGGGTCTGTTGTGAGGAGAAAGCTGAGAACAAAGAGACCACATTTTCTAAATGCTGCAATGCTAATTTTTTATGACCCACCTTTTCCTGTGCCTTTTCTCACTAAATCTGATATAAACCCCAAACTGGCCTCACCAACATGTCCTTTAGTTAGATTACGGCAGGTGCAGGCTGTGCTAGGACATCTGTCCTGAGGATTCACCCACATCTTTCTCTAAGGAACTCCATCTGGCCCTCCTTGCTGGCAGGTTAGCATTTCTAGCCTAGCGCAGATGTCCTCTTCTATTTCACTGCGCCTTAAATGGGTTTGTCTAGAACCTGTTTAGACTGTGTACGTGGGACAGTTACCCACGAAGACCTGTGATAATGGGCAGAGGCCAAGAGCGATTTCCTTTGCCTGCATTTTGGAGTCTGGACCAACAAATGACTCAAAGCTTCGTTGAACTCAACATGAGGGGACATATCAGGAATTTCCTGGAGACACAGTGCTCATTTTTATACCAAGAAGTGGGAATTTTGACAACTCCCAAGATATCTGACGTGTATCTTTATGAAAGTTTCACATTCTTACGGATGTGCCGGCTCTAGGAAAATGGACTTAGGGAATAAGATTATGTGGGTCCAAACCTACAGATCCTGAAAACAGGAAAAGACTGGCAAAGTGAAGATGTAACCAGCTTCATTTCATAAGAATAAATGGAGACCACAGGGTGGGGAGTGTTAGTAGTCCTGGGTTAGCAAAGGACACAGCAAGAGCAGTTTGACATATTCATTCAGCAAATTGAATATGCAGTATCAACTCTGTTGGAACAGCCATGTTTCCAAGGAGAAACACTGCAGACAGCCCAGTGCTCCTTAGAAGTCAAAAAGGCTCCTTTGGAGGGAGGCCCTGGTAAGACTGTCCATGTTCTGAGTTCCAGGGGAGGGGCCAGCCAGGAGGAGATCCCAAATTGGCACAACAGGGGGAAAAAGAATTACTTATAGTAGAAGCTTCATGGGGACGTCACCACTCAGAAGGCAGCCCCAGAAGGAGGGGTGTTCTACACCAGGAAGCACCATCTCAGTTCCCATCGTGGTCATCCAAGACTCACAGAGACAGCTTTCAGAAGACAATATTCATTTCTAAACATTGAGGCTGCCCACTGCTGCTGCTGCTGCTAAGTCACATCAGTCACGTCTGACTTTGTGTGACCCCATAGATGGCAGCCCACCAGGCTCCCCCATCCCTGGGATTCTCCAGGCAAGCACACTGGAGTGGGTTGACATTTCCTTCTCCAATGCATGAAAGTGAAAAGTGAAAGTGAAGTCGTGTCTGACTCTTCACAACCCTATGGACTGTAGCCTACCAGGCTCCTCCATCCATGGGATTTCCTAGGCATGAGTACTGGAGTGGGTTGCCATTGCTTTCTCCAGAGGCTCCCCATGGAGGTTCATTATTCAAATCCCACCCCATCGAGTAACCCATGCTCTTCCTGCTAGAGCAATTTGAAACAGAAGAGTTGTCCTTGCTGTAAAAATTCAACCTCTCAAACTGTAGAACAGCACTTCTACTTGGCTTCCCTGGTGGCTCAGAGGTTAAAGCATCTGCCTGCAATGTGGGAGATCTGAGTTTGATCCCTGGGTGGGGAAGATCCCCTGGAGAAGGAAATGGCAACCCACTCCAGTATTCTTGCCTGGAGAATCCCATGGATGGAGGAGCCTGCTGGGCTACAGTCCACAGGGTTGCAAACAGTCGGACATGACTGAGCGACTTCACTTAAATTGGCTTTCTAAGTAGACGAGGTAGCAAGGCTGAGAGAAGCTGAGCCACACTGCCGTGTTGTGCTTAGTCGTTCAGTTGTGTCTGACTTTTTGTGACCCCATGAACTGTATCCTGCAAGGCTCCTCTGTCCATGGGATTCTCCAGGGAAGAATACTGGAGTGGATTGCCATGCCCTTCTCCAGGGGATCCTCCCAACCCAGGGATCAAACCCAGGTCTCCCGCATTGTGGGTGTATTCTATACTATCTGAGCCACCAGGGTAGACTAAGACACACTGCCTCATCTCTTATTCTTCTAATGAAGTGAACAAAGGAGTGGGTGTTTTTTTTTATTACTCCTTTTGTCTGTTTTGATGCTTTCTTCTAAAGCTTTGTTAAGCATTCTGGCAACAAGCTTGATGGTCCAGTTGCTGTAGTTATTGGAATGAGAAGGAAAAACACTAATTTCTCCCAAAATCTAGATCCCTGGGGATATTGTGCCTGATTGCTAAGATTATTATGGTAACTATTTGAACAGCCAGAAAAAATCTTTCATCCTTACCACTCCAATTTTTCTTAAGCTATGACTTCCACAACCAAACAATGCAGTTAATTATCTTTTTATCGCAGTCATAAGAGTGATTGCTGAAAGGTTTTTATTTTTTTTCCCCCTCTCACTGATCACCCTTTCCCTTTTATGATTTTTTAACAAACCATCAAAAGATTACAGAATACCTTGCCTGTTTCAAATAATGTGAGTGAGACTGGATATATATTAAGTATGAGTATTGAGAAAAGTAAATGACTTTTACCGAGCACTATGCAAGACAGTTGTCAAAGAAGCTTCATCTGCACCATCTTGTTTTGTTACCTAAACTACATCCATTACTTAGGCAGATGGAAGAGCGTTGTACTGTGATTTATGAGAAATATGCATTTGGTCTTCCACCCCACTTCTGGCACAAAGTTGCTAATACTCTTGGAATTTCCTAAGTGTGATAAAGGTATCTTCTGTTATGTTAACAGGGTTTGCAGTTGCAGTTGGGGGCTGGTTGCCTATGGAGTCAGTCTAGTAATTCGATGGTGGGAACTTTTGTCCCAACCCTTGACCTCTGAGAGGGGGGAAAGGCTGAAGATGAGCTCAGCCCAAGGTCAACGACTTAGACAACCATGTGAATGCAATAAATCTCCATAAGCTGCAAAGGGGAAAGTCAGAGAACCTCAGGAGAAGGCAATGGCACCCCACTCCAGTACTCTTGCCTGGAAAATCCCATGGATGGAGGAGTCTGGTAGGCTGCAGTCCATGGGGTCACTAAGAGTTGGATATGACTGAGCAACTTCATTTTGATTTTCACTTTCATGCACTGGAGAAGGAAATGGCAACCCACTCAGTATTCTTGCCTAGAGAATCCCAGGGATGGGGGAGCCTGGTGGGCTGCCGTCTATGGGGTCACACAGATTCAGACACGACTGAAGCAACTCAGCAGCAGCAGCAGCAGCAGCAGAGAACCTTAGGGTTGGAAACACTTGGAGGTGCTGGGAGAGGGCCCCTAAAGAGGTTGTGGGGGCTCCTTGCCCCTTCCCCACACCCTGCCCTGTGCCTCTCATCTGTCTGGCTGCTCCCGAGTCACATCCTTTTATAATAAACCAATAATCCATTAAATTAGTGTAGGAAATAGCAATCCATTCCAATATTCTTGCCTGGAAAATTCCATAGGCAGAGGAGCCTGGTGAGCTAGTCCATCAGATCGCAGAGTTGGGGACACAACTGAGTGACAATATGACCAATCTAGTAAGTAAACTGAACAATCTGGGAAGTAAATGTTTCCTTAGTTCTGCAAGCTGCTCTAACATATAAACCTTAAAATAAACCTTAATACCAGCTAGTAAATGTTGACCGCACCCTTTAACCAGGGGCTGACATCTGGGCTTTCTAGCAGAAAAACAAAATGAGAAATGCAGTATTCAAAGATTAATCAAATTTTGACATCTACTTCCTAGGGGCAAAGTACAATTAAAAATTCCAGACCAAAAAAAAAACAAATGTGAGAAGACACTTCAAGTTGAAGCGAAGGAGACAGATGTGCTGAGGACTTGAAAACACCTGAGATTCTGGTCCCAGCAAAGCGGGTCACCTGCAACTACTTGTGAGTGTAGACGGAACAAAAAACTCCAAGAAAAACTTGCTCTCTCTAGTTACAGGGCCACAGAAGGAGCAGCCAGCAAAACAGGAAATTTGTAGACCTTGCCCACTATACTCTAGCCAAAAACCTCACAGAAAAAACTGTGGTCCCACCCCTACTCACTCCAGCAAAAAACAAGTGGGCATTAAAGTCCCAGTTCACACTCAGTCTTCTCCAACACCACCCTGGTGGAGTATGTGGCCCTCTCTATAGCCTTTCAAGGATGTGAGTTATCAACTGTCTGTAACCAGTTTGACTAGCCAGGCAGACAAGCCCGTTATAATCAGAACAGGAAATGTCCATTAGGTAAGTATGCCCATACACACACATACCAAGTAGTCCAAGATAGAGAGGAATCCAGACAGCAAACTTCCCAGAACAAGAAGCCCAACATGCCCTCTGTACCTGCCCAAAGACATTTCTGTTTAAAATCTTACAAATAAAGCAAAATCATTATTGATAAGATATACATAGACCAAAAAATAGTCCAAAAATGGGACATTTAACAAAAGTCCATATAAATACATAGGAAGCAAACTGCATATTGATTGAAAATACACGGCAAGTGTTCAAAGAAAATCTTTACAAATAAACATTTGAATTTATTTTTGCAGTAGGAAACAATTTTAGATAATTTATGTTCTTCTGAAACTCATTTGTATTCTCCTCTATATATACAGCAGCCCAAAAGGTTGAGGAAATCTGGGCCA
This sequence comes from Ovis canadensis, assembly GCF_042477335.2. Lineage (NCBI taxonomy): Eukaryota > Metazoa > Chordata > Mammalia > Artiodactyla > Bovidae > Ovis > Ovis canadensis. The sequence goes on along the minus strand of NC_091253.1, from coordinate 43,461,329 downwards.
GAGACCTAAATACAGAGCTCTGGGAGGATTTCTGGCTGGATGAAGCTCATTTATGTAACTGCTGGTTGAGCATCTTATCAATGTGAGGACAGTTATGCGCTTCCCTGGGGTCAGTGGTATGCTCTCTGCGACACGTGGAACAGTGGGAGGGAAATACACAGTGTATCGATCAGGACATTATTTCTTAGAGCAAAAGCAGCGTGAAATCATACTTTCAGAGTGGTTCTAATGTTTTTAGCATGCCGAGATTTCTATACATTTTTCCAAAAAAGAAAAGGTTTATAAAAATACAGGATTTTCCTCAATAGCTGAAATCATGAATTGGTGTCAGAAGTCTTTTAAAAAAATACCAATACAACTTTTTTTGACTGCAGGAGTTATGACACCTGACACCCATTTCTTTTCCCACCGACCTTCCTGGAATGCTTTCATTTAGTAGTTAATCTCTTTGATTTATTGTACGTCTCAGAGTATCTTTATAAAACACATTTCTTATACTTGATATCACATCATCTCATAGAACTAAACATCCTACCTTCCATTAATTTCTGGAAGGACAAATTTATCACTCTAAACTAATTAATAGTCTGATATATATGACTGAATTACGGTACAGTAAGTAAAGAAAAAAGATACCTACTAATTTGATTTTTTGATAAATTAGTATTAAAATTAATGATAAAATAGCCTAATATAGATGACTAAAATTAATGAACATACTCTTGTTTAATTTAAAGTGGTATTCTATTTGGTAACCAGAAAAACACCACAATGAATGTTCTTCTTCATTTAAAAATTTTCATCAAAAACAGTCTTCTCTCAATTTTTCTTATTCCCCATAGTGGTTGCTGTAAAAATATGACAAAGTATTAATATGTAAAATATTAAAATTTAACACAGAGAGCTGGCATTACCAAAGTAGCATAGTACAGTGTTGGCCTTTGGAGAGAAAAGAAGGGGGAGGGTGGTGAGGTATGACTAAAAGGGAGAAAGTTATTTCCATGAGTTTAAAAGCAAGGTTTCCTGATAGACATCTAGGATTCAGGCTTTTGTAAGTTTCCTTTAAGAAGTGTCTGATGCCATCTTGCTTTGGTATTGCATACTCATTTTCCTAGATCTGGATTCTGTTTGCCTAGAATAGCAGTTTTCAAACCTTATTGTACAACAAAATCACCTGGAGAGTTCATGGAAATGTAGACTCTCAGAATTCTTGATTCAGAAGCTCTAGGGTGGAAGCAAATTTGAATTTCTAGCAAGTTCCCAGGTGGTACTGATGAAGCTGGTCCAAGCACCATGCATGGAGAACATATGGATAAAAACTGGGAATACCTGCTGTATAAAGTGTATCCAATATGACACAAGACACAGCTACACAGAGCCAGTTCAGAACTGAAGTACATTCCCTGGCTGGCCACATAAACACAACCCCACACTTAGTATGACCTGGAGACATCCTAGTTAAGTAGAGGAGGCTTGGAGCCTGAGAGCCTGTGGACTCAAGCAAGACCAGAAAAGAGCAGGCTTAGACATCACTAGAGTCCTCTTTTCATCTCAATTATTTGGGTTTCACGGAAGTTTATGGTTGAAAGCATTTTATTGCTATTATTCTTGCCACTCATTCTTTTAGTTTAGGAAAGATTGATTCTCTGAATACACCAGGCATGAGTACAGCTGCATTTCCCTTCCTCTGAGGCCCAGGAGTCCATAGAGAAAGACATGGGAGATGCTGGAAAGGACACTGGAGAGGCTGCCAGAGAAGTTTTATGGTCCCAACAGCAGAAGACTCCTTTCTTGTTGTCCAGTCACTCAGTTGTGTCTGACTCTTTGTGACCCCATGGACTGTAGCACACCAGAGTTCCCTGTCCTTCACTATCTCCCAGAGTTTGCTCCAACTCATATCCATTGAGTCGATGATGCTATCTAACCATCTTATCCTCTGTCATCCTCTCTTCCTCCTGCCTTCAATCTTTCCCAGCATCAGGGTATTTTTCAATAGTTGGCTCTTCACATCAGGTTTTCCTCTGTTTCACCTTCGGTGACCAAAGTATTGGAGCTTCAGCTTCAGCATCAGGCCTTCCAATGAGTATTCAGGATTGATTTCCTTAAGATCGCGAGAGACTATTAAAAATTCAATGGATGAAATCAACTTTCTGAAACCCTCGTATGCACAACTGAATAAGTTTTTTGTGATGAACATAAAGTGAGCTTTACACTTTGTCCTCTGAGCTTCATGTTGGTAACCTAAAGTGTTCTGTACTTGAAAAGCAATCATTAACAAAGTAGTGCCCTCTTAAGTGTAGCTTGACTTCTTGAAATGTATAAATCTGCTATTATTGATTAGGATTTTAAAAACTATTTCTTCCCTTCTCTCTTTTCAGTTCTAATCCATGGCTATGAGTTTTCCCAAACGCAGATGATCTAACTGGAGTACAGCTCTAGGGGAAATGATGAGGTCATGGGAGGCTGGCTCATGCCAGTCCTAACTGCTAATGCCCCCACTGTCACCCCTAAGATTCACTGCCCTACCCCATGTCATCCATCCACCCAGCCCCACAGGCTCCAGCTCAGCTCCCCTGAGAAAGCCAGTTCTGGGCTTTTCTCTACCACAACTCCTGATGGATAGCAATCAAGAGCCATTCTTCCCAAGCCAAAAAAAAGCTGTCACTTTATCATCAATCCATTTTAAACACACCGATTGTCCATAAGGGCCTATTAGACTGCACCTACCATATATTTATAGAAAACATTAAGTAACTGAGTTTTTGTTTTTATTTTGTATGGTTTTGTTTTTTTTGTACTGATCACATTGATTACCTACTTAACTGCCATCAGGACAAACCTAAATGTTCCTGCAAACCAGAGATGACCAACATGTGTATTGTGTGAGCAAGCATCCCCTCATACACACACACTTAACCACATCCCCGCCACCAGGAATAGGGCTCTCTAGATTTTGCCCCATGGGAGCACGGCTGACATGGACACTGCTTTGAACTCTATGTATCCTCCGACACCACAGCACTTCCTGAAAACACAGACAGGAAGTAGCAAAAAACACCTCTCCTATCACATGTCAAGGAAGGCTGGAAAGCTAGAGGCAATCCATTCCACTTAATTAAATCCAGTTCCATTCAGTTTAACTTGGGGTATAAGGCATTGATCAAGCTGCAGGCCTCCACAGAGGAGACCTGTCAGCACGAGAGTGGACCTTCAGCTCTCATGAGTCTCTCTCATAATCTGCCTTGCTTCAGTTCCTGTGGCTTCCCAGAACTTGTCCCACACTTCCAGACTGCTGGCGTGACTTCCTACTGCAGGACTGGACCACAGCCCTGATGCGCTGGGAAAGCTGGCCCTGGGCTTTTCTCTCCCACAACTCAAGATGTAGCTGAGCATTCTATCCCCTTAAACCTCAAGCACATTCTGCAAATTTCTATTAGTGTCATCAGCATCACTATCTAATTTATCTGCATAGCAGGCTCCAGGGTTATTATGCTCTCAATCACTGGGCTTACTTCCCATGGGTGCGTCCTGAGAGACTGAGTCTTGATGAACGTGATGCACAAGGAGGTGAGGGTGCTTGGTCCATGGTCTGACCCACTTGTGTTCTTGACATTAAGGTGTTCCCTGCCATGTCTGTGAATTTCTGCATTACGCTTCTGTTCACTTGAAGGAAGTTTCTCTCCAGTAACTGTACTATATTCCTCTTGTAACCGAGCACAAATGTAGTGTCTGGGATACAGAAGGTGACTAATGAGGATTCCTGATGGTCATGGAGCCATGTAACTCACCAGCACCACGACGAAGGACTGACTCCCCATGCTTACGTAGTTCCTGGAGTCCTTGCACTAACTGTACCTATACTCAAGGTCATTTATTATCATTAATTCAATGGGAGAAATAAATTTATCCAGTTAAACATGTCATCTAAGAAGGGCTTGAAATAATAGGTCATTGACCACATACATGATATTAATGTGAGAGATTAAGACAAGCCTAGAATAAGGATAACTACACTGCACCTGTTTTGAGAAAGATGGCAAAACAAGGGGAGAGATGACAGGATTCAAATACAGGTTGTGAGAAATGGTGACAATGCAGACAGAATTAAAGAAGCCAGTCAGAAGAGCGTTATCAGACTGAAAGATTTTAGATAGAATTTACAGTCTTTCCCCTGAAAAATAAACTCTGGAATCATGAGGATTTATCCGAGCCAGTTTTTCGAGTAGATTTAGCTCTAGCAGAACTTCACAGAAGGCCTTCTGTCACCCTTAGGGTCTCGTGAGCACAAGACCTGGGCTGTAGTTAATGCAGACACCTCCATCCCCACCAGAGACTTTGCGTGGGGAAGGGTGGCAGTTCTTCATATCTGTGACTGAATCGTGCTCTGGGGGATTCTGAGTTAGTGGGCCTTAGGCCACAATTGGAGAAGATTTGGGTCTTGCCTATATCTCAGATTTTCATCAGAATGAAGAATCCATTTATAATAGAGTTAACCCCCACCAAATATTTTATCCCTACCAAACAGAGATTTTCCTCATAAAATTTCTTAAACTCTAGACAAGTCAATTTTTCATGCTTTGCATATAGACGAGAGCTGAGTCTAAATCCCAGGTGCACTGATTATTCCAGTTATAACCAGAGAGAGGGAGGCACCTGCAGCCCCTGCCATCACAGCTCATCACAATGCAAGTCATCAGCGAGGACAGAGATACTGTGTGCAATATGTTCACCATCTGCCTTCCAATACAAAGTCTCTTCAATAAGAAGGTGTGTGCATCAGAAAACAAAACCTCCATACAGATTCATGGTGTGCCCAAATAGACAATTATAACCAGAAAAAAAATTTTTACAGAAAAATACATTTCAAAGGGCATATGTTTGAAAATTGATGACATTGTACATAGTAAAGTCATTATCCATAGTAATTGATAAACTTGACACAGCTTTGCTTGCACTTCGCCCAAGGATATAAAAGCAGGAAGAGCTGCTTTCAAGGAAGAGCAGGCTGCCAACCTGTGGGAAGTCTTCCTTCTGCATAAGCAGACCTGGTGTAAATATGTCACAAGTTACCTAAGAAAGGGAAGGTGTTCTATTCACTCTCCATTGCAAGAACTTTACACTCTCTGATGAAATGGGGTGGGGCGGGTGGGGGAAGGAGAAGACAGAGAAGGAGAATAGCTGTCCATCAAAACAAAATAGTTCCTTCTGGATTTCAGGCTTGTCCAAAGCAGGAAGAGATAGCAACCCCGGGGTTGTTTGTTACCAAAGGAAATGAGGATGCCTGAGTGAGCAATGGGGGCACTCCCATTGAGGCCAGACTGCTCACTGATCATTTGTTCAGACTGGATCCTGCTGCCAAGCTGCTGCCTATTTTATTCTCTTACTTACGTCAGTTTCATCATCAACCTCAATATGACAGGTGGGATGAAATGGCATCCATGCTTGGAGGGCACGCTCACCTCTCCTGGAACACACGGCACCCTGTGTGTAAGGCCCTTCTCCCAGTGGAACCTCAGCCTGGATAGAAGCCAGTCACGTGTCTCTCCATACAGACCTATCTATCCCAGTTCCCCGGGTTATAGGCACTTCTTCACGACCACCTTGCTCTCTGTTCTTAATGCATCCTTGAGTATTTGGGGAGCTTTTTTGTTTGTTTGTTCATGTTTTTACTGAGTATATGAGCCACATTTTTATTAGGACTCTCTTCTCGGAGCGAAGCAGTTCATAAAGTGAACTGGGTGAATGCATGCATGGAAGGATAAAGGGATAGATGCATAAGCGGATGGTGAAGGGATGAATGAATGACACAGATACATTTTCCCAGATATAGAAAGTGAATGAAACTGAGAGATTTTGCTGAGAATAAGTATAAAGTATTAAAAGAGTTCTCTGGATGTCAGTCAACAAGTAGAATATAGATGTATTAACACATTCACTCCCCTCTGCTCACTGACTTGTGCTCCACAATCACTCTTTATAGAGACTGGAGATCTTATCAAATAAAGTAATTGTCTTCAAAACTATCAGAAAGATAATGGAAAATTTTTCTCCATCTTTACAGTGTCATATTCACATGCCATTAAGTTTACTCATTTATAGTACCCACTCCCATCTTGATAGTATGTTCATGGAGCTGTACAACCACCACAACAAACTAATCTTAGAACTTTCTTGGCACCTCCCACAAAAAACCCCGTACACATAAGCATCATTTTCTTGAAGGTACCCTTTGACACACAAGTGTTTAATTTTGATGATGTTCAGTCTGTCCATTTGTTTTCTTTTAGTACGTTTACTTCTGGTGCCATGTGTAAGAAACCATGGTCATGGAGATTGACTCCTGTTTTGCTATGGGAGTTTCACTGCTTTAGCTCTAGACCATTTTGAGCTGATTTCTGAGTATTCAAGAGGCAGAGGTTCAAATTCATCCTATGCGTGTGGATATCCAGTTGTGCCAGAATCGTTTATTAACAAGATCCTTCTCTCTCCACTGAATGAACTTGACACTGCCATTATAAATCAATTTAGCATAAATGTGAAGGTTTACTTCTGAACTCTCACCTATATCCCGACAATCTATGTGTCTATCCTTATGCCAGTATTTCAACATCTTTATTACCGTAGCTATGCAGTACATTTTGAAAGCAGGAAGGGTGACTCTTCCAACAATATCCTTTCTTAAAATTATTTTGACTGTTATGAGTCATTGGCTTTTCATATGAATTTTACGAGCAGCCTGCAGTTTCTGTAAAAACCTCGCTAGCATTTTTATGAGGTTACAGTGAATCTGTAGATTAGTGCAAGGAGTACTGCAATCTTAGTAAAGTTCAGTCTTATGACTGATGAAAACTGGTTGTCTATTTATTTTAAAGTACTTTAATTTCTTTCAAACAGTTTTGTGTTTTTCAGTATCTCCCGTGTACAGGAGAAGAACATTTTTGTTTTTCTGTTAAGTGTTGTGTTCTATAGGTGTCTCCTAAGCCTAGTTGTTTTACGACATTGTTCAAATCTTCTATTTTCTCATTGATCATCTGTCTAGTTGTTTTATCCATTATTGAAAATCCATTCTTGAATCTCCAACTAAATTGTTGACTTATATCTCTCTTTAGTTCTGTCAGTTTTTGCTTAATGTATTTTGAGGATAAAGCTTTAGGTGCATCTGTGTTTATAAACATATATATCTCTCATTAATTAACACTCCTATCATTATAAAGTTTGTCTTTGTCTAACAACTTTGTCTTAAAATTAATTTTTCTGGCTTAGTATTATTCTCCCAGCCCCATAGTAATCAATTTTGTATTGTATACTTTTCCAACATCTTATTCTTCAACTTATTTGTCTCTTTAAAATGGCAAGTGTTTCTGCTATAAAGCATACTGTTAAATCACATTTATTTCTTATCCATTTTGCTAATCTTTGCCTTTTGATTGAGGTTTTAGTCATTCAAATTTTATTAGTATATAGTATTTATAGTATTAGTGTATAGTATTTATTAGTATATTAGTATATAGTATTTATATAGTATAGTATTAGTATATAGTATTATTTATAGTATACTAAATAATACTATTTATTATATAGTATTTTTCCATACTAAGGTAGTACTTGTATCTGTCATTTTGCCTTTTGTTTTCCACATGTCCTTTGTCTCCTTTTTTTACTCCTCTGCTCCTGCCTTTTTCAGCTTTTCAAGTAGATCTACTCTGGTATACTTTTTAAACTCGTTTCTTTCAGTGTGCACTTTTTCAGTTATATTCTTACTAGGTGCCCTGGAGATGACAATTAACATTTCAACTTAAAACAATCTAGTTCTAATAATAATTTAATTTAAACAATATACAAAATCTTTGCTCTAATACACCTCTGTTTCTTCCCCACTCATTTGTATTATTATTATTATCATACAAATTACATTATTATGCATTACAAGGTCATCAAACTGTTTTATACTTACTGCTTTATGCAGTTATATTTAAAACAGACAGAAAAAAAAAAAGACAGGACAAAGAAAAATAATAACCAAAAGCACGTTTACAATGCTTCTTATAATACCAGTACACTGGGGTTTTGTTTGTTTGTTTGTTTATCTCTTTGTATTTGAGAAACTATTTACTGTCATTTTACCTGAAGGTTCACTTTATTTTTTTTTTTAATTTTAGTTTTTTATTTTTTAAATTTTAAAATCTTTAATTCTTACATGCATTCCCAAACATGAACCCCCCTCCCACCTCCCTCCCCAGAACATCTTTCTGGGTCATCCCCATGCACCAGCCCCAAGCATGCTGCATCCTGCGTCAGACATAGACTGGCGATTCAATTCACATGATAGTATACATGTTAGAATGGCATTCTCCCAAATCATCCCACCCTCTCCCTCTCCCTCTGAGTCCAAAAGTCCGTTATACACATCTGTGTCTCTTTCCCTGTCTTGCATACAGGGTCGTCATTGCCATCTTCCTAAATTCCATATATATGTGTTAGTATACTGTATTGGTGTTTTTCTTTCTGGCTTACTTCACTCTGTATAATCGGCTCCAGTTTCATCCATCTCATCAGAACTGAAATTGCAAATAGAACTACCTTATGACCCAGCAATCCCACTGCTGGGCATACACACCGAGGAAACCAGAATTGAAAGAGACACATGTACCCCAATGTTCATCGCAGCACTGTTTATAATAGCCAGGACATGGAAACAACCTAGATATCCATCAGCAGATGAATGGATAAGAAAGCTGTGGTACATATACACAATGGAGTATTACTCATCCGTTAAAAAGAATTCATTTGAATCAGTTCTGAAGGTTCACTTTAATATATCTTAAGAATATGCCTGCTAGGCTCTCAGTGTGTTTATTTTTTTTTTCCTGCAAGTGTCTTAATTTTTTTCTTTTTTATTGAAGACAAGTTTAGCTGCATATAGAACTCTTGAACAATATTGTTTTTCTTCCAGCACTCCAAAAATGTTTTCTCATGTCTTCTGGCTTCCATGGTTTCTGATGAGAAGTTAGCCATTGATCTTAAGTGCCCTTGTACATTACTCATTTCTACGTGTCAAGGGACAGGTCCTTTTGAGTTTTTTCTGCTTGGAGATGGTTGAGTATCTTAAAGGTGAAGCTAATATTTTTTTTATGTTTGTTTTTTCCTTCTTTCTCTCTCTCTGTGTATTTACCTTACTGTATTTTATACATGTAAGCTTCATAGAGTCCCACACGTTGCTGAAGTTCTGTCCATTTGTATTCATTGCTTTTTCTTTCTGCTTTTCAAGCTGCGTTATCTGTACTACCTATCTTTAAGTCCCTTGACTGTTTCTTCTGCTTGCTCATATCTGCTGTCGAAGCCCTCCAGTAAAATTTTGATTTTAATTATTTTACTTTATAACACTGGAACATGAGGTCTTTTTTTTTTTTTTTTGCCTTTCTCATGGATTTTATTTGAGCATGGAAAATAGAGTTTCATTTCATAAAAATCTACTGTTATGTTCATGTGCATTGGCTTTACAACTGTTTTTTTAATAAATTCATAAATATACATTTTTTGCATTTCTCAGTTTATTTTTATTTTTATTTTTTTACTTTATTTTACTTTACAATACTGTATTGGTTTTGCCATACATTGACATGAATACAACACGGGTGTATACAAGCTCCCAATCCTGAATCCCCCTCCCACCTCCCACCCCATATCATCTCTCTGGATCATCCCCATGCACCACCCCCAAGCATCCTGTATCCTGTATCGAACATAGACTGGCACTTCGTTTCTTACATGATAGTATACATGTTTCAATGCCATTCTCCCAAATCATCCTACCCTCTCCCTCTCACTCAGAGTCCAAAGTCCGTTCTATACATCTGTGTCTCTTGTGCTGTCTCGCATACAGGGTCATCATTACCATCTTTCTAAATTCCATATATATGTGTCAGTATACTGTATTGGTGTTTTTCTTTCTGGCTTACTTCAAGCTGTATAATCGGCTCCAGTATCATCCATCTCATTAGAATGGATTCAAATGTATTCTTTTTAATGGCTGAGTAATACTCCATTGTGTGTATGTACCACAGCTTTCTTATCCATTCATCTGCTGATGGACATCTAGGTGGTTTCCATGTCCTGGCTATTATAAACAGTGCTGCAATGAACATTGGGGTACATGTGTCTCTTTCAATTCTGGTTTTCTCGGTGAGTATGCCCAGCAGTGGATTGCTGGGTCATAAGGGAGCTCTATTTGCAATTTTTTAAGGAATCTCCACACTGTTCTCCATAGTGGCTGTACTAGTTTGCATTCCCACCAACAGTGTAAGAGGGTTCCCTTTTCTCCACACCCTCTCCAGCACTTATTGCTTGTAGACTTTTGGATCACAGCCATTCTGACTGGAGTGAAATGGTACCTCATTGTGGTCTTGATTTGCATTTCTCTGATAATGAGTAATGTTGAGCATCTTTTCATGTGTTTGTTAGCCATCCATATGTCTTCTTTGGAGAAATGTCTATTTAGTTCTTTGGCCCATTTTTTGATTGGGTCGTTTATTTTTCTGGAGTTGAGCTGCATAAGTTGCTTGTATATTTTTGAGATTAGTTGTTTGTCAGTTGCTTCATTTGCTATTGTTTTCTCCCATTCAGAAGGCTGTCTTTTCACCTTACTTATAGTTTCCTTTGTTGTGCAGAAGTTTTAAACTTTAATTAGATCCCATTTGTTTATTTTTGCTTTTATTTCCAGAATTCTGGGAGGTGGATCATAGAGGATCCTGCTGTGATTTATTTCTGAGAGTGTTTTGCCTATATTCTCCTCTAGGAGTTTTATAGTTTCTGATCTTACATTTAGATCTTTAATCCATTTTGAGTTTATTTTTGTGTACGGTGTTAGAAAGTGATCTAGTTTCATTCTTTTACAAGTGTTTGACCAGTTTTCCCAGCACCGCTTGTTAAAGAGATTGTCTTTACTCCATTGTATATTCTTGCCTCCTTTGTCAAAGATAAGGTGTCCATAGGTGTGTGGATTTATCTCTGGGCTTTCTATTTTGTTCCATTGATCTATATTTCTGTCTTTGTGCCAGTACCATACTGTCTTGATGACTGTGGCTTTGTAGTAGAGCCTGAAGTCAGGTAAGTTGATTCCTCCAGTTCCATTCTTCTTTCTCAAGATTGCTTTGGCTATTCGAGGTTTTTTGTATTTCCATACAAATCTTGAAATTATTTGTTCTAGTTCTGTGAAAAATACCGCTGGTAGCTAGATAGGGATTGCATTGAATCTGTAGATTGCTTTGGGTAGTATACTCATTTTCACTATATTGATTCTTTCAATCCATGAACATGGTATATTTCTCCATCTATTAGTGTCCTCTTTGATTTCTTTCATCAGTGTTTTATAGTTTTTGATATATAGGTCTTTAGTTTCTTTAGGTAGGTATATCCCTAAGTATTTTATTCTTTTCGTTGCAATAGTGAATGGAATGGTTTCCTTAATTTCTTTTTCTACTTTCTCATTATTAAGTGTATAGGAATGCAACGGATTTCTGTGTGTTGATTTTATATCCTGCAACTTTACTATATTCATTGATTAGCTCTAGTAATTTTCTGGTGGAGTCTTTAGGATTTTTTATGTAGAGGATCATGTCATCTGCAAACAGTGAGAGTTTTACTTCTTCTTTTCCAATTTGGATTCCTTTTATTTCTTTTTCTGCTCTGACTGCTGTGGCCTAAACTTCCAGAACTATGTTGAATAGTAGCGGCGAAAGTGGGCACCTTTGTCTTGTTCCTGACTTTAGGGGAAATGCTTTCAATTTTTCACCGTTGAGGATAATGTTTGCTGTGGGTTTGTCAAATATAGCTTTTATTATGTTGAGGTATGTTCCTTCTATTCGTGCTTTCTGGAGAGTTTTTATCATAAATGGATGTTGAATTTTGTCAAGGCCTTCTCTGCATCTATTGAGATAATCATATGGCTTTTATTTTTCAATTTGTTAATGTGGTGAATTACATTGATATATTTGCAGATATTGAAGAATCCTTGCATCCCTGGGATAAAGCCCACTTGGTCATGGTGTATGATCTTTTTAATGTGTTGTTGGATTCTGATTGCTAGAATTTTGTTGAGGATTTTTGCATCTATGTTCATCAGTGATATTGGCCTGTAGTTTTCTTTTTTTATTTATTGATATTTTTAAGTGAATTTGCTTTATACTTTAATTATTTACACACGGCTTCCTTTTATCTTTTAGACATATTGCTAAGTCACTTCAGTCATGTCCGACTCTGTGTGACCCCACAGATGGCAGCCCACCAAGCTCCCCCGTCCCTGGGATTCTCCAAGCAAGAACACTGAAGTGGGTTGCCATTTCCTTCTCCAATGCATGAAAGTGAAAGTGAAGTCACTCAGTAGTGTCCGACTCTTAGCGACCCCATGGACTGCAGCCTACCAGGCTCCTCCATCCATGGGATTTCAAGGCAAGAGTACTGGAGTGGGGTGCCGTTGCCATCTCCATTTAGACATATTAGGGTTGATTTAAAATCTCTTCCTAGTAAGTCTCAAGTCTGGGAGCCTTCACAGCATTTGTTGTCTCCTTTCTTCCCCTTGTGTGTACATCATAATATTCTGGGTTTTTTTCCATGTCTCATAGTTTTCTTTTGTTTAAAGTCGGATACTATATTATAACTTATTTAGTGTCACATTCTTCCTACCCTTTCACACCATCAAGGTTTCTTGATGCTGATATTCTTGTTGTTCTTATTTAACAAACTTCTTGGAAAAAATTTAGAATCTGTATTTCCTAAAGTTTGTGGCCACTGAACTTTTTTCTAACATTGTCTTTTAAGTTCTTGTTACCACTTTAAAGTTTGGTTTCCTAGGAGGCACACCTTAGTCATTACAATTTATGGTGAGCCAGTGACTGGTTAAATTTCCTTAAGTGCTGATATAGATCCCGCATCCCTAGGCAAGGGAGTTTGTGTGTGAGGGCACACCTCCCAGCTTCAGCCAGCTTACAAGATAGCCAGAATGCTTACTTCCTCCTTGTACAGAGCCCTGACGTCAGCCCAAGGACAGTGACTGGTGCTGTCTCCTTTGTTAGATCTTTTCTGCACATTCACTCATCATTTTAGGTACACAGGAATATGTAGAGCTTTTTTGGTCCCTATAATGTTTTCCCCAGTGGAAACTGCAACCTAAGTACTTGCAGTATTATCAGATGTTTTCTATTTTTTCCATAATAAAGGGGGATAGGCCTTTTACTTTGCCCCCCACCCCAAGATGAGCACTAAGTCAAATGAAACAGCCACTACCCTCTGAGATTTCCCAGGGAGCTGCCAATTTGGACCACCGTAGACTGTGCTCTGCAGACAGAGCTATAGAGGAGCTCTACACGTGCTCACATATCTCCACTGTTCATGGTGATCCTGGCTTTCAGCAGCTATGTCACTGAGCTGGCATGTGTGGTGTGCAGGGAGAGTGGGAACAGTTCTAAGTTAAGACAGCACAGAGTCTGCTGTCAATATATTCTCTCTGATAGAAGACCATTTTATTCTGTAGCCTTGGTTAATTATCAAAGTTCTAAAAGGGTTGATTTTGTTTTGTCATATCTGTTGCTCTAAAGGAAACCTGAGTTCACTGGGGTCCTTACATTGTAATTCTGGAACTTGTTCCCAGAATAAACTTTTCAGGTGCCACATCTGCACTCCCTCAGCATGGGTACCTACAAAAACCCTGATACATCTTTGTTTTTCCTCTTTGTAATTTTCCCAGGAAAATAAGATAAATATGTTTGAATTTTCATAGGATCAGATTAAAGTACCATTAAAAAGAAACAATATTTATACCTGATTTTTTGTCCAGATCATTATATTCAGCCTCATCCTGAAGGTTAAAACACCAAAGAATTGATGCTTTCAAACAGTAGTGCTGGAGAAGACTCTTGTGAGTCATGGTTACTGGAAATTAAGATTTCTGTCAGGATCCAGAGGATCTGCACATAATATAATTCTACCTCTTGAAGAGGATGAAAGAGGAGAGTGAAAAAAAATGGTTTTAAACTCAACAATCAAAAAAATAAGATCATGGCATCTGATCCCATCACTGGGATAGAAAAGAAAATCACTGGCAAATAGAAGGGGAAAAGGTAGAAACAGTGACAGATTTTCTTTTCCTGGGCTCTAATATCACTGTGGATGATGACTGCAGCCATGAAATAAGAAGCTTACTTCCTGGAAGGAAAGCTATGACAAACCTAGACAGTGCAGCAAAAAGCAGAAATAGCACTTTCCTGACAAAGGTCCATGTATTAACAGCAAAAGCTGTGGTTTTTACACTAGTCATGTATAGATCTGAGAGTTGAACCATAAAGAAGGCTGAGCATCAAAGAACTGATCCTTCCTAACTGTGGTGCTGGAGAAGATTCTTGAGTGTCATTGGGAGAGCAAGGAGGTCAAACCAGTCAATCCTAAAGGAAATCAATCCTGAATATTCATTGGAAGGACTGATGTTGAAGCTGAAGCTCCAATACTTTGAGCAAACTCTGGGAGATAGTGGAGGACAGGAAAGCCTCGTATATTGCAGTCCATGGGGTCACAAAGAATAAGACACGACCTAACAACCAAACAACAATACAACAAGCTATTGTGGCAAAATATATTGTCTCTTACTAACCACTGTCTTTTCTTATCATCCTTGGAATGACTTTATTTTTATTTCTCTAACACTCATAATAACATGTAAGCCATGAGCTATGCTTTCACTGTTCCCTAGTTTAGAACGTACACTTTTATGTTTTGTGAAGTGAAAGTGAAAGTTGCTCAGTCATGTCCACCTCTTTGTGACCCCATTGGCTATACAGTCCATAGAATTCTCCAGGCCAGAATACTGGAGTGGGTAATCTTTCCCTTCTCCAGGGGGTCTTCCTAACCCAGGGATCAAACCCAGGGTTCCTCCCACATTGAAGGATTCTTTATCAGCTGAGTCACCAGGGAAGCCCAAGAATACTGGAATGGGTAGCCTATCCCTTTACCAGTGGATCCTCCTGACCCAGGAATTGAACCAAGGTCTCCTGCACTGCAGGCAGATCCTTTACCAGCTGAGTTTACAGGGAAGCCCCTTTTATGTTTTAGAGTATGTTTAATAATTATGATTAACAGTATGAATAAATAGATTTTAGACGCTTACCAGGCTATATCTTTTGGATTATTAGTGTCAGAAACAATAGAAAATACATATATGACTCTAACTGGCATTTCAGCGTATTTTCTGTTGCCAGAAACAAAACAAATAAAACATAATTCAGACTGGTTCATGTAATAAAGGGGATTTGTTAGCTCAAATAAACAGAGAGTCAATGAGCAGGCAGTCTTTGTGCATGGTTTAAGTCAGCAGTGCAATAACATCATAAAGACTCCAGTTAGTTAGATTCCAGTTCACTTCCTCTGCTTTGCTCCTGTGACACTGGATTTATTCCAACACCAGCTCCGCTTTAATTCAGAACACCTAAAGTGATTCTTGCTTTTTCATCACCTACTGCTAGGGATGGAGGATTTCTTCTGAAAGTTATTTCAGGAGACTGAGGAGTTGTCCTCAGTCTAAGTCATGTCCAACTCTTTGTCACTCCATGGACTGCAGCATGCCAAGCTTCCTGTCCTTCACCATCTTCTACAGTTTGCTCTAACTCATGTCGGTTGAGTCGGTGATGTCATCCAACCATCTCATCCTCTGTCACCTCCTTCTCCTCCTGCTCTCAATTTTTCCCCAGCATCAGGGTATTTTCCAATGAGTTGGCTCTTCGCATCAGGTGGCCAAAGTATTGGAGCTTCAGCATCAGACCTTCCAGTGAATTTTCAGAATTGATTTCTTTTAGGATTAACTGATTTGATCTTCTCGCTATCCATGGGACTCTCAAGAGTCTTCTCCAGCACCACAGTTGGAAAGCATTAATCCTGACCTCTCTGCATGTACAATATGGGGCCAGATGAAGTCACATGCCAATGACTACAACAGTAAGTACTGCCTGTAGATGGGATGTGGGACTGAGAGATTCACCCCTTTCTACAGTCATAAAGGAGCCAACATTACCAAAAGTAAATGGGCTGTGCTGTGGGGTGGGGGTGGGGAGCTGAATAAGGGAAGGGCAAACCCAGCATCCAGGAAGAATTACACTACACTATGCTACAGTAGGGATCCTGACAGAAATCTTAATTCCCAGGAACCATGGCTCGCCACTGTCACCCTACTGAGATTGAGGAAGCCAACAGCCTTTGTTACAAATATTTTAAGTGACTATTTTCCCAAATTTACTAGGAATTCCAGAATTAAATCCTTTGGAGCTTAGTAATTCCCAATTTATATGATGTCTGCTAACCTAACAAGATAAATCCTTGGGGCAGAAGAAAGGGTAGAATTTAAGCAGTTGTATTATCACTATTACAACCACTTACATTGTTATACTAAGGCTTTGTGTGTATCATCAAGATCATTAATGGCAAATGCACATTACTCTAATAAAACACAGAGATTCAGGTTAAAAGATGTTAAATAATGTCCCTGGGACTACATGATCCCAATATACGTGCCGCTAACCACTACCATAATGTGTAGCCTTCTGTAAATGTGAAAATCAAACAGGAATAAAAGTTCTAAATAATTTTGGATCTCTGGCAATGTCTTCTACCTGGGGCAATAACCCTGGGTCAACTACAGTGAAGTTCACATCCCCCTACTCTTCTGGACCAGAATCAGACACGAGACAGGATGGAGACACCTGGACCCATGATTTAATTCTCACTGAGAGTGCCAAGTGAGCAAGCGATTTTCATTTGGGCATTTTCCAGAAAGAAAATGACCAAATCATTTTTAATCTCCCCTAGAGGTATTAGCACAGTGTTCTAATACATGCAAGGATAGCTCCTCTTGCAGGGGAAAAAAGGAAAATATCAAGTAATTCAACAATAAAAACATCTCTCTTCTAAATTAAATTTTCTCTTAAAAGGAAAAAATCTTGCTTTTTAACTAAATTAAGACAAATATTTTCAAGGTAATTACATCAAAATTTTGAAATGCATTGTTTTATCCTTGAACTTAAATTTTTATTTTAAATTAAATAAAATAGAAATTGTTTAGCACTAGTACTTAATGCAAAAAATGGTAATTGCTGCTAGATTTCAAGAAGACTTTTCCAAAGCATTTGTTTTTCCCATAAGATCACTGCAATTGTTTTTGGTGGGAAGCATTAATATTTAATCTTTAGTAGTTAACGATAATATTTTATGCAGTAAGAAATAATTTCCTTTATTTTAAACAAATACGAAATGCCATGACACTTTTCACGTAACTACCTTATTGAGATATAATTGATATACCATTAAATTCCCCTTTTAAGAGTGTACAGTGCAGTGGTTTTAGTTTGTTTGTACACTTGTGCAACCATCACCACAGTCTAGTAGAATGTTTTCATCACCCCCAAAGAAACCTTTGTACTTAGTAAGCAGTCACTCACATCTCCACCTCCCACCGTGAAGTTGCTCAGTCGTGTCCAACTCTTTGTGACCCTGTGGACTGTAGCCCACCAGGCTCCTCTGTCCATGGGATTTTCCAGGCAAGAATACTAGAGTGGGTTGCCGTTTTTCCAGGGAATCTTCCCGACCCAGGGATCGAACCCAGGTCTTCAGCATTGCGGGCAGACGCTTTAACGTCTGAGCCACAATGGAAGCCCATGGAAAACACAAGTCTACATTCTGCTTCTATAGGTTTGCCTGTTCTAGGTATCTCATACAAATGGAGTCATGCAATAGATGGTCTTGCAGAACAGCTTCCTCCACGTAGCACAACATCAGGTTTGTTGCGTTGTAGCAGGATCAGTATACCACTCCTTATGGTCGTGTCCAACTCTTTGCAACCCCATGGGCTATACAGTCCATGGAATTCTCCAGGCCAGAATACTGGAATGGGAAGACTTCCTTCTCCAGAGGATCTTCCCAACCCAGGGATCAAGCCCAGGTCTCCTGCATTGCAAGCAGATTCTTTCCCAGCTGAGACACAGGGAAGCCCAAGAATACTGGAGTGGGTAGCCTATCCCTTCTCCAGCGGGTCTTCCCGACCCAGGAATCGAACCAGGGTGTCCTGCATTGCAGGTGGATTCTTTACAAACTGAGCTATCAGGGAAGCCCTTATGGCTGTTCAGTATATCATTATTTATATGAGTTTCCTTATCCATTAGCCTGTTAATGAATGTTTGGTTTGTTTCCACCCTTTGGTCATTATAAACCTGGGTCTCCTGTGTTGCTGATTCGTTACTGTCTGAGCCAGTAGAGAAGTCACATTGTAAATAACGCTACTACAAACGTTTTGTACAAGATTTGTCTGAATATACATTTTCATTCCTCTTGGGTATACATGCAGTAATGGAATTTCTAAGTCATAGGATAGTTTTTCTTTTGTTATTATTACAAACAATGCTCATATCTACCAAATTTGGAGGAGGTATCGTGTGTGATCTCTTTAATAATTTTAAGAATGGAAACCTGAACAGGGTTCACAGCAACCTGAGCATCCCCCCAGTACTCTTACATTTCTTTACAAAACATAGGGATACAGTATACTAAGATATTAAAATTATGTTCATGACTTCTTATTGTTGAACTTAAATGCCTGTTCATATTATAAAATATTGTATGTTTTTAGTTTAAAATATTCCAATCACCATAGTGAGAAATAGTCAATAATAAATTTTCAAAGTCATTTTTTCTATTTCTTTAACAATTCGAAGGGTTTTTGTCAGATGTACTCTTTTCAGATTTACTA
Organism: Ovis canadensis; assembly: GCF_042477335.2. Classification (NCBI taxonomy): domain Eukaryota; kingdom Metazoa; phylum Chordata; class Mammalia; order Artiodactyla; family Bovidae; genus Ovis; species Ovis canadensis. Next base: position 43,442,551 of record NC_091253.1, on the reverse strand, counting down.
AAATTTTGGCTGGTTTTACATCAATCCCCAACCGTTAAACCTCCTCAGTCAATTATATTTCAACTAACAAACATTAATATGTGTGACAGGGGTATAGAGGACCTTCAAAATAAAAAAATTTCACCATCAATAACTTACTTTTAGTCACACTATATACCAAGTATGAACCATCAGTAATATATACAAATAAAGGATGTCATCCATGTCTTCCAGAAGGTTTCATTATAGTTGAAGAGATAATACAAAGAAAAAGAGGAAAAAAGAAGTACAGTAGAATGTCCTGATGGCTAAACAGTAATGGCCTTGCATTCCAGTATTTATATGAGGATGAAAATATGTGAATTCAGATCTTTTAAAAAACACCAAACGTTTTGATGCATCACTTTCCTAAATGATTTAACCTCAGCACTTCAATTTGCCCCTCTGTTTCTTCATAGTTTCCAGAGTATTATTCAGTAACAGAATCTTTCAATATAATAACATGTCTAGAGTTGGAGGTGATGAACACATGATAAGCACAATAAGCAAGGAGGCACCAACTGGAAAGAGCCTTGGTCCTGGAGCCCAAACCTCCATCCTTGGCCTGAACCACGGCTTCACTGCCTGTGTCACCTCTGGCAAGCACTCAGTTCCCTGAGCTGAGTGTCCTTATCTACACAGTGGAGTTCAGGCCCCTGCTTTCTTCACATGGGAGTTATATAAAGCAAATAAACTGGTATTTGTGAAATGACTTTACAAACCATAACTTTTGCTGCAAATGACTGTATAACCTTGCACAAGCACCTGTCTAGACACCTGCATTGCCTCTGAACAGAGAGGGACTCTACTCTATCCTCCACAAGCTGTAATCCCTTCACAACTTAGGCCAAGAGACCTCCCTTGGGTTTGTGGCTCTCTCACTCACAGTGTGCTCTGAATACTCACAAAGAGACCTGTCCTGTGTGCAGAGAAGATTTAATGGTCCACAAAGCCCTAAGACTGCTGGTGCCACAAGAGTGACATTGAGCCAAGGTATTGACTAAATTAGGTGAGAGAAGGTGAAAGTGAAATTTGCTCAGTCGTGTCCAACTCTTTGCAACCCCTTGGACTATACAGTCCATGAAATTCTCCAGGCCAGAATACTGGAGTGCGTAGCCTTTCCCTTCTCCAGGGGATCTTCCTAACCCAGGGATGGAACTCAGGTCTCCCACATTGCAGGGGGATTCTTTACCAGCTGAGTCATAAGGGAAGCCCAAAATTAGGTGATAAGCTATCTAGAGAGACAACTGTGCCACTTGGCAACTACACTCGGATGCCTTCAAAGGGCCAAAACTTCAGACATGGTGGAATCGTTTCCTTCAATCGGCTAAACTAAATGTGTGTATGCCACCAACAAGAAGGAGAACCTCTTTTCCAAATCCACAGCAGACTAACAGGAATGGAATGAAGTACATTAAATGAGAAGCAGAGTGCAGTTATTTGCAACTATATTTATAAAACACAAGCTCTAGTCTTTCATGCATTTATGCAACACGAGGGGCAGGAAAGCGTAAAAGCTTGGTGTATTGGAGCCAAAGTGAACATTTGATATTGCTTATGGGAAGTAACAGAGACTGTGATATCTGCATTATGGGCCAGTGTTTCTCAGGTCAGGCTCAACACTGAAGTTTCTTTCTTTTCACAAAAATATTAAGTTCCCCATGATGTCAGACGAAGAAGCTTTTGAAGGGATAAAGACATGCAGAGCTAAAATACATCACAAGAAAGAGAAAGACATTCCAGGATAACAGGAAGAGGCAGGCATTTTCTGAGTGCACAAGAACTCTTGAAGCATTTCTGTTATTTAAAAACTTGGAAGAATTGGAATTGATAGATTTTTAGGAATATAGTTGATGGCATGTGGGCTTAAAATTTGAACTGGGAAAATGGCATTCAGAAAAAGGTTCAAGACTCTTTGCTGTAGATATTAAAAGCCTGGGTCGAAGCAATCAATCGCTTCAACACAAATGGCAAAAGGAAAGAACAGAAGCAGATCTTGGAGCCTGAACTATGAAAAGAGGACATCTGGACAGCTTGGCAGAGCACTAGCTGTTATGGTCAGCACTGAATGAAAAAAAAAAAAAGTTAAATGAGCGAGCAGACTTTCTCCCAGCCACATCAGGCTATGGTTTTACTTGTCTTATAGCAAAGAGTGATTAGATGGAAATAGCAGCTATAATTAATTGATCAATTCAACAGCATTTACGGAGGCAGGAACTGATGTGGGCCCTGGGGATACAGCAGGGAACAAATAGGAAAATAAGGCATTCTAGTTCTTTTGGAGCATGCGTTCTAGTGAGCTACTTACTAGGTTCCATCATTTGAGAAAGCTAATTATATTTTAGATGTGCCACGCATTACACATACATTGGATAAAGTATAATAAATAAAGTCATTTTAGCATTGCCTAAAAGTATACAATACTGATTTCCAGATGAGAAAGAAACTTTTGTAAGTCCCTACAAATATCAAAGTGCTAGATATTAAAAATTCAAGGGTTATGAGAAATGCAGGTTATTAAAACTATGATTCTTCTAGTAGTATTGAGTACTGAAAGCACTGCAGTGGATCAAGGGGGCAAATTTTAAAAAACATTTTGATTGCCATTAGGTCCTTTCTTCAGATAACTGTACTTTTTGAACGGTGAGTATTTTAAGAAATATTGTGGTCTATTTATTTATAGGGACTTTATTGTTCTAGAAAGTATATTCTATATTTTAAGCTGTCTCTTATTTCCAAGCTTTAGAGTAACAAAATAATTCTCTCCAACACTCAAGGTGAGGCTCGTGGATAAAATTAGAACTGAGGGACCAGGAGAGGACGAGGACATGAGAAGGAAGAGCTCTTCCTTTAGAGAATGTTCCATCAAATGTCGGGGAGGGAAGAGAAAATACCCAGCTTCCCTTTACTGGCTCACCTTGGTATATTTATACAAGAGTAATGAGCAGCAAGATTTTTAACACTGCAGGTAATTTGGCATTCTCTTACTCCCTTGAAAAAGCTTATCACCTGGAGGAAATAAAACAGTTGTTGTAAAATAGTAACTACATCCTTCTATTTCACTTAGTTTATGAGTAAATTTCAGGAAATAAGATGAAATCAATGAAAAGGGCTAAGCGGCTTGTTTTCTAAATTGGAAAACTAAAAAAAAATGTGAATTTGAACATTAAATTGAATGATACATATTTCCCGGTATTGGGTTACTCTTCTGAATTCTAAGGCCTTTTTTCTCTTAAAATTTGAGTTGACACATTTTTCCTGTCAGTGTGAAGCTTGTAGACTCAATGAAACTCAGAAAATACTTAAGTTTAAAGGAATGGGCATTTATGTCTAGAAAAACTTTAAAACTCTTGGTAGAGGTATCTCAATCATCAGGCTTCCCAGGTGGCACTAGTGGTAAAGAACCTACCTGGCGATGCGGGAGACTTAGAGACTCGTGTTCAGTCCTTGGATCAGGAAGATTCCCCTGGAGGAGGAGATGGCAACCCACTCTAATATTCTGCCTGGAGAATCCCATGAATAGAGAAGCCTGGTGGGATACAGTCCATAGGGTCACAAAGAGTCAGACCCAACTTAACGATTTAGCATGCACGCACCCACCTTGATCATAAACTAATAAGATAAATGAAAGGCCTTCTAGCAGCAGGGATAAGTGGCGGTCTGCTGTGAAACAGTCAGTGATGTCTGAGTGCACAGGACAGCCCGAGGACTTTGAGGACACAGCAGAAAGTGTTCCAGAGTCATCCTGTACTGAGCACAGATAACAGTGTCTATTTTGTCAGTATCCTGAACATTTTTGTAGCATTTGTCAATATCCTGAACATTTTCCCTCTGAACCTAGAGAATGCCTCATTGCAATAAGATAAAAGATGATAGGGATTGTGATGGAAATGTCAGGAGTGTAAGACATTGAGTGGGTTAGAGGAGAAATTAAAGATCACAATGGACACTTCTTGATTTCATATATTAACAGATCATCTCAGATCTTAAGAAACAGTTTAGGATACTTTTTAAAAATTCTTGGATACTGACCAGATAGTATGTCTGCGTTGCATGAGGGGGAAACTCAGCTGCATTAACTGTGCAAAACCCCTCAACTGCTGAAAGCTACTAGAGAAAACCACACAGCTGCACACTTGACCCCACTATTATTTTCGGGTTTCCAAACTCAACTGGGTTCTCAACTCTGCCCACCAATCCTTCTACATAAACACTGTCTCCAGTCCTCAGCAGATGAATTTTGCAATTACTCCATTCTTCATAGAGTTATAACCCTATGGCCAGATTTATTCTCAGGAAATAACCTTATATAAAATTTTCCTTAAAAAAAGTTATCTAAAAAAAATTTACTCCAAATCCAACAAATATATAGATAGCTGCATCCATTCTTTTTTTTAATATAAATTTATTTATTTTAATTGGAGGATAATTACTTTACGATATTGTATTGATTTTGCCATACATTGACATGAATCTACCACGGGTATACATGTGTTCCCCATTCTGAATCCCCTTCCCTCCTTCCTCCCCATCCCCTCCCTCTGGGTCTTTCTGTTTTAATTTTCTGTTTTACACTGTAATTGAGTCACTTTATTTACTTCAAAATTGAGCTTTTCATCAGACTTTGAGATTTTTCTACTCTAAATTTTTGAAATCTCATCAATCATTTCTCTTTCTTCTTTTTACATTCATATCTGCCATTCAATTGGTATTTCTCAATCTACCAATTCACTCATATTAAAATAAAAGCCACACACAAACCATCTTACTATCAGACCTCAATATTCATATTTAAATATGAGGTGATATTGCTAGGCAATTACTATGTTTTTCTCTAGCACTGACATCTACTACTTAAAAGATCTACAAGGCTTCGAGGCAAATTTTTAAAAAGCATCCTCAACTGTTTCTTCAGATCTGAGATGGTCTATTAATATATGAAATCAAGAAGTGTCCATTGTGATCTTTAATAAACTATCTTTAATTTCTCCTCTAACCCACTCAATGTCTTACACTCCTGACATTTCCATCACAATCCCTATCATCTTTTTATCTTATTGCAATGAGGCATTCTCTAGGTTCAGAAGGAAAAAAATTGGCATTATAATTAAAAAATGAGGGGATTAGATAAGCTTTAACAGTTTTTTGACTTTGAAATAATGTTTATTTCATTGCATTATCTTAATCCAACACACAGCTCTTTATAATATTACTTAGTAAGAAATATGATCTTGAGAATTATACTTAATATTTGATGAACAGTAGAAAAGAATTTATTTTTTCATGTCTCATTTATACCATTTAAACAAAGCATACCATGAAAAATAATGCTATGTGTATATGCATATGCTTACTTCTATGTATATGTAAATATCTATATCTCTATCCATCCACACATTCATGATAATTTAAAGCATGTAGAAAGATGTAGTAAACTGCAGATAGTTAAATGAGTATCCTGGGGGACTAGAAGACTTCTCACCTAGAGAGGTGAGAAGGATACAGAAGGGGAACTTCCCCTCTCACATATATAAGAATTCAGTTATTCTCAACAGCAATACAAAAACAGTTCAGTTGACATTTCACTGATTTGTTAACCAACACTCCCTCTCTTCAACATAGAGCCCATAGAGAAGCAATTTCCAATTTCCTCACCTTAGGATGAAAAGACCTTCATGCATTCTCCTTGATCTCCATAATAATGTAATAATGGTACATGCACACATAAAAGCATATAGTGGCTAGTAAGGATCCTGAATATTCACTGGAAGGATTGATGCTGAAGATGAAGCTCCAATACTTTGGCCACCTGATGCAAAGAGCTGATTCATTGGAAAAGACCCTGATGCTGGGAAAGATTGAAGGCGAGAGGAGAAGGGGATGACAGAGGATGAGATGGTTGGATGGCATCACTGAATCGATGGACATGAGTTTGAGCAAACTCTAGGAGTTGGTGATGAACAGGGAAGCCTGTCTGAAGAGTCGGACACAACTGTGACTGAACTGACTTGAGGGGTTTTGAGCATGTAAAATGTAGATAAGGATAAGGTATTCCTGCAGAAACAATACTCTGCTTTCAAGTTTCCAATGTCTGTATGTACTCATGCTCTAGTAAAAAGTGCAAGTATAAGAAAATCACAATATATTAATAAATACTACTGGTTGATCCACAAAAAGCTGATTTGAGCATTTCTATGGACTTATTATTTATTAAGAATAACTTTTTAGCATTATATTTTGAATTATGTCTGTAAATTAATGGTTGAGGTAATACACACAACTTAACTGTCCTTAAGAGATCCGTTAAAAGGTAAAACCCACTTTTACCCAAAAGGGACAGTAAAGGGTTTTAATCAGAACAGATGTACTTAGAATTCCACCTTTTTGCTGATGGCAGGCACTATCATGAAAGCCAATTTAAAGTTTCTTCCAATACTTCCCATCTGTCAGTACAAACATGTGGGAGTTTGTTTCCAGTTGGCTAGTTTTCTAAAGCTCTTTGTGTACACTTAGGACTTTATCCATCAAGTTTTACCTTATGATTAGGTACCTCAAGAACATTAAAAGCTAACATGCTTCAAATCCACGTAGAAAATCTCATGTAATAAAATGTTGGTTTTCGGACTATGTTGTTGTTGTTTAGTCACTAAGCCATGTCCAACTCTTTGCAACCCCATGGACCACAGCACACCAGGCTCCTCTGTTTCACAGGATTTCCCAGGCAAGAACACTGGAGTGGGTTGCCATTTCCTCCTTCAGGGGATCTTCCCCACCCAGAGATGGGGCCTGCATCTCCTGCATTCCTTTGACAGTAAATGGGTAACCTAACTGGTTTCCTGAGTTCCGTGAGCAGTTCTAGCAAATTAGTGGGACCCAAGGAGGGGTTATGAAAACTCCTGATTTGTAGCCAGTTGGTCAGAGGCACAAGTGACAACCTGGACCTGCAGTTGGCATCTGAAGTGGGGCATCATGTGGAACTGAGTTCTCTACCCGTGGGACCTGACACTCTCAGGTTGACAGTGTTAGAAATGAGGTAAACTTGTGCTAACCTGGTCAGTGCCCACTGAGAGTCTGAGAATTGCTGGGTGGTGCAGCTATGGCTCTGATCATGAACTGATCAGATCTGTGATCAGTGACTCAGTGGATCTGAATCTCAGTGGATCAGTGGATCTGAACTGTGGCTCACAGCATGAACTCCTTTTGCCAAATTCAGACTTAAATTGAATAAAATGGGGAAAACCACTAGACCATTGAGGTACATGTATGTGTGTGTTTTAGTTGCTTAGTCTTGCCCAACTCTTTGCAACCCCATAGACTGTGACCCACTACGCCCCTCCATCCATGCGATTCTCCAGGCAATAACACTGGAGTGGGTTGACATTTCCTTCTCCAAAAGGAACTATAGAAAGAAAGAAAGTGGAGTTGCTCAATCGTGTCCAACTCTTTGCGACCCCATGGACTGTAGCTTACCCGGCTCTTCCATCCATGGAATTTTCCAGGCAAGAGTACTGAGTGGGTTGCCATTTTCTTCTCCAATTCAGATATGACCTAAATCAAATCCCTTATGATTATACAATGGAAGTGAGAAATAGATTTAAGGGACTAGATCTGATGACAGAGTGCCTGATGAACTATGAACAGAGGTTCATGACATTGTACAGGAGACAGGGAGCAAGACATCCCCAAGAAAAAGAAATGCAAAAAGCAAAATGGGTGTCTGAGGAGGCCTTACAAATAGTGAAAAGAAGAGAAATAAAAAGCAAAGGAGAAAAGGAAAGATATACCCGTTTGAAGGCAGAGTTCCAAAGAATAGCAAGGAGAGATAAGAAAGCCTTCCTCAGTGATCAGTGCAAAGAAATAGAGGAAAATAACAGAATGGAAAAGAGTAGAGATCTCTTCAAGAAAATCAGAAATACCAAGGGAGCATTTCATGCAAAGATGGGCTCAATAAAGGACAGAAATGGTATGGACCTTACAGAAGCAGGAGATATTAATAAGATGTTGCAGGAATACACAGAACTGTACAAAAAAGATTCTTCACAACCCAGAGCCAGACACCCTAGAATGTGAAGTCAAGTGGGCCTTAAGAAGCATCACTACAAACAAAGCTAGTGGAGGTGATGGGATTCCAGTTGAGCTATTTCAGATCCTAAAAGATGATGCTGTGAAAGTGCTGCACTCAAACTGCCAGCAAATTTGGAAAACTCAGCAGTGGCCACAGGACTGGAAAAGGTCAGTTTTCATTCCAGTCCCAAAGAAAGGCAATGCCAAAGAATGCTCAAAATACCACACAATTGCACTCATCTCACATGCTAGTAAAGTAATGCTCAAAATTCTCCAAGCCAGGCTTCAGCAATATGTGAATCGTGAACTTCCAGATGTTCAAGCTGGTTTTAGAAAAGGCAGAGGAACCAGAGATCAAATTGCCAACATCCTCTGGATCATCAAAAAAGGAAGAGAGTTCCAGAAAAACATCTATTTCTGCTTTCTTGACTATGCCAAAGCCTTTGACTGGTTCCAAATAGGAAAAGGAGTACGTCAAGGCTATATATTGTCACCATGCTTATTTAACTTACATTCAGAGTATATCAGGAGAAATGCTGGGCTGGATGAAGCATAAGCTGGAACCAAGATTGCTGGGAGAAATATCAATAACCTCAGATATGCAGATGACACCACCCTTATGGCAGAAAGTGAAGAACTAAAGAGCCTCTTGATGAAAGTGAAAGAGGAGAGTGAAAAAGTTGGCTTAAAGCTCAACATTCAGGAAACTAAGATCATGGCATCTGGTCCCCTCACTTCATGGCAAATAAGCGGAGAAACAGTGGAAACAGTGTCAGACTTTATTTTATGGGCTCCAAAATCACTGCAGATGGTGATTGCAGCCATGAAGTTAAAAGATGGTTACTCCTTGGAAGGAAAGTTATGACCAACCTAGACAGCTTATTAAAAAGCAGAGACATTGCTTTGCCAACAATGTTCCATATGGTCCAACACTCCAGTGTTCTTGCCTGGAGAATCCCAGGGATGGGGGAGCCTGGTGGGCTGCCGTCTATGGGGTCGCACAGATTCGGACACAACAGAAGCGACTTAGCATCAGCAGCAGCAGTCAAGGCTATGGTTTTTCCAGTGGTCGTGTATGGATGTGAGAGTTGGACTATAAAGAAAGCTGAGCCCCGAAGAATTGATGCTTTTGGACTGTGGTGTTGGAGAAGACTCTTGGGAGTTCCTTAGATTGTAAGGAGATCCAACCAGTCCATCCAAAAGGAGATCAGTCCTGGGTGTTCATTGTCAGGACTTATGTTGAAGCTGAAACTCCAATACTTTGGCCACCTGATTTGAAGAGCTGACTCATTTGAAAAGACCCTGATGCTGGGAGAGATTGGGGGCAGGAGAAGAAAGGGATGCCAGAGGATGAGATGGCTGGATGGCATCACCGACTCAACGGACATCGGTTTGGGTGTGTTCCGGAAGTTGGTGATGGGCAGGGAGGCCTGGCGTGCTGCACTCCATGGGGCCACAAAGAGTCAGACATGACCGAGAGACTGAACTGAACTGGGTGGTGCAGCAAAATCACACTGTAGTTGGTGTAATACAAAGGCACCAGCCCCGAGATGCTGTGGGGATTTGCTGGCACTCAGTACAGGTCACTGTTGCCCTTCCTCCTTCCCAGCTCTCCTGCCTGCTCCACCCACATATCCTGATCTACACCACAACATAACACCATTTCTGAAAATTCCTTATTTTATTACATTCACAGTTGAAATCTAGTACCATAGTGGCACTTGAAAGTTCTCCGTAAATATTTGGAAATCTATACCAGGTACCCCGTGAATCCAAGTACTCTATGTACAAGTTTTAGGTCTGTGCCCATTACTTTCCGTCTCAGAGACAGCATGCTGTAAAGGAGGCATGTGCATGTGTGTGTGTACATGTATGTGTGCATGTGTATGCATTTGTGTGTTACTTAGTCATGTCTGATTCTTTGCAACCCCATGAACCGTAGTCTGCCAGTCTCTTCTGTCCATGGAATTCTCCCAAGCAAGAGTACTGGAGTGGGTAGCTGTTCCCTTCTCCAGGAGATATTCACAACCCAGGGATTGAACCCATGTCTCCTGTACTACAAGCAGATTCTTTACCATCTGAGCCACCAGGTAAGCCCAAAGGAGGTATATCGTGGGGGGGAGGGGGGAGGGTATAATACTAGAGAAGCGTAGTAGAAAAAAATGGGGAGAATTCTTCTTTATGGCCTTCTTTATTTTTTAACAGCTCTAATGATATTAGTCACATATCATAATACTCCCCTACTTAACTTTACACATTATTTGTTTACAGCACTGAGTTGTGCAAACATCACCACTGTCTAATTTTAGATCATTTCATGAAGCCAAAAAGAAACACAATACCCATTTGCTGTCACATCCCGTTCTCCCCTCCCTTATCCCCCAGCAACTATAATCTACTTTCTTTCTCTAAGGATTTGCCTATTCTGGATAGTACATGTAAATGGAATCATAGAATATGTGTTCTTTCATGACTACATAATTTCACTTAGCAAGTTTTTAAGGTTCATCCGTTTGTAGCAAGTATCATTACTTCATTAATTTTATTGTCTGATACTCTTCCATTTCCAGTTACAATTGATATCAGACATAATTTTGTTTAATTTCCACATACTTGTGCATTTTCCAATTTTCCTTCTGATACTGATTTCTAATTTCAACACCTGTGATCTAAGAAAATACTTTGATTTCAACACCTTTTACTCTTTTTGAGTGGACTTAATTTATGAAGTCACTTATTTTCAGTCTGAGTATTTTCTTTCAGTATTTTTTCTTAGGCAGCTATAGGAACAAAAGATAATGTCAGCTTTCATTTGGGAAATGCTTTTATTGTCTCTTAATTTTTAAAATAGTTTTCTGGATATAAGATTCCTACCTGACAGTTTTGTTTTGCATTTTTTCCTCTTCATTTCCTTTCAGTCATCTTACTATCTCTGGCCTTCATCATTTCTGATGGAATGTCAGCAATAACTTTTATTAGCATTCCTTTGTACATGACAAATTAATTTTCTCTTGCTGCTTTCAAGATTGAATCTTTATCTTTGGCTTCCATTCTTTTTCTACAATGTGTCTGAGTTGGAGGATCTTTGTCTTTATGTTAACTAGACTATACTGAACTCCGAAGTCGAGTTCATTTTTTTCAACCCATTTGCAAAATTTTCCACCATTATTTCCTCAAATACTATTTCTACTTCTCTCTCTCCACTCATTTTGGTACTCCCATTATTTGAATATTGATTACTTCCTGAAGCTCCTTTCATTTTCCTTCATTGTGTTTTCTGTTCTTTAGGTTGCATAATCTCTATCAATCTATCTTCACGTTTGTTGATGCTTTCTTCTGCCAGCTCAAATCTACTAATGGGGCCACCTAGTGAATTTTTCATTGTGATTATTAATTATACTTCTCAACTTCAGAATTTCTATTTTTTAATAATTTTATCCACTTCATTATACTGCATATTTGATGAGATATTGTCCTATCTTCCTTTACTTCTTTTTGTATCAATTGCATTAGTTCTTTGAACACTTTAGCAAAAGCTTCTTTGAAGTCTTTTTCTGCTAAATCTGAGCCTTCTCCAAAGCAGTTTCTGGGAGTTTTTCATTCATTTATTCATTTGTTTTCCCTTATGTATGGATCACCCTTATCTTAGGAGAGTTTTCTTTTCCTAATTTTGTCTTGACTAGACCATTTCACTGAAGTATCTTTCCTGTCACTTCTCGAAAGTCATAGCCCTGAGCCTGGATGCAGCCACCCTGGGATGACCGTGGTGTTCATACAGTTCTTTTGAGTTCTCCCTTCCTGATCTCTCTGTTAAGCTGTCTACATCTGTATCATACCTAGTTGTTAGTTAGCTTCCACTAATTTCAAGCTGATGGTTTTATTTTATTCAAAAATGCCCTAGGCACATATTGTTCCAAAGTCTGATCTAATTAAATTTGGACTCCTTTGCAGAGGTTAACTTTGGGAAAAGATTTTGAGGCTTGTTTCCAATCCCAGGAAGGTTCTTCTTGGATTTATCTTTTATCTCTCTGTGTGAACTTGCAGATGGTTCCACAGCTTAGCCTGTTACTCTCAAGAAGCAACCAGTCTTTTTCTTTAATGACTAAATGAAAGCATACACAGTGTGGATCAAATAAAACCATCTTAAGTGGAAAAATGTCAATTTAATAAACCATACTAAAATTTGGTTGTTTTGAGCTTTGTTTTGGGTCTTAAGCTGAAAGTGTATAAAAGTGGTTATAGGAATATTTTTTAATTTTTAAAGTTATGACCATCTTTGACAAGAAACTATGACACCTTCAGGAATGGGAAGAAAGTGTGTCCTCTGTTAAATTATTTGAAATAGCTGATTTGACTGTCAAAACTTACATTGCTATAGATTGAATATGAGTCTTCTTTGAACTCTATTTACTGTGTGTTATATGATTATATGAAATGTTTTGAGCCATTAACTCCCTCAACTTGTAAGTCTAAGGAAAAAATTTCTATTTTCATTTCTAAATAAAAGCCTAACCCACCCAAAGAAGATTCTCTGACAACTTAATAATGTCAATATTCTCTAGGAAGATAATAAGAATTATGACTTGAATATTTATCTTAATAGAATAAAAGAATTATGTATGCTTTCACTTTTATAATATCTACACTATATTTGAACCACCAATTTCTGTCTCTGTAAACTTCATTCTCAATTTCTGATTATGAAATTTTACTTCCCGTGTTATCTAATCCTAGAAGCCAGAAGGAAAGCTGGTTAATTAGAATTCAATAAAAAATGCCTTTTAGATAATTTTCCTTCTGGAAATTGATAAGGTAGAGGTTAAGAAACGTATTCCAACAGGAGAACAGACTGCTTTCTGCTTCAGATGCTTAAGAACTTAACATTATCGAAGCAGCTCACCTTTCCCGAGGGTCCCCCAGCCAAAATGTCTAATGATATTTATTGTGTGGGAAGTTTGCCATTTCATTAATGAAATCAGGTAGGCAGAAATTCTTAAAACTGTACAACACTTAGTGCAGTAATCTCTTCCTATTACAAAGGGTCAATTCTTCAAGTTACTCCCTTTGGAATTTAGTGATGGTTTTGAGGAAAAAAGGAGCAAAACATGGTAATTTGGCAAGGTAAGTTACACATTAAGATTTAAAACATTAGGAAAATTTTATACCTCAGGTCATTCATTGAATGTTATTGGAAATAATTTATATTTGACCTCCCTCCACTGCAAGAAAACTACACTGTTTAGGAATAATAATAATAATAAGTTGGTCACAATATGAGTTATATTTTTAAATGTTTATGCTTTATTCCAAATCAATTTTTTTTTTCTTTTAAATCTAGACTTGGAATAAAATGCCCCCAAAGGAAACTAGTGGTGTGGAGAGTCAGAGAAAAGGTGGATTGGAAGGGAGCAGGACAGAACCGCACTGCACAAGCCCAAGGCGTGTCCCATCAGGGCCTCAGGGCAATGGTCCACCCCATTCGTGGTCACATCTCCTCCTGGCTAAGACCGAGCTATACTGAAGTTCCAGCTCCTCAGTGGAGCAGTGTTCTCTGCACTCCTTGGATGCGGGGTGGGGGTGGGGAAGGCACAGGAACTGGTTTCCTAGGACCCTCTCCTGCAAATCTATAAGCACCAGCACACCAAAAGCCTGTGGTTGGACCTCCAAGGGCTTTCTTCCACGATGAGATTTGTGTCTCTCTCAACAGAGAAGCTGGAGGGAAAGGGACGAACAGTAAGTTACTGGCCACTTAGGACCATCGTGATCCATGTTATCTCACACACACTGCTTCACCTGCTTATTTAAGTTCACCTATCTCATCCATTTCTCAATAATAAAAGGCCAGTAAGATTAACAATAAATCCTTAGAGATTCAAATATAAGAAAGGATTCCTTAAATATATAACATGCATATCCCTTGTATCAAATGACAGAATTTTGTCTTTTCACTGAACTCAGACTAAACAATAAATTAGGTGTTGGGACTGATATATACACACTACTACACACAAAACAGATAAACAACAAGGATCTATTGTAGAGCAAAGGGAAATTTACTCAATATTTTAGGATAATCTGTGTGAGAAAAAAATCTAAAAAGAACCCAATGAATATATGTACAGGTAGAACTGCATCATGGATACCAAAAGAGGAACTCCCAGGTCATTAGGTGCCCAATATGCTACTGGAGATCAGTGGAGAAATAACTCTAGAAAGAATGAAGGGATGGAGCCAAAGCAAAAACAATACCCAGATGAGGATGTGACTGGTGATAGAAGCAAGATCCAATGCTGTAAAGAGCAAAATTGCATAGGAACCTGGAATGTCAGGTCCATGAATCAAGGCAAATTAGAAGTGGTCAAACAAGAGATGGCAAGGGTGAACGTCGACATCCTAGGAATCAGTGAACTAAAATGGACATGAATGGGTGAATTTAACTCAGATGACCATTATATCTACTACTGAGGGCAGGAATCCCTCAAACGAAATGGAGTAGCCATCACGGTCAACAAAAGAGTCTGAAATGCAGTACTTGGATGCAATCTCAAAAATGACAGAATGATCTCTGTTCATCTCCAAGGCAAACCATTCAATATCACAGTTATCCAAGTCTATGCCCCAACCAGTAACGCTGAAGAAACTGAAGTTGAATGGTTCTATGAAGACCTACAAGACCTTTAGAACACCCAAAAAAGATGTCCTTTTCATTATAGGGAACTGGAATGCAAAAGTAGGAAGTCAAGAAACACCTGGAGTAACAGGCAAATTTGGCCTTGGAATGCAGAATGAAGCAGGGCAAAGACTAATAGAGTTTTACCAAGAAAATGCACTGGTCATAGCAAACACCCTCTTCCAAAAACACAAGAGAAGACTCTACACATGGACATCACCAGATGGTCAACACCGAAATCAGATTGATTATATTCTTTGCAGCCAAAGATGGAGAAGCTCTATACAGTCAACAAAAACAAGACCAGGAGCTGACTGTGGCTCAGATCATGAACTCCTTATTGCCAAATTCAGACTCAAATTGAAGAAAGTAGGGGAAACCGCTAGACCATTCAGGTATGACCTCAATCAAATCCCTTATGATTATTCAGTGGAAGTGAGAAATAGATTTAAGGGCCTAGATCTGATAGACAGAGTGCCTGATGAACTATAGAATGAGGTTCATGACATTGTACAGGAGACAGTGATCAAGACCATCCCCATGGAAAAGAAATGCAAAAAAACAAAATGGCTCTCTGGGGAGGCCTTACAAATAGCTGTGAAAAGAAGAGAGGCAAAAAGCAAAGGAGAAAAGGAAAAATATAAGCATCTGAATGCAGAGTTCCAAAGAATAACAAAAAGAGATAAGAAAGCCTTCCTCAACGATCAATGCAAAGAAATAGAGGAAAACAACAGAATGGGAAAGACTAGAGATCTCTTTAGGAAAATTAGAGATACCAAGGGAACATTTCATGCAAAGATGGGCTCGATAAAGGACAGAAATGGTATGGACCTAACAGAAGCAGAAGATATTAAGAAGATGTGGCAGGAATACACGGAAGAACTGTACAAAAAAGATCTTTACGACCCAGATAATCATGATGATGTGATCAGTAATTTAGAGCCAGACATCTTGGAATGTGAAGTCAAGTGGGCCTTAGAAAGCATCACTACAAACAAAGCTAGTGGAGGTGATGGAATTCCAGTTGAGCTCTTTCAAATCCTGAAAGATGATGCTGTGAAAGTGCTCCAACCAATATGCCAGCAAATTTGGAAAAGTGATCAGTGGCCACAGGACTGGAAAAAGTCAGTTTTCATTCCAATCCCAAAGAAAGGAAATACAAAAGAATGCTTAAACTACCGCACAATTGCACTCATCTCACACGCTAGTAAAGTAATGCTCAAAATTTTCCAAGCCAGGCTTCAGTAATACGTGAACCGTGAATTCCCTGATGTTCAAGCTGGTTTTAGAAAAGGCAGAGGAATCAGAGATCAAATTGTCAACATCCGCTGGATCATGGAAAAAGCAAGAGACTTCCAGAAAAACATCTATTTCTGCTTTCTTGACTATGCCAAAGCCTTTGACTGTGTGGATCATAATAAACTGTGGAAAATTCTGAAAGAGATGGGAATACCAGACCACCTAACCTGCCTCTTGAGAAATCTGTATGCAGGGCAGGAAGCAACAGTTAGAACTGGACATGGAACAACAGACTGGTTGCAAATAGGAAAAGGAGTACGTCAAGGCTGTATATTGTCACCCTGCTTATTTAACTTCTATGCAGAGTACCTCGTGAGAAACGCTGGACTGGAAGAAACACAAGCTGGAATCAAGATTGCCGGGAGAAATGTCAATAACCTCAGATATGCAGATGACACCACCCTTATGGCAGAAAGTGAAGAGGAGCTAAAAAGCCTCTTGATGAAAGTGAAAGAGGAGAATGAAAAAGTTGACTTAAAGCTCAACACTCAGAAAACGAAGATCATGGCATCCGGTCCCATCACTTCATGGGAAATAGATGGGGAAACAGAGGAAACAGTGTCAGACTTTATTTTGGGGGGCTCCAAAATCACTGCAGACGGTGACTGCAGCCATGAAATTAAAAGACACTTACTCTTTGGAAGAAAAGTTATGACCAACCTAGATAGCATATTGAAAAGCAGAGACATTACTTTGCCGACTAAGGTCCATCTATTCAAGGCTATGGTTTTTCCTGTGGTTATGTATGGATGTGAGAGTTGGACTGTGAAGAAGGCTGAGCACCAAAGAATTGATGCTTTTGAACTGTGGTGTTGGAGAAGATTCTTGAGAGTTCCTTGGACTGCAAGGAGATCCAACCAGTCTATTCTGAAGGAGGTCAACCCTGGGATTTCTTTGGAAGGAATGATGCTAAAGCTGAAACTCCAGTACTTTGGCCACCTCATGCGAAGAGTTGACTCATTGGAAAAGACTCTGATGCTGGGAGAGATTGGGGGCAGGAGGAGAAGGGGGCGACAGAGGATGAGATGGCTGGATGGCATCACCTACTCGATGGACATGAGTCTGAGTGAACTCTGGGAGATGGTGATGGACAGGGAGGACTGGCATGCTGTGGTTCATGGGGTCGCAAAGAGTCGGACACGACTGAGCGACTGAACTGAACTGAGAACTGCATCACTTTGCATTACAACTGAAACTAACACAACATTGTAAATCCACTTCAATTTTAAAAAATCAAATAGAAAATAAACTGACAACCAATTTTAAAAATAAATAAATACCATATGCATGGAATCACATTAAATTTCACAAAAAAAGTTATTTGAACTTTGAATTGCAAATGATCTGACCTTTATATTAATACTTGCTGTGTCAACAACTATCTCTTGACAAAAACTAATCAGAAGGTTGTTGTTTTTTTTTCTTTTCAAATTCTGCCTTGTCACTTAGGGTTAAATTTTCATAAAAATAAAATCACCCACCCAGGCCAAGTTGCCCAGCACCAATGTGACTGATGAGTGTACAGCAACTGGACTTTCCAGGGCCCCACACTGTCTCCCCAGCTGTCTCCCCAGCACCTCCCAGGGGAAGTGTAGGCAGAACCAGTGTTGGATACAAATAATCATTACATCACCCTGGTTGTCTGCACACATGGGCACACACAAGCAGGTGTACATGCACATACACACAGCTATACATGACCCACATCAGGGTGTGAGTGCAGGAGCTGCACAGTTGTCCTACTGGACACTCAGCCCACTTGCAGAGCAGCCCCCACTCCAGAACCTAAGCCTTCGCCCCCACCCACGTCCCCATGCAGTCTGATCTCAAGGTCTCCAGCACACACGTTTCCTACCAGCAGGTCCTCGTGCAAAGCGGGAGCTGGTGTCCGGCAGCAGCGGGCAGTGATCAGCACATCCTGGTGTACGACCTGCCTTCCTATCCCTGCACTTCTCTTTGCCCACAAGACCCAGAGTGACACTTCAAGAGGAGTGAAATCAGCCACCGACTCTTGCTGAGAACCTGCTGTGGCTTTAGCTGTACTTGGAATCCTGTGGGGATCACTGTCCTTGGTGCTGCTCACTGCCCCTCTGGCTGCTGGCAAACCCTCCTCATCACAGAGCTGGCTTTGTTCTGCCAGTCACATCTCAGTTTAGGTCTTCGCTTTCCACGTGGCTCAGTGGTAAAGAATCCACCTGCCAATGTAAGAGATGCAGGAGATGTGGGTTTGACACCTGGGTTGGGAGAATCCCTGGAGTAGGAAATGGCAACCCACTCCAGTATTCTTGCCTGGAAAATCCCATAGACAGAGAAGCATGGCAGGCTACAGTCCATGGGCTTGCAGAGCCAGGCACAACCGAGCACATGGCACATTCGCAGAAAAGCCTTACTGGACAAGCTTAAGTCACTTTTTTCCCCCCTAATACTGTAAAATTCTATATATCACATTCTGCAGCATCACATGTTTATCTTTTCATTTGCTTACTTCATGTTCCTGGTCTCTCTCAGACCCCCTTGGAGGTCAGTTTCATGAAAAGAGTCAATAGTCAGCCTTATTCAGCCTCATGGCCTGGAAAACATCAGGTAGTATTTTGGGAATAAATATACAAATGCAAAAACATAGGAATAAGTGAGTGCTCCCCTTGCAGCCCTTCCTGTCTGTATCAAAGTCACCTACAGGATGCTGTGTACTCTGACTTTACAAGAAGGAAGCCTTCCTTCCCACTCCTTTCTGTATTCCACATAACTATTCACACTCTGAGCTTCAAAGAAGGCCTTACTTTCCCATGAAAAAGATATAAAATCCAATTAAGTCTGCACTGATTGCAAGGTACATCTGGACGGATCATTGCTCAGTGGTGAACTGGCTGTGAATCTCGAGATTAATGATAGCTGACAGACATGGCACCCGGTCTTCTTTCCAATTCTCTTTTCATTCCAGTTTTTGAAATAAGAATAAGAAGAATAAATAACTCAAAAAGCAAATTTACTCTGTAAAGAAGCTGTTAATTAAAAGGTAAATGAGGCAATGTCATGCACCCCACCACCAACAGGAACAGAAAACAGAAATGTAAAAAAGAAGAAAAAAATGCTGAAAGCAGGCACTATAACAAATCCTCAACCTCATTAATTTGTCAGAAACAAGAACAAAGTATTTTCAAATTATATATCAACAAACAGAGGCTTTTCATGTGTGAATCTGTGTCTGAGGTATTTCAGGGACACAGTGATTTAACCAGGATAAGCCTAACCCCACAGTGAAAGGAAGGGCCCCGTTCCTGGGACCACTCGTGGTTCATGGCATAGAGAACAATTCTCCCAGTTACTGGTGAGCTCTCCTGGAAGGCCTGGGCATGCCAGGCACACTCAGGCCAGCTCCACAGGGGTTTTAATGGTGGAAACCATAATAAGGGAAAACATCATCAGGAGGTGTAGAGGCTGTGCACCAACACAGCGACCCTGCACAGCTCCAGTGATCCGGAAGGCAAAGCTCATTTGTATTTCCTGGCGATCAGTTAAAATCTTAACCTTGGGAGAGTTCATGTAATAGGTTTATATCATAAAGTCAGCATCAGAAAGCACGGTAAGGTAACAGAGTCAAGGATTCTTAGAATGAAACTCCAAGAAATGTCAGAAATGAGGAACACTGCCATAAATAAAGAAGAACTAAAGTAATCTCAACAGCTGAGGAGATTCTGAATTAAGACATTCTAAATTGTATGCCTGTGGTTATATTTGGTAAGAAACTTCTTTAAATCTTATTCCACCAGTCTTTAGCCACCTCAAAACCATTTTGGAAGAGACAGAGCGTGGGAGATGCAGTGGTGATGTGGGGACTGAAAACCATCTCCAAATGTCGGGCTAGGAGGGGTCTTCCCGGGACTCAACCCCTAGACAATCTTGCCCAGAAGGTGCCCACAGTGCCCTCCTGGCATCTTGTGAGTTCGTCCCATGTGTTCTCTTTCCGTCTCTGCACTCATCTGTGAGAGTAACAGAGTATCCTACCACAAACAGAAGTAGGCCCAGTTTGGTTCCACCCTGTACATCCCAAACCAAATTGGCCATAAAGCTTATTTTTGACATAATACATATCAGCATATGTGAAAGTAACATTTTCAGGATACATTCTGGGAAACTTTCACCAATAAAATTACTGTAGATGTGATTTTTCTAAAACATCTTAAAATATTTTAAATAAAATCCCCAAATGTTGTTAGCTGAAAATTATCCAGTGCAAACCCTTTTGTAGTTGGTGAAAGAAGCCACAGACAGGCCACAAAGAAGTCACTGACCTGGCCTGCCAGGGCTGCATTCTCCAATTCTCAGGCCAGGCTCTTCTCCGACATCAAAATAAAACAAAAATAATTCTGTATGCATCATCCTGAGAAATGGTTGAAAGAGCAAGAACGTTGAAATCAAAAGGCCTGAAGCTAATTTTACTACTTTTAACTAAACATCGTTGGGAACATTGATTTCCCCTCTTAGGGAAAAAGAAAAAAAAAAACTGTTTTCATTTATCTATCTCATAGAATTGTCCAGAGGCCAAATACACTAACAAAATATAGAAATGAACTCTATCCATACGGAGGGCTAATCTCATAAATTAATGTTTTCCCAGTGGGTGTTTTAGTTTATCGACCTCCATTTGGAGGATGAAGGTGATTTTAGTAACTCACAGAATTAGTCTCTTTGCTAACAGTGTTTGGCCAGTGCGTCTATACACACTGGGCTTCCCTTGTGACTCAGTAAAGAATCTGCCTGCAATGAGGGAGACCTGGGTTCAATCCCTGGACTGGGAAGATCCCCTGGAGAAATGAAGAGCTATCTGCTCCAGCATTCTGGCCTGGAAGATTCCATGGTCTGTGTAGTCCATGGGGTCCCAAAGAGTCAGACACAACCGAGCAACTTTCACTTTCACTTTTCTATACACATAGGAGCAAAAGGACAGCTGAATGATTTGAAACTGTAGAAGCTATATTCACTCACTTTAGAAGAAAGCACACTTTCTAGTGTAGCTAAATAAAAACTCGAATTCACAGATGATCTTAACATGTTCAAAGCGCAAACAGCCTCACAGTCTAACAATGGGAAAACTGGGTTTCTCCTAAAAGTTGACATGCTTCTCTGTCCCCTAAGATGGTCATGTGCTGATCTGAATAAAAAGACAGGACCTAAAAAAGTTTTCCAGTAATTGCAGAAATATTGTTTTTTGGAAATGAGATATATGCTACCAGATAGAATCCGAATGACCATTGTTGCCATCATTTTTTCCTCCAGATATTCCTTTCTCACCCTATGTACCTCTAGTGTTTTTCTGAAGCCCTAACTTCAACTGATTTTCCTACATATTGAAATATACTGAATGAATACTAAATCTATTGAAAGAATACTCTTTTGTCCCACCATATACTTCATCTGGGGCTTCCCAGGTTGTGCTAGTAGTAAAGAACCCACCTGCCAATGCAGGAGACATAAAGTGATATGTGGGTTCAACTCCTAGATCGGGATGATCCCCTGGCATAGGAAATGGCAACCCACTCTAGTATACTTGCCTGGGAAATCCCATGGACAGAAGTGCCTGGTGGGTTACAGTCCATGGGGCTCAAGAAAGAGTCAGACACAACTTAGTGAATAAATAACCACAATAACATACTTCCTTTTACACCTTCATGTCTTGCTTGAATTATTCTTAATTTTTAGAGCATATTGGTGCACATTTTATGAAACCCAGGAGTCACCAGGCTGGAACAGTGAATCTCATCTCATCTGAAACAGACTCCATCTTGGAGGACATCCGATATGCATTTACCACAGCCCTCACACCCTCTCCACCTTTAAGTCTCCTTGACTTAGACATGGGAGCCTCCCTCACCACAACTGCCAACAAGGAGAAAAGGGGTCCCTAGCATTGATATGACAGCTGTTGGTCAGGCTCAGTAGCCCGCGGGTCTAAGGCAGCAAAAGGATGCTTCTCTAGAGCATGGTGCTCAGAACCGCAAAGCTGACATCTTTGACTCTCAGCTTGGGAGGAATCTTTGAACAAAAGATAAAAGAAAACATTTGACTAGTTTGGATTCAGGTAGTAAATGCCTATTTCTCTAATGAAATAGATACTTTATTATTGTCTTGGAAGCTACAAAACAGAAACTAATCACCTAAAACAAGTGGCTGTGTCCTGAGAAAGGATCACTGCTCAGGTCAGACAAGGCCACTAAGCGCCAGATGTTGCATAAATATGTTGTTGTTGTTTGGTCTCTGTCATGTCTGCGTCTTCCGGACCCCATGGACTGCAGCACACCAGGCTTCCCTGTCCTTCACTATCTCCTGGGGGTTGCTCAACCTCATGTCCACTGAGTCAGTGATGCCATCCAACCATTTCATCCTCTGTCACTTCCTTCTCCTTCTGCCTCAACCTTTCCAAGCATCAGAGTCTTTTCCAATGAGTCAGTTCTTCACATCAGGTGACCAAAGCATTGAAGCGTCTGTCTCAGCATGAGTCCTTCCAAGGAATATTGAAGGTTGGATGTGTGTGCACTGCAGGGTGAATGCAGCGTGTCAGTGCATGTCTGCAGCACTGCCTGCTGCCCACAGAAGTTACTGAAACTGTTTGTTGGGCTGACAATTGCCTACTGATGGCCTTGTAGAGCCTCTTCCTCACCACACAAGGAAAGACGTTTTGCAAGAAGATGAAGTAGAGATATTATTGGATTTTCAAATCACTGAAACCTTTTCCTAGTCAGACATCAGCTTGCCTAGTTCTTGCATTTTCTGCAACCAACCCTTGCTAATCATCCCAAGATTGGTCTAACTATTCCTTTAAGTCACTGTGCATCATGCCATTTGATTAAAATAAATAACTAGATCATGAGATGCTGTCGCCAAGATTCAGTAGTACACCATGACGAAGAAAACACACAAGCAGTCCTTAATTCCATCATCAAAACCAAGCCTGTATTGGCTGAGGAAGGGAGGAGGGAAGACACAGTTTTTCATCTTCTGTAAACAGGAATTTACGAAACTGCATAATTATTGTTTTGATAAATGCAGCCATCTCTCTTTTATAACATGCCCCAACGGCATGCCACTTCTCAAATGTAGTTTGAAAAACTAGGTGAACAAAAATAAATTCGCTACTAAGAATTTTCCTACATTTTACAATTCTCCGTAATGTGATTTATGAACACTGTGGTGAAATATATCCAAGGTTTCATTGTATTAATGTCTCTCTCTGAGTTCTCACAAATTCATAATCAATCAAAAGGAGGAAATTTAAAAAGTGGATTAAGCCTCCTAAATAAATTAGTTCAACTACCTCATTAAAAAAATAATCAGAAAAGAAGACTTTAATTGAATTAAGCAGCGGGTACCCAAGCCACCACTGATGTATTAGTCACCTTGGATCTGGATGTGTGGTCACCTGGGTTCTCTCTCACTCTTTCACTAATCCATCTTACACACTATTCTTAAATTTAAATTTCTGAAGCTCAGAAACGTTCATTCATGTCCCATTCCTCTACCAAGGGACTCTACCAAGTTTCCCTTACTTGCATTCTAGCCCCTCAATTTAGATGCTGCCTGGTTTTATTCCTCCTCCTGGATACTGGCACTCTCCCTATTGTTGTTGTTGTTTTTTAGTCACTAAGTCGTGTCTGACTCCTTGCAACCCCATGAGCTGCAGCACGTCAGTCTTCCCTGTCCTTCACCATCTCCCAGAGTTTGCTCGAACTCATGTCCATTGAGTCAGTGATGCCATCCAACCATCTCATCCTCTGTCATCCCCTTCTCCTCCTGCCCTCAATCTTTCCCAGAATCAGGGTCTTTTCAAATGAGTCAGCTCTTCGCATCAGGTGGCCAGAGTATTGGGCATTTTCCTTGAGTAAACACCAAAACAAGGGAATGCTCTGTTATGTCCCTAGATGTGTTCTGAATAGACCTGCCATCCAGGGCCATTCCATTTTCTGAAACTTGGAGCACAGTACATACAAGTGCATGTCCTTGAGCCCAGGGGACCCATGCTCCTTCTCCCCAGGTTCAAGAATCACCTTCACTATGAAGCTGCCTCTGACCTCCTAGTCTTATGTGATCTTCTCAGAATGAGAAGACACCTCTGCTCATGGTAACCTGGGAATGTTACTATAAGTCTGTCCAGGACAAGGATCACATCGGATTTAGTTTATATCCTTTAGTACCTCATGCAGTAATCTTTCCTTTTCAGATACCTGTGAAAATTCAGGGACTAAAAGATAAGCTCAAAGTCAGGTTCTGAGTCACCTTCTGCAGGAAAATGGATGTGTTCTTTACAGTCACCTCTCAAGTCACAACAAACAAAAGTAAGAGAAAGGATCTATTTATTGGTCAGATTCTCTAGATAATCAGGGTATATATATATATATATGTATATATGTATATATATATGTGTATATATATGTATATATATATATGTGTATATATATGTATATATATATGTATATATATATATATGTATGTATGTATGTATTTGTTGGCTTCCTTTGTGGCTCATACAGTAAAGATTCTGCCCGCAATGCAAGAGACTCCTGACCCAATCCCTGGTTCAGGAAGACCCCCTGGAGAAGAGAATGACAACCCACTCCGGTATTCTTGCCTGGAGAATCCCACGGACAGAGGAGCCTGGCTGGCTACAGTCCATAGGATCTCAATGAGTCAGACACGACTGAGCAACTAATACTTTCACTTTCTTTCTGTGAGAAATCAGCTCTCGTGATTATGAAACACTACACATGTGTCCTCTGCAAACTGGAAACACAGGAAAGCCGATGACACATATCAGTCTGAGTTCAAGACCTTAAACCAGGGGCCAGTGGTGAAATTCCCAATGCAGGGGCAGAAAAGATGAGACAGAACGTCCCAGCTCAACAGTGAGGGACATTCCTTCCTTCCTCCACTTTCTGTTCTGTTTAGGGCCCCTGTAGATTGGACGGTACCCGGCCTCAGTGGGGAGGACCTCCCACCAATTCAAATGCCAGCCTCACCCAAGACACCCTCACAGACATAACAGGAGTTAGGTTTACTCCTGGCATCTTGTGACCCATTAAACTGATACACAGAATTAACCAACATCCTTATTCTTGAGATAAAATACAGAATGACTAGGAGGGGGACAGGGTGCTGAAACCCCATAAACTAACGTCTGGGATATGGGGCTCATTTCATATCATCAGACTCAATGATGTATGTGAGCAAATGGCTTTGGACACAGGAGAAATGGAAGAATAGAAAACAAATCCGTTATTCTCTGCAAAAATCTTTGCTCTCTCTCAAAAAGCTACATATAAACAAAAATATAGATTGAACAGTTACCACTGTACTTCTTTGCAGGAAAAAAAACAAAAAAAAAACAAAAAAAAAAACAGAGAATGGCCACCAGGGTATAGCGGAAACATGCTTGGGTTTACAAGGTGAGGAGGGAAGTTTTTGCTGCTTGCAAAGGATTAAGGACAGGATGAACTGTGAAGAGAGAACATGCTTACATCTGTACCTTCAGACTGATACCCACACTTCTGGAGCACAGTGAGGGGGATGCTCGAAAGACACATTATTTTGATTATCATTATCTTGAACTATAAATGTCACTCCTAAGGCATACATGCTCATAACATCTTTGTATTTGCTTTAAAAACTTTCTGTAAAATGCCACCCTAGTAATTAATTCTGCTTAATGGATTCTTCGTTGCTTTAATCTCACTTTCAGTGATAATTAACACCTATCAATTCTCACTATAAATGAAAAAGATAATTCAGAGAAAGGGTGGAACTCAGAAGACCCAGCACTGTCATAGTGAAGATGGTTTGAAAAAAGGGTAAGATTGCATTTACTGAACTTAAAAAGAAAACTATCCATATCAACCCACTAGAACTTAAACCCAGTATACACATTATACTAAATACACAAAAATTGAAAAACAGAACATGGATGAATAGGGAAGATTTTATCAGATGAAAAACTCATCTCCATATATGCTCTGAGCAAATGTGTCTAGGAGAATGTAAACCAAGGCAGGAAACTTCACAGGCTCATGTCTACATAAGCAGATTCTGGAAGAGATTAAAACACAGTAAAAGGATAGACAGAAAAATCTCTAAGGACAGGGCCTCATCATTTTGGTGGAAACAGAGAATAATTATTAAAGGCATGGAATCCAGAGCCAGCAGGCGTTGCTCGAAGCCCTGCTATGTCACTATATTAATGTGACTTTTGACAAGCTGTTTAACCTCTCTGTGGTCACTTTATTCATCTGCAAAATACAAATGAGAACAGGTCTAGCTTTGCGAGGTTATTGTGAGGACTCCAATAAGCACTTAGAGCTTAGAGCAACGCTTGCCAGTACTGAGTGTTTAGGAAGCCTTGGCTTCTATCATTATTTACGGAACTGTCTAGCCTTGCACCCTCCAAACAGAGCATAAAAATACTTGTTGGCACTGTTTATAAAAAGATTGAAAAAAAGTATCATTGGTAAATTAATAATATGACACTAAATTTACATAAAATGTAATATAGCTGCTAGCATTGCAACAGAATCATAAAAATATTTATTAACCATTAATTATGTGTTAGGCATACATAGAGTGGTACATACAAAATATGCCTATAAAATAATGAAAATGATTTCACAAGTCATCATACCCTTTGTTTATCACAAATTACTGCTAGGAAAATGTGAAGTAAAACTAAATCACTTTCAGAGGCAAAAATCTATGTTTTATTAAAAAGAACTGAAATAAGCAACAGACTGTTTTAAACAAGAAAAACAATAATGGTAACTATTACATCTAAAATACTGACTACATTTCAAGTGCAAACCTGCAATTAACAACTCTATGCACTAAAATCCAAGCTGGGACGTTAAAGAAGCAATTTGCCCAAAGATTCAGACCCAAGTACTCAGACTCCAAAGTCCATTTTCACCCCCACCATTCTCCTAATATGGGCTTCCCAGGTGGCAAATGGCTAAGAATTCCCCTGAAAGTGCCTAAGGTGCAAGAGATGTGGGTTTGATCCCTGAGTCAGAAAGCTCCCCTGGAGAAGGAAATGGCAAGTCACTTCAGAATTCTGGCTTGGAAAATTCCATGGACAGAGGAGCCAGGCGGGCTACAGTCCATGGAGTCACAAAGAGTGAGACACAACCGCGCATGCAGACGTGCGTTTTCCTAACAGAGTTAAGAAAAATAGAACACTGGAGACTTGAACAAATAAAAATTCAATCAAATAGAAACCAAACACATTTTTGGAATGAATACTACATGCTGAAGATACTGGAAAAGAAACCCACGGTCTGGAAGATTCACCAACATTTAGGTGAGCAGATGAAGCAGAAAAATGAGAAGGGCTGACAGAAGAAGCTGAAACAACAATCAACACATTGACAACTGTAGTAGTCATTAAAGGGCAAATAAAAGATGATGAATGACCTCAGAACAAAGATAGGGAAAAAAAATCTCAGTGAATTAGTAAAAATAACATATAGAGAGAAAAAAGATAGAGAGAGAGGAAAAAAACTAAAAATTTGTAATATAATGTTTGGTTGTAAATATCTTCAAGATGACAAAAGCCAAAGTGGTGCCTATTTGTCCTGTTTTCATTAAAAAATTCTGTTATCTGAAAATTGAATCCTTCTCGGGGAGGGAGGGAGCAATGACTAAGATCTATGACAAGGAATCCACCTCAAGGAAATAAAAGTTTCTGGTTATCTAGATTTCAAATCTCTACAGAGATCATTGTCCTGGGGTCTGGGACAAGAATGCTCGTGTTCTTTCTAAATTATTCCATTTGTGAACGCATTCCCTGTTCAGGTGAATAAATATGACAATCAGAGCAAGATGTTCTTGGGGAGAGAACAGACTGACTGCACAGCAAGTTGTTATGTTGGCAGATACACTAGGGCCTCCGAACCTCACCATATGCATACATATTCATGCACACTCATGTCCACTGCATACAAGTACATACTCAGGAGTAGAAAAAGGGGCCCTGGGATCTACCATTACCTGTTAACTGTCTTGTTAACCACCACATTAATGTCATCTGTTAACCGTCTTGCTCTCTGACAAGACGTTACATTCTGCAGTAGAAAATAATGCTCTCAGAGCTGACAGCATGCAGCCTGTCAGCATTTACTAAATGAAAATCCATCCAGGCAAATGATAGCACTTTAGTCCATTCAGGAAAGCGGCCAAAGCCCGTGCTCTTTACCTGAGGCAGGTAGTCTCAGCTCTGGTATCTCATTTACCAGGATGACAGTGACAAACACAGACTTTCAGCAAGAACTGGTGCGTGGCCCTGAACTTCACAAAAACAGTGCTGGCCTAACTGAAAATGAAGGTCAGAAACCCCATGCCCTTTCCTGCTTCATATGTCATTAATAATTCCCACTTGCCCCCATGAATACTCTACAGATTTATACAAAATGCCTGGGAAACACTTTGTGTGTCACCAATGACTCCCAGTTACAGAAGAAACAACACAGACACAACTTCACAATTACACTGAGCACAATTCCTTCTATTCTGCAGATTTCTGAGATAATATTTAAAACTTCGTTGCATCAAGAACATTGCAAATGAATACGGATTGTCATTGACCTGGATAAATACAGTAATTCTGGTCAAAAAGAAGAAAATATGAACACAACAAAAAGGAAAGAAAAAAAAAAGAGCATCCTAACCTTGTTTTCAACAAATATGACTGCTTCTTCCATGTACAGGGGTTGTGCTCGGGAGGAAGATTGCAAAGCTGAGCAGGGCACACCTGGACCAGAATTTGCAACCTCATGAGAAGGAAGGAAGGAGTAAACCCATTGTCACTAAGTGAGTCAGTCAAGGTTCTCCAGAGAAATAGCACCTACAGACCAGATGATGTATGTGTGTGTGTGTCTACACATGTGTCCACAGAGAGAGAGATTTAGCTTAACTGGATCAAATGATCGTGGCAGTCTGCAGGGTAAACCAGCAGGCTGGAGACCTGGGGATGAGCTGAGTCCATAGGCCATGAGCTGCAGGATATCCTCTCACTCAGGGAGGCCAGTCTTCTACTGACCGGTCAGGCACACCAGCATAGGAAGAGCACTCTGCTTTCCTCAGAGTCTACTGATTTAAATGTCAATAGCGTATAAAAAGGGCTTCCCAGTGGGTTAAGAATCTGCCTGCAATGCAGGAGACACACGAGTTGTGGATTGGATCCTCAGGTCAGGAAGATCTCTGGAGGAAAAAATGACAACCCACTCCAGTATTCTTGCCTGGAGCATCCCACGAACTGAGGAGCCTGAGGAGCTAAAATCTATAGGGTCCCAAAGAGTTGGACATGACTGAGATAACAGCATTCATGCACACACATCACCTAAAAATGCCTTTGCAGAACCATTAAGAATAAGGTTTGACCAATTATCTGGGGGTACTTCAGTCTTGACATACAAATTAACAATCCCACTGAGGCCCTACTATGTATAAACCCTGGGATGTGTGAAATAGGTATTCAAGTTAACTTGTGTTATGTTGAAAATAAGTGGGGAAAATTTAACAGATTTGACTCATACCACTTTTTTAATGTTGAGTTTTAGAGATAAATTTTAAAAATCAGACATTATTGAGGAGGTAAAGCAAAATTCTTTCTAAATTGAAAAGATTTACAAAAACATGTTTTGTCAGATCAGCTATGAAAAACAGGAGAATATGAAGTCTCAGCAAGGTCCTATTTTTAACAGTTTTCAGAACTCACTGAAATAAATTGGGAGCTATTCATAGCAGTGCTGCATGAATTTGAAGCTCAGATAGTCATCCAAAGGTATTAAAGACCAGTTTCTCATAGAAAAGGAATCCCAGGTCCATAAGCAGCAGACTTGAATCCTACCTGACTTACAGAATTGCAAGGAACAATGCCTGCCTGCAAGATAAAGAAGTAAGATCGTTGTTGTTGTTCAGTCACTCAGTCGTGTCTGACTCTGCAAGACTGCAGCACACCAGACCTCCCTGTCCTTCACCATCTCCCAGAGCTTGCTCAAACTCATGTCCATTGAGTCAGTGATGCCATCCAGCCATCTCATCCTCAGTCATCCCCTTAAATGATCCTTAATTTTTCAGAAAATATAGTAAACATTAACAAAGAAACTCTGTTGCATTGAAACAGTAATTTAAGTCCCTACAAACTATGACTTTAAAAAGATAATAAACTTGTGAAACATAGTCTATAAAGGAACACAGCAAGCCCAAGAAGTAAACCAAAACAAAATCAGATCTGCCGAGATGAGAAGCAGGCAGAGTGCCAGAGGAACTATCACACCCTACTGTCCAGTCTCCTGTTTGATTCTCAGGAGAGTCTGTAGAGAGATGCTCAGCTAACATGTGTGACAGGCACCTATCTTGAGCTTCCTCATTGTTGTTGTTTAGCTGCTAAGTTGTGTCCTACTCTTTGCAATCCTATGCACTGTAGCCTGCCAGTATCCTCTGTCCATGGGATTCTCCAAGCAAGAATACTGGAGTGGGTTGCCATTTCCTTCTCCAGGGGATCTTTTTGACCCAAGGATCAAACTTTGGTCTCCTGCATTATAGCCATATTCTTTCCTATCTGAGTCATCGAGGAAGCCCAGTGGTTGTACAGTTCAGTTCAGTTCAGTCACTCAGTCGTGTCTTACTCTTTGAGACCCCGTGAATCACAGCACACAAGGCCTCCCTGTCCATCACCAACTCCCGGAGTTCACTCAAACTCAAGTCCATTGAGTTGGTGACACCATCCAGCCATCTCATCCTCTGTCATCCCCTCTTGCTCCTGCCCTCAATCCCTCCCAACATCAGAGTCTTTTCCAATGAGTCAACTCTTCTCATGAGGTGGCTGAAGTACTGGAGTTTCAGCTTTAGCATCATTCCTTCCAAAGAACACCCAGAACTGATCTCTTTTAGAATGGACTGATTGGATCTTCTTACAGTCCAGGGGACTCTCAAGAGTCTTCTCCAACACCACAGTTCAAAAGCATCAATTCTTTGGCACTCAGCTTTCTTCACATTTCAACTCTCACATCCATACATGACCACTGGAAAAACCATAGCCTTGAATAGACAGAACTTAGTTGGCAAAGTAATGTCTCTGCTTTTCAATATGCTATCTAGGTTGGTCGTAACTTTTCTTCCAAAGAGTAAGCATCTTTTAATTTCATGGCTGCAGTCACCATCTGCAGTGATTTTGGAGCCCAAGAAAATAAAGTCTGACACTGTTTCCACTGTTTCCCCACCTATTTCCCATGAAGTGATGAGACTGGATGCCATGATCTTCGTTTTCTGAATGTTGAGCTTTAAGCCAACTTTTTCACTCTCCTCTTTCACTTTCATCAAGAGGCTTTTTAGTTTCTCTTCACTTTCTGCCATAAGTGTGGTGTCATCTGCATATCTGAAGTTATTGATATTTCTCCCAGCAATCTTGATTCCAGCTTGTACTTCTTCCAGCCCAGTGTTTCTCATGATGTATCTGCATATGAGTTAAATAAGCAGGGTGACAATATACAGCCTTGATGTACTCCTTTTCCTATTTGGAACCAGTCTATTGTTCCATGTCCAGTTCTAACTGTTGCTTCCTGACCTGCATATAGGTTTCTCAAGAGGCAGGTCAGATGGTTTGGTATTCCCATCTCTTTCAGAATTTTCCACAGTTTATTATGATCCACACAGTCAAAGGCTTTGGCATAGTCAAGAAAGCAGAAATAGATGTTTTTCTGGAACTCTTTTGCTTTTTTGATGATCCAGAGGATGTTGGCAATTTGATCTCTGGTTCCTCTGCCTTTTCTAAAAACAGCTTGAACATCTGGAAGTTCATGATTCACGTATTGCTGAAGCCTGGCTTGGAGAATTTTGAGCATTACTTTACTAGCGTGTGAGATGAGTGCAATTGTGTGGTATTTTGAGCATTCTTTGGCATTGCCTTTCTTTGGGGTTGGAATGAAAACTGACCTTTTCCAGTCCTGTGGCCACTGCTGAGTTTTCCAAATTTGCTGGCATATTGAGTGCAGCACTTTCACAGCATCATCTTTCAGGATTTGAAAGAGCTCAACTGGAATTTCATCACCTCCACTAACTTTGTTCATAGTGATACTTTCTAAGGCCCACTTGACTTCACATTCCAGGATGTCTGGCTGTAGGTGAGTAATCATCCCATCGTGATTATCTTGGTCAATAAAAGACAGAAATGGTATGGACCTAACAGAAGCAGAAGATATTAAGAAGTGGCAAGAATACACAGAAGTACTGAATGGTTGTACAGCTCTGTATATATTCTAAAATCAAGGAAGTGCACACTTTAAGTAGGTGTACACTTTGCTATGCAGCTTCCCAGGTGGCTCAGTTTACTTGAACCCAGGTCTCCCACATTGTAGGCAGATGCTTTACCATCTAAGCCACCAGGGAAGTCCAATATGTTTATTAGTAATTGTTAAATAACATTGCAGATGTTCTTTGACTACAAAAATTATGTTCACAAGAAGTTGATCTCCAATCCACATGCCCCATTTTAGTATTTAAGAAATGTTGAACCAGACAAATTTTCCAAAGTTCTAAGTAGATGAACTGCAGTTCCCTGTTGCAAGGAGGCTCATTGCATTCACATTGACTGGAAGACCAGGAAGGATGAGGCGGAGGCTTTGAAGCACGTTTTCAACCATGAGATCATTTCAGGTCTGATTGAAGCTATATTTTCACTTTTATGAGGGCTGTAATCTCTGCTTTGGAGCCCCAAATGGAGAAATATTTCTATGCTAAGTGTCACCTTTCTACTCCGTGACGAATAATGATTCACCTGTGATTATATGCTTCACTTTTTTCACCTAAAATGATCTCAATTAGGCTTCATGGCAGTAAATCCTCAGAGCAGAAAGAAAACAGTCACAAGCCAACCAGGCCTGGGGGTGCAGGTCTGTACCTCATCAGAGTCCCTCCCTACGTGAGTGGACACCGTGGGTCCCTTCTACCTTCTGGGGGCTTTGCCTTTAGTTTGGTTCCAGGATGAGTGTGCATCTGTGGCCCCTCAAGAATAGCTCAGCCCTCTCACTGGACAGTATCTGTCATGGCCCTCAGCAACTGCCTTGTCCCTCATCCACCTTCCTTCCCTGGTCTCCCCATGACCTCTTATTAGACCAGAGCTAAAGCCTGACTTGTGGACATTCAGCCTAAAACACAAGGCAGCAAAGATGTTTTTAAGGGCAAGGCTTCCAGCATCAAGGTCCATGGGCCCCACGTCATGCTCATCATTTTAAAGCCCCTGCTTCTTTCCAACCAGTTCTCCAAATCCAATTACATGAAAGATGAAAGCAATGATGCATCACCTCCTTCAGACTTGGCCAATATTCCAGGTTTTATCTTCATCAGGATCCTGTGGGACAGGAACTGGGGGACTTGGTCTTCTGGAAAACGTTCTTTCCAGGCAGCATATCCTTGCGAAGAATGCCCCGGCTCCCCTGGCAGCCCCTCCTCCCTTATCTGCCCTCCCAACCCCTGTGGGAACATCCAAATTATGAGGCTCTCACCCTCCTACACGTGGCTGAAGCAGCTCCAACTGCTCAGAAATACTTCAAAACAAAAGATTAATAATCAGTAATGACAAAAAGATCAAAAAGATGAGTGACAACCACAATCAGTAATATTCACACTGAAAAATGAATGCACTTAATACAATAAAAAGGTACTATAGATGGGACAACCATAGTTAAAATGAGCTCAGGAAAACAGCATTTTGCTCATTCTGCTGTTCCCGCTCTTAGTTACAAAATATCACTCTTTCTGAGAAAGCGGTGAGCATGAGGCAACCCCACTCCTGTTCACAAGCCCCATGTGAGACCTGAGTCCAGCTGCAGAAGCATTGTCTCTAATAGGTGGGTTTCCTGGAGGTCACCCTGAGGGCACTGATTAAAGATCTGGAAGGGATATCTTTAAAAGACTTGAATCTGTCATCACCTATCTAAGTCAGCATTTTATTAACCTTACTTCCTGAGTTCCCACTTTCATGGATGTGTCTAAAGATAAACTTGAGTAATGATCTCTTCAGAGTCAAGCTATGCTGCCCACCACCCGGGGCAGTACACGGATCATCACACTTTGAACCAGCTTTCATACTTGTTGTTTAGTGTCTCAGTCATGTCCAGCTCTTTGCCACCCCATGGCAAAGAGGAGCCCACCAGCCTCCTCTGTCCATGGGATTTCCCAGACAAGAATACTGGAGTGGCTTGCCAATTCCTTTTCCAGGGGATCTTCCAGACCCAGGGAACGAACTGGCATTGTGGGTAGATTCT
This sequence comes from Ovis canadensis, assembly GCF_042477335.2. Lineage (NCBI taxonomy): Eukaryota > Metazoa > Chordata > Mammalia > Artiodactyla > Bovidae > Ovis > Ovis canadensis. The sequence continues at coordinate 43,408,201 of NC_091253.1, read as the reverse complement.
TTACCACTGAGCCTACATTGGTAGGTGGATCCTTTACCGCTGAGCCACCAGGGAAGCCCAGCTTTCATACTACACTTCTTTTAATACAGGTTGATGAGCTGTATTACTCAGCTCTATTGAGTAATGGGACTCTACTTACAAGGTACCAAAATGAAGTGGGAGATACACAGCTGTTTGGAAAGAGCAGGTTTTGTGATCTAGAGAATCCCACCTCTAGACACAGTCTGGGGTTTTTGTTTTAGGTTTTGTGTTTCTTGCACAAACGGGCTCACTGGGGTTCTTCAACTCATTAGTTGTACAAGGCATTTTGCTCATAAATATGTTTTTATCACTGTCCATGTAAGAAGTAAAATTTCTGCCTGCAAAATGTAAAATCAACCAAATATGAATTTTAAGTCTTTGTGTTGTCTGTGAAATAAATAACAACTGATCCATGTAACACTGCAGGAGATTTCTTTGATGAGGAAATCTTTCTAGCTGGATATAAGGCAAATATGACACTGAAAAGAGACAGGCGTCAATCAAAAGAAAGCCAAAGAACAGCGGTACTGAAGATGAGATGACATACAGTGTCCTAGAGTTGTTTTGCCAAGGACTTAGGAATCCAGCCAGGGACCTCCCAGAGCCCTGCTGGCCTTCGAGGTGGCAAGTCTGAGAAAAGCCCATAGACTGGTGTTTATCTCTGCACTGATATCAAGATGCAGCTGTGGAAAATCCCTGAGCAGCATGGGGACCACCACGTTCTTGCAGGGCCTGAGTCTCTTAGAGCAGAGACTGATTCCCATGGGAGTTAATGACATCTTGAAGCAGAAAGTCCTTTCCAATCACAGGAATACTGAATACATGGAAAAGGCACGTCACACTCATCCATTTCCCGTGACAGTGAAGGAAATGACGACAGGCGGCCGTGGATCTTTGCCAGTTGATCTGTTACTGAAAGCACTTCACCTCCCAACTGTGCACTTGAACCTGAAACAGTCCGGCTCTTGCGGGCAGGACCTGAGCTCAACTCATTGGCTGGGCCTTCACCATGCCTGCCACCAAGGCCCAGCCGCGGGGTGGGTGAAGGCGCTACTGAAAGAACGTTACTGCTGCAGACACTCCACCAAGGTCCTTTTAAGTTAAAAATTACTTTAAATAGCTGAAAGAGGAAAAGTGACTTGTCCAATTACTACTACAAGCAAAAGATTTTTAAAATAACTGCATATGCACTGAAATACATGCTTTGGATGTCAGTGAAAGAAGGATGCCAAACACTGGGCCTGCAAGTGTTCACTTATAACATTTATGGATCAAGAACCTTTAAGAAATAAGAACACAAGAGATATAATATTAAAATGATGACAGAATAGTTATTCTTTGTAAGAAAAATTTCGTCTGCACCACACAGCATGTGGGATCTTAGTTCCCTGACCAGAGATTGAACAACCATGCCCCCTGCATTGGGAGCATGGACTCAACACTGGACAACCAGGGAAGTCCCAAAATATCCTTTTGATGTTGATGAAAACACTTGAAATATTTTCACTATTTTGGAGTCATATTACATTGCCAATTATACAGATGCCAGTTAATAAATACTTCTGCTTAAAAGAAAGCTGGATAAATATTTGCAATAAATGCATCTTGATAACTAAAAATACTGTTTTTCTGATCCTTTGAAGCAATCAATGACGTATATATTTAACACAATATTGCATCCTAAAAAGTCAATAGGCTTTTGTCTTTTTCTAAGGAAACTGGAAAAACTACTAGTGGAAATATGTTAGTCCTTCTGAGAAATACTGTAAGCTTAATAGTAACTTGGTCATTTATTCTCTGGCTCTATATGTTATGAAGAGGAGAATTACTAATTTAACTAAAGAGCTCTATCCTATACAGTACCAAGAAAATAGCAGATTTTATTAGAACCATAAATTAAAGATTAAAAGAAAGGAAAAAATAAACATTCTAATTCTTTTAAATTTTATTTTGACTTCATATTTCTCTGTTAAATTTTAACACAGAATTAAGGCAATAGAAACTGGGTCACCTTTCTCCCTCAAAATAGCAGCCTTTACAAGTTGGGTTTCACTCACCTTGCTCACTAGACATTGCAGCCTAAAATAACCTTTTCCAAGGAGCATGTTAGTATTTTTGCGTCTTAAACATGGTCACATAGGAAGGACTGATGCTGAAGCTGAAGCTCCAATACTTTGGCCACCTGATTCGAAGAACTGACTCATTAGAAAAGACTTTGATGCTAGGAAAGACTGAGGGCAGGAGGAGAAGGGTACATCAGAGGATAAGATGGGCAGATGGCAACACCAACTCAATGACGTGAGTTTGAGCAAGCTCCAGGAGTGGTGAAGGACAGGGAAGCCTGGTGTGCTGCAGTCACTGGGGTTGCAAAGAGTCGGACACGAAGTATATTAACAGTATATACTCTCAGTCGGACACGACTGAGCGACTGAACGACAACACAGTCTCTAATCGTGTGTGAACTGTTAGCTGACATCTCTCTGACCGCGCTCTACTAACTTTCATTGCTACACATTTAACTGTACTTTCTGGCCACATGCAATCCTCTCTCCAGCTGGGTTTCTTTTATTTATTTTTCTTGATAGGAAAATGATTTTCTTTTTTTTTAATTTATTTACTTTAATTAGAGGCTAATTATTTTACAATATTGCAGTAGTTTTTGCCATAAATTGACATGAATCAGCCATGCGTGTACATGTGTTCCCCTTCCTGAGCCCCCCTCCCACATCCCCATCCCATCCCTCAGGATCATCCCAGTGCACCAGCCCTGAGTACCCTGTCTCATGCATCAAACCTGGACTGGTGATCTATTTCACATATGATAATATACATGTTTCAATGTTATTCTCTCAAATCATCCCACCCTTGCCTTCTCCTACAGAGTCCAAAAGTCTGTTTTTTACATCTGTGTCTCTTTTGCTATCTCGCATATAGAGTCATCGTTACAATCTTTCTAGATTCCATATATATGCATTAATATACTGTATTGGTGTTTTTCTTTCTGACTTACTTCACTCTGTATGATAGGCTCCAGTTTCATCCACCTCATTAAAACTGAATCAAATTCATTCTTTTAAATAGGTGAGTAATATTCCATTGTGTATATGTGCGACAGCTTTCTTATCCATTCATCTGCCAATGGACATCTAGGTTGCTTCCATGTCCTAGCTATTGTAAACAGTGTTGCAATGAACATTGGGGTACATGTGTCTCTTTCAGTTCTGGTTTCCTCAGTGTGTATGCCCAGCAATGGGATTGCTGGGTCGTATGGAAGAAACACAAGCTGGACTCTAGATTGCCAGGAGAAATATCAATAACCTCAGGTATGCAGATGACACCACCCTTATGGCAGAAAGTGAACAGGAACTAAAAAGTCTCTTGATGAAAGTAAAAGTGGAGAGTGAAAAAGTTGGCTTAAAGCTCAACACTCAGAAAACAAAGATCATGGCTTCCGGTCCCATCACTTCATGGGAAATAGATGGGGAAAGAGTGGAAACAGTGTCAGACTTTCTTTTTTGGGGCTCCAAAATCACTGCAGATGGTGACTGCAGCCATGAAAGTAAAAGACACTTGCTCCTTGGAAGAAAAGTTATGACCAACCTAGATAGCATATTGAAAAGCAGAGACATTACTTTGCCGACTAAGGTCCGTCTAGGCAAGGCTATGGTTTTTCCTGTGGTCATGTATGGATGTGAGAGTTGGACTGTGAAGAAGGCTGAGCACCGAAGAATTGATGCTTTTGAACTGTGGTGTTGGAGAAGACTCTTGAGAGTCCCTTGGACTTCAAGGAGATCCAACCAGTCCATTCTGAAGGAGATCAGTTCTGGGTGTTCTTTGGAAGGAATGATGCTAAAGCTGAGACTCCAGTACTTTGGCCAACTCATGCGAAGAGTTGACTCATTGGAAAAGACTCTGATGCTGGGAGGGATTGGGGGCAGGAGGAGAAGGGGATGACAGAGGATGAGATGGCTGGATGGCATCACTGACTTGATGGACATGAGTCTGAGTGAACTCTGAGAGTTGGTGATGGACAGGGAGACCTGGCGTGCTGCGATTCATGGGGTCGCAAAGAGTCGGACACGACTGAGCAACTGAACTGAACTGAACTGATGGCAATTCTATTTCCAGTTTTTAAAGGAATCTCCTCACTGTTCTCCATAGTGGCTGTACTAGTTTGCATTCCCTCCAGCAGTGTAAGAAGGTTCCCTTTTCTCCACACACTCTCCCAGCTGGGTTTCTTTTAAATATTACCCATCTAATACCAATTGTTAGCAGGGTGAAGATCAAATGAAAATAGATGTTAAATTATTGCAATTATTTCTATCAAGCCACTCTCATAGCATTTCTAATCATATTTATCTTCTACTCCCAGGCTTGGACTGTAACAGAAAACACAGTAAGTGATTTCAATCCTTAAACTTCATCATTGAAGAAATATAGTAAAAATACACTATGATGTTTGCATTTCTACCTCTTTGTTAATCACAGAAAATTTTTATTAGAAATATACTAGAAGTACCTGAGAAATAAAGAAGGAGGAGAAAAAAGCAGAAAATTGTAGCTGCCACTTAAAATAATTTCAGTTTTCCTACCCGGGTGCTGTAATAGTCTTTTTGTTCAGGGATCTGGTTTTTTCGAGAAATGAACTGAGCTTCTGCAAAACTGCATTCATTTCTGTGACCGAGGCCATGTTTTCCTTCCCTCAGTGGGAGACCTGGCCTCAGTGACAACAAGTACTAAACCACTATGTAAGGCTTCAAATTTTCAAGGCAGTCTCCAGCATCTAAAGTAATTTAATTCTCACCACACCCTGGGGAGATAACAAAGCAGATAACTTCCACATTTCCCCTGCACTATATACCATTAGAGATGAGGAAAGAGTGTGCTGGCTCCATCCCCCTGATTTAAACCCTGCTGTTCTCCATGCCCAACCCTCCCTCTCCCCCATGAGGCACTGTCCTGCCTGACCTGCCATCCACAGGCTCTGGACCTCCAGCTTCCAGCTTATTTGTCCAACAGGCATATCAAGGGAAGACAGGAGTGCCCTGTACAGCTGTGATTCCTGCCCACTGGTCCGCCATCCCCAAGGGTGAGGAGCAGTGACTCATTGACTATGGGTCCCCCAGAGGGTAAACTCTTCCAATTTGATCCACCACGTGTTGCTGTCGAGACCTTGACAGAAATGGTCTCCCTGCTGGTTTCTCCTGCTAATGCTGGAGCCTTTCAGGCTCCTCCTAGAATTCTGGCTCCTTGGCGTCATTGGTCGTCTCATCCATTCTCATGGATAAAATCCCCCGATAAGCTTCTGGCCATGCACATAAAGTTTAGACTCCTCTTGGCTCCAGCTTCTGGTATCCACCCATTCACTGACACCTCCATCTGGAAAGAAGTGATTTTATTAACAGGAATAAGCCTGACACTGAAGACTTGCTGTCCTCCCACCACAACTCGCTGTCCTCCCACTGCACCATCCAAACCGTGCTCCTAAACAAGGTATTCTTAGCAAATGGAATCAACCAGCTGGTTGGCCAAGGAAAATCCCTAAGAATTTCTCCTTGATCCCTTCTTTATTCTCAGCCCTCGAATCAAGTCTGTCAAGTACTGTACTCAACACCAACAACACACTCGCCATCTGCCCATGCATGGTTTACGATCCGAGCCCAGTCATCCGATGGTGACCTGGACCCTGCAGTGGCATCAACTGTGCTTGACCCCACCTCTCTGCCCTCCCAAGTCAGGCATCTCTCAGAGGTCACCGATCAAAACAGCAGTAACAACACTGGATGAGCTACACCCCTCACCTGCCTGTCTCTCCACCTCATCCTAACCATCACCCTCACCCCTAAGCCAAGGCCACAGCAACCTCTGGTTCGCTGGACAAGCCGAGATCCTTCCCACCTCCCCACGTGTGTGAGCTGTTCTCCTGTGGACATCTCGCACACTGTTTGTGCAGGACGGGTCCTCCTCTCCCTTTCTCACTGCTGGAGGAAGTCTTCCCTCCCCTCACTTACCACTAACCCAGCATCGCCCACTGCTAGAATTTCCCCTGGTCTGGGAAGCTCTGTGGAATGAGGCTGAGTCTGCTCTGGGTTCTGTTTTATTCATCATGGCAAGGGACAGTCTACAGTAGTTTAATGAAGACAAGCAATAGTTTGCTGTATGAAAAGTCTGTTCATGGTGACGACAAGCGTAAAGTGGTCTTGCTGGTGGGAACCTTTCTCTAGACTCTGAAGTTGTCTTGAGAGCCACTCAGTTCCAATTATTCTCTTAACACAACAAGCAATATTCCAGGTGATGTTTTTACTGATGACTCCTGTCACCACTCCCTATGTTCACAAATGGCCTCAAGAATTTACATGGCTATTAATAAAGATCTGCACTTTCCAATGACAGTTACTGCCACTTCCTGCTCATGTGACCGTGATCATTGGATTCTCTCTCTGCCTGGATGTGGCCAGCAGTGAAACCGGCCAATTATACCTGCCATTAAAGTTTGGGAGAATCCATCTAGATGGTGTATTTAAAGCCTGGATATAGCAAGCATTCAGTTAATTACACTTATTATTTTTATGTTATTTATTATTGTTATTTTATTTCTTGCTCCACTGATTATTTTATTTCTCATTTCACTAGTAAAATATCACATAATAGTAGGATGAACTAGATATCAGCAACCTAATTTCTAGTCTTACTTTGACCACTAATTAGCTGTGTAAGATGGCAATTAAGACATCTTTCTTGGTCTGTTTCACTATCCTCGAAAATGAAAGTGTCTGAGTAGATAAACTCAATGTGACCTGATAACCCTAAGATTATAAGGCTTTTATGAGTAATCAAAGAGGAAAAAAGAGTTTTGGCATTGTTTGGACAGCAGATTTACCTCATTTAATGTTAACAAAAAGTATGATGTGAGCTTCTCACGGCTGCAGAAATGCAGATTTTCAAAACAATGACAATATTTTCTGGAACCCCAGGAGAGATTCACTTGTCACTGAGCTCTGAGCAATGAATGAAGCCTGGGAAGCATTTGGTAAGACCCACACTTGGCAGACAGTGAGGGTGAAAATTGACAGATTTTCTCCATGCCAAATCAAAACCAACTGTCCAGACATTTACCACATGACCAAGTTTATCATTGGAGAAAGCAAAATATATCCTTTTCATTAAAAAAAAACACATGCGGAGCTAACCTCTGGGTTTACTTACTCTCCTGATAAAGACGATGTGTCAGTGATGGTGATGGTTTTGCCAGTGCGCTAAAGTTTTCCAGGTGCTTCACGCATTTTTTTTTTCAGTTGGTAAGTCATGTCTGATTCTTTGTGACCTCATGGACTGTAGGCTGCCAGGTTCCTTTGTCCATAGCATTTTCCTGGCAGGATTATTGTAATGGGTTGCCATTTCCTTCTCCAGGGAATCTTCCCCAATTCAGGATCAAACCCACATCTCCTGCCTTGGCAGGAGGATTCTTTATTGCTGAGCCACTAGGGAAGTCCCTCATCTCAAATTTATAGAGGCCTTGGATGGGTATCATCAAAAGCATCATTTCTAATTTATTGATGAAGAAATTGAGTGTCGGGCTTCCCTGATGGCTCAGTGGTAAAGAATCTGCCAGCCAACGCAGGAGACACAGGTTGGATCCCTGATCCAGGAAGATCTCACATGACACAAGGCAACTAAGCCTTGTGAGCTACAACCTGAGCCTGTGCTCTAGAGCCTGGGAGCCACAACCACTAAGCCCTTGTGCTCTGCCAATAAGAGAAGCCACCGCAGTCAGAAGCCCGTGCACCGCAGCTAGAGAGTAGCCCCCATAGCAACAAAGACCCAGTCCAGTTCACTTCAGTTCAGTCGCTCAGTTGTGTCTGACTCTTTGCGACCCCATGAATCGCAGCACGCCAGGCCTCCCTGTCCATCACCAACTCCAGGAGTTCAGCACAACCAAATATAAAAAAATAAATAAATAATTTTTAAAAGAGAAGAAGAAACTGAGTATCACAAGGACCAAATAATTGCAAAAGGGCATTCCTAGATTAAGGAGTAACACAACAAATTTTTGGTCAAAACTTAAAAAAAAAATCACTATATTGTTGTTATTTCTTGGTTTAATTGTTTATATGGGCTATTAAGTTTTTTTAATGAAATAATGAATTAGCTTATTTTTTCCAGTAATCATTTTAGGATTCTAAGAAGCCTTTGCATAATGCTCAAAATACTTTAAAGAGATAAAATAGATATTTGGGGAATTATTTCTTCGTGTAATTTTGTAAATATGGAATAAGATCAAATATCCCATTGCCAGTTATTTCTGTTTTTTTCATGTTCTATGAAGCATTTTAAAGGCAAATGTTGTGATCATATTTCATACATTGAAATACAAAGAGACAAAAGTAGCATAAATATTTATGCCAATTCTAGTTAAGGTATAAATCCAAGCATTACATAGTTATATTCATATTTAGAATGACTTCTAAAGAACTTTTTAAGATACATATTAAGAATATAAGGATGTACTAGAAAATATCAAACACTTGCTAATATTGTACCTTTTTGTATCAATATCCCTAGTTTTTCATTTCAGAGAACATATGAACTATGGTGCTTATAAAAGGATAAGACTCACAAAGCCTCCACAGGACAGAACTTGCATAAATGTTCAGTTCATTTATGTCATTTCAAATTCTAGACGTCTTATTATTATTATGACTTTTTTTACTTCCAAGTGTGGGGACACCGAGGAAGGGCCCTGCTCTGGGGACACAGTAGTTCTGAGCCACATCCAAGCCCAGCCTCCCCTCCAGTCCTGTTTGTGCCTGTAATGCTCACTGAGGATAATTTATAGCTGTACTGAGGACAGGCTTTTAACCTCCTGTAAATCCTGGAAAATCCCATGGACAGAGGAGCCTGGTAGGCTACAGGCCATGGGGTCACAAAGAGTTGGACACGACTGAGCAACTTCACTTTCACTTTAATCTTGTGCAGCAATCAAGGAATACTTAATTTTAGTAAATGTGTTAAACATGTATCTTGAGTATTATGCGTTTGTGTGTTTAGTCACTCATTCATGTCCAACCCTTTGAACTGTAGCCCGCCAGGCTCCTCTGTCCATAGGATTCTCCAGACAAGAATACTGGAGTGGGTTGCCATGCCCTTCTCCAGGGGATCTTCCCAACCCAAGGATCAAACCCAAATCTTTTGCATCTCCTGCATTAGCAGACAGGTTCTTTACCACTAGTGCCACCTGGGAAACCAACATATTGAAGATGTTAATATAAAAAGTGAAAATATGAAAGAGACATGTGTACCCCAATGTTCATCGCAGCACTGTTTATAATAGCCAGGACATGGAAGCAACCTAGATGTCCATCAGCAGATGAATGGATAAGAAAGCAGTGGTACATATACACAATGAAGTATTACTCAGCCATTAAAAAGAATACATTTGAATCCGTTCTAATGAGGTGAATGAAACTGGAGCCGAGTATACAGAGCGAAGTAAGCCAGAAAGAAAAACACCAATACAGTATACTAACACATATATATGGAATTTAGAAAGATGATAACGATAACCCTGTATGTGAGATAGCAAAAGAGACACAGATGTATAGAACAGTCTTTTGGACTCTGTGGGAGAAGGAGAGGGTGGGATGATTCGGGAGAATGGCATTGAAACATGTATACTATCATATAAGAAACGAATCGCCAGTCTAGGTTTGATGCAGGATACAGGATGCTTGGGGCTGGTGCACTGGGATGACCCAGAGAGATGGTATGGGGAGGGAGGTGGGAGGGGGGGTTCAGGATTGGGAACACGTGTACACGTGTGGTGGATTCATGTTGATGTATGGCAAAACCAATACAGTATTGTAAAGTAAAATTTTAAAAAGTGAAAATATGAACATTTATGGGCATGTTCATTTTAAGTAAAGATTTTAAAATGTATGCAATTCATACAAAATTTGAATTCAACTAAAGGTTACATCTCTTAAGAATTGTCTAACACAGATATAAGGTTCATCATTCCAAGGTTTAGATCCTGTCCAGACTAAAGGAGGCACTGTGTCAAGGAACAGCAGATTTTCATAAAACTGGGCTGACTCAGATTACATTTGAAGGCCTAGTCTGACTACAGAAAGGCACTGTGAGACTTTATTTACTAGTAAGCCTCTCTTTCCCCTTTTTCACTAAGAAATATTCTCTTTTTTATTTCATGAATAAATAAAAAGAAACCCTGAAATCTCTTCCTCTGGAATTCTATAAAGTAAAAGCTACCACCACCACTTTAAAGTGAGTATTTTTTAAACTCTTTATAAAATAATTTCCCAGAACCCAAGTAAAATTCAGAAAGGACTGAAGTTCTTAGGATATATATATATATATATATATATATATATATATATACACACACATATATATATACATATATATATATATATATTCCACAACCACACACACCTCCCAGAGTTTTCAAGATTTTATTCAAAGATTCCTATGGAAGCCTAAACTGGTCAGACATATATTGATTTATCTTATCTATAAAATTATTTTAAATATTTTGTCTAGTGGTGGTAGCAGATTTTAATGTGATTGTGAGTATGAAATAATGGTGACTGCAGTATTCAGCAGCTGGAATTCATCTGGAAAATTAAAAGATTCTGATGGTAACTGGGAGGAACAGTAGTGTTGTTGGAAAAGGGAAATCTTAAGGGGAGTATGAAGTTTTCTTTCAAATTGATGTATTTATGGTCTGGATGGTGAGCCAGAGAGAAGCCATGGGAATAATGCAAAGACAGCAGCTTTGGACTCAATTAGACTAGATGAGCCTGCTGGCCTTTCTCCTTACTGTCACCAGGGTGGGACATTTAATCTTTCTGATTTTCAGCTACTATATCTGCAGTGAAAGGGGAAGCTTATAATGACCCACTTTCATGCAGAGATCAGATTTAAAAGGGATGATCTTTTGAATTATTGTTGAGGAAGTACTTGGCCTCCTGCTCCACTCACATTGGGCTGGACGGGGCTATTTGCTGGGAGTGGACGCTCGTGATCCAGTGCCACGGAGGCCATGAGTGAGTCTGTGTCCTTGCCAGCCTGGCATGCTCCACTCGTCAGTATGAGAACAGGACCCAGAAGGCACAGCACACATGTGCAACAAGACCTACCCTTACCTGAGTCCGGAGCAAGGCTGAGCCCAGCACAGTGAGTTGGACATGGGTCACCTGCAGACTCAGGGATGTGAGCTAAACGCTTGCTGGGGTCAGGTCATGTGTCACTATCTCCCCAGTGAGCATTACTGAGGGAAGAGCCGATTAACAAGACCACTGAAATAGCTGAAATGGATGCTCAAACATTTGGAGCAGTCCTGTAACAGAATATGGTGGCTCAGAGGTTAAAGCGTCTGCCTGGAATGCGGGAGACCTGGGTTCGATCCCTGGGTCGAGAAAATCCCCTGGAGAAGGAAATGGCAACCCACTTCAGTATTCTTGCCTGGAGAATCCCATGGACGGAGGAGCCTGGTGGGCTACAGTCCATGGGTAGCAAAGAGTCAGACACGACTGAGCAACTTCACTTTCACTTTCACTTATAACAGAATACATACCCCTGAAAATAAAACTTCTCTATTGTCTCCAGGTGCCCAACAGAGCATAGGGGTGACGCTGACCTGCCAGGGCCTCCTCAGAAGGGTCGTCCAGTCAGATGTGAGTCCTTAACCACAGATCCTATCAACCTATCTACCCAGGAATGTGTGTGCATTTCAGCACCAAAGTAACTTGGCAAAACTCTGACACTGCTCTGATCATTGTAAGTCCAAAGACAAAAGACGAACTGAATGGATGGTATCTTAAGCTGAACACTAAATACATAATTATTAAATATATATTCAGAATATTCATCACACCACGAGAGCAAATTTCATGTCAATTAATGTTTTATTGGGGAACTTTGTGACAAACACAGTAATAAACAGTAGTGAATATTCAGATTAAAGAATTATGAACATATATTATGAAACTGACACAAATGTCTTTTCTCCAATTACTTCTTCCTAACATAGGGTCTACTGATTATAGAATAACGAGTCTAAATTCCATTAATCCTTAAAACAGAATTCTAGACTCACAGCCCACAGAGAACTCTGCAAAGTCAAACCTGATACGCTGTTTAACCATTTGAGGAGATATTCTTTCCCCAGTGAAGTAGTTGTGAAATGTAATGTGTGTCAGAAATGGGACCCTGAAAAGATCTGGCACTAGGTTAAATCAGACAAGAATCTGGAGATGCATGAACTGTGGATAGAGTGATTGCTGAAATAATTTGGGAGGGGACATTTAGAAAGATCACTTTTTAAATTACTAAACAGTAAACACAAAAATTATAATACATAAATTTTAGGCCATTAATAATTTCTTAACTCTACATTTACATTATAACTTTTTGATATGCTTCAGAGACCTTGTGAAATTAAATTTTCCTGCTTTAATTTTTTAAAACTTTGTAAAAATATTAATAATAAATGCATTAGCTAAATTAATATGATAACAAAAACTAAGCAGTTAAACTTATGTGATTGCTTTAAAAATATTTATGGAAATAAAATTCAAATGTGCTACACTGAGTGAAGCAAAAGTTTGTCTAGGGAAAAAACTAATTTTAATAGGAAAATATAGCATACAACGTAATTTGGAAAGAAACATAGAGATATTTTCATCCAAATAAGACATAGTTAATGTGGGGTTCACAGTGACATTTGAAAAACATGGGTTATGGGGTGACAGAGGCAAGGATTATAATTCTACAAGTTGGACAGAATAGTGTCACTCAAACACATAGCAACGTTGGCTCAAGCCTTCTGAGGTGGCAAGGGGGTGGGATGGGGACGCTCCCACATTCACACCTTTTACCCTGAGTGATGGTCTATAATTCCTAGCTCTAGAAGGTAATCTTGTTCTTCAGTTTTACCACTTCAGGAAAAGCAGTAATAATAGTTCCTGGAATGCAGAGGAACATGGGGTGAAGAGCTGCCTTAGAAAGATAGATGTTCACTCAGATATACGCCACCAAGGGGCATTTTATTGCTGAATTCCATCTAGGTAATGTTCTAGACTCTAAATGCCCAGGGTGGTCCCAACAGTGCATTAAACATTGGTCCATCAAAGGTCCCTGGTTTAGCCAATTCAAGTTCATTAAAATATGTGTATCAGTCCAAGATCACTGCCTCAGGAGGCTCCCTCCTGACATGTCAGATCAGGACGGTCTGGGGAGGCAGCCTGCATCTCTCCCGTACGGCCCTCATGCAGCAGGTCCTCTCAGTAGCTGCCGTCTCCCCAAACAGGCCCTGTGCTCTGAATTTCCTCCGAAACCCAACGCACTTGGCAGGCTAGGAGAACTGGGGGTGGATGGGGGCACAGGAAACAGCCAGAGAATAAGTTGTCAGTCTGTGTGTTTTAAAAGCTTATTGACTGACAGCTTAAAAGAGTCATTTCATGACTTGTTACCTATGGTTACTGAGCCAACTCAAAAGGCAAATGGCAGAAATTAGATGTACAGAAAATAAAATGCGGTACATTGCATTTTATTAAATGAAAATTTACTGCATCTCTACTAAGTGGTCAGTGGCAAAGGGCTCTTAAAAGGCTGTGATTAGATGAATACCAAGGTCATTTTCATTCAATTAAACTACTCATTAGCATCTGCCTATAAACAGACAATTTACAGATGGGATCTTAATGACTGAAAAATTTGAAAAGATTCTAGAATTTACTAGTAATAATAGAAATACAAATTTAAATATCAACTTATTAATTTTCACCCAACAGAAGAGCAAAATTAAAGACTGGCATATGCCAAAGGATGTTCAGAATGTACAAAATTGGAAGTCCTCACACACAAGTGAAGAGAGGAAAAATTCAAACAAAAATAGTCTGACAGTACGTAATGTAATTGAAAATGTGCAAACCTTCTGACCCAGCAAACCCGTAAGTCAATAGGAGACATAGACAGAGGCTCTACCCCATGACTGCCCACAGAATCAGATTGGTCACTGGAAGCAATCTGGGTGTGATGTAGCAGTTCACTGTAGTCCACTGGCAGACAGTTCACTAGTAGGTGAACAGGTTAATGCACTTGTTCACTAGTACATAGGCAGCTGTAATACAGTAGTCCACTAGTAGACGGGCATGTTAACGCAGTAGTTCACTAGTAGGAATGCTATGTAGCACTTGAAGTGTAAAGTGTTCATTGCTGTTATGTCCAACTCTTGGTGACCCCATGAACAGCAGCCCACCAGGTTCCACTGTTTATGGAATTTTCCAGGCAAGAATACTGGAGTAGGTTGCCATTTCCTCCTCCAGGGGATATTCCTGACCCGGGGATCAAACCTGAGTCTCCTGCATTACAGGTGGATTCTTTACCATTAGGAGTACTGAACTTTACAAGGACATAAACAACATAATGGAATCTTTGCATACACTGGAGAAAGTGATTCATAAAGAGAAGAGGATTATAGCATAAATTTAAAACACACACAAAATGTCACCTATTTTATAGGGCTATTCCCATCTTTAAAAACTCTTTGACCTGTATTCTTCATCACTTCTGGCCACAGGAGGTGGACCTGCATAGACTATATCTCTCTTCCTCTAGTTTCTGCTTGAAGGGGCCAGCAAGAAATGAGGGGCTGGGGAAAAGTGTCTGGGGTGTTTGTTTTCAAGTCTCTGCCAGTCGAGTCCTTGAGGTGGCAAAATGCCTTCTAAAGAAAGCAGGTCATGGCAGGTGGCTCTTTCATATGGTCCCTTCTCTGGGGCCAAGTGGGATCCCTGCCCTCAGTCCTTTACCCCTTTGGGCACCTCAGGAGGATGCTCAACGTGCCTGCTGTTTCCCCAAGTCCCACCCACACTTTGTAAATAACCCATTTATTAAACTCCCTTCAAATTACCTATCAATGATCACAGCTTCTGGCTGAGTCACTGACTGATAGCAAGTAGTATAATTAATTAAAGTCCTGCCATGAGATCCAAGAAAATAATGGGAGGAAGGGAGAAAGGGACGGAGGAGCCCTCTAGATGTGAAGTCTGGCCAGATGGTGCAAATATAATGTGAATCATGACAATGAATCAGGTTTGCATCCTGAGAATCTGATCTAATGAACATGCATCCTGTTTCTTCATCCATAAAATGAAGATTACAGTTGCTACCTGACTTCCAGTTTCCCTACACAGGTTAACTGAGCTATGGCCTGCAGAGTGTTCAACATGTGCTGAGCTGATCCCATGGTACTGGATCACACCCTGGGGAAGGACCACACACGGGACTAAAGACAGGTGGGCAGCTTGTGAACCGCTTGGCAAATCTGGCTGAGGAGTCACTCTGTAAGCAGCAGTGCAGGTAGTAAGCAAGGGCATGGGAACAGTGGGGTTTCTGGTTGAGAAAATCAACCTGAAAGTCCTATGTATTTGGAAGGAGTCTGGGGGCCAGTGAGGGGGGCGCAGGTACAGCCGTGGAGGAGAGAAACAGATTCAAATATCAATACAAACAAGAGTGTAAGACCAGTGATTTGCACAGACGTGGACTTAGAGCCTGTCATACAGAATGAAGTAAGCCAGAAAGAGAAGAGCAAATATCAGATATTAACACATACATGTGGAATCTAGAACACCAGTATGGACATAAGTTTGAGCAAACTCTGGGAGATAATGGAGGACAGAGGAGCCTGGTGTGCTGCAGTCCATGGGGTCACAAAGAGTCGGGCATAACTTAGCAACTGAACAACAATAAAGACACAGACATAAATAACAAACATATGGACACCAAGGATATAAAGTGGTGTGGGATGAATTGGGACATTTGAATTGACACATATACACACTACTGATGGTGTGTATAAAATAGGTAACTAATGAGAACCTGCTGTATAGCACAGGCAACTCTACGCAGTGCTCTGATTAATGGTCTATATGGGGACAGAGTGAAAAAAAAGAGTGGATGTATGTGTATGTATAAAGTTGATTCACTTTGCTGTACACATGAAACAAACACAACGTTGAGAATCAGCTATACTTCAATTTTTTTAAAAAATATGGATCCTTGGCAGGATATGAAAGGAAGCAGAGAAACAGGCTGTGGACTTGGAAGGAGGATGAGAAACAGAGAATCCAGAAAGAAGAGGGGAGGTGATACAAAAGAGGGAGGGGGAAAGATGACCGTGTCGCCAAGAGCAGAACAACTCTAAAGAGAAATGGGAAATCCAGGTCTAACCATGTCCCTGCATTTGGTGGCTAGTTTCATAAACGCTTTTAGCCAGGGCTTCTCAAGTCTTCTATTTGTTGAAAAAGCCCCATCCCTCTTCCTACACTTTCCATCTTCTGGACGTAGCTCCCTGGACCCCAGGGATGATGTTTAATGAACCTTTCATTCCCATATTTCCTGAAAGATGGATTCCTCAGCCAGCACTCTCCAGCCGGAATGTAATACAAGCCACATCGATCATCTCAAATTTCCTGAGTCACCTTTCCAAAGTACAAAGAATAGATGAAATTAATTGTAACAGCCTTTGTGAGGATGACTGACATACAACAAGCTGCATGTATTTAATATCACCACAATCAAGATACTCAAAAATTCACTTCAACCAACTGGCAATTTATATTTAAATTACTAAACATGAATGATACTTCTACAATTCTCTAAAATTGCAGGTTGCATAATAATTCTTCTAAGAATATTAAGTTCACTGTAAAATTAATTCATACTAATGAATAGCCAAAGTAGCTTTGATGCTTTCAGCAACCTGAATTTTTCAAGGCAAAAAATTAAGAAAGCCACATATAAAAATAAAGGAAACCTTCTTTTTGCTTAAATCAATTTTTAAATTTATTTTAAATAAGTATCAATTTGGTTGACATGATTTTGGCCAACCCTGCTAATGGCCCTTACCCTTGCATGAAGCATTTCAATTACATTCATTAGATTGCTCTGACCTCAAGAGTCTTGCATTTCAGAAACAACATCAGCCACTGCCAACTTAGTTCATACACTCCATTCTGATTAGGATACTATTCAGTGTTTAGAGACATTTTTAATTTCAACTCTAATTGGTTTTCATTGGGTTCCTTTTCATATTATCAATTAGTTCCTTAAAATTGTGAGTGCCTAAGTTCATTGTTATCCATATCCATTGAAAAATCAGGGGAACTGAAGCAGGGTATTTAAAAACCTGAGATGGTACAACCATGTCTCATGGTCCAGTAGGAAAAATGAATGGAAAATTGAGATGAGGACATAAACTGTAAAGACCAGAAACGAGGGCGCCTGCCAGGCTCTGGCGCACTGCAGTATTGGGTTTTATGTTGGCAGAGGTGTGGGGATGCAAGCTTGAGTCCACTGGGCCAGAGCTGCGGGTGGACAACAAAGAATCCTGACAGGTGCACCACAGAGAGGCCACAGTGATTGCATCCAAGCTGGGTGCTCCTTGGTTCAATGCCTCGGCCTGTCTCCAGCAGACTAGGAACACAGGACCAGCACGCCTTCAGACAGATCCACCTCCTCTACTGTGACGATTCCTTCTTGGCCGAGCTTCCCCTCGTCATGGGCACGCACTCTTCCAGTCACTCAACATCTCCACTTGCACATCTCTACCTGCCCATGCCCAACGCCAAGAAAGGAATTATGACTTCAAGTGCCTTTAGTAAGGGAAATGATATGGAGGAGTCCCTGAGGGAATGCTTCTAGTTCCTCATTTTATCAGGATGCTCTCCAGACATTTCATTTCAGAAGATGACATTCAAATACCCCAGAGTACTGTTTCTCTCTCATACATACACATACAGACAGACACATGCATGTATACATGTGATACAGATACACACTTGCATGCGAACATATGTGTGTGCACACATGTAGAGACACACATGTGTATACATGTGTGCACAGATGTGTGTGTACACACATATGTACCTGGACACATATACAGACGTGTATGTGAACACACATACCTGTACACTTGCACGTGTGCATATGTGTATAGGCACACCTGCACATGTACACATGCCTGCAGCACATATGTACAGACACATGTGCACATGCATGAGCACATACACATGTACGGGCATGCACATATACAGGCATGTGTGTGCATTTATGTGCACATGCATGTGCACTTATACATGCATGTCACATATAGACGTGAGTGCTTGACCGTGTGTGTACTGCACGTGCATATACATGTACACATACATGCAGGTGCGTGCATATACATGCACATGTGCACACACACAGGTACACACACTCTTTCGTTCCAGAGACGAGATTAGGATTTAGCAAACCTGGAGTAGGGTCTAGAATCTGTACTTTCAAAAGTCTCAGAACTCTTTGGCCAGTTTTATTAACCACAAATCTAGACTAATTTTTGCTTCCCTCAACCTTTACAGCACTGGACTGGTCCTAAATGGGGAACATCTCTTCATATGCTTATTTGACAATTGTATATCACCCTTGGTGATATCTCTGTTTAGATCTTTGGGCCATTTTTTTAATTGAGTTGATCATTTTGTTAATTGTTGAGCTTTAAGAGTTCTTCACATATTTTGGATCAGAGTCCTTTATCAGATATGTCTTTTGAAAATAAGTCTTCCCAATCTGCAACTTGCCTTCACAGTCTCTTGATGTTGTCTTTCACAGAGGAGAGGTCTTCAGTTTTAGAGAAGTCCAACTTCTCGATTATTTTGCCTAATGGATTGTGCCTTTGGTCACGTATCTAGAAAGTCAGCACCATACTTACGATTACCTGGATTTTCTCCTATGTTGTCCTGTAGGAGTTTTATAGTTTTGTGTTTTACATTTAGGTCTACAATCCATTCTGTGTTAACAAAATGAAGTAAACATGACA
Organism: Ovis canadensis; assembly: GCF_042477335.2. Taxonomy (NCBI): domain Eukaryota; kingdom Metazoa; phylum Chordata; class Mammalia; order Artiodactyla; family Bovidae; genus Ovis; species Ovis canadensis. The sequence goes on along the minus strand of NC_091253.1, from coordinate 43,389,303 downwards.
TTAACTAAAATCTCTTCTTTAAAAATGAATAATTATGTGGGACCATTAATGAATGGTTTAAGATTCTGCATTGTCTTAGCACCTATTACATATCAGAAACCAGTGCTCACAAAGCAAAAGTAATGAGTACAAAGCTGTCATCAATTATCAGTGGAAAGCCAGACTTTTAAACAGTATTACTTGTTTCAAATCCTTTGCTTACTGCCTGCCTTCGAGATACTATTAACATATCCTATTAGGAGTTCAAATGAACTTATATAGATATATTCAGCTTACATATTACTACATAACAAATTACTTCTATGTGAATGTTCGTAACATCCATAGAAGCCCCAAATCGGAAACAACCCGAATACTCTTCACATAGTACATGGCCAAAAAGCTGGTGCAAGTGCACCATGAAATACTACTCAGAAATTAAAAGAGATAAATACCTAACTTGAGCAGCGACCTGGGTAGATCTCACTGGAGTAGGGAGTGGTCACAGTGTTAAGGGTTAGATGAGGAATTTCTATTGCAGACATTAAAAAGAACTATGTCTTGATTGCGATGGTAGTGATGCAAATCAACATACAAGGTATATTATATAGAACTACACACACACAAATGAGTTCAGATGAACATGGATGAACGAGCTACGGCTGTTGGTGTTCCCCACATACTCATCACTAGCTGCTCCTCTACCTTATCCACAGACCAGCTAATACAACATATTCTTGGAACAGAAGATCTTACTGTGGAGGTGACTGCCAATGACACCATGAGGTTTTATCCCTAGACCATTGATGATAAACAGTATTCAGCAGATATCAATCTGCGTGTGGGGCCACACAAATTTTTCATCACCACAGAGACTGCAGTCTGTCCAAGCATTTATGGTTTACTTCAACAGCACACAAAAATCTGGTCTTGATAGTGTTTCCTCCTGGCTTCCATTGGCAGAATAGTGGTTACCCGAGGTGATGATCTTGGTTTGCAACAGAGTGCCTGAAAATGGTGTAAATCGACCGAAAGTTCAAGTGGTCAAACACGGCTTTGAATTGGTAGAACTTAGTCTGGAAAAGTTGCCTGAGGAGGATGAGTTCCAAGAACTACAGGAGTAAAGCAAATTGTTCAAGCCTTGAATGCCAATGGCTGGTAGTGGTGAAGAATGAGAGGAACCAGGGCTTTAGCATTCTAAGCTCTTTGGCTGGAGCAAATCATTGCACTGCATCAGCAGAAACCTGCCACTCAGAGCAGTCCCATCTGCCAGCAGCAGAGAGGACTGAAACACTCTTGGATCATCAAGGTGGTCCATCTAACATAAGACTGAAGGCAGGAGGAGATGGGGGTGGTCGAGGATGAGACAGTTAGATGGCATCACCAACTCGATGGACATGAGTTTGAGCAAGCTCCAGGAGTTGGTGATGGACAGGGAAGCCTGGTGAGCTCCAGTTCATGAGATGGCAAAGAGTCAGACATGACTGAGCAACTGAACAACAAAGGAATTCCCTATGTAGGCCATTGATACTGATCACATCCTGAGATTTCTGCACTAGTATTACTATGGAGAAACTTTTATTTCTTAGAGTTTGTTACCTGAGATGGTAGGCGGGAAAGCATGCAAATGCGAGGCAGCAGATGCCTCAGTGCCTGTCACTTGCAGGGCTGGAGGGGTCAGCTCCAGGGGAACTGATCACCGAAGGGAGACTTTCCAGAGGAAGAGTGGGAAATACAGCAAATGAAACCCTTAGTTTTGCTTTTCTAGGCACTCCGTGGTGCACGTCGTGAGTCTTCACTCTGCCATGGCTCTCAACTGGCTCAGGGCACACAGGCTGAGAACTGCTGCTGGCCTGGTGTGGGTATGGACCCCATAGACCGCCTATGGAAACACGGCTCAGACCCATCTGTGCAACACTGTCTAAGCACTGAAGAACCTGTGACAGAAGGAATGGAATATTCCAGTTTCCAGAGGGAATATTTCAGTGAGTGGAACATTCAGGAAGAAACTCTCCAGGGAACACTGCAGGCTATCTTCTTTAATATCTTTTTTTTTCTTTTTTTTTAAACTATCCTGAAGGTCTTTGAGACTGTAGTTTAGCTGCATCCCCCAGGCTGAACACTGGCCATTTACAGGGAATGTTAGGGAAATCAGCTCTGGGGTTGCAAAATGAAAGGTGGAATATGTTTTTCTTAAAACACGAAAGGTTTCAGAAAATACATTAGGTCATGTGGTTAGGGAAAACAGACTAGAAAAAGCTGTGAAGTTGATCTTGTGGGTTTAACAAAGCCAGGTGATTAAAAGCTGATTCATTTATTAAAAAAAAATGAGCTGTAAATAAGATTTATAATCTGTTTGACAGTACTGTGGCAATATCAATATTTGGTCGAGGTGCAGTACTATAATGATCTAAGATCTTACCCCTGGGGGAAGCTGGGGGAAGACTTCACAAGAACTATCTCTGCCATTTCCTTTGTGTCTGTAATTATTTAAAAAATAAACAAGAAGTTTAAAAGGTGGTTATTCAAATACAGCATCGCTATGCTAGCAGCGTCTCCAATGGACATTCAGTCTCACCTGCTTGAGACTGTAAGACTTACATCTTTCCTAGCTTCTCATCATCCTGGGTTGCTCATTTACTCTGAAGGATAGTTCAGGGAGGAGCCATAAACAGTATTTGATCTTCCTTTACCATCCTCGGAGCATCATCACTGATTAAACCATAATTTATGGTTCTATGTTGATTCAGCCATGAGCCAAATTTGAACCTTTTTGCAAATTTCCAGAATGTTCTGAGGTTCAGCTTCCTAAGCTGCTGATCGGTGACTATATCTCCAGCTCTGTCTTCCAGGGACTTCATGACTTCAGATACCCTTGCTTTGCCTCATTAGACTCTGGCCTCCTTGAGGTCAGAGATGACACTTGATCCTTAAAAGGAATCTACCCTGTATCATTCTGCATGCAAATACTTGGGTATACAGGAACTGGTGAGTTATGAGCTGTATATGCATCTACTCATCAGTATTCTGAGCACTTGACATTGAAATTTAGATTTTGGCAATGCCAACCAAACAAGCTTTGAGCACAGATTATTTCTAACAAAGTATTATTTTCTACAAAGTGCATTCAACTTCCTTTATGAAAGACTCAAATATTTTAAATGATCAGAATACTGTATCTTCAATATAAATATTGTTCTATAATTCCAAATATTGCAGAAATTTAAGAAGCTCTCAGATTTTTCACTTTATCAGTTAGTTATAAATGAAAACATTTACTGGTTTATCAGGGCTAGTTGATATACTCCTCCCATTCATTAAAATTCAACCCACCTTGAACTTTCCTTCAAAATATCCTAGAAAATGACAAAACCACTGGTATTACATAAACATATATTGCCTTAACAACCCAATAAACAGATCTAATAATGTTCTATCATGTCCTGATTCAGTATCATTCTGCTAAGCATTTATTGCTAATTCACTTTATAACAGGCTTTATTAAAAGTCATTAAAACCTGCAGCTGCATCCCTAATTATTTCCTAAATATAAAGACTGCTTTTATAAATGATCTTCTTGTTCAAAACACTGCCATACAGCTCACAAACTCTTTGTTGGGAGCCAGAGAGCTTTTATTCTTTACGAAAAGAGATGCTGAGTAATTCATCAGATGCCAAACACTTTTTTTTTTTTTTTGGTCACATTTCGGCTTTGTTCCAAGTGGTCAACTTCAATGTTCATTAAGAATAGGTATATTGATAACATAGTCTCAGATTCATGCCCAGGACTTCTACCCACTGGTGTGTCATCCAGTCTCTTAATGTGTATCTTTGATAAGCCTGAAAAAGCTCAGTGATTTGGCAAAGCTAAGCATATTGAAGTGTAGCTCGCATGCAAATAATCTGGAGACACACGTGGAAGGAAGAGAGTGTGTTTCATTTGGAGTTTGGTTAATTCTGCTCAGGAGAAAATAGCCTAGTGGGGTGAATTATATGCTTGTAAAAATAATGTAAATGATTTCTGTTGCTGTTATTCAGATGCTCAGTTGTGTCCAACTCTTTGCAACCCCATGGACTGTAACTTAGCAGGTTCCTCTATCCATGGAATTCTCTAGGCAAGAATACTGGAGTGGGTACCCATTTCCTTCTCCAGGGGATCTTCCCAACCCAGGGAATGAACCCAGGTCTCCCACACTGGGAGGCAAGTTCTTTACCATCTGAGCCTCCTGGGAAGCCCAAATTATTTCTAGCCTCCATTTAACTGATTATTTTATGATTTACTGCTTTTATACATAACCAAAAACAGAAAACTTCAGAAAAATTAAGTATGGATATGATTTAAAGAAATTTCATTTTCACTGGAAAAAAAGACACACTGAATTCTATGTAAGAGAATTGCTTATTTCTCAAAACTGTTTTATACATTCATAAGCATGGCCAATGTATCAACACCCATCAATACTGTTGACAGTTGCCTGAAAAATGTAGGCAACTGTGATTTAGTGGGTAGGACAGTATGTAATTTGTATGCATATACTGCCCAGAATATGACCTAGAGGTACAAGGACAAAGGTTTCCAAAGGATATTTCAGGTGGAACAGTGACAGAACATGAGTAAACAGCCAAGTAGAATCACTGCAACTAATAAGAAACACCAGAAATGTTCTCACCACAGAGCTGTGTTGACCGTTCATCTGCACTGAGGTCATTGAATTTTATAACTGGCAGAAAGTAATTACTCCATTAGTCAAAAAGGCAAGGACAAAAATAGCCATGGTCACTACATTAATACTACAGTAGTTGTTGCGTTCAGTCACTAAGTCATTTCCGACTCTGAGACACCATGAACTGCAGCACGCCAGGCTTCCCTGTCCTTCACTATCTCCCAGAGTATGCTCAAGCTTCTGTCCATTGTGTCGGTGATGCTATCTAACCATCTCATCCTCTGTCTCCCTTTTCTCCTCCTGCCCTAAATCTTTCCCAGCAACAAGGTCTTTTCCTTGTTGGCTCTTTGTATCAGGTAGCCAAAGCATTGGAGCTTCAGCAGCAGTCCTTCCAATGAATATTCAGGGTTGATTTCCTTTAGGATTGACTGGTTTGATCTCTTTGCTGCCCAAGGGACTCTCAAGAATCTTCTCTAGCACCGCGGTTCGAAAGCATCAATTCTTCCATGCTCAGCTTTCCTAATGGTCCAACTCTCACATCCATACATGACTACTGGAAAGGCCACAGTTTTGACTATATAGATCTTTGTCAGCAAAATGATGTCTCTGCTTTTTAATACGCTGTCTAGGTTTGTCGTACCTTTCCTTCCAAGGAGCAAGCATCTTTTAATTTCACAGCTGCAGAGTAGCTGATTACTTCACAAAGAACACGTCTTTACAAATCTATAATCAGATAATTTCTTGTAGCCATGAGTGGCTGACTTACCAATGGTTGCCAAGTATACAGACAATGGCACAGAGATCCCACACAGATAGCAGTTGACAGCATAGCTGCATTTCTCAAGGGAGGGGTACCCCTTCGCATTGCTCTGCTCCCCTGTCCATATCTCCTAACCTCTGTGGGCCAGCCTTGCACAGACTCACTGATTCAACCCCCATGTTGATGCAAATGTGACTCCTTGAGTCAAAGTAGCTCCCGTGGATGTACCAAACCACTGACTGCATCAGTGATGAGGGGATACCCCCCACAGTTTGGTGGCACATCCTCTCCTGCACGTTACTGAAGGCCTTTTAGGGTTCTGCAAGGTAACTGGCTAAAGGCACACTGTTGGCTTAGAAAACTTAATTGCCCACCAGAAACTAGATAATGTATTCCTTTTATACCAAGATACAGTCAGGAAGTTATCTGGAGAATCTGAGAGGCTGGAGAAAGGAATTTGAAAATCAGACAAAAACAAATTTCTGTTTGCCTGGCCTGGCTTGAAAATTCTAGTCATTCCCATGGAAGTTATTCAGCTCATGAGAGAGAAAAAGCGCTAAGGACACTTAGATTGATCTGAAGAACACTGCACTTATTTTTACCCTCAGAAATTTCTTTTAGCAAAATATGGAAGTTTTACATAAGATCTAATATCAATGAGATATAAAAATTATATAATGAAAAGACATTTTATTATTATTGAAGATCAATTGCAGCCTTTCAAGTAAAATCAACAACAGGTTACATATCACCAGTGGAAGAAAGTTAATCTTCCAGTGACAAAAATGAGTAATTATTTGAATGTTTGATATATTTTACATGATCACTTTAAATGAATATATAATTTATTGGAAAAAATAAGATTTTAAATAGGTCTCTTCCCAACTATTATCTGTGTTTCTTTTAGATTTATTATGTAAGATATGATATTTTGGGCTTCCTTGGTGGCTCAGACAGTAAAGAATTGGCCTGCAATTCGGGAGACCTGGGTTCAATCTCTGGCTCAGGAAGATCCCCTGGAGAAGGGAATGGCAACCCACTCCAGTATTCTTGCCTGCAGAATCCCATGGACAGAGGAGTCTGGCAGACACGACTGAGCAACTTTCACTTTCGCATTTTCTTTCATTTTCTCAAACTGGTAATATATCTTCAGGTTGCCCTGGTGGCTTACACGATGGAGAATATGCCTGCAATGCTGGATACCCAGGTTTGATCCCTGGGTGAGGAAGATTTCCTGGAGAAGGGAATGGCAACCCCCTCCATTCTTGCCTGGAGAATTCCATAGACAGAGGAGCTTGGTGAGCTATAGTCCACAGGGTCACAAAAAATTGGACAAGACTGAGAGACTAAAGCTATATTTCCACAGCTTCAGCAATCATTTCCATTTTGCCAGCTCTGAGCTGGACATGTCAGGTTGTACCTGCTTCTGAAACCAAAGGTTCCTCCCCACCATGTGGTCCTTGCACCTGTTCCCCACTCAGCAGACACGTCCCAAGTCAGGTCTTACACCTTTCCTTCCAAAAATGGGTGTTTTATGCCCAAGTGCATTTGTATTTATCCAGCCCATGGCAGGTACCAAGCACATGACCTAGCTTGATTCATTTCCGATGTGCCAGTCCATCACCCATCACCTTACCATCCAGTCTCAACTGACTCACTGCTCACCTTCACCTCAGGAGGTCAAATTCTCATCACCTCAAACCTGAATCGCTGCAGCAGAATCAACCCTGGTCCTTTCTGACTCACCAACGCTTCTAAAATATGTCATTCAACATACGAGTACAACATCCACAAACCCTCCTATTTGTACAAGATTGTGGAAGTGAAAGTGTTAGTTGCTCAGTCATGTCTGACTCTTTTCAAACCCAAGAACTGTAGCCTGCCAGGCTTCCCTGTCTGGGATTTTTTCAGGCAAGAATACTAGAGTGGGTAGCCATTCCCTCCTCCACTGAATAAGATTAAGATCAAGATAATCTGCAAGACCTTTCAAATCCTTGAGAATCTAAACCCTTCCAGTTCCTTAGACAGTAAAAGCAAAAGTTAGTAAAATACAATCACTTGTTTGCTTATAATCAAAATTCGAAGTAAGTGAAGCATGTAATCAATGGGACAAAAGATATTTCTTCTTTCCAAACCACCTACAAAGTATGGAAAATATGAAATATTGACACAAATCTTAATTTTGACTCAATGTATGGACACTCATTTATGGACTCATTACAGACCTCACTGTCTCACTTGCAAAACAGGAATCAGAATCTTTGCCTCAGTCCTGCTGTGAGATTCATAGGTAAGATGCCCTCAGTTCAGTTCAGTTCAGTCGCTCAGTCGTGTCCCACTCTTTGAGATCATATCAATCGAAGCACGCCAGGCCACCCTGTCCATCACCATCTCCCAGATTCACTCAGACTCACATCCATCGAGTCAGTGTTGCCATCGAGCCATCTCATCCTCTGTCGTCCCCGTCTCCTCCTGCCCCCAACCCCTCCCAGCATCAGAGTCTTTTCCAATGAGTCAACTCTTCGCTTGAGGTGGCCAAAGTACTGGAGTTTCAGCTTTCACATCATTCCTTCCAAAGAAAACCGAGGGCTGATCTCCTTCAGAATGGACTGGTTGGATCTCCTTGCAGTCCAAGGGACTCTCAAGAGTCTTCTCCAACACCACAGTTCAAAAGCATCAATTCTTCGGCCCTCAACTTTCTTCACAGTCCAATTCTCACATGCATACATGACCACTGGAAAAACCATAGCCTTGACTAGATGGACCTTTGTTGGCAAAGTAATGTCTCTGCTTTTCAATATGCTATCTAGGTAAGATGCCCTAGCCTTTTACAAAACTGCTGAAGCCACAGAAGTGCTGAGTCTCACTGAGGATGGGAACTCAAGGAGGTTGGGTCGCCTGGAATCTAGTCATATGGCCCACAAAAACCTCATATAACAGTGAAATACTCTAACTTTAGGACTTCCCAGAAATTTGCCACCATGGAAACAAAATATGAAATGGAAAATAAAAACACATTGCTTAGGTGGATAGTAGGCAAGTTTCATTTTTCAGTAATCACTTAAAAGGATTTGTAAATAGAGAAAAAGGATGGACTTGGAAAGAAAAATGAACAGCCTGCGTGTTTGTGAATGTAACAAATTAGATGAACTACCCTCATCTTACTTACCTGAGCTCTAAAGGTCCTGACCAGGTAACTATTTGCTTATATGAGCTGTAATCAGAGGTGTAATTCAGGCAATTAAATTAATCTGCTCTTAGGAGTTTTATTTCTTCAAGATTAAAATCAGACCAGAGAAACAAGGGATAAATAGTTGAGCTAAACTGGTATAGGCTTATCATTTGATAAATGAGGAAATATTATATAAAACTGTGGGAATTAATATAGAAAAAAAAAAGCTCTCCAGCCAGAAGTACTATTATCCACATTGGTCTCTGGCTCTGTTTGTGTGTCCTCTGGATATTAGTCATTTCTGAGTAACAAACTGAAAAGACGCCTACAAAGCTGGGGTGTCTTAATTACATCGAGGCCACATTATGAACATTTCATCTTGTTAATTAAATGTTCTGCAAAAACAAGCTTTTAGAGAGACCACAGACTATGAGCCCACCTACCTGAGGAGTCTATCCACAGTAGATATAGAAACTGACCTAGAAAGCTTTGGTAAATTCTTCATGACACTGCAGTGGACAGTTGCTGTTCTTTCCACCTTATAATATAACCTCTCCCCTTTTCTTGAAAACTGCATCAAAACTTGTATCGGAGGCAGCTCTGCATTTAACAGACCATAGTAATAGCTGGTTCTCTGTTTTCCTCTTGGTCTTACAGTTCCCCAAGGTTTTCACCCGGTTACAGCTGCTATTGTGGGCTTCCCTTGTGGTTCAGCTGCTAAAAAATCTGCCTGCAATGTGGGAGACCTGGGTTTGATCCCGGGGACGGGAAGATCCCCTGGAGAGGGAAATGGCAACCCACTCCAGTACTCTAACCTGGAGAATTCCATGGACAGAGGAGCAGGACAGGCTGCAGTCCATGGAATCGCAGAGTCAGACAGGACTGTGCAACTAACTTTCACTTTTCACAGCTGCTATTGCAAGTATCAGAGGACAAAGAAAGGGAATAGTTGCCAGAAGAGACACATCATGGAACATTGTTGATCTGGCTTCATTCCTGCCTGTTCTTGGGACTTTTTTCTCACAATATTTTGACCAAAGAAATGGAGTGGTTATTTCTTCTCAGCCACTCCTCATTTTTAGAGATATATTTTCTTGTAAACTTCTAAAAGATATTAATATGAAGTTTTATTTTGCCAAGTCCTGATTCATTCTCCCACTTTTAGAAAGAGACAGAAAGGACTGGAAAAAGACTGACGAAATATGTCAGTTTGGGTTTTTAACAAATGGTACTGAAATCAGAGTAGTCATGGTCTGCGGCTCTTTGCCGAGTCCAGCTTGCAGTCCATTTTATTCCAATTAAATCAGGTAAAAACTAAGAGACTTCACCCAAAATCTGGTTCTGGATCAAATGACATTATTCTAATGACTTTTCAACCATTGCTTTTTTCCTCCTTTTTTTTTTTCTCTACTGTTTATTTACTTTTTATTTTTTGGTAAATGATAACAAATCAAACCAAAAACTTATCATCATTGTATCACTGACTAGACAATTATATAATTTTCCATTTCCAGGTCAGTCAAGTAGTTTAACCACCAGACTATACGGAAACTGACTATAACACCAATGGCAGTTTAGATTTCTCAAGCTTACTCTTGATGTATTTTTAGTGATACTCTAGAAACCTATATAGACCAAATGCTTATCAATTACATTTTTTAAAAACTATAGCCACTTTTAAAACTGAAACTAGTGGAAAAAAATAAATCATGAGATGTTACTTAACTGGAGATTTCCTGAATACCTATGAATAGAATCTGGACTAAACCAAGACCACAGCATTTCCAGGGTCGCCCATGGAACAGCCCCACACTGTCTACCCTCCACTCCGTCTTTACTAGTTGGTGAAGCAAGACAAATTGCTTTCTGGATGTATCATCAAATGTTGAATTTTTAAAGACCACTTAATCCTATGAGCTTCCTTATTGGTATAACTAATGGTAAACATTACTTCTCCTTTACAGACCAGAAAATTATGACAAAAACGCAGTGGTTGATTCACTTCAGGTCAAAATGAAAGTACAGTTGACCCTTAACCAACATAGGTTTGAGCTGCATGGGTCCAATTATACCCAAATTTTTATCAATAAATACATTTAAATTTTTTGAGATCGCTGATGATCCGAAGAAATGCATAGCCAAAAAAAAATCTAAAAAAATAAGAAAAACTTAGGCACATTATAAATACATAAAATATTCAACACACAGTGTCAATGGATCATTTATATTATTGTAAGGATTCTGGTCAGAGTAGGCAATTAGCAGTCAGTTTGTATGCATGTTGTGCTCAGTCATGTCTGACACCTTTGTGACCCTATGGACTGCCAGGCTCCTCTGTACATGGGATTTCCCAGGTGAGAATACGGGAGTGGGTTGCCATTTCCTCCTCCAGGGAATCTTCCCAACCCAGGGATCAAACCCAGGTCTCCTGCACTGGCAAGTGGATTCTTTATCACTGAGCCACCTGGGAAAGCTATAGGAGGAGTCAAAAGTTACATATGAAAAAAAAAAGCCACCTGGGAGGAGTCAAAAGTTACATATGAATTTTTGACTACACAGAAAGCTAGAGCTCCTTACCTCTGCATTGCTCAAGGGTCAAGGGCAATTAAAATGAACTTGGGTGTCACGTTGACCTAGTCTTGCCTATTTGGTTTAAAGCATGATGTCAATTTTTGAATACTGTTTTTAAACGAAGTCCTTATTGCATTAAAATACTTTTTCCATTGAGAGATATAAGAAAATTGATGCTGAATTCCCAGGGAAAGACTATATTCCCTACATTTAAGCTCTTAAAATGCAAGAAGCATGTTGCCATATACTAATCAGAAGGGAGTTTTTTGAGGAGTGAAGGAATGATTGCTATAAGAGATGACATAATAATTCAAAGATAGAGCACTTAAGTTTCCAACATACTCTCAAGAGCACCGTATTGAGACTTTCCAACATTCCAGCATACGCATCTCTTCGTTTATTCCACAAATACCTAGATGTCAACAATATGTAGAGGACTGCATCTTAATTGGTAGATAAAGCACCCCATGTTAGGTAGAAAAAGCTGAGTAGTGGGTTGAGTGGCTAGCCCAAGATCTTATGACCAGCATGCCAAGAATCCGCATGTCCTGACTGCCAAGCAAGTCTTGTCCTGCTATATGATGATGTATAACACACTTCATGCTGCAGGGTGCTGTCTCTTTCCATGCATGCCGTGCACAACTCATTCTGCCAAGCTAAACAGGAAGAAAATAAAAATGAGAGGTCTCTCCACTTGTGTGCCAGTCTATGACTCACTGGAGGTGAGATAACTCTAGAAATAATATCTGGCTTAGGATACACTTTTCTTCAGTGGCTTTTGCCTTCTTAATAGAATTGAGTGAATAACCAGATTTCTTGCCTAGAATCTTTTAATCAGTATGAAAATAACAATCAATTATTGAGGGACTTCTTAAATTCCAAAATAATCATCTCTTCTTTTACATTTTTTGTAAACATGTATATAACTTGGTTCAAACCCAAGCAAGCAATTTCAAAGGCAAACTGTGGACCTTCCAATCCAATAGGATCTGATGGTCAATAATCACACTGAAGTGAAGTGAAGTGGCTCAGTCGTGTGTTATTAATTAGATGGTCTAAATAATAATACTGACTGATAAGTGTTTCTATAATATTTGTATAACATAAAGGTTCAAGCCAGAAATCTCTGTCCCACTCTCACGCAGACCATTTCTTGTTAAAAGAAGAAAAGTAACTTACCAGATTCCAGAACTCATTTCAAATCATCCTGTGTTCCTATATACACTTTCCATTGTCCTCATTATGCAATTCTACTTCACTTTTCTCCTCTGAGTCTCAAGTAGAAGCAACACAAAAATACTGACCCCCACCAACAGAACTCCTTCCTCTGAGATGGGATGTTGAGTACTGTGTCTGATACTTCTCAAACTTCATGCATCCTTTTTTGGTAACAGACCAAAAAAACATCAGGAAAAAGAGCTGTTTTAATAGGATATGGATGTCCTATAATTAAGTATTGATTTCTTTTTATAGATAAGGGATTCTGTGCAAACAGTAGTATGATTGCATTAGCCCACCCACTCCTTTTGTGGAGTCAGGGAGACTGGGGGCAGTTAGAGATTATAATTTACATAGGCACTAAATTGGTTTACAAAATGCTGTCTCAATGCAATGGCATTTCCCCACAGATAAGGAGAGCTTCCAGGCAGCTTGCCTGGGCTTGGAAGGGTGAATCAGTTCTTTATATCTGTGATTGAATCTCTAAAGGGATGAGCCCAGGATAACTTTTACTTTGTGCTGTTTCTGTCACACATGGAGAAAGCCTGCCCCCTCTGCCACTGAGAAGGTAACTGCGGCCACGTGCCCACAGGCCTGCTTCCATCTTATGCTCTGCTGACCAGGCAGTCTGTCTGTGCTATTAACTGACAACCACACTCAGGGTCTAGCAACAGGCTGCAACTCTCTTCAAACATGACTAATTAGTATATGTAACAATTTCATGTTCATATCTTCCAGATTAGGGGGAAAAAACAAACACACAAAAGCAGGTTTGTCAGGGGCACACCGCAGGTCTCCTGGCAAGGATTCCAAATCAATAGTGCATTTTTCCTCCTGAGATTGCCGTTTCTGACCCATATAGGGCAATAGAGCCCCCAAGGAGCTCCATGACGCCGACACCACTCTCCCTTTCTGCTAAGTAAGCAGGTTTGTGGTAAGTGGCAAGTGACAGTTAAGAACAATTTGTCCCTAGAGTGCAGTTTCTGTTCTCAGTCAACGCAAAACAAGGGCCCTTCAGCATAGTGGCCAATGCCATCTTAACTGCCTTCAAGGATTTGAGTGATGAAATTGAAAAACAGGGCAGTATGGATATGTATTTTATGATCGATTATAGATGCCCTATGAAATTCAAAGGAGAACCTGAAGAACTGTGCTTTTTCAAAAGGGCCAACTCTCCCCACAGGGCTGGTCGTGCTCACAGCATCACATGTGTTCACGGGGTTGTCAGAGTCATTCCTGCCAAGCCCTGCTCTCCACTAACTGGATGTGCTTGGTGGAACCCAGCGAGCCCTTAGTGAAATGTCAGGCGTGGGCTATAAATCTGTGCCTTTACCCTGTGAAGCCCTTTTCTTAAAGCAGAATGCTCATCAAGGTCACTGCGAAAGATTGCAGTTCTAAAGCTACAGAAGTAAGAGTCAACAGAAAATAGAGTTCATAAACACTTTAAAGCTTACGGTTCGTCCAAAAACTCTTGGCCCCCCACCACTTTGTGGATTTCAGTGACAAATGCATTTTCATAGGACTAAGAATGCTTTGGAAACCTGTTCTCCTAAAAAGGCACACTATAGCTTCTCATTTTCTGCCTTCTGGCAGATCTGGTTTGAGTAAGCAGTCTTTAGAAGGCTAGAAAGACAACACTGCATAAAAATGTGTGTATTTCTGTAGGTTAAGATCCACAAGTGTAAGCACACTCTGGATTGGGGTAGAGAGAGAGACCGAGTGTACAGTTTGGCACATTATATTCATATAAAATATAATAGACCAGATGGTGAAACCATCACTACTAGTAACTTTTTGAGTCTTGCATACTATGTAATACAAACAGGATCACTTTAAACTACATGCATAACACCAAGAGGAAAAAAAAAAACTTACAAGATGCCACATTGTATTCTTTCGGGGGAAAACAGGGACACAGATTCAAAAAGATACTAGATCATCAATAAAAATATCCGACTAAAATTTTACTATATTTATATAGGCTTACACACACACACATATCATTTTTAATATTCTTGTCACGTAAAGGACTTCAGATAAGTAAAACATCCAACTACTTTACTAGGCAAGATTTTCCCAAAGATCATTACACAGGAACAACCATTTAAAAATCAAACTGTTTATCATCTTAATCCACAAGGAAAAAATAATACTGTTTTAATCTTTCTGTTAAAATCTTGCGGTGGGGGGGGGGGTCGTCACTTGAGTTACAAACAAGCAGTAATAATAGTATTATCACTTACCGGCCGAGTAAGGAATTAGAATCTTCCAGTTTCTCTAACGCCAGGTTGGGAGTAGGTCTAGAAGCTCCTCTCGAAAAGCTATTTCCAAAACAGGTGCAGCCCGCTCGGGAGCATCCTGTTTATTTGGAGCAGCGCGGGCCTCCTCAAAGCGCTCGGACCCAGTCTGCGGAGCCCATGGTTTCCAGAGGCCGGACAACTTCGGCCTCTCTGGGCCGCCGGTGCTCCTCCGGCCCCTGTCGACAATTTTCCTGGAAGTTGCTGCCGAGTTTAATCTGCGGATCAGGTGAGCTTCTCTGAGCCCTGCGCAGGGGTCGCAGCAGGCAGAAGAAGGTCCCTTTCGGTCTGTCACGGCCGGCCAGGGGGGTGCCGGGGCATCGGAGACGAAGCCCCTTAGCTGCTCCTGGCTGGGAGCCGGGCTGCCTTCGGCGACGACGGCGGCAGCGAGGACCGTGGCGGCGCAGTGGGGTCCCGGCTGTGGCCCGGTCCAAAGACGCTGTCCATCCCCGCCGGTGCTGAAGTGCGGGCCCGAACCCCAGGCCCGGCCCCGCGCCGCACTTTTCCCCACCGGCGAACGCGATCGGTTAGCTGTTCTTTCAGGCTCGCCTCCCCCGGCGCTTCTTACGCGGCAGGGCTAACCGGCTTTCCAAGATAACGGTCTCATGTTAGTCTGGGGGCACCGCTTCCGGACAGCATCTGCCGTTGGAAGCAGAAATCCGTGGGAAATCAGTTGTGAGCCTCTCCTGACTTTTCAGTGGCCGCGAACGAGTTTCCTGATGCTAGAAATGAACGGGAGCGCACGCACACGCGCGCGCACACGCGCGCACGAGAGAAGGAGGCGGGGAGAGAGAATAAATATAGATTATGTACCGTGGAAAATCCAGCGCTTCTGTGGGTCTCTAATTACATAAGATGGAAAGGGCTATTTCGGAAGACTCCTCAATCTCCATCACCCATGGTGGGTGGGGGGCGTTTAGATTCTGAGAAGCGCCTTGTGAAATTCCCAGGTTAGACACAGCACCGAGACCCTCTGAGCAGAAACGACAGGTTACTGTTCAATGAAAACACAGAAAATGAGAAAAGAAAAAGAAAGAAAGAAAAGGCCGCGATACCTTGTAAAGCGTTGCTGAACTGGCTGGAAATCCTTGCCGAGCCGCTGGGAGGGGGTCGGGCGGGACGCGGACGCGTGAGCGCGGGGCTCCGAGCCGGGGAGGCAGCGATGCGCGCCGGGCGCAGGCTCCTTCCCCGAGGCCGGGTTGGCGCGCGTCCGCAGCCCCGGGCCCTGCAGGGCAGCGGGGGAGGCGGTCTCTCAAGGACCGAACGGGGGACGATAAAGTCAGCGGGAAAGATCGGCCGTCCCCACCCTTCTAATGCCGGAACGCGGCGCAGCCGGCAGGTCCCGGCTCGGGTTTCCGCTCTTTAGCCTGCTTCTGCTCGCTGCCCCCAGGCCTCGCCGACCCCTCGCCCCCGCGGCGCGCAGACCCCACCTCTGCCCGCGGCACTGGCTCTCACAGCTGCCGACCCCCGCACCAGGAGGGGCGGCGCACGGGTCCCCGGGACGGCCACCGAGGGCTCTGCCGCCCACATTCGGCACCCGGTGCGGACGCGCGTGGGGTGTAGCGGAGGACCGAAATTCACTACGTTGGAACTGCTAGAGAGCTGATCAAAATTACGACCAAGGACTCATAGAAAAAAGGGAAAGTGTAGCTGGGGTTGAGGGTCGTACCACTGGGCACCTCTCCAGGCACTGAGATTACAAGTGTCATTTTCCGCGCCCGGAGATTGTTGGAGACCTGGGAGGGAACTCAAGAGGGAAGGACCAGGTGTGGAGTGGGGGCGCTGGAGATAAACGCGAATTTCCTGACTCGGGTCCCAGGCCCTCCTCGCGGCCCGGCGTTCAGAGTCCTCGTGCCGGATGCCGACAGCAGAGGGAGTCGTGGACGCAGCGCGGTCCTCCACGCCGGCGCGGGATATCCGAGCCAAGGGGCTGGCGCCGCGCGTCCAGGGGGCTCCCCCAGGACCTGGGGGTGGGGGACGGCGTGGGAGGCGGCAGCCAACGCGGCTCCGGTTGGTTCCCTCAAGGCTAAACGGAACTGGACCGGGGATCATCTGGGATGGAAATCAGACAGGCTCGTTATTCACCCCGGGAAGTCCACGGTTTCCTTAGACTTTGAGCCACCTCTCCGCCGCCTGGGCTCGAGCGGGTTCCCGCGAGGGCGCGTGGGGCGCTGGGGCTGGAGACGCGCGGGGGAGGCGGGTTGAGGGGGGCGCGGCGACGGGCGAGGGTCCGACTCACTACAGGCCTCCAGTACCCGCTGAGCTGCGCTGGGGAGCCTGCTCGTTCGGTGGGAAGGGGCACGTCGCCCGCCCTCTATCGGGCCTTTAACCAGGGGCGCTGGTGACTGGGGCGCCGGTGGCAGGTACGGAGGGAGCTCTCACACCGCGTCAGATGGAGCCACCCCGCCTTCACTAGACCCGCAAAGCCACTCAGAATGTTGTTACTTGGGGCGAATGTGGAAGCGTGTGTTTTGCTTTAGGGTCCGTGTGAAAGCAGACGGATTGCTGGGGATCTTGGTAAATGAAGTTTCTCTTCTCCTTGGACAGATGTAGACACACATGCGTCTCTAGTGTCTGCAGAGACACGTCGTGTCATCCCCACAGACAAGCTTCACAAGGTGCAGGTTTTGTGAGAGGGCAAACACATCGCTTCCAGGTTTGGGGAGCTCGGACTGTTTGGGGAGCTGGTGGATGAGAACGCTTTTCTCCGCAGAATTTAACCCGCTTGATGCGATTGATGACATCTGTTGTCCTCTCCCAACAAGTAGAAACAAGGATAATCGCAGAAATTTAACACATCAGATAAAAGAACCGTATTTAAATAAGACTCAGGGCTCAAAGATGTGACTAATTAAATCATTTGCCATTGATTATTCAGACCTGGAGGGAGAGATTGCCTTTGTGGGGCTGGTTGACGGGGACTTACAGTCTCTCAGTCTTTTCCCCTGCCTCTGTCTCTGCCAGGAAGAGAAAAAAGAAAGTGTTGATTAATTTGAACTGTCAGTCCGAGTAAGATCAGGTTAGTTTGATGTCTTTTTTTTTTTTTTTTTTTGAAGGAGAAGCAATATCTACTCCAAATTTTCCTCATCAAGTTGTGTAACCAGTTATGGAAATTAACATGATGGAAATTAAATGCAGTCTAACATATGATGCTCCAAATGAATATAAATAAAGTACACAAACCAGGGAACAGATAAACTGAGATGAACATGAACTATTTAAAGAAAGTTCACCCTTAAAGCAGTTTCTTAAGGTTCATTTTAAATGTTAAATTTTGTTATTATTTTTATAATACAAGCATAGTAAAATGTGAATGTAAATCTTCAAAGCAATACAATCTATGAAGCATAATTTTCACAAGAACCTGCCTCTTGAGAAATCTATATGCAGGTCAGTAAGCAACAGTTAGAATTGGACATGGAACAACAGACTGGTTCCAAACAGGAAAAGGAGTACATCAAGGCTGTATATTGTCACCCTGCTTATTTAACTTATATGCAGAGTACCTCATGAGAAATGCTGGGCTGGAAGAAACACAAGCTGGAATCAAGA
Organism: Ovis canadensis; assembly: GCF_042477335.2. NCBI lineage: Eukaryota > Metazoa > Chordata > Mammalia > Artiodactyla > Bovidae > Ovis > Ovis canadensis. Next base: position 43,371,090 of record NC_091253.1, on the reverse strand, counting down.
TTGCCGGGAAAATATCGATAACCTCAGATATGCAGATGACAACACCCTTATGGCAGAAAGTGAAGAGAAACTAAAAAGCCTCTTGATGAAAGTGAAAGAGAAGAGTGAAAAAGTTGGCTTAAAGCTCAACATTCAGAAAAAGAAGATCGTGGCATCTGGTCTCATCACTTCATGGGAAATAGATAGGGAAACAGTGGAAACAATGTCAGACTTTATTTTTGGGGGCTCCCAGATCACTGCAGATGGTGATTGCAGCCATGAAATTAAAACACGCTTACTCTTTGAAGGAAAGTTATGACCAACCTAGATAGCATATTAAAAAACAGGGACATTGCTTTGCCAACAAAGGTCTGTCTAGTCAAGGCTATGGTTTTTCCAGTGGTCACATATGGATGTGAGAGTTGGACTAAGAAGGCTGAGAGCCAAAGAATTGATGCTTTTGAACTGTGGTGTTGGAGAAGACTCTTGAGAGTCCCTTGGACTGCAAGGAGATCCAACCAGTCCATTCTAAAGGAGATCAGTCCTGGGTGTTCATTGGACTGATGCTGAAGCTGAAACTCCAATACTTTGGCCATCTCATACGAAGAGCTGACTCATTGGAAAAGCCTTTGATGCTGGGAGGGGTTGGGGGCAGGAAGAAAAGGGAATGACATTCGATGAGATGGCTGGATGGCATCACCGAATCAATGGACATGAGTTTGAGTTAATTCTGGGAGTTGGTGATGGACAGGGAGGCCTGGTGTGCTGCGATTCATGGGGTCGCAAAAAGTTGGACATGACTGAACTGAACTGAACATCTGATGCTCCAAATGAATATAAATAAAGTACACAAACCAGAGGACAGATAAACTGAGATGAACATGAACTATTTAAAGAAAGTTCACCCTTAAAGCAGTTTCTTAAGGTTCATTTTAAATGTTAAATTTTGTTATTATTTTTATAATATAAGCATAGTAAAATGTGCATGTAAATCTTCAAAGCAATACAATCTATGAAGCATAATTTTCACAAGAAAATTTTGTACCCTAGTATGATTACTGTGAATTTGAAACTAGGTCCTTCAGTCTCACTGTTTACAAAACTAGAATACAATGGCCACCCACTCAGCCCACCCTTCACAGTGTAGGAATCTTAGAACACTGTATTAGTTTGTGAAACATTTTTGAAACAGTGCTTTGGAAGAGGGAGTTTGAAATGCACATCAAATCCTCTATATGCTATGATATAAAGTTACAGTCATTGTATATGAGACTCAGACACAGGCTGAGTTGAGCCATTTTGACTCCATAAAATTGTTATGCACCGAGCCCGTATCTCCGAACCGACCGAGAGAGCAAGTCCACCACAGTAATGCAAAGGCAAGAAGGGAGTTTATTTCTAGCGCGCTAGGGCCCAAGTCTCATCCAGCACAGTGGAATCCGACAAGAGCCCCGAACAAAGGAGTATGGCGGCTTATATACAGGCAGTTCTTTGTCTCAGTTACAGGAGTAGCTGGCGTTACATGATTGGCCAGGCAGGATGAGCGCATGTCCTGTCTCTTTCTGGTAAACATGACTCAGGTTCTAGAGCCCATCATTTGGTCTCTAACAAAAATGTCTGCTAACCTCACTGAATTACCATATGCAAATAATGTGTGTAAAACTTCATATATCCTAATATATCTCGGTAAAGATAGGTTATATTATCATCTATGGAATATCCCTTGGTTGCGATTTCTACACATTAGTTTCAAGAGTGGATTGGTAAATTTAGGGTTTCTGGTTTTGGTTAAAATATTTTTCTTATTTGCTTCACTTTGTGTCTCCTGTTAGAAAGGTAGGGTTACATGAATTCAATACTCACATCTGAATCCTTCTCACTTCATGATTTCAACATGGCCAGTATGATTTCAAGCTGATTTTCTTTATTGTATTCAAGTGCAGATAAATATTAATACTTAACCATTACTAAATATTTCTGAATTGGAACAGTGATCCTATTTATTTACTTCTGTGGATTTTCTAATGAAGTGCTGCTGAGGGTACATTGTTTTGCCCCTTTTCATTTAAGACTCCTCCCTCAAGGGGTCTTACTTTACTTAGCCAAGGTGTTCTAGGCTACTGAGTCATCACCAAATAAGTCTAGAGGACTTCCATGACAAACTGAAACTATGATGGAACAATCAGATCAGACATACAAACATGGAGTCAGGTGGTCATGGAGGATCTGGGCTCAGACTTGGTCCTACCTCCACTGAGAACTTTTTTTGTTTGTTTGTTTGTTTGTTTGTTTTGTTTTTTTTTTGTTTTTTTTGTTTTTTTTTAATTTTTAGTTTTTTATTTTTTAAATTTTAAAATCTTTAATTCTTACATGCATTCCCAAACATGAACCCCCCTCCCACCTCCCTCCCCAGAACATCTTTCTGGGTCATCCCCATGCACCAGCCCCAAGCATGCTGCATCCTGCGTCAGACATAGACTGGCGATTCAATTCACATGATAGTATACATGTTAGAATGGCATTCTCCCAAATCATCCCACCCTCTCCCTCTCCCTCTGAGTCCAAAAGTCCGTTATACACATCTGTGTCTCTTTCCCTGTCTTGCATACAGGGTCGTCATTGCCATCTTCCTAAATTCCATATATATGTGTTAGTATACTGTATTGGTGTTTTTCTTTCTGGCTTACTTCACTCTGTATAATCGGCTCCAGTTTCATCCATCTCATCAGAACTGATTCAAATGAATTCTTTTTAACGGCTGAGTAATACTCCATTGTGTATATGTACCACAGCTTTCTTATCCATTCATCTGCTGATGGACATCTAGGTTGTTTCCATGTCCTGGCTATTATAAACAGTGCTGCAATGAACATTGGGGTACATGTGTCTCTTTCAATTCTGGTTTCCTCGGTGTGTATGCCCAGAAGTGGGATTGCTGGGTCATAAGGTAGTTCTATTTGCAATTTTTTAAGGAATCTCCACACCGTTCTCCATAGTGGCTGTACTAGTTTGCATTCCCACCAACAGTGTAGGAGGGTTCCCTTTTCTCCACACCCTCTCCAGCATTTATTGCTTGCAGATTTTTGGATCGCAGCCATTCTGACTGGTGTGAAGTGGTACCTCATTGTGGTTTTGATTTGCATTTCTCTAATAATGAGTGATGTTGAGCATCTTTTCATGTGTTTGTTAGCCATCCGTATGTCTTCTTTGGAGAAATGTCTATTTAGTTCTTTGGCCCATTTTTTGATTGGGTCATTTATTTTTCTGGAGTTGAGCTGCATAAGTTGCTTGTATATTTTTGAGATTAGTTGTTTGTCAGTTGCTTCATTTGCTATTATTTTCTCCCATTCAGATGGCTGTCTTTTCACCTTGCTTATATTTTCCTTTGTTGTGCAGAAGCTTTTAATTTTAATTAGATCCCATTTGTTTATTTTTGCTTTTATTTCCAGCATTCTGGGAGGTGGATCATAGAGGATCCTGCTGTGATTTATGTCTGAGAGTGTTTTGCCTATGTTCTCCTCTAGGAGTTTTATAGTTTCTGATCTTACATTTAGATCTTTAATCCATTTTGAGTTTATTTTTGTGTGCGGTGTTAGAAAGTGATCTAGTTTCATTCTTTTACAAGTGGTTGACCAGTTTTCCCAGCACCACTTGTTAAAGAGATTGTCTTTACTCCATTGTATATTCTTGCCTCCTTTGTCAAAGATAAGGTGTCCATATGTGTGTGGATTTATCTCTGGGCTTTCTATTTTGTTCCATTGATCTATATGTCTGTCTTTGTGCCAGTACCATACTGTTTTGATGACTGTGGCTTTGTAGTAGAGCCTGAAGTCAGGTAAGTTGATTCCTCCAGTTCCATTCTTCTTTCTCAAGATTGCTTTGGCTATTCGAGGTTTTTTGTATTTCCATACAAAGCTTGAAATTATTTGTTCTAGTTCTGTGAAAAATGTGGCTGGTAGCTTGATAGGGATTGCATTGAATTTGTAAATTGCTTTGGGTAGTATACTCATTTTCACTATATTGATTCTTCCAATCCATGAACATGGTATATTTCTCCATCTATTAGTGTCCTCTTTGATTTCTTTCATCAGTGTTTTATAGTTTTCTATATATAGGTCTTTAGTTTCTTTAGGTAGATATATTCCTAAGTATTTTATTCTTTTCGTTGCAATGGTGACCCACCTCAAAACAAGGGACACATACAGACTGAAAGTGAAGGGCTGGAAAAAGATATACCACGCGAATAGAGACCAAAAGAAAGCAGGAGTGGCAATACTCATATCCGATAAAATAGACTTTAAAACAAAGGCTGTGAAAAGAGACAAAGAAGGCCACTACATAATGATCAAAGGAACAATCCAAGAAGAAGATATAACAATTATAAATATATATGCACCCAATATAGGAGCACCGCAATATGTAAGACAAATGCTAACAAGTATGAAAGGGGAAATCAACAATAACACAATAATAGTGGGAGACTTTAATACCCCACTCACACCTATGGACAGATCAACTAAACAGAAAATTAACAAAGAAACGCAAACTTTAAATGATACATTAGATCAGTTAGACCTAATTGATATCTATAGGACATTTCACCCCAAAACAATGAATTTCACCTTTTTTTCAAGTGCTCATGGAACCTTCTCCAGGATAGATCACATCCTGGGCCATAAATCTAAACTTGATAAATTCAAAAAAATCGAAATCATTCCAAGCATCTTTTCTGACCATAATGCATTAAGATTAGATCTCAATTACAGGAGAAAAACTATTAAAAATTCTAACATATGGAGGTTGAACAACACACTTCTGAATAACCAACAAATCACAGAAGAAATCAAAAAAGAAATCAAAATATGCATAGAAACTAATGAAAATGAAAACACAACAACCCAAAACCTGTGGGACACTATAAAAGCAGTGCTAAGAGGAAAGTTCATAGCAATACAGGCATACCTCAAGAAACAAGAAAAAAGTCAAATAAATAACCTAACTCTACAACTAAATCAACTAGAAAAGGAAGAGTTGGAGAACCCCAGAGTTAGTAGAAGGAAAGAAATCTTAAAAATTAGGGCAGAAATAAATGCAAAAGAAACAAAAGAGACCATAGCAAAAATCAACAAAGCCAAAAGCTGGTTCTTTGAAAGGATAAATAAAATTGACAAACCATTAGCCAGACTCATCAAGAAGCAAAGAGAGAAAAATCAAATCAATAAAATTAGAAATGAAAATGGAGAGATCACAACAGACAACACAGAAATACAAAGGATCATAAGAGACTACTATCAGCAGTTGTATGCCAATAAAATGGACAACGTGGAAGAAATGGACAAATTCTTAGAAAAGTACAATTTTCCAAAACTGAACCAGGAAGAAATAGAAAATCTTAACAGACCCATCACAAGCACGGAAATTGATACTGTAATCAGAAATCTTCCAGCAAACAAAAGCCCAGGTCCAGATGGCTTCACAGCTGAATTCTACCAAAAATTTCGAGAAGAGCTAACACCTATCCTCCTCAAACTCTTCCAGAAAATTGCAGAGGAAGGTAAACTTCCAAACTCATTCTATGAGGCCACCATCACCCTAATACCAAAACCTGACAAAGATGTCACAAAAAAAGAAAACTACAGGCCAATATCTCTGATGAACATAGATGCAAAAATCCTCAACAAAATTCTAGCAATCAGAATCCAACAACACATTAAAAAGATCATACATCATGACCAAGTGGGCTTTATCCCAGGGATGCAAGGATTCTTCAATATCCGCAAATCAATCAATGTAATTCACCACATTAACAAATTGAAAAATAAAAACCATATGATTATCTCAATAGATGCAGAGAAGGCCTTTGCCAAAATTCAACATCCATTTATGATAAAAACTCTCCAGAAAGCAGGAATAGAAGGAACATATCTCAACATAATAAAAGCTATTTATGACAAACCCACAGCAAACATTATCCTCAATGGTGAAAAATTGAAAGCATTTCCCCTAAAGTCAGGAACAAGACAAGGGTGTCCACTTTCACCGCTACTATTCAACATAGTTCTGGAAGTTTTGGCCACAGCAATCAGAGCAGAAAAAGAAATAAAAGGAATCCAAATTGGAAAAGAAGAAGTAAAACTCTCACTGTTTGCAGATGACATGATCCTCTACATGGAAAACCCTAAAGACTCCACCAGAAAATTACTAGAGCTAATCAATGAATATAGTAAAGTTGCAGGATATAAAATCAACACACAGAAATCCCTTGCATTCCTATACACGAATAATGAGAAAGTAGAAAAAGAAATTAAGGAAACAATTCCATCCACTGAGAACTTGAACATTCTCTGAGCTGCTCCAGGTGTAAGTACGCCACCAGATGTACTTGGAACAGCAACTGACAGCTGCAGCCTAATTGTCTCAAGGTGACCTCTGGCTGTGACCAGAGGTGACCTCAAGCCTTTCAGACCCAACCATCCTTGTTTGACAAGCAGCCTACTCCTCCCAGCCCCAATTATAACTCTTGAGAAAAAACTCATGGAACCAACAGTAACCTTGCAATTTTTTTAATTTTTCCTTTATAAGCCTCCCCCAATTTGAAGTCAGGGGAACACAATTCAAATGCTTCTTGAATCTGTGTCTCCTGGGCTTTAGTCCTAACAAATAAACACCTTTTTATTTCAACTGGGTCTCCACTGCTCAGATCTTGGCTAACAGCTTCATGTTCATTTCCCTCTGTGATAGTTGAGCTCAGCTGTCTCCAGCTACAGGAAAAAGGTGAATGTATTAAATAACTTCAGAATTCCGCTCACCTCAGATTAATTGAAGTGCGAAGATCCGTTGGTTAGCTTAATGTGGTTTTTGTTTCAGTGTGTGGGGGGCAGGAGGGAGGAGGGAATGGTGTCACAGGAGAGGTCAGAAAAACTCAGGAAATTAACTGGAACTGCCTGGAAGGGAGATTTCATTTTAGACAGTGTAGGTTGAGCACTGAGCTTTTTATTTTTTATCTTTCTTTTTAAAACAGGAAGTTCAGTCTGGCTTGCCTCAAAAAGAATGCTACTTTCTGCTACGTGGGTAAGATACTAGACTATGTGGGTAAGATACTAGACTGTCTTGAGTATACTTCATTTCAAAATGGAAATAATGCAAGCTACTGAGTAGCCTTGGTAGATAGCCTGTGGCTGGGGCTCCAGGTATGGCGCATGCCCCTCCCCACCTCTTGGACAGACAGAAACAATGCCTGGGAGGACTTTCTTGTTCATTCACATCAAGCAGGGGACACAGCTTTATTCGAAGTGCATCCGTGTAAATAGAACTGTTACAAGGATGTAGAGATCGCAGGGCAGGTTTTCAGTGCTGTGGAAATCACCCACAGGTCATCAAGTCCTCCATGGTGGCAAGTTCCTAACCGCTGACAAAAAACAAAACCATCTTTAAAGGGGCTCCTGCTGATTCAGCTTGTTTACAACGGCAAATATTTTTACACTGGCCAGTGACATACATTCTTTCTAATAAGCATGCATACATGGAGAGCAGCCGTGCTCTCCGGGCAGTGGAGGGGGTGGCGGCGGGGGGGGACTCATGATGGCCCAGGAGAAACTGACAAGGGAACCACTAATGGCGTAACTGGGCTTCCCTGATGGCTCAAGTGGTGAAGGATCTGCCTGCAAAGCAGGAGATGCAGAAGACATGCGTTCAGTCTCTGGGCCAGGAAGATCTAGAGAAGGAAATGGCAACCCACTCCAGTATTCCAGTGTGGGAGATCCCAGGGGCAGAGGATCCTGGCTATATAGTCCATGGAGTTGCAGAGATGGACATGACTGCATACCCACACACACTTGTGCTTTATACAAGTAATTTCCTTAAAAAAAAAAAAAGTGTGTGTGTATGATGGTGCATGCCTGTGTCTATATGTCTATATATGTAGATAAGAATAAATAAATATGACATTGACACCTCTAGCTGGTGCCCAATCATTTACAGAAACATGTCTTGGAAATGTTAGCTAGAGAGTCTCATTTATAGCTGTTCTTCTTTCTCCTTTCCTTGTACTGCCTTCTTTTGGGACCCATCTGATTAGACTTCTCTGTCAAAGTCACCAGTGCTTGCTTTATTTCCAACCCATCAGTCACCACTCTGCCTTCACTGTGTTCAGCTCTCTTACCAGACTCCAGAGCATGCTTCCAACTCACTTGGTGAGTACATCCCTGAGACTCAATACCCCCAGCTGCTGTGAAGTTGTTTATACTTGCGGCTATTCTTCCTCGGTCTTCCCTGCTGGTACCTTCATGCTCAAACCCCTTCACTTTGGAAATTCACGTGACTTAGTTCTTGGGTCCTGACTCTTCTGACTCTGTCATCTCTGCTTAAGTGATCTCATCCAGTCTCAGATGCCACCACTCTTAATATCATTTATATGACATTGACTCTTAAATCCATCCACTGAGCTCTAAATATACAGAGATACGAGTTGCATATTTGAGATCTCTTGAGATGTCTAGAAGCTTGAATGCTTCTAGACATCTCAAACGTGACCTGCCTGAATCAGCACGGAGTCATCACCCCAGAAAAGCTGTTTCTCTGACCACAGTCTTCATGGAGTAAATGTACCCCCCACCCCCACACTCAGTTAAAGCTCACAGTCAACAACCCACGTCTCAGTGTTTGTCCTCCCTCCCCCACATGTCCAAGCATTCAGCAAGGACTTTTGCTTTTGTTCCTAAAATATTTCCAACCCACCCCCTTCCTCTAGGATAACATTTTTGCTCTGGCTCAAGGTCACTAGGAGTCAGACACAACTGAGCGAGTTCACTTTCACTTTTACTTTTCACTTTCATGTATTGGAGAAGGGAACGGCAACCCACTCCAGTGCTCTTGCCTGGAGAATCCCAGGGACGAGGGAGCCTGGTGGGCTGCCGTCTCTGGGGTTGCACAGAGTTGGACACAGCTGAAGCGACTTAGCAGCAGCAGCAGCGAGGTGCTGTAATTTCTTATCTATCCAAAGGCCATAGTCCTTCATTGATCTCAGGGTGACCGCTGTTCCCTGGGACTCTTTCTCTGCACAGCAGTAGGAATGCATTTTTGACGACATGAATCCTTCCATGTCACGCCTGTGCTCAGACACTCCCAGGGTTTCCCAGTGCCCTGGGAACAACACCTTGCTATGGCAGTCTGATGTGGCTCTCATCAACCACTCCCCTTCTCCTGGTCACCTTCATCCCAAGTCCTCATATTGACCAAGCTCAGTCCTACCTGAAATACACCGCCCAACCTGAACTGTAACTCCCCCACCCACACCCCTGCCACAGATCTTAACAAGTCTGGCTCCCTCTTTGCCATCAAGTCTCAGCTCAGAGGTCACATGATCAAAGAGGCCTGCATTGACCAGCCAGTTCAAGTTTTCCTCCTAGTCTCTTTGAACATCCATCAAGGTGTTTTAAGGTCTATAACAAGTACTGCTCTGGGAACATATTAGTGGGTTTTTTTTCATATTGACTGTTCTTTCCTACTGTAACTTGGACAGCAGGGAAGCAAAACCTTGGTGCCTTCTGAGTCCCCTTCCTGAAAAACAGTGTCCAGCACACAGCGGGTGTTCCATAAACAGTTAGTAATTGATTAACAGCGGAAACTCTGTGATAATTGCTAAGAGTACAACAGTAAACAAAATGATGTCTTTGTTCTTCAGAACTGCAAAATATTTGTTATTTACAAGAGTAAGAGCTTTAACACTGTGGTTACTTTTTTTTATAACAATAGTTTTTTAAAAAATATGCTCATTTATTTTGAAACTATCAAAGGTGTATTTTCAAGGTTTAACAAGGATTTATTTTTAGAGAGATTTCACTTCATATGCTTCCATAATTACAATCTTCAGCTAATTAGCTAGATGGATATTCATGTTTAAAATTACAAAAATTATTCATTGTCTGGAGAAAACAAAAGTAAGAACATAGGCAGAGATTTTATTTTCAACCTTCCCCTAATTCTCTTTGCTCTGCATTTATTATGCTTTTGTTACTTTTGCTTCTGTATAAAGAATAGTTATGTAATTATTTTTATTTATAAATGCATCTACTATTATAACAGCAAGTATAATGACTATGCAAAAACTAGGAAAGAACGAAGAAAACAGCCTGGCGCATACTTACCAATTACATCACAATTTTAATGTATTTTCTCCTAACCATGTTTCAATGTATCATCTCAACCCCTGTTAAAGTATCACAGCTTACTTCCAATTGTTACTAATACTCAGTTTGTAAGATTTTAATATGTAATAAAATATGTAAGATTTTATTCTGTTGTCATAAGATCTTTGTCCTCACTTTTAAAGGCTACATATAATGTGAAAGTAACATAATTGGTCATATCTTTATTTTAGGACATAGACTGGATTTTTATATTATTTATATTAAGAGTTTCATGAATATACCTTCCCTATTATTTGCATGATTTTGTGGATGGGAGATCCAAAGAAATGTAAATACTGGTTTAAAATAGTTGCTTGTTTTATGGTTCATAGTATATGCCGTGTGTGTGTGTGTGTGTGTGTGTGTGTGTGTGTGAGTGAGACAGAGAGAGAATGTAAGAGAGGAAGTTACTTGACCGCCCTGCCTCACTGGGAAGATCACTGACCATGAACCTCATGGACGTGATTTAATAAATGCTGCTTTGCTGTTTCTCTCTCCAGGACCCACTGTTTACAATGTGAGATGAAGCCTGATTTCAAGTCCTTGAGACTCTCTCTGTGGGCTTATATTTGTTTGCTTGCTTTTTCCACATCTTAATATGTGTTGTCACATTACACACCTCTTGTAATATTAAATATTCAACCATTCACAAGGATAACCATCTGTCTTGTCAAAGTCTACTCCCAGTCCCCCAAAAGCGAGTTCTGTAAATGCTAGAACACACCAAAAAAAAGTCAAATCACCCCCAAAATGCCACTTGAGTGAGGTGAAAGCACATACCCAGCCACGCTTCTCTGGGTGATGAGCACGGAATGTCTTTTCAGTTCTCTCCTCAGTTCCTCCATGGAAAGTTCAGATCTATTTTAAGTAAGATCATTCCAAACATAAATTCACTCAGGAGACAGTTTAAAAGAAAAGACAAGGAAACAAAAAGTCTTTTTTTTTTTTTGCTTTTCTAAAATACATACATATTTTCCATAATAATTGGAACCAAACACAATACCAAGGACAACATATAAAAATTTAAATTTGTGATGGATTCCCATAACTATGGATTGTATACAACTATTGCTGTCTTTTCACACTGATTTGTTGCCCTGTCATAATCTCTTAAGTAAAGAAACCAACCTCTGGCAGGTAGGTAAACTGAGTTGCCTGAGTTCTAATCTGTCTATACAACAGACCACAGACAATCTTCAGTTCAGAAACACGCCCATGTATAAAGCACATCCATCCACCTTTACCTAGCAATTGGATTGATTGAATTCACAGATTTAATCAATAGCCTCTCTGTATCCATGCTTTGCAGTGATACTCTGCAGTTTTCATGAAGAGTTGGGATCTATTTCTCCACCCCTTGAATCAGTGTCATTTCAGGATTTGCTGTTATCAATAATTCCAGAAGTGATGGTGTGTTTCTGCCAGATCTGGGTGTCCAGAGCCCTTGAACCCTTTGGTCCTCTTTTGAACTTTTTCCAACCAGGAAAAAAAGGACAAGCTAGTTAGAGGGAAAGAAACGTTGTTTGGTAGAGCTAGGTCCTCTCAGCTAACACTGACCCAGCCCGGCCATCCCCTAGCACTGCAGAACCTTATGAATAAAGGCCAGATGTGGTTATCATCTTGGAATAAAGTTCATCTTAGAGTGTGTGTGTGTAATTTAAATAGTATAGTTTCTCTATAAAAACTATACATATAAACTACAGTATATGAATATAGTTGGAGAAATATTTTCATGCCAAGCAAATGCATGTTCTATAAGTTTTTATATCTCTATGTTTTTATTAACACTCTTTTTTAATTATTTTTATTATTTTTTATTTTTGTAATTTTAAAATCTTTGATTCTTACATGCGTTCCCAAACATGAACCCCCCTCCCACCTCCCTCCCCATAACATCTCTCTGGGTCATCCCCATGCACCAGCCCCAAGCATGCTGTATCCTGCGTCAGACATAGACTGGTGATTCGATTCTTACATGATAGTATACATGTTAGAATGCCATTCTCCCAAATCATCCCACCCTCTCCCTCTCCCTCTGAGTCCAAAAGTCCATTATACACATCTGTGTCTTTTTTGTTGTCTTGCATACCGGGTCGTCATTGCCATCTTTCTAAATTCCATATATATGTGTTAGTATACTGTGTTGGTGTTTTTCTTTCTGGCTAACTTCACTCTGTATAATCGGCTCCAGTTTCATCCATCTCATCAGAACTGATTCAAATGAATTCTTTCTAATGGCTGAGTAACACTCCATTGTGTATATGTACCACGGCTTTCTTATCCATTCATCTGCTGATGGACATCTAGGTTGTTTCCATGTCCTGGCTATTGTAAACAGTGCTGCGATGAACATTGGGGTACATGTGTCTCTTTCAATTCTGGTTTCCTCAGTGTGTATGCCCAGCAGTGGGACTGCTGGGTCATAAGGTAGTTCTATTTGCAATTTTTAAAGGAATCTCCACACTGTTCTCCATAGTGGCTGTACTAGTTTGCATTCCCACCAACAGTGTAGGAGGGTTCCCTTTTCTCCACACCCTCTCCAGCATTTATTGCTTGCAGATTTTTGGATCGCAGCCATTCTGACTGGTGTGAAGTGGTACCTCATTGTGGTTTTGATTTGCATTTCTCTAATAATGAGTGATGTTGAGCATTTTTCATGTGTTTGTTAGCCATCCATATGTCTTCTTTGGAGAAATGTCTATTTAGTTCTTTGGCCCATTTTTTGATTGGGTCGTTTATTTTTCTGGAGTTGAGCTGCATAAGTTGCTTGTATAATTTTTAGATTAGTTGTTTGTCAGTTGCTTCATTTGCTATTATTTTCTCCCATTCAGAAGGCTGTCTTTTCACCTTGCTTATAGTTTCCTTTGTTGTGCAGAAGCTTTTAATTTTAATTAGATCCCATTTGTTTATTTTTGCTTTTATTTCCAGCATTCTGGGAGGTGGATCATAGAGGATCCTGCTGTGATTTATGTCTGAGAGTGTTTTGCCTATGTTCTCCTCTAGGAGTTTTATAGTTTCTGATCTTACATTTAGATCTTTAATCCATTTTGAGTTTATTTTTGTTTGTGGTGTTAGAAAGTGATCTAGTTTCATTCTTTTACAAGTGGTTAACCAGTTTTCCCAGCACCACTTGTTAAAGAGATTGTCTTTACTCCATTGTATATTCTTGCCTCCTTTGTCAAAGATAAGGTGTCCATATGTGTGTGGATTTATCTCTGGGCTTTCTATTTTGTTCCATTGATCTATATGTCTGTCTTTGTGCCAGTACCATACTGTTTTGATGACTGCGGCTTTGTAGTAGAGCCTGAAGTCAGGCAAATTGATTCCTGCAGTTCCATTCTTTTTTCTCAAGATTGCTTTGGCTATTCGAGGTTTTTTGTATTTCCATACAAATCTTGAAATTATTTGTTCGAGTTCTGTGAAAAATATGGCTGGTAGCTTGATGGGGATTGCATTGAATTTGTAAATTGCTTTGGGTAGTATACTCATTTTCACTATATTGATTCTTCCGATCCATGAACATGGTATATTCCTCCATCTATTAGTGTCCTCTTTGATTTCTTTCATCAGTGTTTTATAGTTTTCTATATATAGGTCTTTAGTTTCTTTAGGTAGATATATTCCTAAGTATTTTATTCTTTTCATTGCAATGGTGAATGGAATTGTTTCCTTAATTTCTTTTTCTACTTTCTCATTATTCGTGTATAGGAATGCAAGGGATTTCTGTGTGTTGATTTTATATCCTGCAACTTTACTATATTCATTGATTAGCTCTAGTAATTTTCTGGTGGAGTCTTTAGGGTTTTCTATGTAGAGGATCATGTCATCTGCAAACAGTGAGAGTTTTACTTCTTCTTTTCCAATTTGGATTCCTTTTATTTCTTTTTCTGCTCTGATTGCTGTGGCCTAAACTTCCAGAACTATGTTGAATAGTAGCGGTGAAAGTGGGCACCCTTGTCTTGTTCCTGACTTTAGGGGAAATGCTTTCAATTTTTCACCATTGAGGATAATGTTTGCTGTGGGTTTGTCATATATAGCTTTTATTATGTTGAGGCATGTTCCTTCTATTCCTGCTTTCTGGAGAGTTTTTTTTATTATCATAAATGGATGTTGAATTTTGTCAAAGGCCTTCTCTGCATCTATTGAGATAATCATATGGTTTTTACTTTTCACTTTGTTAATGTGGTGAATTACATTGATTGATTTGCGGATATTGAAGAATCCTTGCATCCCTGGGATAAAGCCCACTTGGTCATGGTGTATGATCTTTTTAATGTGTTGTTGGATACTGATTGCTAGAATTTTGTTGAGGATTTTTGCATCTATGTTCATCAGTGATATTGGCCTGTAGTTTTCTTTTTTTGTGACATCTTTGTCAGGTTTTGGTATTAGGGTGATGGTGGCCTCATAGAATAAGTTTGGAAGTTTACCTTCCTCTGCAATTTTCTGGAAGAGTTTGAGTAGGATAACACTCTTAATTAGTTGAAAAATGTTTTACTTCTCTTCCTCTGAGTACAGATTTTCATGTTCAAGAAGAGTCATGATTTCTCAAAGTTGTACTAAGATTTCTGGCTGATGTTTATTTACCATCTGTAATATCCAGAAGTTTATATTTCAATCTTATTTTATTTTTGTCTTTCCTCCTTTACTTTTGCTCCCAGTCCCTTCTTCTCTTCTGCATTTTCATAATTCTGTTGTGGCTTTTTCCTTCTTCTTCCTCTCCTCATCCTTCTCTTCTTACTCTTTCTAGTTTCTCTTCTATATTGAAAAATACTGAAAAAAAGCGAGACAAAGTTTCCATAACCAACAATGATGTCTGTGTACAAAGCAAAATTTGTCTGTGCCTTCTGATGTTTTCCCAAATTGTTTTAAGAGCGTACTCTGCCATCTCAGGTTTCAAAGATGTTAATAAGCAGGGTTTGTCTTTATAAGGAAAGTACATGCTTCTGTCAAGTTGAGTCCAGCTCTTGCAACTTCAGGGACTGTAGCCCTCAAGGCTCCTCTGTCCACAAGATTTTCCAGACAAGAATACTGGAGTAGGTTGCCATTTCCTTCTCCAAAAGATTTTCCTGCCCCAGGGGATCAAATCTGAGTGTCCTGCATTGGCATGTGGATTCTTCACCACTGAGCCACCTGGGAAGAGTAGTATAAGCAGCATCCCTATTATATTTAAACAGCCCCTGGTTCTTGTGAGATTCTAATAGTCTAGAACAGCTCCTTGTGATAGTCACTCATTGTATCCCTTCATCTCTTTATTCAGCAGCCAGTTAGCAAATGATACTGGGTGACTTCTCTCTGCAGACCGCTTGCCAGTGCTTTTCTGTTTCTAACTTTTATTGGAGATAGTTGATTTACAATTTTGTTAGTTTCTGCTGTAAAGTGAATCAGTTCAGTTCAATTCAGTCACTCAGTCATGTCAAACTCTGCCACCACATGGAGTGTGGCATGCCAAGCCTCCCTCCATCACCAACTCCCGGAGTTTACTCAAACTCCTGTCCATTGAGTTGGTGATGCCATCCAACCATCTCATCCTCTGTCGTCCCCTTTTCCTCCTGCCCTCAATCTTTCCCAGCATCAGGGTCTTTTCAAATGAGTCAGTTCTTCACATCAGGTGGCCAAAGTATTGGAGTTTCAGCTTCAGCATCCGTCCTTCCAATGAATATTCGAGACTGATTTCCTTTAGTATGGACTGGTTGGATCTCCTTGCTGTCCAATGGACTCTCAAGAGGCTTCTCCAACACTGCAGTCCAAAAGCATCAATTCTTTGGCACTCAGCTTTCCTTATAGTCCAGCTCTCACATCCATACATGACTACTGGGAAAACCATAGCTTTGACTAGATGGATCTTTGTTGGCAAAGTAATGTCTCTGCTTTTTAATATGCTGTCTAGGTTGGTCCTAACTTCCCTTCCAAGGAGCAAGTGTATTTTATTTTCAAGGCTGCAGTTACCAACTGTAGTGATTTTGGAGCCCCTCCAAAAAAATAAAGTCTATCACTGTTTCCACTGTTTCCCCATCTGTTTGCCGTGAAGTGATGGGATCAGATGCCATCAGATCTTAGTTTTCTGAATGTTGAGCTTTAAGCCAACTTTTTCACTCTCCTCTTTCACTTTCATCAAGAGGCTCTTTAGTTCTTCTTCACTTTGTGCCTTAAGAGTGGTGTCATCTGCATATCTGAGGTTATTGATATTTCTTCCAGCAATCTTGATTCCAGCTTGTGCTTCTTCCAGCCCACCGTTTCTCATGATGTCTTCTGCATATAAGTTAAATAAGCAGGGTGGCAATGTACATCCTTGACGTACTCCTTTTCCTATTGGGAACCCGTCTGTTGTTCCATGTCCAGTTCTAACTGTTGCTTCCTGACCTACATACAGATTTCTCAGGAGGCAGGTCAGGTGGTCTGGTATTCCCATCTCTTTATGGATTTTCCATAGTTTGTTGTGATCCATACAGTCAAAGGCTTTGGCATAGTCAAGAAAGCAGAAATAGATGTTTTTCTGTACCTCTCTTGATTTTTTGATGATCCAGAGGATGTTGGCAATTTAATCTCTGGTTCCTCTGCCTTTTCTAAGTCCAGCTTGAACATCTGCAAGTTCACGGTTGACATACTGTTGAAGCCTGGCTTGGAGAATTTTGAGCATTACTTTGCTAGCGTGTGAGATGAGTGCAATTGTGCAGTAGTTTGAACATTCTTTGCCATTGCCTTTCTTTGGGGCTTCTCTTGCTGAGGCTTCTCCAAAAGTGAATCAGTTATGCATATACATATATCCCCTTTTATTTAGAATATTTTTCCATACAGGTCTTTATAGAGTATTGAGTATTTCCCTGTTCTATATAAAAATAGGTAACTAATAATGCTGGGCACTTCTCTGAGTGTAGAATCAGCAGCAGTGGAGGAGAGACCTGTCTGTAGTGACCACAGGGAGCAGGGCCAGCCCTGGGTTCCCAGTGAAGGACAGTGCAGGCAAGAGAGCATCACACTGCCTTAATACACCCCCCACCTTTTCCCACCCAGCCACAAAACATAGCCAGGAGGGTGTGAATAGAAAGGAATTCAAGGAAAAATAAATGGATCAATGGCAATTACTCCAGTTACAGAAAGAAATTAAGACTTTAGTAATGCTTTATTTCATTATTAGGAAGTCCCCTCAAATCAAGGATCCAATAAGTAAAATAACATAGCTAATCAAGTCCATGTTGCAACGTGAGCCCCCTAACCCCATCTCCTCCTCAGGACCTTTGGCCTCATGGGTAGAAATTTTGTATAGAGTCTTAAACATTTGCTATTTTGCCTCCATGCATTCTACCTAGAGAAAAGCAAATATTTTTCAAGAATTAGTAGAAAACCCTAGAATTCATGCACAGAGAAGAGAGACACTATGTCTCATACCAATAATTAGAGTCACTTTCCATCTAAAGCCTAGTTAATACTACCCCAGTTTTGGAGACAAATATATGTTTATGCACATATTTTATTTCTGAATTTTTATGCAACAAATAAGTAATGGTTTGGAATAGAAAAAATGGGCATGAGAGTCTGCTCTAGGCTGTCATGTTAAATTCAAAATCATTTAGAATAGAAGTCCCTTTGGATCAGAAGTGACATAGAAATATTCATGAGGAAGAATTTGTATGTTTAAAAATTATAACATAGTAACATAGCGATGGTAGAAAATGAACATTTTTATAAGAATTATTGTGATTCTTTCTTCCTTACTCACACCCACCTTTGATTTAAAAGGCAAGTGTCTTTCATCCCCACTACGAGGAAGGGAAGTAGGAGTTGGGGTGGGGGGTTTCTCTGTGGAGCTGCTACGTATCTGGGGACAGCTTCTGTCCTGCCTCAATTTTTCAAGGATGTCTGCACAGCAAATGTCCATGGAATGCAGAGGGGCAGAGTGCCTTCTTCCAGGTGGAAGGAAGATATTTCCTGACCAGGATAATCAAGACAGTGTCCCCCTGAGGAGGCAGAAGTTGAGCGGGTTTGCTTGCAGCCGCTTTATGAACTGGGGATCACGTGAGTTTCTCCACTGTAACACAGACCTGCCCCATGTAAAGTGTGTGCAGCAGCCCCACCACCTGCAGAATCCCTGTGGGCGGAAGGACAAGAGAAAAGGGTGTGAACCCAAGGCTCCTTCATTTCGCTGTGTCCTGGGTAAAAGGCCCCTGGTTTCTGGCTCCAGTCTTGAATCTGGCCAGCATCCTTCAAGTGCACAGGCTCACTTAGCTTCAGGGAGGGCAGACGCTCAGACCCTT
Organism: Ovis canadensis; assembly: GCF_042477335.2. Classification (NCBI taxonomy): domain Eukaryota; kingdom Metazoa; phylum Chordata; class Mammalia; order Artiodactyla; family Bovidae; genus Ovis; species Ovis canadensis. The sequence goes on along the minus strand of NC_091253.1, from coordinate 43,352,669 downwards.
CAAGTTCTTGACATGAGAGGACAGAGAAAAGGCTTGCAGAAGCCCACGTGGTTCTGGCAAGAAATCATGGCACTAAATCAGGCAAAACGGTTCATCCAGAGCCTTAGCTGTTAGTTTATTTGAACTCCAGGGAGGGGAGGAAACACAAACATCTAACATAACCCCTACTAGGAAAATAAATTTAGGATTTAAAACTTAATGTATGACTTTGCCCAAATTATTAATTTAAATCCAGAGGCAAGTCAACTGGTGATACACTAATTTACAGAATTTTCAACCATCTGACCTTAGCCAGCATGATTTTATCTGCAAAACCATCAAAAGCTTGGCTGAATTAATCATTACTGAACATTTTTTAAATGAAGCAGGAATCTTCAAACATGAGGAAACTTAGGAGGACTAAAACAACCTGTCTTCTGTGAATTGACTCGATGAATGGATGTGGGGTTACACTATTGGCCACGAGATAGACAGATAAAATCAATGCATTCTGTCTGTGCTAACTTTTAAAGGGGAGAAAGCACCAGGAAAGAGGGTAAGCTGGCAGAAGGGAGAGCTGCGGTGTTGTAATCGTCTCATATTTCTAGGAAAGAACTGTATCCAGCTACTGTAGAGAAAGAAAAACAAGTCTCCTCAACTTCCTTAGGTTCAGTGACTGAGCCTGCTATTTAAATTGGCAAAAGACAGATTCACAGCAAAAAGGTTTATTCTACACGTGTGTGGGTGGCTCCACAGAAAAGGAGTAGCCCCCCAAAGAAGCCCTTAGTTCTGGCAGCTGATACTCCCTCTTAACAAAGGACAATACATCATGGAGACTGCCCGGAGGAGGAAGAGGGGTGTGGCGTGCAGGGATGGTGAATCGTGGGAGGAAATTCTTGAGGATAGCTAATAGAAGATAAGAGTTATTTTGGGAAGTTTGCTTATAGACTCAAGTCAGCGAGGAGTCCAGAGACAAACAGTGTCCTCGAATAAGAGTTATTCTGTTCTTCTGCTGTAGAGAAGGACCCCTTCACAAAGAGGAATTTATGCTCTGCTTTTAGGTAGAAGAAAGAGAAATGGGTTCGATCTCTGGGGCTGGAAGATCCCATTCAGAAGAAAAAGGCAACCCACTCCAGTATTCTTGCTTAGAAAATCCCATGGACACAATTGAGCACAGGGGCGGGCAGGGTTCCCCTCTTTCACTGTTGCTCACTTGCCCTCACCCTCACCTCTCCTTGCCATGCCATCCTGGCATGATTTGGGCTAGCACAGTCTGGTCCCCTTTACTGCTAAGATGCAATGGGAAACTGTATCCTTTGTGAAAGCTCAGAATGTGCTTCTCAGGCTTACTCTGACAGCGATCGCCACAAAGTACCTGATTCAGCATCAAGAGAACAGCTGGTCAAGTCTAATTATTTAGTTCCCTGAAGTTACACTTAACCTACCTTCCATTCTAATCAACATTTACCTTTAATATACAGACTGTCACGTGAATGTCAGTATGACTCCTAATTTGGTTAGCTTTCGTTATGATGAACAAAGGCAGGTCTACACTGGAGGGGGCTACGCATGTTACGTGCTACACACACAGGCATCAGGTGGGTCCTTGAACTGTTTGAACACGGGGGGTCCTATGAGCCATGTAAGTTGAATGGGAGCATATACATGCATCTTTCTGATAAAAGTGTCACTGCTCTTATCAGAGTCTCTGGCCACTGTGTGTGTGTACAGTCATGTCCAACTCTCGGTGACCCCACTGACTATAGCCCACCAGACTCCCCTGCCCATGGAATTCCCTAGGCAAGAATCCTGGGGTGGGTTGCCATTTCCTTCTCCAGGGTATCTTCCTGACCCAGGAATTGAACCCACATCTCTTGCATCTCCTGCGCTGGCTCTGTGCCACCTAGAAAGCCCACTAAAGGTATTGATGTCTGTGGTTCAGCTAAGGGGAAAAGGAACCCTTTGTGCTAAAGACTGCCCATTGAACACCACCAGTTCCTTACTCAGAACACGTGGGTCAGGCAACTATCCTAAGTGTAAGCAGGTAGGAAAATCATGCACATGGTCATTTCTTCTTCCTTTTCTTAGCCATTTGTAAGCCAATAGCGTCTAGAAAAAAGCAAAGAAGAGTCACTGTGATTCCCCTGCGCCAAAAGTCTTTGCTGAACAGCTTTCAGTAAATAGTAGGGTTTTGTCTTTCACATTGTTTCCCTCCACTAAGAAGGGTGTTTCCCAGGTGGTCGCCCAGGGGCACTTACAAGGCTGAACAGTCCCAGCCTGTTCTTCAGAAGTGCCTCCCATAGCTCAGGTCACATTTCATCACAGAAGCACCTAGCAAGGCCAGCTGCATAGGACATTCCCATCACAGGGATTCTGTGTGGCCTTGATATGAGAACACAGATGCCATATGCTTACCTGAGCACAGTGCCTGCTAGAGAACAGAGTGCCACCCTGAAGGAGGTGCACACACACACACACACACACACACACTGACATCAGAAACAAGCCACAGCAGGCTCGCAGGCCTCCAAGAGCATAAGAGCACGCTGGTTTGTCTCCGTGCTTCCTGCTGAGATCCAAGTTAATACAGTTTAAATTACTTAGAGAGGGAGATGCAGCTTCATCCACATTACAGACTTTTAATTATCTTTTAAGCAGCCCGTCTTTTGGTACAAGGTACACTGTGAAGTAATTTAACTGATGTTTAAATTCAATGACTTGTGAAAGTTTATTGCCTTTCAGATGTGTGTTTATTCTCTTTAGCATTGAACTCAGTGCCTGTGTTGGACCAACACACCTGAATTTATTCACCTTTGAAAGAAGCAGTCTTACTTTCTGATGTACAAGAATCATTTGTCAAGTTGTAGGTTACCAGGAAGTGGCCATGTTCTTGTAAAGTTCCTTAACGTGAGGCATTTTCACATCACAGCTGCCTGGACACAGGAAGGCAACCATCATGATGTTGATAAATGGCTATTGTTATTATTGTAATAGTAATAATAGCTACGTCTGCTGCTCTTTCTAAACGCCATGCACTCCTCTGAGTTCTATCATCCTCTGACACTAAAGCTGACACTAAAGCTGAGGTTCAGCTACTTGCAAAACTATGAGTAGCAAATGAAGAGCTATTCTCAAACTTGAGTATCTGAAGTTCCAGGCTCAGGCTTATAGCAGAGCTAAGAGGTAAATGTAGTCACAGTTTCCTTCTTATAATCCCCCTGCTATTCAGCCCTCCATAGAGTAACTTTTTCCCATGGATTTACACTGTATTTATGGCAATATAGAACTATAAATATTGACTTGCTCTACTTTTACTCTGAAGCTGGCTAGTTTATTTGACAAATATCTGAAATGCCACCTGTTGGATTGGAATTCTATAGTATAATAAATTTATGTCAATCACATGTACACAAGGGGTTCCTTGTGGCTCAGCTGGTAAAGAATCTACCTGCAGCGTGGGAGACCTGGGTTCGATCCCTAGGTTGGGAAGAAACCTTGGAGAAGGGAAAGGCTACTCACTCCAGTATTCTGGCCTAGAGAATTCCATGGACTATATAGTCCATGGGGTTGCAAAGAGTCGAACACAACTTAGCAACTTTCACTCACACGTACACAAGGCAGTTGAAAAACACTAATTTTTTTGGTAAGATTGTAAATCTGAAATTGCTAAAATCATGTACAATCTGCATGTAAACCATTTTCTGTCTGTATCTACATAACTGCAGATAACTGGATGAGATTATTTGAACACATATTAGATATGAAAGTGTTAGTTGCTCAGTAGTGTCCAACTTTTGCAACCCCGTGGACTGTGTAGCTCACCAGGCTCCCCAGTCTATGGGATTGTCCAGGCAAGAATACTGCAGTGGGTCACCATTCCCTTCTCCAAGGGATCTTCCTGACCCAGGGATGGAACCCAGGTCTCCTGAATATCAGGCAGACTCTTTACTGTCTGAATCACATGCTAAATTTAATTCAAAAGTACATATTTCAATGGACCTACCTCTGTCAAAGTGCCCTCTTGATTTAAGGAACCCCTGCCTCTCCCCAGAAGTGGCCTCACGCCCAGGAGCTGGAAGCTGACAGTAGTTCACGTAGTGACAGAGCTCCGTATTCAAGGAGAGAAAGCACTCACATCCTGGAGACGGCAGCACGCTGTCTGTGCTGCCCCTGTTGATGTGGCTGCAGGGCCCCAGGAGCCGGCGGCTCTGGTTTATTCTCCCTTACAACGTCTACATCTAAATGTGGCTCCTTGCACCCTAACAAGTCAGATGCCCGGGACCTCAGCCTTTCCCTTGAGAACCATGAGCCAACCAAGCCCATGGTGGCTTCTAGAACCAAGGTTGTCCGGCAGGGGGGACCCTGCCCTCCACGTTGTGTGGTCTGGCTGAGCCCTCTGCTGTGAGATGCAACCCCAGTCACAACACCCCCCTACCCCAAGCAGCTATCTATGATGTCCTGCGACCCCAGACATGGCCATTACAGCCGCATGTGGCTTTGTTCTGATACTGGGAAGTGGCAACAGCTTCAGGCTTGTCGTCTAAGGTATGTGCTGGCATCTGTTCCCTCCAGCTTAGCCATCTCAATTCATTTTCTCTTTTTTCCAATGTTCATGTACATTTAGACCCTACCTTCAGACCCAGGTTTAACCTTCAACCCTCCCAGAAAGCTTAGCAAAGCAAGGATAAGGACACTCAGCATCTTGCTCTTTCCTGGAGGATAAACTTGCCAATGGGATGCAATCTCAACCTCCGTAGACTAAAAATTAGTCACAACCTGAAAATAGAGAATTATTTTATTTGGTGGGAGGGTTTATTTGGTGGGACTCGGAGCCCAGGAGACAGCATCTCAGTTGCTCCGAGAAAACTGCTCCAAGGAGGCAGGAGGTGGAGTCAGACTATATACAAGTTTGCAACAAAGGTAGCAGGCAGTCTGAATATCAAAGCTCAGATATCAAGCTAAGGAATTTCACATTCTGTGTATGGAATATGCAAGCTCACTGAATTTAATCCTTTCACATGCACCTCAGCTATCTGGGGCCAATCCTGTTTCCTTGTTTGCCTGGAGGAGTGACAGGTGGCTGCCTCTCACATTCCCCGAACTCCTTAGTGGTCACCATGGAGGGAGTGGCAGAATCCCTGGGTCACAGTTTGGGGAGTGCTCATTCACATTTGGAGGCCAGGAATTGCTGATGGCTGTGATATTTCTTGTTTATTGATATGGTAAGAGATATTTTCATTTCACACCTCCAATCATCTTTCAACCCTTCACAAGTTCATTCTGGATCTAATTTCAATTTCTACAATGTATCAGAATTGACTGTGACTTTGACAGAAACAGCACAATCATTATGTGAAGGGTCCCTCTAGGTCATAATTTGCAGAAAAGTTAAAGGTGACTTTTCACTATATTAAAATCTGATGTGTTGAATGATAACAATGTTCCACCTGCATTTTAATGACTGTATCATTTTCATATAAATAAAGATTTTCATAGGCAACACATCCTTTGCTGTGGTCACCTGCTGTGAGGCCCGTAATAAAAAGTGAAGTCTCAATTATGCTGCAAGCATTATTCTTATAATGCTCTAAAGTGGAAAATTCACACCCTGAAAAAGAATATTTTGTCAATATTTCTCTACTGTCAACATGAGGCTGGATGACAGCCACTGCCCTGCCTGCCTGATTTTATTTTTAATCAGGAGGTAAAAATTACAAGTAAAAGCTGCACAATGTGGGGAAATTAGTGATGATATAATAATTTGTTTCAAAGAAGATGGATGTGCATTTCTCACTCATCAAGTCAGGGAAGACTGGGGTTTTGGAGCAGCTCCTTAGAAAGTGGATTGCATGCTCAAGGCAATTGAAAGCTCAGGGCAAAGAGAGAGTAAATAAAGTATATGTTGATATTTTTCAGAAAACTAGAAATTTACACCAGGGCGGTATAAACAGCAGTGTTGTTGTGGTTTTTTTTGTTTGTTTGTTTGTTTTGCTTTTATACTAGACATACTTAAAAAGATAAAATGGATGCAAACACTAATTTCAAAAGCCATAAATAGTAGGTGTGCCAGCATGTAAATTGCCAAAAACAGTGCAAGCTTTAGTGTTCTAGAATATCATTTCCCTTCAAAAAAATTTCAGTGGGAAAACAGATCAGCAGAACATACAGAGGGCCAATGAAAGTGCCTTATTAGGTTTTAGCCATCTCATTCTTGGGGTTATTACTTAAATTTTACATCCAATATATACAATAACATACATTTCTCTTAAAACAGTATTTGTATGAATTGCATTTCATGCTGTCTATTAGTTGGCTGTATTTAAATTGCTATCATATTTCTGCATACATACTTTCAGAGGAAAAGGCCTGCCAATAAATCTGATCCTTATGAAAGCAACATGGAAGGGGAGTGGGTAAAACCACGTGTCCGGCAATGAAGAACCCACGTCTCTTACATCTCCTGCCTTGGCAGGTGCATTCTTTGCCACTAGTGCCACCTGGGAAGCCTTTGAAAAACCCTGGGGGGACAGTAAGACATGCTATTCAGATTGTTTGGGGTCATAACTTTCAAAGTCGTAACTACCAGGTGTTTACTTTAGATATGGATACATACAGTTGTTTCAATTAATTTAATTTCATTCCAACTGTTGAAATGACTCAAAAGAGGACCTTTCCAAGGGTTAGCCTCTTTCCAGGAAGCCGAGTGGAACAGAGCTGGTCCTGATCACACCCAGGTTTGGGGTCTGCACAGTGACCGTCAGAATCCAGAGCCCTCTCAGGGCAGCAGCATGGGAGGAGAGTGCTGGAATTGTCCCCATCTCCTGCTGGGTCTGGGGAAATACACGGGTCACCTTTGAACTCAGAATGTTGGCTGGGGCTCTGTTGATTTCTGTTCTTTGAGATGTGCTTGCAGGAACATTTCAGGACTAGACAATATTGGGCTGAGAAACATAATGGAAATATTGAAATGTGAAAATGATAACCTTAGAGATTTCTTTGGAAATTATTATAGAAGTGTTTTTAAATGATTTGGAATATATTTAATTAAATGAATTACAAACATATTAAATCATAAGAGTAATTAATATTTGGATAGAAATTTACAATTTTGTGTGGTCAGGCTCCTTAACTTTAAACAAACTTGTGACCCTAGGATGGTGTCTCAATGTGGATTCAAGGCACATCTCCAGGTTCTGATGAGATGGGGGACATTTTTATATCTTTATTTACCATCCAATTTCCCTCTATTTAAGTAATTGTTCAAGCCCCTTGATTATCTGTGTCATAAAGATACGCTCCAATATGAATTTCAGGTTTTTGATGGATCCATTTGGTCTTTGATGTGCATGAAGTGATTTTATGCATGTGGTGTGGGGTATGGGTTTTCTTTCAACCATATGGATACCCGTTTAAAGTTCCAGACTTCCTTTTGGATTAATATTAATAAATTCTGTCTAGGCAAAAGCAGTTTTGAATGTTGATTTTAAAGATCAGAGATCTTTCCCTTAGATTTTGGTCTTATAATTTCTTACTAACTTGTTAGTTTTTGAGAAGCTTTATGAAGTATTCCAGGCTTCCCAGGTGGCTCTAGTGGTAAAGAACCCACCTGCCAAGGCAGGGGATATGATCGATGTGGGTACTATCCCTGGGTCAGGAAGATCCCCTGGAGGAGGGCATGGCAGCCCATTCCAGTATTCTTGCCTGGAGAATCACATGGACAGAGGAGCCTGGTGGGCTACAGTACATGGGGTGGCAAAGAGTTGGACACGACTTAGTGACTAAACAACAACATACCACTGAAATTTAAAAACCTAATGTTTGTTGACACAGATAATCAAGGGGCTTGAACAGTTACTTAAATAGAAGGAAATCAAATGTCCTATAATAATTGAATAATGAAAAGATACCATAAAAATCAACTTCTTGAAAAATCAATACAAAACATGCTATGCCTTAAATTCAATAGACTATCAAACTCAAAATTATTAGGCATATCTTTAAAACATTTTATTGGAATATAGTTGATTTACAGCGCTGTGTTAGTTTCTACTGTACAGTAAGTGAAAGCAAATCAGTTATATATATACATGTATAAATACATGTCCACTCATTTTTTAGATTCTTTTCCCATATAGGTCATTACAGAGCCCTGAGCAGAGTTCCCTGCGCTCTACAGTAGATCCTTATTAATCATCTATTTTATATATAGTAGCATGTACATGTCAATGCCAATCCAATTACTAATTCCTCCCCAGACTCCCGACCTTACCTTTTCATAACAAGTTTTTTCTACATCTGTGACTCTGTTTTGTAATTAATAATTTCTTATCCAGTTTTAGTATTGACCCAATATTACTGACAGTAAACAAGCTCCCAATCCTATGGCTTAAAATGATAAGTGTTTACTGTGTCCGTGTGTCTGGGGATGAGCCGTCAGGGCCTGGCTCTGAGCTGCAGGCTTGGTCAGGAGGCTTCTGTGTCTCCGCCTCCAGGGACCTACAGGACCAGGGGCCAGCGAGCGTGCCACAGTCCTGGCAATGGCAGCGCATCTCAAGCTTCAACTTGTATCACTTCTGCCAACATCTCTTTGGACAAAGCCAGTCTGTGGAGGGAGGAGACCACCTCCCCCCACCCCACCCCGAGGTAAAAGCTGCACAGTATCCAAGCTCAGGTCTGGAGAACCAGGGCAATAACCCCACCCTCCACCTGCTCTCCATCAGCATGTGAAGACTCACTGGAAGAACCACATCACCCCCAGAGGGCAGACATGGTTTAAGCCCCACATGATCAGTTACCAAATGTTGTTAAACTAGGTGAGTCTTTCAATTACATCTGTAACATCTGTGGAATTTTTTGGTGTAGAGAATATTGGAAGCTAGATGAGCATGATTCCTAAATCTTTTCACACATAATACTCTGAAAATGTAATATAAACCTCACATATCAAATGTCATGAAAATCACACAACTAGAAATTTATTAGCCACACTGAAACCACATCACTGGCATGGCAAGAGGTGTGTGTACATTACAGCTATAGAAAACACACGTGTGCAAGCTTTCATGTATAATATATAGAGACATTAACCATATATTTTGATGTATATTGGCTTTCCAGATGGTTCAGTGATAAAGAATCCACCTGCCAATGCAAGAGATGCAAGAGATTCGGTTTTAATCCCTGGGCCCAGAAGATCCCCTGGAGAAGGGATTGACAACCCACTCACATATCCTTGATCTCTCTTTGGAGGGTTGAATGCGTTTAGAAACCAAACACATCCCCATGAATAATGTTATATTGATGTCTTCAGTTCAGTTCAGTTCAGTTGCTCAGTCATGTCCAACTCTTTGTGACCCCATGAATTGCAGCACACCAGGCCTCCCTGTCCAACACCAACTCCCGGAGTTCACTCAAACTCACGTCCATCGAGTCAGTGATGCCATCGCGCCATCTCATCCCCTGTCGTCTCCTTCTCCTCCTGCCTTCAGTCCCTCCCAGCATCAGTCTTTTCCAATGAGTCAACTCTTCACATGAGGTGGCCAAAGTACTGGAGTTTCAGCTTTAGCATCATTCCTTCCAAAGACACCCAGGGCTGATCTCCTTTAGAACAGACTGGTTGGATCTCCTTGCAGTCCAAGGGACTCTCAAGAGTCTTCTCCAACACCACAGTTCAAAAGCATCAATTCTTCGCAGCTCAGCTTTCTTCACAGTCCAACTCTCACATTCATACATGACCACTGGAAAAACCATAGCCTTGAATTGATGGACCTTTGTTGGCAAAGTAATGCCTCTGCTTTTTAATACACTAAGTTGGTCATAACTTTCCTTCCAAGGAATAAGCGCTTTTTTAATTTCATGGCTGCAATCACCATCTGCAGTGATTTGAGAGCCCAAATAAAAATAAAAGTCTGACACTGTTTCCACTGTTTCCCCATCTATTTCCCATGAAGTGATGGGACCAGGCGCCATGATCTTTGTTTTCTGAATGTTGAGCTTTAAGCCAACTTTTTCACTCTCCTCTTTCACTTTCATCAAGAGGCCTTTTAGTTCCTCTTCACTTTCTGCCATAAGCATGGTGTCATCTGCATATCTGAGGTTATTGATATTTCTCCTGGCAATCTTGATTTCAGCTTGTGCTTCTTCCAGCCCAGCATTTCTCATGATGTACTCTGCATATAAGTTAAATAAGCAGGGTGACAATATACAGCCTTGATGTACTCCTTTTCTTATTTGGAACCAGTCTGTTGTTCCATGCCCAGTGCTAACTGTTGCTTCCTGACCTGCATGTAGGTTTCTCAAGAGGCAGGTCAGGTGGTCTGGTATTTCCATCTCTTTCAGAATTTTCCACAGTTTATTGTGATCCACACAGTCAAAGGCTTTGGCGTAGTCAATAAAGCAGAAATAGATGTTTTTCTGGAACTCTCTTGCTTTTTCCATGATCCAGCAGATGTTGGCAATTTGATCTCTGGTTCCGCAGCCTTTTCTAAAACAAGCCTGAACATCTGGAAGTTCATGGTTCACGTATTGCTGAAGCCTGGCTTGTAGAATTTTGAGCACGACTTTACTAGCATGTGAGATGAGTGCAATTGTGTGGTAGTTTGAGCATTCTTTGGCATTGCCTTTCTTTGGGATTGGAATGAAAACTGACCTTTTCCAGTCCTGTGGCCACTGCTGAGTTTTCCAAATTTGCTGGCATATTGAGTGCAGCACTTTCACAGTATCATCTTCCAGGATTTGGAATAGCTCAACTGGAATTCCATCACCTCCACTAGCTTTGTTCGTAGTGATGCTTTCTAAGGTCCACTTGACTTCACATTCCAGGATGTCTGGCTCTAGGCAATTGATCACACCATTGTGATTATCTTAGTCATGAAGATCTTTTTTGTACAGTTCTTCTGTGTGTTCTTTCCACCTCTTCTTAATATCTTCTCCTTCAGTGAGGTCCATACCACTTCTGTCCTTTATTGAGCCCATCTTTGCATGAAATGTTCCCTTGGTATCTCTAATTTTCTTGAAGAGATCTCTAGTCTTTCCCATTCTGTTGTTTTCCTCTATTTCTTTGCATTTATTGCTGAGGAAGACTTTCTTATCTCTCCTTGCTATTCTTTGGAACTCTGCATTCAGATGCTTATAGCTTTCCTTTTCTCCTTTGCTTTTCGCTTCTCTTCTTTTCAGAGCAATTTGTAAGTCCTCCCCAGAGAGCCATTTTGCTTTTTCGCATTTCTTTTCCATGGGGATGGTCTTGATCCCTGTCTCCTGTACAATGTCACAAACCTCAGTCCATTGTCCATCAGGCACTCTATCTATCAGATCTAGGCCCTTAAATCTACTTCTCACTTCCACTGTATAATCATAAGGGATTTGATTAGGTCATACCTGAATGGTGTAGTGGCTTCCCCTACTTTCTTCAGTTTAAGTCTGGATTTGGCAATAAGGAGTTCATGACCTGAGCCACAGTCAGCTCCTGGTCTTGTTTTTGTTGACTGTATAGAGCTTCTCCATCTTTGGCTGCAAAGAATATAATCAATCTGATTCCAGTGTTGACCATCTGGTGATGTCCATGTGTGGAGTCTTCTCGTGTTTTTGGAAGAGGGTGTTTGCTATGACCAGTGTAATCTCTTGGCAAAACTCTATTAGCCTTTTCCCTGCTTCCTTCCATATTCCAAGGCCAAATTTGCCTGTTACCTCAGGTGTTTCTTGACTTCCTACGTTTGCATTCCAGTTCCCTGTAATGAAAAGGACATCTTTTTTGGGCGTTAGTTCTAAAAGGTCTTATAGGTCTTCATAAAACCATTCAACTTCAGCTTCTTCAGCATTACTGGTTAGGGCATAGACTTGGATTACTGTGATATTGAATGGTTTGCCTTGGAAACGAACAGAGATCATTCTATCATTTTTGAGATTGCATCCAAGTACTGCATTTCAGACTCTTTTGTTGACTATGATGGCTACTCCATTTCTTCTGAGGGATTCCTGCCCGCAGTAGTAGATATTATGGTCGTCTGAGTTAAATTCACCCATTCCAGTCCATTTTAGTTCGCTGATTCCCAGAATGTTGATATTCAGTCTTGCCATCTCCTGTTTGACCACTTCTAATTTGCCTTGATTCATGGACCTGACATTCCATGTTCCTGTGCAATATTGTTCTTTACAGCATCGGACCTTGCTTCTATCACCAGTCACTTCCACAACTGGGTATTGTTTTTGCTTTGGCTCCATCTCTTCATTCTTTCTAGAGTTATTTCTCCACTGATCTCCAGTAGCATATTGGGCACCTACTGACCTGGGGAGTTCCTCTTTCAGTATCCTATCATTTTGCCTTTTCCTACTCTTCATGGTATTCTCAAGACAAGAATACTGAAGTGGTTTGCCATTCCCTTCTCTAGTGGACCACATTCTGTCAGACCTCTCCACCATGACCCACCTGTCTTGGGTGGCCCCACAGGGCATGGCTTAGTTTCATTGAGTTAGACCAGGCTGTGGTCTGTGTGATTAGACTGACTAGTTTTCTTTGATTATGGTTTCAATCTGTCTGCCCTCTGATGCCTTCTCGCAACACCTACCGTCTTACTTGGGTTTCTGTTACCTTGGACATGGGGTATCTCTTCACGGCTGCCCCAGCAAACTGCAGCTGCTGCTCCTTACCTTGGACAAGGGGTATCTCCTCACCTCCACCCCTCCTGACCTTGAACATGGAGTGGCTCCTCTTGGCCCTCCTGATACTGATGTCTTACCTCTTCCCTTTTCTCTTTTCCCTTCTTCCACTTGTAGGAAGGGTTGTTGGGTTGCAGGGCTATTTCTGAATTAGAACACAGGTGCACAGAATCAAAACCTTCTTTGATTGTCAAAACTTTTTTGATGTTTTAACTGTTAGTACTACACATCCCAAAGCCAGTGCTATTTACCAAAAATAGATCATGTTTGTTTTGCTTTTGAAGCCAATTTAAAAGCTCAGACCAAATCAGTGACAGCGGAAGGTTTCCTGACAGAATTTCAGTCAGCAAGAAGCCCCTGTGAAATGTGGCTACTTACATTATATTAAGGGCTGTGAGAGGAAAATGCATGAGATGACAGCGTTAATGCTCTCACACAGAAACAAAACAGAAATTATGTTAAAATGTATTGACAACACTTTCTCAATTAATTAAAGTTAAACGGTAGTGTTATGATTCTGGTAACTAGCTATAAATCTTATCTTACAAACACAGACAAATTCTTAAAAAGATATGTGCCATATAGCCCATGAGGGAGAGGGGTGACCCCCAAATGCAGAGCAGAGAAGTAGCTGAGGGCTGGGGCATTGTGTGACACCTGGCTGGGCAGTGGGCAGTGCTACTGACCTGCACTCATGGGGAATTGGGTTTTTGAGCCAGGACAGGCTGATTTGGACAGGAGATCAGGCCTGTGGCTTTGGAAAGGTAGAGAACTGTTATTAAATTCTTGCAGTAGGCTGCCAAAAATCACTCTGGAGGGAGGAATATCAACCCCCACACCCACACCATCGTGATAAATTTTAGATGACTCTAGGTGGCCCTCGTGGTGAAGAATCCACCTGCCAATGCAAGAGACCTGGGTTTGATCCTGGACTTGGAAGAGCCCCTTGGAGGAGGAAATGACAACACACTCAAGTATTCTTGCCTGGAGAATCCCACGGACAGAAGAATCTGGCAAGCCACAGTTCATGGGGTCACAGAGAGTAGGGCATGACTGAAGTGACTTAGCATGCACATTGCATTGAAACATGGCAAGTGTCCTGGGCAAACAATCCCCTCGATACAGAGCCAGAGCAGAGGAAGGTTTAGCATCATATGGAATATGGTCCTTGCTGGCCCGCCCCCGCTCTCTTCCACAGTATCTGCCTAATCATTGTCCAAATTTTTATTGAAATGCAGTTGATTTGTAAAGTTGCGCCAGTTTCAGGTGCACAGTATAGTGACTCAGTTATACACATGTGTGCTAAATTGCTTCAATCGTGTCCGACTCTTTGGGACCCCATAGGCTGTAGCCCAACAGACTCCTCTGTCCATGGGATTCTCCAGGAAAGAACACTGAAGTGGGTTGCCATGCCCTCCTCCAGGGGATCTTCCCCACCCAGGGATTGAACCCATATCTCTTCATTCTCCTGCATTGACAGGTGGGTTCCTTACCACTAGTGATACCTGGGATGCCCTCAGTTATATATATATATATATATATATATATATATATATATATATATACACACACACACACACACACACACATGGGCTTCCCTGGTGGCTCAGCTGGTAAAGAATCCACCTGCAACACAGGACATTGCTTGCAGTGCAGGAGACAAGGGTTCAGTTCCTGGGTTAGGAAGATTCCCTGGAGGACAGCATGACAACCCACTCCAGTATTCTTGCCTGGAGAATCCCATGGACAGAGGAGCTTGGTGGGCTACAGTTCATGGAGTCAGAAGAGTTGGACACAACTTAGCGACTAAACCACCACCGTGAAAGTGAAAGTGAAAGTCACTCAATCATGTCCAACTCTTTGTGACCCTGTGGATTATCTAGTCTGTGGAATTCTCCAGGCCAGAATACTGGAGTGGGTAACCTATCCCTTCTCCAGCGGGTCTTCCTGACCCCAAAAAAATCGAACTAGAGTCTCCTAGATTGAGGTGGATTTTTTACCAACTGAGTTATCAGGGAAGCCCAGAGAAAACCACCACCATAAATATGCATATTCTTTTTTTTTTACGTTGTCTTCCATTATAGGTTATTGCAGAATACTGACTACAGTTCCTCATGCAATACAGTAGGTCCTTGTTGGTTTTTAAATTCAGTTAATTGGAAAAGTCTTGTGTATGCTCACTCCTATAGAGGACAAGTGGCAGTTGATGCCATCTATTGGCTGGAATATCTTCCGCTATGAGTCACCTTGAACTGCTCTCCATCACCTGGTAACTTCTCCCACACTCTTACTGTATGGTGAAAGTCTTAGGCTGACAGGGCAAAAAGCCTTAGGTTGAGAAAGGAGATTGTCTCCTGAATTCTATAATTCTGGCTTTGTTGGAGTGAACTGTTTGATTTTAGCTGCCAAGGGCTGTACTTCACAAGAAACGATCTTCAAACAGCCCTTCAGACCCTTCCATTGGTCTTCACATCCTCCCTTTGTGCCCAGCCTTCTGTTCAGCCCCCTTCTGTAATGTCATGTTCACGTGACATAATCTCTGCTGCAAATACTGCCCTCCCCATCCTGTGAGCAATTTCATCTCCACTCAGGAGGCACTATTCCAGAATATTCCTCGGGGATCAGATAGCATTGACTTGCAGCAACACTTCCACCCCCCAGAAACTTCTTAACCCAGTGCTTAAGTCACGTTCAGTTAACACAGCCCTGAATGGACATCATATTTTGGGGTGTCCATCACGGTCACCGCAGTCTCCAGATCACCTTACATCACCCTGCAGGCTATCCTCAGAGACCGTGAGCTTCAGCTCCACCAACAGCAGGTGTTTTCCAGGTTCTGTGTGTCCCCAAGATTTTCCTCGATACCCTGGAGATAGCTTTTATTTGGTTTGTGCTAAGAAGTGCTTATCAGCCTTTGAAATTCAAACACAGGAACGTGGAAGTCTTGTAGTTCTGGGAAAAAAACTGATGTTCTATGTATTCCTACACTTCAGGGTCTTCCCTAGCAGTGCCCAGACCTGTAAGGTGTCCAATCTCCTGTGTAGAAAGCTCACACAGACCTCGCCTGGATTAGCCTCATGACCCAGTCCTGTCAATTCTTCTGGCTGGGGAGGTCCCACGAGAGTCTGGCCTGGATGGCAGATAGTTTTTACAGAAAATTGTATTTTCATGCTTTCTGTTCCTCATATCACACTGCCTCTCAAATCTCACCACTTACAGCTTCCACC
This sequence comes from Ovis canadensis, assembly GCF_042477335.2. Taxonomy (NCBI): domain Eukaryota; kingdom Metazoa; phylum Chordata; class Mammalia; order Artiodactyla; family Bovidae; genus Ovis; species Ovis canadensis. Next base: position 43,336,809 of record NC_091253.1, on the reverse strand, counting down.
AAACACAGGCGCCCCAGGCATCAAGTTTAAAAGTAAGAGCTATGCACTTCCCTGGCGGTTTAGTGCTTAAGACTCTGGGCTCCCAAAGTAAGGACTTGAGTTTGATCCATGACTGGGGAACTAGGATCCTGCATGCCATATAGTGCAGCCAATTTTTTTTTTTAAAGGAAAAGAAGAAAAAGTTAGAGTCTCCACCCTCAATTCCATCTGTCTAATCCCCGAAAGAGCTTCCTAGACTGCAAGGAGATCCAACCAGTCCATCCTAAAGGAAATCAGCCCTGAATATTCATTGGAAGGACTGATGCTGAAGCTGAAACTCCAATACTTTGGCCACCTGATGCGAAGAGCTGACTCATTTGAAAAGACCCTGATGCTGGGAAAGATTGAGGGCAGGAGGAGAAGGGGACGACAGAGGATGAGATGATTGGATGGCATCACCGACTCAATGGACATGGGTTTGGGTGGACTCCGGGAGTTGGTGATAGACGGGGAGGCCTGGTGTGCTGGGGTTCATGGGGTTGCGAAGAGTCTGATACGACTGAGCGACTGAACTGAACTAAACTGAGGTGGCTCATTGGTAAAGCACCCATCTGCCAATGCGGGAGACACAGGTTTGATCTCTGGGTCTGGAAGACCCCCTGGAGGAAGAAATGGCAACCCACTCCAATATTCTTGCCTGAAGAATCCCATGGACAGAGGAGCCTGGCAGGCTACAGTCCCCGGGGTCACAAAGAGTCAGACCTGAATGAGAGACTGAGCACGAACACAACCCCTAAATGCACTTGGAAATTCCCCCCACTTCCTCAGCTTCTTATCTTAAGAAATGTCCCCTCCATTTATGGAGCAAGGATTTCCTGCTGACACACATCTTTCAGGTTATACAGGTTTCAGTACGAGAGACTTGACAGTAATAGCTTCAAAATACAAAACACTGACTCATGTAGAGAGTAATCCAGATCATTCTCCTGCTGAAGGAAAAGTCCCTGTATGTTTATAACAATGTCATCAAAGTGGGTTTGCTATTACTCAACAAAACAGACTATAAATAAATCTAAAAGTTGCTGATACTAATTGTATCACTTTTTAAAATTTATTTAATGATCTAGCAAAACTGAACTAGGAAAGATTTGAATAACTACACATTTATTTTAAAAATGGGACATTTACTATGATATGTGGAGGATGTACCCAGAGGAACATCTGCCTTTCTGAAAAGGAATACCAGCCCTACAAAGAAAAGTTCTCTGTGTGAAGCACCTCCTCTAGTTATCCCACCTCCTGCTCTGTGTCTGGAACTCTGTGATTCTCACCACGTGACCACTGAAGGGACGCAGCAAAGGCAATCGGAGTGTTTGGACCCCCTGCAATGAACCTATAAAAACTGCTCTAAGAGCCAAAAGACCAGGGAATTGGACTGTAAAGGAGCCATGACACCTGCCTATAGAGCAGCTAAGCTGGGAACTGCGTGAGGCTTTCCCTGGATGCCTCCAAAAATGAAGATGCCCCAGTAAGCCAGCATGGGGCTACACAGAACTGAGACTTGCAACCCACGTCACAGAGCTCAGTCTCAGCTGCTTTCCGGATCCCAGAGATCAGCAAGGCTTTGAAGTGTTTTGAAAAAGCAGTTGGCAGACCATAATAGTTCAGAAGCACAGAGAGAAAATACTTTGATATGAAATATATTTATTTAACTTCTAAACTCATTTTTTTTATTTTTCTTGTTTTCACTTACCTCTGACACAGTCCTTTCATTTATTCCCAAAATATTTGGATAAAGATTTAAAATCCAGAAGAAGGGGCCAAAGGATGAGCTGGTTAGATAGCAACACCAACCAAATGGACGTGAGTTTGAGCAAACTTCAGGAGATGGTGAAGGACAGGGAAGCCTGGAATGCTCCAGTCCATGGGGTCACAAAGAGTCAGATACAACTGAGCAGTCCAACAACAACAACAACAACAAACGATACACCAAAATTAAACAAAGGGTTTAAGAGATGATCTTAAAGGGAAAATAAAGGAGAAAACTTTAAGAACCAGGGATCAAAATAATTTGCAAAATTGGTCATGTGTTACATTTCTGAAAATACTGCAGTTGAGCAATATTTTGGCCTTGAACCTGTAGCTGTCAGTGCAGGAGAGAGAAAATGAATGGTGATGTGATTTGCAGCTACCGTGAGGGAAAAAGAAGCTAACTGCTAAGAGTATTAAGACTGACATCGGAGCACTTGTCCTCCTGCGGGTGAAGTTCCCTGGATAGGATGTCATCATTGTTTTGCAGTCGCCCAGGGGGCTAAGCGGTAAGGAATCCACCTGCTAATGCAGGAGATGCAAGAGACCCAGGTTCCATCTGTGGGTCAGGAAGATCTCCTGGAGAAGGAAATGGCAACATACTTCACTCTTCTTGCCTGGAGAATTCCATGGACAGAGGAGCCTAGGAGGCTGCAGTCCAAGGGGCTGCAAAGACTTGGACACGACTTAAGAGACTAAACGACAACATAACGCTGAAACTTAAAAAACCTAACGATTGTTGAGATGTTCTGAAACCTAGGCCCTAAGCAATCCTTTCTACATTCACGCATTCTCGAAAGAGTGAAGTCTGTCAACATCATTATCAAATGGCAGATCAACTCATAGTAAGTGTTCATTCCCCTCCATGTGCCCAAGTCCAGCTGACTCAAGGTTTAAGGATTACCATGTTAAGGGGTAATATACATGCATTTATTTTGTTCTGGTATTACCTGATTTATCATTCAGAATCTTGATGATGAAGTAAATATGAATGAATATTATGGATTGTATTTTAAAGTGGAAAGGTTAATGACATTATACATAATCAAGTCGACTTACTACACATACACAGCTTTTCGCTGGGGCTTCTCAGGTGATGCTAGTGGTGAAGAACACTCCTGCCAACGCAGGAGATGTAAGAGATGCGGGTTTGATCCCTGGGTCAGGAAGATCCCCTGGAGGAGGGCACAGCAAAACCTCTCCAGTATTCCTGCCTGGAGAATCCCATGAGCAGAGGAGCCTGGCAGGCTATAGTCCATAGCGTCACAAAGAGTCAGACATGACTGAAGCGACTTAGCACAAATGCTAATTAGAAAGAAGTCACATTTTAGGGGTAAGACTGGTGCCATTGGGAGGGAGGGTTAGGTCACTGGTTATCTCCAGACTTTGCTTTCTCCCGTACACAACATTTCTGTTGCGAGATTATTGTTCCTACGACTTACCTGTGTTTCTTCCTCCTGCTTCCAGGATAGGATGCTGTGTTTACAAACAGACAGGTCCTTCCTGCTCCTGCTCTCTGGCTGCAGCCTGAAGTCCCAGGGGAAACTCTACAGACCCCAGCCCCTTTTCTGTTGAGGTGTAAGGGCCAAGGTCACACTAATCCCATGTGGGTACATCCTCTTGCAAAGCCCCGCATGGTATTGGTGCCACAGACCCCAAACCTCAGGAAACTAACCTGCTGCCTGTGCTGCCTGGCCTTGCTCTCTTGTGAAGTTTGACAGGTGTCTGAAGTGAGGTCACCTAACCCAGGGATCTGGCCTGATTGCTCATGGGCTGAAAGCTGAGTTTATTGGTGCTGCAGTGACAAGGGTGGGGGTTTCAGTTCTTGTTTGGAAATGTATGAAAAGTAGGTACTTGTGCTCAGTCATGTCCAACTCTTTGGTACTTATGCTTAGTCATGTCCAACTCTTTGCAATCCTTTGGACTATAGCCTGCCAGACTCCTCTGTCCATGGAATTCTCAAGGGTAGCCATTTTCGTCAGTGTATGAAAAATATCTGCTTAATTCTGCCTCTGCTGGCTCACTTCAGTACCGATACCTCTCTTTCATGAACATAATTTTTAAAAATCCTGTGGTCAGAAAAACTTTCTGCAAATATCAAGGATTTCCACTCATGATCCTTGTCTTGATTAAGTAGCTACTGCAGTTCCAAACCCATTTCCACCCTCCAGTGAGGGGACTGTCAGGCTCGGCCGTGTGTCTGCATAGGAGCACCGACCGGCCACCCCCAGCGATGAGAGCAGCCCCACGTGGTGCCTGGCCCCCCTCCCCTCAAGTGCACACAGCCACCAGAGGTCTCCATCTGTCTGTTTCCACCCCTGGACCAGCCTCAGGACAGTATGATGAGCAGCACAAACTGACCTCCACAAATGGCCTCCAACTCCTTCTCATATCTGATATCTTCAAGTTTTAAGTGAGTTGCAATTATGCAGGCAGAACTATTTTTTCCACCATCATCACCTTTCTATTTAGAAATCAAGTGTCCTGAAAATTCAGCATGGTCCAGGAGTGTTTTTAACCTCGGCTCTTCAGCTGGTTAGCCCTTGAAAACCCCTTGGACTTCCGAGAGTCCCATCTTCATGCGTGTATTCTCTGAGTTCCACAGCACTTCCAGTGTCCACTCTCCAGACAGACTCCTCAGGGGGACCCTGATTCCATCACCTCCCAGCTGTGGGCCTCAGTGTCTCCTCCATCAGATGGAGGCACATGTCATACCTGCACCACAGATTGATATGGCAATGAAATGACTTCTAGTATGTTGGGAACTTAAAACTGCTCAGCACAGAGTCAGCTTCAAACACATTTGTTTTCTATTATTACTCTTATCATTATTGTCATTATCTTTTCTGCCCCCGACATGACCCTGATCCAGTCTCTCAAGTTGCAGAGAGAACCTGTGCATTTCCCATCAATTCCTCAGCCGCAAGCATTGGAAGCTCTTCTCTATTTAAACCTATCCCTGAAATCAAAGAGTCGGACATGACTGAGCAACTGAACTGAATTGAACTGAACTGAACTCAAATCCAGGGCACCTTGTATTTGGATCATAATGAAACGTAACCATTAACCTCATTGTTCCCTGTTTCGAAATCAACACAGATTCTAACTTCCAAACATAAACTGCATTATCAGGACACCTCAGGATTCTGATTCAGGCTGTATAGTCAATAAGGAACATCCTTGATTTCAGGAGAATAATCCCCCTGAAGTCTCCCCACAAAGGTGGACATGAGGTTGTTTGGTGTCGACCCCTCTTGACATAACAGCAACTTTCTGGTCTTGCAGGGAGACATTCCCACCACACCTGTTCTTCCCAGAACACGCCCACCACACCTGTACTTCTGTTCTAATTCCCTTTCACTCCCTGTGCACCAGGGAACAGCTGAGCTCTGAGCTCTCTGCCGCAACCTCTCTTCTCCCCTCAGGGTGTCTGGTCCGGTGCAGACACTGGCAGTGACGCTGGCTGGGGTACAAGGACCTTCTCGCCTAACTGGTGCCATCCGACCATAGCACCCAGCACAGAGAGTGTTTCTCTGGCTGTTGTGAATAATAACCTCCAAGGTCTGTATGAGCTACTTCCCTCACGATGGTTTTGTGGCACTACATATATATGGGAGTATTTCTCACTCAGGTCAGTTCTCCAGCTCTCTGGACAGCAGCTTGGTGTTCTGCAATTCAGTTCTATCACTGCTGACCCCAGACGTTAAGGGCTCAGTCCTGCGGGACTGCCCTACTTCAAACTCTAATCCAAAGCCTTAAGTTACCATCTGCACTTTAGACAAATCAGCTGTCAACTCGGGGCTTCCAAACCTCCCCTTCAGGCTTGGAAACTGTCTAGAAAGATGCACACAACTTAGGAAGACACTTCACTTACATAACATGACTGCAGATGAGCAGCCATGGGGGTGGTTCCTGTAGATGTTCAGAGCAGGGACTTCTGTCCCTGGGGGGCTGGTAGGCCAGCCTCCTGTCTTGTGGGTGTGTTTGCCAACTGAGAACTGATCAACTCCACTGCTGAGGGGTTTCTATGGAGACTTCACTGTGTAGATGTGACTGTTGAAAACACTGGCCTTTATGGATTGATTTGGTCTCAGCCCCTGTCTCCTCCCTGGAGGTCAGGGGTAGGGCTGAAACTCTAAACTTCTAATAAAGCCTTGACTTTCTGGTGACCTACCCCATTCTGTGAGGCCACTGGCCACCAGCCAGCAAGAACTGGGCACAAAGACCAATATTTCCATGACATCACATCAGGAGAGGTTGATCTGCCCTGGAGAGAGGCACAGAGTGATGGCTCCAAGGGGGTGGAGATTCCTCTGCCCTGTGCTGATAGCCGTGGCCCACATGCCAGGAGGCCCAGGCCTCGGTGCTTCATCCTTCCCCACAAGGTGTGTGGATGCCGTATCCACATGCCCAAGCTTCAGACAATGGTAACAGTGTAAGGTCTTTACAGGGCCTCCACCAGCTCCTCCTGCTGCTCCCAGCAAACACACCTGGTGACCTGGGTCCTGCCATCTTAGGAAATCTTTCAGCCTCTACACCTGCCTCCATGGGCTTTTATCCACCACAGCTAGTTCACAAACAGGAGTAAAACTTTAAACAGAAAAGGAACTTTTTAAAGAATCTTAGGTAGCTCAGACAATCTTCAAAAGGCCAGGGAATCAAGTTTAGAAGATTTCCTATTGGAAGTCAGGCCTGGAACCACACTGGAGAAATGGTTTAATTGGGTCCACTGGCCTGTGGTCACCTGGCCCAGAATGAGAAACATCTAGAAACCAAGCTCTGAGCTTACATCTAAGAAGCACATTTATCTTCCTCAAGTCCTGAGATTCTTGCTTTCTGACCAGCACTAATCAGATCAATGGAGATGGACTTGGAAGTTTTTCATGTCCCCCCAAACCCAAGATGGACTGGCAGGGTAGAGGTTACCAATTCTGTTCAGAGCTTGTAATCTTCCACTGCTCTGGTCAAGATACTACTGCTTCTTATCTGCTTCCTCCATAAAATCTTGTTGTTCAGTCAATAAGCCATCTCTGATACTTTGCAACCACATGAACTGCAGCATGCCAGGCTTCCCTGTCCTTCACTATTTCCTGGAGTTTGCTCAAATTCATATCCATTGAGTCAATGATAACATCCAACCATCTCATCCTCTGTCACTCCCTTCTCCTCCTGCCCTCAATCTTTCCCAGCATCAGATTCCAGTGAATCAGTTCTTCACATCAGATGGCAAAAATGTTGGAGCTTCTGCTTCAGCATCACTCCTTCCAATGAATATTAAGGCTTAATTTCCTTTAGGATTGACTCGTTTGATCGCCTCGCTGTCCAGGGGACTCTAAGAGTCTTCTCCAGCACCATAGTTTGAAAGCAACAAGTCTTGGTCACTCAGCCTTCTTTATGGTTCAACTCTCACATTCATACACAACTACTGGAAAAAAGCATAGTTTTGACTATACGGACCTTTGTTGGCAAAGTGATGTCTCTGCTTTTTAATATTCTGTCTAGGTTTGTCATGGTTTTTTTTCCCAAGGAGCAACGGTCTTTTAATTTCGTGGCTGCGGTCATTGTACCTTATCTGATCACAAGAAAACTGCTCCTTATCAGCAGTGAATTAGTGGACAGCCATATGCTGTCACCAGCTCTTGTGGCTCATCCCCGGGTACCAAGTTTATGGTGGAAGGTCCAGAGTTCTCCCTTCTGGCATTGGAGGAAATTTCCTCTGCTGACTGGGTTCTGAATGACCCACCTGGACAAAGTTCGTAAAAGATGGAGGTGAAGCAGAAATACTCACCAACATATAAATATTTCAAGGACAGAGGTAAATAGAGAAACAACTGTGGTATTTGCCCAGTACATAGTGGTGATGGTGTGGTCCATGGGACAAAATGATTGAAAGCATCTCACAAGTGTCACTTGGATCAGTTGTTCCCCAGATGTCATGGAAACACATTCATTTACCAAGTATTAGTTACACCTTACAGATATTATACAAGAAATGTCAGGAATAAACCTTTCAATGGAAAATGATCCTTAGTGGTATTTTTCAAGCGTTGATACTTGGTGATGAAACATAGATGTGCGGATTGACTGGAGACAGGAAGATGGCACCTTTAACAAATCACAGAGACGGGAATATGGCATTTTTAATAAATCATAGGAAGAATTATGGCATTTGAAATGAAATTTGAAGTTCATCTAAATTACTTTATTTTCCATAAAATAAAGTAATGCCTCCCTACTTAGTTTTATAGCCATGTTATGAAGTAGGTACTTCATTATGATTTCATAAATCATGCTATGGAAATCCTTGCCACTGTGCCTTGTAAATACACTTTTGATAGACATGACTGTTCTGTGAAGGTTTCACTCTGTTAACGTTTATGGTTCTGAGCTTTGTTCACGTACTGGATGCTTTAAGACAAGATAAGGTTGCATATATTACATTTCTGATTATTTTCCAAAATCTTTTAATTTAAAAGGAATCCCAGAAGTTATGCAAATATCTAGTTTCTGACATTTCTCCGACATTAAACTGAAAATCCATTGAGTCAAAATTTTCCACTGTTTTTAAAAATTATTCCCTCCAGGAAGCTGAACAAATGAATTATTTAAATTTATATCTGCCACCCATCTCCCATAAACATGGGGAAAATGAATTCATTTTACCGTGTGGTGTCCTGTGATGGTTTACTTGTTTCCTGTGTGTATTCATGATGCTGTTAGGAATAGTGTCACTTATAATTCCTGTTAAATTGTGTGCACGTGTGTGTGCACATATGTGCAAAGAAAGCATGAAGCACTCAGTCTTACATTGTGGAATCTTCAAGGGCAAGGTTAGGAATTCTTCCTTCTGATTCAGAGAGTTGAAGCGATGGAGCTGAGGATGAGGTGAACTTTAGGGAGTCTAAGAACAGCCCCTCACTCTATGGTCATTTATTCAGCATGATATTAATTTGAATTTTCTGATATCGTCAGTAAGAAGATTGAGATGAAAGGGTGATCTGTTTGAGATCTTCTGACAATTTCTTAATGAGTCAGAATTTCATGACTTTTCCTTAGGCGAGCAGGAAACCTCTGTACACCTGGAGATATCTGGATGGTTGCAGAGCCCAGACAAATAGTAGGTGACCATCTGGCTAGACTGAGAGCCCCTTATCAGGGATGAAGCTCAAGAATGTGAAAACACGTTCTACCATCATTGGTGTCTTAGGACAAGACCTCTTTCCTGAAGACTTCCAACAGCACAATTTTATCAATAAAACACTTCCCTGAGCACTGATATTATATGTACATCTTATAAATGGACTGCCATGCCAGTACATTCTGTTCATAATAAAACATCCATGGCTCTGGTAGAATAAATAGATAACTACATGATTTCCTGTTACTCGTAGTCATTTTGTGCGTCCCTGGGGTATTCAGCCAGATTGGAAACCATCGCTGTAGGATATTTTGCAGTCTTCACCTAAGATTTATGTGACCAATTCATAGTACAGTATATTATACTAAGCAAATAATACATTTATTGATTGATTGAACACATTTTTCTCAATTTTATACCCATCTCTTGAAAAGTAAATGTACCTAATTATCTTCCGAAGATAAGTGCTGCTGTTGAAGGGTTTGCACACATCATAGGAGTTTTGGGAAAAAAGGAAATGCAATCTCAAGAGCTGTTGTGCTTCACTCTAATTACTTCATTTTAAAGTGATGAGACAAGCCTGTGTAAACAAACCATAGCAGATGAGAACGGCATAAATAGGAAACACATTTTGACATATTTTCATGATGACCATTTGATACGAACATCAGGGGATTTTTTTGTTTTTGTTTTTGTTTTTTTTTTTTACAAAAGCTCTTTGGAAACAAATTAGTTCAATATTTTTTTCAGTCAATTCGGAATATAAAGTTATGAAGTGCTGCCTAATTCTTTTAGAAACAAGGAATAAAATTACAGCAGAACTTCAAGTATGTGATATTTCAAAGGCCATTTTAACTCCTAACACCTTACTTAGATTTCAATGATTAAAAACAAAATTAAGTTTCTGAGATTTTACCTCTAAGAAAGTATAGTTGATTTCTTCTCCAAAATTTGTCACTGCCCAGACTCTGCTGGTCCCGCTATGAGCACAGTGCCCACCGCACAGGCAGAACCTCTGTCTTGGTGCGTCTCTTTCCTTGTGGTTGTTGTTCAGTTGCTCAGTTTTATCTGACTCTTTTACGACCCCATGGATTGTAGCCCACCAGACTCCTCTGTCCACGGGATTCCCAGGCATGAATACTGGAGTGGGTTGCCATTTCTTTCTCCAGCAGATCTTCCCAACCCAGGAATCAAACCCATGTCTCCTGCATTGCAGGCAGATTCTTTACCACTGAGCCACCTTGGAAGCCCCAATCATGACATCTGCACGGTAGGAGATAGGTTGTCTCATTAAAAATAGAAAAAAAGAAAGTCCTGACTGATCCTTGAAGATGCAGCTTTAGGTAATGCAGAGCAGAGCACATCTCCAGGCGTGCACAGCTCCCCAGGGCAGCACCTTCCCTCATGGCCATCCTGACCTTGGTCTCCACTGCCAGTCTTGGCAAACCCAGCCTTCTTTGTAATTTAACAGCAGGGTTATTCCCAACACCTCCAGCTCGTACACAAGATTGTGAGGTATCTTCTCTATGTGGATTCAATTTTTAAAACCTCTGTGGGCTAGAAACACATATGACTAAAATGAGGGTTCGATTATCATGGTCCTTGCTGCATCCTTGGGAGCCAAGTGCATCCTGCATCATATGCTCCCCTGAGCGACGGGTAAAAGCAACTGAGGTAGGGCTGTCTGAGCCACCGAGAGTCCCAAGGTTGGAGCTGTGTGGTGTGTAGTGATCCCCATAATTTTGCCTCCTCAGAAAGTTAGAAATGCTATGAAGCAGATTTTTAGAGTAGAAACCAAGCTTAAGATATATATATATTTTTTTTTTTTCCTGTTCAATATGAGGCTGGTATTCGTTTCTCCTGGTGCTCTGACTTCTCTCTCTGCATATATCGCTAAACAAATATAGGCTCTGAATTGCATTAGGCACAAGCAAATTTGATTTAAAATCATAGTTTAAAGGAGAGTCAAGATTTTACATTTCGTTTTTCTGAATACTTTGGTTATCTTTCATACCATTATATCATACCATGCTACCATTTACTGTGTACTTTTAGATTTTGATTCGCATCTAATTTCAAAATTTTAGAAGTATTAGAGAGGCTGAGTTTTGGCAGAAAACATTCTGTAACTGATCAAATTAAATGATCGGTCATGAAAGGTCACCAAAGAAGAACAAACATCTACCTAACCATGTTCTAGACTGTAAAGTAGACAGATTTAAGCTGATATTTCCGCTGTAATATTTGAAAAATATAGTCAGTGGGGTAGGTGCATTTTGAACCAGAGGAGTTATTTTTAATATAAATACATTGTATATTAATTTTTCTAAATAGAGGAGGCTAATGTTTGCTATTAGATATATAATTGGCCTATATTCCATTGGGTTTCCTACTTGTATCAGTAATTTTCCTCTCTACTGTTGCTATATACACATACATATTCTTTTAATGCTGAAACGGTGTGAACATGCAAATTACAAAGAGCGAGCCTCATTTAATCATACATAATTAAACATTTCAAGCTTAGCATGGATAATCTGTCTTGCCCACAAAGACACAAATGATTTCCCAGCTCTCCAAGCAGTGCCGACTGGTATGCAGTTGTGAGCTGCCAGTAAAACACACTGGAGCTCTAGCAGGCTCAGCATGGGGGTGTCACAGGTGACAACTTGCACTAAGTGGCCTTCCTGGTTGTCAAGGTGGTGCAACAAAAGATAGTCATCATATGTCACTAATTATGGTGACATAAACATGGAACTGCTGTGTATCAGGTGGAAAATGGCATCTTAAAACATCTGATAATTTGATTCAACCACTATTGACTTCATAAGTCATTTATGGGGATATGCATTTTCCATGGTTGACCTCAGAGTTAAATAAAAAATTTTGTGTTCAAAGTTACATATAATTGTTCCAAATGTTAAAGTTAAGATAATTGTTTCAGAATAAATTATGTTTCCAGGATAGGTAGTTTAAAATTCTATTTGTAAAAGCTCAAGAATGAAGTTTCAGGATCTGATGGGGACTCAGTGCTGTGCACGTGGTGCACGGCTCAGAGCTGCCTCACTCTGTGAGAAGCGCAGCTGACACTGTCTTAGCCTGCAAATGCAGTAAGGAGTCTCTGCTGGCCAATCTGTCCTTCTAGGGAAGTGAGCACTGGGGTTTCAGAGGCAAACACTGGAGAGGATGTGGAGAAAAGGGAGATTTTGTGCTCTGTTGGTGGGAATGGAAATTCTAGAAAGCAATGTGAAACTACAAATCGAACTACCCTAGCATCCAGCAATTCCACTCCTGACTATTAATCCAAAGAAGCAAAAACCCTAATGAGAAAAGATACATGTACCCCTACTGTTCATGCGTGCTGTGCGGTACTGTGTAGTCGCTCAGTTGTGTCCAACTCTTTTCAATCCCATGGACTGTACTGGAGTGGCTTTTCATGCTCTCCTCCAGGGGATCTTCCCAACCCAAGGATCAAACCCAAGTCTCTCACACTGCAGGCAGATTCTTTACCATCTCAGGCACCAGGGAAACCCCTATGGCAGCATTATTTACAATAGACAAGACATGGAAGCGAAGTGTCCATCAGTGGACGAATGGATAAAGAAGATGTAGTATTCACACACAACAGAATATTACTCAACTATAAAACAAAAAGCAATGAAATCTTTCCCTTTGTGACAACATAGACCTAAAGGGTGTGACGCTAAGTGAAATAAGTCAGAGAAAGACAAATGCTGTGTGATTTCCCTTATACATGGAATCTGAAAAACAAGCGAACAAACAGAACAAACCAAAAACAGACTCATATACACAGAGAACAAACAAGTGGTCACCAGAAGGGAGAGGGTTAAGGTAAGGGGTGAAATAGGTGAGAGAGACTAAGAGGTACAAATTTCCAGTTATGAAATAAATGAAAGTAAATGTCACAGGAATGAAATGTAGAGCATAGGAAACAGTCAAGAATAATGTAAAAATCTCTACATGGTGAAAGATTGGACTCATCTGGTGATCACTCTACAATGCAGAGAAATATTGAATCACTATGTTGTGCACTTGAAATTAACATAGAATTCTAGGTCACTATACTTCAACCCAAAATATGTGACCTAAATGAAAGGAAATGAACTAAGAGGGGACTATATTACTATGTATAGCTGTGGCTGCTTCACTTTGGTGTACAATAGAAACTGACACAACAGTGCAAAGCAACTACATGCCAAAAAAATTTTAATAAGTAAGTAGTAAATAGATAAAATATAAATGTATGCATTGGGAGCAAATACATCAAAATGTTAAATGGTTATCTCTGGGGGGTGGAGATTATGGTTAATTTTTACTTATGGTTTAATGTATTTCCACTTGCCTGTGAAGAATATGTATTGGCTATAAAATTAGAAAGAAAATAATAAGTGTCATAAAAATGAAAAAAAAAAAACAAAAACCTGAATCTCTGAAAAAAAATCCATATAGATGGTTTAAGTTTAGTGGTAAAATCAGGCAGACCTGGGCTTACATATTATTTCCAAAATGTGACCCCTGTGTTGCTTTGGAAATGCATTCAATTTCTAACTCTTGGTTCCTCATCAGGAAAATGGAGAATAATCATATTAAAGCATTTGTCACAGGACCTGAATCACGGTGATAATGCTATGTAAATGCTTAGTGTTTTGTTAGAAGGAGATTTTCAATGTTTTGGTCTCAATTCTACTTAAGAAAGATGGGAAGATGTGGAAAGATTCTGAGAAACTACAGAGAGCTTTAACTTCCACCTATTTCCCTGGAATTCGAGTCACTGAAAGAGGATCGTGGGCAGGCAGCACCATCATTCAAGATATCAGGGGACGTGATGATGGGAATCCAAAGGGGAAAGAAAAGATATCATGGAAACTCTGGAGGCAATCGACACAAACTAGGCCGGCTTAGCAGACATTAGAGCCTGTGATGCTCAAATAAGTTTAGAGAAAAACCAAGTCTGACTGTCAAAGGAAAAGTAAAGCTTGATGTGATTTTAGAAAATGTAAAATTAGATACAGACCAGGAAATAGTATCAGTAAAGATATTTGTTTGGGATATTTACACTGAAATAAGGAGACTTAGATCTGTAAGTGTTATTGGCTCGGTCAAGTCCGACTCTTTGTGACCCCATGGACTGTAGCCTGCCAGTCTCCATCTCCATTGTCCATGGAGTTCTCCAGGCAAGAATACTGGAGTGGGGTGCAATTCCCTCCTCCAGGGGAGCTTCCCGATCCAGGGATGGAACCTGGGTCTTCAGCATTGCAGGTGGATTCTTTATCATCTGAGCCACCATAAAGTCCTTTTGTCAATACAAAATGTGCACATTTAGGAATATTGATTTACTTGTTTGGGAAAACAAATTTTGAAGGCAAAAATCAGACATGAAAATATGAAAGATCATACCTACTGAAGATTCTCTCTAAGACTGTTTTTGTTGCAGTGATCTTTGGTGGCTGGTCCTCAGTGGAGCTCAAGCAGAAACCCAGTGAAAAGAGCAGAGCCAGGTGCAGAGACGGGGGTCCCAGGTCAGAGTGCAGGCTGTTCCAATTAGCCACTGAGAAGCCATTTTAGTTTCCTAGGGCAGCCGGAGGGAAGTACCACAGACTGGGGGGCTTAAACAACAGAAATGTATTTTCTCAGAGTCCTGAAGCCCAAGATGAAGGTGTCAGCAGGATAGCTGTCTCCTCACCCTCTTTCTTTGGTGTGCAAATGTCCAAAGTGCCCTTCGGTCTTCATGTGGTCTTCTCTCTGTGTGTGTCCTTGTGTCCTAACTTACTTTTCTCAAAAGCACACACAGCTGCTATGAGATTAGGGCCCACCCTCATGGTCTAATTTAAACTCCTCTTTCACAGGGCCTCCCAGGTGGCACTAGTGGTAAAGAATCTGCCTGCCAATGCAGGAGACACAGAGAAGTGGCTTCGATCCCTGGGTTGGGAAGATCCCTTGAAGGAGGAAATGGCAACCCACTGCAGTACTCTTGCCTGGAGGTAATCCCAGGGACAGAGGAGCCTGGTGGGCTACAGTGCATGGGGTCACAAATTGGACGTGACTAAGCACCTGAGCACCACCACCATCTCTTTCAAGACCTAGTCTACAAGCACAGTCACATTCCAAGATACTGGGGGTCACTGCTTCAATATATGAATTTGTGGGGACACAATTCATCACATACCAGATGCTGTCTATGTTTACTTTGGGATAAAGATAAGGACGGTTACCAGGTGTGTGGCACGAAGACCTTGCTAGATATAAAGGAAGCCGTCTGTGCTGTGGCTGGTGACAGATGCCCCATGTAAGTGGCACCTCAGTGATTAAGGCACACTCGGCTGAGGACATGTTGTCAGCCTGGGACACGTGCTTCCACACAATTCATGTCTTCCTGACCTCAGAGACAGCATACACATTGTTGTTTTCTTGTTTCTTTGTTTTGTTTTTTTACAGAATGCAGATTTCTGAAGCATTTCAAAAAGGCTTGGAAAGTTGACGGTGAATCTCCTCGAAATGGTAGTTCCAGGGTGATGGAGTTTGCCGAGATAACATGGGACTCAAGTGGAGCTGGGTTTCACAGCAGTGGAGCTGATTTCAGTTTTGGGGAAAGAACCTGTTAAAGGTTCCTGAGACAATGAGTAACTCAACTCCTGGTAAGAACCTAGAACCACAAGAAAGTCGCATCTCAGTGTAATAGCTGAGTTAAAAGCCCAGGACTTGATGAGAGAATGTCAACAAAGCATCTCCCCAGAAGAAGGGGAAAGAGGCTCCCTGAGGCTGCACCAGAGTAGGGGGCTCAGAACAAGGGCCATTGTAAGTACCTTAATTGTCATTTGTTATTCACACTCCTTTGAAAATAAAAATCTTTACAGTTCAACAGCAGCAAACATACTGATTGGAACTTTTCACTTTGCAATTAGAGTAAAAGTCATTGAGATGTGTTCATGGGGACACTTGAAGCAGAGTTTATGCAAAAGAGATCAATTTTTAAAACTAGAGTGAGTCAGGATAAAATCTGTGGAGGAGGTACTGAAATCACTCAGGGGTGCTTAGTATCATGGGGAAGGGTAGATGCAGTATGATAACTCTCAGCCACTTTTTAGTCAAGCAGATATTTATAACAATCTCATGATGAATTTGCAAGTTTAGTACATCTTTAAAATTTTGCATTTTTAAAATTTTGCATTTGTATTTGCTTTCATCTAAAACTAACATCTCAAGTGTGTATTTCTGAGCAAACTGACCGCTGTGGTGATCTTCCTATGGCAATGATTTCCTCTGGCTGTCAGGCTCCAGGGTGTGCGAGAGCTGATTCTGACTCTCTTTGTACATGCACACATGCATGTACACACATGTGTGCCACACACTCATGGGCATGCATACACACACACCCACACACACACACGGTAGCACTGAGCTTGAAATAAGTACCATTTAAATCAGACAAAACATTAGTGACATCTGTAAAATAACAGATTAAAAGCTGATCATTCCATTCCCACTCTGTAGAAACAAAAGCTAAACCAGCCTCACACCCTCCATGCCCTGTCCTGATCTCTCAGATAGAGCCTTGGCATCTCAGGAGCATGACTCTGGGTCTCATGCAGGGAAGGAGAATACATCAGCATAAATGAACCAACTCTCCAAGGGAAAATTCAATTCTGTGACCAAACAGTAGTGAATCTTATGTCTGAAAACAAAATTCTACTTTCCTATTAAAATCTGAATTGATGATTCTATCTTTCCTGATAGTAGTCCAGGACATGTCATTGGTTCTATAATTTCTATATCCTGCTCTGACACCCTGTACAGCCCTCCATCCTGGGCTGTCTTCACCTGAACAAGAAGCACCACATAACCATGGAGCAGGAAGCCTCGTGTTCAAATGTCAACTATGTCTTCTGATCACATCCTATGCCATCACACACTCCACTTTGTTATTGACAATAAATAACATCCCACATTGTACTGATTTATGTTCAGGAAAGCCGGGTTTAATAAATTGGGATCTGAAAAGATGAGAGAAGATAAGGAAATAGATTGTTTTATTTCTCTAACCAGCAAAGTTCACTTGTAGAAGACATAAAAAGCTGTGTTTGTGAGGCTTAAAATAATTTCACATTCTATTGCTTTTGAAAGCTGAGCTTTTTTTTAGCTACCAAGAGGACTAGGAAAATGCAATATGTCAAAACACTGAGGAAACAAAGAAATAAGGGGAAATGAGAATACAAAAGAGGTTCCCTTTGCTGCTAAGTACTTTTAATGAGAGGAAAAAGACCTTCTGAAAGAATAGCCTGGTTCATAGACTATTAAAAACACTTGCTTTTTTAAAAATGTTATTTCATAGATTAAGAACAGAGATAGCAAATATTAACTGTCCTGATTAGATTTCAGAAATGACACGTATGTGAAAATATCCAGGGACTTTTACAACTCTTCAATATTTTCTTTCAAAATAGTCAAAGGGACTTGAAAAATTATACATATATATGATATATATATAATATACAACTTTTATATTCTCTAATAGTAAATAGTGATACTTCCCCATGGTTACCCATATACATTGAAATCAGGTCTGTTGCTAAATAACAATTATTACATTTTCTCTGGGTGGCATAAAAGTGTACTCATTTAAGAATAGTATCTGCACAATCTGTGAAATATTTTAAAATTTTAAAAATGAAAAAATCAGCACTAGAAATCAACACTGAAGAATAAAATTAAGTTGCTAGTAGTTTAAGTTTGGTGTGATCCTAGGAGAATGGGTAGTCATTGCAAAGTTAAGAAAATATTCAATTATTTACAATGAGATTCTTTTGAAAATTGAGATATAATTAACATATACTATTGTGTATGTTTAAGGTCTACAAAATGTTGATTAGATGCACTTATATATTGCAGTATGATTGCCATCTTTGTGTTAGCTAGCATTCTGTTAGGACATATAACTACTATTTCTTATATATCACATATACATATATAGGGTTGGCATATATATATATATATATATATATATATATATACACATACACTATATGTATGTTTAGTTATTTTCTATAAGAAGTTATGAGAAAATTTTCAAAGGAGAAAGCAAAAGCTCCAAAAAGAACTTTCAAAAATTGGGAAACTGTGGTTGTAGACACAAACGTCATTTCTTCAGTCTCTGGTGGAAATTTATTGCTTATTTCAGTTGTCAACTGAGAATTCTACATCTGATTGAAGAGATGAAGGCAAAATAAAGACCTTTTCAGCTGAATAAAAGCTAAGAAAAATCTTCATCAGCAAACAAGATGCACACAAACAAAAAAAAGCTAAAGGAAGTTCATCAGACTAAGAAAATGACACCAGATGTGTACTCTGATTTGCATAAAAGGCTGAAAATGAAAAGAAATGGGTAAATACAATTTTTTCATTTGCAAAGATTTCTTTAAAAGACAAATGATTAAAGCAAAAATTAGTGACTATATTGTCAGGTTAATAAGATATGTTAAAGTAAAATATATGAAAACAATAAGGAAGAGGGGAGAGCAGAGTCCTTTTTCTTCAGCCCTGCCCCCAGCCCATAGCTGGTGGAAGCTTACTGACCTGCTGCTTGGACAGTCAGAAGGCAAAACATTCAAGGGAGTGTCAACTACAAATGGGCACTGGCCAAGAACACTGCCAATGACTGAACAACAAAGGCATTTGCCATCTGCCTCTATGGAGACTGAACCACGCGCTGCTGTAGCTGCTGACCTTCAACAGCCCCTGAGGGAGTTCAGGGTGGAGTGAGGCACTCTGTGCAACAGGGAATCTGGTGGGATAGGTCTTTAGATAGTTGGATGTTTTTAGGAACAGATTTTATGATCTCAATCCTTGTGTCTCCTCATATCTAGAGAAGCACTAAATCCCTTCACGGCAACACCAGATCCTCATGACTGACAAAAAGCCTTTTGTAAAATGAGTGCTTCATGGTATTGAACTCCCCCTTCACCAAAACCTTATATATTGATCTTGCCCTCTTGGGAGCAGTCTTTCAGAGCTATCTGAGATGATGCCTCCCAGGTGGCAGTCCTCATTTTGCCCCAAATAAAACTTAACTCAAAATTCTCAAGTTGAGCATCTTTTTTTAGTCAGCAGGAGTTACGTGAAAACTTTTTAAATTTTAAAATCCACATATTCCTTTAAAGCTACATGAGATCTAAATAAATGTAATATTTAGCATATAGCAACAAGGTCCTACTGTATAACACAGGGAACTATATTCAATATCCTATGACAGACTATAATGGAAAAGAATATGAAAAAGAATGTATATACATAACCAAGTCACTTTGCTGTGCACCAGAAATTAACATAGCCTTATAAATCAACTATATTTCAATAAAGGGGCTTTCCTAGTGGCTCAGATGGTAAAGAATATGCATGCAATGTGGGAGACCCAGATTCACTCCCTGGGTCAGGAAGATCCTCTGGAGGAGGGCATGGCAACCCACTCCAGTACTCTTGCCTGGAGAATTCCATGGACAGAGGAGCCTGGCAGGCTACAGTCCATGGGGAGGCAAAGAGTCGGACAAAACTGAGCAATAATACTTCATACTTCAATAAGGGCTTCCCTGGTGGCTCAGCTGGGAAAGAATCCATCTGCAATGCAGGAAACCTGGGTTTGATCCCTGGGTTGGAAGGATCCCCTGAAGAAAGGAACAGCTACCCAGTCCAATATTCTGGTATGGAGAATTCCATGGACTGTATAGTCCATGGGGTGACAAAGAGCTGGACATCACAGATGGTCAATCCTGAAATCAGATTGATTATATTCTTTGCAGCCAAGGATGGGGAAGCTCTATACAGTCAGCAAAAACAAGACCAGGAGCTGACTGTGGCTCAGATCATGAATTCCTCATTGCAAAATTCAGACTTAAATTGAAGAAAGTAAGGAAACCCATGAGACCATCCAGGTATGACCTAAATCAAATCCCTTATGATTATACAGTGGAAGTGACAAACAGAAGCGATTAGATCTGATAGACAGAGTGCCTGAAGAACTATGGATGGAGGTTCATGACACTGTATAGGAGACAGGGACCAAGGCCATTCCCAAGAAAAAGACATGCAGAAAGGCAAAATGGTTGTTTGAGGAGGCTTACAAACAACTGAGAAAAGAAGAGAAGTGAAAGGCAAAGGAGAAAAGGAAAGATATACCCACCTGAATGCAGAGTTCCAAAGAAAAGCAAGGAGAGATAAGAAAGCCTTCCTCAGCAAGCAATGCAAAGAAATAAAGGAAAACAATAAAATGGAAAAGACTTAAAGATCTCTTCAAGAAAATTAGAGATACCAAGGGAACATTTCATACAAAGATGGGCACAATAAAGACAGAAATGGTATGGACCTAACAGAAGCAGAAGAGATTAAGAAAAGATGGCAGGAATACACAGAAGAACTACACAAAAAAGATCTTCATGACCCAGATAACCATGATGGTGTGATCACTCACCTAGAGCCAGACTGGGGTCCAAAGAGCCTCTTGATGAAAGTGAAAGAGAAGAGTGAAAAAGCTGGTTTAAAACTCAACATTCAAAAAACAAAGATCATGGCATCCAGTCTCATTCCTTCATGGCAAATAGGGAAACAATGGAAAGAGTGACGGACTTTATTTCCTTGGGCTCCAAAATCACTCTGGACAGTGACTGCAGCCATGAAACTAAAAGACGCTTGTTCCTTGGAAGAAAAGCTATGACCAACCTAGACAGCATATCAAAAAGCAGAGACATAACTTTGCCAAAATGAAAGTTGCTCAGTCGTGTCCAACTCTTTGCAACTCCATGCACTATACCATCCATGGAATTCTCCAGGACAGAATACTGCAGTGGGTAGCCTTTCCTGTCTCCAAGAAGGCCCATCTAGTCAAAGCTGTGGTTTTCCCAGTAGTCATGTATGGATGTGAGATTTGGACCGTAAAGGTGAGCACCAAAGAATGGGTGCTTTTGAACTGTGGTGTTGGAGAAGACTCTTGAGAGTCGCTTGGACTGCAAGGAGTCAGTCAATCCTAAAGGAAATCAGTCCTGAATATTCATTGGAAGAACTGATGCTGAAGCTGAAAATCCAATAGTTTGGCCACCTGATGTGAAGAACGACTCATTGGAAAAGACCTGGATGCTGGGAAAGATTGAAGGCAGGAGGAGAAAGGGATGACAGAAGATGAGGTGGTTGGATGGCTTCACTGACCTGATGGGCATGAGTTTGAGCAAGCTCCGGAACTTGGTGATGGACAGGGAAGCCTGGCATGCTGTAGTCTATAAGGTCACTAAGAGTCAGACATGACTGAGCAACTGAACTGAACTTCTGGGGCATCACAGGGCTTTCCTGAAAAAGCCAACAGGCTGGTTGTTGTGTTAGCTGTACAACACATTCCATTGCCCAAAGCACTAGACCTTCTAGAAAGCTAATTGCTGGTATGCAGTAATGGATATAGATTTCCTCTACATTGGCCAAGGACGATGGGAGATGTATTTTAAGCTTAATTAAATTTCCCTTTATCTCCATCCACCACGTTGAGATGAACCCCCAGGCTTGCCCCACCACCTCCTCACCAGAGACTGCATCTAGGAAGGATTTCAATAAGGAAAGAGACTAATTTTGCCACACATACTGGGGCAAGGAGGCTCAACGATCTAACCTAAAACTTTACTCATTTGGAGGAATAGCCCTTCATTTTCTTTTTTTTTTAATTTTTATTTTTACTTTATTTTACTTTATAATAATGTATTGTTTTTGCCATACATTGACATGAATCCACCACGGGTGTACATGAGTTCCCCATCCTGAACCCCTCTCCCGCCTCCCACCCCATAGAAAACTGGAAATCATCTGTATCTGAATGAATTCGTTTGCTCTGAATGTGTAAGCTGCTGAAGGACTGGATAAAAGTAGGATGAAAAAAAGGAGGAAAGAAAGGTGCATGAGAGATGTGAAAACACAGCATGACTTTGCCAAACTGGCTGCACAGGGAAGCCATGCCCTGCCCCTACTCCCTTCCTTCTTGCCCTTTCTCCTTGCCCTCCTTTCCTTCCTCCCTCTCTCCCTCCCTCCATGCTTCCTTCCTTCCTTCCTTCTTTCTTTCCAACAATACTAATTAACAGCTTCCTTGTGCCCAGCTCTGGGTCTACTGGGGAAGGACAGGTGACCCTTGCTGTCTAATGCTTGCTTACTTGCCATTGGTACAAAAACAGTAAGCAGTAAGCAAAGGCCATTGGTACAGGTTGTACACACAGTAGTGAAGAAAGCAGCGCTGTGATGAGATACTAAACAGCTGGGATGGGGAGCAGGTGGAGTCAGGGGGCTCCCTGGAGAAAGTGTGCGGGAAAGACTTCTCCAAGGAGGTGGCTTTTGAGAGGAACCAGAGAAAGCCCTAGTAGGAGAGATTGCAAGCTGAAAACACAGTGGCAACAGAAACAGTCGAGTGGGTGAGGAATGTGGATCAAGAAAACAGCCAGTGGAACACAGTGAAGGAGGGGACTTCGTAAGAGAAAAGCAAAACCTTAGATTCTGGATGTTCGTGTTGTTGCTTTTTTTTACTGAAGGCAATGAATTTATGTTATGAAAGATAATTTCTACACTATGCTAAGACATGGTTTTACTACAAATGGACTGTTTCATGTTCATGCAATCTGTTTCAGATGACCCATGTCATTGTCCAAACTCAAGATGGATGAACAATTAGGAACATCTGTATGGCTGATCGTCATTGATCTGATTGTGTATATGTGTGTGTCCATGTATATAAATATGTGTATATGTATACATGTGCTTGTATGTCTGTATATTTTTACCACAGAGAATATTTGTAGATTTTTCCTTGTGAAGGTTTCCTACTAACTGTGAAATATGAAATGGAAATTTCTCTGTGCCTAGACCCAAAAAATGGAGATGAGGAATTAAAAACATCTGCTTGTGCCAAGAAATAGATCAACATACGTCTATATGCCAGTGGCTGCCAGAACTGTCTCTTGTTAAGGAATTTATGTAAAGATAAATTATGCTTTTAAAAGCTGTTCTTGAATCTTAATCACTGACTGTGGTTGTCATGAGTCGATACAGAGGTTCTCCTCCATTCTACAGTAATTCAAAGACACGTGATATTATCAGTCAGTGAAAGCAAGTGACACACACTGAGCGGCTGAACACAACAAAGGAGAAAGGCCAGCATAGTGTTATGAGAGAGCCCCTCGGACCCACAACATTTGCTGCAAGCCCACCACAACCTTCTGAGTGGTGTGCTGGCAATAGTCAGGACTTACTAGTAAGTAACTGCTGGTTTCTCTGGTTTTGCACCTCTTCCAACTCCTGAGTCAACCTGAGAAAAATAACTGAGGTCCCTGGACCAGTGATACAGGGTGTCTCCTGGTTACCACTTCTAGTTCCCCTCCCCCAGCCTCTAGTTGGGGGTCAGAGGACATGAGCCACCCTGTGTCCACCTGAAAGGTCCACCACTGCTAAAACGCATGAGCCGGTGGTTGACAACCTCCGCTTTTCTCGTTTGGATAGGCTCTGTGTATCTTACACTTCAGAATAGTCACTGAGTCACCTCTCCTTTTCCGTAAAAGGATCTAGAGACACTGTTGGGAGGGGAGAGATGACTGAATTGAGAGCTACAGGTTCCCACGTTGTGTGATGACTGTGATGGCAAAGTGTGGAGGCCAGAGGCTTGTCCACTGATGCTCGAGAATTCTAGTCTCCTCCGCCTGTGCACTGAGGTTTGGTTGTGCAGACGTTTTAGGAGTGGGTACACCATTTGCTAAACCCACACTCTCTCTGCCACAGCTCAGCTTGAGAAAGCACTGCCAGGACACCAGCAGCTGGAGGGACATGCACCCTTCACTGTGCAGCCCCAGAGGCTTTTTGATTGGCTGTTACAGCAGCACGTTCAAGACTATCCTACACTGACCATGGATAGATATACCATCATCCAATCAGAACCATAGAGTTTACAGCATGTGCTGTCTTCATATGGAAAATAAACTTCCTATTTCCTTTCATATTGAAAATAAATTTCCAATCAGATAACTGTGATGTGGATCCAGCTGGTGGAACAGTTAATCAGATTACAGGAAAAGTGTCAGTTAGAGTCCTCAGAACACACTGCTGTGTTTGAAAATGTTCGTGGCAACTTACAGTGTTCTGAGTTTTTGTATGTCGCTATTCCAATGGTTTATGTCTCTGTGTCTGTTTCTTTCTTTTTTTCTTCTTCTTCTTTTTTTTTTTTTTTCTCGCAGAGAACAGAAGGGCTGAGTATCATGGTGAAGAGACAAGGAAGAAAGCCCAGGTAATCTGCCTTTAAATACACACAGGTAGGTGCTCAGCGGGTCCTAGCACGTTTATACTTGTGCCGTATGTGTGTGAACATTCCAGAAAGTTGAGCAGATAAATGAACAATTCATGTTCAAGAAGAGACAGCCCAGGAGAGAGGCTCTCAGAGCACAGCTGGTTCAGAGTCATGGCCTGACTTCGGGGCTGCAAGGAAAAGGCTCAACAAGCAGTAATGCAACAATTGTTCCATCAAGGTTCCAACAGTCCTGTTAGAAGCTGACCCAACAGGACAAGGAGCAGAGCAACCCCCACTGGCCCTCTAGGACCACTGCCCTGACTGCCCAACGAGAATGAGAGTGGAAGCAACTTCCTGTAGGACACACCAGAGTGACAGACAGAACTCACGGGGCTTGGAAACAAACCAGCGGTCCAAAGTGCCCAGGTCACCTGCCAAAGCCAGGGGCCCCCTGGGGAAGGGCTGCTCAGACCTTGGGCTCTCAGATCTTAGGGAGCCTGAGCCCCAGGCCCAGGTGCCCCTGGAGAGGCTGTGGATGCACGAACTGGTGTTACCTGAAAACCAGAGAAAGTCTAGGGTAGTCTTGGGTGCAAAAGTAACTTGGAATATGAACGTAATTCTACACACAAATAGCTGAGGCTGAGTGAAGTATGTCAAATAGGGGTTGTGTATATACCTCATAAACTCATACACACGTGGAACTGTGACTGTTAAGGCTGGGAATGTTGATGGAGAGGTGACAGTCAGTACACAAGGAAGCAGGCAATAGTGAGGCATCACTGCTTCAGAAAGTTCAAATTTTACATATAAATGAGCAAAATTTGTGATACAATTGCTAATTAGTTGTATTTTCATGTAGTTGTTGTGCAAGTTGAATGATAGTATCAAAAAGGCATTATCACGTTTTAATGATTCATAAGAAATAAGAGACGGAGAAGGCAATGGCACCCCACTCCAGTACTCTTGCCTGGAAAATCCCATGGACGGAGGAGCCTGGTGGGCTGCAGTCCATAGGGTCGCTGGGAGTCGGACATGACCAAGCGACTTCATTTTCACACATTGGAGAAGGAAATGGCAACCCCACTCCAGTGTTCTTGCCTGGAGAATCCCAGGGACGGGGGAGCCTGGTGGGCTGCTGTCTATGGGGTCGCACAGAGTCGGACACGACTGAAGCGACTTAGCAGCAGCAGCAAGAAATAAGAGAAGCTAATACATTTAGAGAAAAAATCTGTTGGCAAGAACACCTCTGCCCAACAAATAAACTGTTCCATTACGTTTTCTATTCTGTGACTGTGATTGCAATTTATATTAAATCAGCTCTTTATATATAAATCTACTGCTATATTAATATCAAATAATAATTCAGAGTAGTTATTTGTTGTAAATAAATCTTTGTTGTAAAGATTTTGTGCAAAGGGACTTTTTCATTTTGTAATTTCAATGGAGTTGGAGTTATTACCATGGACTTGCAAAAAAAAAAACTAACTTGATGTTCTGTTGGTATATAAGGACATGGGCGCTTGATACTTGTCTTATTAAACTGATGAGTAAGGATAGCTAAAAGGGATAAATCAGACTCTATATTGACCCAGTTAAATTAAATGTGCATAAGGCAACATATAAAGTTTTAGATCACCTTATTATCTCTTTGTGGTGTGATATTAAAATCCACTCAAAGTGTTCAAAGAATTTCCTATGGATCCAAAATGCCTTGCCAGTCGAGAGGTTAGAAGAAGTATGTATTCAGAACTGGTTTTAGCACAATTAGGAAGAAAGCTTAGCCAGTGTTTATGTGTAGCTAACTGAGTTTAAGACAGTTTTTTTGTGTTTTTTTTTTTTTACTTTAAAAATTTTTTTGACCTTGCCCCAAAGCTTGCAAGATCTTAGACTGATCCAACTAAGGATTGAATCTGGGACCTGTCAGTGACAGTGTCGAGTCCTAACCCCTGGACCACCAGGGAACTGTCAACAATTATTTTGAATTTTTTATCGAGTAATTCAAAGATTTCCATTTTTGTAGCATCATTTTCTGGAGATTGGTCTTGTTCCTTTGGTGGGACCATATTTTCCTGTCTCTTCATATTTCTTGTTATTCTAGGACTTGGGCTTTTGAAAAACAGGCATCTCTCCTAGTATTCAAGGATTTCTTTGTACAGGGAAGATTTTCATGAGTCAGCCTGGCTGGGAATGCTGAGGACCCTCCTGAGGACATGCCTCCTCAGCGCCTGTGCGTGCAGGTTCCTGATTGTCCAGATTTGCTGCTTGTTTGTTCTGTTGGGAGCGCTGAACCACTTGCTCTTTCTGGGATCTGTCTGCAGTGCTTTAGCTTCTTGGAAATTGCCTCAATCTAGCAAGATCTCCTTGTTCTCAGGGCTCCTGGGCTTTCAAAACACACTGGCTCTCAGAGCACAGAATCAGCCCCTGCACAAACCCGTGGCTGTGCCTCCGAGTCCTGGGCCCAAGGGGAGAAGCGAGGAGTTGGGTGTTCCTCCAGATTGTGCTGAACCTTGCTAGCCTGGGGAGGGATGTTTGTTGTGAAATACAACACATTTCAGCACCTTTGTGACTGTCGCTGGAGCATCGCGAATTCCTAACGTTTCTGGAGTTCTCATTAAAGCTGTTGGTTGTCATTTTTTAAAGTTTTTATTTTATATTGAAGTACTGACAGATTTTATTTTCTTAGGCTCCAAAATCACTGTGGATGGTGACTGTACCATGAAATTAAAAGATGCTTGCCCCTTGGAAGGAAAGCTATGACAAACCTAGATAGCATATTAAAAAGTAGAGACATTACTTTGTCAACAAAAGTCCATATGGTCAAAGCTATAGTTTTTCCAGTAGTCATGTATGTGAGAGTTGAACCATAAAGAAGGCTGAGCGCCGAAAAATTGATGCTTTTGAATTATAGTGCTGGGGAAGACTCAGTCCCTTGAACAGCCTGGAGATCAAACTAGTCAATCCTAAAAGAAATCAACGCTGAATGCTCATTGGAAGGACTGATGCTGAAGCTGAAGCTCCAATACTCTGGCCACCTGATTTGGAGAACTGACTCTGGAAAAGACCCTGATGCTGAGAAAGATTGAAGAGAAAAGGAAAAGGGAGGAGAACAGGATGAAATGGCTGAATGGCATCACCGACTCAGTGGATATGAATTGAGCAAACTCTGGGAGACAGTGGAGGACAGAGGAACCTGGCATGCTGCAGTCCATGGGGCTACAAAGAGTCAGACACAACTTAGCAACTGAACAATGACATAGTTGATTTATAATGTTGTGTTTAGGCGTATAGCTAAGTGATTCAGTTAGATATATACATGTATATATATATATATATATTCTTTTTCAGATTTTTTCCCTTATAAGTAAGGGATACTTATAAGTTATAAATACTTACAAGTTATTATAACTTACTAATAATTATAAGTTATTATAAGGATACTGAGTATAGTTTCCTATGCTACTGCTATCCCAACAATAGGGCCTTATTGTTTATCTATTTTAAATAGAGTAGTATGTATATATTAACCCCAAACTCCTAATTTATTACCCCCCACCTTTCCTCTTTGGTAAGCATGTTTGTTTTCTAAATCTGTGACTGTTTCTGTTCTGTAAATAAGTTCATTTGGATGCTTGTTGTTTGTCATGAAGTCATGGGAGTCCGGGTGGATGGCTTCCTGTCCCACCATCTTGCTCACATTGACCACTCCCAACGTCTTTCTTTTAACAGGGAGTGACCCTGTGCTTTGTCTCTTCCCTAGGAGGACAGGTCGATGGAGTGTGTCAGCCCCCAGGAGCTGACAGGAAGAGCTCTAAGTGTGCGAAAGAAAGTGGGCTTTACCAGGACTGAGTTCTCAGTTCTCTCGACTCTGAAATGGGAGCAGTTCTACAAGCTACTGCAACATACCTCTGAGAAGACACTAAATGTCTAACAAATGTTTACGAAATATAACAACATTTCAAATTATTAGAGAGGCACTGCTATAAACCTAAAGTGAAAATCAGTTGTCTGTCCTCAAAGTTGTGTAGCAAGTTGATTACCAACACCTGACAGAAGTCATTACCCAAAGCTTCAACAGATCGGGGAATTAATTACAAAAAAAAATTACAGGAAGAAAAGCAACAAACCCATTTCACAAATAATTTACTATAATCACCCACATCATTAAGTACAGGTGCTTACTGTGAAAATGGCTTTCCTTAATGCAGATTCAATTCAGGAAAAATATAAATTACTGACATTTACCTCAACATAAAATTTTTTAAAAACCGAATCTTCAGAATTAAGACTCTGTCATCCCAGTATTATTACTTAGGTTACTGTCAGGAGTAAAATAAAACCATTCTATGTACCATGGCAGGAAAAATATTTGTCACACACACAATTATTTTCTAACCACCAGGAAAATTACAGTCTTTCACATGGAACATTTTTATGGCATTTCAATAAGAGTCTCCACAGGGGGCTACCTGAAGCACACGAAAAAGTTTAACAGCCCCCAGTGGGCAAGATGTTCTTTCTGTCTCTCGATTTTCAAGGAGTTTTAATAGCTCAACTTGTGAAAGTTTAACGGTCACTGTAATTGACAAGTGCACGGAGTGCAAACTTTATTACTAACCTTGTATTGAAACGTGAACAATCTAATCTTAAAGGTTTTGCAACAATAGTGACAAAGTTTCTCACTAAACGGATGGTTAACTCAACAAAACTTTTCAAGTTGAATTTTAAATGAGTTGGCTGAATGACATTTCATCTGAAGGAAAAGTCTAACTTTGGGCATTAGATTTTGGAACATGCATTCCTTCTTCAGAATTACAGATTCTCATCAGATCTTTGGGTTTCATAAATGAGAGCCTGGTGATGACACATAGACCCACAGTCTCAGGCACCATCTTTAGAATTTAGATCCAAGGTCTTTGGGGACATCTCCACTGGGATGGTCCTTTGGGGTCCCCAAAAGTCTTCTGTCCTTTTCTTTATTCTCAGAAAAGTAGGGGACCTTCTCTCTCTCTCTCTCTCTCTCTCTCTCTCTCTCACACACACACACACACACACACAGACACACACACACACACCATCATCAGTACTGAAATCAAGCAGGACCAAGTGGGGTTTCTGGGCAAAAAAACCTTTTCAGGAAAGACAGTGCATTCAGCCCCCAAGACTTGCTCTGAGTTCCAAGGAGCTGGTTCAAATGGTCACTAATTAGGGAAGGGAGGGGATGAAGAGACAAGGGAGGAGCAGTCAAGAAATAATCATATAACCTTGAGGCAATATCCTGGTTCCACCTCAAGAGACACGCATTACAATATCTTTGAGCCGTTTTGCAGATACTGGAATCCTTACCTGGTTGGAGAAGTTAATTACTCTTTGCCCACAAGTGACGCTGGAGTCCCTGGGTCTGGAAGATCCCTGTGTCAGGAAGATCCCCTGGAGGAAGGCAGGGAAACCCACTCCAGTATTCTCGCCTGGGGAATCCCATTGACAGAGGAGCCTAGTGGGCTACAACTGAGCGACTTAACGGCACAGCACACAAGCATGTAGATACCAGACCAGTTGGAACCAGAAGGTTGATGATGCTGATTCCCAATTACCTCCCCACCAACCCGTGACAAGAATGTCCACCAACTGACCATGCCCTCCTTAAACAATTAATAGAAAACTTCTCACTATCTTCTCTGGGATGGGACAAAGAGTCTGAGGGCATGAGCTTACTGTGGTCCCATTTGCCTGGGAAAGGACTAAAGCTAATCTTTTCTACTTCCCCCAAAACTCTGTCCAAGATTCAATTTGGTGCCAGAGCACAAAGGCCAGATTCGGCTTCACAGGTTACCTTGTCAGGAACCTGGCGTCAGACTCTCCCAAATCTTCCTCCCCTGACTTGTCTGGCTTCCGACCTCTGAGGAGGAGTCACCCACAGTCCTCCCCTGACCACAGCGCCCCCTGCCCATCCAGAAGACCCACCTCCACTCTCTGGGGAAGAGGGGCTGAGAGCTTGTGAAACCCACTGCTTAGTGATCCTTCCAGTTGATCACCTGTCTCAACCTTGAATTTCATTCTCCAGAAAGTGCTTGATGATTCAAAACTCATACTGCTTTTTTTAAACAACTTTCTGCACCCTGTGCATGTGATGTTAGGAGCATTCGTGGCAATTTCTACTTCAGTCTCCACCCCAGCCCATAGCTCTGTGCCCTCACCCCACTCTTGAATGATTTTCCCAATCCTGATCAAGACCTAGCCCCACCTGCCTCCCATCTGTACAGGGGCTTCCTTGTTGGGTTATGCACCCCCACTTTGTTCTAATAGCAGCTCTTGGAATCTCTTTCGTGGCCTTCTTTTATAACTTTCTTTTCTTTTCTTTTTTTTTTTTTTTTGATTGGAGGACAATTGCTTTGCAGTGTTATGTTGGTTTCTACTGTACAACAATGTGCATCAGTCATATGAATACATATGTTTCCTCTCTCTTGACCCTCCCTCCCAGCACCCCTCTTTTTATAACTTAGTGCAATTATTGGTCTATGTATGTATTTGATGTTAGTAGAAATTTAATTTTGTTTCTCTCTTTATGACTTAAGACTGTGAATGATATCTGGAGGACTTCTCAACATTTCTGAATAAACCATTATCTTTTCTTATCACTGGTTTTCAATTTAAGAAGAAATATTTTTCCTTTAGATTGCTGAACATGATAATGAAATGCAGAAACATCAGCCAAGCTTAAGAAGGAAACATTTTGTAGGCATCAAGGGAAATATTCATGACACAAAATGGACCTGGGTGATTATTAATAACATTTGGGAAGAAAGTAAACGTAACAAGAATTTTCTAGAGTGGAGAAGAATTCAAGAAATGCTCTCATGTTCCACGGTCATGAAAGGGCATTGCAAAGGATCTTGTTTTCTTGTTGTCATTGTAAATTTTTAGTGTCGTTTTCCCCAAATTGACAGAGTCGAAGGACTGACCACAGAAAACACATGAGGGGCTTTGAAAACCGTCATCTCCTGGAATTGTTCAATGCTTTGAAATCAGCTTAAAGCTTGGTGTTTTTAACCTCTGAGGTCCAGAGGTCCAAAGTCTGCAAACTTAAGGCATGCCATGGAAAGCCTTTTCTGCTGAACTTGTGCTTTTTAAAAGAATATGGACTTTCAGTTCAGTTGTTCAGTCATGTCTGACTCTTGGCAACCCCATGGGCTGCAGCACGCCAGGCTTCCCCATCCATCACCAACTCCCAGAGGTTGCTCAAACTCACGTCCATCGAGTCGGTGATGCCATCCAACCATCTAATCCTCTGTTATCCCCTTCTCCTCCTGCCTTCAATCTTTCCCAGCATCAGAGTCTTTTCCAATGAGTCAATTCTTTGCATCAGGTAGCCAAAGTGTTGGAGTTTCAGCTTCAGCATCAGGCCTTCCAATGAATATTCAGGACTGATTTCCTTTAAGATGGACTGATTTGATCTCTTCGCTGTCCAAGGGACTCTCAAGAGTCTTCTCCAATACCACAGTTCAAAAGCATCAATTCTTCTGTGCTCAGCTTTCTTTATAGTCCAATTCTCATATCCATACACTTTGACTAGACAGTTTACTTGCATTATATTTTACTGCCTGCTCTGATAATTAAAGAGAGAGCTTCCTGTTAAAATTGACAACACATAGCTCAAAGCTAGTGGAAAGGAACAGTGTATAAAATCCATTTGATAAACTGATCTGCTGAGAGAGAATGTGATGTACATAGTTTAATCTCATGTTACCCAATGCTCACTCATGAAAGGCATGTCTACTGATTATCATTAGCAGGTAAATATTAGACACCTCCAGTTTATTATGAGGGAAACATTAACTATCATATGGCATAAGCCAGAAACACAAAACACATTATGTGCCAAGGCCCTGTGATGTTTAATCTATCTCAACAGTTCCAAAACCCTGATAGAGTAAATAACTGTTAAAGAAAATTTTCAGAATAAAGTAAAATCATGATTCATATAGAAATATAAAAGCAAGCATATTTTAAGGAATGTTTTTATTCATATGACATAAGGGAACCTATAGCCTATTTGAAGGAAAAGTAAAAAAAAAACACACAAATTCGTCTGGAGCAATGTGATGCTGGGACAAATTGCAAAATGCACAAAATTGGTCTTCCTCAAGTGGAGGAATTCATAGGGGAACAAAATTTGCTACCCCAAAATGTGTCTCTTTGGCCTGAGGATTAATTTAGGCTGATAATTTTCAAGACCCAAAAGACTCAGAAGGAACCTTTCACCTTCCCCCAGGTGCCTGAAGAATGTAGAGGAGGACTTGACCCAAGAAGGTGCTGTCACACAGATAAGCAGGTAAGAGCCAATTGCGGAGACATGGTGGAACCCACCAAAGTCTGGTAGTCACAGTCCCTCTCGGGTTCCCTTGTCTCTGTCTGGCCCAATAAACACTCATTTACCAAAAGCTTGCTTCTCCATTTCCTTGTCATTTGCCTTCCCCCAGCCTTGGAGTCCCAAACGACTACCTCCAGCATCCTTTTGTCTTGAGCCGAAGATGGTATCTAAGGTGAAGACTTTCACCATTTTGACGAGTGACTCACTTTTCCTAGGTGTCCCCCATGTATTCATGTTATTATTAAGCTTCTGTTTGATTTTCTCCTATTAGTCTCTTTCATGTCAATTTAATTCTTAGGCCAGCCAGAAGAACCTAAGCAAGCAGAGAAAAAGTTCTTCCTCTCTGACAAAGTCAATTAAAATCACTGCTCGACAGGACAGAATGTGCACACCTGTAAATTACCTGCAATGTGCAGAGGGCTGTAAAATCACTCAAAGGCTGTAAACAAGGCTAGAATCTGATCACCCTGAGGAGTGTAAGATAAATGGCACGCAGCTTTCCATTAAAAAACAAGATGTTTCCCTTATAACTAATATAAGATCGCACAGCTAATAGCTAGAGGAAAGGGGATGAAGACAGTCTAATTTTCCTCCTGTGCACAAATTATTCATCAACATGATCCACAAAATTTTAAGCAGATGCCTCAGTGATGCCAAAATATTATCATCTTTTTGTTAGTCTGTCTCCTTGTGTGACCATATTGTTTTCAGATAGAATTTACGAAGTATATCTTGTGACGTATAATCATATTCTTTGTGTAACTGCCATGTGTGATGAGAACAATTCTGCGGTCCTGGTTCCTTTTGGGGAAATGTTCACTGAAAATTAAAGTAGTTAAGTAAAGAATAGCTTACTTTCCACTTTCTATTAATGTCTGTCAACCACAAATTGGCACTTGCCATTGGCACTTGCATCTACTTCTATAAGGATTAAATCATGTGCTACTGAAGCTGCTGACCTTCAACACACCCTGAAAGGAGTTTAGGTCACGAGCAGAAATGAGGCACTCTGTGCTCTGGGAAAACTGGCAGGACAGGTCTTCAGATACTTCTTAGGTATCTTCAGGAGCTGATGAGCCCAACTTTCCTATCTTCTCATATCTAAAAGCACTAAAATCCTTCATGGTGATGCCTACTCCTTATGACTAACAGAAACCTTCTGGAAAAATAAAATGTGCTTGATTGCAAGCACTCAAGTACTCCCCCTTCATCAAAATCATGAATGTACTAACCTTCCTCTTACTTCTTTGGAGCAGTCTTTCAGAGCTAAATGAGGTGGTTTCCCAGGCTGCAGTCCTCATTTTGCTTCAAATAACACTTAACTCATAACTTTCATGTCATGCATTTTTTAAGTCAACATGTTTTTATTTCATAAATTGTCACTTTATCTTACTCTTTTAAAAACTTTAGGCAGACTCATTAAATAATTTCTTAATAAAATGGTTTTTTAACAATCAAGGGGAAAACACTGGATTTGAGGCTCTAGTCAAGGAATCTGCATTCAGTTGCATTTATGGTATTAACTATTGAGGTAAAGGTGGACATACCAATTAAAATATGTCTGAGTTTATTCATCTGAAGGAAGATTAAACAAATCTCTCATGTGTCTTCTAATTGTATCATTACAAAAGTTTTTTAAAATAGGGTTACCTCTGTATAATTTTACTGTTGAAAGATAATTTTAAATGGTAAAATAGTAAGTCTCAAATAGATGTAAAACTAACACATGTTCAATAGCTTATTAAACGAGTTATTAACAAGAAAACTGATTAGATGTGACAACTAGTTCAAAGGAGAAACCAAAGAGGAGACGCACTTCAAGATCAAAGTGCTGAAATGAATTTGCAAGTAGAAGCTGGCGTTTCCAGGGACTGGGGTGGGGGAGGTAGTCAGTGAAGCTCATCCAGGCAGAATTATTTGCACAGCAAGCAGACAAGCCTTATTTCCATTTCCTTCAGTTTTCTATAATTCATGGGGTTTCAAAGGCTGAAGGCAGGGAGAGGCATAGCGGCCCCAAAGACTCAGACCCAAAGTCAGGTAACCCCAGAGAACAAGCGCTGTGAACCACAAAGCTCAATTTTTCTTACACAAACATTTGAATTAAATATATCCTTCTTGTCATCTAAAATGAGAATGGTGATTATGATATTTTTGTGTGCTTTAATATTGAAAACTTCAATTTGTTGGCATTTGAAGTTCCTGCAACTCTAAGTTTAAAGATCAGAATAATAACACTTCACTTTTAGAGTGTCCCTGTGTCTGTATGAGCAATGTGAACACATCTTAGGTACCTTGAGAGGAGAGACTGCTGAGAAGGGGAGGAGGAGGGGAGGAAGGCGTAGGTGGACACTGTGACTGAGGTTGATAGTTTAAAGAACACAAACTAAAAGTTAAAAGAGTTTGAACTCCATCCAATAGATAGAGAAGAATAAAGAATAGAGCATAACTAAAGATAAACATAGTTGATGCATAAAGACCAGGGTCCAGGGAGCCTGAAGTCTACAGATCAGAAACCTCCATGTTTCATACTTGAAGGGAATAATCAATCGGAAGGAAAAGTGAGGATTCCCTCAAGATGGAGTCAGCCTTTCACTGATTTACAGGCTACTGAAGTCTACTTTGACCACGTAAGTTAAAGTATGGATTATATAAAGCCTTGAATTTGTAGGGTTGACTACAGGAATCATTAGACCACATACATTTTCACTGTTGTTGTTTTTTTTTTCTTAAACATGTACTAAACGTAAACAATTTCTGATTATTTTAAGCAAAAAGAAAACAAGTGACTTAATTAGCTGATCTTTTCTGTGATAACAAATGGAACTTAAAGGAGCACGTAGCAATCACTGAAAATTATGACACCAAGTCAGTCCTTTCTGGGTGACGGTGACATTTTAACACTGAGAAAATTGCTGCTTTTGAGAGAAAGTTATGATATGGAGAAACATCTTAATTATAGAGATTTAGAAATGTTTCCATCATTATACGATTATTTGCTTGGTAAATGATGTGTTTCACACACATAAAACAAGCTCCTCATATCTTCAAAATTTTAAAACTTGTAAATGGAACATTTTAATCTGTTTAAAATTCTTCTAAATGAAGAGTTTCAGATAGTTTGAAGATATTTATTAAATCTATAAGTATGTGACAGGTTTCAAAGACAACCCATTGACATCAGATATTAAGAAAATTCTTAAGCTGAATGTTAATAATAACTTGCATCCAGATACGGTGATCATAGTCAAGGGTGTATTCCTCCCACATGGGTCCTTCTGTAATGAGAGAAATCTTTTTTCAGCACTAAGAACTATCAATGCATGCTCATGCTAAGTCGCTTCCGTCGCGTCCGACTCTTTTTGACTCTATGGACTGTAGCCGGCCAGGCTCCTCTATCCATGGGATTCTCCAGGTAAGAATCTGAAGTGGTTGCCATTTTCTTCTCCAGGGTATCTTCTTGATCCAGGGATTGAACCTGTGTCTCTTAATGTTTCTTGCATTGACAAGTGAGTTTTTTTTTATCACGAGCACCACCCGGAAAGTCTGAGAACCATCAGTGCCAAGTACTAAAATATATTAACTTTATGATCAGAACTTGTAAAGATGGCAGTGCATGTGACAACTATCCAGTACATAGTAAACAAATAAAAATAGCTTTAAACAATAGACTGCATTGTAAACTTTAGAGCAGGATTTTAAAAGATAATAAAACCTACTAAACCAAAGAACATATCAAAAATATGGCATATTTTTATTGTTGTCTTAACACACATGGCCTTTTAGTATAATTTTATAGATACATATATAATTTATAAATAAATATACATATATCAAGAGACATTTTTATTTAGAGGAGTATATGGTCAGAATTGCTCAGAGACTAATGTAGTCCAGCTTCTGAATATTAAAGGCTTTTCCAACATTATAACTTTTCTTTTTCAAGTAGATTTCCTGAAACATACTCTCAGCTTTGTTTCAGTATTCTATTCTATTGAATCTATCTCCTGGAGTTTGCTCAAATTCATGTCAACTGAGTCAGTGATGCTATCTAACCATCTCATCCTCTGCCACGCTTTTCTCCCTTTTGCCTTCAATCTTTCTAAGCAACCCTGGTGGCTCAGAGGGTAAAGCGTCTGCCTGCAATGCAGGAGACCTGGGTTCAATTCCTGGGTCAGGAAGATCCCCTAGAGAAGGAAATGTCAACCCACTCCAGTACTCTTGCCTGGAAAATCCCATGGACAGAGAAGCCTGGTAGACTACAGTCCATGGGATCGCAGAGTCAGACACAACTGAGCGACTTCACTTCACTAGCTTTAAAAGAGTTTAGATTCTGATTCTGTTATTCTGTCTCTTCCTTAGGTAATCGAATATTAAATCTAAAACCTTAACTCAAAAGAGAATAGGTACACACACACACATGCACAATGCATTTATGTATGTATGTGTATATATATATATATATATATATATATATACAAAAAATACCACCAGACCTTAACCAAAAGTTAGCTGGGTCTTCAGCAGGTCACCAGGCCCCTTGAGCTTCAAGTAAATTTTAGTACAAATTTCAGCAAGTAAACCAGAATATTCTTTATTCCCTTCAGACATTTTAACTGACTCCAAGAACCACCCAAACTACATCCAAAAACTTTTTCCATTTCTCTACAGCCTGCATTTATATCTTTTCCCTAAGATATCACCCCCCATGATTATAATCATGGGGATTCTCCTTTATTCAACAGCAATTGAATAAAACATATCCTTCATAAAGACTGGAAATACACATATATAGGTATAATTTAGATATCTATCCTGTTTATATTAATGTTTATAAACACTTATTTATATATAAATGCATATTTATGGACATATAGCCAACTCATTGGAAATCCCCTGATGTGGGAAAGATTGAGGACAGGAGTAGAAGTGGGTGACAGAGGAAGAGATGGTTGGATGGCATCATCAACTCAATAGACATGAGTCTGCGTGAACTCCAGGAGAGGGTGAAGGACAGGGGAGCCTGGTGTGCGGCAGTTCATGGAATTGCAGAATTGACCATGACTTAGTGACTGAACAATAACAATATTGTTTATCTAAATGTTTATTATCTATCATTTATACATATTTATAAAGATACATATGCATAAATAAAATATATGTATTATTTATAAAAATATATGTGAACAATAACAGATTTATGAAAATTTACCTGAAAAAGATGAATCATTGCCTTATAAAGATCAATTCCACCAGCACCATTGTATTTCACAGGGTATTAAATGTACTGTAGAAAGTTTATTTTTTCTACACAGTTGATCTGTTCTGAATTTAGCCAATATTTTCTCACTTGAGTTAAAAACAATAAAACATTGGTCATCGTCCTTGAGTCTTTGATGGTGTCCTTTCCTTAATGACTCTTTTGTGTTGTGCTATAAAATAGCTATGGTGCACTTTATCATATAAAATATGATATAAATCAAACAAAGTTTGGCTAAATATGAGTGTTAGATACTTCAGTTATAAAATAAAGATCATTAATTTTCCTGACTAGTGGAGGAGAGATTGGAAGTCTCTTTGACTTTCATATTTAATGCAGATAGAATTCAACAATCAATCAGGAGAAAACTTTGTGTAGATGGAGTTTGAGTACACTGTGGACATAATGAAATGAAACATGAAGACAGGACTATGCACACTCACCCGAGCTAATAAATTGTCAAGTAGATTACATTTTATAATGATCATTAATTAAAATAAAGAAAATAAATTTGAGGTCTGGATAGAATTGACACAGGAAAAACTTTCATCTCAGATACACTTTGAAAAGACTCCAAGGCAAATGTCATGTCCTAAATTATCATGTAGATGAAGGTCAGTGCATACCTGTCTCAAGACTAGTTCCCCGAATCTCACTCACACACATATCTGCACACATCCAGCACCTGTGACCCACACCTGAACACAACATTCCACTTGGAGCACGTGGACGGGTCATATTTGCACACATATTTTCCAATATAGATTTACCCATCTGAGATTCTAGAAGCTTCCTAAGTTTCTAGTCCTTGAGATCACACTTTCTGACTTCATTTTAGTGAATATTCTGATACTAAAAACATCCTGGTTTTTGCTACAGCTAAGACCAATTGCTCAGTTGGTAAAGAATCTGCCTGCAATGCAAGAGACCCTGGTTTGATTTCTGGGTTGGGACCACTGGGGAAGGAATAGGTACCCACTCCAGTGTTCTTGGGCTTCCCTTGTGGCTCAGTTGGTAAAGAATCTGCCTGCAATGTGGGAGACTTGGGTTTGATCCCTGGGTTGGGAAGATCCCTTGGAGAAGGCAAAGGCTGTCCACTTCAGTATTCTGACCTGGAGAATCCCATGATCTGTATAGTCCATAGGGTCACAAGGAGTCAGACACAACTGAGCGACTTTCAATTTCAAAAGGCTAAGGAAATGTGTGTACATGTGTGATTATTTCTTAAAACTGAGTTTGAGTGAATAAATGAATAAAAAGGAAAACAGTAGAAGAGGTTTGGTTTTGTACCTAATACTTCTACCTTAAGATCAATAATTTATTAAATCACTCTTGTTGACTGTGAGTTGTATAAGAGGATAAAGGGGATGAGAGGACTTTTGCTTTCTTGTCTGGACTATTCTGTTTCCCAGTGTGAAAGCACATGAGAAATAAGATGGGCTCTAATCACTCCTTAAACTAGACACTTGATCCAAAGAATAAATTAGAACCCTTCAGACAACCTAAAAATAGATGTTTTTCTCTAAGCTTTATGAGATTAATTTAGGCCTAGAATTGAATTTTTGCTGATCACCAAAACCTGCTCTTAAACGTAAAACCCTGTGACTAACAGCAAACAAGGGACTCATATTGTGATAGTCTTAAACCGAGTATTCATTCACAGAAAAATAACATGAAAAAAATCTATACCCTTATCTGAATTAATCATCAGTTTGAATAAACAACTGACTTTTTCTTAATTGAGAAGTAAAATAACTTTTGTTGTTATTGTTTAGTGTCGAGTCTGACTCTTGTGACCCCATAGACTGTAGCCCTCCAGGCTCCTTTGTCCATGAGATTCTCCAGGCAAGAATACCGGAGGGGTTGCCATTTCTTCCTGCAGGGGATTTTCCTGACCCAGGGATCCGATCAGAGTCTCCTTCATTGGCAGGTGATTCTTTAGGCACTGAGCCACCAGGAAAGCTCAAAAAAATAACTTTTACCTATGTGAAAATGCAATATTTCACATTGGTGGCCTTAGAAGTATAGCTAGACTGAGATATACACAACTTTTTAAAATCCTGGGTTTTTTTTTTCTTTTTTAATCTTTTATAGAAGCAAAATAGGAAGTAACACTCTTCAGCATTCTGGAAAATATAAAAGAAACTACTGTGGAGGATTGAGGGTAAAAATAATCTTTTCCACTTATAAACATGGAGATTGCTTTCCACTTGGGTAAAGGGGACTGCATTACCTTCCTGTTCAAGCACTGAGTCCCCAGAGAGGCTGAAGCAGTTATTCACAGTCAAGGGGCAGAAGTGTGGACATAAGCAGAGCTGGATGAAGACTGATGGGGAACCCAGCTCACCACCTGAACTGCTACCTCTTTGTCTGGCCCTTAAAATTGCACCAGTCTTCCCTGGTGGCACAGTAATAAAGAATCTGCCTGTAATGAAGGAGATGCAGGTTAAATCCCCAGGTGGGGAAGATCCCCCGGAGAAGGAAATGACAACCCACTCCAGTATCCTTGCCTGGAAAATCTACAGACAGTCTAGAGGCAGCCTACAGTCCATGGGGGTCACAAAGAGTTGGACGCAACTGAGCACACACCTACATACATTAAAATTGCAGCTGCACTTTGGGAGTCAACACAAAGTTGCATGCCTGACACCCTCAAATGGCATTTCCAGATCACCAGAACTTCTGTAATCAACTGGCAAAGTCTGTTTGTTTACATGTGAGGATGGAAGCAGAAGTCTTAGGAAAGTGGGTTTGGCTCTTGGGAATAAATAATATCACATGCGTTATGACTTCAATTATTAGTTTGGGGGAGAACATTAAATTTGTGAAGTTTGCAACATGGCTACTGGGGCTTTAATAATCAGAGACCCTGTAAAATCTGATTTGGAAGTATTTCATCTTATAATACATCTCCTGTTGGAGAGACAGGATTGCAAGCAGAATACATAAAGACTTTGCCTGGCTGGCAACACATTTATTCAATAGACTGGTGTGTGTGGTTCTGGGTATCACTGTCTCTTTTCAAAAAGAAGAAGTGATCCTATGGGATTCTTCACATCTACTGAATTCCACCCAAACTGTGTTAGTCAGATGATCAAGGCTCTTTGGGATTGAGGCTGACCTGAAGCAAATTGTTCCCTAAAGAAACCTCTCTTATCTATAGCACATGTTTCAACTGTGCTTCCTGTTCTCAAGGAAAAGGTAAGCGAAATCAATGATTTGGCTCAATTCATCTCCTGGCAGTATTTGAGTCTGATCTTAAATCCCTGGTGGTTCAAAGGGTAAGGAATCCATCTGCAATGCAGGAGACCAGGGTTCGATCCCTGAGTCAGGAAGATCACCTGGAGAAGGAAATGGTAACTCTTCAATATTCTTACCTGGAGAATCCCAAGGACAGAGGAGTCTGGCAGTCCATGGGGTTACAAAGAGTCACACACAACTGAATGACTTTCACTTTCACTTTTCATTACCTGACAATGTTTGAGTCTGATTTTAAATGAAGGGTGATGGCTCAGTGTGGGGTGGACAGGTGGTGGAGAACATGCATGCACACCCCTCCCCACATCCTCTGGGGCAGGCCCTGCAGCATGAGTACGGTAGAACTCTGGCCACTCCCATGCCCAAGAGGCTGAGGTGCCACCTCACAGAGGGCCCAGGTGACAGTGATGGAGGCTGACAGTCTAGTCCCCATGTGTCAGCCCCTCCCCACCAGAGATAAAGGCCAGGGGATTTCGTGTGAAGGAGGGAAAAAGAGTCAAGACATCTGGGGAAATGGAAACCAGTCACTGTCTTATAGATTTCAAAACGAAATCTCCCTAACTGATGAAATGAAGTTAGGTTTATTGGGAAGAAAGACATGGGAAAAGGAAACTATCAACCATCCCATTACTAACACGAATCAGTTCAGCTTAATTCAGTCTCTCAGTCGTGTCCAACTCCTTGTGACCCCACGGACTGCAGCACGCCAGGCCTCCTTGTCCATCACCAACTCCCGGAGTTTACTCAAACTCCTGTCCATTGAGTTGGTGATGGATGCCATCCAACCTTCTCATCCTCTGTCATCCCCTTCTCCTCCTGCCTTCAATCTTTTCCAGCATCAGGGTCTGTTCAAATGAGTCAGTTCTTCACATCAGGTGGCCAAAGTATTGGAGTTTCAGCTTCAGCATCAGTCCTTCCAATGAAAATTTAGGACTGATTTCCTTTAGGATGGACTGGTTGGATTTCTTTGCTGTCCAAGGGACTTTCAAGAGTCTTCTCCAACACCGCAGTTCAAAAGCATCAATTCTTTGGACTTAGTTTTCTTTATAGTCCAACTATAACATCCATACGTGACTACTGGAAAAACCATAGTTTGACTAGACAGAATATTTTGGGTTAAAAAATGAAGATGGTAGGTTTTCATCCATGTAAAGACTCAAAATTCTATCAACATTTGCATCAGTAACCATCAAACTTCCATATCCTTGCAGGTGATGAGTTTAAATTTTAAAATCAATTATTAAATTATTGAAAAGTTTCAAAGGGAAAAGACAAGATAAAACAAGAGGTTTAAATAGTGTGCAATGATCATTACTAATTTGTTGTTCAGTCGCTAAGTCGTGTCTGACCTTGTAAACCAATGAATTGCAGCACACCAGGCTTCCCTGTCCTTCACTATCTCTCAGGGTTTGCTCAAACTCATGTCCATTGAGTCGGTGATGCCATCAAACTATTTCACCCTCTGTCACTCCCT
This sequence comes from Ovis canadensis, assembly GCF_042477335.2. Classification (NCBI taxonomy): domain Eukaryota; kingdom Metazoa; phylum Chordata; class Mammalia; order Artiodactyla; family Bovidae; genus Ovis; species Ovis canadensis. Next base: position 43,294,219 of record NC_091253.1, on the reverse strand, counting down.
TCTCCTCCTGCCCTCACTCTTTCCCAGCATCACAGTCTTTTCTGTTGAGTTGGCTCTTTGCATCAGGTGGCCAAAGTATTGGAGCTTCAGCTTCAACATCAGTCCTTCCATTGAATATCCAGGGTTTATTTCCTTTAGAACTGACTGGTTTGATCTCCTTGCAGTCCACTTGACTCTCAAGAGTTTTCTCCAGCTTAATTATTACTGTTAATAATTCACTTTAATAGAAAGCTTATTTCTCTTACTATAATTGTCATAACCAACATTTATTAAAGTGCTTTCTGAGTTCATAGTAAGAGCTGAAAGACCATTAGCTAAAAATATGTTTGAAAGGACAACTCATAAAAACACAAAACAAAACAAAAAACTCAAGTCATTGTTTCTCTGCCTCTCCCACGTCCTGAGTGCCCTCCCCACTGGAGTCTCCTGTGAGCTTTCTTGGCAGACTACGCTAATGGTGGACCCCTCAGAGTTCACTGCAGGAGTTGACACACGATGCTAACGATTACCTGGCAGGGGTGCTGGGAAAATTAATTAGAGCTTGTGAAATGCTCTGAAGATTTAAAAGAACGTTAGATGTAAATGTACATCATTATCATTCCCCAAGTGGACTAATTTGTTCATTAGACAGTAAGTCGATGGATGTTCTGGTCTCCAAGAGCCATAGACATTTATAGATGACTTCCCTGAACCAAGGCTCTCCTATGAAGATTCAACACCCACAGCTTTATTCTCTCCTTTAAAGAGCAGTCATTCTGCAGCCAATAGTACTTAAAAGTGTGTGTGAAGTTCCTGTCAGGTGATGCACTTCATGCTCCATTCTTTGAGCTCCATGTGCTGGAGTCTGTGTGCTGGATGCCTGGGGACCCAGGAGATGACCTGACAGAACACAAGAGAAGATACTTAAAGACCTGTGCTCATGCAGCCTATGATCTAGGAGGAAGGATTTGGCACATAATTATTTATAATTCTGCCATCATTTTGGAAAGTGCTTCTCCGACGGCTCAGCAGTAGAGAATCCACCTGCCAGTGCAGGAGACAAAAGAGACTCAAGTTCTATCTCTGGGTCAGGAAGATCCTCTGGAGGAGAAAATGGCAACCTAATCCAGTATTTTTGCTGGAAAATCCCATTGACAGAGAAGCCTGGTAGGCTACAGTCCGTGGGGTTGCAAAGTTGAATATGATTAAGCATGCATGCAACATGTTGGGAACCACATCAATAGAACCAATTCAGTGCTATTGGAAGCAAGAAAAAGAGTTCATTCATTGCCAGAGACCATCCTACATAGAATCCGAGAAGGATCTGGATCAATTAGAGAGGTGTTTGTGAAGAAGAACAGTCGATTGAATTTAACAAAGGACCAGGAGCCCAGGGACCCAGACTGGGTACCAGGAAAGATGAAGAGCTTGGGTTAGCTAAATTTTCCAGGAGAGGCTTTCAGTTCAGTTAAGTCACTCAGTCGTGTCCAACTCTTTGCAACCCCATGGACTACAGCACACCAGACTTCCCTGTCCATCACCAGCTCCAGAACTTGCTCAAACTCATGTCCATCAAATTGATGATGCCATCCAACCATCTCATCCTCTGCTGTCCCCTTCTTCTCCTGCCTTCAATCTTTCGCAGCTTCACAGTCTTTTCTAATGAGTCAGTCCTTCACATCAGATGATCAAAGTATTGGAGATTCAGCTTCAGCCTCAGTCCTTCCAATGAATATTCAGGACTGATTTCCTTTAGGATTAACTGGTTTGATCTCCTTGCAGTCCAAGGGACTCTCAAGAGTCTTCTCCAACACCACAGTTCAAAAGCATAAATCTTCGGCTCTCAGCTTTCTTTATAGTCCAACTCTCACATCCATACATGACTATTGAGAAAACCATACTTTTGACTATATGGATTTTTGTCAGCTAAGTAATGTCTCTGTTTTTTAATATGCTGTCTAGGTTGGTCATAGCTTTTCTTCCAAGGAGCAAGTGTCTTTTAATTTCATGGCTGCAGTCACCATCTGCAGTGGTTTGGAACCCAAGGAAATAAAGTCTGTCACTGTTTCCATTGTTTCCCCATCTATTTGCCATAAAGAGATGGGACCAGATGCCATGATCTTTGTTTTCTGAATGTTGAGTTTTAAGCCAGCTTTTTCACTATCATTTTTCACTTTCATTAAGAGGTTCTTTAGTTCCTCTTTACTTTCTTCCATAAGCCTGAGGTTATTGATATTTCTCCTGGCAATCTTGATTCCAGCTTGTGCTTCATCCAGTCTGGCATTTCACATGATGCACTCTGCATATAATTAAATAAGGATGGTGATTATATACAGCATAGACATACTCTTTTTCCAATTTTGAACAATCTGTTCAAATTTCTGTTTCATGTCCAGTTCTAACTGATGCTTTTTGACCTGCATACAGGTTTCCCAGGAGGCAGGTCAGGTGGTCTGGTATTCCCATCTCTTGAAGAATTTTCCACAGTTTGTTGTGATACACACAGTCAAAGTCTTTAGCATAGTCAATGAAGCAGAAGCAGCTGGTTGTTTTTTTTTTTTAATCTCTTGCTTTTCCAATGATCCAACGGATGTTGGCAATGTTATCTCTGGTTCCTCTGCCTTTTCTAAATCCAGTTTGAACATCTGAAAGTTCTCAGTTCACGTACTGTTGAAGCCTGGCTTGGAGAATTTTGAGCATTACTTTGCTACCTTGTGAGATGAGTACAATTGTGTGGTAGTTTGAATGTTATTTGGCATTGTCTTTCTTTAAGATTGGAATGAAAACTGACATTTTCCAGTCCTATAGCCACTGCTGAGTTTTCCAAATTTGCTAGCATTTTGACTGTAGCACTTTCACAGCATCACTTTTTAGGATTTGAAATAGCTCGACTGGAATTTCACCACCTCCACTAGCCTTTTTCATAGTGATGCTTCCTAAGGCCCACTTGACTTCTCACTCTAGGATGTCTGGCTCCAGGTGAGTGATCACACCATCATGGTTATCTGGGTCATTAAGATCTTTTTTTATACAGTTCTTCTGTATAAAAGAAGAACTTGCCACCTCTTCTTAATATCTTCTGCTTCTATTGGGTCCATACCATTTGGAGAGGCTTTGGATTTTGCAAAGCTGAATGCGGTGACCAGTATTAGCATCAGGATAATCAATATCATTAGGAGCAGCAGCAGATTTTAGAAAATTAACCAGAAGTGCTATGAAATGAATTAATTTGAGGAGATAGTGATTGGAGATGGGAAGATGGGTTAGAAAGATACTGAATCAATTATTTTTTCAATTGCTGATTCATTTCATTTCTTGAGGAAATCAATGTTTATCACTGGCCCACTGGGTCTAAAGCTCATGAGAAGACCTGTGGATTGAAAGATTAATTAGGACAGGAGAACACGTTCCAGAGGCAGATCCCAGGGTCCTACCCCAGGCTGTACAAAATGTATAAAAACAAGGAATGTTATAGAGTATAAGATGAACACTTACTTTTTACAGTTAAATGTCAGTTGAGGAGGGAGACCAGTGGGCTAAGCCCATAGAGTCACTCCCGAGCTGAATATGAGTGTAAAAGGATGACATCCATCTGAAAGCAAGAACTTGCTAGAGGCATAGGCAGCTCTGGCGAGGGCAAGGACGGACTTGAGAGAAGGGAGAGAAACTGTTCTCGCTTTACTAGTGTCTGCGGGGCCTCGAAGCGGGAGAGGAAGAGATCAGCTTGGAGGTGGAAACAGAGGTCGGTCCCTGGGAGTTTCCGCCTGAAAGCAGAAGATTCTGAGCAAAGGAAGAAGACCACGGGCAGTACTATGAGATAGGAATTTTAGAAATGTTTCCGTGGTGACAGAAAAGGGAGTGAGCAGTCAAGATGGTTTAAAATGTATTTATATGTGGAATACAAAATATGACACAAGTGAACTTAAGTACAAACAGAAAGAGATTCACAGACATAGAAAATAGACTTGTGGTTGCCAAGGGGGAGGGAGGGTAAGGCAGGGAAGGGCTGGGAATCTGGGATTAGCAGACACTAAGAATCATAGAGATTGCAGCCATGGAATTAAAAGACGCTTACTCCTTGGAAGGAAAGTTATGACCAACCTAGACAGCATATTCAAAAGCAGAGACATTACTTTGTCAACAAAGGTCCATCTAGTCAAGGCTATGGTTTTTCCACTGGTCATGTATGGATGTGAGAGTTGGACTATAAAGAAAGCTGAGCACTGAAGAATTGATGCTTTTGAACTGTGGTGTTGGAGAAGACTCTTGAGAGTCCATTGGACTGCAAGGAGATCCAACCAGTCCATTCTAAAGGAGATCAGTCCTGGGTGTTCATTGGAAGGACTGATACTGAGGCTGAAACTCCAATACTTTGGCCACCTCCTGCAAAGAGTTGACTCATTGGAAAAGACCCTGATGCTGGGAGGGATTGGGAGCAGGAGGAGAAGGGGACGACAGAGGATGAGATGGCTGGATGGCATCACCAACTCGATGGACATAGGTTCGGGTGAACTCCGGGAGTTGGTGATGGACAGGGAGGCCTGGCGTGCTGCGATTCGTGGGGTCACAAAGAGTCGGACACGACGGAGCTACTGAACAGAGCTGAACTGAACGATCATATATAGAATGCATAAACAATAAGGTTCTACTCATAGCACAGGGAGCTGCATCCAGTCTCCTGGGGTAAACCATAATGGAAAAGAATGTGTACATGTATAAAACTGAGTCACTTGGCTGTACAGCAGAGACTGGTACAACATTGTAAATCAACTATTCCTCATTAAAAATAAATAGAAATGTATTTATGTATAGTGTTATAAATTCTGTTGAGATAGCACATGTGCACAATTGACTGCATATATCTTATGAATGATGTGTCGACTTTGACATGTGTATATGAGTGTCTCCACCAACCAGACAAGCAGAGTGAACCCAGGACTCAGAGCCTCATGCCTTTCTGGTTCATGCCCTTCCCACTAAGATCCGTACCTGTTGCTCTGACTTCTAGTCTTCATACCTGACTGGAGTGCCATGTAAATGTAGTAACCTGTACATATTATTTTAAGCCTGGCTTCTTAGGTCTCAGTCAGTGACACTTGAGAGTTTATCTGTGCTTATAGCCTGGAAGGCTGCAGTCCATGGGGTCGCTGAGGGTCGGACACGACTGAGTGACTTCACTTTCACTTTTCACTTTCATGCATTGGAGAAGGAAATGGCAACACACTCCAGTGTTCTTGCCTGGAGAATCCCAGGGACGGGGGAGCCTGGTGGGCTGCCGTCTATGGGGTTGCACGGAGTCAGACACAACTGAAGCGACTTAGCAGCAGCAGCAGCAGCAGCAGCAGCATAGCAGTAATTCTCTATTGTCTTATTTTAAGAGAAACCATCATTTTGTAATCTATTCTTCTGCTGAATATTTTGGTTATAGTATTTCCACTTGGGAGCTGTTGTCAATAAATATTATTGGTTCTATCTTTTGATGGGCAAACAAAATCATTTTTCTTGGATGTAAAACTAGGAATGAATTTGTCAGATTATAAAATAAGCAAAGGTTCAGGTTTAAATAAATAGATAGTTAACTAAAATAGTTCAATAAAGTTACACCTTCACCAGCTATGTGTGAAAATTCTGCATCGTTGTAAATGCTGGATATTGACCATTTTCTGAAGTTTATTCTGTTGGGACCTAACAAACGCCATGATAGGCTTCAGGGACTAAGGTAGGACTCACGGGAAAGGCTGAGTCATTGCCCAGTGAGGTCATCCCCACGGATGCCAGGACTTGTCTAATCAGCATACTCCCTGTAACCTGGTTTGAGTTTATCAGGACGTAAATGACATCCCCCTGCAGCCAACAGCCTATTAGTAAATACCAGGAAACCCCTGCAGCCAGTAAAGATTAGCCAATTAGTAAATACTAGGAAACTCCTGCAGCCAATCAGCCCTTGCCAACGCTCTTTTCTAAAACCTATAAATACTGCTGTAAATCTGGGCTCGGGGCTCCTTGCTCCATTCCACTGCATTGGATGTGGCGGGACCCCTAGCTCAAGCTAGAAATAAAACCCCTTCATGCTTTTGCATTGCTGTGGACGTCTTATTCTCTCAGTTTTGGGGACTCAGACTCTGGGCATAACATCTGGGGGCTCGTCCGGGATCCCTTTAACTGGGAGGAATAACACTCTGCCGGTAGAAGAGGTTTCCTCACTAGGAGGAGAGATATCTGAACACTTGTGTTAGTTCTGGTTAAGACCAGCGTAAGGCCGAGGCCTGGCATCGTGCTGGGGAGGCGGGTGGCTCTGTGGATGCCTTGTTGGTAAGATTACCTCGAGGGAAAGAAAGTTTCAGGGGGGCCCAGGAAGACCTAGTGCTGTGTTCTTGGCCGATGTGTATTTGTTATCTGTTTGTCGTGTCTGTGTGAGTGCCGGCATTGTTTCTGCTCTTAGTGTGTTCATTTTGTCTCCTGTGTTCTTCTCTGCAATCATGGGGCAAGCGACTTCTACTCCTTTGTCCCTTATGACTGACCATTTTTCTGATTTCAAATCTAGGGCGCAAAATCTATCGTTATTGGTGAAAAAACCGAGACTGACATCCTGACCACTCGGGGTACTTAGGGGCCAGCTTGCCTGCCAATGGACCAGACCCAGCGGCCGCAACTGGGACCATTTTGTCCCTGGTCTCCTCTCTGTCTCCTCTCCTTAACCCTTCCTATCCTTTCCTGTTTTTCTAGTCCCCCGGTCCTAGACCAGGAATCTGGTCGAAGGGCCCTCAGCCTGAGCTGAGGATTGGAGACTGATCACCTCCTCTTGGCAGAGAACTCGAATTCTGGTTCAGATTTCTGGTAGGGCCGAGTTCCAGTCCTCCCTTCTCTGGAGGCCCAGGGAAAAGTCCTGTAGCACCTGGGTATCTGTAGGTGGCAGGAGACGTCTGTAAGGCCACCCATTTTTCCCCCCTCTCCCGCCTCCTCTCCCTTCTTTTTACTTAGATCTGAAGTTCTGTGTCTCTATAGGAGGTTTTCTGAGAGACTGTATTTTTGTATTTAAGGGCTTCCCTGGTGGAGCCGAGGTTAAAGCATCTGCCTGCAATATGGGAGACTTGGGTTTGATCCCTGGGTCGAGAAGATCCCCTGGAAAAGGAAATTTTGCTTTGTTTGGCAACCATGTGGTTTAGACCTGCCGCCATTTTGTTAGAACTTGATTTTCTTTCCCTGTGCCTTGAGACCAGGGCTCTCAGGAACACTTATATATAACAATGTCTTTGAGCCCCCACCCAGGTGGAAGATGGTAACTTCAGACTGAACACAAGATTCTTGGAGCACTACTCTGTTGCCTCACCACCAACCAATCAGAAGGGGTCACAAACCCTGTAACCCTCACCCCAAATGTTGCCTTCTGTTTCTGGGGACCAGAGATGACCATCCTGGTAGGTCTCTTGTTTGGCCCTTGTCTATTTCATCTCTGAGAGGGGCCAACTAAATTGCTGCAACTACAAGGGTAAAAGCTGGTTTCAGATGTGGAAAACCCCAACTTAGATCAGGTAGAGAGACTTCTGCTCTGCTAGGCAGGCCTACGCCCATGCACAGCAGGAAGAAGTTACAGAAGAAAGAGACCTCTGCCCCAATTCCCAAGAAGTATCTTGAGTATGAAGTCTCTCAGGGGGCCTATTCTGGCTCAAATTTTCTTTGCGGGGGCGAGACTGGGACCTGATTCCTGGAAGACTCAAGATACCCAGCCGAAAGGAAGGGAGAAACCAGCCAGACCGACCCTAAAGAGAGACCAATGCGCCTATTGCAAAGAGCAAGGGCACTGGAAAAATGAGTGCCCGAAGAGAAACCTGAAAAAAAGAACTGTAAGAAAAGAAGAGTCTCCCTCGGGTACCCACATTTCATATGCAGGAGAAGATAGTAATTAGGGGGGTCAGGGCCTGGCACCCCTCCCCAAGTCCTGGGTAACTATTAATGTGGAGGGGAAACTGGTCAGCTTCATGGTGGATACGGGAGCCCAATACTCGGTCCTCAATCAAAAATTCGGGCCGATGTCCAAGAAGACTAGCTTGGTCCAGGGAGCCACCGGGACAAAAAGATATTACTGGACTACTAAACGAAAAGTGGACTTGGGAGCCCAACGGGTGTCCCACTCATTTCTGGTGATCCCGGAATGTCCGGCCCCTTTATTAGGAAGAGACCTATTGTCCAAAGTCAATGTGCAAATTTGCTTTGACTCTGGAGGGATATCAGTCACAGACGGGCTTGGACAACCAATTCATATTTTATCCCTGGCACTGAAAGATGAATACAGACTATATTCACCAAAACCCCCTGCAGCTATGGACCCGGCTATGCTACAATGGATCCAAAAATACCCTCTGGCCTGGGCTGGGAGGGCAGGAGTAGGACTGGCAAAACAAAGACCTCCCATCATTGTTGAATTAAAAGCAAATGCTACCCCTGTGAAGATAAGGCAGTACCCCATGAGTCAGGAGGCCCGGCAAGGAATCACGCCACACATACAGCGCCTCCTGAAGGTAGGGATTCTTAAAAAGTACCAGTCCCTGTCCTGGCTATTGGACTCAGAGGGAGAGGAAGAGGGTGGGATGATTTGGGAGAATGGCATTCTAACATGTATACTATCATGTGAGAATCGAATCACCAGTCTATGTCTGACGCAGGATACAGCATGCTTGGGGCTGGTGCATGGGGATGACCCAGAGAGATGTTATGGGGAGGGAGGTGGGAGGGGGGTTCATGTTTGGGAACGCATGTAAGAATTAAAGATTTTTAAATAAAAAAAAAATGTTTCTGTCAAAGGGCCATACGCATAGAATATACATGTAACAAAATGCAATTTTATCTCTAATATAGAAACCTTTTGTAAACTATTAAAAAAAAAAAAGTACCAGTCCCCATGGAATACTCCCCTGGTGCCTGTGAAAAAGCCCGGGGGAACAGACTTTAGACCCGTCCAAGATCTTCGTGAAGTCAACAAACAGGTGAGTGGCATTCATCCCACTGTCCCTAACCCATACACCCTCCTGAGCGCTTGCCACCAGACTACATCTGGTATACAATCTTGGACTTAAAAGATGCCTTTTTCAGTTTGCCTCTGGCCCCCCAGAGCCAAGAGATCTTCGCATTCAAATGGACTGACGAAGACAGTCAAACTGTAGGACAGCTGACCTGGACTCGCCTTCCACAGGGATTTTAAAACTCGCCAATGTTGTTCAACGAGGCTCTAAGTGAGGACCTCTGGGAGTACAGGACTAGCCACCCCGACGTTGTCCTATTGCAATATGTGGATGACCTCATGCTGGCCGCTACTACCAAGGAGGTATGCCTAGAGGCCACAGGCGACCTCCTTCAGACTTTGGGGACATTGGGGTACCGGGCGAGTGCAAAGAAGGCCCAAACTGCTAAACAGGAAGTCATTTACTTGGGGTACAAAATAAAACAGGGACAAAGATAGTTGACTCAGGCTATGAAAGAGACTATTTTACAGATCCCCGAGCCAACGACTCCTCGGCAAGTGAGGGAGTTCTTAGGGACTGTTGGGTACTGCAGGCTATGGATCCTGGGGTTTGCTGAAAAGGCCCGGCCTCTATATGAAGGAAGTAGAGAAAATAAGAACTGGACTTGGACTGAGCCAATGAGGCGGGCGTTTCAGGAACTCTGGCGGGCATTGCTAGAAGCCCCGGCCCTAGCTCTCCCAGACCCGGCTAAGCCATTTCAACTGTTTGTGGATGAAAAGCAGGGAGTGGGAAAGGGAGTCCTGACACAGCAATGGGGACCCTGGAGGCGGCCTGTGGCATACCTCTCTAAACGTCTGGACCAGGTAGCTGCTGGATGGCCGCCCAGTCTCCATATCATTGCGGCCGCTGCTCTCCTTGTCCATGATGCTGACAAGTTGACTTATGGACATTGCCTCCTGGTCTACATTCCCCATGCCATAGAGGGGATCCTCAAACAGCCACCAGGTAAGTGGATTTCTAATGCTCGCTTAACCCATTACCAAGCCCTGCTGTTAGATGCTCCCCAGATACACTTTCAGACACCTTGTTTTCTAAATCCTGCTACTCTCTTGCCCATCCTGGAGGAGGATGGGCCTCTCCATGACTGTGTTGAAGTATTGGCTGAGGTAACCGCCATACGAAGACACCTCAGCGACATACCATTAAGGGACAGTGAGCTGATATGGTTCACAGATGGGAGCAGTTATATAAAGGATGGGCAGAGAACAGCAGGGGCAGCCATAGTAGATGACACTGGGAGGGTGGTCTGGGCCGAGGCTTTGCCCCCTGGAACATCCGCCCAAAAAGCAGAATTGATAGCTGTGCCACAAGCACTAGAGAGGGCGAAAGGAAAAAAGATCACCATTTACACTGACAGCCGGTATGCATTTGGCACCGTGCATATTCAAGGCCCTACATATAAAGAACGGGGGTTCTTGATGGCAGAGGGAAAAGAGATTAAGAACCTACCTGAAATACACAGGCTCTTGGCAGCGGTCCACATGCCCCGGGCGGTATCCATAGTACATGTCCCAGGACACCAGAAAGGAGAAGATGCCAGGGCCCGAGGCAACCGTGCTGCCGATGCAGCAGCCCACGAGGTGGCGGCTGGATACTGCCAAGCTCATGTGGCTGTAGGATTACTCCCCCTCCGATTTAAGCTGGATGCAGGATAACACCAACCGCCCTGCAGGCAAGGACGGAGGGTATCGGGACTAGGATGACAACCTGTTGCTTCCTGCCGACCTGGGCAGACATCTCTGTACCCATTTACATTAAACCATCCATTTGGGAGAGAAAAAGACTTTGACACTTCTACAAGCAGCACAGCTGCGGTTTCCCCGACAAAAGAAAACCATACAGGACATAGTCCGCACCTGCAAGGCCTGTCAGATGATGAGACTGGGAAAAGGACAGCACTCGGGTGTAAGATACCAGGGGAAAGGCCAGGACAGCATTGGGAGATAGATTTTACAGAGCTAAGGCCAGGCAAGTATGGCTATCATCGTTACCTGTTAGTTTCGGTTGATACATTTTCTGGGTGGGTAGAAGCTTACCCACTAAAAGGAGACAGCAATAATAGTGGCTAAGAAGCTCCTAGAAGAGATAATACCTAGGTTTGGGCTGCCGGCATCTACTGGCTCTGATAATGGACCTGCATTTGTGAGCAAAATTGTTAAAGACTGGTCTCTGCCCTGGGGACCAAATGGAAGCTACATTGCGAGTACAGTCCCCAGAGCTCAGGACAAGTAGAAAGAATGAATGGATCCTAAAAGAAACTTTAACAAAGCTGGCAATAGAGACTGGCGGGGACTGGGTAACCCTCCTTCCCTTTGCACTTTTTCGGGCGCGCAATACCCCCTATAAACTAGGTTTCACTCCCTTTGAAATTGTATGTGGAAGTCCACCCCCCATTTGTTCAGTGTTTGAGGGAAAGACTAAACCATCTCTCTCGCTACGCACATTCCAACAAGAGATGCTGGCTTTAAGTAAAGTGCATAAACATATCTGGTCACTGATACTAGAAGTTTACGAGGGCCAGAGTAAAGGAACAAGCCCGTCCCACGATATGGGCCTGGGAGATTGGGTCTGGGTTAAGAGACGCCAGTCAAAAACCTTAGAGCCAAGATGGAAGGGCCCCTATGTTGTTCTCCTTACCACCCCCACTGCCCTAAAGGTGGACGGAATTGGACCCTGGGTGCACTGCAACCATGTGCGTCGTGCCACCCCAGAGGAACAAGAAAAGGCCCAAAAAGAATGGAAGGCGACGCCGCATCCCACCAACCCCTTAAAAATGAAGCTCGTCTGCCAGCTGGCCCCAGACGAATCCCCCTGACTCTCCTGTGGGTGGCCCTCCTTCTCCACTCTGGAACGGCTGGTGCTAATCCACATCAACCTGCTAAGATCACCTGGACGCTTCGTAATGGACTAACCCATGAGGTACTCAATTCGACTACTGGAATCCCCCCAGTCCTTGGTGGTCAGATTTATTCTTCGACCTTGGACCTTTGTAAAAAGAACATATCAGTACAGTTCAAGTGATGATGCTGAGACAACAATATCAGGCAATATCTCAGAATGAAGAGGAGGATTCCTCTCCATGATCAAAGGACAGGGGGGAATGTTGGGACCTAACACACACCATGATAGGCTTCAGGGACTAAGGTAGGACTCATGGGAAAGGCTGAGTCATTGCCCAGTGAGGTCATCCCCACGGATGCCACGACTTGTCTAAATAGCATGCTCCCTGTAACCTGGTTTGAGTTTATCAGGATGTAAAAGACATCCCCCTGCAGCCAATAGCCAATTAGTAAATACCAGGAAACCCCTGCAGCCAATAAAGATTAGCCAATTAGTAAATACTAGGAAACTCCTGCAGCCAATCAGCCCTTGCCAACGCTCTGTTCTAAAACCTATAAATACTGCTGTAAATCTGGGCTCGGGGCTCCTCGCTCCACTCCACTGAGTTGGATGTGGCGGGAGCCCTAGCTTGAGCTAGAAATAAAACCCCTTCATGCTTTTGCATTGCTGTGGACGTCTTATTCTCTCAGTTTTGGGGGCTTGGCCTCTGGGCATAACATATTCTAGCTCAGAGGTATTGATGCTCATCTCTTCTCTGGGCTGCAGTTTGTGTCTCCCTGGCGAGTTACTGTGCTGAACACGTGTTCTTATGCTTACTGGCCGTTTGGACACCTCCTTTCTAGAGTCTACTCAAACCTCCATTTGTCTTTTTCATATTGACTTCGCAATCTACAGTGTGGGCACAATTGCTAGGAAATATACTACGAATACATCCTCTCAGGCTGCGACTTGTCTATTTTAACTCTCTTATTAGTAAGTAGTGTTAGTCTCTCAGTCATGTCCAACTCTGTGACCTTGTGCACTGTAGCCTGCCAGACTCCTCTGTCCGTGGAATTATCCCAGCAAGAATACTGGAGTATGTTGCTATTCCCTTCTCCAGGAGATTTTCCTCGATTCAGGAATCGAACACAGGTCTCCTGCATTGCAGGTAGATTCTTTGCCATCTGAGCCACCAGGGAAGCCCAAGATTTTATTACTATGATTATTGGCCAGACCACACAGCATGTAGAATCTCAGCTTCCTAATCAGGGGTGGAACCTGAGCTGCCTGCAGGGGAAGCCTGGAGTCTTAACCTCCGGACAGCCAGAGAAATCCCGTAAATCTCTTAGGTATCTTTTTAGGAACAGAATTTAATTTTAACAGTGTCCACTATGAGTCCTTTTTTGGTCTTATTTAAGATCAGGAAAGTGTGGCAGTATTTTCCTACACTGTCTTCTAGAAACAATATGGCTTTACCTTGACCATTTTAGTCTGTACTCCATCTAATTAATAATTAGTCAATTAATGTTTAACTTTCCTGTGAGGCATGGATTGAGTTTTAAGTTCTGCCATACGGAAAACCATTTCTTCTAATGCTCATAGAAAAGCATCATTTTCCCTGTTTGAGGTATTCAACTATCTAGGAAAGAATTAATTAGGATCTGCACTTAGCAAGTGTTCATCAAAATGGGAAGAGTGGAGCACACTGGATCAGTGAGGGAGACTAACTGCACTACATTAATGATTCAGCACCAGCTTTGAGGGGGATAGAGGCTGGGTGCCTGTGGAGGGGATGTGTTGCCTACAAAGAAGAAAAGGGGCAGGGACAAGCTGGGTCAACAGGACAGCCTCTGCAACACATTAACCTGAAGCTGCAGACAGGCTGTATGTTCGGATGGCTGTCTGCCAGGAGAGTTAACAACGCAGTTGAAAGCCACCCAAAACAGGCACTGACTGGGGATCAAGCCACCCAACTCACAGAACTGCAAGGAGAACACTGGTCTAAGGGAGACATGGCTGTCAACCCAAACAAGCTCCCTGACAGTTCAGGTGTTCAGGACCAGTAATGAGAAGCTGAATAAAGCACCGCAGAGACAGTAAACAGAAAGGTCACGCAGACCTGCACTCACATAGATTACATTTTCTATGAGTGGCAGCAGCATCTAATCTGATGTGGGCAAGTCCATCGTGTGGATGAAGCAATGCAGTCAAATAAACGATTAAATAAAAAATGAGAAGTTCAATCCCACTTTCACTGCTCCAGTAAATACTTTTTAATTAATCCCTGATTTTTTTCAATTTTTGTCTATACTTTCAAATTCCATTTACACAAAGTGTCATAATCAGAGCTGACTTATAGAGTGCTTGGCTCTATCTTTTAACGAATAATTATATACATTTTATATATTTGAATTAAATAGCACATTCCTAAGTTTTCTGTTAAGAAATGCATAATATTCTGTCCAAAAGCTAAATATTTAAATTACTTCCATTTATTGTGCTTATAGAAATGTTTATGTATTTGAAGCTCCTTTTAGTCTAATCCATAAATGTCATAGTTTGGAACAAGTATATCTATAGTATATATTTATAGTAGAAAAAATATATATATTAGAAAATGGACCTGAAGATATTTAATTGATATAGAATATGGAAAATAAATTCTTGGTGAAAAAAATAAGCTAACTCACTGGGCGCATCAGTGACCTAACCTCTGTAGACTTGCTAGGTTAATGGCCACCTGCTCATTCAGGGCCCCACTTACTCTTGTGTGAGGAAAGTCAAATTTCTTTTTTGGATTTCCAGCTGATTCCTCCTTGGCATCAGTGTATGTTTTCCTCGAAACCAGTAAAATCCTTACTTGTTCTCAAGACTTTGATGTCAGTAAATGCTCTAAAAATTATTATTTCAATTTTTAAAGCATTTTTCTTAGTAACAGGAGCAGGGAAATGAAGCCTGCTTGGAACACACCAAAACAACAACTAAGTTGGTGAGGGATACTGGGCATCCGGAGAGCTGGTGATCTGCTGAGTGAGCTGTGGACTCAAACTGGTATGTTCGTGAGGGGACAGAGGAGTATCGACTGAAAATATGGAACACATGAGGTCCTTGATCTGAGTCTATCGTTTTCCTTACGCTGGTATTTACACTTACAAGAAGAAACACTATGAACTGGAACAATTACCTGCAAATATTGCCTCCTTTCAGAGTTAATAAACATGTCATTTTTGCAGGCACACTGAAATAAACCATGTGTACAAACTGCTGGAAAAAGCTATAATGACCCGTTTTTCCTTCACCTCAGTTTTGGGGCTGATTGCATCAAATATTCAGCATTATTCTCTCCTTAAAGTGCAGCTGCTTCCTACAAGTGGTATTTCCTACAAGTGAGCATATTTTATAGACATTTGCTTGAAATAAATTATATTCTCTTGAATTTTTTAACCTTTTTTATTATGGCAAAATATACATAACATAAAATCCACCTTTTCAACCATTTTTAAGTGTTCCGTTCATTGGCATTAATTGCTGGGCACACACTGATGTGCAGCCATCACCCCCATCCACCTCCAGAACTATTTCCGTCTTTGCAAATTGAAGCTGGGTACCCAGTAAACACTAACTCTCCATCCACTCCGGGCCCTGAGACCAACATTCTGCTTCCTGTCTGTCTGGATCTGACTTCTCTGGAGACCTTCTGTAAGTGGAATCAGACAGTCTCTGCCTTCCTGTGAGTGTGGTATTTCACTGAGCATAATGTCTTCAAGGTGCATCCATGCTGTAGCCTGTATCAGAATTTCTCTTTCATTCTAAAGCACATATTGTGAAAATAAGCATATATAACCCAGAACAAATATGGGTCGTGGTAGAGTACTGTCAGAAAGTTCTCAGAAAGGAATCAAATAAAATGAATTTACACTCTCCCAAAATGCTAAGGAGAGATTTTCAAATTGAGCTTGCCAACGAGGGGTGGAAAAGTAAAGGTTTCCTTGAAACTGGTGAGAAATGCTGAGGGGAAAAATAAATGAGAAGGATGAAGAGACTGAGGCCAAGTGTCCAGCTGTCTTCAGGAATGAAACAACTGCCTGACCAGCCCTTCCCATGGCCTTCTAGATGACCTTGAAAGCTGAGAGTCCAAAGTCCTTTCCTAGGAAGCACCAGGGTTGTTAAGTCTAAGATGGTTCTGGCCAAGAATCATTTGCAAATGAATGGAGTGAATTTATGTTAAAAGAATAATAGGAGAATCATTTGCAAAGAGAAGGAGGATAATTTGAATAAAATGGTGGGTTTGGTAATCATTTACAACTAAGATTAAGAACGCAGCATTTAAAAGTAAGCACCTAAGAATGGAATCTTAATGACTAGGTCCTCACTTGAGTTCTTAAAGATTAGTGGCTGGGGAGGAGAAGCTGTTTTAAGTTGCTATCGATTTTCCAGTGTCTCTTTGAGTTACTTTGGAAGCATCCCTGGAGATTTCAGAGATAGGGGAGTGATTTTCCCTGAACAATTTCAACATCAAATGGGTGCACATTACCTGAGGTTCCCACAATGCTCTAATCCAGTGACTATCAAAGGTAAGCATTTACCAGGATCACCTGGACATTAGGTACACACACGTCACAGTGCCAGCCACTTCTTGATGCAGCAGGTAGATTGTGGGACGGGAGAACCCCCCCTTTGAAAGCCCTGAATTATGCTCATACTTCCAGACATGAGAAATACTTCCAGAAGCTCTATTCCATCAGGTAACACTCAGTTCAGCAGAGTTAATAGTTTGAAATATGGACCCTGTCTTTCAAAAGTTAAAAATAAAAGCTAGCATAAACTATTGAATGAGAGCACCAGATAGCAGTGAAAACACTTCAATAATAGTTATGCTGAAATGTATACTGTTATATTTTTACTGGGGCTTCCCTGGTGGCTTAGATGGTAAACAATCCACCAGCAATGCAGGAGACCAAGATTTGATCCCTGGGTAGGGAATATCCCCTAGAGAAGGAAATGGTAACCCACTCCAGTACTCTTACCTAGAGAGTCCCATGGACAGAAGAGCCTGGTGGACTACAGTCCATGGGGTCACAAATATTTTTTACTGCATGCTTGGCTTCTAGGCAAGAGCCTGTAATTTTTGGATATTCTTAGCAGAATATTCTTAAAAGATTTTCATGTATCATCAAATTTAATACCATATCAAGGAATGTATCTGAAAACAGGCAACTTGGAAAACAGCTTTTAAATAATATAGACTTACTCTCAGTTATAGGTTTTGAAATCTTATTATTCAGACTATCTCATTGTCAACAGCTCAAACACTTCAACTTCAGGAATGCTAGTGACAGACACACAGTGGGGAGAATTATCAATATTTTAGCCTTTATATATTGTGAACAAACCTGTAATATCAAAGTATCTTAAAAGTTATGAAGCCAGTGATATTTCCAAAGGTCAGCCTGTCTCTTGGAAAGGCCTTCTGGATAATAGTGAATGTTTTGTTATGTGCCCTGGTCACAGTTCATTCTCATCAGCCACCAGAAGAATATAATCTAGATGTGAAGGAAATGCATGACTGGGGTGGTAAGAAGATGGGGTTATTGAAAAAGCAGTGATTGTAGATTCAATACTAAGTTTTTGCACAGTACCTAAGATAAAGCTCTGAAATTCTTCATTCTGTAGCCGTTTTGGTCTTATCATGTCACACAGAATTAACCCTGCAGATATTCAGAGGCACAATATTTATCGATGGCATTTTACTCCATCCAGTTCCCCATGTTGTCATGGCAGCAGGACAATCCCAGATACTGGAGAGAAATGAGAAGTCAGGTTCTGGGGTCGTGAAATCTTATGATGCTTGGAGTCAAGCAGAGGGGAGGGTGCATGGATGCTCTCCTCTATCTCTTGACCTTATCAGGACCAGACTAAGGTCACCCAAAATAGGTTAAATACAGAAAATATGATTCTCGTATTATGATTTTAAATCCCTAGAGAACTATTCACAAATTTGTTCCTAATGAAAAAAGAATGTCTTGATTTTCTTTTTGATTATTCAGTGGAAAATAGAAACATATTTAATATATGTATGAAATAAATGCATGCATGTATCGATCATGTCCAACTCTGCACAACCTCGTGGACTATAGCCCTCAAGGCTCCTCTGTCCATGGGATTTCCCAGGCAAGAATGCTGGAGTGGGTTGCTATTTCCTCCTGCAGGGGATCTTCCCGACCCAACCTGCCTCTCCTGCACTGGCAGGTAGATTCTTTACCACTGAGTCACCTGGGAAACCCCATGAAATATATGATATATTGGTAAAAACATATCAGAAGTTATTCTTAACATCTGGGTGCTAAATGGAGCCATTACCTGTATTATTGAAATGTAGAAAACTTTAGTGATGAAAATCATGGACTTATTAAAATAATTTAATCTATATTTTTGAACATTGCAATATTTTAAGAAGTAAATGATATGAATCTGGGTTTATCAGAGCAGTCATGTAATTTCCAGTGTGGTAAATGTCTCATGTGTATGTACAGTTGTCTTTGCTTTGATCCATGTAATTGAATCATAGATGACATTTTTTTTTGTCAAATCTGTAAGAACAACCTGAAAATGTCTTGTCTTCTTTTGAAGTTCTATGCTATTAAGTTTCCTAATTTGAGCACATCAGGACTAATTTGTACATTAATAAAACATATAAACTGACTCTATTATCCAAAAGATAGTCAAAGTGGCTTACAGGCAACATGCGTTGTGGGCAATAAGATGAAGTGTTAGGTTGGGGGAAATATTTAAATTGAAATGTGGCTTTTAAAACTCAGTATATTTTTTAAAGGTGGATTTATTAATTGCTGTTGTATCATTCTAAAAGCCAGAAGCACACTCACTTCAGTTTTAATGTTATATATTCTTAAATCTTGATTGTGAGTCATTTTCAGTTCATAGATAGGAGTTTTCCTGGAAAAATTAGAAGAGAATGTATGAGTTTCCCCAGTTCGTGGAGATTTGCCATAGGACAGACTCAGGTGCACGGACTAGAAAGTTCAAGTCAGCTGAGAAAGCTTCCCAAGTCCCCAAGGAGTTTTTGAAACAGGCAAAGCTGATTGTGATCTTACTAGAGAAACTTTACTGTTAAGATGTTCACACCAACATACTAATGTACGCATATGCAACTAAGTAGCATCACTTAGTCTGACAGGGTTTGTTTAGTCTATCAGGTTTGTATCACACGGCATGTTCCGGATGCCTCTGAAGTCAGCCCCTTCTCTTACCCTCTATCCAAACCCCATCTGCTTCCTCTCACTGTGCATTAGTTTTGCGTATTCTAGAACTTCAGAGAGATGAAACCATGGTCTGTGTTCTTTGGGATCTGACGTCTTTCCCTAAGCTCTGTACTCCGAGATTCACCCGTGTGTGTGTGTGTATGAATAGTTTGTTCCTCTGCGTCGCTGGGTGATATTCCACTTTGTGACCCTTCCACACTTTTCCTTCTGGTTCATCTACTGATGGACGTTTATGTTGTTTCCAGTTCTGGCTCATCTTCCTAGTGCTCACTTACAAGTAGTGCCCGTGTGTGTGTGTGTGTCTAAAATCTGCACACACTCAACCTGTGTGTTTTCAGTGCTCTCGAGTTAATAGCTCAGGGCAGAAGCTCTGGATTGCATGGTAAAATGTTTTTTCTGTTGGGAATTAATGTCAATAAATCAGGAAATTTTCCTCGTGTTTTGGGGAGTAATTGAATGTTTATGCAGTAACTCTTCATGCTTCCATTTTAGGAGTATCTATTTCTCCTGCTCATGAAGCTATTTGTGGTATTCCACTATTGTAGTCTTCATTGTCATGGTCTGTTCTACCTCTGCCTTTTAACTGATGCTGCCTGTTACCTATGACGGATGTGTTCAGTTGCTTGGATGTGTTCAGTTGCTAGGCCGTGTCCAACTCTTTGTGACACCTTAGACTATAGCCCGCTCCTCTGTCCGTGGGATTTCCCAGGCAACAATACTGGAATGGGTTGTCATTTCCTTCTCCGTAATGGATGTAGATACAGGTAAAATAATAAAACTAAAATCAGAGCCCAGACTGGTGCCACTTACAGCTTTTTATCATTTCTATTATTAATATTAAAAAGTCACTTTTATTGTAGGATACATATTGAGAAATATATAAAGAATAATGTATAGTTCTTGAAGTATTTTCACAAATACCACATTTTTTCACTAGTACCACTCTATTCATTGAATTACATCAAGTAATACCACTGGTTCCTTTCCCAACCACGTACCATAGTGTTGTTAAATGCTACACCTTTCATTAATATGATTTGACGGAAACTGTAACACTTTTTGCTCAGTGCCTCTGCTTCATCTTGTTGGACTTCAGCAGTGTGCGCTGACCTCTCCCCTTTCTGCAGAGAAGCAGTGGGTGGCCACTTTGGACAAAAGGACCATCTTGGAGATGCAGGAAGATGACTAACTGACTGCTGAGCTATCAAGGGATGGCAGCCCCAGGAGTTTGCTGCCAACCCCCACTTCCTGGCAGCTGGCTCATTTTATCCCAAAGATGCCTGATTTATCTTGGCTCCCATCTTTGACATCATATTCAAATACTTGGGATGAGAGGCAAGAAACAGAAGCTTCAGCTGCCAAAAATTTAAAAACATTTCTAAGGCAAACAGATCTTGTATGAGTTCTCAGATGAACAGAATCATTCCCCTGCTGGAGAATCAGCATGAGGTCAACTATCTCTTAACTTCCACAGATGACCCTGATCCCTTCTCACTGCATCCTCTCCCTGGGTTTTCACCTGGACCTTCCAGCAGGAAATACAAAAAGTTGGCTTGACTTTCTGATTTACATGTGAGCCTCTTTGCACAAAGCACACGTTAAAAAATGTCAAAATTTATAATGCCAAAAATATGAAATTTCAATTTTAAGATATCTTACATGGTCAGAAGGAACACTAATGGATCAGGAAAACCTGTGTTAAACAAATGTGATAAATTCATGTATATAAAATAAGATTGAGCACTATTTTCCCTTCCCTTTCCCAGAGAAGAGAAACTGCTAGATTTTAAAGAGTTGATATATTTCAGAAGAAAACCATAGAAGTCACAGAAAAAATAAAAGTTTTCGAAGCTTAGTTTTAAAGAAAACATAGCTCAATCACTTTCTCAGCTACAAACTAGGACTTTTCTGGGAAAATGACAAGCATCAAACTAATTTTAAGAGTGATAATGCATTTTGTTTATATACAAGCTCAGTGTTTTTACATAGTTTCCAAAGGAACAGATTTTACTTTCACACCTCTCAACATTTTTATTAAAAATTATTCTTTTGCTTCTCAGTGACTGAATAATTGTTATTTTCTGTCATCATGTTCCAGATTTTTTCATATTGAACCAAAATGCTTTCCTTCATTAAGCCACTAAAGATCTTTCATTTACAAAAAAAAAATCCCACTCTTTCTTGACTTGTCTGAAAGAATCTTCTGCTTTAGGAGAATATCTGACATTTTAATAGCACTTTGTCACCTTCCATGTGTCATGATTGCCAATTAATTTGTAACCTTAGGGATGGAGCAAATTAAACTGTCTTGAGAAAGGTGTTTGTTTGGTAGTGTATCAGTGTCAATTCTGTCCACACTGTTGAACCACCATCACTCTAGTGGGCAGTGCTGCTTGTTAAACACAAACCCACACACTCACCCCGCCCCCCTCACACAGAGTTGTCAATGAAGCCTTCTTATTACACAGACATCTCAAAGCATCAGACTGCTTAAGTGTTTACACATTTCACTTTAAGTACTAATTTGTTTTTCACTCCATCTACCTATTTCCCTAGCACATTTCACTTATAAGAAATCTTACAGGAAAGAGTCTTAAACTTCCATGAGCTTTACCTTAGGCAAGCCGACAGCTGCTTTATAAGCTGTTCTTTTCAGGTCTCTTTGAAGGTTTGAATGTTGTCAGATATCAAGTTCATTGTTATCATTTCCTGTTTACAACAGAACTAAAATGTGGTTATAAAGCCTAAAGATAAACCTTCTTAAATGTAACGTGAATGAAATCAAAACGCATTTTTTTCTAAAAAGTGAAAGTACTTTCATAAGAGAAAGATGAAAATTCAAAAATTAAACTGGATAAAATTTCATGTATTAAAAAAAAAAAGTTTCATGTATAAGAGACAGCACAGAGTAGAGGTCAAAGACACAGACTCTACAGACAGGCTAGACTGATTCAGATCCTGTGTCTGCTGTCTGATTTCAAATCAGGGGCTGCGGAAGCTCTTTGAGACTCAGTTTTGTCACTGGGGTGTTAAACAGCATCATGCAGTTAATATGTAGAAATTATACAGCAAACTGACAGGCAGGTGCTACATTACTATTGGTTAAATAGGGCAAACAAAGAGATGAAGGAAAAAATGAAGTGCACTTCATTGTTTTTTTTCCATCCAAGCTCAAAAGTTCTGCTCTATTAGATTTTCCAACTGTTTTCTAAAAGAATTATCATTAAATCGACTTTGGTTCACTTTATTCAATGGAAGTTCATTTTGACTTCAGCTTTCCACAGTTCTGTTGTGGTGGTCCTGCATATGCAAATATAGAACTGCTTTCTTGTGTTACTTTTCTAAATGGATAAAACAAATCCATCTGTATTATTTGCCAAGAGTTGCACATCCTGGGTTTCAGTTGAACGCTGTGAGAAGAAGAAACATTAAGAAAGTGAGAAAAATGGATGCAAGTAATTTTTCAAGACCAGGCCCTCAAATGAGGCATATTTCTGGCACTGTGGGCTCTTCTGGGTAACTAGAAAACTCTCACAGCAGAAATAACTAAAAATTTTAGATCAAATAAAATATTCATCAGAGCTGAGCTTGAAAGATAGGAATGTGCTCAAATATTAAAAATAGAAATTCGATGAGGAGTGCAGCGTGTGATGCTGCCAGTCTGTTCTAACAGAGCTGCTGGGACCAGGCGAGTAGGGCTTCTTGTTTAACCCTGTGGCTGGAATAAGACATGTGTCTTAATATCAGGCAGGACCAGGAGTCAGAACAGATTTCTCAAATTTAGGAGAACCCCCGAAAGGCCACTCCCTTATTGAAATGGTGAACTATTATTACATGCCTCAACAAAGACTTATCTTACAACAGAATCCTGAACAAGAAAATCAAGGCCCAGAAACATATATGCCTTAGGGCACCATTCAATGTTCAAAACCAGTAGATGGTTTAGGGAAATTTATACACAGAGCAACAACATGAAGAAAAATGACAGATTTAGTTTAAGGCTGTGCACTTTATTATAAATGCCTTTGAATTCAGTGAGTCTAGATTTGTAAAATAACCCCAATATTCTGTATCCTTCATGTTTGTTTCCAAAGCATGTGCTCTATTGATTGATTGTCTAGTTTACAATTGGATTAAAA
Organism: Ovis canadensis; assembly: GCF_042477335.2. Classification (NCBI taxonomy): domain Eukaryota; kingdom Metazoa; phylum Chordata; class Mammalia; order Artiodactyla; family Bovidae; genus Ovis; species Ovis canadensis. Next base: position 43,270,981 of record NC_091253.1, on the reverse strand, counting down.
ACACAAAACATGCAATTTACCCCCTTAACCATTTTAAAGTATGGTAGTGGTGATTTAGTCACTAGTGATGTCCGACTCTTTGTGATCCATGGACTGTAGCCCACCAGGCTCCTCTGTCTATGGGATTTCACAGGCAAGAATACTGGAGTGGATTGCCATTTCCTTCTCCAGGGGATCTTCCTGACCCAGGAATCAAACCTGAGCTTCCTGCCTTGCAGGTAGATTCTTTACCACTGAGTCCCCAGAGATTCCCATTTCAAAGTATACCGTTCAATAATACATGTACTCACATTGTTGCACAAAATCCTCAAGAACTTTTCTATCTTGAAAAACTACTAAACCCATTGAACAGTTTCTCATCCTCCCCTCTTCCTACTTACTGGCAACCACCACTCTAGGACTTTCTGCAGAGTGTCTAGGGGTTGAACCCTTAGATGCCTTGCATACATGGAATTGTACAGTATTCACCTTTTTGTGTCTAGCTAATTTCACTTAACCTAATGTCCTCCAGGTTCACCCATGTAGTAGCACATAAGAGGATTTCCTTCTTTTTAAACACTGTATAACATTCCACCATTTGCTTATACTACATTTTTATCCATTCACCTGTCAACAGACACTGAGGTTTTGTCTATCTTTTGGTTATTGTGAATAATGCTACAGGTGAACACAAATCTGAAAATATCTTCTTGAGGTCCTGTTTTCATCCCTTTTGGATAAATACCTGAAAGTAGGGTTACTGGATCCAATGGTAGTTCTACTTTTAATTGTCTACAGAATCTCCATAGTTTTCTACAATAGCTGCACCCTTTTACTTTCCCATGAACAGTTTACAAGCATTCCAGTTTCTTCACATCCTTACCAACACTTGTTGTTTTCTGCTTTCATTGCCATTGGTGATGGTGTCAGTATTAGGGATTATCTTGGCTGATGCAAGGTGATATCTCACTGAGATGTTGACTTGCATTTCGTTGATGATTAATGATGATGAATACTTTTTCAAATGTTTGTTAACTATGTGTATATATATTTTGGAAAGATGTCTACTCAAGTTGTTCTTGCTCAATTGCTATGCTATGTCCAACCCTTTGTGACCCCATGGACTGCAGCATACCAGACTTCCCTGTCCTTCACTATCTCCTGGAGCTTGCTCAAACCCCATTGAGTCAGTGATGCTATCTAACCATCACATCCTCTGGTGCCCCCCTTCTCCTCTTGCTTCAATCTTTCTTAATCAAGGTCTTTTCCAGTTGGCTCTTCTTTAAAACCTACTGCTGACTCCCTCTATGACTCTATAAAAATTTTAGATACACTTTTCAACTACAGAATTGCTATTTGTTTCTTTCTTATGATTTCTGTCTTTACTGATACTCTTGATGAACCCTGTCATCATGCCTTCCTCTGTTTCCATAAACCTGGTTTCCTTCAGTTCCTGGAACATAGTGAGGATAGCTGTGTTGAAGACCTTGAGGAGTCTGACCTTTGTGCTTTTTCTACAACAGTTTTTTTCTCCTGCTTTTTGGCTGTTTTGGGAGTACATTTTCTGTTTCTTTGTGTGTCTTGTTGATGACTGAACTTTTAAGAGAATGCATGATTTAAATGGTGATCTGTGCTCTTACCTGGGTTCTGAGCCTCCTTCTCCAGGGCTTGTTTGGTCAGTGCCATGGCTGGTGGGCTCAGTGGTGTCCACTTCCTGTACCCTGTGTGGCTTCCCTTCAGTGGACCGCATATCTTCCTGGAGTGAGAAAGTGTACAAGACTCTCAGTCTGCCTCCTCTCCAGTCTTTCTGTTAAGCTGTCTGCCTGTTGGTATTTACCAGCTGTTACCCTCCACTAATTTTCAGCTGATTGCTTTACTGTTTTCAGTAATTTTCTGGGACATACATTGTTGCACCGTCTGCAACAGTTAAGTCTGGGATTATTTGCATGAGTCATCCTTGAAGTCGCTTTCTGAGGCTTGTTTCCGCCCCAGGAGGGCTCGTTGCAGCCATCTCTTTTTCTAGCTCTTTCTGCTCATTTTCTGTGTGGTTTATGATATGGCTTGTTGCTTTCATGGCGCCTCTGTACATGCCTGCTTGTGTGCTAAATTGCTTCGGTCGTGTCCAACTGTTTGCGACCCCATGGACTATATAGGCCACCAAGCTCCTCTGCCTATGGAATTTCCCAGGCAAGAATACTGGAGGGGGTTGCCATTTCCTTCTCCAGGATATCTTCTGACCCAGGGATCAAGCCTGTGTCTCCTGCATTGCTGGTGGATTCTTTACCACTGAGCCACCAGGGAAGTAAATACATCTGCCTGGGCTGTTAACAGACTTTGTCTTCCGCTCCAACTAGACAGCTGGAAGTCCTTAGCACGTACATACCTTGTTGATCAACTATGTTCTATATAAATGTGTTCATTATTATGGTTTTGTAAGTTGTTGCCCTTGGTTCAACTGACTTTTCCAAATATCATTATTAACTTTTAAAATAATAGCCAATTATTCAGCATTTTAAGGGTTATTTGCCATGTAGATTGCATGCTGGTTTCTGGAAGGAGATGCCCAACTGAGTTGAGACTGGAAGGCATCTACTGGGCGTCAAAGGCCAAGGACTCAGGGTGGAAGGAGAAGTAGAGGTAGAGTCAGTCTGCAGGGCCACCAGACAAGAGCCCAACCAGCCCACCAGGCCACTGTGTGGCGACTGCAGCCCATCTGAATGACATGCTGGGATCAATGGCCCTGGAGCCCTGACCCCCTGAATCACCTGGTGTGTGCTGTTCAGGGTAACAGGAGATCAGGGAACAGCCCTCTGCACCCCAGGCTGACCCCCATGTAGCTGAGAGCAGGAGGCTGTCCCTTGAAGGTGCTGCCTGGCTGGGTGGCACTTACTTTGCAGGGAAGAACCTGAGCAGTGTGTGTATTTCAGGGTCCACAGCATGGGTGGATGCACGTGTGCAGTTCATCCAAGTACACCCCGGCAATTCTGTGATGCCACCAGGACAGGGCAGTTATCACTGGCCTGGAGAGAAAATGTTTACAGGAGCAGTGTCTGCGAGCTGAGTTTGGGAGACAGATGGGTTGCCACCACCTTGCAGCTCTCTCTTCTCTTGCTCCATCACTGATTATGTCAGTGGCTTTGACAGCTCACAGATAAATCATGTGGCATTTAACATTATCTAATAAAATATAATCCAGAATACACAGATTGGCTGCTGACAACCAAACCAGAACCAGCTTCCTGTGTTCGATTCTGCAACTCCATGGACTATAGCCCCCCAGGCTCCTCTGTCCATGGGATCCTCTAGCAAGAACACTGGAGTGAGTTGCCATTTCCTACTCCAGGGGATCTTCCTGGCCAGGTATTAAGGCTTCATCTCCTGTGTCTCCTGCATTACAGGCTGATGCTTTACCTGCAGAACCATTGGGGAGGCCTCATGGTTCAAGCACATACATTAAGATTTGATATTATGATTGTTCACAAGGAAGTTCAGTTACCTGTTTTCAGAATTAAAGTTATTGTTTTGAGATAGTTTAATGTTATTTTTCAGGATTTCTCTTGTGTTCTGGGGAGAGAACAGTTTGTCATATATATAATTTATGGTTTATAATTTATGTCAATTATATAATTTATGTCAATTATATAATTTATTGTTTTTTATTTTGTCAGTTCTTTTCATTAATTCTCTTTAATTTTAATGCTTAGCCTTTAAAGAGATTTGTAAAATTATTTCCTCCTTTAAAGGTGTTCTAAATTTCTACCAACACTCACAAGCATGCACAATGCTAAGTGTCTCATGCCTAAAGTTCATGGCACTTAAATATCTTTGAACAGTATGAAAAGGCAAAAAGATATGACACTGAAAAATGAACTCCCCAGGTCAGTATGTGCCCAATATGCTACTGGAGAAGTGCGGAGAAATAATTCCAGAAAGAATGAAGAGACAGAGCCAAAGCGAAAACAACACAGTTATGGATATGACTGGTGATGGAAGTAAAGTCCAATGCTGCAAAGAACAATATTGCATAGGAACCTGGAATTTTAGGTCCGTGAATCAAGGCAAATTGGAAGTGATCAAACAGGAGATGGCAAGAGTGAAAGTCGATATTTTAGGAATCAGTGAACTAAAATGGACAGGAATCAGTGAATTTAATTCAAATGGCCATTATATCTACTACTGTGGGCAAGAATCTTTTAGAAGAAGTGGAGTAGCCCTCAGTCAACAAGAGTCCAAAATGCAGTACTTGGATGCAATCTCAAAAACAACGGAATGATCTCTGTTCGTTTCCAAGGCAAGCCATTCAATATCACAGTAATCAAGTCTATGCTCCAACCAGTAATTCTGAAGAATCTGAAGTTGTATAGTTCTATGAAGACCTACAAGACCTTCTAGAACTAACACCCCAAAAAGATCTTTCTCATCATAGGGGACTGGAATGCCAAAGTAGAAAATCAAGAGATACCTGGAGTAACAGGCAAATTTGTCCTTGGAGTACAAAATGAAGCAGGGCAAAGGCTAACAGACTTTTGCCAAGAGAATGCACTTGTCATAGCAAACACCCTCTTTCAACAATAAAAGAGAAGACTCTACACATGGACATCAGCAGATGGTCAACACCAAAATCAAACTGATAAATTCAGTCTGAAGGAAAAGCTCTATTCAGTCAGCAAAAACAAGACCAGGAGCTGACTCTGGCTCAGATCATGAACTCCTTACTGCCAAATTCAGGTTTAAATTGAAGAAAGTAAGGAAAACCATTCAGGTATGACCTAAATCAAATCCCTTACAATTATAAAGTGGAAGTAACAAATCGATTAAAGGGATTAGATCCCATAGACAGAGTGCCTGAAGAACTACGAACAGAGGTCCGCAACCACCTCCAAGAAAAAGAAATACAAAAAGGCAAAATGGTTGTCTGAGGAGGCCTTACACGTAGCTGAGAAAAGAAGAGAAGATAAAGGCAAAGGAGAAAATGAAAGATAAAAGCATCTGAATATGGAGTTCCAAAGAATAGCAAGGAGAGGTAAGAAGGCCTTCCTCAGTGAGCAATGCAAAGACACAGAGGAAAACACTAGAATGGGAACAACTAGAGATCTCTTTTAAAAAATTAGAGATACCAAGGGAACATTTCATGCAAAGATGGGCTCGATAAAGGACAGAAATGGTATGGACCTAATGGAAGCGGAAGATATTAAGAAGAGATGGCAAGAATACACAGAAGAACTCTACAAAAAAGATATGCATGACCAAGATAATCATGATGGTGTGATCACTCACTCAGAGCCAGACATCCTAGAATGCAAAATCAAGTGGACCTTAGGAAGCATCACTATGAACAAAGCTAGTAGATGTGATGGAATTCCAGTTGAGCTATTTCAAATCCTGAAAGATGATGCTGTGAAAGTGCTGCATTCAATATGCCAGCACATTTGGAAAATTCAGCAGTCCCCACGAGAATGGAAAATCTCAGTTTTCATTCCAATCCCAAAGAAAGGCAATGCCAAAGAATGCTCAAACTACCACACAATTGCATTCATCTCACATGCTAGTAAAGTGATGCTCAAAATTCTCCAAGCCAGGCTTCAGCAATACGTGAATCATGAACTTCCGGATGTTCAATCTGGATTTAGAAAAGGCAGAGGAACCAGAGATCACATTGCCAACATCCATTGGATCATAGAAAAAGCAAGAGAATAACAGAAAAACATCTATTTCTGCTTTTTAATTATGCCAAAGCCTTCTCTGTGTGGATCACAACAAACTGTGAAAAATTCTTCAAGAGATGGGAATACCAGACCACCTTACCTGCCTCATGAGAAATCTGTATGCAGGTCAAGAAGTAACAGTTAGAACTGGACATGGAACTACAGACTGGTTCCAAATTGGGAAAGGAGTACATCAAGGCTGTATATTGTCACCCTGTTTATTTAACTTATATGCAGAGTACATCCTTCAAAATGTCAGGCTGGATGAAGCACAAGCTGGAATCAAGATTGCTAGGAGAAATATCAATAACCTCAGATATGCAGATAACACCGCCCTTATGGCAGAAAGCGAAGAACTAAAGAGCCTCTTGATGAAAGTGAAAGAGGAGAGTGAAAAAAGCTGTCTTAAAACTCAGCATTCAAAAGACAAAAAATATGGAATCTGGTCCCATTCCTTCATGGCAAATAGACAGGGAAACAATGGAAACAGTGACAGACTTTATTTTCTTGGGCTCCAAAATCACTGCAGATGGTGACTGCAGCCATGAAATTAAAAGATGCTGCTTCTTGGAAGAAAAGCTATGACCAATTTAAACAACATATTAAGAAGCAGAGACAACACTTGGACAATAAAGATCTGTCTAGACAAAGCTGTGGTTTTTCCAGTGGTCATGGATGGATGTGAGAGTTGGACTATAAAGAAAGCTGAGAGCCGAAGAATTAATGCTTTTGAACTATGGTGTTGGAGAAGACTCTTGAGAATCCCTTGGACTGCAAGGAGATCAAACCAGTTAATCCTAAAGGAAATCAGTCCTGAATATTCACTGGAAGGACTGATACTGAAGCTGAAATTCCAATTCTTTGGCCTCCTGATGCAAAGAATGGACTCATTTGAAAAGACCCTGATGCTGGAAAAGGAAGAGAATGGGGCAACAGAGGATGAGATGGTTGAATGGCATCACTGACTCGATGGACATGAGTTTGAACAAACTCTTGGAGTTGGTGATGGACAGGGAAGCCTGGCATTTTGCAGTCCTTGGATTGACAGAGTCAGACACGACTGAGCAAATGAACTGAACTGATATATCTATAAAAAATAGTGTTTTTTTGGAAACCGTACATTTATCATCTCCTGGAGAGGCAAAGAAAAAGAGATTTTGCTTCTTTGTCATTACACTTAATTTCAATAGACTCGGCTGCTGACAGTTTCATGATATTTTATCAATACGTCAACCATGACATAATCAAACTGTAAACCCTTGCTCTCAGGATCAGAGAAGAGAGAGATTCCTTTTAAAAGCATGATTACTAGAGATGGAGTAAGGAACTATGCTATGAGCTGAGTGTTTATAATGTCACACATGGACATACATCTCTAGCTTATACCTGGGGTATGTAAGTTGTACTTTATTCTATGCTAAAGGCTTAATGCATAGTGATTTCAACAACAGTGTCACCCTGGTATTTTTCCTTATAGAAATGTACCCAGTGTGGGTAAATAGAGGAAGCGTATCCTCCGTAGTGGTGGAAATAACAAACATAATGCTTTACTTTTGGATAACAGTTCCATATTCCTCCAGGCAACTGAGTCCGTAAGAAACAGTAACCAGGTATCTCAGAGATGTTCATATAGCAGCTGCTGTGTTGATTTCTACTCAACTGAAATATTCATAAGATGTTGAACAAATTATCACAAAGAGCTTCCTGGCCAAAATCAAGTGATTAAATGATGATATGTCCATCTTCACTTAGCTTTCAGATAGTCCACAGAGGAATAAAGATTCTTAGTTTCTGAGAGTTCTGATTCACTGAGTACAAAGTAGCTGTTTAATGAATCTAAAGCTGCTGTTTCTTAATGCACTGTCCTCAAGGAATCACCATATCCTCCCATATCTCCTGTGATTTTTTTAATGAACACTGCTGCTGTTGCTGCTAAGTCGCTTCAGTCTTGTCCAACTCTGTGTGACCCCATAGATGGCAGCTCGCCAGGCTCCCTAGTCCCTGAGATTCTCCAGGCAAGAACACTGGAGTGGGTTGCCATTTCCTCCTCCAATGCATGAAAGTGAAAAGTGAAAGTGAAGTCACTTAGTCGTGTCTGACTCTTCGCGACCCCATGGACTGCAGCATACCAGGCTCCTCGATCCATGGGATTTTTCAGGCAAGAGTACTAGGTGGCTTCAGAGGGTGGGTGGGTCCTAGACCCAATAATTCATTTACTGGCCACTTCTCTTCAACCCCACCCCACATCGAAAGAATGATCAAGTCATACAAATTAATTCTCAAAATCAGTCTGGAATGAGATGAAGCCTGCCTGCATTGTTTCAGGCCCCTGTTCTCAGCATCAGTGTCTCAATTTCCTGGTCTCCGATGTACCCCACCCCTCCTAACCACTATGAGGCCACATGCTCTGAGTTTCTCATCTCTTCACCGTACCTGCTTTTTCTAAACCCCTTTTCAGGCTGTTTGGAGCTGAATTGTGTCCCCTTAAAGTTTTACTTTCCTGCATTGGAGAAGGACATGGCAACCCACTCCAGTGTTCTTGCTTGGAGAATCCCAGGGAAGGCACAGCCTGGTGGGCTGCCATCTATGGGGTCACACAGATTTGGACACAGCTGAAGCGACTTAGCAGCAGCAGCAGCAGCAGAGTCTCTGTGTTGATGCAGTAACCCCAGTGCACTAGAATGTGGTGGCTTCAGAGGGAGGATACTGTTGTCATATAAAGAGACCAGGTTAGGAAATCGTAATGGCCTTTATCACGACCAGACATTTGGAATTGTCTGAAGTAATCAGCTACCAATAAAACTAATAAAGCCTGAGTTCCCAAGAGTCCTTCATCATCTCTGCAGGCTGCCTCCTAAGAGTGCAGTCACTGTGGCTCATTCCTGTGTCCCATTCATGGAGGGAGCGCAGATATTTTTCTACACTCAGCCTGATGCAGTGCCTATCAGCAGTTTAGAATCACAGAGCATCTGATAAAGTCTTGCTGACAAGTGTCCATACAAAGTGTTGTGTTAGTGGGAAATACGTAAGTGCAGGGACCAGATTCTGAAGACATGTCTGACCATTTCAGAGCAGCAGCTAGAATGTCCTCTTAGGTCTCATTTTAATTTAGTTTTTATTGTTCAATTTTTTACTGGGACTATTATCTATATAAAGAGCATTTGTAGGAAATTAAGGGAGTTATTAATAAGGAACTTATGAATAATTCAACAGAAATTATAAGAAAACAAAATACATAAAATGACAAAGAGCGGGTCATTTTTTTTTATATATAGTTTTTAAGGTGGATTTTCATGAAGAGACTGTGTGTGTGTGTGCGCTTTCAGTCATGTCTGAATCTTTGCAACCCCATGGACTGTAGCCCACTAGGCTCGTCTGTCCATGGGATTTCCCTGGCAAGAATACTGGAGGGGGTTGCCTCCTCCTCCTCCAGGGGATCTTCCTGACCCAGGGATCAAATTTGCATCTCTGAGTCTTTGGCTTTGGCAGGCAGATTATTACCACTAGCACCGCCTAGGATGAAGCAAAGAGTTCATTAACTAATATCCATGTTCTATCTAAATACAAAATAAAGAATTCATTGCTTATGTTTGGACTGGAAAACACTGAATATTGTGAGACTCGTTGCCTCAGCAAACATCTCACGTACCCTAACTCAGCATGACTTTCCAGTGTAGATCAAGGGTGAAGGCTGAGACCGTGGATGTGGCTGCAGCAGATTCCACTTCAGGCTTAGCTGCTCCTGGTCCCTTTCTAGTGGCGTTTGATATTTTGGGCTCTCAAAAGGAGCTTCTAAAGTCACCTGAGACCCCAGCTGGCCAGATCTGTCATAATTGTTGAAAAGTCCTAGGACTCTGCCCTGATAAGGGACACTCAGCACCTAGGGGGAATCGTGTCCTCAGAGCACCCTGGCTGAGGGGCTCCCCTCACTAGCACAGTTCCTGCATTTATAGCAGATGCTCAGTAAACTTTAAAAAGCAAATGCAAAGATTAAAGAACTATGCTCTTCAGTTAGCTTCTTTCACAATGAATGATAAAAAATATTATTCTCAAACTTTTCTCTCTACAGTGTCTCTGAATTGTCAATCATTAAATATTGAGAGGTGCTTTTATGACTTCTGAAAAGTCGTATACAATTTGATGTTTAAACATTCCCATTCGTTTTACAGTTTGAAACCTTACACCTCGATATTAATATTCCAAATCATCAAAGGATTTCAGGCAGCGTCCTTCAGCTACCATTTTGGTTTTGATGTCAGACTGGGGATTCCTACAGACAACTGTCAACTGTCCTTCAAGGAGAAGAAATGAAAGAAATAAAATTTTTCTTTTGAGATAAATGATGAACAGAGATCTATCTGTATCTAAGGTAATTTAGTCTTCAAGAAATATGTCTCCAGGGCACTCCAGTAGCTTAGGATTGCAGTCGTGGCTGATTTAAACAATTCATGCCTCCTTGTGGATCCACTCTGGACTACTTTTCAAACTGAAAAAAGAAAATTGATCTCACTTTACAAAAGCTTTAACAACTTGAAATGTGTCAGTATCAGGACTTCCCTAGCAGTCCAGTGGTTAAGACTTCACCTTCTAGTGCAGAGGGTGTGGGTTTGGTCCATGGTCAAGCTCTCTATAAGACATAATGAGTTCTAAATAACATACAATGAATTCTCCATGAGAGTTATTTTCTCTAGAATGTTTTTTAGATTACGGTGCTTGTCAAAGGGGCATCAGGTTTGTTGTATTTTTTAAAAAGAGAGTCAGTTTAAATATTAATTTTAAATTAAATGAATGTATATATATGAATATCAAACAAAAGAAAAACACTGTGGTTTAGTTGTATGTGCATATGAGGTGGTTATAAAAAAGTAGGTTTAAATAACTAGTCTTTTCAACAGTGGACACTTGTTGAAAGTCCACACTTTCAACAGTGGACACAAGTAAACTCTTGCTTAGCAAAAATGCTGTTTCCACGGCTTATAGGGGATTTAGTATAGTTACATTTTTAAAAAGTTAAGTGATCTCTACAAGGACACCTAGGTAAAAATTAAACTTAACATTTGGTTTTTAGTCCTAAAGCAACTGTTTTTCTCTCTAGTATATTGGAAGACTGAACATATAAGTAATGAACATACATGACAAAAGAACTCTGACCTATGACCTCTGCATCAAGGTCAAGGACTGTGGCTTTATATTTTTGTCTTTTGGTTCCAGTTCTTAACCAAGGACCAGACAGAGAAAACCAAAGACGCTGCTCCCCTTCTGGTTGGCCCCTCTCCAACTTCCCCCCAACTCCCAGTACAATTAGAACTTTAGGCATTGTAGCTTTTCCATTTTTCTTTGCAAAGCTCACGGCCCCCTCTGCTCACCTTCAAGTCTGTGCCAGGACACAGGCGACCATGGCTGATTCCCCAGCTACAGCATGCTGTGAGGTCTTTGAGTAGTCTTTGAGTGGTCTTTGCTTGTCGCTTCTTATCTGTCCAACATACTCTGTCTATCAGAACTCTCTGTCTCATGTTGACATAGTATTGGATATAGTTTCATTTTGGCAATGAATCTTGTTTAATTCTATGATTCTTCATTTAGTTATTTGTCTCTTTACCAGCTAATTGGCAATGCTACTTAATTTGCATACCACTCCTTGTCAACAGAGGGAATGACTGAAAGATTGGCAAGTTCTAGAGCTTACAAATTCTTCTGTACCATGAAAACCAAAGACTTCTGCAATCTTGTCTACTCTATATTAACATGACTTTACCATTCCAAAAAATAGTAAACAAGTTCCTGGGAAGGAAAACAGTGCAAGTAATGTTCTTGTTAACAGAACTTCTTAAGGAACCAGCAAGTCTTCACCATGTGATTCTTCCCAGCCACACCTTACATTGGAGGGCACACCTTAAACTACACAGTAAAATCCCAATAAACACCCCCAGTGTGGCCCTACTTCCTTTGAAAAGCTATAGGCACTGAACTGTCCAGGAGTTGCTTTGGAGACAATTCTAACATCATCAACTAAGAGTCTTTACTTTCTTTATCCCTTCTAATTTTTTAAGTTTTGTTTATAATATTTCTAAAAGCAGAACATCTATATTGCTCTTTGCTTTTAAAACACAAAATAATCATAAATTTTTGTAATATTTGCAAATATGAGCTCATTTTCATGTTAGAGTCTTAGAAAAGAGAGCAAACACTCTCTCAGTGTGCCACAGGGAGGCTGCCTTCAACAAGATAAATCCTCGGCTTCCTGAGTCTCCACACAGGCAGATTCCCTCAACAACGGGCTTCATAAGTTTAAGAGGTTTCTCCTCCTGATTTTATTTTTCCTCCTTGTTTAAAATAATAACCTATTCACACACAGGCCTCTCCACCTAGGAGAACAGCAGATTCCAAGGTCTCATTATTGCTTACTATTCTTTTTTTTCAAGTTAGCTGCTTTTGTGAAGCACTGATTTACAAATAATAGGTCTCCCTGCAACTGTACTTTCATTGGAAAAGGCCCTGATGCTGTGAAAGATAGAGGGCAGGAGAAGGGGGGACAGAAGATGAGATGGCTGGATGACATCACCGAATCAATGGGCATGATTTTGAGCAAACTCTGGGAGACAGTGAAGGACAGAGAAGCCTGGCATTCTGCAGTCCATGGGGTTGCTAAGAGTCAGACACAACTTAGAGACAGAACATCAAAATGCAGGATTTAGAGCAAAGAGGAGACAGTTTCCAGGATAACAAGGGTTTCCCAGTTTCTTGAGCAGTGATTTCTTCGCTTTGTTTTAGTAAGGATCGTAGGGCAGCTTTCTTTTTTTTTTCCATAGTAGGTTTCAAGGTAAGATCAGAAATCTACATTTTCTTTTAAAAATACTAACTTAACTGATACTTGCTGCTGCTGCTGCTGCTAAGTCGCTTCAGTCTTGTCCGTCTCTGTGCGACCCCATAGACGGCAGCCCACCAGGCTCCCTTGTCCCTGGGATTCTCCAGGCAAGAACACTAGTTAAATTATCCATCTCAAACTTTTTGATTATATATTTAAATTAAAATATTTTGGAGTGTGTACCTCTGAGCACATACCTCCCATGGATACATTTATTTTAAAAGAGTGATCTTGGCCAAAAGTTTTCACTTTGTTATTTTTCGGTCAGAGAAACAAGAGTTGTTTTTGTTTTTTCTCAACATAGGAATTTGAAAGGAGCTTTAAAATCTTCCCTTTCCTTTATTCTAACAGAGTCCAGTTGTTTCTCTTTTATGACTTTTTATTGGTCACCTTTGCCGTGACTTTCCAGGTTCCCATCAGCTCATGTTTCCATAATTTGCTTTGTTTGTCACCTGCTGTTTCCAAACTTACATTGTCTTCCACACAGCTATCAGTTACATTTTCTTTAAAAACAAAATAAAACTGAACCAAACAAGATTCTATGTGTGGAATCGATTAAGGCTTTTTTTTGTTTGTTTTTCACTTTAATTGTCCTCCTTTTCCTAATCCCAAGATCCATAGGACCATAGAGAGATGCCCTGAGTTGGTGTTTGGCAGGTAAGGTGTTTATTAAGGAGCATCCTTGGAATGGGATCCTTGGAGGGGAAGGAGGGGAAGCGGATGGGGCAGTAGGAGGCTGAGCTGCCTTGGAGCTCCTGTCAGCCGTGGCCACCCTGGAGACGGCCCTACTCCAGCTCTTAAACTCGGCTTCCACCAGTTCTCTGCATGCTGCCCCAGAAGGGACATTCCCATCCCCAGGCCGAGCAGACTCTGCAGCTGACACAATCCGGTCTGCTGCCCATGCTCCCAGCGGCTCTGAAGACAAGTTCATCATGAACAGGATCCGGACAGCCCACCTCCACGCCCACTCCCTCCTGGTTCAAATGTGATCCTCTGTTTAACTGCTGGAGCCAAGCTAACATTTCTACCCCAGAGACTTTCACAGAACCTGTGAGAATCAGACTTCGAGCAATGAAGCTGCAAAGCTTCATGGAGAAAAGGGTGACACTGTTGCAGAAACCAGTAACTGAGAAACCAAGCACCACACCTGGAGAGTTGGAGAACTCAGGTTTATTACACCGGCGGGCCCAGAGGAGTTAACCCTCCAAGCTCTGAGCCCCGAACGAAGGGGTTACAGAATATTTATAGACAGACTGTAGTGGGCAACACTAGCTGCTAATAGGCTGGTTTATACTAGGGGTTTCACACGCACGGGAACAGCAGTCAAGATGGGAACGGGGATGCCTGACCTTTACATGGACAGGCATGATTAAGGAGGTTTGCAGGGGCTGGGCAATTGCAAACAGCAGGACAAGGGTGAGTGAGATAAGCTCCAGTTCCAGTAAAGTAAGCCCCCACTTTGTGAGACTACGTGACCTACGTGATCCAGACTTTACAAGGAACAAGCTGAGTTACAGAGGCAGATCGAGCGGAAGATTATGTAAAATTTTAACTTTTCCTTTGCAACACCTGCTAACTCATCTGCGGGCCAGGGCCATGCGTCCTGTCCACCTTCAGCCTGTAGATCTCAGCAGGACTGCTCTGTCCTGCTTTAGTTTATGGACTTGTTGGGAGGGCTGTCTTTATCATAAGACTGTGACCTTACTGTATTTGTCACTCTTGTACCATGCAAGATAGTTCAGTAGTTCAAGCTGTGTATGTCTCAGAGTCACCTCAGGAGTCTGAAGATATAAACACCCAGGGGCCCTGGTCCTCTCGCAAGCCTGGCCCTCTGATCCTGTTGCTCTTCTCACAGATGCTGCTATGAGTCAACCTCTGAGAACCTTATGCAATGACAGGCAGTGAAATCCAGAGCTCTGCAGAATGTTCTAGAGCATCCCACCTCTCTTTCTCTCTCTCTCTCTCCCCCCACACCCGCCACCCCTCCCCTCGTCTTTCTCTCCTTGTGTTATTTTCATATAATTCTTCATGATCTGCTCTCTTGGCACACTGAGAAGATTTGTATTCTCTGATGTTTCCAAGTGTCCAGGTGTTTGGCATCTTATATTTTAATATACAGATGCTTGATGGGAGCTAGGCCTTGTACACACTCCCCACCAAAGCATGCAAGGACTATCTGATGCTTTCTGCAGGTTTAAAGTCTCAGCAGTCCCTTTTGGCATGGTAATTGTTTACAGAGATCCAGCTTGAAAGAATCCTTGCGAACAAACTAGAGAAGAATTCTAATAAACAGGCTAGGTTTGCCCTGCTAGAATTATAGGATTGCTCTGTCTTCTAACAGAAGAGAATACTCGTGTTAATAATATGAAAAGAACTATCTAATATCAATTCAGGTAGTCTGTGGTCTCTCACTACTGTGTAATTACCTGAACAGAAACAGAACATCCAAATAGGTTCTGACTTTGCCAAACATGCAGCCATTTCCTTCTCTGGATCGATGATCACAGGAGGGGAAAAGAACACCTGGAGAAACCAAATAATTGTTTTAGTTCTTCCCAAATCCCATCTACAGGAAGAATCTGATGCTCAGGAGAGTGATGAACATTTGCTTCACAACACAAAAATCTCATATGGAGTACACAGCGGAAACTTATGAATTAAAAGTACAAGTTATTAGACTCATGGAGCTAAAAACATTCTGAGCAATTGGAGACACAGAGAAGAAAAGATCGTGCCAAAAACAATTTTGTGTATGATAGGGGCAAATTGTGAAATTAGGAACTAGACTTTTAAAAACCTTGAATGCATGACTAATATGCATACTGCAAATGTATTAATATAGCCACACCTTTAACAATGTTTTAATATGCAAAACATTCTAGCTATGAAAATGGGTCATTATACCACTCTGTATATTTTAAAACATTATAAAGATGCATAAGTTGTAATAGTGAATGAATAAAAATTTATTCTGTTGAAATAGAATATTTTAAATAAAGACAATTTCAAATGAATTGATAACTGTGACTAAATATTAAGGATTAATTTAATAAATATCGATATGTAAGCATTACCTTAAACAAATATTTCATCACAAAATAAAATGAATCATATAATGCTGGGTGGTATATATTACTTAGGCTTCTAAGTGTAAAATGTCAAATTATAACTACTTTTGGAAAATACATGTTGATTATGTTAAATTATACATATAATATTAAATTAAGAATAAAATAAATAACAAAATAAAACCCCCAAATTTGACCTTAATAGTTATTCATTTGTCCTAAAACCAATTTCTCAATAAATTATAGAGCTTTAACTTTAAAACTAGAATTATGTTTTTAGAAAAGCTTTTGGGTTTTTACATCGATTAAAGAAGTCAAGTTGAAATTATGTTTTATTTTCCTTCTACTTTTTACCTTACATTTATGCCTCGGTACATTCCATTCGTGAATATGGAATGTGTGTGTGTATAATTTGAGATCTTCGCCTGGGGGAGGGCATGGCAACCTACTCCAGTTTTCTTGACTGGAAAATCCCATGGACAGAGGAGCCTAGTGGGTCCATGGGGTTGAAGAGTTGTACACAACTCAGTGACTAAGCATGCATGCACATGTGTATAGTTTAATAATAATATGTAATTCACATGTACACACACAACTAAAAAACAGATTACTCTTTCAGATGTCACCTTGTAAAAACAGAATAATACAAAAAGTCATTCTTAAGAAAATAATATAGGAAAAACTAATTTTGTCATGAAAACATCTTATTGCTAATTGTATGTCCAGCTGAAGAGGGAGATGAAGTTCAATATTTTCTGGAGAAAATGCTCCTGCGATCCTTCTGGTTTCTCACATTTCTTACATTTAGGTTCAGGCCTTAGACTGTAGGCTGTGAGCAGTGAGGTGTGTGTTTCCTTCACAACAGGCTGTTAGAGGTGGGTGTGCACCACATGTGCTCTGCTGCAGGTCTGTGCAATGGGACCAGAACCCTCTGAGATGAAGGTTTGCAGAAAAGAAGCATCAACAGTCCCCTGCAGGGGACAACTTCTCTGACCCACTCAGACCATCGCTTGAATCAGAAGCGTGCCCTTGCTGTATTCAGCCTTCGCTCTTCAGAGCTTTATGTACTTCCGCACACACCCTGGTCCAATCGGATTAACACAGCAACCCACGGTGATAAAGCCGAGAATACCCCGACCTTGTTTTTTCCTTTTGAAAGTTGGAGAAAAAGAGTTTTCTCATAATTAACTCTTTTGCACATCATATTCCTATAAAATCAAGAACAAACTTTCCCTACTCGAAAGTACATTAAGCAATCTTAATTTATCTAGTGTCTGCATGGGAATCTATTTTGTTTAGCAATTCAAAAGACTCACCACTTTCTCCATAATAAAATATGGGGCAATGATCCTTACATGGTGTCAGGAGTGCCTGAAAATGCTGAAATTAATGAAAAAGTGAATTCCTAGTTCTGTGTGTGTGATGTGATCAAAGACCACAGCCACATGTGTTACTGCTGCATCTGATCTAGGTTTTGATTCACTCTTTCTATTTGACAGTTTTATGATTTGTTTGGATGTGTTTTTTCTCTATTATTTGGTTTTCTTCTGGAGGGAGTGCTGGGCTGGTGTCTGATTCTGAGAACAGTCCTAAGGGTAAGATCACGGACGTGTAGGTGGTCTACTTCGTGTACAGCTTCACCCTCCAGCAACGTTTGCATCTGTCAACTCAACAAGGGCACCTAAGGGACAGCGGGTAATTAGTCCAGCTGATCTCTGCCCTGGTTCTCTAGGAACTAGTCATCAGTGCTGAGGGCTATCTTCAGAAGGTTCCAGAGTGCCTCCAGGCTGATAGACCATTTGTCAAACGTTTCCTTTGTTCTGGCACAGGTGGGTACCTGGTGGTTCCTACACATATGTGCGTGCACGCGCGTGCACACACACACACACACACACACACACACACTCACAAAAGTTCTCAGATCTTCCACCCTGGGTCCTCCCTTGTTTCACCCTCCATATCTTTTCCTGTCCTAAAACCTTCTATTTGGGTAGACAGCCCACCCCCACGTTGGCTATCCTTTCCATCCCCTGGTTTTGTGGAGTGTGTATTTCCTCACGACGTAGGTGAGGCAGCCCAAGCCCCTGGTCCAGCTCTTGGCAGCCCTCAGGCAGCCCGGCCTATGCCCTCCTCCTCAGCACATACGCAGCATGGTACCCAGAAAGTTTGTTCATGGGTCACTGTTTTCCGACACCTCATATCTTTTCCTCTGAGACACTATTAGAAATAGATGTTTCTTCTTTTTCTTACTTGACCTTGTTAAATTTCATTCTAATGAAAGTGATAGTTAGTTGTTCAGTTGTGTCCGACTCTTTGCAACCCCATGGACTATAGCCTGCCAGGCTCCTCTGTCCATGGGATTTCCCAGCCAAGAATACTAAAGTGAGTTGACATTCCTTTCTTCAGAGCATCTTCCTGACCCAGGGATTGAACTTGGGTGTCCTGAGTCTCCTTCATTAGTAGGTGAATTCTTTACCATCTGAGCCACCAACATATAGTTTGTAAAGGCTTGAATGATTATACTGAACGAATGAATGACTGAATACTGATGTCATTTCTCTGGAAAGTCCAGGACTGTCTGTTTATTCTCCTTACACCCGAGCTGCTCTGTCCATAGGGAAGAACAGGGAAGCCTGGTGTGCCGCAGTCCATGGGGGTCACAAAGAGTCAGACATGAGTGAACAACAGCACCTGAGCTGCCTGGCTCCTCAGATAAGTAATTTGAACACAGAAAAATCATGTGGTAAGGTAGAAAAACCACTCTCACTTAGGATGGGTTAACCCCTGACCACGTCCTGGAAACTGAGGACTCAGTTCACAGTTTCCGACACACAGCGACGTTTCTGTGTGCTATACTAGTCATTCCAGAGCATTAGCACTTCTATAACCTTTCACAGAATATATAGCCAATTCTAAATGAGTTTTAATAGTCTGCCTGTTTCTTCATACTATATAATATATAACACAAAGTTCTTTAGAATTTCAGAGGAAATTTCCTACTTGATGACACAAGCCAGAGTCATAAAAGACATCAAAATCGGCAAATGCAAATTTGTGTCAATTCCATTTTAAAATTAAAATTAAGCCCACAGGATATCTTCAGCCTGGTTAAAATTTTACTGCAGCTTCTTACTTCAGGACTATGAGTGCCAGGCTGCCCGTCCTTCAGCAGTGAGAAGCCCCAGTGCTTTAGGAGCTTGAAGGATGATGGCCTCAAGCTACCTTGTTTTTTCTTAAACCTTGGAACCACTGCTGTCTGTGAGCTGGCTTCACCCCCGCTGCAAACCCCAAAGCCCCAGCCTTTCCAGTAGGTAGTCTCTTCCTGTGCACCTGAGCCCATGCTCCTGCTCACCTGGGACCCCCATCCGTCCTGCAAGCTGCAGGGGAGACTAACAGACTGGAGGGAGCATCCTGCCAGGGTCTGCTCTTGGGCTTTTCCTCTCTCTGACCAGAAAAGGAAAATAAAATGAAGCCAGTGTGTGAAATTGAGCCTGGTCCATCCTCATGATAAACCTCTTCCTTCACAGTGAAATAGAGCTTTACCACAAAACTCTGGTTCTCTGCTCTTGTTCAGTGCTTCCAGATGTCTCTCCTCCTCTTTTTAAAAAGGCAGTCTGATTAGGAAGAGATCTTCTGAGAAATCATTTTGCCAAGTTGATACATAGAAACAATTTTTATACATGATATTTTCCTTTATAACGTACACACATACTTCTTCAGAACTGTGAAATTGTTGTTTAGTCGCTAAGTCACGTCTGATTCTTTGTGATCCCCATGGGCTGTAGCCTGCCAGACTCCTCTGTCCATGGGATTCTCCAGGCAAGAAAACTGGACTGGATTGCCATTCTCTTCTCCAGAGGATCTTTCCAACCCAGATATCAAAGCCTCATCTACATTGGCAGGTGGATTCTTTACCGCTGAGCCACTTGGGAAGCCTGTATACACAGCACACATAGGTACACACTCACAGTGTGTAATAGAAAGATAGATGTGGATAATATTTTTTCTATCACCTATCTATCTATCCATCTATCATCATGTATCTAAAATGAAATAAGCCTGTACTGACTCACTATCAATTGAAGAATTAGAAGGTTTCTATCTACTTATGTCTTCTCTACATCAGGTTTCGTTATTTTCTTGCAAGGTACCCTGTCTTGATTTTATGTTTATCATCTCCTTGCCTTGTTCAAAAACATCTCAATCATCTATATCTTCCAAAGCATACATGTTTCACTTTACCTTATATTTGAGCATTAAATAAATAATGTCATATTGGATGTAACTTTCTGTATTTCTCATTTTTGTTTAAATACCATGATGCTTAATTATCTGTATGGTTATTCTGCAACTGTACTTTGTTTATTTTTCTTCTCTGCAATGTTTATTTCTCTTTACAATTCCTTTTGGCAACAGTATCATAAATTATTTATACATTAGACTAGCAATTTATATTGACTTCTCCATTCTTGGTGTTTACAAAGAATAGTCTGAGGAACATTTTTTAACATGCCGTAAAAAGTAGCCCAAATTGTTATCTAAACTGGTTCTTTTTTTTTAGTTTTTTTTATTTTTTAAATTTTAAAATCTTTAATTCTTACATGTGTTCCCAAACATGAACCCCCCCTCCCACCTCCCTCCCCATAACATCTCTGTGGGTCATCCCCATGCACCAGCCCCAAGCATGCTGTATCCTACGTCAGACATAGACTGGCGATAAACTGGTTTTTATACTTAACACGCCTATCATACTTTCTAATTTTTGCCAAAATATTGGTCATAAAATAATGTTACACTGTTTGTAACTTCACTTGCCTGGATAAAATTAAGGTATTCATATGTTTATATGACCATGTTATTTCTTTTGCTAAAAAGTGTTTTTCACCCATTTTAACAGTGGTTACTTTTCTTTGTTTTTAGGAATTGTATATATTCTGAATATTAATTGATTGTAAAATATCACAAATATATTTTGCCATTTTGTAGCATAATATAGCCTCTTTCCCTTGAGATTATAAAGAGGATTCTGTACATTTTCTTCTAACTATTTAAAGCTTTGACTTTCAAGTTTAAGTCTCTGATTTTGTATAAAATGTGAGATAACACATTTCCCTTGTTTTTGTGTATGAAAAATATAGCATTTGTTATTTTTCTACCCTTTTAAAAACATGTATTATACTCTAACATACTTACAGTAATGTACACACAGTATACTTGATGAATTTTGTGTACAAATACACTTCATAATCATTACCTAGTTACACAGGTGTAATATTCTAAGATAGAAAACATTCTAGCATCACAGAGGGTTTTTTACACAACCATTACCCATCAGCAAACTTTCCTGCTCCAATGAATTAATAACTCATCTCCCAAACAATCACACACGTAATTCAACTTTGCCTGAGTGGGATCCTACAGTCTGTGTTCTTATTCATTTATCCTCAGAGAAGAGTTTGTGTGATCTGATTTATTACTTTTGTTCCTTTCAAGGAATTTAATTGAGCATATTCTTCAATCATTAGTTTCCTTTATTTCAGGGGGAAGGCATCTAATTCTATGGAATTCTATGTTGATTTTTTATACCCTCTGCCATCTCTTATAATAATTTCATCCACCACCATCAGGAAAATG
Organism: Ovis canadensis; assembly: GCF_042477335.2. Classification (NCBI taxonomy): domain Eukaryota; kingdom Metazoa; phylum Chordata; class Mammalia; order Artiodactyla; family Bovidae; genus Ovis; species Ovis canadensis. The sequence goes on along the minus strand of NC_091253.1, from coordinate 43,249,730 downwards.
TGCCTTACCCACTCCTCACTCACTCCTGTTTTACTAAAAGAGGCTTTAAAATACCTGACCTTTTGGGAAGAGAAGTGTGAAGAAATACTACTGTGATGGAAATGCAAATAGAAATACATTATTGTTCACACACACTCTGTATTCCATATTACTTTATGTGCTTGGGATTCAGCAGTTAGAACCTCATGAACAACAGTCACCTTGCTGTCTTCTCTACTGTTGGACTCTATCCCATCACTTTAGGATCTGTTCCTTCCCTTGGGGGTTGTTGCTTAATCCACCTGTTACTATTCACCTCAAGTGTAATCAGGTCCCTTCCACCAAGAACATCTGCTCCTACTCCATCCCGACACCTCTCCCTCCCTGGGCGAGATGTAGGAAAAAATAAAATGAAACAGACCAACATTATGTATTTAGACAAGTAGGGTCGGCTTAAATTTTTCTGGGTCTTTATAAAGCTTCCCAGGTGGCACTAGCGGTAAAGAACCCACCTGCCAATGCAGGAGACATAAGAGACTCAGATTTGATCCCTGGGTCTGGAAGGTCCCTTGGAGGAGGAAATGGCTCCTCCACATCACTGCAGTATTCTTGCCTGAAGAATCCCATGAACAGAGGAGCATGGAAGACAACAGTCTATAGGGTCGCAAAGAGTCTGACTTGACTGAAGCAACTTAGCACCCACGCACCATCTACTTCAGGCCTTCTCAAAAATAATTAATAGTCTATCATTAATTAAATCTTCATTATTAAAGGGTGCCAAGTGAATGCTGACTTAAAATAAATTAGACTTATTGTTACAGTTTCCACCAAGCAGAATTTGTTGTAACCCTGACATCTTTGCCTAATGGAAGAAAACTTATTTGTACTTCAGTTCTAATATAGAAGTTTCTGCTGTAATAAAGCAGCGAGATTTCAGTTTGACATACACCACTAACATTCTCCACAGAGTCAGAGAGAAACAGACAGGCTAGCCATATCTAATACCTGCACTTATGTTGACAAGTAAATACTGTCCTATATATTAAGATGGCACACATTTGCTAATTAGCTTACTGCTAATTACTTTGCTTGCAGATGCAAATACAAGGAATTCTGGGAGAAATTGGTGAGGAAAACAACAAATCCAAAAACTGAATGATATGGGACCAAATAGGCTGGTATACATAGCCAGGATCAGATTAGTTTCTTCTTTGCTTGCATTTGTCAAAACAAACTACACACCTAGAATTCCTGAATTTCACTTATATAAACTATATTTCAGTTTAATTATTTGAGGAAAACAAGAAAAATTTTTCCGCTCCCTGTCACCTATGGAGTCCAGAGAAGACAGCGCAGTAGGAGGCAGCCTCAGAGGGCAGCATTCTCACCCGGGCTTCTGGGCTCCGAGTTGAAAAAAGCAAGTTAGAGACCAAGGAACACACTCATGCTTTGTCAAATGCTTGTGCTCATCTGGATTTAATCTGTATTGCAAAATCACATGACTAATTGAATCACAATCGCCTGTGTGATATAAAACATCTCATGAAATTACTGAATGCTACTTAAACAATCACTTAATTAACCACTAAAGCTCATGGTGCCTGCTATAAGATGCAAGCACAACTGGAAGAATGTAGTTAGAAGCTAATTTTATTTTTTGTCTTTAGTTAACCCGCTCCAAGGCGTAGCATAAATTACTTTCCTGCTCACTCTAGAGTGGTAAAAGCCCTGTTGTAACTTTGAGGTACAAGCACAGTCTCTGTATCCCCTCTTCCTTCCTGGGCGTGCGGTGGGTGGGAACGCCTGACTCCTCACTCCTTCCCTTATTCTCATGCACCTCCACCCCCTAATGGACCGTTCACTTCAGATAGAGGGCGCGGAATGTGCTGTTCTGACTGGTCCGGTCATGAGGCAACTCCATCTGCTCCCAGCCTGGAAACAGTATAGCTGATGATCCCTCAAGGGTACAAGAGCGGCTTTTCTGCTTTCTTCCTGAGCCGCCCTTGATGGATCCCTCGCACCATCCTTCCTCTGAATTCTATCCTCTGGAGCCACTTTCCCCTCCATCATAATTCCCATCACCCTTCTTAGCCCCTTTCTGCACCTTCACAAACTAACGCTCTCCATGGGCTCTGTCCCACCCACCACTTACCCTGTGCCCTCCTGGCCCCTGACTTCTGAATGCAAAAGGATCCCAAGTAATCCATGGCTCTTCCCTTCTGTTGGAGGAAATGCTCATCTCCCATGTCTTGGATCCATCATGTGTGGGTCAGACCCCAGTCCACCGCATCCCCAAATGCAAGGCTGAGCCACTAATAGTCCCTCTAGATTTAAAAGTGAGAAAAACAAAACCCCTAATCTTGCCCTGGGGTGAATACAGAATATATTTTTCTCCAAAGAAACACTTTTGAAAAAGGACCTTCAATTTGTACTCCCCACCACTTTCTACCTTCCTTTCAGATTTTATAGCCCTTGAAATGGTTCTTGTTCACTTGTTCAGAAATTTGGGCTGACTGGTCCTAACTCTCCCTTTGAACTTTCATGCTGCCTGAATTTTGGTCTCTTGGTCTATACTTGCCACTAATGTCCTTGTATAAAGCATTCTTACTGATACATTTCTCTGGAAAAACCAACTGTGTCTTCTAGCATTTTCTCACGTTTAATTTCAGAAGTCATTATTTATCATTTTATTGCAAAAGAAAGGAAGCATTCTTTGTAACTCCTTAGTGTCAAGAAGCTCTCAGGTGTGCAGGGGGCTTACTTTATTTCAGCTTTTCATGCCTCTAACTGCTGTGACTGGAGGGAACATGCTTTGCTCATCTTGTTTTCTAGTGGCTTTTCTCACACCCTCTCCAGCACTGTGCTTTTTCATTCTACGCAGCTTAACAAAAAGCAGAAGTGACTTTTTTTGTTGTTAAGAAAATATCTAATACCACTAGAGTATAATACAATGTTAGCCTGGCATTCCAAGTGTGACTGGTACTCTGTATTCGGGAATTCTAGCAGCTAATGTATGTCATTTTCACTTCCGGTGCAAAGTCCAGTGCTGACCACGAGTGATCTTTGCAGCATTTAGTCTGGCCTTTGTTTCGAGGAAAGCCACAGGGTACTTCCTGGTTGGCTCCCTTATCACACAGTTGCTGAGAGCACAGCACCAGCATGGTAGCAACAAGGAGCCAGATTCGTTTTGTTTTTGTCCTGTAAACTGAAGTCCAGATCCTTAAGCTTACAATCTCTGGGTGAAGAACGAAAGATAAATTGCAGTGAATGTGCAGGAGCCAAAACAGAGCAGCTCAACAGAAGTGAAAACAGTGGAGGAACTCAAGTGACTTGTGCAGAGACATCAGAGTCACCTGACTGAGGGCAGGTGAAGTCCTGCCAGTCAGAGGGGGGAAAACTTCACTTTGATCATTTAAAATGTGTTTGAAACAGAGGATGCATCCAACACACTTATCAGAGGCCATGAATGCATTCTATTTAAAACTACATAGCCTGTTCATGTCACAGAAAGTAATCTAGGAGCTAATACCAGCTGATTCAACAAAGTAGTGTGTTCACAGGTCTTCTTTTCATAATGCCTTGTGAGCCTCTGGTGTCCTTGAACTATGTTGTGATTTTGTCTGTTTAAATGAAGTGCATTCTGTCATCTTAAATTTCTACCCTGCAGTTTTAAATTACCTTGTAATTTGAATTTCTGTATTTATTTGTAAAATTAATGAAGGACATTGGATTTGCTCTTAGTTCTGATGCATTTATCAGTGTTTCTTCCTTGATAGTTAGACATCTGCACTATCTACCCAAAAGCATCTTCCTGCTCTCAAAATGATGAAATTGGAATCATAGTTTCATTAGAAACAAATAATAAATATACATTATGAACCAATTCAACTATCACTTAAGATTAGTATAGGAAGTGACCTTAAATTTATACCAAAAAATGTGTGTGTGTGTGTGTGTGTGTGTATCAGTGGCCAATTTTAAATTTTTTCTGCTATGAAATAATTAAATCATAAAAATTTGGTGGGCAAGGAAAGTTGTTCATTCATAAAAGATTTGAGACTGATAAAAGAAAGCTACCATATTTCTAGTAATAATCTTCTAATAACACAAGAAGTATTTCCTCTTCAAAGTTAAGTGTTCTTAAAAGACTATTTGAATTGAGGTTTCATAAGGACAAACAGCAAAAATATTTAAAGTTGGAGACCATGATTGGATACATTGCATGAACTTCAGAGACCTAATAAGATTTATGGAGCATACCATTGCATATAAATGAATCACAATGTAGATAAAAGGAAGCAAAGACATCAGTCCTGGAAGATATAAAGAACATGTTCTAGCGTGAATCACCACTTCTCAGCCTTGGATTCATTGCTTTGGGTCATTTTTACATATTGTTTCACAGCAAAATATATAAGTCATGTCAACAGCCGGGGATATTCAATGATCATTGACTCATGTAGCCAAATTTATCAAGAAGGCTGTCTGGGTGATGGGCATATAAAATGTGAGTGTGCACAGCCCAGGCTGAAGCAGTGTTCTCTGTGGAGGGTTCGGATTCTTACTTCATTAAACGCGGGAATTGTCCCTGCACAGTAACCATGAAGGATGAGGGAGCACAGTTGCAACCTAGAGAGAGGATTTCAACCACTTTCTCTTAGAAATGCTCCGTGAATTGTGGTGCTTTGTCACAGAAGAATGAGTTTGTTACAGGCTGGAAAGGTTAAGGGGGAGAGGTGAAAGTACAGCAATATCAGTGAAAACTCTCTTTTTCTTTTGTTTTTAAGGTAGTGGTAGTTCTTTTTAAGTGGAGCACAAAGTTATATGACTGAGAATTTAGAAAGTATTAGTCACTCAGTCATATCTACCGCTTTGCAATCCCATGGACTGAAGTCCACCAGGCTCATCTGTCCTTGGGATTCTTCAGATAATAATCTAGGAGTGGGTTGCCATGCCCTCGTCCAGGGGATCTTGCCAATCCAGGGATCACACCTGAGTCTCCTGCATTGCAAGGAGATTCTTTTCTGTCTGAGCCACACAGGGAAGCCCCCAAGAACTTAGAAGAGAAACTGAAAAGGAAATTCAGGGCTGGATTATTGAGGCCTCTTCTAAAATTATTGGCTTAAGAATGATAACTGAGGTCAAGGCATGAAGTCACCCCACATCCTTCTGGGGAGGTCTGGAGGGTTTGGTGTGGAGGGGTGGAGGTGGGTGAGTGACCAGAGATGGGAGAACACCTTAGGAGCTGACATAGATTCTGTGGGGCTGCAGACAGTCCAGTGAGAATAAAGAGGAGGAGCCATTCGTGCAGACCACAAGCTGATCCACAGAAACTGTCAAAACAATCATCATACGTGACCTCGAACTTAGGATGCAAATGTTTATATATACTTGTGCTATAACACCTCATGGACAGGGGAACCTGGCAGGTTACAGTCCATGGGGTCACAATGAGTCAGATTTTATACACACTTGTGTTGTAAAACCCCAGGGACAGAGGAACCTGGAAGACTACAGTCTGTGGAGTCACAACAAGTCAGACACGACTGAGCAACTGAGCATGCCGGCATGCACTTCCTATGTACTTAAACTCTAGTTACAACTTTCCTTATGAATTGGAAATCACTTTCCAATCCAAAACACTTTGGCTCACTTTCCACTCTAAACCACAATGGAAAAAATATTACAAAGAATGTGTATATGTATATATATATACACACACACATACATATATAACTGAATGACTTTGCTATACAGCAGAAATTAACACAGCATTGCAAATCCGCTGTGCTTCAATTTAAAATGACTGGAAAAAATAACATAAAATCAATGTTTAATTGACGTTTGTTTCCAAGAATGGCTGTGCTTGAGTTGAGGGGGGTCTCGGGGCTGCCCGCCTGCCAACAGTGGGGATGTTTTATCAGGTAGAGCACAACTGGGAGATTTACCACCTGTGATCACATGTGTTGTTATGTGGATATCCCACACTTACAGAGGATTTTTCTGATTCAACTGTTCAAAGTAATTTATTATTTGTGACTTTCTTATGTTCTACACAGAACAAAGACATCAGCTAAAGGTCAGCCAGTGAGTATTGGTCCTACAAATGAAAGTGGGGACAACTGTAGTGATGAGGGGACTAAGGGACTTTAACCTTCCATTTTTCCATCCACACAAACAGCAGTTTCCTTGAATTCTACCAGTGCTTGTGTCCTAGAGCTGGAGCAGACCAAGGAGAGGCAAGGGCTCACCAGATGGTTAGCAACTTGGAGCTGTTGGTTGTGAGAGAATTTACACTTTGGAAATCTGCTCACATTACACACTAAGGCTTTTTTAAAGGAGACCACTGACCAGCTCACCACTGTCTCATTCATCAGCTGCTACATAAACACAATCATGAAGTCATACTGCAACAACAGACAGCCTTTTATTTCTTTTTAAATAACTGTGGACATTTCTACTAGTCATGAAGACAATTTTAATAGAAAGAAAATTAGGGAAACAATTAGAGACTGGTGACTAATGGCAAGATCTTCTTTTGTTGTCTTTTTCTCCTTAGTAAAGTTTTGGTTAAAAACCTATTGAAACAGATACTGCAAATTTAATTTTTATGTGAGTGGTGGGAGAAATATAGGCTTTGTGGCTTATGCAATTTGGAGGGCATGAATATTTTGTTGATCCTTGAAAAGTTTTACAAGTTCCAATTAAAGCTCTTACAGACAGACCAATAATAGCCTTAATTTTATAGAATTATTGTCTGTCCTGAATTATGGTTTATACATTAACATTTTATTTCATTATCTGGAAGTTTCATAATTATAGGACTAATTCCCTAAGCCTATTTGAAATACTAGGTTCAAATTTTCCCCCTCAAGTTCAATTTTATTTCCTACTTACAAAGTCCTGGAGAATTAATCTGAGAGTAGAGAAGTGTGCTATGATTTAAGGAAAATCAATACCAAGCTCTTTCATATTCTATAACTATAAATACAAATTAAATACACTGGTGAAGAATGGGAAAATTTTGCCTGATAATTTAATTGTTAATTATCACAAAGCTAATACTTCTATTTCACTACCTCAAAGAGTATCTATGAGATTTAAATATATATATTGGTTGTCCAAAAAGTTCCTTTGGGTTTTTCTATAACATCTTATGGAAAAACCCATTTTTTTTTTTTTTTTTTTTTTGCTAACCCGATAGGATGGATAGGAATTTACATAAACATAAACAGAGAGGCAAAGAGTGAAGTCCCTGGAGTCAAATTGCCTTGGATGAAATCCTTAGGCACCACTTTTTATCATGTGTGGTCTAGAGAAAATTCACTTAAGTTCTGTATGCCTAAGTTTTGCCATTTTGTTTGAAAAATGGAGAAAATAATATTAAATAACTTTAAAACATACAAAACACAAAACATTGCTCTATTGAGAGTAAATATGAAATAGATATTCTCATTATTTTGACATCAGGAAGAAAATAAATTAAAAGGTAATAATCTATTTCTGTCTGTGAAGAATAAATGTTTTGACTTGCCATCTCACAAAAGAGAAAATTAGATTAGTTACAGACAGTTACTGTTTTGAGATATTGAGACCACATGTCCTGCAGCGCTCCGCTTCCAGAGAAAAAGGAATTAACAATCCCGAGGACAGACTTCTGTCTAGACAGAATTACAGACAGAGATTTAAGAAGGGGACATTCTTTTTGAGCTAAGGAGTAAAAATGAAATTCTGTGGGCAGAAGGAATGTTTTCAGAGAAAACTCCAGAAGCCCCCATGGGGTCCCCACAAGTTGCTGGCTGAACCCCAGTCTGGAAATGTGGAGAGGGAAACTACAAGTCCAGGCAAGAGAAAATCTGTTAAGAAAAGAAACATAACCAAGCTTCTAGTAGATGAACAATTTTCAGAGCTCACAAAAGGCTGAAAAAAATTTCAGTTCCCAACAGCCAGTGTGGAGAAACCTCCCTGAAAACAAGGACCCATTAGTAAGAACCAGAAGGTGCACGCTTAGCAGTAGTGCTTAGCCAGGTCTAAAGACTATTTCAGATTTTCCTTTGGAAAAATCGCTGTTTCACAAAATGTTCAAACTAAGGTTTTTAATATTAGTAAAACCTGATCAGTAACATCGCTCTCACTAAAGCATATTGTTTGTAATATGCTTTTATTGAGCACTGAATGTTTTCATTTTATCAAAAATAAAGTACTTCAAATTAAAAAAAAAAAAAAAGCTAGACATACCAAGCAGCAGGAACCATGGCCCAGAAGCAGAAGAATAAGAAATTAATAGAAACAAAAAATAAATAACTGTTATTTAAATGCTCAAATCTTTAAAGGAAACCATGAACAAAATGAGAAGAGAAACTGAAGATTTAAATAAAACTTCCAGAGATTTAAAAAAAACACAGTATTTGAAGTAAAAAATGAATTTAAGGGCTTAACAACAAATTGTGTGTGTGCTCAGTTGTGTCTGATTCTGCAGCCCCACGGACTTTTAGCCCGCCAGGCTCCTCGGCCCATGGAATTCTCCAGGCAAGAATTACTGGAGTGGGTTGCCATGCCCTCCTCCAGGGGATCTTCCCAACCCAGGGATCAAACCCGAATCTCCTGTGGCTCCTGCATTGGCGGGAGAGTTCTTTACCACTGGCACCACCTGGGAAGTCCTAACAACAGAGTAGATACCCCAAAAGAAAAGTTTAGAGGGTCGGCAAATTTAAAAATGAACAGGGACAAGTGGTACCGGAGTCTCAGGAGAGCAGGAAGTGCTGAAAAAATGTGGAGATAAAATGGTAGAAAATTGTCCAAATTCAATGCAAACTATGAAATCACAGCTTATAAAAATTTAAAAGCCAGAAAAAGAAAACATAGAAAGACATGCCATAGTTAATTTTCAGAAAACCAGTAATAAGGAGAAAAAAATTAAAGACAGCTAGAAGAAAAATATCCATCATGTGTAGAAGGACAAAGGTAACAATATTTATAAAGTTACTATCAGAAACAATAGAAGCCTGATGGCTGTGAAATAGCAGCTCTACAGTACTATGAGGAAAAAACCTGTCATTGAAATCTCTGCCATGTGAAAACACCTTTGAAAAATAGAAAAAGAAAAAAATTTTTCAGAAAACAAAGTTGAAGGAATTTGTCACCAAGAGACTGGCACTACAGAACAGCCTTCAAGTAGAAGAAAATGCTTTTGTTTAAAACCTGGAATACGTTGAAACAGAAACAAAACAACACAAAAAAAAAGAATGAAAAGGACTGAAAATGTTAATTAAATAAGAATTTTTTTTAAATTTTTTAATCTTTAAAGTGATTGTCAAATATTTAAGGCAAAAGTAAATGAAATGCATTGTGGACTTTATATTCACTGAAAAATAAAGTGTATGGCAGCAGTAGCACAAAAAACAAGGGTAAGAAATCAAAATATGCTATTTTTAGAAGTCCTTATCTCACACATGAGATCATAATATCATGACATATTAGATGAAACTAAGTATAATAAGTTAAAGAACCTGCGGTAAAAAGTAGGGCTACCCCAGAGAACACACAGCAGAGAGGTTTAGGTAACATCTCAACAGTGGAAATAAAACGTATTATTCCAAAGAGAAAAATGGAAGCAAAGTGCACCTGGAACAAATAAAACAAACATCAAGATGGTTGATATGAAGCCAATGACAGCAATAACTTTTAAATGCACACAGTCTAGACACCACGATGAAAGGCAAGATTGTCAGGATGGATAACAGTGTGCCATAAAACATGTCATTCTACATGTAAAGACAAAGATATGTGGAAAGATTTTTAAATGGGTAAAAGGGTATATATGTAAAATGTTAGCTGCTCAGTCATATCCGACTCCTTGCAACTCCACGGACTATAGCCTACCAGGCTCCTCTGTCCATGAAATTCTCCCAGCAAAAATAACACTAATGATGAAAAAGGTAATGCAGCAACATCAGTTATGTAGAAACACAGCAGTACACACACATAGACAAGACTCACACAGGCAGACACGTGCACCGCAGCGGAAACAGAGACGCAGGCACACTGGGCTTCACCCTGCTCCCGCTTTGCCATCTGAGGGGCTCACGTTCAGGAAGGCAATCAGTGATGAATGAGACGATCACCACTGTAAGCAGGGAGAAATCTGCTGGGAAACAAAGAGGAAACTCAGCCTAGTGGAGTCACTGGTTAGTGGTTCAAAATCTGATAACAGTCAGCATGTGGGCAGCTAATCTTCCTCACCCCAATGGTGCAGTCTGAGTCTGAAAACAGCATTTTGAAGAATTCTGGTGTAGACGAGCACAGCCACACAGGAGTCCTCAGTGACAGCGTGAGAGACAAAGTGTGTTCTCATTGTATTCCTTATCTGTTCCCGCCAATCACTGCAGACCCCACCTTGCAGGACACACAGGTATATCACGTAGAGCTCTCCTGGGTCAGGAGTCTGGGTGGGGCTTCACTAAGGTAACTCCTCAGCATCTGCCCTGAAACCAAGTTGTCTGTGGAGTGGTGACTTCATCCAGCTTGGGGTCTCCTCTGGTTCCCAGGTGTTGACGGAATCCACTGCCCCGCAATCATGTCCTTGCCTTCAGGTGATTGTCACCCAGGAAGCCCTGACCTCTCCCAGGACTGCCCCCAGTCCTTGCCACATGCCCCCTCCACTCACAGTTCGGCTATTTGTTTCTTCCACACAGGCAGGAGAGTCTGTCTCACTTCACATTGCTCATCCTCCTTTAAGGCTTCTTTGAGCAGCTCAGACCCAATCCAGGATCATCTTGCTTTGAGTAACTCAATAGCTTGAGTTAACCAAACAGTTAATTTGAGTAACTCAACCTGATCACACCTGCAGAATCCCTCCTGCCAAATGATGGGACAGAACAGTGGGTGTAGGATCCATATTATGTATGGACTCCGATTGCACATGTCATTAGATTAACAGGGCATGCACGCTAGGGCACAGTCATCTGAGGAATGTGTTAGAATTCAGCCTCCACTGCAGGGATGGAGGGACAAGGCTTTCGCAACTCTGAGGATGGGATTTGACGAGACCCAGTGTATGAACACCGCAGTGCTGGGATTTTCCAGGACTGCTAGCATCTTCCTCATGTTAAGGCACTTGACTGTGAGGACACAGCATCTCTCAAACCCGCTGATGTGGGCAGACAAGTGTTTGGTGCCCTCAAGTCAACCAGTCTCCACCCAGAGCTCAGTCTGGGAGGAAAAGCCGTGAACGTGTTACTGACTTAGTTCAGCATTTGTTCTTTTGGAATGTGTTTGTTTTGTTTCCTTATTGGTTCCTCTTATGACAGGTGACTCATTAAAAAATTAAAAATCACGAAAGAACAAGAATCTGAAACTCAAAGGGTTTTATAACCCATCAAAATAGGCTGAAGGGCTTCCCTGGTGGCATAGTGGTGAAGAATCTGCCTGTCAGTGAAGGAGGCTCGAGTTTGATCCCTGGGTCGGAAAAATCCCCTGGAGGAGGAAATGACAACCCACTCCAGTATTCTTGTCTGGGAAATCCCATGGACAGAGGAACCTGGTGTGCTGCAGTCCATGGGGCTGCAAAGAGTCAGACACGACTTAGCACCTGAACAACAAAGAATCCTATTTAACTTTGCTTCTCCTAGCATTTCCCAAAATTATTGATCAAAGGAACCATTTTTGGTTTTCACATAATACCTCCTACTCTATTTATCAACTTGTAAATTTTATTTTTTACTCAGTTGTGCAAAAATGCTACCCCCTTGTGGTGAACCAAACAATACAAAATGTCATAGCAATTGCAAATGTCATTTATTATGTAAGTGTATTTATAAAATTGGATATGAGACATTTATTTTGAATCATGTATAGTCTGACAATTGCAATGATATATTGACAAAAACGACTTCTATTAATATACTTGGAAGACATTGGGAATGTAATTTTAGCTATTAGGGAAACCTTGGGTATAAAAGTCAAAGTTAAATCTAAAATTTCCCTGTAGCTCATATAGTAAAGAATCTGCTTGCAATGCAGGAGACCCAGGTTCCATCCCTGGGTGGGAAGATCCTCTGGAGAAGGGAATGACTACTCACTCCAGTATTCTTGCCTGAGAATCCCATGGACAGAAGAGCCTGGTGACCTACAGTCCACAGACTCACAAAGAGTCGGATACAACTGAGTGACTAAGCCCACACATCCGAAGAGGGCATCTTTAGAATGAGAGAGAAAGAAGTGAGACAGAGATGGGGAAGGAATCTAAAGGTTTCTGCTAATAAAAAGAAGAATTTAGGGAATCTGGAGGGTGGAGAGAAACCCCCAAATTATTTCTTATATTTCAAAGAGGAAAAAGTTTTGGTTCATATTCAAAAAATTCTAAGAAATTACAAAAAGATACATGTATATATGTAAAGTTTGAGTAATACATATTTTTAAAATGTGAAAATTTAGAGTTACAGCAAGTACTGACATTTATATAAACCATTGGAGATAAGCTCAAGGCAGTAACATCTAGACTGTATTATCAACAATGGTAATAAACACTGAGAAACCACCAAGAAGACAGAATCAGACACCATAACTCCTACTTGTCTCTAAAGAAAAATGTTAACAATGTAAACTTCCTACTAGCAAAAGAGTTAGAAAACCTGATTCTTAAATATTCATATACAAAGCAATATCGTTCTTAGGCTGAAAACTTGGAAGGAAATGAGACGTGACTTCAATAAATCGAAGGATTAAAAAACTGTGGATATCGCAACAGCTTCTGAAAAACTTTAATGGAAGTTGAAACTCACATTGATTTTTATAAAAGCATTACTACTAAGAATAAAGTGATACGTCCTCAAACTGATACTTAAAAGCCTTTCCTGGACAGAGAGGAAACAGGCGCTGTGGGGGTCGGGGTGGAGGCCGCTCAATCCCAAACCTGGTGCGGATGGAGCAGGGGCGGGGCCAAGGGGGAGGAGTCTCCAGGCCTGCACACAGTACCATGTGCCCCAGTGCTGGTGGGGCCTGACTTGGGTATAGGCCTGTACATTTGTAATCCTGGCTTCATTTTCTCAATAAAAATATAGTATCATGGGCTTTGCTGATGGCTCCGTGGTGAAGAGATGTACCCAAGGGTAGCAAATGTGAGAGTCGAAGCACACGGGAAAGCCAGTGCGGCAGGTACCCTCACCCCCTGCGCACGCGTGCCCCTGCCTCTGCAGTTCGCATTCTCCCTTCCAGTCAGGGGTTGGGAGCGGGTGGCAGTCTGGAGAAGTAGGAGAGAAGTTTTGTGGTCCTGACATGCCTCAGCACTAAAACAAGGACCTTCAGTTCAGTTCAGTTCACTTCAGTCGCTCAGCCGTGTCCGACTCTTTGCGACCCCATGAATCGCAGCACGCCAGGCCTCCCTGTCCATCACCAGCTCCCGGAGTTCACTCAGACTCGCGTCCATCGAGTCAGTGATGCCATCCAGCCATCTCATCCTCGGTTGTCCCGTTCCTCTCCTGCCCCTGATCCCTCCCAGCATCAAAGTCTTTTCCAATGAGTCAGCTCTTCGCGTGAGGTGGCCAAAGTACTGAAGTTTCAGCTTTAGCATCATTCCTTCCCAGGGTTGATCTCTTTCAGAATGGACTGGTTGGATCTCCTTGCAGTCCAAGGGACTCTCAAGAGTCTTCTCCAACACCACAGTTCAAAAGCATCAACTCTTCGGGCGCTCAGCCTTCTGATATCCATGACATGGTCAGTGATGGCACGTATTTATTCAAAACTAATATCTTTAACAAGAAAAACCAAATAATTATGACTAAAATTAAGATTTTTGACATTCCTCACAACCAGAAGGTAATTGGTTACATGACAGAGATTTAAATGGAAATACAAATGAATAAAAAAGCTGAGGCATTTATTTTACAAGTCTACTATTTGATTGCATTTTCAATAAAATATGTTTTTCATACATAAATTATTGTCACTATAAACTTTCCCATTTTGTTTGACAAGCAAATCTTTATGAAACCATATAGAAACGTGTCAGAAGGATGACTTGACTCCTTCAGTACTCAAAAATGTTGTATATTTTGTCGTATCAAAAGGGCCTTAAGTTCCTTGTGGTTTGATTCTCATTGGTATATGCACATGCATGTGACTGAAATATTACCCACTTACGTTTAGCACTACATTCAATCTTAGCAATTATATAGAATATTCTTGTCTTATTAATTGAAAGTATGATTTATAACCATCTATAGCATAATAGTGGAGAAGGCAATGGCACCCCACTCCAGTATTCTTGCCTGGAAAATCCCATGGACAGAGGAGCCAGGTAGGCTGCAGTCCATGGGGTCGCTAAGAGTCGGACACGACTGAGCAACTTCACTTTCACTTTTCACTTTCATGCATTGGAGAAGGAAATGGCAACCCACTCCAGTGTTCTTGCCTGGAGAATCCCAGGGATGAAGGAGTCTGGTGGGCTGCCGTCTATGGGTTCGCACAGAGTCAGACACGACTGAAGCGACTTAGCAGCAGCATAGCATAATAGACTACTGAACAAAACCAAAGTTTGCTATATTACTAGTAACAATATCAGGCAACTAAATGGTGTTTGTGAGATTTTAGTTTGAATTAAGGAGATAGACTTTTTCTCTTGCACAGTCATAATCCAAGTTTTTGGATAATAATGTCTTGAGTAGATAGTTATCAGACTATCAAAATTAAGGGTCAGTGATGGTATGCAATGTGTCAGATAGAAAGATATTTGTGTGTCTATTAATTGGTGGAAAAGACAGTCACAGGTATACTTTATATGAGTAGCAATGTCCCATTCCAATTTTGAACCTGGCACATTCATATCTTTTTATTTAATTTTGTAAAGGGTATAATATTGACTTAAGGAGATTTTTCATCAAAGAAAGTAATAGCTTTTTTTTTTCTATTTAACTAGTACATATAAATTACCTGCAGTTAAGTAATGACTCTGCCATTGTTAAACCATCAAATATTATATCTGTCTTTAACTATTGACATTGGTAAAACTGGAGAAAATTAGCTTGAGGTCCATTCCTATTATCGTGCACTGTTTGTTTGATTCTTGCTCATTTGTCGAGCTTATGTGTTGAGGCTCGGAGCCCTTGAATCATTAGACTGAAGGGTAAGTTAAGCGAGTTTCAATTTCCTTTTCCCAACGTGGTCATCTGGGGGTTCTCCGGCATGTGGGAGCATTTGATCTGCAGCAGGAAGGCAGTGCCTTCTTCCACAAGCATCTGCCTCCATTACACAAGAGCACTGTCCTAGGACCCAGGGCACTCAGGGTCCTGTAGGAGATGGAGAATCTTTCTTCAGCAGCTTCCTTTTCTATCTTGAGAAGGTTTTTCAGGTGCAACACCAGCTCTGATCCAACCAGCCAATATCAGACTGAACATTCAAGTTCCATTCTCGTATTCTCTAGCTTTTTCTTCTAATTAACGTTCATCATTTTCCTCAGTTCTTTTTTACTTGTTAAAAGAATATTTATTTATTTGGCTGCAAAGGATTTTAGCTGGGACATGAGGTTTCTAGTTCCCCAACCAGGGATCAAACCTGGGCCCCTTACATTGGCAGCACTGAGTTCTAGCCACTGGACCCTCAGGGAGGACCCCCCACCCAGTTGTTTTTCTTAAATATTATTCACAGCTTAGCATGATTATGCCATTTTCATTTATCCGAAAGCTCCCAGTGCTTCTCCGGATGACCTAGGTGTGAAGCAATTTCCTTAAATGTAGAAGTCATCATCAAGTCAGTCTGTCCAATGCAAAAGTGAGGGGTCAATAAAGTAGACAGGGGTCAATAAAGTAGAGGGGTCATAAAGGTCCTTGATGAAAAGGGACTCATGAATGAATGTGACACGTAAGAACAGCACTGTGATTTATTTTCACTGCCAGTAAGCTTACTTTTTCCCTCGGATACTCAGAGATCATGACCTTTGTGGGATCCTGGTTTTCTTTACAAGGCTGACGACCTGGTGCTGGTTATTCCTCTTTAGTGATGGCAACAAGAACGACCAGAAAGCCAGTGTGATCAAGTCTCTGCCAGGACCTTCTCAGTCTCTGTGTGTGTTCCCTTATTTGATCTGTGAGCTCACCTGGACAGAGAGGAAACAGGTGTGTGGGGGCCAGGGTGAGGGACTGCTCCATCCCACATCTGGAGCAAGTAGAGCAGGCATAGGGCCAGGGGGCAAGTCACCAGGGGCTATATGCAGAAACCCCAGGCACCCCAGTGATGGTGAGACCTGACTTAGTTCCATACCTGCACATTATGCATTCCTCGCTTCATTTTCTCAATAAAAAATATAACATCTTTATTATGTTCCCTTTGATATTTTATTAACAAGAGCTTGTATGCACCAGGACCCAGGAGAAAGGAGAAGTGACCCACAGGAGACTGACCCAGATTTGCCCATGAGTGTCCGGGAGTCTCCAATGGAGGTGTGGGTTGGCAGTGGCCTGCTGCAGGGTCGGGGGCACTGAGTGAAGCAGTGTGTGCACAGGACTTTTTGAAGGAGGTTGCCATTATCTTCATTACCTCCACCATAGTTTGGCCTCAAGTCAAACAACAGAGAGAGAACACAGCTCTGCCCATCAACAGAAAATTGGATGAAAGATTTACTGAGCATGGCCCTGCCCATCAGAACAAGAACCAGTTTCCCCCTCAGTCACTCTCTCCCATCAGGAAGCTTCCCCTAAGCCTCTTAAACTTATCCATCAGAGGACAGACAGAATGAAAACCACAATCACAGAAAACTAACCAAACAGATCACATGGACCACAGCCTTGTCTAATTCAATGAAAGTATGAACCATGCCTTGAAGGGACACCCAATACAGATATGTGTGAGGAGAGCTCTGACAAAATTTGGTCCACTGGAGAAGGGAATGGCAAACCACTTCAGTATTCTTGCCTTGAGAAACCCATGAACAGTATGAAAAGGAAAAAAAATAGGATACTGAAAAATGAACTCCCCAGGTCAGTAGGTGCCCAATATGCTACTGGAGATCAGTGAAGAAATAACTCCAGAAAGAATGAAGAGATGGAGCCAAAGCAAAAACAACACCCAGCTATGGATGTGACTGGTGATGGAGGTAAAGTCTGATGCTGTAAAGTGCAATATTGCATAGGAACCTAGAAAGTTAGGTCAGTGATTGGAAATTGAAAGTGGCAATTTGGAAGTGGTCAAACAGGAGATGGCAAGAGTGAACACTGACATTTTAGAAATCATTGAACTAAAATGGACTAGAAAGGGTGAATTTAACTCAGATGACCATTATATCTACTACTGTGGGCAGGAATCCCTTAGAAGAAATGGAGTAGCCATCATTGTCAACAAAAGAGTCCAAAATGTAGTACTTGGGTGCAGTCTTAAAAATGACAGAATGATCTTTGTTCATTTCAAAGGCAAGCCATTCAGTATCACAGTAATCCAAGTCTATACCCCAACCACTAATGCAGAAGAAGCTGATGTTAAATGGTTCTATGAAGACCTATAAGACCTTCTAGAACTAGCGCCTTAAAAATATGTCCTTTTCATCACAGGGGAATAGAATGCAAAAGTAGGAAGTCAAGAAACACCTGGAGTAACAGGCAAATTTGGCCTTGGAGTACAGAATGAAACAGGGCAAAGGCTAACAGACTTTTGCCAAGAGACTGTACTGGTCATAGCAAACACCCTCTTCCAACAACACAAGAGAAGACTCTACACATAGGCATCATCAGATGGTCAATACCAAAATCAGACTGATTATATTCTTTGCAGTCAAATGGAAAAGCTCAATACTGTCAGCAAAAACAAAACAGGGAGCTGACTGTGGCTCAGATCATGAACTCCTTATTGTAAAATTCAGACTTAAATTGAAGAAAGTAGGGAAAACCACTAGGCCATTTAGGTATGACCTGAATCAAATCCCTTATGTTTATACAGTGAAAGTGACAAATAGATTCAAGGGATTAGATCTCATAGACAGACCTGAAGAACTATGGACAGAGGTTTGTGACATTATATACAAGACAGGGATCAAGACCACCCCCCAAAAAAGAAATGCAAAAAGGCAAAATGGTTGTCTGAGGAGGCCTTACAAACAGCTGAGAAAAGAAGAGAAGTGAAAGGCAAAGGAGAAAAGGAAAGATATACCCATTTGAATGCAGAGTTCCAAAGAATATCCAGGAGAGATAGGAAGGTCGTCCTTAGTGAGCAATGCAAAGAAACAGAGGAAAACAATAGAAAGGGAGAGAATAGAGATCACTTTAAGAAAATTAGAGATACCAAGGGAACATTTCATGCAAAGACGGGTACAATAAAGGACAGGAATGACATGGACCTAACAGAAGCAGAAGATATTAAGAAGAGGTGGCAAGAATGCACAGAAGAACTACCAAAAAGACCTTAATGACCCAGATAACCACGATGGTGTGATCACTCACCTAAAGTCAGATATTCTGGAGTAAGAAGTCAAGTGGGCCTTACAAAGCATCAATACAAACAAAGCTGGTGGAAGTGATGGAATTCCAGTTGAGCTATTTCAAATCCTGAAAGATGATGCTGTGAAAGTGCTGCACTCAATATGCTAGCAAATTTGGAAAACTCAGCAGTGGCCACAGGACTGGAAAAGGACAGTTTTCATTCAAATCCCAAAGAAAGATAATGCCAAAGAATGTTCAAACTACCGCATAATTGCACTGTTCACACACGGTAGCAAAGTAGTGCTCAAAGTTCTCCAAGCCAGGCTTCAACAGTGTGTGAACCATAAACTTCCAGATGTTCAAGCTAGATTTAGAAAAGACAGATGAACCAGAGGTCGAATTGCCAACATCCATCGGATCATAGAAAAGGCAAGAGAGTTCCAGAAAAAAATTTTACTTCTGCTTCATTGACTACCAAAATCTTTGTGAGGAATACAACAAACTGTGGAAAATTCTAAAAGAGATGGGAATGCCAGACCACTTGACCTGTCTCCTGAGAAATCTGTATGCAGGTCAAGAAGCAACAGTTAGAACTGGACATGGAACTACAGACTGGTTCCAAATTGGGAAAGGAATATGTCAAGGCTGCATACTGTCACCCTGCTTATTTAACTTATATGCACAGTACATCTTGCAAAATGCTGGGCTGGATGAAGCACAAGTTGGAATCAAGATTGCCGGGAGAAAGATCAATAACCTCAAATATGCAGATGACACCAGCCTTATGGCAGAAAGCAAAGAACTAAAGAGCCTCTTGATGAAAGTAAAAGAGGAGAGTGAAAAAGTTGGCTTAAAACTCAACATTCAGAAAACTAAGATCATGGCATCCAGTCTCATCACTTCATGACAAATAGATGGGGAAACAGTGGAAACGATGACAGATTTTGTTTTCTTGGGCTCCAAAATCACAGCAGATGGTGACTGCAGCCATGAAATTCAAAGACGCTTGCTCCTTGGGAGAAAAGCTATGACCAATCTAGGCAGCATATTAAAAAGCAGAGACATTAGTTTGCCTACAAAGGTCCATTTAGTCAAAGCTATGTCTTTTCCAGTAATCATGTATGGATGTGAGATTTGGACTATAAAGAAAGCTGAGCACCGAAGAATGGATGCTTTTGAACTGTGTTGGAGAAGACTTTTGAGAGTCACTTGGACTGCAAGGAGACTCAACTAGTCAATCCTAGTGGAAATCAGTCCTGAATATTCATTGGAAGGACTGATGCTAAAGCTGAAACTAATACTTTGGCCACCTGATACGAAGAACTGACTCATTTGAAAAGACCCTGATGCTGGGAAAGATTGAAAGCAGGAGGAGAAGGGGATGACAGAGGATGAGATGGTTGGATGGCATCACTGCCTTGATGGACACAAGTTTGAGCAAGCTCTGGGAGTTGCTGATGGACAGGGAAGCCTGGTGTGTTGCAGTCCATGGGGTTGTAAAGTCAGACACAACTAAGCCACTGAACTGTTGTTTTATTGAAAAAAATGATAGCCCCAAACTTACTGTTTAATAACAATCTCATTAAAATCATGTCTTTAATAACCACATACAGCAGCCTCCAATTTTAAAAGATATACTACATATGGGTTTTCATATGAAAAATATTTTCTATCAAATAAATTTTACTCTGTATTTAACATTATTTTACAATATTACCTTTTCTTTTACTGTATGTATTTTCTGGAAATAGTGTTTCATAATTAGATAATGTTTTAAATTTTTAATTCCATTTGATGTAACCTAACTCTGTGCAGCCTTGTTAGCTTCCTCATAGTTAAATTGTTCACACTGGCTTTATTAAAGCAGCCAGTGTAGACAGGTTGTGTGTTTAAGTCTATACTAGGGGTCTTAGGATGTATATATCAATGGTTTCTCTCCTGATCTGTGAAATAAGACACATGAGACAGGGCTGATGAATATATAACCTGGCAGAATAGAACATAATAAGCAGCAGTGCTTTGAATCTATGATCCTACTTGTTATAAAGCCCAACTTATTTCAAAGAAAGGAAAAGGAAAGAAAGAAACCAGATAGGATGCTTCCTGCAAAGGTGGTGAGTGTCTTCTAGTGTATAATAAACGTTTCTTATGAGTTGACTCATTGGAAAAGACCCTGATGCTGGGAGGGATTGGGGGCGGGAGAAGAAGAGGATGACAGAGAATGAGATGGCTGGATGGCATCACCGACTCAATGGACATGAGTTTGAGTGAACTCTGGGTGTTGGTGATGGATAGGGAGGCCTGGCATGCTGTGATTCATGGGGTCGCAAAGAGTTGGACATGACTAAGCGACTGAACTGAACTGAACTAAACTGAAAGTTTCAGTAATTTTCAAGATGTGAAGGTATTTTTTGCTGTGTTTGATTTGCTGTAACATTTTCCCATAAAAATTTACCTACCTTATTACTCAACACAAACTATCTTAATGGCCCGGTGTCACAATGCACCATTTACCAAAAAGACAGTATTATACAGTTGAGTTTGTAAAGAGTTATTTTTGTTAGCTTTTGCTTCACAGAATACAGAGTTTTGTTATGTATAATTGGTGAAGAGATAATTTTTGGTGAGTTCAACGAAAAGGTCTATTTCTTGAATAAAAACGGAGCTTTCTTGAAAAGCAACCTCCCAGGAGGCTGGACATAACCTGGCTACCTTCTTCACTTCATTCATAGTGAGGTGATCAGGGCTGAGTTCACAAGGGTTGGGGTGAGTATTTCAATACCAAGTGTTTCATATGTGAGAAAACTTCCTACTCTTAGCAATTAAGTTTCCTTTGGGAAGAGCCAGAGAGTGAGTTGGAACCAAGGCTTTCAGAGAAAAAATGGGCAACCTACGCTTGGTTGGCTGGCCCAAAGGCAGAGGCCAGACTGTCCTGGCCAATCCAAACATGTCTCAGAGGAACGTGTTAAATCATTAAACAGAGGGGTCAAGAGAAATGCCACTTGACTAAACAAAGTCTTTTTTCACATGGATATGTGGTCACATGGGAATGTGGTCAAATTTAAATTAGTTGTTTCAGGTAGTAGGTCAAGATAGATCATGTATATTTCACATGGGTTTTTGCCTGAAACATTGCTTAAAAGAGTAAAGATACATCCTGTATATAGATACTGTTATTATTTAATTAGTAAGTTGTGTCCCACTCTTTGCTCTTTGTGTCCCATCCCATAGACTGTAGACCACCAGGTTCCTCTGTCCATAGGATCCTCCCAGCAAGAATACTGGAGTGGGTTGCCACTTCCTTCTCCAGGGGATCTCCCCAACCTAGGGACTGAACCGACGTCTCCTGCATTGGCAAGTGGAATCTTTACCACTGAGCCTCCTGGGAAGCTGAATATAGATATATTTTCAAATAATTATTTCTTAGAATTATTCATAACTTATACTTTCTAAAAGAAATTTGGAGTGATTTAGAAAATAGAGATGTAAGGGTAATTATGAATCCTTTGGAAGCAAGCAAAATGTAAAAATCACAATCTCAGTTAATTTTTCTTAAATTGCATTTGCAGTGCTGATTACAACTGAATAAATCTAATAGATTTTATTGAAAACATCTTCATTATCTATCTTCTAAGGCATTATTTTTTTTCTTCTGCTGCATCCATTCTGCTGTGAAATCCATCTTTTGAGTCTTTAATCATTATGTTACATTTTAATTTATTATGTTAACCCACAGCTATATGTAAGTTTGTTCTCATATTTCTGACAACTGTGCCATAATGATTTTTTTTTTACATTTTATCCGACTTTTCTAGTTACTTTTAGTGGAATCACTTTGCTGCAAGTGATTCCAACAGAGCAAGAGACATGTGTCCTTGCTCATCAGCATTCCAGAGAGCATCTTGGTTTTGATGAGACTCTTATGACAGTGTTATATGAGACTCCAATATTCCCTCTAGAATTCAGATTCTGTGAAAAGCAAGTGTCTTCAGTTAATTTTAGATACTTTCAATACCTGAAGGATTCCAGATCAACAATAGCATGTTCTACTCAACATTTTCATGCAATAAATCCTGTATAAAACCCCACAATTTTTCTATCAGTCACTCAGTCATGTCTGATTCCTTGCAACTCCATGGACTGCAGCATGCCAGGCCTCCCTGTCCATCACCAACTCCCGGAGCTTGCTCAAACTCATGTGCATCGAGACAGTTTCTCTATACAGAAACTTTATTTTTCCTCCTTGAAATAAATCTCCGCGAGTAGACATTTCAACACGTGATGTGTGAATTCCACTTTTCTCATCCATCAGCGCACAGGCCCCATACTCTATGGCTTTCTTGAATCAACACAAGATCATGTTGGATTTGTCAGATGTTTACAGGTTGGACTTTCTAGTCCAAAATCTTCCATGTGAAGCAGCTTAGTATGTTGGAAAATTGAAGTTGTGTCTCAAGCAAAATCTGTGAGATTATAACCAGAAATAATAAGAAAAGCATGCTATGACACTGTCCTCATGGTAAACTAAGGACCCTATTTTATTTCCACTTTGCTGGGCTTCCCAGGCTCCATTTCCCTCCTGCTTACATTTAATAGTTTAATACTAACATGCAACATTTTGGCCTCCTGTTCTTCTATGTTTCATACCTGCCAGCATGCTCACTTTGATCCATCTGTGTGTACTTTCTCTCTTCCTCAAGCTGAGCTGCTGAGGGCAATGACATCAGCACACAAGTAGACCTTCATTTTGATGGATTCTGCAGGTTTATAGGCTGTGATTTCAACTCCATCCTCAGCCCAGTTTGGAAAATCACTCCAGATTGTTTTCAAGAGCTTCTTTTTTTTCCTTTGAAATAGTCTTTTCTTTTAAAGCAACTTACTTTTCTTATGAAAGAATTTATGATTCTGCAGCAAAAGTTGTGATCTAATTAGAGAATCAGTAGCAGTGCTAAATAGGTATTCCCAGGAGTCACTACTGGGCTGAAATGAGCTACAAATTGGGACAAATCTATGCAACTTGAGACTCTCCACTGAGTATTTGTGGCCAGTACAGCAAATGGTCCTGGGGAAAAGCAAGGCAAGGCTGGACCTCACTTCTCAAGGGGAGTCCTGGTCCTTCTCTGGATTCTTGGCCATTTAGCATTGCTGGCTTCAGGATATCTTGGATGTTTACACAAATATTAGTGTGCATTTTATTCTGTTTTTTCAGTTATTGTTAGCAAGAGGGTAAGGGCTCTACAAGCTTCTTCTTCCCAGCTGATCCAAAGCCCCCGTGTGTACATACGTGAGAGGAAAGTCAACTGCAGTGTGGACTGACGACATCACATGTAGTTCACACTTCAGATGAGAGTATTTCCAGATAACCCCATCCACCTTCCCTTGACACCCTTCTCTGCTCCCTGGTAGAAGAGCATGGATTCCAGTGACAATAGATGAGTACTAAATTTATTTTATCTCCCAACCTCATAAGTCAAAGAATGAGAGTAAAATTATCAACACCACCTCTAACAATAAGATTAAAGAATTATTATTACTATTATTATCATGATTATTACGCAGTTCTAATCTTTTTAGCACTGGTCACACTAGGATTATGGGCTTCCCCAGTGTCTCAGTGGTAAAGAATCTACCTGCCAATGCCAGAGACACAGGAGACACAGGTTCAATCACTGGGTCTGGAAGATCCCCTGGAGGAAGAAATGGCAACCCATCCTAATATTCTTGCCTGGGAAATCCCATGGACAGAGGAGTTTTGGTGGGCCATAGTCCATGGGGTCGCAAAGAGTCAGACACCACTTAGTGACTAAGAACACACACACACTAGGATTATGCAGCCATTCTGGATAAGCTGAATTCAAAATTGGTTAGTGATTTAACAACCCCATCTGCTGCAGTAGGAATTAGAATATATTCAAAGAAACAGAATCTTCAATAAATCACTTAAGAACAATTGAATTCTATATATGTAGAACTACATTGAAAAGGGTTAAATGTATTATATACAAACACACTAAATATACTAAGCGTACTCTACACATAAAAACATGCATTGAAGACACATTAATAAGACAAAACAGTAACACAAACACTTCAAACTAATCATAAATCTCTCTTACAGCATTTCAAGTTAATTAGAAGCAATCAAATAAAAATAAGTTGAGAACTGGACAAGTATTGTGAAGAGGCAGTTCAAAGAGAATGGATCTCAAATGACTGATACAATAGTAAAAAGTTGCTCAATTCATTAGACACAAGAACATTAGACATTAAAAATGTAATGAGCTAACATTTTCTATTGTTGACATAAATCAACCCCTTACAATATTGTTTTGGTGATGGAGTAGATGGAGAAAATGTGCGGTTTTGCCTGTAATATAAGTTGGAACATCACTGTGAAGGATAATTTGGAAGAAGGGTAAAACTGAAACTAGACATATCCTATAAAATCATAGCTACAATCCTAGTAACCTTAGATCCACCCTGGAGAGGGACAAGGGTGCACAGGATTCTAGAGGCTATTTGTTGGAGCAAACAAACAAACAGAAAGTGATTGACTAGTAACGAGTTGGCAAATGCATAAATAAAGCATGGTACATTGATACACTGGAACATTAAATGTATTGTAGAGAAAAATAAGCCACGCACACACACTCACACACACACACACATCTCTGTTTTTCTAAGGAAAAATGAACAGCATAAGAGTTGAGCTAGAGGCATAATTGATTGACATTTTTTGTTTGATTTGTTGGACCTTATTTTGCATCCATCAATTAGTCAAAAAGGTATTTTACTGTGTGTGCATGCTAAGTCGCTTCAGTCATACCTGACTCTTTGTGACCCAATGGACTGTAGCTCACCAGGTTCCTCTGTCCATGGGATTCTCCAGACAAGACTACTGCCATGCCCTCTCTCAGACAATCTTCCAAACCCTGGGACTGAACCCGCGTCTCTTATGTCTCCTGCATTGGCAGGCAGGTTCTTTACTACTAGTGCCACCTGCGAAGTCCATTTTACTGTATGCCTTTTAAAATATAATATAAATATATGGTTTTGGTAGTAAAATGTAAATAAATATAGTGTCTGTAAATTAGTTCCATTATCTCTGCTCAAAGTAAAATTTATACATATATATATATATATATATAAGGCAATGACAATTTCCTAAAGAAAAAAAAAATATTTCTTAGAAAATGTCTTTAAACTCATCCCTGATGGATGACAAGGCTATATCACATGGGAAGATAGCAGATACATGTTTGCTGCAGTGTAAATATGAGGGGCTGGCTGCAGGAGGGTTCAGTGGATACCGAAGACTAGAAGCAGCATGTGCATCCACGCAGTGTGGAAACACCAGGTGACCTGAGGCTGAAAGAACCAGACCAAAGCCACACACCTGCTGCAACCTTATATCTGCAGCCCGGAAATGTGGCCAGAAAGACTGAGAGCCCTCATGTGTGTGGCAAACACTGGCCATGTCTGAAAACACACAACAAAGAGAAATGAACTCCGACAAGGGTCGGGTAGCTTTCACAGAGAAACGGAGAAGAGTGAGGAGAATAAAAGATGCAGGACCAGGTGCGGCCTGGGGTCCAGGCTGAAAGAAGTACGTCTGGAAAGATCTCTCAGTGATGCGAGCACAGCTCCCAGTAAGTAAGGCCAGTCTTGCCAGGAGAGTAAGACAAACACATTTCTGCACTGACTGTGCTGGTGTTCTTGTGGGAGAGGAAGATGGAGTCAAGCAAGCAGGGTAATACATGTGTCAGTGAGTCATCTTAAATGGCAGCAGCCTGGGCATCCTTGGAGAGCTCCTCCAGATACCTCTGAGATGACACTTACAACAGCATCTGAATTGAAAATGGAGCCATACATGCAACAAGGTAAGAGACTCTAGTTTCCCAGGAAGAAAGACAACTGGGTGCAAAGGGAAAAGGGCCGCGGGGACCCAAGAGAAGTGGGGGAGAAGAGTCGTGGGTCACATTGCAGGGTGGCCCTGGCCCCCAGGAGCTGCACTTCATGAGGCAGAAAGAGCAGGACGTCCCCCATGGGGCAGAGCAACCCTGAGACCTCCGGGAGACACCCAGACACGGTCTCAGAGACCTAACCATTCACAACACAGTTGGCACTCTCCAAACTTATCTTTTAATTGACATCAACATGACTTGTACCTGGAACTTTGTTATGACCATTTCACAGGGACTCATGGCAAAAGAGGTCACTGTATATATCTAAACATTTTTAAATTTTTCTTTTATCCTGGAGTATAGTTGATTTACAATCTTAGGTTAGTTTCAGGTATGCAGTCAAGCGAATCAGTTCTAGGTATGCATGTATCTATTCTTTTTCACATTCTTTTTCCTCTTAGGTTATTACAGAATATTGAATAGAGTTCCCTATGCTATCCAGCAGTAGTCCTTTTTTACCTGGGGGCAGGCGGTGGGTGAGCTCCCTGACTGGTGACAGCTCCCTCATCCTCAGAGACCTGGCCAGATGTTTCCTTTGTGGGGTCACAGGTGATGCCAGGTCATCCTCTAGAGACAGATGCTTCTCTTCCCTGGCTGGCACTCTTAACACCACCTCCCCACTGTGATGGTGACAGGGCTGCTGTTTTTTTATCATAGTCCACAATTCCAGCTACACATAATCTATCCTACTCTAAAGATATATTTACAATTTTTCAAGGAAAATAAAAAGGAAGCAGTTTAACTTCTACAGGGACACTTTTCAGCACTTCAAGTCATTTACAATTGCACTTACCTTCTAGACATAATTATCAGAGTGGTGTGTACACAGCTATCATAAATAATAAATGGACGGGGGGGGTAATGGGTACCCTTTGGAAACTGTAAGTGATATACTTTCAGAGGCATAAGTTTATTTTTATAACAGCTTTTTAGATCAATGCAATGAATACACAATACTGGAATGTCAAATATTTATCACAGTTGCTCTCATTGTTTTTTCACATGACCCAGCACATCCGGGGACAATGCTGGGCTGACTCTGTCAGGACATGGAGTGGTGGAGTGAGTCCTGCGTAGATGAGACAACAGCAATTAGATGTAAAGACACACAGACTCAGGACAGTAAACAATGGTGGGGGAAAAAATGTTACATTCTGACTTGGCAGTGGATTAAAGAGCTTAATTATTTTATTCATCACAATTTTGCAAAATTGAAGGCATGGTGCCTAATATTTAGGATTTTCATGGAGCTATTCATCTAACAAAGGGAAATTACATGAAGACAGTTGAGTATGTTTGGAGAAATCAAACAATATTCAGTTGAGGGGAAAATGCTCTTCTCTAAATGTCTTCTAAGCCTCTCAAAGTAATCTAAATCCTGAAAAACAGATTATATTCTTCCCTGTTATTTATTTATTTATTGCTGTGAGGGGAAGTCCTTGAAATTTGGAGGACAGTTTTCCAATGAGAAGAATATACAATCCTGATCCAGTACAGTGTTTAATGCTTTAAACCGTATTTACTATGAAGCACTGGTGGCTCAGATAGTAAAGAATCTGCCTTCAATGCAGGAGACCCAGATTCAACTCCTGAGTTGGGAAGATCCTTGGAGGAGGGTATGGCCACCCTCTCTGGTATTCTTGCCTGGAGAATTCCATGGACAGAGGAGCCTGGCAGGCTACAGTCCACAGTGTCGCAAAGAGTTGGACACGACTGAAGTGATTTAGCATGCATGCCTATTTAGGAAATATTTATTGAGGGAATTTGGGCAAATCACTGACTGGCTCAGGAGTAGGGCTGTATTTGTGTTCAGAATTGTCAGATGTGGGGTCATCAAGGCCCCTGACCTTCTCCACTTGGCTGCCGTGGGGTCAGAGAGGGTAAGCTGTGTAGCTCCCAGAAACCTGAGCACTTTAGTGGATCAACACTGTCTTTGCAAAATACAAGAAAATATTTTTCCAATCTTCTCTATAAAAATTAAATATTTACATAAATTTCTGACCAGTTCAGAATGAAGGATTCAAAAGCGCCAACAGCGTGTTTTGGGGTTTTGTTAAGCAGAAAGTGTAAAACCTAAGAAAGGAAACAGTCACACTTACCCTGAATATTTATTGACTGAACAATGTGACTAGTTGAAAAGTTGAAACATTTATTAAGCCAAATAATTCTTTACAGAGCACTGAAAACACACACTCTAAACACACAAGTCTCCATGCGCCGCCCCCCCAAAAAAGAAACTTTACTTGACTCTCTGATAACGTCTTTCTTACATCAGCACTGGTCCAAAGAATAAGAAAAGCCTCAGGACCCAGAGAAATAGGGCAAAAGACCTCAGATTGTAATCCTACTGGACTTTATATGGACATGGTAAATATATATGGATTATAATGAAAGAGAACGTATGGAGGGTGATGAAACACTAGAGATCAAAGCAGCGAATTGAGACCTAAATGTGAAAAGTTCAGTGAGAGAAGAGAGGTCATCAAGTGAGTCCAGGCTGTGGGCGAGGAGCAGAGTCACCCAGGGGACCTGCATGGGTCAGGGTGTTAGGAACCAGTGAAGGGACCAGTGTACAAGAGCCCCAGGTGTGAAGCAGGGTGGTTGTACCAAGAGCATGCCTTGGCACATGTCCCAGTCCAGGGGCACCTCCACACATGGGTCTGGTAACCAGGCACATGGAAGTCACGGGTCTGTAGGTCTAAGTTAAAAGGGAACCTAGCTGGGTGAATGAAGATGTCCTGTATCATGAAGAACCAAATTTAAGGATGAGTGGGTTTAATATACTCTGAGATAAATTCAAGGTAAATTGACATGAAAAAACATGAATATAGAGCAATAATACAGGAATACACTTGGGAACAAAAACCACCCCCTCCCACACTCAGCCTGCACACAGCATGCTTTGTACTGGCGTGGCTTTGCTGTTTAGACTGTCTTTGACAGCTCTGCTTTTCAGAATCAGTAGCTGGAGTGAGTGGTTCAATTGTTCATTCCAGGAACTTGAGGCGAGACCCATAACACTCTCCAAGGGAAGCATCAATAGACAGTGTGTTCCTTTTAAGTCTCTGAATCTCTCACCCCAGACTCCTGGCTTTTCTGGCTCCACCGATCCTAGACTGTGGTGTCATGACCCTTCCTCACTCTGACCAAGCAGTCACTGTGAAGGGCATGCCTTAAATCAGACTTTCAGCCCTCAGTAAGTTTTGCACTTGCCTTCCTGTTCTGAGGCTCTCACCACACTCTGCTGGGTGGTGTCCTCCTTTACAGCAGGAAATAGTAACCTCAGCTTTGTCTTATCTCCAGGTCATGCAAGCGATGCTTAGAGACCAGGTTTGATAAGTGTTTGGAGGTCAAACAGAAGCCTCAATATAAGACTGTGTCGCAGAATGACATTTATGGCATCTAATTTCACAACACTCGTTTTATTTCCTCTTCTGGAAGTAAGGAATTTTATTTGCTAAACAGGAATTTTGTTGGTTTATTTGCTTATATTGGTAGAAAAACATTTGGTAAATCTTTTATTGAATCAAAACCTTGTTATAAGAAAACATCAGCCTTCTCACATCATTAAGTTCCTGGAAGTGAAAATGTTAGCAGTCAAGAACTACAGGAAATATGAAACCTACTTATGCATAGCTGCAAAACCGGAACTTGGCTTTAAAATATTCATCATTAAGAGAGTCTGAGTTATTCAACACCATACTTTGACAAAGCAATTTTGGCATGTATGGTACCAGATTCTTCCTAGACCACTGAAAGCTTTAAAACAATAAAAATTTCTTTTAGTATGATTCTTATCATTAGAATCAGGGTAGAGATATGTATGTGTTTATGAACTAAATCATATGTAGCCTGTCTTAAACACATATTCACCTAAATATGCTGCCGCTGCTAAGTCGCTTCAGTCGTATCCGACTCTGTGCGACCCCATAGACGGCAGCCCACCAGGCTCCCTTGTCCCTGGGATTCTCCAGGCAAGAACACTAGAGTGGGTTGCCATTTCCTTCTCCAATGCATGAAAGTGAAAAGTGAAAGTGAAGTCGCTCAGTTGTACCTGACTCTTAGCGACCTCATGGACTGTAGCCCACCAGGCTCCTCCCTTCATGGGATTTTCCAAGCAAGAGTACTGGAGTGGGGTGCCATTGCCTTCTCCACACCTAAATATACAGCCTCAAAATATATAAAGCATCAATTAAAAGAAATGGCAAACCACGCCAGTGTTCTTGCCTGCAGGGGAGCCTGGCGGGCTGCCGTCTACGGCATTGCACAGAGTCAGACACAACTGAAGCAACTTAGCAGCAGCATCAGCAGGAAGAAACAGGTAAATAAAAAAAAATTTATGGTGATGTTAACACACCCTTACAAGAAAGACATCAGGTGGGCAAACATAAGTAGAATTATTGGAGAGTAAGATGAATATTATATTTAAGCTATTAGACTTTGGAGAGCACATGTTCTTTTTGAGCACAATGAACTATTTACAAAAATATCTCCATGTCTGTTATAGAATAAGATCTCTCAACAGATTCCAAAGAATCAGTGTTCAGAGTCATAATGTTTATATGTGAAACCTAAGAAAAAAAAAAGAACTGAAAAACAGAAAATTAATTTTTTGTTGTCAGAGGTGGTGGGTGAGGGAAATGAATGAAGGTGATCAAAAGATTAAAAAATGCAATGAAATTGAAAAGCAATAATAAGCAAAATTGAACAAATTCAAGAGGTTTAAACATAAATAGCATATTGTTAATCCACCTTGAGTTAATAGAATCAAGAAGAATATTTTAAATATAACCACAGAATAATAATGAAAATTCTACAAGTTAAAATGTCCCTTAGAACAAAATTAATACTTTTGAATATAATGATTAGGAAACTTAAAAATGATTGTACTGTCTTTGAGGGCTTAATATGCCACAAAGAAAATCTTGAATTACTTACAGTTGATTTTTAAGTCTTGAATGAATATTTGAAAATATATCATTGAGACAAAAAAGAGAAAAATAATTGCAGGTGCTGGCATTGAGGAACTCATGCACATCACTGATTTAATTCTCTTTGCAGCAAAATCAAGGGCAAAAACTTAACCTGAAATCCACTTTTATAATACATGTTAGTAACGAGGACTACTGAATTTGTTAGAATATCTCTCTCTGTATATATTTCTATGAATATCTATGTACCATTCATATATTTCTAAGATCTAATACCTATTTCTCAAACTACCTGTCAACTTTTTATCTAGATAAAGAATATCTATGCATTCTCTACTTGTGTAGCTGTGTAACTTATTGGACAATTCAAAATGATTTTATCCAAACCCTGGATAAAAGTTTCAGCTTTTATTCTGTATTGAGTTTCAGCTGCACCACCAATTTCCTGCATGAGTTTGCACTAATTGCTGATCCTTCCAATTCAGATTTCCTATTTGCATTTCAAATGGAGATTTCAGCTTAACTCATTTACCAAGATGTTAGGAGTGATAACTGAGGCACAAGGCTACACTTCCTTTTCATTAAAAACAGTCTCCATATCAGTGTCAGAGGTCACCAGGAACATCACTATTTGTCTTCTTCACACACCAAAAGGCCAAAGATCATTTACTTTGACCTCAGTTACAGAAAGAACTGTAGGGTTTGTGGGGAAAACCATAAAACATAGACAGGTGTTCAAGCAACACCTTGAAGTGTACAAAAAGAGCACAAAAACTATAAAATGGAGAGGAATCCGGTACAGCGAGTTGACAGGCTCCCCACATGACCCTAGTAGTAAAGATCTTTCTGCAATGCCAGAGACACGGGTTTGATCCTTGGGTCAGGAAGGTTCCCCGGAGAAGGGCATGGCAACCAATCCAGTATTCTTGCCTGGAGAATCTCATGGACAGAGGAGCCTGGTGGTCTACAGTCCATGGGGTCGCAAAGAGTCGAACACGACTGAAGCGACTTAGCACGCACAGGTCATTAGGGGAACACATCCAAGTTTTGCTGGCAGGAAAGGGTGCAACTCATCCTGACACAAAGAAGTGTCAGACTTAAAACAGATGTGTTTAGAGCAGATATATTTCATGATAGTATCCATGTTTGGCAACCACACATCTATCCATCCTGCATAGTAGTTCCACTTTGAAAAGGTCATGGGGATGGGGGTTGAACACAGACCCAGGCCCAGGTTTCCAGCAGATGCAGAGAAGGCATTGCTGGTCTCCACACTCTGCCAGAGACCAGAGGTCAGAACCCCCGCAGACTGCTCCAGTCTGATCCTCTCCCCACGGCACTGGGCTATTTTTTCCTTCTGGCCAAAGACACATCCTCTGATTCAAAACATCTCCAGTTTTCCCATATGTTTCTCTGTTCACTCCCTTTTCTTCTCTACTTTCTTAGGGGTTGGTCAGAGCCATCATAACCCAAGACAGACAAGCCAGCAGAACTCCCTGGTATTTATAGCCCAGAATGCTGAAGCATGCAGAAAAAAGCACCTACACACAGGATATTCTTGGCAGCATTGCTGTACTGGTGGTTTATTCAAAGCAACATCAATGCTCATCAATCAAGAACTAATTAAATAAATTATGTTACAATCCATATAATGTTGCTTAAAAAGAATGAGGCAATTCTGTTTATAATAATAAGGAAAGATACACGAGAGACATTGACAGGCGCATAACCGAAGGGGGAACGCAGAGTTTCCAGTAGGTGACCGACTGTGTGGGGAATCACAGGAGAAAGGAACCAGTGATTAGGGAGCAGGGAACAGCAAGAGCCTTATTTTCAGCTCATTGTGTCTCTTGAATATCACATAATACCCACAGGGTAATGCATACACACGCGCAAAACACATCCATCTCCTTTTTAAAGTAGTGAATTAAACAACTAAACATCACCAGAAACAAGTAATTCTATAAAAATAATACCATTGAAATGGCATGAAATCTATGAAGTCTAAATTTCTGACTACTAAAATAAATGATGTGTGTGTAACTGCTAAGTTGCTTCAGTCATGTCCGATGGTTTGCAACCTTATGGACTACAGCCCGCCCTCTTCTCTGTCCATGGGATTCTCCAAACTAGAATACTGGAGTGGGTTGCCAAGCCTTCCTCCGGGGGGTCTTTCTGACTCAGGGATCGAACCCGGGTCTCCTATGTCTCCTGCATTGGCAAGTGGATACCTTACCACTGAGCCACTTGGGAAGCCCCCAGATAAATGAAATCAGAGGATAAAATAATAAGTCAAGATCCTAGAAAGTCTAGTCCTGCAGTCTTAGATGGTGCATTAATCATTTTTATTTTCTGCAGCACAAATAAGTAGGTTGGTTTACCAACACAGTGAACAAGACATTTATAACTTACAGGAGTGAATAGTTTCCAAGCTGCCTTGCTAGCTGACACTGGGAGTGCCAGGCACTGCACGAACTGGTTCAATACATTCATTTTCTACTCATGGACACATTTCAGATTCAGTTACTGTTGAAAATGTGCATTGAATTTAGGTGGTAAGAAACTTTTTTTAAAACTCGAAGAGTTATTGAGATTTGCTTTAGAATTAGTAAATACCCAAGAAAATTAGCATTTATATGACATTTTATGCCATTAAGGAGATTTGCAAATATCAGCCTCTTAATCTTTTCAAAACATCTTTCTAATCCCAATTGCAGGCAGTATTAGTAAGATGAGTTTATAAAAACAGAAAAATAAATAGGAGTTTGTGTAATCATATATATATGTATACATACACCATACACACACACTCACATATATATATATATACCACTATACTTAAGCATAGATAATTCTTGAAGGTTATTCATACAAGAGTTTCTTTCCTCCTTAACTCTGTCCCTTTTTTGTTTCCTACAATATAGGATAGATTAGTTTTATATATTTATGAATATTTTATTCAGTTACATACTGATTAATATCAGGATGTTTAGTTCTTTGAAAAAGTATAATCTCAAACTGGAGGATCTTTTCTTTTCCATTGTAAATACTCTTTACAACTATTCCTCAGAGGATGAGCAGAACCTAACAACACAAACATTTCTGAAGCATCTTGCATTCTGCATTTCTTTATCAGCGTCCCTGCATGTGTCCCTGCATTTCTAACTAAACTTCAGTGGTCTGTTACTTTTTTATTCCCTACAATAGAAATTAGAGATAAGCTAGGACTTCCCGACGGTCCAGCAGGTAAAGAATCCGCCTGCAATGCAGGAGACACAGGAGATGCAGTTTCGATCCATGGATCAGAAAGACTCCCTGGAGATGGAAATGGCTACCCACTCCAGTACTCTTGCCTGGAGAATCCCATGGACAGAGGAGAATGGCAAGAGTCCAAAGGGTTGCAAAGAGTCAGATATACTGAGTGACTAAGCACACACACCCAACCTAGGCAGGAATAAAAGTTTAATGACTTCGTGGGAGGACGTCAAAGACTCCTGCACCCAAAACTGGAACATTTCTTTCCAAAGAAGTCAATGTACCAATTTCTTTTTAAAAATTCAATTTAAAACTATGAATTATTATCACATCCAGGACACATACCTCATTATTATTCTCCCTGTTTTCATCTGTAATTTATTCACAAAACTAGATATTATATTTTGAGATTTCTAAACTATCTGTAAACAACTCTACTTTGATATTTTGGACAATTCTCTAAATTTTGACATAAGTAAACATTGTGAATTCATCATCACCATCAAGATGATGAACATACCAGTCACCACCCCCCTCTAAATTTCTCACTATAACGATGACTTTCAACAAAGCCGCTTTGAATGTCCATGTACAAGACCTTCCTGGACATGGAGTTTCTGCTTCTCTTGAGAAAACACTAAGGAGCAGGTGGCTGCCTCCTGTGCGCTTTCTTAAAACAGCTGTCACAAATCCCCAGAGAGTCAGTGCCTCAAAACAATAAAAATGCGTTTTCTCACAGTTCTCAGGATGGAAGTCCAAAGTCAAGGTGTCTCAGAGGCTCTGGGTAGGATTCTCCAGGCTCTTCCCACTCCTGGTGTCCCTCAGAATCCCTTGACCTGGGTCCACATCCCCAGTCTCTGCCTCCATGGTCCCATCACCTCCTCCTCTCTGCTTCCATCTTATAAAGATGCTAACTTCAGCTAAGACCCTCCTGGGTTACCCAGGATGGACTCTGTTTTCTAGACTCCTCAATAACCTCAGATGTGCAGATGACACCACACTTATGGCAGAAAGTGAAGAAGAACTAAAGAGCCTCTTGATGAAAGAAGAGAATGAAAAGTTGGCTTAAAGCTCAACATTGAGAAAACTAAGATCATGGCATCCGGTCCCATCACTTCATGGCAAATAGGTGGGGAAACAGTGCAAACAGTGGCTGACTTTATTTTTCTGGGCTCCAAAATCACTGCAGATGGTGACTGCAGCCATGAAATTCAAAAACGCTTACTCCTTGGAAGGAAAGTTATGACCAACCTAGACAGCTTATTCAAAAGCAGAGACATTACTTTGTTCACAAAGGTCCATCTAGTCAAGGCTATGGTTTTTCCAGTAGTCATGGATGTGAGAGTTGGACTGTAAAGAAAGCTGAGTGCCGAAGAATTGATGCGTTTGAACTGTGGTGTTGGAGAAGACTCTTGAGAGTCCCCTGGACTGCAAGGAGATCCAACCAGTCCATTCTAAAGGAGTTCATTGGTAGGACTGATATTGAAGCTGAAACTCCAATACTTTGGCCACCTGATGCAAAGAGCTGACTCATTTGAAAAGACCCTGATGCTGGGAAAGATTGAGGGCAGGAGGAGAATGGGATGACAGAGGATGAGATGGTTGGATGGCATCACCAACTCAATGGACATGGGTTTGGGTGGACTCTGGGAGTTTGTGATGGACAGGGAGGCCTGGCATGCTGCAGTTCATGGGGTCGCAAACAGTCAGACATGACTGAGGAACTGAACTGAACTGAACCAATAACCTTCGTTCCTTGAAATCCTGAGCATTTTGCCTTATGAGGTGATATTCACAGCTTCGGAGTTAGGATGTGGTCATATGTTTGGGGGTCCGCCACCCAATCCACTACAACAGGTGTATGTTCAACATTTTAAGAAATTGATAAATTGCTTTCCAATACAATTGTATTGATTTTATTTCCCAACAGGCATAATGAGAATTTCCATGGCCACTCATCCTCCTTGATGTGGGCAGTCAAGTTAATTTTAACCTGTTCTGGATGGTGTGCAGTGACATCTCAATGCCATTTTAATTCATATTTCCCTAATGGCTAATAATATTCAGCATCTCCTCATGTGCTTATGTATCACTCAAATATCTTTACCAAGTACCTTCTCAAATCTTCTGCCCATTTTTTAAAAAAATTGGATTATTTTCTTAGTATTGAGTTTTGAGAGATTTTTATCTATATTGATATATATATTAGTTATATATATTAGTTAACATATACATAATTTGGAAACATTTTTCTGTCTGTGGCTTGTCTTTCCTTTAACAGTGCATTTTGAACAGTAAACGTTTATAACTTTGAAGAAGTTTATCGTATTTTTCTTATATGGATTGTGTTTCAATGCCAAAATGAAATCATTGTGTCAGTTCAAGTTCAAAAAGATTGTCTTCTCTGTTTTCTCATAGGTCTTAACTTCAGTTCAGTTCAGTTCAGTTCAGTTGCTCAGTCGCTCAATGCGGCCCGACTCGCAGCACGCCAGGCCTCCCTGTCCATCACCATCTCCCGGAGTTCATTCAGATTCACATACATCAAGTCAGTGATGCCATCCAGCCATCTCATCCTCTGTCATCCCTTCTCCTCCTGTCCCTAGTCCCTCCCAGCATCAGAGTCTTTTCCAATGAGTCAACTCTTTGCACGAAGTGGCCAAAGTACTGGAGTTTCAGCTTTAGCATCATTCCTTCCAAAGAAATCCCAGGGCTGATCTCCTTTAGGATGGACTGGTTAGATCTCCTTGCAGTCCAAGGGACTCTCAAGAGTCTTCCCCAACACCACAGTTCAAAAGCATCAATTCTTCGGCGCTCAGCCTTCTTCACAGTCCGATTTTCACATCCATACCTGACTACTGGAAAAACCATAGTCTTGACTAGACAGACCTTACTTGGCAAAGTAATGTCTCTGCTTTTCAATATACTATCTAGGTTGGTCATAACTTTCCTTCCAAGGAGTAAGCGTCTTTTAATTTCATGGCTGCAGTCACCATCTGCAGTGATTTTGGAGCCCCCAAAAATAAAGTCTGACACTGTTTTCACTGTTTCCCCACCTATTTGCCATGAAGTGATGGGACTAGATGCCATGATCTTTGTTTTCTCAATGTTGAGCTTTAAGCCAACTTTTTCACTCTCCGCTTTCACTTTCACCAAGAGGCTTTTTAGTTCCTCTTCACTTTCTGCCATAAGGGTGGTGTCATCTGCATATCTGAGGTTATTGACATTTCTCCCAGCAATCTTGATTCCAGCTTGTGTTTCTTCCAGTCCAGCGTTTCTCATGATGTACTCTGCATATAAGTTAAATAAGCAGAGTGACAGTATACAGCCTTGATGTACTCCTTTTCCCAGTGTGTTGTTCCATGTCCAGTTCTAACTGTTGCTTCCTAACCTGCATACAGGTTTCTCAAGAGGCAGGTCAGGTGTTCTGGTATTCCCATCTCCTTCAGAATTTTCCACAGTTTATTGTGATCCACACAGTCAAAGGCTTTGACATAGTCAATAGAGCAGAAATAGATGTTTTTCTGGAACTCTCTTGCTTTTTCCATGATCCAGCAGATGTTTGCCATTTGATCTCTGGCTCCTCTGCCTTTTCTAAAACCAGCTTGAACATCAGAAAGTTCACGGTTCACTTATTGCTGAAGCCTGGCTTGGAGAATTTTAAGCATTACTTTACTAGCATGTGAGATGAGTGCAATTGTGCCATAGTTTGAGCATTCTTTTGCATTGCCTTTCTTTGGGATTGGAATGCAAACTGACCTTTTCCTGTCCTGTGGCCACTGCTGAGTTTTCCAAATTTGCTGGCATATTGAGTGCAGCACTTTCACAGCATCATCTTTCAGGATTTAAAATAGCTCAACTGGGATTCCATCACCTCCACTAGCTTTGCTCATAGTGATGCTTTCTAAGGCCCACTTGACTTCACATTCCAGGATGTCTGGCTCTAGATCACACCATCATGATTATCCGGGTCATGAAGATCTTTTTTGTACAGTTCTTCTGTGTATTCTTGCCAGCCCTTCTTAATATCTTCTGCTTCTGTTAAGTCCATACCATTTATGTCCTTTATCGAGCCCATCTTTGCATGAAATGTTCCCTTGGTATCTCTAATTTTCTTGAAGAGATCTCTAGTCTTTCCCATTCTGTTGTTTTCCTCTATTTCTTTGCATTGATCGCTGAAGAAGGCTTTCTTATCTCTTCTTGCTATTTTTTGGAACTCTGCATTCAGATGCTCATATCTTTCCTTTTCTCCTTTGCTTTTTGCTTCTCTTCTTTTCATAGCTATTTGTAAGGCCTCCCCAGACAGCCAATTTGCTTTTTTGCATTTCTCTTCCATGGGGATGGTCTTGATCCCTGTCTCCTGTACAATGTCACAAACCTCATTCCATAGTTCATCAGGCACTCTATCTATCAGACCTAGGCCCTTAAATCTATTTCTCACTTCCACTGTATAATCATAAGGGATTTGATTTAAGTCATACCTGAGTGGTCTAACGGTTTTCCCTACTTTCTTCAATTTGAGTCTGAATTTGGTAATAAGGAGTTCATGATCTGAGCCACAGTCAGCTCCTGGTCTTGTTTTTGTTGACTGTATAGAGCTTCTCCATCTTTGGCTGCAAAGAATATAATCAATCTGATTTCGGTGTTGACCATCTGGTGATGTCCATGTGTAGAGTCTTCTCTTGTGTTTTTGGAAGAGGGTGTTTGCTATGACCAGTGCATTTTCTTGGCAAAACTCTATTAGTCTTTGCCCTGCTTCATTCTGCATTCCAAGACCAAATTTGCCTGTTACTCCAGGTGTTTCTTGACTTCCTACTTTTGCATTCCAGTCCCCTATAATGAAAAGGACATCTCTTTTTGGGTGTTAGTTCTACAAGGTCTTGTAGGTCTTCATAGAACCGTTCAACT
This sequence comes from Ovis canadensis, assembly GCF_042477335.2. Classification (NCBI taxonomy): domain Eukaryota; kingdom Metazoa; phylum Chordata; class Mammalia; order Artiodactyla; family Bovidae; genus Ovis; species Ovis canadensis. Next base: position 43,210,295 of record NC_091253.1, on the reverse strand, counting down.
TCAGCTTCTTCAGCATTACTGGTTGGGGCATAGACTTGGATTACTGTGATATTGAATGGTTTGCCTTGGAAACGAACAGAGATCATTCTGTCATTTTTGAGATTGCATCCAAGTACTGCATTTCGGACTCTTTTGTTGACCATGATGGCTACTCCATTTCTTCTGAGGGATTCCTGCCCACAGTAGTAGATATAATGGTCATCTGAGTTAAATTCACCCATTCCAGTCCATTTTATTTTATTTTTTTCCAATCCATTTTAGTTCGCTGATTCCTAGAATGTCAACGTTCACTCTTGCCATCTCTTGTTTGACCACTTCCAATTTGCCTTGATTCATGGACCTGACATTCCAGGTTCCTATGCAATTTTGCTCTTTACAGCATTGGATCTTGCTTCTATCACCAGTCACATCCACAGCTGGGTATTGTTTTTGCTTTGGTTCCATCCCTTCATTCTTTCTAGGGTTATTTCTCCACTGACCCCATGTCCAAGGTCAGGGGCAGAAGCCGAGAGTGCCAGGCTGCGACGGCTGGGAATGGCCGAAAGGAGACACTCAGCACCCGAGGCCAGGGGCAGCGGCCAGGAGGATCAACCCCATGTCCAAGGAGCGGTGGCTGCCTGGGTGTAGGAGGGCCTAGAGGAGCCATCCCACATTGAAGGTCAGGAAGGGCGGTGGTGAGGAGACACCCCTCATCCAAGGTAACGCGCAGCAGCTGCGCTTTGCTGGAGCAGCCTTGAAGAGATACCCCACACCCAAGGTAAGAGAAACCCAAGATGGTAGGTAAGATGGTAGGTGTTGCAAGAAGGCATCAGAGGGCAGACACACTGAAACCATATTCACAGAAAACTAGTCAATCTAATCACACTAGAACCACAGCCTTGTCTAACTCAATGAAACTAAGCCATGCCCGTGGGGTAACCCAAGACAGACAGGTCATGGTGGAGAGATCTGACAGAATGTGGTCCACTGGAGAAGGGAATGGCAAACCACTTCAGTATTCTTGCCTTGAGAACCCCATGAACAGTAGGAAAAGGCAAAATGATAGGATACTGAAAGAGGAACTCCCCAGGTCAGTAGGTGCCCAATATGCTACTGGAGATCAGGTTTTACATTTAGTCTATTATATAATTGACAACTTTTGAGGGTGATGCAATATACAAATTAAAGTTCATAGTGTTTGCACAGGATAGATGTTAATTCTAAAACATTTGTAGAGAATTGTGCTCAAATTTCATTGGTCTTCATAGCCTTTCTGAAAATTAGCTGAACACTTGTGTGTTTGTTTTTGGACTTTCTATTGTGTTTTATTGAATTATTAGTTTATCTTCATTCTTACCACACTGTCTTAATTATTGTGGATTTGCACTAACCCTTGAAATCCTCCAATTAGTATCATTTCTCCAATTCTTTTTCTTTTTTAGGCAAAGCTGTTATGGCCATTCTAGATCTTCTGCATTTCTATATGAATTTTAGGATTAGCTGCTAGAAAACATGCCTGTTGACATTTTGACTCAGTGGCATTAACTATATACCATCTTCGGGAGAAAACATCTTAACAATATTGAATCTTCTCATTTGTCTACAAAGGGAATCTCCCATTTATTTAAGTCTCTTTACCATCTCTTAGCATTTGCAAGAAAATTTGTCCATCAACAGGTCTTGTACTCCTGTCAAATATAGTCTAAATGTTTAATATTTTTGAGACAATATTTAATATTTTTGAGCTAAGGCTGCTACTGGCTGTCATCCTCTCCCCTTTTTCCTCTCATCTCACGTCCCCCCAGGTTCATCTATGATCTGGGCATGTCTCAGAAGCTGACCCCGTGATAGCTCCATCTGTCTGAGTGCAAGCTAGGTGGAGGTGTCAGTTCTCAGTTAAAATGGGTCAAGAGACCACCAGGCAGTGCCCCACACACTCCTCTCTGCCCCAGACTGTGAGAATAGCTCTGTACCCTTTAATGGAGCAATTGGGCTGAAATCAACTTTTTATCTCAGACCACTTCTAGTTCTATCCATTTTCTCTAAAGGTTTTAACTTCTTTGAGACAAGAAGCAGAAGGGATTAAACACACAGCAGGGAAATGATGGGAAATGTCATAAAATGGTGGGGAGCTGGAAGGGAGGGAGAGAGCAATCAGGACAGAGTGAAAAGGGATGGAACCTTGAGGTGGTGAGTTTTTAGGCATCCCCGAGTCTCCTAGCAACAGGTATCCCATAGCAACCAGCCAGCTCAGCTGCAAGGTGACTGGTTGGAAGAGCCCATAGGACCCGCCTTGTGCCCACCATCAATGGGCCTCACGTGCAGTCCTGGGGTCCTCAGCCCACTGCCCTACCTGCCCTCAGAGTCCTGGAGAGCACAGGCTTATGAACTCATCCATTCTGACAGGGTTTGTATAAATTGCTAATTATTTTTCTGAGAACATTTGATTGCATTCAGTGTGTCAGGACCTAGAGTTTTTGTGGGAAGTTTTTAAATTACAAGTTCATTTTATTTACTAGACAAAGGGCTATAAATATTTCCCATTTTAAAAACTATTAATATATAAATATTCTAATATTCCCTTATTATTCTTCTAGTTTGTCTAGGAATTTTGGGGATCTCCCTGTTTCATTCTAGATTTTGCAATATTTGTGTTTTATTTCTTTGTGTTTGCATTATTCTTGCCAGGTGTTCGTTAACTTGACCAATATTTTCAAATGATAAGTGTTTTGTTTTCTCAATTCAGAGTTTTATTGATTTCTGCTCTTTTTAAATTATTTTATTGTGATATTGTCATGATTATATAGGAAAGAGAATACAGAATATTAAAGCATGCTATATAAACATGGTCTATTTATTTTCAACAAAGGTACAAAGGCAATTAGTTGTTGAAATTGTTTTATTTTCAACAAGCATTGAAATAATTGGATACTCATATGCAAAGAATATATTCTTCACACCAATTAAAAATTAACTCAATATGGCTTATAGACCTAAAGGGAAAATCTAAAAAGATAAAATACCTGAAGGAAACATAGGAGAAACAGACTTGAGGGGAACAAGGACAGCTGAGGGAGAGGAAATGCATGTGTTACAGAGAAACATTAGAGATGGTTGTGCTCAGTATTTTTATTAAAGGATTTTACCGGTACACACGTGTTAAAATATCAAACTGTGAACTTTAAATATGGACAGTTTAATATATGTCAATTATACTCAGGAAGATGGCTGAAAAGGTATCAGGAAAACTATTTCAGAAGTTTAAAGTTTACAGAGCTTTACTGCTAAGTATTTTATTCCTCTTGGTGAATGTTCCACTTCCAGTGAATGTATATACAAAGCTGACGGTTAAAGTGCTTTATAAATATAAATCAGGTCAAGGTGATTGATAGAGTTCTTCAACTCTGCCATAACTTCAGTTATAGCTCAGGTACTTTTCCCAACGACACTTGCTGATGGAAGTTTGTTAAAATCTTTAAGAGTGAATAACTTTCTCTCTCTCTTACTTCCCCCCCCCCATTTCTAAACATCTTTCTTTTTCCTAGAAACAAGATACAATTAACTCTTCAAAGCAGGCCACATTTCAATACTTTAATCCTCAGACTCCAGGTTCTTTCACTTCAACAAGCTACACTGCATCAGGAATAGGCGAACTAAGTTGAAGTAGTTACACCGGCAAATTCACTCAACACTAATAAAAAGGACACACAATAAAATTCTGCAGGCACCACGTGACCATTACCATCATGGAGCTTTGGAAAATCCTCAGGATAGGTCACAGACGATCTTAAGTTACTCTTGCTTTTCTGCCCTAAGCAACGTGAAGTGACAAACGGCTCCCATGGCCTTTCACTCAACGTTTAAAGTGATTCCTAAGGGTGAGTCTTTCCCTCACGTAGACAGAGGTGAAAACACCTGGATTCCTGTTCTGAGCTTGCAGTTAACCCTGAAATATCACATTCTTATCACCAGGCTTCATCAGGTGATGTCTTCATCACCGACAGAACCCCAGAATTAGACTAGGGGTGGGGTGGGGGAGCTCTTGCACTTAGATCTATTGTCTAAGCAACTCTCTGGGAAGCTTCAGTGGGTTCAGCTCTGCACATCCTGTAGGCAGGATGTAACACAATCAACATGGGAGACATCCACACTGGCGATCAATATGGGAGAATCCAAAATGGCAGACTTCCAGCCATACAGGAGGCAGCGGAGGCTACAGGCTGTCCAGCTCACAAGCACTGCTGTCCTCGTTGGGTGACTTGCACCCCTGAACCAAGGCTTAGTGTTGGCATCAGCGTGTTTTTACCATTTTAACTAGAAATTGGCACAGATGCTGTGTCAAAGTCACCATCAGTTTTCTCAGTTGGATTCTGACTTGGAATCTTGGATTCTGATCCAGTGTTGGATTCTGACTTCTGTGCAAATTCCTGTGTCTCTATGTCCAGTGGCTCAAGAGAATCCATTTTTGCAACTCCAACAATTAGATGTTTCACACTCTTCATGGAATCCAGAAGGGCCCTCTCATGGGTCAGCTCTGTCCTGGAGAGACTGGCTTTAAATTTACCCACACCAGCAGCAGCAATGACTGTGAGACACACAGTAAATGTGAGTGTGCCTTTAATTAAGCTTGTGATAACATCTCTGTTTCCCACACCATCCGTTATGGAAAACAAATACTTTCTGCCCTGAATGCCCATGGCGGGGAGTGGTGCACCATGTTGATACCTTGCTCACGCTCAGCTGTCAGCTGACCAGAGACGCAGGCGTCCTCCGAGAGAACTTTCATCTCAGCAGCATCTGTATCTAACTGATCCTGCATATTGGTAGATGAGGCAGGTAGCAGAAGCTGCTCTGGAGAGAGACCAGCTGCAACAACATGTGTGCATGCTGTGTGCTCAGTCGCTTCGGTCATGTCCAACTCTTGTGACCCCATGAACCCTACCAGGCTCCTCCTTCCACAAGATTTCCAGGTGAGATTACTGAAGTGGGTTACCATTTCCTCCTCCAGGGAATCTTCTTGACCCAGGGATCCAACCACCTCTCTTGCATCTCCTGCATTGGTAGGCAGTCTTTACCACTGTGCCACCTGGGAAGCCACTTACCTATTTTATTCCACACATTAACTGTGGAAGGGTTCCACAGGGTCAGTTTGAAAATGTTGCCTAAAATATTTGTTTTTGTGTTTTAGTTTCCTATCTCCATGGGCAATAATGGTGGTACCTGGTTCCACACCAGGTTCAGTCACTGCTTGGAGGAAACAGGTGAGAACGTCCCACTCCAGAGAGGACTCTCCTCCTTCCCGCTCAGCAGTTGTTTTGGTACAAAAGCAGTTTAGAGCAGACTTTAATTTATGTGTAAACAGATTAGATGATGGGTTAATAAAGCCATGGGTGACCATGATTAATCTAACAACTTCAAAAGAATTTTAGATATTAACTCAAATTGTCTTATTCCTTCAGCTAATAGATTTTAAGGTGATAAGAAATGATTTTTACATTTTCTTTAGTAATTGTTAAAAAATTCAAGCCAACATTAATTAGTTCAAGAGAACTTTAAGTTGATTAATGATATGTGTTAAATCTTAAATTTTGTGTTGTCAGGGTATTTTGCTAATAAGGCAGTTTAATTGGTATGGATGACAGTATTGAAATGCAATTTGCCTTTTTATCTCAGGATCTTGAGTATCTAACATCACTTTTGCCTTAGTTGCTTCCAGGCAGCTGGAGGGACTCTAAGAGGAGAAATTCATCACTAATCACACTCCAAAGGACTTTTATCCTGGATCATCAAGGAGTCTCCTTGTGAAGCAGAGAAGATAAGAAATAGACACCTTTGGGGGTGGGGGGTGCCAAATTTATTCATAAAGCATTTTTACTGCTTCATCCTTTTCCACCAAAATTCTTTTATCTATGTGATTACAAGAAATTCATCCACCATAATCAAAAATTATGCCATGCAAGGGCCCCTGAGAGGACCAGAAACAAGAGGACCATTTTCAAGATGTACATGAAGTCTTGAAAATTGCAAAAACAATTGTATTTTCCTATAAAGTGTACCTCCAAATATGAAAAATACTCCAGGCCACTATTTTGTTTACCACCTCACTAGTACAAGGACCCCCAGTTGTCCTTCTTCCTCTTGCTTCTGCTTTTTTTCTCATTAATAATCTAGCATAAAATATAACAATTGGTTTTATAAACTTGTTCTCCTACTATCATCCAAGTAGTTGATTTCCTTTGATAATTAAAAAAAGAAGTAATTATAGATTTATATAGTTTTGTCAGTCATGCCACTTACACAGAAAGTCATGTGACTGTCACAATCTTTGAAATATGTAAGAAAATCAAGAGAATAAATTCAAGATATAATTTTGCAAATCATATTTAATTCCCAGCTAAAAAGCTGCATCTATCATGTTGTTGTTTAGTCACTCAGTTTTGTCCAACTCTTTTGCGACCCCGTGGACTATAGCCCACCAGGCTCCTCTGTCTACTGGATTTCTTAGGCAAGAATCCTGGAGTGGGCTGCCATTTCCTCCTCCACGGGATCTTCCTGACCTAAGGATTGAACCCCTATCTCCTGCACTGGCAGGCAGATTCTTTACAGTCTGAGCCACCAGAGAAGCCCTGTATCAATTATATCTTACATTATATCATGTAAAATACATAGATAAGGGGTCATCCTTCTATTTATATTTCCACACTGTACATTGACTATAATGTATATTGTATTACCTAGTTAGGTATAGATTATGATATAAGTAACCTCAGAACTTCTGATGAAGCAATTGTCTAAAACACATTAATAACTTTAATAAAGATTTATGAAAAGAGGAGAGAAAATAATTCTGTAAAAAGGTTTAAATGATTCTTATAAATCTTTTATAACATACTTGGTTGTATTTCTCTAAAGGCTCTCTTCCTTCCTGGTTGCTATATTTAGACAGAATAGCAATAGGACACTCTTCTGTGAGAATGTCCTATTTCAAAAATAAAATTGCAAGAGTGAGATTGGTTCTTTAAGCCTTCTGAAGGTTTCTGCCTGGAGGTGTAAGAACACAAAGGAAGGTCTCTCTTGATGAGCTTGCGTTGCATGGAAAATTACCTTATTTTAAGAAAAAAATATCAGTGGTTTTCTTATAACCTAAGGATAGAAAATGTTAATGCAATGTTTCTATTTAGACTTTAAATCTTTCTTAATTTTTCCATAAAATTGTTCTCCATTGACTGCTTATACAAAGTTTAAGTACTCCAGTAAATATTTCCTCATATTTCTGCAAATTAATATTATCCAATAGTTATATATCCAATAGTTTTATATACACACACACACACACACACACTCATATATCCAATAGTTAACTGGATAGTGATCCAAAGTTTAACATTTTCAAAAATACTTGATCACATTAGACAATGAAACTCTACTGCATGAATGTACCAATACAACTGAATATCACACTTGAGACAAAGGAGTTCCAGAGCAGAGGAACAGAAGAACACTGTGAAAGAGCCAAATAAATTGCCAAAATATAGCTGCTAGTTCAGTTCAGTTCAGTAGCTCAGTCATGTCCGACTCTTTGCAACCCCATGAATTGCAGCATGCAAGGCCGCCCTGTCCATCACAAACTCCTGGAGTTCACCCAAACGCATGTCCATTGAGTTGGTGATGCCATCCAACCATCTCATCCTCTGTCGTCCCCTTCTCTTCCTTCCCTCAATTTTTCCCAGCATCAGGGTCTTTTCCAATGAGTCAACTCTTTGCATGAGGTGGCCAAAGTATTGGAGTTTCAGCTATGGCATCAGTCCTACCAACGAACACCCAGGACTGATCTCCTTCAGCATGGACTGGTTAGATCTCATTGCAGTCCAAGGGACTCTCAAGAGTCTTCTCCAACACCACAGTTCAAAAGCATCAACTCTTCAGCGCTCAGCTTTCTTCACAGTCCAACTCTCACATCCATACATGACTAATGGAAAAACCATAGCCTTGACTAGACGGACCTTTGTTGGCAAAGCAATGTCTCTGCTTTTTAATATGCTGCCTAGGTTGGTCATAACTTTCTTTCCAAGGAGTACGTGTCTTTTAATTTCATGGCTGTAATCACAAACTACAGTGATTTTGGAGCCCAGAAAAATAGTCAGCCACTGTTTCCACTGTTTCCCCATCTATTTCCCGTGAAGTGATGGGACTGGATGCCATGATCTTAGTTTTCTCAATGTTGAGCTTTAAGTCAACTTTTTCACTCTCCTCTTTCACTCTCCTCTTTCACTTTCATCAAGAGGCTTTTTAGTTCTTCTTCACTTTCTGCCATAAGGGTGTTGCAATCTGCATATCTGACGTTATTGGCATTTCTTCCAGCAATCTTGATTCCAGCTTGTGGTTCTTTCAGTCCAGCATTTCTCATGATGTTCTCTGCATATAAGTTAAATAAGCAGGGTGGCAATATACAGCCTTGACGTGTTCCTTTTCCAATTTGGAACCAGTCTGTTGTTCCATGTTCCATGCATGCTGCTTCCTAACCTGCATACAGGTTTCTCAAGAGGCAGGTCAGATGTTCTGGTATTCCCTTCTCCTTCAGAATTTTCCACAGTTTATTGTGATCCACACAGTCAAAGGCTTTGGCATAGTCAAGAAAGCAGAAATAGATGTTTTCTGGAACTCTCTTGCTTTTTCCATGATCCAGCAGATATTGGCCATTTGATCTCTGGTTCCTTTGCCTTTTCTAAAACCAGCTTGAACATCTGGAATTTCACACTTCATGTACTGCTGAAGCTTGGCTTGGAGAATTTTAAGCATTACTTTACTAGTGTGTGAGATGAGTGCAATTATGTGGTAGTTTGAGCATTCTTTGGCATTGCCTTTCTTTGGGACTGGAATGAAACCTGACCTTTTCCAGTCCTGTGGCCACTGGTGAGTATTCCAAATTTGCTGGCATATTGAGTGCCGCACTTTCACAGCATCATCTTTCAGGATTTGAAAGAGTTCAACTGGAATTCAGGCCCACTTGACTTCACGTTCCAGGATGTCTGGCTCTAGGTGAGTGATCACACCATCACGATTATCTGGGTCATCAAGATCTTTTTTGTACAGTTCTTCTGTGCTAGACGCAGAGTGATTTTAAGCTGGCTACTTTTAAGAAAGTACAGACACAGGAGAAACTCTGAAGACAAAGTAGAAATTCCCCCTTGTAAGGGAAATATATAAAGTAAATTAAATTAGAAAAGGGTCAAGTACCAAGAGGTGAGCACCATAGAGGTAACTTTTTCACCTGAGCTGCTTGTCTACACATGGGGCACTTCTGTCTGACTAACATCTCTCCTCCCCTGCTGCCTCCCCAGGAATTGTCTCCTGCCCTGAAGCCCCAAACTCCACACCTTTCCTTAGATAGTTGTGTGTGTGTGTGTGTATGTGTGTGTGTGTGTGTGTTGTGTGGTCAGTTGCTCAGTTGTGTCCAACTCTTTGCCACCTCATAGACTGTAGCCTGCCAGGCTCCCCTGTCCATAGAATTTTCCAGGCAAGAATACTGGCATGGGTTGACATTTCCTCCTCCAGGGGACCTTCTCAACCCAGGGATCGAACCTCATCTCTTGCATCTCCTGCATTAAGAAGAAGGTTCTTTACCACTAGGGATGTTACCTAAGCCTCAGCCAACTGCCTATCTTCTGAGTTTCATATCTTTGTGTGACTCTCATACATACATAGTTAATTAATTTTTTTCTCCTCTTTACAGGAACACTTCAGTCAAGAACTCAGAAGCATAGTGGAAGAATTATTTGCACTATACGGGTCCTAAATCAGTTGTCAGCATGAATGTTTAAATGAATGAGGCTTCCCATTTCTCTTCAATGAAGAGAAGTATCTGGGTTGTCATTTCTTATGATGGTAAGCATTTCTCCAGCATATACTCCTCTCAAAGAAAGACTGTGGTACTGTTCTGAAAGCAGGTTACATAAAAATACCTTTCTATCTCAAAAATAGAGAACACTTTATATAAACTAAGTACCTTGCATATGTTGATGTTTGAATTTTACAAAATTATGAAAATATTTGTAAACAGGCAAAGACCATATTAGACTTCCAAAAGTAGAGTGAATAAAAAGGTATGAATATTATAATTAGCAAAACAGTGCTACGAACTTAAAATATAGGAATTTCAATTTCATTTCAGACTTTTAAAAATGTATAAGACTATGTTTTCATCTATAGTTACAAAAGGTCCAATTAAAACTTGAAATGATTTTCATTTGTCTGGTAGAAGACAACCTTAAATTGAAAGATACATTTCTAACCACCAGCTCAGCAAGTCTGGAGCAGTTATGAACACATAGGGCAAGGTTCTGGAAAACACTGAATCTTACTTCTTCCATGCTGCTGATTAATTTCTTTCCCTTCCAGCTCCATAAAGTACCATAGAAATTTGCTCCCTTATCATTTAATAATACCAAATTTTTTAATGCTACTGAAATCAGATTGATTATATTCTTTGCAGCCAAAGATGGAAAAGCTCATTACAGTCAGCAAAAACAAGACCAGGAACATACTGTGGCTCAGATCATGAACTCCTTATTGCAAAATTCAGACTTAAATTGAAGAAAGTAGGGAAAACCACTAGACCATTCAGGTAGGACCTAAATCAAATCCCTTATGATTATACAGTGGAAGTGACAAATAGATTCAAGGGATTAGATGTCATAGACAGAGTGCCTGAAGAACTATGGACAGAGGTTCGTGACATTGTACAGGAGGCAGGGATCAAGGCCATCCCAAAGAAAAAGAAATGAAAAAAGGCAAAATGGTTGTCTGAGGAGTCCTTACAAATAGCTGAGAAAAGAAGAGAAGCTAAAGGCAAAGAAGAAAAGGAAAGATATAAGCATCTGAATGCAGAGTTCCAAAGAATAGCAAGAAGAGATAAGAAAGCCTTCCTCAGTGATCAGTGCAAAGAAATAGAGGAAAACAATAGAATGGGAAGGACTACAGATCGCTTCAAGAAAATTAGAGATACCAAGGGAACATTTCATGCAAAGATAAGCACAATATAGGGCAGAAATGGTATGGACCTAACAGAAGCAGAAGATATTAAGAAGAGGTGGCAAGAATACACAGAAGAACTATGCACAAAAGATTCTTAATGACCCAGATAACCACTGGGTTAAGTAATGTTGTGATCACTCACCTAGAGCCAGAATGTGAAGTTAAGTGGGCCTTAGGAAGCATCACTATGAACAAAGCTAATGGAAGTGATGGAATTCCAATTGAACTATTTCAAATTCTACAAGATGATGCTGTGAAAGTGCTGCACTCAACATGCCAGCAAATTTGGAAAACTCACCAGTGGCCACAGTACTGGAAAAGGTCAGGTTTCATTCCAATCCCAAAGAAGGGCAATGCCAAAGAATGTTCAAACTACCACATAATTGCACTCATCTCACATGATGGCAAAGTAATGCTCAAGATTCTCCAAGCCAGGCTTCAACAGTACATGAACCGTAAACTTCCAGATGTTCAAGCTGGATTTAGAAAAGGTAGAGGAACCAGAGGTCAAATTGACAACATCCACTGGATCACTGAAGAAACAAGAGAGTTCCAGAAAAACATCTATTTTTGCTTTATTGACTATGCCAAAGCCTTTGACTGTATGTATCACAACAAACTGTGGAAAATTCTGAAAGAGATGGGAATACCAGACCACCTGACCTGTCCCCTGAGAAATCTGTATGTAGGTCAAGAAGCAGCAGTTAGAACTGGACATGGAACAACAGACTGGTTCCAAATCGGAAAAGGAATATGTCAAGGCTGTATATTGCCACCCTGCTTATTTAACTTCCATGCAGAGTACATCATGCAAAATGCCAGACTGGATGAAGCACAAGCTGGAATCAAGATTGATGGGAGAAATATCAGTAACCTCAGATATGTATATGACACCACCCTTATGGCAGAAAGTGAAGAACTAAAGAACCTCTTGATGAAAGTGAAAGTGGAGAGTGAAAAAGTTGGCTTAAATCTCAACATCCAAAAAACAAAGATCATAGCATCTAGTTCCACCACTCCTTGGCAAATAGATGGGGAAACAATGGAAACAGTGACAGATTTTATTTTCTTGGGCTCCAAAATCACTGCAGATGATAACTGCAGCCATGAAATTAAAAGATGCTTTCTCCTTGGAAGAAAGCTATAACAAACCTAGACAGCATAATAAAAAGCAGAGACATTACTTTACCAACAAAGATCCATCTAGTTAAAGCTTTGGTTTTTCCAGTAGCCATGTATGGATGTGACAGTTGTACTATAAAGAAAGCTGAGAGCTGAAGAATTGATGCGTTTGAACTGTGGTGTTGGAGAAGACTCTTGAGATTCCCTTGGACTGCAAGGAGATCCAACCAGTCAATCCTAGGGGAAATCAGTCCTGAATGTTCATTGAAAGAACTGATGCTGAAGCTGAAACTCCAATACTTCGGCCTTGTGATGCAAAGAAGTGACTCATTTGAAAAGACCCTGATTCTGGGAAAGATTGAAGGCAGTAGTAGAAGGGGATGACAGAGGGTGAGATGGTTAGATGGCATCACCGACTCAATGGACGTGAGTTTGAGTAGGCTTTGGGAGTTGGTGATGGACAGGGAAGTGTGGTGTGCTACCGTCCATGTGGTCGCAAAGAGTTAAACGTGACAGAGCTACTGAACTGACTGATATTTTAATAAGATACTCAGAAATTCACTCTTTCTACTCTTTAATTTCTGATACCTGTAGTGATAATGTGAGATTTTAGAAAAAAGTATTTAGAAAAACATGATTATATTTGCTTAGATAAGATGAAAAACAGAGCTTCCTATCTGAAGTTTATCTCAGAGAAGTGAACATGGTCAATCCACCCAAAGGCCTGATGACTGTGTGGATGTCAAGTCCCTTCGGCCATGCTTGGACCACTCTTTGTATGGATGTGATAGTTGGACCATACGGAAGTCTAAACGCCAAAAATTGATGCTTTTGAACTGCGGTGCTGGAGAAGACTCTGGAGAGTCTCTTGGACAGAAAGGTGATCAAACCAGTCAGCCCTAAAGGAAATCAACCCTGACTATTCATTGGAAGGACTGATGCTGAAGCTGAAGCTCCAATACTTCGGCCACCGGATGCAAAGCCAGCTCATTGTAAAATACCCTGATGCTGGTAAAGACTCAGGGAAGGAGGAAAAGGCGGCAACAGAAGATGATATGGTTGGATGGCATGGCCAATTCAGTGAACGTGAGTTTGACCAAACTCTGGGAGATAATGAAGGACAGAGAAGCCTTGCATGCGGCAGTCCATGGGGTCACAAACAGTGGGACACAACTGAGTGACTGAACAACAACAAAAGAAATAGAAAAATATTAAGAAAAAGGTATGTCATGAATGCATAAAATGCATGTAAACATGAGTCTATCATTTGTTACCATAGAATATACACAAATCTATTATAAAAAGTTAAAATGTCTTAAAACTCACACACATACACACACATACAGACCTTTGCGATGGAAAGGATACCTTGCAATGGAAAGAGATGTAAACCAACATAGAGATACAGTTTTAAGTCATAACTGCAGGCATTTAACCATAGTTCTTCCTGGGTTGCTGTCATAATTCTGTAGCCCCTTGTGTTGCTACTGCGGTGAGCTCAGGTGTGCACATATCGGCTTAAACCAGGTGAGCAGCTGTCTCTCCAGTAAATTACATGTGATAGTAAAAGGTGATCTCTCTCAATTCTTGCATATTTTCTATCATACTTAGTGCAACACCATGAATCTTGAAAAACACCATGGAAACCACAAAAATTGCCAATAATGACACCGGAAGAGCTCCCAAGAAACAGAAAAATGTCAGGGCATGACAAGAAAAAGTTAAATTGCTTGAGAAGCACAGTAGTTTGAGGTCTGCAGCTGCAGTTGCCACCACTTCAAGATAAATGAATCCAGTGTAAGGACCATTGTCAAAAAGGAAAGGAAATTGGAGGAGCTCTCACTGCAGCTAGGCCAGCAGGCTCAAAATCCTCACACTTTTTGTGAAATGCCTTTTTCATCTTATATTGAACATGGAGCTCTTCTGCAGGTGCAGGACTGCTGTAAGAAAGGCTTACTTGTGGACTCTTACATGATTCCAAAAATGTGAAGTCATTATACAACAACTTAAATCAAAAGGGAGGTGAAGGAGCGAAACCTGGAGAACATAATGCCAGCAAAGGCTGGCTGATGATTTAAGAAACCAGCTTCTCTTAAAAGAAGTCAAGACAGCAGGAGAAATAGCTTCTGTCCACAAGAGGCAGCAGACAAGCTCCTGGATGCCATTAAGAAAGGACACCTGCCTGAGTAGGATTTTAGTGCAGATGTAAGTACACGCTCCTGGGGGAAAGGTCACAAAGGGCATTAGCTAGTAAGGAAGAGAAGTGACTGCCAGGACTTAGGGCTGGAAGGGACGGGTTAAATTTACTGTTCTGTGCAAATGCTGTTTAGTTTGCATATTAAAAAGTTATTTAAAGGTTTCATTATGTATTGAAAATTGCACAAAAAGAATGCTAATCTAGTGAGAAGGAGACTGCTTGAAAATTGTTAAGACTGAATATAGACTTACTGGATAAATTGTCTAGTGTGATGAGTATCTGTTAGTATAGTCCCTGTACTGTCGTTTTATATACATTGCCTTGTTCTTTCCATTTCCAAGATAACCAGAATATATTGTGGCTGTTTATTTTTGGAGAAGTTTTCTGATATAGTGCTCTGGTTTTTTCAGAGATTGATCTCTAAAATTATTCATTTATATAGTGATACAAAAGAAATCAAACAGCTTTGATTAAATGTTGCTTCTCATCATATTTCTAAGTTGATGATATTCATTTTATTTTATTTCTTGTCTAATTTCATGTGTGATAAGCCATTGATCTCTCTAGAAAAATCAGATTATATAACTTGTAGGGAATTGACACTTACAGATCATTGTTTCCATTAAGTTCACATTTCCTGAATTTTAAGTTCAGTATTAATTAAATAATCTATACATGATTTGAAGTCAGATGCTCAATTAGTGTTGTTATCAGAAAGAGCACATATCTATTCCAGAGATTCTTTTACCTCTGTATATCATGTATTTATTAATGGCAAAAATAAGTAACTTTCTAAAGGAACATTCCACTAAGCATCCTCTTCCTTGATTTATAAGTTAGGCTGGAGTCTATAATGTATAACTTTCATGATGTATTGCCCAAGTCTGAATGGTTTCAAAAGGCAGCTATGGAGTTAAGGATATAACAAATCTGTTTATTAATAATTCACTCTGCTCTAAACAAGGCATTTGATTGTAAGCATTTGATGTTGATACAGAAAGAACAAGAGAACATGAGTATCACTACACATATGCTTATTCACATGTTTGGTTTTATTCTAAATGAATTTGTAAGCCCCTTGCTGAAATCTGGCAGAAATGAATGATTTATAAGCTTCGGATGTGAAATGTAGATGCTGTATTCTGCAGTGCTCTGTCACTGGCATTTAGCATCCTGTCATTTTCCGAAATCATCAACATCCCATCTGCAGCTGACAGTTGCTATCAGATCAGGCTGCAAACAGCTGCTTCCGGATCATCGCCTATGCTGAGTAGTTATTGGGGCAGTAAAACCTGACTGCTCTGATGGAACGCAGCAGCCAAGGAGAGTGTGACCAAGTGTTTCCTAAAGAGGTTCGTCAACACGGGAAGCGTCTGGAGGTCCTGCGTGTGCTTGCATGTTCTTCTAAATGTTAAGTAGGCATAACCAGGTTATGAAGCTTCTATTCATGAATTTTAGTTTCACTAGAAATGCATGATCTCTAAGCAACATTTCAAACAAATTTCCCTTTCTGGATTGTTCACTGTTGGGAGAGCACATTTGCAAAACTTGTTCCTGCTGAAGGTCTGGCATTGAGAATATGTAAAGAGCTATCAATGCTCAACAATAAAAGACTGAAAACCAAGAATAAATGGCTAAATAGTTTCGCAGACACTATATGTACCATATGATCCATCCATTCAACAATTTTGAATATTTATTCAATTTTGGCATTTACCAAAAAGAAAATCCACTGAGTGAAAAAAGCTAATTTTAAAAGCTCACTTAACATTTGATTCCATTTACTTTACATTTTTTAGACCATAAAGTTGAAGGACAGTAGTAATGATTGGCAGTGGTGAGGGACAGTCAGGGAAACTTGGCTGTAAAGGAAGAGCCTGAAGGAGACCTTTGGAGTGATGCTCTGTATCCTGACTGTGGTGCAAGACTCCACATGTGACAAGAATCCACAGGACTAAGCACATGTGTGCACACACACACACACACAGAAGTAAAATGAAAAAGCTGCAGATCAATAGATTTTATTACAATAGATTATAATCTATTGTAATACAATAGATTGTATTACAGTCAATAAACTGATACTAACTGAAATATAGTACAGCATTTTGTAAGATGTTACCGTTAGTGGCAACTGAATAGATGATACACAGAGTTTTGGCCATATTTCTTACAACTGTATGGGAAACTTCAATAATTTGAATAAAAGTGTTCATTGTAATGTCATGAGATTATACAGGTTGAATATGCACAGTGTTTGTATGTTGATTATATCTTCATAAAGCTGGGACTATTGGGTGTGCATTTGAAAAAAAATACTCCTGGCCTGCACCTCCTACCACATAAACAAGTTAGTTAAGGCTGGGCCTTCAGTGAAAATGTTGAAGCTTCAACAAAGAACAAAATAGAAAGATATTTATGTTATCTTTGAGTAGATAGAGTGAAAAGGTTGGCTTAAAGCTCAACATTCAGAAAATGAAGATCATGGCATCTGGTCCCATCACTTCATGGGAAGTAGATGGGGAAACAGTGGAAGCAGTGTCAGACTTTATTTTGGGGGGCTCCAAAATCACTGCAGATGGCGATTGCAGCCATGAAATTAAAAAATGCTTATTCCTTGGAAGGAAAGTTATGACCAACCTAGATAGCATATTCAAAAGCAGAGACATTGCTTTGACAACAAAGGTCCATCTAGTCAAGGCTGTGGTTTTTCCAGTAGTCATGTATGGATGTGAGAGTTGGACTATAAAGAAAGCTGAGTGCTGGAAAATGGATGCTTTGAATTGTGGTGTTTGAGAAGACTTTTGAAAGTTCCTTGGATTGCAAGGAGATCAAGCCGGTCAATCGTAAAGGAAATCAGTCCTGGGTGCTGGAAGGACTGATGCTAAAGCTGAAACTTCAATACTTTGGCCACCTCATGCAAAGAGATGACTCATTGGAAAAGACTCTGATGCTGGGAGGGATTGCAGGCAGGAGGAGAAGGGGACGACAGAGGATGAGATGGCTGGATGGCATCACCGACTCGGTGGATACGAGTTTGAGTGAACTCCGGGAGTTGGTGATGGACAGGGAAGCCTGCCGTGCTGCGATTCATGCAGTCGCAGAGTCGGACACGACTGAGTGACTGAACTGAACTGAACTGAACTGAGGTGATAAGACACAATATTCAAGAGCAATGAAAAACAATGTATAGGTACATGCACCTAGGAATGGGTACACAAGACTTCATCACACTTGAAACTTCGGGTCTCCAAATGACACTTTAATTTTTTAAAAGACAACAAACAAAACATTGGGGAACATTGTCATAAGACTTATATTGGACATACAACCTGTGTCCAAACTCCAGATGTTCGATGCTAATATTTATAAAGCAAGTTAAATTTTAAAGCAGTAAGTTCAGTTCAGTTCAGTTGCTTAGTCATGTCCAACTCTTTGCGATCCCAAGGACTGCAGCAAGCCAGGCTTCCCTATCCATCAACTATTCCTGGAGCTTGCTCAAACTCATGTCCATTGCGTCGGTGATGTGATTCAACAATCCCATCCTCTGTCTTTCCCTTCTCCTCCTGCCTTCAATCTTTCCCAGATCTGGGTCTTTTCAAATGAGTCAGTTCTTTGCATCAGGTAACCAAAATATTGGAGCTTCACCTTCAGCATCAGTCCTTCCATTGAATATTCGGGACTGATTTCCCTTACAATTGACTGGCTTGATCTCCTTGCAGTCCAAGGGACTCTCAAAAGTCTTCTCAAACACCACAATTCAAAGCATCCATTTTCCAGCACTCAGCTTTCTTTATAGTCCAACCCTCACATCCATACATGACTACTGGAAAAACCATAGCTTTGACTGGATGGACCTTTGTTGGTAAAGTAATGTCTCTGCTTTTTAATATGCTATCTAGATTGGTCATAGCTTTTCTTTCAAGGAGCAAGCTCTTTTGGTTTCATGGCTGCAGTAACCATCTGCAGTGATTTTGGAGCCCAAAAAAATAGTCTCTCACTGTTTCCATTGTTTCCCAATCTATTTGGCGTGAAGTGATGGGACCAGATGCCATGATTTTAGTTTTTTGAATGTTTAGCTTTAAGCCAGCTTTCTGACTCTCCTCTTTCACTTTCATCAAAAGGTTCTTAAGTTCCTCTTTGCTTTCTGCCTTAAGGGTGGTGTCCTCTGCATATCTGAGGTTATTGACATTTCTCCCTGCAGTCATGATTCCAGCTTTGTGCTTCATCCAATCTCACATTTCACATGATATATACTGCACATAAGTTAAATAAGCAAGGTAACAATATTCAGCCTTGATGTGTTCTTTTCCCAATTTGGAATGAGGCCGTTGTTCCATGTCCGGTTCTAACTGTTGCTTCTTTACTTGCATACAGATTTCTCAAGAGGCAGGTAAGGTGATCTGGTATTCCCATCTCTTGAAGAATTTTCCACAGTTTGTTGTGATCCACACAGCCAAAGGCTTTAGCATAGTCCATGAAGGAGAAGTAGATGTTTTTTCCAGAATTCTCTTGCTTTTTCTATGATCCAATGTATGTTGACAGTTTGATCTCTGGTTCCCCTGCCTTTTCTAAGTCCAGCTTGAACACCTGGAAGTTTGCAGTTCATGTGCTACTGAAGCCTTGCTTGGAAAAATTTGAGCATTACTTTGCTGGTATGTGAGATGAGTGCAGTTGTGTGGTAGTTTGAACAGTCTTTGGCATTGCCTTTGTTTGGAACTGGAATGAAAAGTGACCTTTTCCAGTCCTGTGGCCACTGCTGAGTTTTCCAAATTTGCTGGCATATTGAGTGCAGCACTTTCACAGCATCATGCTGCTGCTGCTGCCAAGTCGCTTCAGTCATGTCTGACTCTGTGCAGTCCCATAGATGGCAGCCCACCAGGCTCCCCCATCCCTGGGATTTTCCAGGCAAGAGTATTGGAGTAGGGTGCCATTGCCTTCTCTGTCACAGTATCATAGTTTAGGATTTGAAATAGCTCACTGGAATTCCTTCACCTCCACTAACTCTGTTCATAGTGATGCTTCCTAAGGCCCACTTGACTTCACATTCCAGGATGTCTGGCTCTAGGTGAGTGATCACACTATTATGGTTATCTGGGTCATGAAGATCTTTTGTGTGTAGTTCTGTGTATTCTTGCCACCTCTTCTTAATATCTTCTGCTTCTGTTAGGTCCATATTGATTCTTTTCTTTATTGTGCTGATCTTTGCATAAAATATTCCCTTGGTATCTCTAATTTTCTTAAAGAGATCTGTCGTCTTTCCCACCCTATTGTTTTCCTCTATTTCTTTGCATTGATCACTGAGGAAGGCTTTCTTCTCTCTCCTTGCTATTCTTTGGAACTCTACATTCAGATGGGTATATCTTTCCTTTTCTTCTTTGCCTTTAGCTTCTCTTCTTTTCTCAACCATTTGCCTTTTTGCATTTCTTGTTCTTGGGGATGGTTTTGATCACTACCTCCTGTACAGTGTTACAAACCTCTGTCCATAGTTCTTCAGGCACTCTATCAGATCTAATCTCTGGAATCTATTTGTCACTTCCACTGTATAATCATAAAGGATTTGATTTAGGTCATACCTGAATGGTCTAGTGGTTTTCCCTATTGTGTTCAATTTAAGTCTGAATTTTAAAACAGTAAAAACCATGCCAATTAAAATGTTCAAAAATATGCAAAGAAGTCTCATAGAACAAGATTTATGAACACCTAAAATACACAGAAAAACAAGCTCATCTTCCTTCGAGATAAGAAAAATGCAAAGTAAAAATAAATTTGACACTACGTCTCTTTTACTACTTCTACTACTGTGACTACATTTAAAATCTGGTTAATGAAAAGTGTTTTTTAGGCATTTGAATAGCCAGCTCTAAGAAAACTGTTGATGTGAGTGTAAAATGATACAATCACTGTGAAAAGGAATTTGCTGGGACTCTCGTAATCATCAGCATACACTAAGGGAACAACAACTCTGCTTCTCATCTGTATCGAAAAGCATGGCGCATGTGTCCTCAAAAACATTTTACGAAATCGTCCACAGCATTTTGTTCAGAATCACTGCAGTCTGGAATCTACCTAGTGTCGGTCAGTGTATGTGATGGTAACTGCAACTGTGAGATTAAAAGATGCTTGCTCCTTGGAAGAAAAGCTGTGACAAACATAGACAGTGTATTAAAAAGCAGAGACATTACTTTGCCAACAAAGGTTCATCTGGTTAAAGCTATGGTTTTTCCAGTAGTCATGTATGGATGTGAGATTTGGGCCATAAAGAAGGCTAAGTGCCAAAGAATTAATGCTTTCAAACTAGTGCTGGAGAAGACTCTTGAGAGTCCCTTGAACTGCAAGGAGATCAAACCAGTCAATCCTAAAGGAAATCAACCCTGAATATTCATTGGAAGGACTGATGCTGAAGCAGATGCTCCAATATTTTTGCCACCTGACCTGAAGAGCCAATTCACTGGACAAGACTCTGATGCTGGGAAAGATTTAGGGCAGGAGGAGAAGGTGACAACAGAGGATGAGATGGTTAGATGGCGTCACCGACACAGTGGGCATAAGTTTGAACAATCTCCAGGAGATGATGAAGGACAGGGAAGCCTGGCATACTGTAGTCCATGGAGTTGCACATAGTCAAACGTGAATGAGTGACTGAACAGCCACAGCAATATGTGTGGTTGGCTGAGTCGTGTCTCCAAAATTTCTATATTGCAGCCCTAATACCCTATGTGACCGTATTTGGAGATGGGGCTGACAGAGAGACAAATAAGGTTACAGAAGTCATAAGGGTGGGGCCCTGATTCAATAGGATTAATGTTTTTGTGAGAAGAGGCTCCAGAGACCTCACACCCTCCTCCAGCCATGAGATATCACAGGTGAAGGCAGCCATCGGCCAGCGAGAACCTCACAGAACCGACTGTGCACTCTGATCTTGGACTTGCAGTTCCCTGAGCTCTGAGAAAATTAATCCCTGCTGCTGAAGCCACCCAGACTGTGCAATCAGTTGCAGCAGCATGAGCAATCTGACATGAGTGAGTACAGAGGAGTACAATTCTCATAGAAATGCGTCTGTTGCTAGTGTGTGCATCTGCATATACTAAAGTCCATGCCATTACAGTGAGTAAAGTGAACCAGATGTAAGAGAGCATGTACAGCACAATTTCACTTCCATGAAGCTCTAGAACAGACAATACTGATCCACAGAAACAGAGACAGAGCGGCACTGGACAAGGAATAGGGTGGAGACTGACAATAAAGGGGAAGTTTCTGCAGTGTTGAAATTCCTCTCTTAACTGGTCTTTGGTAACATGGACCATCTTTTTGGCAGATTTCAGTTTCTACAAAATCACACAATTTTCATGGATCAAAGAGAGAGAATCCTAAATGTTAGAGCTGAAGAGGGCTTCAAACCTCATCTCGCCAATCTCCCTATTTTAGTTAATCAAATCATTCCCCTTGTTATTTACTGACTGAAAAAGGACAATAACTGAATTGTCTTGATGCAGGAGAGCATTCTTTCTTTCTTTTTTAACTTTTATTTGCTATTTATTTTTCTTGACTGTCTTTAACAAGACACTGCATTTAAAGTATTTTTTAATAGTACGTCCAACACCATAAATAAAATAGTAAAATTTCTGGTTAATAGAAAGTCTGAAAACAAGACAACCATTTCATTTCCCGTGGGCAGCCAGCACCACATTTCAGAACACTCTCAAGCCTTGACCATCTAGACGAGCTTGAGCAGTTGTGCCATTTCTCAGTGACTCTTTTATTTCTTTTATTTACTTTTTAAATGGTTCTCATTTATGAAATGAGAAGAAAAAGATACCTACGTCATGGGTTGATATTGAAAGTAACATGAAATAAAACATTTAAGCATATCAGTGATTCTGGGCATACTAGAAGCACTTAATAAATAACAGATAACCATGAAATAAATAAATATGTATTTTGAGTTATTGTACCAATTATAATTTTTAATTCTTTAAATCACATGAAAAATATTAACGAATAGAAAATCCTTCCACAGATTTAAAAAAACTAAAAAAAAAAATAATTTAGAGTTGTGAAGAGTATTTTCTTTGGAGTAAAGAAAACTGTTAAAATTCTGGTTATGTTCCCCAATTTATCGAATTTTTCTTAAACTGCACTTCCATGTATAAATGCAGTCTACTGAATTCTAGGGAAACTCAATTACTAAATGAGAAATTACTTTGAAATGCCAAAAATATTAGTCAACTTAAACAGTAGCTTCCTTCTCACTTTTTGACTTTTTCAACCTCAAGAAAATGAAAGATACTACTTAAATAGTAATATAAATATGGCATCAGCAATATGAGTGAAAAAATGTTTCTAGAACTACAAACAAAGTACCTCTAAAATAGAGTCCGTATGTTGTATCTTAAAGGACCAATGAGTGAAGAAGGGATGCTGTGCCTCCCCATTCTCACCCCAGTTTATGTGATTCACAGGGAGAATGATCTATACCTGCAACGGTTAGCCCATTATAAATGCAGTCAGTGGATCAGAGATGAAAGGTTTAGAAAGGAGAGGAAAAATTGAGACGTCAAAAAAATCTGCATAAATAATTTGATATTAATTTTGGTATAATATAAAAACATTAATTTCAATGTTATCTTGAGATTTTCTTAGATGTAAACATAACTGATATTTTTTGAGTGTCTCACAACAAAAATGGAAAGTTAGTATTTATAGATGAGGATGCTGAAGTCCAGAAAAACTGAGCCAATTGCTGCAAATTTCACACCTGGTATTTACAAACCCAGGGCTAGAATTCTGATTTCCTAACATCAAAAATAGTGATAGATAACCACAGTCAGTAAAATGCAGGTGCATAAACAAACATTATAACACCATGCAAAGATGTAAAATCAATAAAACACACATATACATGCACGTGGAGTCAATTGCACTTGCTGTAATAAGAGACTGAATCTTATCTAACGGATTTAGTCACTGTTGATGACTCCTTACTCTTTATCTTGATAATAGTTTTTATTTTGTGTAATTATTGCTGAAAACTGGAGTTAATTTTTATTTTTATTTAAAGCTACAATCAACAGACACTTCAGAAGAGCTTTACAATTAGGTCATAGCTAAATTGTTTTATCTGGAGAATTCCATGGACATAGCTAAAGTGTTGTTGCCTGGAGAATTCCATGGGCAGAGGAACCTGGTGATCTATAGTCCACAGGGTCTCAAACAGTCAGACATGACTGAGTGACTAGCACTTTCACTTTCAAATTGTTCTGAAGAAATAGAACTTCTTTCATCATATGCAAAGATGGCAAATGAATCAAATAATCTAAAGACTTGGAGAGGATATATTTGCTTGATCACCTGAAAAATAGCTCCCATCAGGTAAGGTATTTACTGACAAATGTTCATTTGAATGAGAAGCCAGCCGTGAAGACAGAAGACAAGGCCATTTTTTATTTATTGCAGGTGGTAGTGATAGACCAGCAGGCACGTTTGTGATTTATATCTCCAGAGTGCACGTCTACACACCCTACAGTTCCAGCTCTTGTCCCACAGGTGGGACAGGGAGAGGACCCGCTTTCACTTGTGGAGGATGGACCACAGATTGGCCAATGTGGAGCATGTCAGGGAGGTCTTCACAGACCAGGGAAAGATGCTCCACTATGGGCAGTGGTCACCTGAAGTGACAGCGGCCAAGTCCTGAGGGTGTGCTTACAGCCACATGAGTTGTAGTGATCCAGAGGTAAAAGAGATTGTCTCTTATTCATTTTTATTTTTTGTAGTTGGCAGCTATGTGGATTGTGTTGTCAGTAACTGAGATGAAAAAACAAATTGCAGGAGAAAATACAATATTCTGTTTTAATTTATAAGGCTGTTGTTGTTGTTCAGTCACTCAGCTGAGTCTGACTCTCTGTGACCCATGCCAGGGTTCCCTGTCCTTCACTATCTCCCACAGTTTGCTCAAACTCATGTCCGTTGAGTCAATGATGCCATCAAACCATCTCATCCTCTGCTGCCCTCTTCTATCCTCAATCTTTCACAGCATCAGAGTCTTTTCCAATGAGTCAGCTCTTTGCATCAGGTAGCCAAAGTATTGGAGTTTCAGCCTCAGCAACAGTCCTTTCAATGAATATCCAGCTGATTTTGTTTAGGATTGACTGGTTTTATGTCCTTGCTGTCCAAAGGACTCTCCAGAGTCTTCTCTAGCATCACAGTTTGAAAGCATCAATTCTTTGGTGTTCAGCCTTCTTATGTCCTACTCTCAAATCCATACAAGACTAATGGAAAAAACAGCTTTGACTATACGGACCTTTATTAGCAAAGGGCTTCCCTTGTGGCTCACAGAGTAAAGAATCTGCCTGCAGTTCCGGATAGCCAGGTTCAATCCCTGGGTCAGGAAGATCCCCTGGAGAAGGGATTGGCTACCCACTCAGTATTTTTACCTGGAGGATTCCATGGACAGAGGAGCCTGATAGGCTATAGTCCATGGGGTGGTAAAGAGTCGGACACAACTTAGTAACTAACACTTTCTGCAGTTTACAAGAAGATAAAGCCTGAATGAAACAATATACAGAAGAAGGAAGCATGCTGACTGTTGGGCATAGAGACCCGAGAATAGGCTGGGAAGAATTGCTAGGCATTCCAGGTGCCACTGTGAACGGACACCAGTCCTGACGCTCGACTTGAAGGAGAGCAGGAGGCAAGTGTTCCGATATACTGTAGAGCAGAATTCAGGAGTGCGAGCGTTTCTAGGAAGCATAGCCTGCTGCTTCCAAAGGCTGCTCAGCCCCCAGACCCACCGGCAACTCAGCAGACAGACAATTAGTTTGGGACTGAAAGTCTGTCTAGAAATGCGGCTCAGAATAAGTCATGAAGACAGTCTAATTTTCTTTTTTATTGGGAAATTCAGTATGCCCACATCTTCCCTCCCCCAGGGGGCTGTTGTGACTTACATCTTTATCATTATTATGCTGTAGTTCCACCAAAAACTATACAAGAACTTCATACTATATGCAGTCTGTAGGAAACCCACTATTGCTTATTCCTCACACCTCCTCCTCCACTTTACTTTCAGTCTTGATTAAAAGTAGCCTTCATGTTAATTCAGTCCCTGAGCCCCATCCACTGTGCTCCTGGACTTCCTGGAGGTCTGTCTCTGCCTCTGTCTCCCTTGTCAACATCTGTCTTCTTAACTGGAGCAATCACTGGTGCTTCCATTTACCATCCAATTATCAAAGCGTCATCAGAATTATTTTTCTCATTCAAGTAAATCTCTTGCCTTAAAATATTAAGGTTTAAAAAAATCATTTGCAATATGAAGTCTAACCTTCTCGGGGGGAAAAAAAAAAAAAAGACCATGGACTCACTCTAGCATAGTAAGGAGAGGTCCAGGTCATGAAACTACACTCCAGCTGTAGGAAAACGTTCTGAGTGACACATGCAAGATGGTTCTGTCACCGTGATGACCTGCTACCTGAAATGGTACATGTAGCCCTCCTCCCATCCTTCTCTCATTACAATCTTGCACAAGTGCTCTATGAGACCTCCTTCAAATGGGCCTTCCTCTTTGCAGACGGCCCTCACCCTAGTCCACACACTTAGACCAATGCTGCATTCTCCTATTCAGAGCAAACAAGTTTGTTTGGCCTCTGATCCAGTGAGCTGTGATGATCCGGCCCCACCTCCCTAAGGCGCCCTCCATGGAGAAGAAATTTCCTGTAGGTCACTGTGGTCCCAAGCATGTGCAGTGTTTTACACAATAGACTCTCAATACTTGTTTTTGTTTTTTAGTGTTTCAATTACTATACTTTATTCATGTAGTATACCAGGATTACACTTCTTTTATTTTATACTTAATGTATTTAACTTACAGTTTAAAAATGGTTTTGGTACCACTTCACACCAGTCAGAATGGCTGCGATCCAAAAATCTGCAAGCAATAAATGCTGGAGAGGGTGTGGAGAAAAGGGAACCCTCCTACACTGTTGGTGGGAATGCAAACTAGTACAGCCACTATGGAGAACAGTGTGGAGATTCCTTAAAAAATTGCAAATAGAACTACCTTATGACCCAGCAATCCCACTGCTGGGCATACACACCGAGGAAACCAGAATTGAAAGAGACACATGTACCCCAATGTTCATCGCAGCACTGTTTATAATAGCCAGGACATGGAAACAACCTAGATGTCCATCAGCAGATGAATGGATAAGAAAGCTGTGGTACATATACACAATGGAGTATTACTCAGCCGTTAAAAAGAATTCATTTGAATCAGTTCTGATGAGATGGATGAAACTGGAGCCGATTATACAGAGCGAAGTAAGCCAGAAAGAAAAACACCAATACAGTATACTAACACATATATATGGAATTTAGGAAGATGGCAATGATGACCCTGTATGCAAGACAGGGAAAGAGACACAGATGTGTATAACGGACTTTTGGACTCAGAGGGAGAGGGAGAGGGTGGGATGATTTGGGAGAATGCCATTCTAACATGTATACTATCATGTGAATTGAATCGCCAGTCTATGTCTGACGCAGGATGCAGCATGCTTGGGGCTGGTGCATGGGGATGACCCAGAAAGATGTTATGGGGAGGGAGGTGGGAGGGGGGTTCATGTTGGGGAATGCATGTAAGAATTAAAGATTTTAAAATTTAAAAAATAAAAAAAAATAAAAAATAAAAAAAAAAATGGTTTTGGTGACTTTCAGTTCAATCGCTCAGTCGGGTCTGACATTTTGTGACCCCATGGACTGCAGTACACCAGGCTTCCCTGTCCATCACCGACTCCCAGAGCTTGCTCCAACTCATGTCCACCGAGCTGGTGATGCCATCCAACCACCTCATCCTCTGTTATCCCCTTCTCCTCCTGCCTTCAATCTTTCTCAGCATCAGGGTCTTTTCCAATGAGTCAATTCTTCACATCAGGTGGCCAAAGTATTGGAGCTTCAGTTTCAGCATCAGTCCTTCCAATGAACACCTAGGACTGATTTCCTTTAGGATTCACTGGTTTGAGCTCCTTGCATTCCAAGGGGCTCTCAAGGGTCTTCTCCAACACCACAGTTCAAAAGCATCAGTTCTTCACCTCTCAGCTTTCTTTATAGTCCAACTCTCACATGCATAAATGAATATTGGAAAAATCATAGCTTTGACTAAATGGACCTTTGTCAGCAAAGTGATACTCTGCTTTTTAATATGCTATCTAGGTTATCTACCTTTTCTTCCAAGGAGTAAGTGTCTTTTAATTTCATGGCTGCAGTTACCATCTGCAGTGATTTTGGAGCCCCAAAAAATAAAGTCTGTCACTGTTTCCATTCTTTCCCCATCTATTTGCCATGAAGTGATGGGACCAGATGCCATGACCTTCATTTTTTGAATGTTGATTTCTAATACATTTTTTTCACTCACCTCTTTCACTTTCATCAAGAGAGGCTCTTTAGTTCTTCTTTGCTTTCTGCCATAATGGTGGTATCATCTGTATATCTGAAGTTATTGATATTTCTCCCACCAATCTTGATTCCAGCTTGTGGTTCATTCAGCCCTACATTCTATATGATGGTGTTGGAGAAGATTCTTGAGAGTCCCTTGGACTGCAAGGAGATCAAGCCAGTCAATCCTAAAAGAAATCAGTCCCGAATACTCATTGAAAGGACTGATGTTGAAGCTGAAACTCTAATACTTTGGCCAACTGATGCAAAGAATTTACTCATTGGAAAAGACCCTGGTGCTGGAAAAGATTGAAGGCAAGAGAAGAAGGGGATGACAGAGGATAAGATGGTTGGATGGTATCACTGACTCAATGCACATGAATTTAAGCAAGCTCCAGGAGTCGGTGATGGACTGGGAAGCCTGGAGCACTGCAGTCCATGGGGTCACAAAGAGTCAGACATGGCTGGGTGACTGGACTGAACTGAACTGACTCTGCATATAAGTTAAATAACCAGGATGACAATATACAGCCTTGATGTACTCCTTTCCCAGTTTGGAACCAGTCTGTTGTTCCATGTCCAGTTCTAACTGTTGCTTCTTGAACTACATATAGATTTCTCAGAAGGCAGGTAAGGTGGCCTGGTATTTCCATCTCTTGAAGAATTTTCCACAGTTTGTTGCTATACACACAGTCAAAGGTTTTGATGTAGTCAATAAAGTAGAAGTAGATGTTTTTCTGGAAAAGTACAGCACTTTAACAGCATCATCTTTTAGAATTTGAAATAGCTCAACTGGAATTCCATCACCTCCACGAGCTTTGTTTGTAGTGATGCTTCCTAAGGCCCACTTGACTCCACATTCCAGGATGTCTGCCTCTAGGTGAGTGTTCACACCATCGTGTTTATCTGGGTCATGAATATCTTTTTGTACAGTTCTTCTGTGTATTCTTGCCACCTCTTCTCAAGATCTTCTGCTTCTGTTAGGTCTATACCATTTCTGTCCTTTATTGTGCCCATCTTTGAATGAAATGTTCCCTTGGTATCTCTAATTTTCCTGTAGACATCTCTAGACTTTCCCATTCTATTGTCTTCCTCTATTTCTTTGCTTTGTCACTGAGGAAAGCTTTTGGTATCTTATTTGTTGCTATTTTTAACTTTTATTATATATTGAATGGTTGAATAATGCTGCTGTCAGTTTCAAGGGTATAGCAAAGTGCTTTAGTTATACATATGCACTTACCTATTCTTTTTCAAATTCTTTTCCAAGGTTATTACAGAATGTTGAACAGATTCCTTGTGCTATACAGCAGGTCCTTGTTGATTATCTACTGCAAATTATATTTTTATTTTAAATAAATACATACTACATGAATGAACGAGAGGTGGTTAGTGAACTTTAAAAAACTAAGTAGACTAAGCATATTACTCATCAGAACTCTCATTTAAAGATAAGGTCATTTTGACCCCCGAATAACCAAAACTGTCTTGAGAAAGAAGAATGGAGCTGGAGGAATCAATCATCCTGACTTTAGATTTTACTACAAAGCTACAGTCATCAAGACAGTATGGTACTGGCACAAAAACAGAAATATAGACCAATGGAACAAGATAGAAAGCCCAGAAATAAACCCATGTGCCTATGAGTACCTTATTTTTGACAAAGGAGGCAAGAATATACAATGGGGCAAAGACATACTCTTAAAATAAATGGTGCTTGGAAAACTGGACAGCTACATGCAAAAGAATGAAATTAGAATGCTTCCTAACACCATACACAAAGATAAACTCGAAGTGGATTAAAGACCTAAATGTAAGATCAGAAACTATAAAACTTAGAAGAAAACATAGGCAGAACATTTGATGACATAAGTCAAAGCAAGATCCTCCATGACCCACCTCCTAGAGTAACAGAAATAAAAACAAAAGTAAACAAGTGGGATTTGATTAAACTTAAAAGATTTTGCACAACAAAGGAAACTATAAGCAAGGTGAAAAGATAACCCTCAGAATGGGAGAAAATAATAGCAAATGAAACAACTGACAAAGGATTAATTTTCAAAATATATAAGCAGCTCATACAACTCAATGCCAGAAAAACAAGCAACCCAATCAAAAAGTGGGGAAAAGACCTAAACAGACATTTCTCCAAAGAAGACATATAGATGGCTAACAAACACATGAAAAGATGCTCAACATCTCTCATTATTAGAGAAATGCAAATCAAAATTACAATGAGATATCACCTCACACCAGTCAGATGGCCATCATCAAAAAGTCTATAAACAATAAATGCTGGAGAAAAGGGAACGTTCTTGCACTTTTGGTGGGAATGTAAATTGATATAGCCACTATGGAAGATCGTATGAAGACTCCTTAAAACACTAGGAATAAAACCCCCATATGACCTAGGAATCCCACTCCTAGGCATATACCCTGAGAAAGTAAAAATTGAAAAAAACAAATGTATCCCATTGTTCACAGCAGCATTATTTACAATAGTTAGAACATGGAAGCAACCCAGATGTCCATCGACAGATAAATGGATAAAGAAGTTGTGGTACACAGACACAATGGAATATTACTTAGCCATAAAAAGGAATGCATTTGAGTCAGTCCTGATGAGGTGGATGAAACTAGAAGCAGAGTGAAGTGAGTCAGAAAGAGAAAGATAAATATCGTATTCTAACATATATATGCAGAATCTAGGAAAATGGTATGGAAGAATTTATTTACAGAGCATCAGTGGAGAAACAGACATAGAGAATAACTTATGGACATGGGGAGAAGGGAGGAGAGGGTGAGATGTATAGAAAGAGTAACATGGAAACTTACATTACCATATGTAAAATAGATAGCCAATGGAATTTGCTATATGGCTCAGGAAACTCAAACAGGGGTTCTGTATCAATCTAGAGGGATGGGATGGGCAGGAGATGGTAAGTGAAGTGAAGTAAAGTCGCCCAGTCGTGTCCAACTCTTTGGGACCCCATGGACTGTAGCCTACCAGGCTCCTCAGTCCATGGGATTTTCTAGGCAAGAGTGCTGGAGTGGGCTGCCATTTCCTTCTCCAGAGGATCTTCCCCACCCAGGGATCAAACCCGGGTCTCCCACAGTGTAGGCAGACGCTTTACCATCTGAGCCACCAGGAAAGTCCCAAGAGATGGGAGGGAGTTTCAAAAAGAAGGAGGTATATGTATACCTATGGCTGATCCATGTTGAGATTTGACAGGAAACAACAAAATTCTGTAAAGCAATTATCATTCAATAAAAAAAAAAATTTTTAAGATAAGGTCATTTTGAGTATTCATATCCTCTAAAAGCTGAAAGCTCAGAAAAATATTTTTTTAATTTCTTCAAAGTTTCTGAAAATAATTTCTTCTATTAGATGATTTACAGAGGTATTGCCAAGCTCATAATGTCTATTATTTTAAAAGTCTACTGAACTTTAAGGAAGTATCATTAATATCCTGTGAACCCCCATGTAGACTCAAGACTAGTTACAGGGCAGGGGTGCTGCATTCAGAGTTTATAAAATTATAATTGAAAGAAATATTACAGAAGCAGGTTTATCCCAAACCACCTGGTTCTGATAACTGGTGGCTCTTGCACTCAGGAAGATTCTGACAGGACTTTGGCAAACAAAGGAGTGTTTCTCCCCTGCTCCCCCAGAGCCAACACAGGGCAGACAAGCGCCCATCCCCAGTTCTTTCTGCAAGGAGACAGTTTGCATACTGTGGACACTGCTACCTCAGGGTTGGGCTTCTAGTTCATCATGTCCCCCAGAACTGGGGTGGCTTCTGCCTCTAGCCCCCTGTGCTACAGGTCACAGAAGAAGAAGGTGGGGAGAAAGGGTAGGAAGCTTGTTAAAGACATAGTGGATGAAAAGTGTTCTGACTTGTGCAGCTATCTTATTATTCTCTCTTTCTAGCAGTTTGAATCTTTTAAATTCTGCATATAACTCATCTCACTTGGCATAACATCCTCAAGGTCCATCCACCTTGTTGCAAATGCAGGATTTCCTTCTTTCTTATGGCTGGATAATATTCCACAAATATTCTATTTGCCACAAGCATCTTTGTTTTCTGCTCAAGGACAAGTGAGGTTGTAACATTTAATGCAATATGGAGAAGGCTAAAGATTGTGTTAGGAAAACAGTGCCTTCCGGAGGTTATGAAGACAATGGTTTAGTTAAAATAGCAGAGTGGCTTGTGGGGTCTCTCAGATAAGATGGGTGGGTAAACTGAGCACAGATGATAACTCACCTGACACTTTAGAGTCATGGTTTTGAAAAAACATCATGAAAACCATGGGAGATGACAAGAAAATGTCACGGAGGGAAAAGGAAGCTCAGATATCTAGTTTGACAAATGAAAGTACTTGTTTCTACCACGTGACAATTTCTGTTGTAGGCACAGTAGTGAATACAAAAATGAGCAACAAGTAGCTTCTAAATGAGATTCTTAAGACAACCTATAGCTCCAAAGATCTACAATAAAATTATTTTCATTGGAAAATTGCTCTGCAGGCAAATGTTGAGAAGATTAGAGAAGAAGAGAAGGGAAGTAGACATGACAAGTGAAAATGCACACAAATGAGATGATGAAGCATGGTGGGCAGCATATGACAGAAATAAAGGCTGTTCAGGAAGAAGACAATTTAACTTTCCACACAATTAGCTTACACTTTATAGGTTGGACATTAGTTTCTTCTCATGTGCATAACTTTTATTTTTCTCTCTAGATTACAAGGCTAGAGGAAGATGGACCTTGTATTTTAAACAGCACATCCTTTACAATGCCAGCTACAGGATCTTATAAACCATAGGCATTGAAAAGCATTGCTTGATTAATTTAAAAAATGTTTTAGTGTTTTGAACTGG
Source organism: Ovis canadensis (assembly GCF_042477335.2). Classification (NCBI taxonomy): domain Eukaryota; kingdom Metazoa; phylum Chordata; class Mammalia; order Artiodactyla; family Bovidae; genus Ovis; species Ovis canadensis. The sequence continues at coordinate 43,177,659 of NC_091253.1, read as the reverse complement.
TCAATTTGGAATAAATGTAGACTCTGACAGAAATAGTGATTGCTATAAGGAGAAATATTTGTCTATTTGATGGGATTTCAGAAAGTTTTCATTTATTGAAAAAAGAAACAGAAAGACAGAAAAAAGATTACTGTAAAAATATTATATTTAATATATAAGGTTGATACATTAAAATTTGATAATATAATCAATGGAAGAAGAGAACTTTTTTCTTTATTACTGGTCATTTTAGTTGATAAACTGTGTTTGAAAGAAAGACCAAATTCTTTCCACATAAAATCCTGAAAACTGTTAGTGTTCAAATGCTAAATGACAAGAATAATTCATCTAGTGTATTTCAAAATACACATCACTAAAACAACATATTAACAGTTAAGGCCATTTATCATTTATCTAGGACAGAAAGATGCATGGCATTTCCTCAGTACATTTACACAGATCACACTCTGTGGCTTTGGTCTTTAGCTGCTTTCTCTTTCCTGGATGTCAGGTTGCCCGGGGGACTTAGAGAAGCCCTGCTAGCCCTGTAAGTCCTAAATCAGTCATATACGGTATGAATCTATGGACAGAAGACGATGCTGTGTACATGGGTTTAAGAGAAAGTGTTGACAAGGTCAGAGTGTGAGAGTTTTACATATAAACAGACACACAGAGAATGAGGGCCATAGACACAGATCACTGATTTTCCTCAATAAATCTGTCATGTCATCCTGTTCATATTTCATCTTGCACAGATACTGATACATACATATTGTGCTGATAAAAATGTATAGCTCTCTCTTCAGTTCTTGAGGAAGGGCTATTTCCCCTTTCAGATATTGATAAATGGCTGTGGTCATAGTGAGACTAAACAGAGGTAGTAGATGGGAAACTAATAGGAAATCCACCTGTTACAGCAGCTTCCCTCTTCTGTGACCAGTGCTACAGTTCTTTCCAAACAGGTCATCTGTATAAGGAACAAAATTCATTCTAGAGTGGACATGCCAAAATCAGAACAAATAAATATGGCTTCTATGAGGGGCTTCCCCGGAGGCTCAGCTGAAAAGAACCCACCTGCCAATATAGGAGATGCAGGTTTGATCTCTGGGTCAGGAAGATTTCCTGGAGAAGGAAATTGCAACCCACTCCAGTTTTCCTTGTGGCTCAGCTAGTAAAGAATCTGCCTGAAATGTGGGAGACTTGGGTTCAATTCCTGTGTTGGGAAGATTCCCTGGAGAAGGGAAAGGCTACCCACTCCAGTATTCTGGCCTGCAGAATTCCATGGACTGTACAGTCCATGGGATTGCAAAGAGTCAGACATAACTGAGCGACTTTCACTACACTTCACTTCACTTCCAGTATTCTTGCCTGGGAAATCCCATGGACAGAGGAGCCTGGTGGGCTACAGTCCATTAGGTCTCAAAGAGTTGGACATGACTGAGCAACTAAACAACAACAACAAAAATAACTTCTATAGCCTAGCTAATAGGTTTGAGGATAAAATAAGTTTTCAGCTCCTTAGGCATTTAGGTGACTCAATCTGACCAAGGGTATAAGGGCATCTCCTCATCTTACACTGACTTTAGAGGATCTTAAATGTATGCAGGATGGGAATATGGATGTGAGATTTTTCCAAAAGTATGTAGAGAAAGTTCTATTTATGTTCTCTCTCTTTCAGTGGGATAAGGTGATTAATTGTCCTTGACAGGATCCAAACCTTCAATGGTATGCAAATTCATCCCTACCTCCACCCCTACATAGGAACCTTCTGCTAAAATCAGGGAGGTTACCTCTTATTATTATGAAGGCCAGATTTTAAATTCTTTTTACCATAGCAGTCCCCCAAATATGTTTAAGTCCTCATCTATCACTCTAGAAGATTGCAGCAATTGTTGACCAGTGGATAAAGCTATGTCCAGGATCAGACACATTGAAATTCAAATATCTGCTTGGCAGCATTCAGACTCAAGGTTGATGAGCTCTGAGGAGTCACTTAACTTCTTTGTGCTTTCATTTCCTTATATTTAAATTTTAATAATAAGAAGAATACATTTTCAGGAGTGTTAAATAAATAATACAGCTGATACTCCCAAAAGTAATATGGTTATTATTATCCAATGGTTCACACATTTGTATTACTATGAAGTCTTTCTAAAAATGTGTAATACACCATATGACTTTTTTTATACTTTAAAAAATGGAAGTCAGCTGCATTTATACTGTGACTTGAACAATCCTTGGAAGGTTACAAGCTGCCAAAGTTACACAAGGACTTTTTCTTACAAATAAAATATATGGGGGATGGGTGGCATTTCATTATTTACCCTTTTATGTTATGCCTCCATAAAAATAAGATTACTGTACCTTGAGGGGAATTTGTTATACGAAGTCTTTTTTCTGCTGTAAGAATGGCCATGTGGTAGGAGTGACCTGGAAGGAGCTATGATGAGAGGATGTGGATAAAGGAAGTGAGAAAAAGAGGGAAGAAGTTGGAAACAGACTGAACAGAGGTTCTCCAGTATGCTCTTGGGTCCCCTCCAAAATATCCTGATGACCCCGGAGCCCCCAAGTTTCTCTTTGACTTCAGGATTATTTGGAGAGGAAAGTTTAATATGCTTTTCTTTCCAGTTGGATCCAGAGTTAATGCAACCCTTATCAAAACTCCAGCAGACAATATAATTTCAAGTTTATATGAGAAGAAACGTGGTTCAGGAAAAAGAAAGACTCTCATATTAATACTCTATTGCTGCTTACCAAATTAACCCATATAATGGATTGAAATGACATACAGCTATTAACTCACAGTTCTGAGTAAAATGTCCTAGAACCAAGGTGTCACTGGCCCCACACTCCTGGAAGCTCAAGAACAGGATTTATTCCCTCCCTTTTTCTCCAGTTTCTAGAGGCTGCCCTTGCTCTTCACTCATGGTCCCATTACTCCAGAACTGCCTTTTATCAGCACCTCTCCTTCCTGACCTGATTTTTCTGTCTCCCTATAAACAGACTCTTGTGATGACATCAGCCAGCTCACATAACTGAGGAAAATCTCCCTTTTTAAGAATGCTTGATTTAATCACATCTGGAAGTTCCCTTTTCCTATGTAAAAATAATGTAGTTATAGGTTATGGGAATTAGGATATGGACATATTCAAGAGAGGCCATTATTTTTGTCTATACCTATGTTAGTAAGAATAGGAACAAATTAAGAGAGTTAGTTTTCTACATATCAAAACTGTATTATAAATTTTAGAATTCTAGCCTGTAAGGACTTGATGTAAGAATTTTTAAAATACAGAACAATGAGACTGAACAGCACGTCCAACAGACACATGCATACATTTGAACACTTAATTTGTGACAAAATTAGCCATTCAGAGCAGTGTGGCAGGGCTGCCTTTCATAAAGAAGTATCGTACCAGTAGGTTATCTTTATGAAAAGAAAATAAACACAACTTCACAGAACAGAATCAAATACTGACAGATTGCGTATCTAATTTTGAAATACAGCATATTAATTTCCAAAATGATCTTCATGGTCTTAGGATACAATAGGTTTCCTTAGCATGAGCATAAAAGAACTATCAATAAAGGGAAATATTTATTAATTAATATTAAGAACTTTAATTCTCAATCTCTTTAGTAATCATGTCAGTTAAAACTACAAAGCGATAACATGCTGCATTATCAAAACTGATCACTTAAACTGTAAGAGTAGGAATGGGTGTTCATTAATTAGGAAGGTTCATGCACCACTAGTGGGAGTGTAAATCAATACAGACCATCTAGAATATGTCCTAAATTTGAATACATGGACAGCAATGATCCAATAGTCCCTCTCTTAGTTTTATAGCCAAGAAAAATGCATAAATAAGTTTTCCAACTGACACAGGTAAGAGAGTCTATCAGAATTTTTTTATTATAACTGAGAATTATTCAAATATCCATCACTTGTACAAAGGCTAAATAAACTGTGATCAAAGTTTATTATGGAGTATTATATAACAAGGAAAAAAACAAATTTCATCTATGCATCACGTGTATGAATCTCAAACCATATGCTATTGACTAATATAAAACACAAACAAAAGAATCCAAATTATGTGATTCCCTTAGTTTAAAGTTCAAAACTTGTAGAATAGAGGTTCATGATGCACTCTAGTCGGTACTTTCAGGGAGCAAAAAAGTATGTAATTAAGATGATGATTTCGTGGCCGCTATTATATCCAGTTTCTTGGGCAGAATGCTGGTTTCCTTGGGTTACGATAATTCATTAAGCTGTGGATTTATGTTTTGTGCCCCCTTCTGGTACATGTTATACATGTTAGTCAAAAATATCTAAAAATGATGTTTTAAAAGGTGAAATCACAATTTCTTTTCATTTCCATGTGTTGAAATAGCTGTTTTGTTTGAGTGTGTGTGCGTGCTCAGTCATGTCTGACTCTTTGCAACCCCATGGACTGTAACCCGCTAGGTTCCTCTGTCTATGGGATTCTCCAGGTGAGAATACTGAAGTGGGTTGCCAGACCTTCCTCTAGGAGATCTTCTCAACCCAGGGATCGAACCTGCATCTCTTACGTCTCCTATGTTGGCAGGCAGATTCTTTACCGCTGTGCCACCTGGGAAGCAAATATTGTTTGTGTAATTAACTGAATTTAGAGAAACATGAATACCATTGATACTAACACTTACTGAAATCTGTGAATGTAATACTCAATAAATACGATAATATTTCTAATGAAAAGGAACCATATCATGGCAGATATCTAGACAATTATCTCTCATTTGGGAAATGTCATATATAGGCAAACGCAACATTTTCCATAATTGTTCCCCAAGAAATGAGACAAGGAAAAACACTGTTTGTATAAAAATTATAACAACAATTTTAGTAGATTCATGTTCCTGATGAAATATAATGGAAATGAAGTATTTCGATCAAAATTATTCTAAAAATAATCTGGTTTATTGAATTTATTACAATATACTCATAATAATCTATTCATACTAACAATCTATCACTTATTATTATCATTAATGTGGCTCCATTCAGAAAAACAGAACTACTGAGTAAATGGTTGGCAAACAAGCAAGAAGTGGGCTAAATAAAATAAGGGCAAAGATGCAAGGTTTTTTTTTTTCATTAAAAAGTCCATGTGAGGGCAAAATGCAAATAGCATTACTCTAGCATAGTTTAGAGAAGATAGTAAAATACATTAAATAGAAACATTTCAAATACTGAAAGAGATATGATAATTACCAAAAAGCTAATATAAATTGCATTTCACTTCACTTGAGTTTTTATATCCTATAAAGCATTTCTGGAAAGAAAAAGTTGGTGAGTCTTGGTGTCTTAGCTCTGGAAAAATAGAATAAATCAAAATGCTTCTAAAAAGTTCCTCCCATACTCAATTTTAATAGTAATACAAGTTCTAATCTGAAATCAATGCAAAGAGTATATTGACTTTCAGAAGGCTACAGTGTCAGGTTTTCTCTTTTTCCATCATTTCTTCTAAATACAAAGAAACACGAGTTCCTTTTAATGCATCAGTTCATTTCAGTTCAGTTACTAGTCATGTCCAACTCTGCGACCCCAGGAACTGCAGCATGCCAGGCCTCCCTGTCCATCACCAACTCCCAGAGTTCACCCAAACCCATGTCCATTGAGTCGGTGATGCCATCCAACCATCTCATCCTCTGACATCCCCTTCTCCTCCTTCCCTCAATCTTTCCCAGCATCAGGGTCTTTTCAAATGAGTCAGCTCTTCATATGAGGTGGCCAAAGTATTGGAATTTCAGCTTCAACATCAGTCCTTCCAGTGAACACCCAGGACTGATCTCCTTTAGAATGGACTGGTTGGATCTCCTTGCAGTCCAAGGGACTGTCAAGAGACTTCTCCAACAACACAGTTCAAAAGCATCAATTCTTTAGCACTCAGCTTTCTTCACAGTCTAACTCTCACATCCGTACACAACCACTGAAAAAACCACAGCCTTGACTAGATGGACCTTTGTTGACAATGTAATGTCTCTGCTTTTGAATATGCTATCTAGGTTGGTCATAACTTTCCTTCCAAGGAGTAAGCATCTTAATTTCATGGCTGTAATTACCATCTGCAGTGATTTTGGAGCCCAGAAAAAAAAACTCTGCCACTGTTTCCACGATTTCCCCATCTATTTGCCATGAAGTGATGGGACCAGACACCATGATCTTAGTTTTCTGAATGTTGAGCTTTACAACTTTTTCACTCTCTTCTTCACTCTCTTCTTTCTCTTTTTAGTTCTTCTTCACTTTCTGCCACAAGGGTGGTATCATCTGCATATCTGAGGTTATTGATAGTTCTCCCAGCAATCTTGATTCCAGCTTGTGCTTCATCCAGCCCAGAGATTCTCATGATGTACTCTGCATATAAGTTAAATAAGCAGGGTGACAATATACAGCCTTGACGTACTCCTTTTCCTATTTGCAACCAGTCTGTTGTTCCATGTCCAGTTCTCACTGTTGCTCCCTCACCTGTGTACAGATTTCTCAAGAGGCAAGTCAAGTGGTCTGGTATTCCCATCTCTTTCAGAATTTACCACAGTTTATTGTGATCCACACAGTCAAAGGCTTTGGCATAGTCAATAAAGCAGAAATAGATATTTTTCTGGAACTCTCTTGCTTTTTCCATGATCCAGCAGATGTTTGCCATTTGATCTCTGGTTCCTCTGCCTTTCCTAAAACCAGCTTGAACATCATGGAGTTCAGGGTTCATGTATTGCTGAAGCCTGGCTTGGAGAATTTTAAGCATTACTTTACTAGCATGTGAGATGAGTGCAATTGTGTGGTAGTTTGAGCATTCTTTGGCATTGCCTTTCTTTGGGATTGGAATGAAATTTGACCTTTTCCAGTCCTGTGACCACTGCTGAGTTTTCCAAATTTGCTGGCATATTGAGTGCAGTACTTTCACAGCATCATCTTTCAGGATCTAAGATAGCTCAACTGGAATTCCATCACCTCCACTAGCTTTGTTCGTAGTGATGTTACCTAAGGCCCAGTTGACTTCACATTCCAGGATGTCTGGCTCTAGGTGAGTGAGCATACCATCGCGATTATCTTGGTCATGAAGATCTTTTTTGTACAGTTCTTGTTTGTATTCTTACCACCTCTTCTTAATATCTTCTGCTTCTGTTAGGTCCCTACAATTTCTGTCCTTTATTGAGCCCATCTTTGCATGAAATGTTCCCTTGGTATCTCTAATTTTCTTGAAGAGATCTGTAATCTTTCCCATTCAATTGTTTTCCTCTATTTCTTTGCAAGGAGGCATTAAAAGTTATTTTATTCCATGTAATTCCTAAATTCCATTTTTATAAGTAATATTTTTTTACTCATTTTTAAATTTATTTATTTTAATCAGAGGCTAATTACTTTATAACATTGTAGTGGTTTTAGCCATACATTGACATGAATCAACCATGGATGTATACTGGGACAACCCTTAGGGATGGGATGGGGAGGGAGGTGGGAAGGGAGTTCAGGATGAGGGACACATGTACAAGTAATATTTCTTGAAATATTATTCATTTCTTGAAATGAATATTCATTTGTTCATTTGAATGAATATTTCAATATGTCAATGTCCTTGGAATGAATATTCAAAAATATGCATTTCTTGAAATGAAAGAATCATTGTCGAAGAAATTCAAATACATGCCATAGTGACAGCGTTGTTTTAAGGTTAGCAATTATTTCCAGATAAGTGAAATAAACTCCATAAGCTTTCCTGAAGCATCTCATGTCCAGATTACAGCCTCAACTTCTACAATGGATTAGCTCAGTCTCCTCGAATCTGCTCCGGTATAAGAAAATTTAACATTTACTGATAACTAGCTGGAGTATGTCAGAACATATCTGGATTTGCTTCTTTCCTCTTGATGGTACACCTGTGCAAAGTGGGTTTACTAAATACAGACCAGGAGTGAACCAGATTGAATCCAACCCCAGCCAGGCTCACACATCTCACAGGACTGGGGGTCTACACCTGTCCTATGTAGAAGGCCCAGCCTCTTAGTTAGGAAACTCAGATGTGAGAAGCTGAATATTTTCCTCTGTAACTATTTTGGGAAAGAACTGATTTACCATGTTTTCATTCATGGATGCTGTGGAGGCAAGGATGTGCCCCACATTGAAGCAGAGACGGGGGAGGAGGACAAGGAGTAACAAAGAACCAGTCGGAATTCAAGTCCTTATTTTATCGTGTATTGTCTGCTCAGAACACTTATCCTTTACAGGCTTAAGAACCATCATCTATAAAATCTGAATAAAAAATATCAGCCTTGAAGAATTTACATGACTATTAAAGGAAATAATATAGGTGAAACAATCAGCTCAGGGCTCAGCAGAGGTCAAGGGCACGATGAGTATTAGTTATTTTTATTGTTTCTGGAACAGGGATTGCAAAATTGATAAGTTTATTTTGAGGCAGTGTTGGAAAGTGGCTCAGAAACTATATACATAGAATTTCTATATTTACAGAAAATTCCTGTATTATTGTGAAAGCAGACAAGCCTCATCCTTATCATCTGTTTCCTGAGAAGATTTGATTTTTTTCCTGGTGCTTGAGGTGAATTAAGTTTGAGTTCTAAAAATGAATGCTGTGATAATTTTCCTCAACCCTGAGCCAAATGATCTCAATTCTCTGAGAACTGACTTACAGTTTTGCAAAGAAAAAAAATTTGTTCTTATTTGGAAAATATCAGTAAATGGACTAAAATAACTCAGGTTGAAGCCAGATGATATAAAGCTAGTCATTTTCTTTCTGCCTTGAAAATTTGTTCCAATAACACGTTGTCATCCTTCCTATCAGAGCAACAATGCTATTGACTGCAATTCCTCTCGGTTTGGGATGTTGAATGAAAAGACCAACGTGTGGTGATCATTTCACTGCATAGTGGAAAAGAGATCTTAGATTTCCAAACTCCAGCACTTGCTGCTGTGTTGATTATTATTACTTTGCCTTATACTCACAATCTAACCAAAACATTAAGTCAAAGCCCCTTCTTGCAGTCTCCAGAGTCCTGACAGGGCTGGACCCACAGGAGCACTGTGCATACATTTCTTATGGGGGCTCTCTGTGCATCCCCCTTGTCCCTGGAGCCTCAGGGCATCTGCACTGCTGACTTCACTCTCCATCCTCATCTAGTCAGAAAAACTCATGACAGACACAAAGTCAGCTCAGCCAAGTCACGTGTGCACCACTGACACTTAGTGCTCACAGGGGCATTGCTTCCAGTGTTTAGATTATTCAAAAGTAAGAGATACCAGTGATACCAGTAGAATGAGCAAAGTAGAACCTTCAATACCCCCCTCCTCCATAAAGGCAAAGAACACTGGAAAAAGCAGTCCAAATCATTTTTTAGAACTCTGACAATTAAATAATAAAAGATGAAATTCAAATAAAAATGGAAGATGGGTTTTTCACAGTTACTGAAAGAAGATTTACAAATGGCAGTTGAGAAAAGCTCAACATCATTAGTCATCAGAAAATGGAGATGATGATTTAAATACAAAAATGACATACACTTTGTACCAACTAGGAGAGATATAATGTTTTAAAGTATAGTCAATAATAAGTCTGAGGAATAATTAGAACACATTTACATGATGGTGAGAGTGTGAGTGACAAAGTTGCCTTGAAAAGCAGTGTTTTTGTTCTTTAAAATGTTAAACATAGGGTTATGATGCAACCAAAAAGTTCTGCTCCTGGGTATATACCTGAGAGAATGAACGCACAGGCCCACTTAAACACTTGTTCATGAATATTCACAGCAGCATTGTTCATGACAGGCCCAAAGCAGAAGCAACTCAAATGTTCATGAGCTGATGAACAGATCAATAACATATGATCCTTCCATACAATGGAATATGTTTCAGTCATAAACAGGGATTAAATACTGATACATGCACCGTCACGGATGAATTTTGACAACATCATGGCAGGTGAGAAGCCACTACAGAGGCCATGTTCCATGTGATTTTGTGTGTAGGAAAAGTCTAGACTAGAAACATTGAAGGTGAATGAGCAGTTGACTGGTTGGCATGTTCACTTGTCATCTCCTTTGTTTTAACATGTGGTTTATCAATTCAACCTCCTAATACCAGATTAACAATATTTACTAATCCTGACACAGCACAGAGAATGCCAGGGACTTTTAAACTGTGCTAGGTATGGTAGTATGGATTATTCCTAACACAAGGACTAGCCTTGAATCTTCTAGTCTTTATCTTCTACCCCAAAAGTGTCTGTATTTTCTCAGTCTTACAGATAACTGTCAAACTTGTCATTTGGTATGTGAGTGTAAAATTGTTGTAGCAAAAATAAAATAAAATAAAATAAAATAAAATTGTTGTAGCTATTTTTATACTGTGCATGCCAATTTTGAAACCAGTAAATATCATAAAATTGCTTCAGATATAGAAAAACCTGAGCCACCCAAACATTTGTTCTCTCATGAGCAGCAGATCACATTAATCAAACACTTGATTACAATATCTCTTTCTAAATGACTATAAAATTTTCTATCTTTACTCATTCTTTCTGCAAGACTTGACTCATTTCTACCGTTCTCTCCACTCATTGTCCAAACTTCAGATTTGGTCTCATTTCTTTCTTTGCTATGTAGTTTATTTTTTGTTACACTGTCATCTTTCTAGAGGTGTTTAGACCATTACAGACTTTATTTATTGATTTAAAAGTCCATCTAGTCAAAGCTGTGGTTTTTCCAGTAGTCCTGTATGGATGTGAGAGTTGGACTATAAAGAAAGCTGAGAGCCAAAGAATTGATGCTTTTGAACTGTGATGTTGGAGAAGACTTTTGAGAGTCCCTTGGACTGCAAGGAGATCCAACAAGTCAATCCTAAAGGAAATCAGTCCTGAATATTCATTGGAAGGACTGATGCAGAAGCTGGAACTCCAATACTTTGGCCACCTGATGCAAAGAACTGACTTATTGGAAAAGACCCTGATGCTGGGAAAGATTGAAGCCAAGAAAAGAAGGGGATGACAGAGGATGAGATGGTTGGATGGCATCACCAGCTCAGTGGACATGAGTTTGAGCAAGCTCTGGGAGTTGGTGATAGACAGGGAAGCCTGACATACTGCAGTCCATGGGGCCACAAAGAGTCAGACATGACTGAGTGATTGAACTGAACTGAACTGAAATAAAGACATTTATGACTTTATTTCCATCACAGTTTAATCAGGAATCCATGAACTGTCATGTATGTTGAGAACTCATGATGGTTAGTTTTACGTGTTAACTTGGCTAGGCTACAGCTCCCAAGTACTTAATCAAATACTAACCTAGGTGTTGATATGGGGGTGCATTGTCATCATGAGTAATACTTATAGTCAACTAAGAGGAAATAAAAGAGGTTTCAGAGAAAGCAATGGCAAGCCACACCAGTACTCTTGCCTAGAAAATCTCATAGATGGAGGAGACTGGTAGGCTGCAGTTCATGGGGTCGCTACAAGTCGGACACAACTGAGCCACTTCACTTTCACTTTTCACTTTCATGCATTGGAAAAGGAAACAGCAACCCACTCCAGTGTTCTTGCCTGGAGAATCCCAGGGACAGGGGAGCCTGGTGGGCTGCCGTCTATGGGGTCGCACAGAGTGGGACATGACTGAAGTGCCTTAGCAGTAGCAGCATCCTCGATAAGGAGGGTGGGCCTCATCCAATCAGTTGAAAGACTTTGAAGGCAAACTCTGAGATTCCCTAGAGACAAAGATGATCTATCTGATGACTGCTCTCCCATGCTCACCTGAGTTTTCCACCTGGCCTGTGGGTTTCAAATTCATCAGCTCCCACAATCACATGAGACACATTCTTTATTGTGAATTTCTCACATGTATGTTGCGTCTATTGGTGAGTTTCTCCAGTGAGCCCTGATTGATACAGTCATCTTCCTGTTTCACTTTATTTCTTACTACACATTTCTGAAATGAGAATATTTTCGTTTTTCCAACTCTTGGTGAACACTTACCTACATAATCTTTCTGAGGGGTCTACCCTTTTAATTTACCTTTATAGTAGCTCAGTGTTGGAAATAAGCATTCATGCTTGTAAAATATTCTGGGTGACACCTTAGCCAATGGGGACTTCACTACAGCTCTTAAAACACTTTGGTTTCCATTTTCTGGGCTTCCCCAGTGGCTCAGCAGTAAAGAAATCTGCCTGCATTGCAAAAGCTTCAGGAGATGAAAGTTTGATCCCTGGGTTAGGAAAAACCCCTGGAAGGCATGGCAACCCACTAGTATTCTGGCGTGGAGAATTCCATGGATGGAGGAATGCAGGACAGTCTCTGGCAGGCTGCATAAGGTTGCAAAGAGTCCGTAAGTTTTCAAAGAGTCAGACACAACTGAAGCAACTTACCATGCATGCACAATAAACTACGATCAAACACAGCTGCTGTTAGCATGTGGATGCTTTTGGTTGTCTGTCTCTAAACCATCCATCACTGTAAACTCCAATTTTATCACTTTAGACCAGTCTCTTACATAATGGTAACAACATTTTAATGTTTACTGTAAATCTGGTTTTATTGTTACTTCTTTTTCACTTCAGATGATCACAGCCATTATTTATTTTATTTAGAAAATTCAAAGAATGGAGTATATGTTGAGAGTATTTAATATAAACTCAAGGTATCTTGTTCCACTTCCTAGCTTGTAACTTCTGAAACTCTCCGGACCTTCATTTTCTTATGTGCAGAGTAGGGAGAAAATAACTTATCCCATTGGGTTGTTGCTGTTGTTCAGTCTCTAAGTCATGTCTGACTCTGCAGTCCCATGGACTGCAGCACACCACACTTCCCTGTCCTTCACTATCTCCCAGAGTTTGCTCAAACTCATGTCCATTGAGTTGGTTATGCCATCCAACCATCTCATCCTCTATTGCTCCCTTCTCCTCCTGCCCTCAATCTTTCCCAGCATCAGGGCCTTTTCCAATGAGTTGGCTGGCTCTTCACATGAGGTGGCGAAAGTATTGGAGCTTTAGCATCAGTCCTTCCAATGAATATTCAGGGTTGATTTCCTTTAGGACTGACTGGTTTGATCTCCTTGCCGCCCAATGGACTTTCACTGTAAGAACACCCGTAATTATATGAGACCCATATGGACAGTCCTGGGAAGATCTGCCCATCCTATTCAGCAACAGGACTGGATGCACTTCTCAATTTCCCCTTCCTTTGTCAGCTGACCAGCTGCCTTCCTCCCGGCCCTCACGCTCTGCTCCTTCGTTCCTTGAGACTATTTCCAGACTTTACTAAATGTGAACTTATTTTTATGTCTTCCCTTTCTCACCGGCTTTATTGGGTCCATTAATTCTTCACTGCTCCGGTCTGCTGGTAGCCCTCCTCCTAGTTTTAAAGTGGTGAAATAAATTAAATTTTATTTTTATGTGTAGTCATTTATTCCAATAGAACATTGAGGGAGCAAGGTACTAAAAATATGTGTGTCATAAACAATGTTGAGTAAGAAGATAGTATATTTGATATTTTAAAAATGAGCTTTATTTTAAAAGTTTCTCAATTATTTTGAATACAACTTTGAAAAGATTCCAAACTAGGTAAAAGCTTTATTTCAGAATTGTGGAAGGATTGACCTGTTTTTAAGTTGTAAGTATTTCTGAAAATCAATCCTCTGCTAGATAATATGCACAACTTTAGAGCTTATAATTTAATAGGCAACTTTAAAGGAATACATGGATTTTCATAAACATTTGCTGTTTGTGAATTGGAAATTAACATATAAAGAACAATTATTCCTTAGGGATAGATTGCTGCAAACTCTGATGACTGAGCACCACACACACACACACACACATCCAACATCTTTCAGAAAGCTCTACCATTTATCTATGGCTTCATGGGTGATCTTTTACCTTTATTGCCTATAGAATTCAATATCCCTAAATGAAGCCTATTACTCTACATGGCATGGCATGGCTTATCTCTATAAAACATCTTGTAAGTCTGTTAATTTGAACAACTACCACAGCTGGACAAGAACTATTTCTCAAGAACCCTCTTCATTGCTTCATGTTATTCTCATCAGGTCTCAAAATAGTAAAATCACTAATAAACAAAGGAAGACACAACACAGTATCAATACCTTTACAACATTTTTATGTAATATATTACTACTCTAAGAATCTGTATATAGCCTACTTTATCATAACACTGAAGTGTGAGAAATAGAGTATCTCTCATGTGCATCAATTCATACTGTTTTTCTTCTTCATTTTTTGGATAGGATAATACATGTTTGTTATTGAAAACCATTTCCACTAGGTTTACATGAAAATAGCCTCATTTTCCATCATCTTAGGGAAAGACATACAGTCCAGTTCTGGCCAACCAGGGGACCATAGTGCTGGGCTCAGCACTTGCTGTGCTGTTTATTAGATAACCTAGGAAGGAAAATTGATGGAAACATTCAGGGCTTCTATGGGATAATAAAAGAAGTGTGACTGCAAAGGCTATGTAAGCCTATAGGATCAATTGCCCTCATTCTGGCTCATAGTATGAGCTTCCTGAGAACAAATCTAGGAGCAAATCATGCAAATGGGAGAGATGAAGAGACCCAGATTCCTGGTTGCATCATTTGACCCCCTAAATCCATCTCTCCTGAAAATTCACAGCTTGAACTTCCTGACATAACCATTCAGTAAACTTCCCCTTGTGAGCTGGTTTGAAGATAAATCCCTCTGCATCTGAAATAGAATTTTCTAACAGAATCAATCGGAGGCATGGTGGTAACAAGATTGTCACTAAATTGAGAGTTAACTGGACTGAGACGTGAGGGGGGCAGGGAGGGCTCCTCATGCTGGCTGAGAGTCAACTCTGACCTTTAGGTGATGGCAAAGCAGTCTGTTAGACTGTCGCCCAGTGAATCTTGGAACTGAGATTCTGTGTATCTATGATTCAATTCTAGATTTAGATTCTAGACTGATTTCACATTCAAGCTAAATCTAGCTTGGGGTAAAGGCAAATAAGCCCTCATAACTTGTGAAGCAGAACAGATACCATCAGCCTGGAAACAAGGAAGAACATGCATCCAGGTGCCGTAGGAGGGGGCGTGTTGCCGGAGTGGGGCCTCAGGTCTGAATCAAGGCCATCTTTGCCTATCAGGCAGTTCAGCATCAGGGAAATTGTTTCCCATAAGAAACCCAGGGATAAAGCAAAGCACCCAACAATAATCCTGTTTTACCCAAACTTCAAGTCAATTCCATCCCTCAGGTTTCCCCAGTTTAAGTAATTTTCCAATAGTCCCTACAATGACTGTGGACATTTTGAGCTCTCATTTACTGTTCTCTATTTCTCAGGTCTTAGTTATAAAATTAATCAAATATAAGAGTCGCTGTGAAAAGTGCATGAGGTATATTCTTAACTTTTAAATAATAGAATCTCTCTCTTTCCTTAAGAAGCAAATGAACCGCATTCACATCTGAGATCATTTCTGCCTCTGAAGCAAGATCAGGTCTTTATTTTTATCCAAAATTCTCTCTTCAAAGGGATTATTCGACAAAATGCTTCCAAATTACAAAATTCCTTAAATAATATTAACTTATGAGACTTTAGAAGAGAATTTTCAGACAGACGCAGAATATCTAAAATGTGGAAATGCAAGTTTATCTCAGCATCTGACTCATCCTATGACCTCTTCTCCCCTGTTTTCTTTCTGTCTCTGTCTTTCTCTGTGTGTTTCTGTCTCTTTCTGTCTTTCTGCTAAATAGAGACATAAGGACAAAGATCCAGAGACAGCAACTTCATACACACCTAATGGTTTTGGGACCCTGTGGAAAGTCAAACTTTTTCAGTAAATTAAAAATGAAGGGTGCTTGAAAGGGCCCACTTGTTATGGAAATGTGTACTAACTGATGGAGACCTACAGCTGGCTGTACCAGGTGATGGCATTCTCTGTGCGAACATGACACTCACTCTGCTGAAGGAGTTTGGGACCAGCCAGGGACCAGCTCCACGTTTAGGATTCAGTCTTTGTCTCTGGTGTCAGAGTTAGACGTTTAGAGAGCAGAAAATTCGAGAAGAGCAAAGAGCCATGAAAAAATATTCATTCTTAATTGTGCATGCAAAAATGCATGTTTAATATTCCAAGCAACTACAGTGCTTAAAATCATCCTAATGAATAATGTTTCTGTTTTCTATCCTGAGGCAACCCTCTCTTTTGAGACATGAAGTTAGTTTTGCCTTTTATTCTCATTCACTGCACAAGAATCTGATCAAAGATATTATGGCAACTGTTTCTGGCAGAGCTGTTGTTGCTGTTCATTCACTCGGTCGTGGCTGACTCCTTGCAACCCCATGGACTATGGCATCCCAGGCTTCCCTATATTTCACTATCGTCTGGAGTTTGCTCAAGTTTATGCCCATTAGCAGAGCTGAATGGTAGGAAATGGTGATTGGAGACATGAGTGGTGAATCATGGAAATGTTCAGTGAGGACCCTTCCTGCTTCACCTAATCCTAAATACTCTCATACTTTTCTGAACTTGCAACCTCTTTGGGTGTAAAGGTGGAACTTACCTTCCTCGCTCAGAGGGTGTGGTCCTAGACTCAGGTTCTGAGATGATCTGCCCTCCCTCACACTCAGGAGGTTGCTTCATTTATTTTCAATAGTAGCTGAAAGATGCATATTTATAAAATTAAATTAAAGTTCATATCGTGAGAAGGCTGTTATTTGAGCAATAGCTAAAGAGAGGCTCTGGATACATAATCTAACTGGAGGTTTATAGGGAAAAATCAAGAACCAGCAAACAATTTCAACATGTGGTCTAAGGTTCATGAACACTGGACATGATGAGAAATACTGGGGTCACCATCATTAACCTAAAACTGCTGCTGATGAACAAGGGCTATAAGATGCACAGAGGTCTGGACTCCAAGCATCTGGAGACACTCATGAGGATGGAATGGTGAATTCTGCTAGGCCCACCCTTCCTTCTCTGCTGCAGAAGCTTCCAGAACCCCAACCAGAAGCTAGGCTGGCAAAAAAGCATGGGGAAATAGCTCAACCAGCATCTCCAATCCATCAACCCAACTCACTAAAATGTTTGTTGCCTGTTGTATCCCAAGATGATTTAGAATAAACACAGCATTTCAGAAAGTAAAGTCCCACTGTTAGTATCTTGGGCACTTAGAAATCTATGCAAATTTGGTGTTTTATGTACTTAAAGACTTTAACAGAAATCAGCTTCCTAGAAAAAGAAATTGGATATTAGAATCAAATTTAGAATATATATTTCAAAACTTGACTAAGGCTTGTGATTTTAAGTTGAAACCTTCCAAAGGTTATAAACAACTTAACCATGTAGTTAGAAGGTAAAGAATCTGCCTGCAGTACAAGAGACCAGGGTTCGATCCCTGGGTTGGGAAGATCCAATGTTTGCCATTACAGAGAATTAAATTTTACCAAATATAAAAATTTTGGTTAATTTCTAAGACTTGTTCAAGTCCTAAGGAAATTCAGTCAGAAAATTGATATACTTAAAGAGAGAGCTAAATATATTTTATAAATGCAGTTAAAATGGTAATTGGTAATTGGTAAAATGGTAATTAAGTTTATAAATAGAATAAAAGCCCTGATTACTACAATTATTTAAAATTCCTAGATTCATACTTAGAATAATACTTCTAAGTGAACCTAAAAGTTTAAAGAACTGAGTTTTTTAATTGTGACTTTAATAAATTGAATAGTAATTTTTACAAACCAAAGCAAGCATATCTTTGCTATTGAAAAGAACTTTGAGTACATGAAAAAGTTTAATTTTGATAGTGTTTATTTCCAGTGCAGAAAGAGTTCATAGTGGTTTCTCCTCCATTCTTGACTGTAGGGAGAACTTGTTCTCACCAAGGGGACCAGGTGATTCAGTAGATACTGAATGGTGAAGGACCACTCCATCACTGATTCTAAATAATACATCCGAATCTTGCCTTCTTACATTAATTAGTCTAACTGCCTACATTTGATCATAAAGGAGGCATTCACTCTTACCTTCCTGTCAAACTCAGTTTCAGAGCCCAGTGTAAATGCCTCATTTACTCCCTGCCGCATGGGGGTGGCCCTAGCCCAGCCCCACATGAATGGTCTGCTGCCACTGCAAGACAGAAACACATGCCTTATGAACCTGTATGAACTGATTTTGAAATTTTACAGTGTGGAGATGATTCCCATGGCATTTTTGAACTGTATTTTGATTTATACTCCCTGAACAATATGTAATTTAATGTGAAGAATTGTTTTTCTCTTTATTAAATGAAAACTTCCACCTCTGCAGCTTGTAGTCTGACTAGAACAGGGTTAGAATCTGTGTGTCTGTCAAAGGGCAGATGGTCAGCTCTGTCAGGATGTTCTCTGGGACTTCAAGACATCTATCAGTGCCTGGATCATTCACAAAAGCCATCATCACCATTCAGCAAAGTGAGGAAAAGAATGTTTCCTGAAAAGTTAAAGAAAAGAAAAGAAAATTTAAATAACTTTTCAAAAAAGTAAAAAAGCTAAACTCTAATAGAAAATTGCCCTGCATGCATGGTCAGGGCACCAAGTGAAGGGCAAGGATAACTCCATCCTTTGGTTGGCCTCTCATCCAGAAAAGGTCAGTACCACTTGAAGCTTCACATCTTGACCTAGATGGCTCTCACCTGTCCTGCCTCCCCATCTCTGTCCTTCATACACCTTCCCCACAGAACTGAGTCTCGAAAACCTAGGACAGCCTTTGGAGAAATCCTTCTGTGGTCACTGACACACCAGAGAGTGTGTCTTTATTCATAGAATATATTTGGAAATGCAATGATGAAGTCCAAACAACACACAATGCAGTGATGAAGTCCAAACAACATACACATTTTGGAAGTGCTCTATAATTAATAAGTCATACACACAAATAATTTTATATGTAACTGTAATTGTCTTACTTTATTCTAAGCCAATGGAGGGGTTTAAGTGTATACTTGTAACCTATTCATAGTAAATGCAGCAAGTGTATAGCCACAGAGAAAAAAGGGCTTTTGTGTTATGATCTGAATTGCTAGATATAAAAAATGAAGTTAATAGATGTTATCTTATAACTACCACAATGAAGTGATTAGTGTCCTTAAGAAATTTAAAGATAATTCCTTACTATATACCATTCAGATTATATGGACTGCAAAGCATCTTCTTACTCAATAGCATCAGTGAGCACAGTCTGACAGTGACTTTTCCTGCACACCCTGATGGTTGTGTCCCTTGGTTCTCAGAGGCACCATGCTCATGAGTCCCCACCTGCAGGCAACACCCATCAGTCTGCTTGTCCGGTACCCACACAGCCCAGAGAGCCCATCCTAAGTGTGTAGCTCAGTGGAGGTGGGTCAGGAGGTGCTCATGAACTTGGGCTTTAGGAGTCATCACCATCAAGGAGCCTAAAGTGAAAGTGAACAGACAAAGTGAAAGTGATAGTTGTTCAGTTGCGTCCAACTCTTTGTGACCCCATGGACTACAGGAGCCACCAGGCTCCTCTGTCAAGAGGGATTCTCCAGGCAAGAATACTGGAGGGGACTGCCATTTCCTCCTCCAGGGGATCTTCCTGACACAGGGATCGACCCACATGTCCTACACTGCAGGCAGATTCTTTACTGTCTGAGCCACCATGAGCCTATGAAGGGTTTAAAGTTGGTCCGCCAGAATGTGGAGGATGTGGACAAATAGGAATTAGGAAGACGGCCCTTCAGGTGACAGATTCTCCTTGAATAAAACCAGAAACAGCTCTCCCCCTGCACTGTCTCGGGAACTGCTTCTTATCAGCTTGACACTGCTGCGGCTTCTGTAAATGAGGGGATGAGTGGCTGCACCCTACAGACATAAATGCCAGGATGTGAGAGCAGAAATAACAACACATTATGACTCGACACTGAATATTCATTGGAATGGAAACCACAATTCATAAAATTAACCAAACTGATCACTTGCAGCACAACCTTGTCTAACTCAAAGAAACTATGAGCCATGTCATGTAGCACCACCCAAGTGAGACAGGTCATGGTGGAGAGTGCTGACAAAATGTGGTCCACAGGAGAAGGGAATGGAACACCACGTCAGTATTCTTCCTTGAGAAACCCATGAACAGTATGAAAAGGGAAAAAAGATATGACACTGAAAGATGAATTCCCCAGGTTGGCAGGTGCCCAAATTGCTACTGGAGAAGAAGAGAGAAATAGCTCCAAAAAGAATGAAGAGGCTGAGCCAAAGCTAAAACAACACTCAATTGTGGTTGTGACTGGTGATGGAAGTAAAGTCCGATGCTGTAAAGAACAATATTGCATAAGAACCTAGAATGTTAGGTTCATGAATCAAGGTAAGTTGGAAGTGGTCAAATGGGAGATGGCAAGAGTGAATGTCAACATTTTAGGAACCAGTGAACTAAAATGGACTGGAATCAGCTAATTTCATTCAGATGACCATTATATCTACTATTGTGGACAAGAATCCCTTAGAAGAAATAGAGTTTCACTCATAGTCAACAAAAGAGCCCAAAATGCAGTAATTGGGTCCAATCTCAAAAATGACAGAATGATCGCTCTTTGTTTCCAAGGCAAACCATTCACTATCACAGTGATCCAAGTCTATGCCCCAACCACTAATGCCAAAGAACATGAAGTTGAATGGTTCTATGATGACTTACAAGAACTTCTAGAACTAACACCCCAAAAAGATATTTTTTTTCATCATAAGGAACTAGAATGCAAAAGTAGGAAGTCAAGAGATACCTGGAGTAACAGGCAAATTTGGCCTTGGAGTACAAAATGAAGCAGGGCAAAGGTTAATAGAATTTTGCCAAGAGAACACACTGATCGTAGCAAACACCCTCTTCCAACAACACAAGAGAAGACTCTACACATGGACATCATCAGATGGTCAATACCAAAATCAGATTGATTATGTTCATTGCAGCTAAAGATGGAGAAGACCTACACAGTCAGTAAAAACAAGACCAGGAGTTGACTGTGGCTCAGATCATGAACTCCTTATTGCAAAATTCAGACTTAAACTGAAGAAAGTAGGGAAAACCACTAGCCCATTCAGGTATGACCTAAATCAAATCCTTTACAATTATACAGTGGAAGTGACAAATATATTCAAAGGATTAGATCTGATAGATAGAGTGCCTGAAGAAATATGGATGGAGGTTTGTGACATTTTACAGGAGGCGGTGATCAAAATGATCCCCAAGAAGAAAAAATGCAAAAAAGCAAAACAGTTGTCTTAGGAGGCCTTACAAATAATTAAGTAAAGAAGAGAAGCCAAAGGCTAAGGAGAAAAGGAAAGACACATCCATCTGAATGCAAAGTCCCCAAAGAATAGCAAGGAGAGAGAAGAAAGCCTTCCTAAGTGATCAATGCAAATAAATAGAGGAAAACAATAGAATGGGAAAGGCTAGAAATCTATTCAAGAAAATGAGAGATACCAAGGGAACATTTCATGCAAAGATGGGCAAAATAAAGGATAGAAATGGTATGGACCTAACGGAAGCAGAAGATATTAAGAGGTGGCAAGAATACACAGAACTGTACACAACAGATCTTAATGACACAGATAACCATGATGGTGTGATCACTCACCTAGAGCCAGATATCCCGGAATGAGAAGTCAAGTGGGCCTTAGGAAGCATCACTACGAACAAAGCTAGTGGAGGTGATGGAATTCCAGTTCAGCTATTTCAGATCCTAAAAGATGATGCTGTGAAAATGCTGCACTCAATATGCCAGCAAATTTGGAAAACTCAGCAGTTGTCACAGGACTGGAAAAGGTCAAGTTTCATTCCAATCCCAAGGAAAGACAATGCCAAAAAATGCTCAAAGTACTGCACGATTGCACTCATCTCACATGCTAGTAAAGTAATGCTCAAAATTCTCCAAGCTAGGCTTCAATATTATGTGAACTGAGAATTTCCAGAAGTTCAGACTGGATTTGAAAAGGCAAAGGAACCAGCGATCAAAGCTACAGGTTCAAAGGAAAATGATAGCCCCAAGGCATTAGGATGAAAGAATTTAAGCCTTCAAATTTGGGGCTTAATTCTATTAAAGAAAATACAGGTGAAAATGAAAGGCTGATGAATTTTTTTTATACAGGTAAAAATATAACAATTCAGTGTTTTTCTAAGTTTACAAGAATCTTTTTCTTCTTTAGTTTCTTTCACTTTTTAAAAAATGTAAATTTATTTAATTGGAAGCTAATTACTTTACAATATTGTATTGGTTTTGCCATACATTGACATGAATCCGCCATGGGTGTACATGTGTTCCTCATCCTGAAACCCCCTCCCACCTCCCTCCCCATCCCATCCCTCTGGGTCATCCCAGAGCACCCTGTATCATGCATCGAACCTGGACTGGCGATTCGTTTCGCATATGATAGTATACATGTTTCAATGCCATTCCCCCGAATCATCCCACCCTCACCCTCTCCCACAGTTTCTTTTGTTGGTGGCTCTCTGTTTGCAGTTGTAACTCTGCTGTGGTTGTGATCTGGCACTTTCCAGTGATAAATAAACCATGGGTTGGAATAAAAAAATATCTAAAGCAAAAAAAAAAAGAAAAAGCAAGAGATTTCCAGAAAAACATCTACTTCTGCTTTATTGATTATGCTAAAGCCTTTGACTGCATGGATCATAAGAGACTGTGGAAAATTCTGAAAGAAATGGGAATACCAGACCACCTTACCTGTCTCCTGAGAAATCTGTATGCAGGTCAAGAAGCAACAGTTAGAACTGGACATGGAACAACAGACTGGTTCCAAATTGGGAAAGGAGAGTGTCAAGGCTGTATATTGTCACCCTGCTTATTTAACTTACATGCAAAATACATCATGCAAAATGCCGGGCTGGATGTAGCACAAGTTGGAATCAAGATTGCAGGGAGAAATATCAATAGTCTCAGATATGCAGATGACATCACCCTTCTGGCAGAAAGCAAAGAAGAACTAAAGAGCCTCTTGTTGAAAGTGAAAGAGGACACTGAAAAAGCTGGCTTAGAACTCAATAGTCAAAAAATTAAGATCATGGCATCTGGTCCCATCACTTCATGGCAAGTAGGTGGGGAAACTCTTAGGCTCCAAAATCACTGCAGATGGTGACTGCAGCCATGAAATTAAAAGACACTCCTTGGAAGAAAGGCTATGAGAAACCTAGATAGCATATTAAAATAAGACACGTTTCTTTGCCAACAAAGGTCTATCTAGTCAAAGCTATGGTTTTTCCAGTAGTCATGTATGGAAGTGAGAGTTGAACCATAAAGCTAACTGAGCACTGAAGAACTGATGGTTTGGTGTTGGAGTAGATTCCTGAGAGTCCCTTGAACAGCAAGGAGATCAAACCAGTCAACCCTAAAGGAAATCAGTCCTGAATATTTATTGGAAGGACTGATGCTAAAGCTGAAGCTCCAATCCTTTGGCTACCTGATACAAAGGGTTGACTCGTTGGAAAAGACCCTGATGCTGGGAAAGATTGAAGACAGGAGGAAAAAGGCACAACTGAGGATGAGATGGTTGGATGGCATCACCGACTCAATGGACACGAGTTTGAGCATGCTCCAGGAATTGGTGATGGACAGGGAAGCGTGGTATGCTGCAGTCCATGAGGTTGTAAATAGTCTTACGTGACTGAGTGACTGAACTGAACTGAACAATGAACCCTGAATATTCTTTGGAAGGACTGATGCTGAAGCTGATGCTCCAATACTTTGGCCCCCACTGGGAAAAACTGACTGATTAGAAAAGACCCTCATGCTGGGGAATATTGAATGCAGGAGGAAAAGTGGATGGCAGAAGATGAGATGCTCTGTTAGCAACACCAACTTGCTGGACATGAGTTAGAGCAAGCACCAAGAGATGTTAATGGACAGGGAAGCCTGGTATGCTGAAGTCCATGGGGTTGTAAAGAGTAAGACATGACTGAGTAACTGAACAATGAGAAGAAGCTTTGCCTGGGGTTTGGCTACTGAGGATTTTCACCAGCAAAGCTAGCTCCCAAGGCAAAGCCCGGTTTATGAGGACCCAAGGCTGCAGAGTCCTGGGTCCCAGATTCCGCTGGCTGAGCAGGCAGTGAGGTGGCAATGCTGGGACAGTTATGAGATCTTAATTAAGGTTAACATTCTATTTCCTGGTCAGGTGTCTGATCATTTAGCTTCCTGGCCAATGTTTCAAAGCCCCATGTTTGGGATTCATGACTCTTTGGCAAATAAACACAGGATATTTGAATCTCTGATTCGTGCATGTGGTTGAATAGCTGATTTCTCCTTTACTTCTTGTGTACAAACTTTTGCCTTAAATATGGTGCTTTATTTTTCCTTTTGATTGATATTAAATGTCATGAATTTCATCAATCACAAAGTTACTAATGCATTGTCAATGGTGAGGGATTTTAAGTCAAACCTAGCAGATCAAATAGCAAAGGCTACCAAAGCCCCACAACAGCTTTTTGGGTCTTTTGTTCTGATTTGTGTTCTTCCCTGATAATGTCAGTTACGTTTTTTCCCTGTCCTCACTTGGTAATCTACTCAATGATTCAAACAAAGATGAAATTCTCCTCAAACTTCTGAATAGTGTTTGATATTCCATTTATATGTTTTAGGCTTAAAGGGATAAGCAAATCTCCATATTTTGTGTGACAGCAATTTTCTAAGAGCAAGGAGGCTGGAGGTTTGAGAGGCAGACTTCGGAAAGTCTGGTGAGGGTAACGCTGTTTGCACTGAGAGACTGTAAAGAAAATGATCAGTTTTCACTTTGTGTTCTTTTATCCTATTTTCCCACAGATGAGTATGATCAAAGCTAAACGCATAAATCAAGTCTTAGATGGCAGGTTTTGTGACTCAGTCAGAGTACATTAGTCTGCCCATTTGTAACGACCACAGAGATACTCACCTTCAACCCCCAACCTAGCACCTGTCATGAGGTACAGTTAGTGTGTCGCTGCTGTGCTGGCAAGAGCTCAATTTCTGACTGGTTGCTGTTGTTCAGTCGTTAAGTCATGTCCGACTCTTTGTGATCTCATGGACTGCAGCATGCCAGCTATCCCTGGTGTTTGCTTTCTCTCGGAGCTTGCTCAAATTCATGTCCATTGAGTCAGTGATGCCATCCAATCATCTTATCCTCTGTCACTCCCTTCTCTTCATGCACTCAACATATCCCAGCACCAGGGTCTTTTCCAATGAGTCTGCTCTTCGCATCAAGTAGCCAAAGTATTGGAGCATCAGCTTCAGCAACAGTCCTTCCAATGAGCATTCAGGGTTGATTCCTTTAGGATTGACTGGCTTGATCTCTTACAGTCCAAGGGATCATGGATGGATACATTTGAAGAAATCAAAACTCTAACTGAAAATAATGTAAGCTCATTGTTATAACTGCATTATAATAAACACCACAGTAAACTTTTGAACAACCACAAGCATACAGACTTACAAGACAGAGGAAACAAACAGTCCTATAGCCTTGGAACATAATTTGTATTCAGTAACAGTTTTTAATATGTGCCCGAAACCTAGAAGAGCGTATATAATAAAGTAAGCACTGATTAGATGTGAGTTGAATGCGAGGATGAGTGTGTCAGAGCGAACTTTAGGAGCTTTTATGTCAGTAGTACTTTTGAGAAGCCAGAGTGAAGATGCTAGAAAACAAGATGATTGGGAAGGGTGACATCCACTCTAAGAAGCCTGCATGCCTGGGGGATGTTTTTAGATCTCTTTGTTAGGAAAATGAAACAAAGGTGCTGCTCCTCACACGATTCTCTCTGCAAAGCTGTGATTCACTGCTCTGCAGACAGAAGCAGAACCAGATGCACTGGGCAAGAAGCTCATAATTAAGAGCCTGGAATGTAATTACCTTCTTTCTATTGTGAAAGGAGAAGAATAATTAAAAAGCCACATCAAAGCAGGTGCTCACAAAGGGCTCTGATTGTGCGGGAGTCACGGAGGAATCTGTACTTGACAATATCAGGGACTTTTTCTTCTCCCTAAAGTGTTCCATGTTTTGTGAAATAATTGCTTCAGGTCTAAGGCAATCGTGTTGGTACATTTCAAAAATCAGAGCAGCAGACATTTATGACATGGCTACCATATGCAGGTGTGTGCGTGAAGTTTTGATGCCTGTCCTCATGGAGCTCACAGTCTACTATGATATAATTATCCTGGAGCCAGGATACAATTTACAGTGCTTACTTAACTACAGCTTTCTCTTTTTACCACTCAGATTGGAGGAGTTTTTACTCCTAGAAAAATAGGTCTAGGTCATGTAGAGATTTCAGGAGACCACCTATCTGGGCCTAGAATGAGGTGACCAGTCAATGACAACCATGGAGGGAGATAGCATTCTAGCCATGGAGCAGCAGGATCAGAAACAACTGGCCAGAAATGCTCGGCCTTTGGGGGAGAGTGACAAGAAGACCAGTGTGGAGGGAGAGAGTGTGCCTTGGCTGGAACTCAAGTCTACAGACACTGCAGGTGATGGGTGGGGAGGTCATAGCAAGTCGTTTGCAAAAATGGGCAAGATCAGCTCCCTCTCTGTGCTCAAGCCACCTTCCCAGCATCTCTTCTCCAGACGTGGAGTCTGCTCCTACCCCTTGAATCTGCCCTCTCTTTGAGAGAAGCATCAAGAGGGACTGTTATTAGTCTTATATATGGAATCTAGAAAGACTGTACTAATGAACCTATTTGCAGGCAACAGTGGAGGCGGAAACATAGAGAACAGGCTCATGGACACAGTAGGGGAGGGAGAGGGTGAGACAAATTGAGAGAGTAGTGTGAAAACATGTACATTACCATATACAAAATAGCCAGTGGGAATTTACTGTATAACACAGGGAGTTCAAACGTGGTGCTCTGTGATAACCTAGAGGGTGGGAGGGAGGTTCAAGAGGGAGGGGGCATGTATATATATACCTATGGCTGATTCATGTTGACAAATGGCAGAAACCATCACAGTGTTGTAAAGCAATTATTCTCCAATTAAAATAAATAAATATTTCCCAAACATGTATAATATCATATAAGGAATGAATCACCAGTCTACGTTTGATGCAGGGTGCAGGATGCTAGGGGCTGGTGCACTGGGATGACCCAGAGGGATGGTGTGGCGGAGGAGGTGGTGGGGCGGGGGTGGGGGGGGTGGAGGGAGGCGGGTTCTGGATTGGGAAAACATGTACACCCGTGGTGGATTCATGTTGATGTGTGGCAAAACCAATACAGTATTGTAAAGTAAAAAATAATAATAATAATTAATTAATTATGTTTTTAAAAGAAGGGGCATATTGTAGCATTTCAAGCCTCCAATGCAGGAGACTCGGCTTCAATCCCTGGGTTGGGAAGATCTCCTGGAGTAGGAAACGGCAACCCACTCCAGTATTCTTGCCTGGAAAATCCCATGGACAGAGAACCCTGGTGGGCTACAAAGAGTCGATCATGACTTTGCACATAATAAAGCACAGTCACGTGATTTGTGAAAAATGGTTAATCAATCCAATTGACTTTTAAGCTCAAGAAGGTTTGCTTGTATTTCTAAGCATTCACAACATGATTGGTTTTTTATAAGTTGTGTGGAAGATGTAGTGATGATTTTAATGGAAAAAAACTGACCAGCTCTAAAGCTGTGAGTTACATGGGATCCTGTCTATTGTTTATTCTTTTATAAAAATTTTAAAAATGAGTGCTACACATGCATAGGGCTCCTCCTTGGACTTAGGTGACTGTATCTCATCAACCCTTACACTTTGCATCCTTAATCTGCTACCTGAATTATATTTTATCTTTTAGGGAAAAATCATGATCCTTCAAAAGCTCTGTGAGCAATGAATTAATTGATTACTCATTCATATTTTTAAAATTTGTTGTCTTTAATGAATTTGTTATATTACTGCTTCTTTTTTTTTTAATGTTATGGCTTTTTGGCCAAAAGGCATGTGAGATCCTAGATCCCTGACCAGGGATCAGACCCACATCCCCTACATTGGAAGGTGAAGTGTTAACCACTGGACCATCAGAAAGTCCCCATATATATATGTGTGTGTGTGTGTATATATATATATATATATATATATATATATATATGTGTGTGTGTGTGTGTGTATATATGTATATATATATATATATATTTTTTAATAACATGAGTTTTAGTACTTTATTTTTATGGGCAAGAGGAATCTAAATATGATCAGCCTTGAAGTACATCATGAAAAAAAAGTGGATGAGGGGAATAAAAGGGATTTAAGAGACCATAAGTGGAAGAAGAAATTGAAGCTTAAAAATGGAAACATGAGTGTAATGGAATGTTTTTCATAGTTTTGGTTTCTTGTTATTTCATCACTTCTCTTTTATCTGGTGAAGGTCTTTCTACAGAGGAGTGACATTTTTCCCTACCTTGAGCTCAAAGCTGCATCTTTGTTGTCTAGCACATTGTTCTGCAGCACTCAGGAAATGTTCATTAACCAAGGATATTTCTACATTAGCAAGTTTTCTATGGTCATTTTCACACACACATACACACACACACACACACACACACACACAAAGATGCTTTAAAGAAATATAAAGAGTATTTGAACAAGACTTTCTTTTAATTTGTAGTTGTTTAGTCACTCAGTCATGTCCAACTCTTTGTGACCCCATGGACTATAGCCCACCAGCCTCCTCTGTCCATGGGATTCTCCAGGGAAGAATACTGAAGTGAGTTGCCATTGCCTATTCCAGGAGATCTTCCTGACCCAGGAATCAAATTTGTGTCTCCTGCATTGGTAGGCAGATTCTTTACCACTGAGCCACCAAGGAAGCCCTTCTTTTACATGTGTTTATTTAACTGAAAGCATTTGTTTCAAGACAGTCACACTCTTCATTATGTTTCTTCTCGGGAAAAAAAACTCGATTCCTCACTCATATTATCTCTTGCTTCAGACAGTGATTAAAGATCTCAATGGAAGTAAGAAATGTAACCTGCAAACTAGCAACATCATCTTGAACAAATGGACACTTTATGACTCTTACCTTAGCTTCTTTTATCTGTCAGTCACACAAAAATAAGGCAAACTAATGATTAGAAGTCAGGGTATATAGGTTAAAAGAGGAAGACGGTGGAGGAGTAAAATGGGGAGATCACCAGCCTCCCCACAAATACATCAAAAACTCATCAAGATATGGAACAACTCCTACAGAGCAACCTCTCGGCAACAGCAGAAGACCCCAGGCCTCCAGGGGGATAAGCTAAGCTCCCTGGAATGAGGTAAGAGAGAGGATGGAGACAGAAAAAGGGTAAAGATGAAGAATTTCTGGACAGAAGCTTGTACCCCGAGGGAAGGAGGGAGTCCTGAAACAGGAGGAGATCCCATTCACAGGGAAGTTCCCTCACAGGTGGGCCCAAGGGGGGGCTGCAGAGTCTTAGAAAACTGGGCAAAGCAGGGACTCAGAGGGCAAAAACAGAGAAAGCTGCACTTCTCAGCCCATTAACAGCTCACAGACAAAGTTCCCAGAGGGCAGGCTGGGGCAACCAAGAGTTGGGAGGCATACAAACCTCTCCAGCACACACAACCCTCGTGGCACAGAGGACAGGCCTGGGGAGCCAAAAGAAGAACATTTAAGCCCCATGACAAAGAAGATGGGCCTGGGGAACTGAGACAAGTGGGCACAAACCCCACGATATACAGGGCAGGCCTAGGGATCTGAGACAAGGGCACACAAAACCTGCAAATATGAGGGCAAGCTCAGGGTGCTGAGGGAAGCCCACACTAGTCTCCGTGATGCAGAGGGCATGGCCAGCGAGCTGAGAAAAGATCCACACAAGCCCCCACCTAGCAGGCTTCAGCAGTGCAGGGTAGGACAGTGGAACAGAAGCACCAGCAATAATCCCAGGAACAACTAGGAGCTGACGGCAATGAAGATAAGCTGAGACTTAAAGTAGCTGCAGAAAGAGACGTGTCTAACACTGCCAAAACCAGAAGGACTGTGGAACACAAAGACATACTGAACCCTTGCTGGTTTAGTCACTAAGTCGTGTCGTGTTCGACTCTTGTGACCCCATGAACTGTAGCCTGCCAGGCTCCTCTGTCCGTGGGATTCTCCAGGCAAGAATACTGGAGTGAGTTGCCATTTGCTCTTCCAACTGAACCCATGGACACCACAAAACCTACTACTGGACACTGCACTGCCCTTCAGAGAGACGAGATCCAGCTCCATCAACCAGAACACAGACACAAGCTCCTTAACAAGGAAAACATGACAGGGCCCTAATCCAGCCCCATCAACGGGGCAGACTCCACAATCAAGAAGAGCTACGACCTTGAGAACCATTTCTTTTTTCTTATAAATTACACTGTTTTTTCCCCCTTCATATTTCCACCTTCACATTAGCCTTTTGCAGTGCTGTGGAGTTTCCCTCTTTGTTTTTATAGTTTTAAAAACAGCTTTTTTGATTTTGTTTTTGATATATTAAACTGCTTTTCCTATAGTTCTTTACTGGCTGTAGCTATTCCTGAATACATATAACACTTTTCCACATATATCTATTTATCTTTGCTTTTCTATTTTTTCTTTTATCCTTTTTTTAATTACCCTCTTTTCCAAAAAGGTAATAAAATTACCCTTTTATTATCCTATTGTCCCTCCTTTTCTCTTTTCCTTCCCTTCTCCTCTTTTTTTCTCTCTTTTTTCTTCTCCTTTTTTCCCCTTCACTCTTTCCTTTTTCACCAAGTAAGTTAAATTCTTGTTCTCTTTGTTATATTACACAGTTGACACTATGTGCATACTCAGTTTTCCAGATTGAGCACTAGCTAGCTCTGCTTTTACTTAATCAATATCACTTTTGATTTCCCTTGTTCACCAAGTCAATCTTCGGTATTCTTTTCTTTAGAATACTTTGTTTATAACTGTATGTGTGGAAGTGTGTGTATATGTCCCATTATTTTTGTAATTACCTGTCAATCTGCTTGATCTTCTCCCACTAGAATACAGGCACAAGTCACTCCTAACAAGAAATCAACACAAACTACTCAAACAAACTTTCCCTCTAAGGGCAAAAACCAAAAGGAAGAAGAAATAAAACCCTGAAGCCTGGGAAAAGGAGATGTCAAGTGGAGCAAGTTAGAAAAAAATGATGAAAAGGAGGAGAAATATAGCACAAATGAAAGAGCAAGGTAGAAACTCACAAGACCAAATAAATGTAGAGGAAATAAGCAATCTACCTGAAAGAGAATTCAGAATAATGATAGTAAAGATGCTCTGAAGACTTGAAAATAGAATGGAGAAAATGCAAGAAATATTTAACACAGTTTATACAGTCACCAAGGACATAGAAGAAGTAAAGAATAAGCAAACAGAGATGAAGAACACAATTACTTTAATTAAAAATACAAGGAACCAGTAGCAGAATAATTGAGGCAGAGGAATGAATAAGTAAGCAGGAAGATAGAATGGTGGAAACAACTGCTGAAGAGCAGAATAAAGGGAAAAGAATGAAAAGAATTGAGGATAGCCTCAGAGATCTTGGGACAATATTAAACACACCACCATTTGAGTTTTAGGGGTCCCAGAGGAAGAAGAGAAAAAGAAAGACACTGAGAAAATTTTTGAAGAAATTATAGTTGGAAACTTCCCCAATATGGGAAATGAAATAGTCAATCAAGTCCAAGAAAAGCAGAGAATCCCTTACAGGACAAACCCAAGGAAAAACACATTGAGACACATATTAATCAAGCTTACAGAGATTAAACACAAAGAATAAATATTAAAAGCAGCAAGGGAAAAGCAACAAGTAACATAAAAGGGAAAACCCATAAGATTAACAGTGGATCTTTCAGCAGAAACTCTGCAAGCCAGAAGGGTATCACAGGATAATTTAAAGTACTGAAAGAGAAAAATCTATGACCAAGATTACTATATGCAACAAAAAGCTCATTAAAAATTGATGGAGAAATCAAAAGCTTTACAGATAAGCAGAAGTTAAGAGAATTTAGCACCACCAAACCAGCCATGCAACAAATACTAAAGGGGCTTACATAGCCAGTAAACACAAGAGAAAGGAAAGACCTACAAAAACAAACCCAAAACAATCAAGAAAATGCCAATAGGAATACACGTATCAATAATTACCTTAAATGTAAACAGATTGAATGCACCAACCAAAAGATAAAGCAAGACCCATGTATATACTGCCTACAAGAGACCCACTTCAGACCTAGAAACACATACAGACTGAAAGTAAAAGGATGGAAAAAAATATTCCATGCAAATGGAAACCAAAAGAAAGCTAGAGTGGCATTCCTTATTTCAGACTAAATAAATTTTAAAATAAAGAATACTATAAGAGACAAAGGACACTACCTAATGATCAAGGGATCAATCCAAGAAGGCATAACAATTGTAACTGTTTATGCACCCAACATAGGAGCACCTCAATACATAAGGCAAACACTAATAGGCATAAGAGGGGAAATCCACAGTAGTACAATAATAGTAGGGGACTTTAACACCCACTTACACCAATGGACAAATCATCAAAACAGAATCAATAAGGAAACACAAGCCTTAAATGAAACAATAGACTAAATGGACCTAATTGATGTCTTCAAGACATTTCATCCAAATGCAGAAGAATACACTATCTTCTCAAGTGTACATGGATCATCCTCCAGGATAGACCACATCTTGGGCCACAGATCAAGCCTCAGTAAATTTAAGAAAATTGAAATTGTATCAGGTGTCTTCTCTGACCACAACACTATGAGACTAGATATCAACTACAGGAAAAAAAAAACTGCAAAAAACACAAACTCATGGATTTTGTGTTATTAAAATGCATTACTAAATAATGAAGAGGTTACTGAAGAAATGAGAAGGGAAATCAAAAGATTCCTAGAAACAAGTTACAATGAAAACTCTACGACCCAAAATCTATGTGGTTCAGCAAATGCAGTCCTAAGAGGGAAGTTTATAGCAATAAAATCATACCTCAAGAAACGAGAACAGACAACCTAACTCTACATCTAAAGCAGCTGGAAAAAGAAGAATCAAAAGACCCCAAAGTCTGCAGAAGGAAAGAATCATAAAGATCAGAGCAGAAATAAATGAAAAAGAAATGAAGGAAGCAATAGCAAAGATTAATAAAGTTAAAGCTGGTTCTCTGAGAAAATAAACAAAATTGACAAACCACTAGCCAGACTCATCAAGAAAAAAATGGGAGAAAAGTCAAATCAACAAAACTAAAAATGAAAAAGGAGAAGTTACAACAGACTCCACAGAAATACATAAGGTCAGAAGAGAATATTATGAGCAACTATATGCTAATAAAATCAACAACCTAGAGGAAATGGACAGATTCTTAGAAAAGTTCAACATTCCAAGACTGAACTAGAAAGAAATAGAAAATATGAACAACCCAATTACAAAAACTGAAATCAAAACAGTGATTAAAAATCTTCCCCCCCAAACAAAAGCCCAGGGCCACATGGCATCACAGGGGAATTCTATCAAACATTTACAGAAGGGCTAATGTCTATTTTTCTGAAACTCTTCCAAGAAATTGCAGAAGGAACACTTCCAGACTCACTCTACATGGTCACAATCACCTGATATCAAAACCAGGCAAAGGCAACACAAAAAGGAAAATTACAGGCTAATATCACTGATGAACATAGATGCAAAAGTCATCAAAAAATCTAGCATACAGAATTCAACAACACATTAAAAAGCTCATACACCATAATCAAATTGGGTTTATTCCAGTGATGCAGTCAGTCAGTTCAGTTGCTCAGTTGTGTCTGACTCTGAGACCACATGGACAACAGCACACCAGGCTTCCCTGTCTATCACCAACGCTCAGAGCTTGCTCAAACTCATGTCAATCAAGTCAGTGATGCCATCCAACCATCTCCTCTGTCATCCCCTTCTCCTCCCACCTTCAGTATTTCCCAGCATCAGGGTCTTTTCCAATGAGTCAGTTGTTCGCATCAGGTGGACAAAGTACTGGAGCTTCAGCTTCAGCATCAGTCCTTCCAATGAATATTCTGGACTGATTTCCTTTAGGATGGACTAGTTTGATCTCCTTGCTGTCCAAGGGACTCTCAAGAGTCTTCTCCAACACCACAGTTCAAAAGCATCAATTCTTTGGTGTTCAGCTTTCTTTATAGTCCAATTTTCACATTCACACATAGCTTAGGCTAAATAGACCTTTGTAGGCAAAGTAATGTCTCTGTTTTTTAGTATGCTGTCTAGGTTTCTCATAGCTTTTCTTCCAAGGAGCAAGCGTCTTTTAACTACATGGCTGCAGTCACCACCTGCAGTGATTTTGGAGTCCAAGAAAATAAATCTGTCACTGTTTCCATTGTTCCCCCATCTATTTCCCATGAAATGATGGGACCAGATGCCATGATCTTTGTTTTCTGAATGTTGAGTTTTGAGCCAACTTTTTCACTCCCCTCTTTCACTTTCATCAAGAGGGTCTTTAGTTCTTTGCTTTCTGCCATAATGGTGGTGTCATCTGCATATATGTGTTTATTGATATTTCACCCAGAAATCTTGATTACAGCTTGTGCTTCATCCAGCCCAGCATTTCACATGATGTACTCTGCATAAAAGTTAAATCAGCAGGGTGACGATATACAGCCTTGATGTACTCCTTTCCCAATTTGGATCCAGTCTGTTGTTTCATGTCCAGTACTTATTGTTGCTTCTTGATCTGCATACAGATTTCTCAGGAGGCAGGTCAGGTGGTCTGGTACTGTCATTTCTTTCAGAATTTTCCACAGTTTCTTGTGATCCACACAGTCAAAGGCTTTGGCATAGTCAAAAAAGCAGAAGTAGATGTTTTTCTGGAACTCTCTTGCTTTTCTGATGATCCAGTAGATGCTGGCAATTTGATCTCCTTTTCATTATGGGGACTGTAATGCAAAAGTAGGAAGTAAAGTGATTCCTGGAGTAACAGGCAAATTCAGCCTTGGAGTACAAAATGAAGCAGGATAAAGGCTAACAGACTTTTGCCAAGAGAATGCATTAGTCATAGCAAACACACTCATCCAACAAAAAGAGAAAACTCTACACATGGACATCACCAGATGGTCAACACTGAAATCAGATTGGTTATATTCTTTGCAGCCAAAGATAGAGAAGCACTATACAGTCAGCAAAAATAAGACCAGAGGCTGACTGTGGCTCAGATCATGTACTTCTGATAGCAAAATCCAGACTTAAATTGAAGAAAGTAGGGAAAATCACTAGACCATTCAGGTATGACCTAAATCATATCCCTCATGATTATATGGTGGAAGTGACAAATAGATTCAAGGGATTAGATCTGATAGAGTGTCTGAAGAACTATGGATAGAGGTTTGTAACATTGTACAGGAGGCAGGGATCAGACCATCCCCAAGAAAAAGAAATGCAAAAAGCAAAATGGTTGTCTGAGGAGGCCTTTCAAATAGCTGAGAAAGAAGAGAAGCTAAAGGCAAAGGAGAAAAGGAAAGACATATCCATTTGAATGCAGAGTTCCAAAGAATAGCAAGGAGAGGTAACAAAGCCTTCCTCAGTGATCAATGCAAAGAAATAGAGGAAAACAATAGAATGGGAAAAACTAGAGATCTCTTCAAGAAAAGGAGAGATACCAAGGGAACATTTCATGCAAAGATGGGCACAATAAAGGACAGAAATGGTATGGACCTAACAGAAGCAGAAGATATTAAGAAGAGGTGGCAAGAATACACAGAAGAACTGTACAAAAAAAAATCTACATTACCCAGATAGTCATAATGTTGTGGTCACTCACCTAGAGCCAGACATCCTGGAATGTGAAGTCAAGTGGACCTTACAAAGCATCACTATGAACAAAGCTAGTGGAGGTGATGGAATTCCAGTTGAGCAATTTCAAGTCCTAAGAGATGATGTTGTGAAAGTGCTTCACTCAATATACCAGCAAATTTGGAAAACTCAGCAGTGGCCACAGGACAGGAAAATATCAGTTTTCATTTCAATCCCAAAGAAAGGCAATCCCAACAAATGTTCAAACTATCTCACAATTTCAGGGATGCAAGGATTCTTCAATATACATAAATCAATCAATGTAATACACCATATTAACAAAATTAAAAGATTAAAAACAATATGATCATCTCAGTAGATGCAGAAAAAGTCTTTAGCAAAATTTATCACCCTTTTATGATAAAAATGCTTCAAAAAATGGGCATGGAAGGAACCTCCCTCAACATAGTAAAGGCCATATATGATAAGCCCACAGAAAACATAATTCTCAATGGTGAAAAACTAAAATCATTCCTTCTAGGATCAGGAGCAAGACAAGTGTGTCCACTCTCACCACTATTTTTCAACATAGTTTTGGAATTATTAGCTGCACAATTAGAGAAGAAAAATGAATAAAAAGAATCCAGATCAGAAAAGAAGAAGTAAAACTCTCACTATTTTCAGATTACATGATCCTATTGGGGAAGGCAATGGCAGCCCACTCCAGTACTCTTGCCTGGAAGGTCCCATGGATGGAGGAGCCTGGTGGGATGCAGTCCATGGGGTCATGGGGAGTCGGATATGACTGAGCGACTTCACTTTAACTTTTCACTTTCATGCATTGGAGAAGAAAATGGCAACCCACTCCAGTCTTCTTGCCTGGAGAATCCCAGGGATGGGGAAGCCTGATGGGCTGCCGTCTATGGGGTCGCACAGAGTCAGACACGACTGAAGTGACTTAGCAGCAGCAGCAGCAGCATGCATAGAAAACCCAAAAGAAACTATCAGAAAATTACAAGAGCTAATCAGTGAATTCAGCAAAGTTGCAGGATACAAGTTCAATACACAGAAATCACTTGCATTCCTATATACTAAAAACAAAAAATCAGAATTAAGGAATCAATCACATTCAGCATTGCAACAAAAAGAATAAAATATCTAGTAATAAACCTACCTAAGGAGACAAAAGACCTGTAAACGAAAAATCATAAGACCCTGATGAAAGAAATCAAAGATGACATAAACAGATGGAGAGATAATCCATGTTCCTGGGTAGGAAGAATCAATATTATGAAAATGAATATACTACCAAATGCAATCTACAGATTCAATGCAACCCCTATCAAATTACCAATGGCATTTTTCACAGAACTAGAACAAAAATTTCACAATTCCTATGGAAACACAAAAGACCCCAAATAGCCAGCACAGCCTTCAGACTATACTACAAAGCTACAGTCATCAAGACAGTATGATACTGGCACAAAAACAGAAATATAGACCAATGGAACAAGATTGAGAACCCAGAGATAAACCCAGGCACTTAACTTATTTTTGACAGAGGAGGCAAGAATATACAGCGGGGCAAAAATAGCCTCTTCAAGAAGTGATGCTGGGAAAACTGGACACCTACATGCAAAAGAGTGAAATTAGAACACTTCCTAATGCCACATTGGGCTTCCCTGTTGGCTCAGTCAGTAAAGAATCTGCCTGCAATGCTGATGACCTAAGTCCTATTCCTGGGTTGGGGAGATCCCCTGGAGGAGGGCATGGCAACCCACTTTAGTATTCTTGCCTATAGAATCCCATGGACAGAGGAGCCTGGCAGACTGCAGTCCATGGGGTCACAAAGCATCAGACATGACTGAGCAACTAAGCCCATTTCCTAATGTCACACACAAAGATAAACTCAAAATGGATTAAACACCTAAGTGTAAGACCAGAAACTATAAAAGTCTTAGAGAAAAACATAGACAGAACATTCAATATAAATCAAATCAAGATCTTCTTTAACCTATCTCCTAGAGTAATGGAAATAAAAACAAAAATAAACAAGTGGGACCTAATTAAACTTTAAAACTTTTGCACAGCAAAGAAAACTACAAACAAGATTAAAAAAACCCTCAGAATGGGAGGAAATAGTAGCAAATGAAACAACTGACAAAGAATTAATTTCCAAAATATACAAGCAGCTCATACAACTCAATACCAGAAAAACCCAATCAAAAAGGGGAAAAATAATCTAAAAAGAAATATCTCCAAAGAAGACATACAGATGGCTAATAAGCACATGAAAGATGCTCAACATCACTCACTATCAGCGAAATGCAAATCAAAACTGCAATGAGATACCACCTCACACCAGTCAGAATGGCCATCATCAAAATGTCTACAAAAGCTGAAGAGGGTGTAAAGAAAAGGGAACATTCTTGCATTGCTGGTGGGAACGCAAACTGTGGAAGATGGTATCAAGATTCCTTAAAACACTAGGAATAAAACCACCATATGACACAGCAATCCCACTCCTAGGTATATACCCTGAGGAAATCAAAATTTAAAAAGACACATGTATCCCATTGCTCATTGCTGCACTATTTACAATAGCTAGAACATGGAAGCAACCTAGATGTCCATCAACAGATGAATGGATAAAGAAGCTGTGGTACATCTATACAATGCAATACTACTCAGCCATAAAAAAGAATGCATTTGAGTCAGTTCTGATGAGGTGGACGAACCTAGAACCTATTATACAGAGTGAAGTAAGTCAGAAAGAAATACAAATATTGTATACTGATGCATATATATGGAATCTAAAAAGATGGTACTGATGAATTTATTTTCAAGGCAGAAATGGAGAAACAGACATAGAGAACAGACCTATGGACATGGCGGGAGGGGAGGTGGGAAAAGGTGAGATTTATGGAGAGAGTAACATGGAAATTTACAATACCATATGTAAAATAGATAGCCAATGGGAATTTCTTGTGTGACTCAGAAAACTCAAACAGGGACTCTGTGACAGTCTAGAAGGGTGGGCTGAGGAGGGAAATGGGAGGGAGAGTCAGGATAGAGGGGACATGGATGTACCTATGGCTGATTCTTGCTGACATGTGACAAAAAAAAAAAAAAACACAAAATTCTGTAATTATCCTTCAATTAAAATTTTTTTAATAAAATATGAAAAAAAGAAGTCAGGATATAAAAAGGAGAACAGATCACAGAAAAGCCAGAGCATCAACTTGCAAAAATTCCTCCACAGAGGGTAGGACTGCCTGCCTCCAAAAGAGTGCAAACGGACACACACACACACCACACCCCCAACACTAGATACAGCGGTCCATTGAAAAATTAACAGCCACCTTCAAGTTAAGCATCAAATTCATTCTTTTTCCAACGCTATAGATCATACTATTGTGAAATTTTTTGGTTTCTGATGTGACCCGAAATGTTTTAAGTGACTATGTATTAATTTTATAATTTGAAAGCAATGAAAGTATCTTCATTATGAAAAATGTAATATGAACATTTAGAAAGCTCACTGAAATATTTAAATTAATTCTTTTGATTAAAAACATGGTACTACCATCAAACTAGTCAATCCTAAAGGAAATCAACCCTAAATATTCATTGTAAGAACTGATTATGAAGCTGAAGCTCCAATACTTTGGCCACCTGATGCAAAGAGCCAGGCAACTCATTGGAAAAGACCCTGATGCTGGAAAGACTGAGGGCAGGAAGAGAAGGGGAAACAGAGGATGAGGCAGTTGGATGCCATCACTGACTCAACGGACATGAGTGTGAGCAAACTCTGGGAGATAGTGAAGGCCAGGGAAGCCTGGCATGCTGCATTTCATTGGTTGCAAAGAGTCAGACATGACTGAGCAACTGAACAACAACAGTGGTACTAGCAACGTGCAGAGAAGATTTACTAACATATATAACATCTGACATTTCAGTCACATCTTCAGCTGTTTGTTTTTTTTTAATGGATGTATTCCAAAGCTAACTAAATATACTATGCATTTATAAAAGTGCAGAAATGGAAATGAAATTCCAGAAGAATACTATCTAATGTGGTTGCAACAGTGGTGACTAAAGTTTAATTAGTTAAATATTATTTATTCATAGCAATCTCTTATTTTTATTTTAGAATTTCCACACTTTGCCCTTAGCAACAACCATTAATGCAAAACCTCTACCTAAAACTCTGTTCTCAAGCATGCTCATTTCTCTTTTTTTTTTTGAGTCATAAACAACAGAATCACAGAAATATCAACGACTTGTTTACAGTCAAAGATTCCATGCATTTTCTGTTTCACCTACTTGATTTGTTTGATCCGACTAAATTTGTAATTTTTGTTTTTCTGAGAGATGTAATTAATTCACAGGAGGATATAAAATACGAGAAATAAAACACTTTGTAAGAGAAATATTTGACTTATGAAATCATAACAGATAGAAACAGTAAAGCAAGCAGATATGTTCCCAACAAATACAAGAGACTAATTTACAGACATCATAGACAGAACAAAACCTCTGTTCAGCCCTAGCCACCAACTCTTGTTAATCAGTACTGAGAGCTAATGGTCGTCTCCTTCTTTCTGCTGCCTTTACAGGTGATTCAAACATGCTTTCTCTAGTTATTTTTCTTGAATGTTTATTTAGTAGAAAAATCCAGAGTACCTGCTTATAACTATGTGTGTGACAAGACTGTAAAATATAGCATTTTGCTTCCAATATAATGGAGAACTTATCAGAAAACCTCAACTGTGTATGTGCCTGTATTTTTCTTCCCATGTTGTCCCCACAATTGTTATTACTTCTTCACCTAAGGGAAAAACAGAAGGGTACATAAAAAGGAAAATGTACATTTGAGGTTTTAGTTACTGACCATAAATCTCCCCATTGTTTTAGTACTGCCACAGTAGAAATACTTGGAGGAAAGCATCTTTATCATCATTTTTAAAAAAGAAAACTATATTAGAGTTATCTGCATTTGCACTGCAAATTTGGGAATCCTTCTATGCTTAGGGACATGTGTGTTTAATTACTCTGGTAAACATTTGGCCACTCACTGTCCCAGGTGGCGCCAGTGGTAAAGAACCCGCCTACCAATGCAGGAGACATAAGAGACATGGGTTCAGTCTCTGGATCAGGAAGACCCCCTGGAGGAGGGCACGGCATCCCACTCCAGTTTTCATGCCTGGAGAATCTCATGGACAGAGGAGCCTGGCGGGCTGCAGTCCTTGGGATCGCAAAGAGTCCGACGTGACTAAAGCAACTTAGCATGCACGCACGTCACAATCGAAAACCATCCCACAGCTCAGTTTTCCCAAAGCTGTGGTTTATTCTTTCCACACAATACGTGTGCTGAGTGTTGGCAGATCCAAGCAGAGCTGGGCATGGCTCATCCCCAGGGGGAGGTTCCCTCCAATGTCTCACGTGCCTTGGACAGGGGGTTGCCTGACCATGGTCTTCCCAGGCTGAAGGCAAGTTAAAACCAAACCTTCCCTCCTGCCAGGTCTGCTAAAGTCCACTGGATAAAGACAGACTTGGACATCAGTGTGGCTGGGAAATAGTCTCAACCTTATGTGGGAGGAGCTGCCAAGTCATGCAGACACCTGGAGTGACTAAGGCTTTGTGAAGGGAATGCATCGACTACAGCCCTGTCGCCTGTGACATAGTTTTATGTGGTACACAGTTATAGTAACATTCATACAAATTCATAAGAAAGGCATTTGGCACATTTCCTGCAACCATGATGAATCACAATTTTAGAGCATTTAAATAAACAGGTGTCCACGTGGCAGGTTTTCTGGTCCAGGAGTCAGCAGTCGGCATGTACATGTTAAGTGGATCACGGTGCCCTTAGGTGACATGTCTGTAAGGTGTCTGTAAGGTGACAGACACCCACTCACTGCTCTGCTCTGTGACTTCATCTGACTGGGTCTCCTACCCGCCTTTCCTGACATCATCCAAATTAAGATCCAGAAAGAAAATTTTAAATCCTGTCAGATTTAATGATTACATGAGGGGGGAATCTTCTTCTGAGTTTGAAGACATTGTTTTTGCTCCAATAACTCAGACATCCTTCATACCAGCTACATGAGGTTCCTGTTTGCAGGCAGAATGCACATGTAACAGTATCTATGTTACAACTTCAACTGCAGAAAAACTGTGATGACTAGATATCTGTAAGTGACAATCATTTGAATATCCTGGAAGCATTTTAGATATTTTAATGCTAAATGCATCTAGTCAATTCTCTTATTGCAGCTAGATCTATTTAAATAGTACAGATTTAAAACAACTATTTTAATTATCTTTTTTGTCTTTCAAGAATTACTTTCCTTGAAACAAAAATGAAACCATTTCACTTAGAATTCTCTGACAATCTGTCACACATTAAATGTGCAGATCTCATGGGAGAATACTTTATAAAACTATGTGATGTTAAAAAGTGAATACTTTTTTCTAATGTGACTCATTATTATAAAATAATTTATTATTTCTGATACTGGAATCTTAAAATTTTCTATTTTTAAAGATATATAGGAAAAACGTGGTTTCTAGAACTTAAGGACTAAAAACACAAATGCATTTATAGAGAGTTTATAGAAGATATAGACTCATTTTAATAGCTGATAAAACACAAGATGCAATTATTCATTAATTATATGAGTAATTTGAATAATGAATTAAATCAACATTTACTGAATGCATGTCACCTATACAAAGTTCTGGATATAAAATATGGGTAAAAAACACACCTCTTTAACTTTCAGAAATCTGATCATTGAGGGGTTCAGTGCTGAGGAAACAGAACACTGCACAACCTAGGAAGTGGGATTACTAACTATCATATAGAAATAGAAAGTTGCTCAGTCATGTCCGACTCTTTCCGACCGCATGGACTATACAGTCCATGGAATTCTCTAGGCTAGAATACTGGAGTGGGTAGCCTTTCCCTTCTCCAGGGAATCTTCCCAATCTAGGGATTGAACCCAGGTCTCCCACATTGCAGGCAGACTCTTAACCAGCTGAGCCACAAGGGAAAAATGATGCCAAAAGTGCTTCCATAAAATATTCTTCCCATCCCCTAGCACTGGAGCCAATGTTGCTCTCAGTGCAGAGGGAAATCATAAGGTATTCATGTCACCTACGCGCTCTAGTTGGTGATGGACAGGGGAGCCTGGCGTGCTGCAGTCCATGAGGTTGCAAAGCATCAGACATGACTGAATGACTGAACTGACTGACTGATCAGCTAGAGGGCCACAGCCCCTCCTCAGCCTTCCAGTGTATTACCAGCTGTAATTTTCCACCCAATTCTTTTCTTTAAAGTCTAGGGAAATCCCCCCAGTAAGTTCAAGGTGCTAGTCTTTCTGTAGTGCATTTTTCAATGAAAGTCTACATTCTGAGCCTTTTAAAATAATTTTTAAATAATCTATTTCTGTGTATTTATAGTCATAACAAAGATTAAATGTCTAATTGGGATGAAAGACAAAAATTAAGTGACCAAATATTTATTGACACACAAATATGTTATCTAGGAATTGGCAAGCAATGTTTCCATGCATTTACATCATTTTAAATTCAAATTACTACTGGTACTTGTGGCCAACAGACTTGAAGTTGAACTCCAATCACACCCACTTCTTGGACTCACAGCCTTGTATGCATGAAGGACGTCCACATCTTCATGTAAATCTGTCCACAACCCTGCCTGTGGGCAAAAGTGGGACTTGTTTCTTTTCTAACCAATCAAATATGGTGCAAGTGCTTAGACATCACCTCCATGATTGGCTGTGTTACATAATCTTCTGTCTCAGCAAAGGGTTGTTCTTCTCTGCTTCAGTTGGCGATTCACACGCACTGATGAGGGGCTGCTAACTTTCAGCAAAGGCTCCAGCCTGCATCGAGTTACTGCAATTAAACAGACCCCATCAACCACCTCCTGCCCTTGGAAGCAGGCTCTTCCAGCCCAGCCTCTGGGAGAGGAGGCAGCCCAAAAGCCAAGTGACAGACTCTGAGCAGAGGCACCACCTGGGCCCACACTCCTGACCGTGGAAATGGTGCTGCGTCAAGTGCTGTTGCGGTCATCGAGGTGCAATAGCAAACTCAGGGAAACTGAATCGAAAACCCAAGTGACGTGCGGAGTGCCATGTCCACTGAGCCTTCTCCATCGCTTCTCAGCAGGTGTGCCAAAGCCAATTATTCTCTTTAGGTGTACAGAAACTATGCAAATATTATGGATAACAATATTCTTTACTTTAATCAATTACCATCTGTACCAGTGAAGCATCGTGTGGTGCTATTACACCCTTCTCTACAGCCAAGAAAAATGATTATTTTGATTCCAGCAGATCCATTTATAGTATCAACAGATTTTTCAAGCATTCAAGTTTTTCACAAATTACCATTGTATGCCAATAGTATCTTTGAATGAAAACCTGGTGTAGGAGTCAATAAACTTTTGTTCAAGGCTGATTTCTGTCGGTTGTAATCCTG
This sequence comes from Ovis canadensis, assembly GCF_042477335.2. Taxonomy (NCBI): domain Eukaryota; kingdom Metazoa; phylum Chordata; class Mammalia; order Artiodactyla; family Bovidae; genus Ovis; species Ovis canadensis. The sequence continues at coordinate 43,133,378 of NC_091253.1, read as the reverse complement.
TGACAATAAACACATTTTCTTTACTTTCCAACCTTCTGCTTTCTCATTCTGGTTCCCACCACCTATGACACTACTGTGAGTGGCTATCTGTTGAATAACTGTTTCATCCCAGTGGTGTATGGAGATGACACAGCATTCTTTTCAGTCCTTAAAATAACCTCACAAAGAGAGTGTTATTATCTCCATTTTACGGATGAGGAAACAACTCAGTTATCAGGTAAGGTGTCCACCTGTTAAACAAAATCACAGGCATTTGAATCCAAGTTTCTCTGGTCCCAAAACTAGAGGTCTTTTCTCCTCATGATTCAGTATTTTTGTAATTCATACCTGTTAACAATGAGCAAATGGGCTTCCCAGGTGGCACTAGTGGTAAAGAACACACCTGCCAATGCAGGAGGCTTAAGAGACATGGGTTGGATCCCTGGAACCGGAGGATCCCCTGGAGAAGGGCACGGCAACCCACTCCAGTATTCTTGCCCGGGAAAATCACATGGACAGAGAAGCCTGGTGGGCTACAGTTCACGGGGTCCCAAAGAGTGGGACATGGCTGGAGTGACTTAGCACACATTCAACAAATAAGTACTGGCATTTGTGCCCAGTTCTTACTCGTTAATGATAAAAGGTTGTATTTCCTGGTGGATCATGTAATAGTAATTTCAGAACCCAAGTATAAAGAAGACAAAAATCACCACACGCTTATTAGAAATAATCTGTCTACTAACAGATTTCTTTGGCCTGACTTGTCAGAAGGCTAATAATGACCAATGTTTCCATGCTCTAAATTTGAACAGCGTTAAATTGCAGCATTCAATATCCTTCTTATTTCTTTTGATTTACATTTCTCATTCTTGGTCGCTTCATTCTCAAATTCCCACATAAAAAGAATAAAGAAGGGCTTTACAAGATAAACCTGTATCTTATTCTGGATTAATTTATTAATTCCAAGGGATCTTCATTTTTCCATTAGTGACTAATAAAGGCTATCAGAGTTTCTCCTTAAGGTTGTTTTTAATGACTTTCATCTGCAATACTAATTTAACATGGATTATGTGATGGCAAAATAACTGAATTAGCATTTCCTACTTTGTAATCCAGACATAATATACTAACTTAGTAAAGGTTACCATTTCCCCAAAACACCTACGTGTATCTATGTATCTTTTCCATCACAATTTAAAAATCCTGGTGGTCCCCACCCTTGACAAGGATGGCTGGAGCAGGTCTGAGCCCCTCCAGACAGCTGGTCATTCACTTTCCTTCCCTCTACGGAAAAAGCACAATGATACAAGCTACTTTTCACTTAGAAGGAAATTTAGAAATTGCTAACTATATAAAACTCTTGATAAATAGATTAAAATATGTATCAGTTTGTGGGTGCCTGCTAAGTTGCTTCAGTTGTGTCTGACTCTGAGATCCTATGAACTACAGGCCGCCAGATTCCTCTGTCCATTGGGTTTCCTAGGCAAAAATCCTAGAGTGGGTTGCTGTTCCCTCTTCCAGGGGATCTTCCTGACTTGGGGATCGAATCTACATCTCTCATGTCTCCTGCATTGGCAGTCGGGTTCTTTACCAGTAACCAACTAGGAAGCCCCTATGTCAATTTAGCATATTTTAAATGAATAAGCCACGGCTTTCTGAGCCAGTGTGATGAGAAAATTATGAAAAAATCTAAGCCTGAATATCGGTCATTTGGTAGAGAATCTGTCATGATGTTTACTAGACAAAAGGATTCAGTTCAGCTCAGTTCACTTCAGTCGCTCAGTCATGTCCAATTCTTTGTGACAAAAGAATTAGTAAGGCAGTAAATGTGAATTTTGCTTTACACAAAGTTCTCATAACTTATTTTAAAAGGTTAACTGTTAGCCTGTCAGGTTGTCCCTATTCCCTCGGTCATCATTAGTATAAGAGGAGAAAGGGGCCAAACCAAGAGGAAATATGGCCTCATCCTCACAAACTTACTCAGTGCCAATTTCCACAGGTAAATTTCCAACCTGAAAAGTGAGAGTATCTTCCACAAAGCAGGAACCCTGGTAGAGGAACTGAGAGGCACGAAAAGGTATTTTTACACAGAATATAAAATAAGTGAAACTCTTTTGAATTGCAACTGAGTGTAGGCCTTATTTGTGCCAAGAATAGTTTAGTGTGGCTTTTCTACTCAGCACAAAAAGAACATTTCTTCATGGTGAAATAGGATGCATCATCCAAGAAGACTGCTATGGAGTTACTTGGATGGCAGGCTATGGCCCTGAAAAGAGTTTGTCAGCAAGAGAAGCTGTAGAGCTGAGCTCAGGGTGGGACTCGTATATCTGACCAGTCTCATCCTTTAATAGCAGTGGGTCTTTTCATTTCTGACATGGACATGTGGCAGAGCTCTTACCTCAACAGCCTTCAGCCTGGGGCAGGAAGTGCAGGTACACATACCTGCATGGCCTTGACCTCAGGAAGCTTCACAGCTCTGCCTCTTCTAGAGTATTTTATTACCTCAGTGCTCAGTTGCTCAGTCGTGTCCAACTCTTTGGGATCCCATGGACTATAGCACATCAGGCTCCTCTGTCCACAGGATTCTCCAGGCAAGGATACTGGAGTAGGTTGCCATTTCCTTCCCCAGGATATCTTCCTGACCCAGGGATTGAACCTGCATCTCCTGCATTGCCAGCACATTCTTTACCACTGAGTCACCAGGGGAGCCCTAATCGATGATGTAGAATTCTTAAGCTTCACTATTAAAATGAAGCCAAGATTGAGCAGAAATTGGAGTCTTATACTCAGATTTCTGTCTGACCCCTGCCCAGGTTGCAATCAGAAGTCACCTGATTTCCCTGGGATCTGGAACACAAGTGTCTAATCCTAACACATAGGAAGGGCCCAGAAAATAAGAGGCATTATTTTATATATTTAGAGATGACAGAGAATAGAGAGAGAAACCTCAAAAATGTTACACTACATACACTCAGGGAATTGGTCTATTGTAATCTGCATTTTTCAAAACCATTTGTTGCCGAAAACTAATTTTTATATTTTCTTTCCTCTTTAATATGTCACTTATTGTAGTCACATCTTAATCCCACCAACGTTTGTCAGGATAACTCTGAAGGTACAAAGCCCAACACAACTAAAAATATCCTCCCCTGTGAGCTGTGCCACGGGGCTTGGTGGTTACAAAGGAGTGAAAGGGCTTAAAGAAGTAAATTCATCTCAAAACAGTTTTACTGTTTTGAAAAATGCCAGATTTATTAATATTGAAATCCTCTAAAGTTAAAAAAAATAGATTGATGAAATAAGCTGATATTTGTAGTCACTATCACTCGAAAGAGAAAACACTATCTTACGTTCTAAAGACAATAATGTCCTGATTATTATCCAATCTGACTGGGCTACGGTGAGCCCCTTGATGACATAGCTAAATGTAAGTGAGTTCATTTGAGGGGAAAATATACTCTATTGTAATAAATTAGCATTTGCTTCAGGGGTTTGAAATAAAATGGAAAAAAATTATAACATTTTTCTCCCTTACCTTGTATAACTGAGCAATTTTCTTTCAAATTTTGTGAATAACTCACTCTGTGGATATAATGATATTCTTAGTACATTTGCAGAGCAAAAAAAAAAAAAAAATACTGCTAATCACTTACTGAACAACTTCACACTATGAAATCATGAAGCAGCTTTGTTTTTGTCTTTCCTTGTTCATTCAAATATATTCTCTGGATCTAGTTTTTCCCTTGCCCCTGATGAAACTTAGAACACATCCCATTACTCCTGATTTTTTGTTTTCTAATGAGTAATACAAGTTTCTCCAGGTGGTAATAACTATAGTTATTCAAAGTTGATACAACTCAAAACTTCGTTCAAAGTCACAGCTCTGCCCTCGTCCTGTGGAAAGAAAGCCCCTAAAAGCATAAGAAAGATGTGATTGGGGAAGAAATATATCTTCTCACGCTGTTTTCTTGATAAAACAGATTAACCACTTTGACACTGAGTCCCCCAGCAGACACTGGGGCACCACCCATGGCAGCAGAGCCTGGTCTTCACGTCTGGAGCAGGGAGATGGCAATGCTGAAGCACAGGGTCCTGAGCGACCAGCCTGGCAGCCAAACCACAGTCTCTTCCAGACTCAGCAGATGCCAGGACCTGAGGGCTAGCCCTCAGCTTGCAGAACCTTACCTGAAAACTCAGAGGGAGAGAGGACTTTGGGGAATGAAGCCTTCATGGGGTCAGGCAGCAGAATCAGCCAGGAATGTTGAAAAGCGAAGGAAGCGCCTTCAGACTTGGAATCCCAGGAACCACGGGGGGGGCTGGAGGAAAGTGATGGTTTGACTACAAATCTTTGTCCCTGAGGCCTGAAAAAGAGGAGATTGTACAAAGAAATGTATTTACAAATGTTTCCTAACGCACATATAATCTGAGACAAAACTTCAGAAAGAATTCAAGAGTATTCCCCACACAGAGGTTTCCACCCCTCTCCCCACCTCAGAGCTCCCAAGTGATTCCAATTCCCTCTTTGTTTATGTCTTGGAGACCCAAGTCCAAGTCTTTATGAGTAGCAAAGAAGCAAAAGAGAAGTAAACAAGCAAGATCGTGAGAATTGTTTTCATGTTGCACAAAATTCCTTCTAACTCTGATGCCGCAGAGTAGCCGGAGGCCATATCCTTGCAGGACTGAACACCACTGCTCCGTCCATCACCTCCTCAGTGGTACCTGGGCAGGGAATGCAGACTGTCTGTATATTCACCTTGTCAGAGATACTCAGAGCACAGCAGGAGCCCCTGCTCCAAGCTCCGTTCCAGAGATGATCTGAACCAGAGACCCAATCTGTCCTGACCCTCCGGTGAAAATGCCCGTCTCGAGCCCCGGCACCATCCCCTCATCCTTCCTGTTCAGTTTCTAGCACATTGATTTTGGCTCCTGCAGAGACACAGAGGTGCTGGTCAGAAGGCTGGGTGCTGTTCTGTTCAAAAAAAAGCTGTGGCCAGGGGAAGGGAAATCAGAGATCACGTCATGTTTTCTAAAACAGTTTCCTTCGATATTAGCTTCTCTGATTCATGGTTTAATGTTTAAAAAAAAAAAAGCACTGGACTTATAAAGCATACTCACTCATCCTTCTGAAAATGTTTTCTTTTCGCAAACAAGGGGTGATTTTATTTTTTAGGCTAATGATGCTGGGAAAGATTGAAGGCAGGAAGAGAAGGGGGCGACAGAAGATGAGATGGTAGGATAGCATCACCAACTCAATGGACGTGAGTCTGAGCAAGCTCCGGGAGATAGTAAAGGACAGGGAAGCCTGGCGTGCTGCAGTCCATGGGGTCTCAACGAGACAGACAGGACTGAACAACTGAACAATAACAACAAAATGATAGCACAACACATTTCAGGATCCACAGGGAACAAGCACTCTGCCTGGTCTCAGCCACCATGCTATGCTAACGTGTTTTTACAAATCTGGAAAATAAGTTTTCTCAGTGATTATATAATTCTTTCCCCAGAAACACTGAAATTTAAATTGTCAAGAAAGAAAAACTAGATTTATCTTAATACATATCGAATAAACAATGCCAAGCTTTATAAACCCGTGTTTCAAAACAATTCAACTGTTTCAACCAGATAATAGGCCCGGAACACTCTTTGCGAAAAAAGCTTTACATCTGCACAAGAAAATTTTGAGAGAGAGAGGCCACATTCACATAACTTTATTCAGTATGTTCTCATCCTTCCATTTTATTATTAGTTACTGTTAACTTCTTGCTGTGGAGTGAGTGGAATAGAACATGCAACAAGACTGTAAAGCTTGTTTTCTTACCAAGGTCCTTTGTATTTTCTTGAGTAAATTCCCCTTGCATTACTTTACACATTTTGTCAATCTCAAGATTTCTGGAAAAGTTATTAATAAATTTCTCAGTGCTTTTCTGTAGGGGTGAGCTCTGGAAGGTTTTTGTGGTTTCAGAAGTGTTTCCTGTGATGGCCCCTCCTTTCATTCCCCCCCTTCACCCCCTCAACCTCCACACCCCACTCCCCACTAGAGGTAACTGTCTGTCTGTAGGTAAAGGTGTAGAGAGGGGAGCGGATTGGACTCTACCTATCAGCCTGATGGCACCAGACCTGACTTCATCCTCCTGCTAAAAGAGGAAAAGGTTTTTCCTTCCCCTTGACCAATACGAATTCCTTCCTTTCTGTGTGCGTCTTCTCATTATTCTCATCTTGCAGGAAAAGAAACTTCAAGTTGGAATGTTTAAGTAATTTTAAAAAAGATCACAAAGCTGAGAGGAGTTAAAACCTACTGGTTTTGCCCTACTCTTCTGGTCTGTCTAGCATTATCACATTGTCTCATATGATTAACAAATCATCAGAGGTTTTGCAAATATAGTTGTTACTATTGTTCTCACAATCTTTAAAAATATTTCTCATCATTTCTGTGATACACTCAATTTTGAAATTACCCATTTTTATTTAGTCTTTAGACTTTCCCATGTTCCCAGTCATAAAGAACCTGCCTGCCAATGCAGGAGACATAGAGTGACGTGGGTTTAATCCCTAGGTCAGGGAGATCCTCTGGAGGAGGGTATGGCTACCCACTCCAATATTCTTGCCTGGAGAATCCCTTGGACAGAGGAGACTGGCAGGGTCCATCAAGTCACAAAAAGCTGGACACACTGAAGTAATTTAGCACTCACAAATTTATCCTTTAGTTTCTCACATCAAGCTATGCTTTAATTCAAACAATTCAAAACTTATAAACTCTAAACTCTATAGTGGCTGTTGGTCATACTGGTTTATATTTATTCATAGTCATGTCTGACTCTTTGCAACACCATGGACTCTAGCCCATCCAGTTCCTCTGTCCAGGGGATTCTCCATGCAAGAAAACTGGAGTGGGTAGCCATTCCCTTTTTCAGGGTATCTTCCTGACTCAGGGATCAAACTCAAGTCACCTTCATTGCAGGCAGATTCTTTACTGTCTGAACCACTAGGGAAGCCCATTTATTCATAAGAGAAGTTCATTTCTCACTCACTACAACATGGATGTACTGGATTGGCAAAGGCTCCTTCACGACTTGGTTCAGGGGCCAGATCTTATCCACCTTCAGGCTTGACCATCCTTCCAGAATACCTTCTTGTCAGGAGCCTCGTTAGGCATTACTGACAAAATGAAGGCACGGCCCCAGCCCCCCTTTCCTCATTCCACAGGCACGGACCTGGGATGAAGGAGTTAGGCCTTGTAATTCTGACTTGTTTTTTCTTTTCCTTGGCTGAGTTGACTGAAAAGGAATATTAAGGTGCTTATTGTTCTTAAGAGGAGAATGAGAAGGCAAAAAGCCTGCAGCTGTGCTCAGAGAATAATTCATAAAGTTAATTACTGACATTTGTTCAAGGACTTTTACAAAAGAGTGTTCCAGGATGAGCACATAGGCCATAGCTTGAGGCCATGGGAGGGATTGCTATCTGAAGTCTATTTGTGAGGAAAATGTTTATGGCAAAGGAGTTTACTGAATATAGGGCTTAGAAATAATTAAAATAGAAGTTGAAGATGTTGTAATGTTAGCATATTTTACTATAGCTTATAGAGGTTATGAATTTTAGAGATACTATAGCTAGAAGCCTTTTTAAGAGATAGTGAGCTCAGGATGTTAGGGGCAAAGAGGATTTAGAAAGATAAGAAATAAACTGAGGAATGTAGCATGAGTTATAATGTACTCACAAGTTAACTATAGGACACATAAGAGGAAGTAGATAATAGATGGTAAAACTGATTCTGAGAGAATCGCTGAAGCAGGAACTCTGAAGAGCAACAATGATTTATGGAGATAATAAATCTGGGTGAGGGGGAACTGAAAATGTCAAACCTCTGACCTAATGTTTTTGCAAAAGTATAAAGTGAAAGTGAAGTCGTGTCTGACTTTTGCGACCCATGGACTGTAGCCCACCAAGCTCCTCTGTCCATGGGATTCTCCAGGAAAGAATACTGGAGTGGGTTGAGAGAATCTTAAACTTGAAATAAATAGCCAGACCAAGAAAACTGAGAGGCTGCCTCATTGCTGACACCATTCATCTCTTCAGGTTGAATTCCTGGCTGCTGAAGCTGGACTCCAGCACCTTCTGAGGTAACATATTTGTCTGTATGGAGTCAACAGAAGAGGAAATTATGTATGTGCCAGGAGTGACTGTGATCCACAGAAGAGAACTGTGTAGTTGGGTGACACAGTTCAATGTCACTTGGAAAAGTAAGTTTGCTACGTGGACACTTAACCAGTTTCAGATACAACGTGGTATCATTATTAGAACTCACATGATTTTTTTTAAAAAAATGGAAAAATATGTATTTCATTTAAGTTTTATGCTAATATTTCTCAAGTTTTCCTCTACATTTTTAGGAATACATTCGTAGTAAAATTCTACTTGAGTTTTATTTCTATTTCTCTTGTAATTATATTAGTCTCTTGAAGTTTGTTGACAAGCAAAGTGAGTTAAGTGGTATCATCTTATTTTCTCATTATCTCTACTACAAAATTTGGTCTAGGAAATTTATAAAGTTAGATGGATTTTAATCTTGAACATTTTCATTCAAATGCTGAAAAAAGAGATTCTATCAGTCTCTCTAGTGATTCCTTTTCTCTGGTTGGCAATAGGCAAAAATATTTAGGAAATGACAACCTTGCTCACCATTCTGAAAAAAGGCTATCATGACTTACCAAGTGACTGTTTCAGTTCAGTTCAGTTCAGTCGCTCAGTCGTGTCCAACTCTTTGTGACCCCATGAACCGCAGCTCACCAGGCCTTCCTGTCCATCACCAACTCCCGGAGTGAGTGTTTAAATCCTCTTAAATCTGGACAGAGAGGGTATGCAAGATTTACCCAATGCCTATAACAGCCATTTACAATTAAAGTGCATTCTTATAATAAACTAAGAATGTAATTCTGCTACTAAAACTGTCCCCAGAGGAATTTTCTTGTAATGTTCACATGAAATTCCAATAAAGTTCTTTAAATTATGGTGCTAACTTGAAGACTTTAAATACAACACTTAACATTTAGCTTTAGATCTGATTCTTGTAACAGGATATGAACATCAGTGTCTAAGCAATTGGAGTGTTTCCAACTCCCCTGAGATAAGCCCTAAAGTATGACTTAACTCACTGCCCAAAAAAAGGTTATGATTGAGCAAAAAAAGAAAACACCGTAAATCCAGGTGTGTGTGTTTGAATTCAAATTAAAAGAACACACAGAGACACACAGGATTTAGAAAGATTAGTTTTAAAATCCTGATTAACCGATAGTCTGAATAGATCATTGGTTATATTTATACATAAAAATTGTTTTGTTTTGTAAAAACCAATTTGTATTGAGGATATAGTTGAACTCAGATCAGTAATGCTAAGTTAATCATGTACACAGTACGATCTCAAGGGTTTATTCAAATTCACACCAAATGTTAAATTCTTTACATAGAGATATTTAACTGAGTGTACTTTGAATACACAGGTGATCCTTGAACAACATGGGTCAATCTGAGTATGTTATAGTCAGCCTGTATGTCTCAGTTTTGTCCATCTAGGGAGTCAGCTAACCATGGACCTTGTCTCATGTTTACTATTGAAAACTACCTGCCTGTGAGTGGACTGGTGCAGTTCAGACTTCAGTTGTTCAAGGTCAATTGTATATTTTTTTCATTTTAACCCATTCAGATCTGACCACACTGAGGGCAGCATTTATTTCTGAGGTTGTTGCTTAGTTGCTAAGCTGCGTCCAACTCTGTGATCCCTTGAACTGTAGCTCTCCAGGCTCCTCTGTCCATGGATTTCTCCCAGGCAAGACTACTGGAATGAGTTGCCATTTCCTTCTCCAAGGGATCCTGCTGACCCAGGGACCAAACCTCCATCTCCTTCACTGACAGGTGTATTCTTTACCACTGAGCCACCTAGGAAGCCCTGTTATGGAGGCGGGTGGGTTTTTTTTCAGCCAGGACCTTGACAGGTTGTTATCATCTAGCTATCTCTTATCAGCTATTCTAATTTTTTATTGCTTCTGCAAAAGACTATATTTTTCTACTCTGCTCACTCCGCAAAATGATTCTTATTCTTTTCAGGCAGTTGCGATGTTAGGAACTGTTATACAGACAAAAGGTCACTCATGTTTTGGGAAGGTAATTTGTTAATGTCTTTAACAGTGAATGTTGCTACTAAGGAAATGACCTAAAATTTCTCCTCCTAATAAAAAAATAGGTGAAAGTTGTATTTGCTCAATTTCAGGCTCCTCTGGCCATGGAATTCTCCAGGCAGGAATACTGGAGTGAGTAGCTATTTCCTTCCCCAGGGTATCTTCTCAACCCAGGGATCAAACTCTGGTCTCCTGCATTACAAGCAGATTCTTTATCAGCTGAGCAATCAGGGAAGCCGTTTTTCATGCCAAGGAAATGAATTAAAATTTCTCTTTCAAATAGAAAAATAGAAGAACCTCATTTATATTTGCTCAATTTTACTATCTAGGTTAAAATATGCCCCCCTTTTAAAATTTGAATTCACATATACAATATGAAAATAACATGTATTTAAAATTCATTAATGGCAAAAACTGAACCAAGCAGCAAGCAAAGAAAAATTGACAATTTTGCTCAGTGTTTAACAAAACAAAAACGAAGCACACTGTGAATTAACATCCATCCGTAAAGTACAACTGCCCTGAACTACCCTTCCTTCTTTGTTTCCACAGTGTTTCATTTCTGCTTGGAAGACATAACCTTCTTTGCTGCCAAAAAAAATTTTTTTTCAGGAAGGAAGATTCTTATTTTATTTTATTTTCTTCTTTTTCTAATTTTAATTGGATGCTAATTACTTTACAATATTGTATTGATTTTGGCATACATTGACATGAATCCACCACGGGTGCACACGTGTTCCCCATCCTGAAACCCCCTCCCACCTCCCTCCCCATACCATCCCTCTGGGTCATCCCAGTGCACCAGCACCGAGCACCCTGTATCATGTATTGAACCTGGACTGGCAATTTGTTCCACATATGATAATATACATGTTTCAACGCCATTCTCCCAAATCATCCCACCCTCTCCCTCTCCCACAGAGTCCAAAAAACTGTTCTGTACATCTGTGTCTCTTGCTGTCTCACATACAGGGTTATCATTACCATCATATATATGCATTAGTATACAGTAGTGGTGTTTTTCTTTCTGGCTTATTTCACTCTGTATAATAGGCTCCAATTTCATCCACCTCATTAGAACTGATTCTAATGTATTCTTTTTAATGGCTGAGTAATATTCCATTGTATATATATATATATCACAGTTTTCTTATCCATTCATCTGCTGATGGACATCTAGGTTGCTTCCATGTCCTGGCTATTATAAACAGTGCTGTGATGAACATTGGGGTGCATGTATCTCTTTCAGTTCTGGTTTCCTCAGTATGTATGCCCAGAAGTGGGATTGCTGGGTCATAAGGCAGTTCTACTTCCAGTTTTTTAAGGAATCTCCACACTGTTCTCCATGGTGACTGTACTAGTTTGCATTCCCATCAATAGTATAAGAGGGTTCCCTTTTCTCCACATCCTCTCCAGCATTTATTGCTTGTAGGCTTTTGGATAGCAGCCATTCTGACTGGTGTGAAATGGTACCTCATTGTGGTTTTGATTTGCTGCAAATTTTTTTCAAGCTCTTGAGATTATATTTTCTCTTTCAAGAATAAAAACCAAATAAAAAATTAAAAGCATTTAATTTTTTCCCTAAATTCATTTTATGGGATTTTTCCTAATAAAAAGCCAATTCTGATTTGATAATTATCTAGGTTTTTTTCCCTTCATGAAAGTATCATGTAATTAAGTGTACCAAATATACATCACCTTTGCAATAAATAAATTTGAAATATTTAACCCTTTACACAAACCTAAATGTACTTTGGAATAAATCTATTTATTTAAATAAATCTCTTTATGAAAAGAGAAATAATGCTGGGTTGAGTGGTGAGAATTTTTTCTAGTTTGAGTTAACTATAAACCGTATATTTTAGATCACTTTTCTAGCATTGCATCTCAGAACATCTCTTCAAACTTCATTTTCTGATTAAAAAATACTGTTAACAGTTTTGAAAGTTTCAGAAGTGTGCCTGGAAAACATTGTTAGTAAACATATTGAAAAACAGAGAAAGACTAGTCTCTTTCACAATGACATTCATACTACAAAATAGACAGTAATTAAACCTGGGCTAATACTCATCACCCATAAAGAGTCTGATGTAAGATCTTGTGAGAGGAAACAATACAAAGTGGGAAGTGGAGGTACTAATGAATTGAATGCAAAACCACTGACAGTTCAGGGCTGACATCGTCTAACTCAGGGCTGGACACTAGCTTGACCAAAGAGGTTTCCAAACAAATGTCTAGGAAACATCCTTTCATCTTCTTGATTTTCACGTTAATTCCATCTTAGGTCAATTACTCTAAGCAACTTAAATTTCTTGGAGCTACTACACATGGGTTCATGTGGATCACATATATGGGCATCTCACCAGCTTGGGATGAATAATAGGGGTGTGTTTCATTTAAATGTTCTGATTCATGTCTCCTTTCCCGGAGCCAGTCTGTAACATTATAAAAATATTACACATAGAATTTGCTGAAGATGGTGAAGGAATAGGATAGGGAGACCACTTTCTCCCCTACAAATTCATCAAAAGAACATTTAAACGCTGAGTAAATTCCACAAAACAACTTCTGAATGCTGGCAGAGGACATCAGCCACACAGAAAAGCAGCCCATTGTCTTTGAAAGGAGATAGGAAAAAATATAAAAGACAAAAAAAGAGACAAAAGAGGTAGGGACAGAGCTCCATCCCAGGAAGGGAGTCTTAAAAAGAGAGAAGTTTCCAAACACCAGGAAACACTCTCACTGCCAAGTCTGTGGCGAGCCTTGGAAGCACAGAGGGCAATATAACAGGGAGGAAAAATAAATAAATAATTAAAACCCACAGATTACATGCCCAATGGTAACTCCTCCAGCGGAGAAGCAGCACAGATGCCTGCACCTGCCACTAGCAAGCAGGGGCTGGGCAGGGAGGTGCGGGCTGCATTGCTTAGAGTAAGGAGCTGGCCTGAATGCCCCGAGGGCAATCTGAGTGAACTAACTTGGGCTAGCAAACCAGAATGTGGGATAGCTACCACACGAAAAGCCCTAAGACACTGCCAGGCCCACTCACAGAACAAAGGACTGAACAGAACTAGGCAGCTGCAGACCATCCCCCTCCAGTGACAGGCAGCCAGAGCCGGAAGGGGGCAATCGCAGCCCCAGAGAGACATTATCTACCAAACTGCAAGCAGGCTTCTTTGCTAAGACTTCTTGGGGTTCTGGAAAGCCAACATCCACCTGAGAAGGTGTGCCAGTTGTACACCCAGAAAACCAAGTTGCAGGGATGGCGGAGGCAGTAAGTTGCAGTGACCGCGCTTGCCAAACACCTCATCACCTGAGCTGCTTGGACCTGGGAAGGGCACAAAACGCAGGCCCAACCAAGTCTATTCCTCTGAGGACTACCCAAGTACCTAAATCTGAGTGGCTTAGACCTGGGAGGAGCATGCAGCCCAAGGCTGGCCTCGGACGGTTCCTGGTGGAGCAACCTAGAGCCTGAGCAGTGTGGGCAGGGAAGGCACACGCGCTGGGAGTGGGGGCAGGCCCAGTGTGGCTGAGGCACTGAGAGCACACGCCAGTGTTATTTGTTTGCAGAGTCCCTCCCTCCCCACAGCGCGACTGAACAAGTGAGCCTAAAAACTGTCCACCACCGCCCCCTTTACATCAGAGCAGAAGTCAGACACTGAAGAGACCAGCAAACAGAAGAAGCTAAAACAGAGGGAACCACCTTGGAAGTGACAAGTGCAATAGATTAAAACCCTGTCGTTAGTACCGACTACATAGGAAGGGGCCTATAGATCTTGAGAAATATAAGCTGGACCAAGGAACTATCCAAAAATGAACTGACCCCACACTGCCCACAACAACACCAGAGAAAGTCCTAGATATATTTTTACTATTTTTACAATCATTCTTTTTTTTTAATTTTTAAGTCCTTTATTACTCCTTTAATTTTCACTTTTATAACCTACTATTACTTTGCAAAAAAAAAAAAAAGACCCTATTTTTTAAAAGCAAACTTCATATATATATTTTATATAATTTTTGTGACTTTGCTTTTTTTTCTTCTTTTCTTTAATATTGTATTTTTGACATTCCAAACTCTACTCTAGACTTTTAATCTTTGCTTTTTGGTATTTGTTATCAATTTTGTACCTTTAAGAACCCAATCTTCAGTACCCATTTTTACTTGGGAGCGAGATTACTGGCTTGACTGCTCTCTCCCCCTTTGGAATCTCCTTTTTCTCCACCAGGTCGCCTCTGTCTCCTCCCTATACTCTCTCTTCTCTACCCAACTCTGTGAATCTCTGTGTGTTCCAGACGGTGGAGAACACTTAGGGAACTGATTACTGGCTGTATCTGTCTCTCTCCTTTTGATTCCCTCTTTTTATCCTCCTGGCCACCTCTGTCTCCTTCCTCCCTCTTCTCTTCTCTGTATAACTCCATGAACATCTCTGAATGGTCCAGTTGTGGGGTGCACATAAGGAGGTGATTACTGGCTAGTTTGCTCACTCCTCTATTGATTCCACCTCATCTCATTCAGGTCACCTCTAACTCCCTCCTCCCTCTTCTCTTCTCCATGTAACTCTGTGAACCTCTCTGGGTGTCCCTCACTATGGAGAAACTTTTCATCTTTAACCTAGATGTTTTATCAATGATGCTGTATAGAAGGAGAAGTCTTGAGACTACTGTAAAAATAGGACTGAAAACCAGAAGCAGGAGGCTTAAGTCCAAACCCTGAGAACACCAGAGAACTCTTGACTCCAGGGAACATTAATTGACAGGAGCTCATCAAATGCCTCCATACCTACACTGAAACCAAGCACCACCCAAGGGCCAACAAGTTCCAGAACAAGACATACCATGCAAATTCTCCAGCAACACAGGAACACAGCCCTGAGCTCCAATATACAAGCTGCCTAAAGTTACTCCAAAATCGTTGACATCTCATAACTCATTACTGGACACTTCATTGCACTCCAGAGAGAAGAAATCCAGCTCCACCCACCAGAACACCGACACAGGCTTCCCTAACCAAGAAACCTTGACAAGCCACCTGTACAACCCCACCCATGGTGAGGAAACTCCATAATAAAGAGAACTCTACAAACTGCCAGAATACAGAAAGGCCACCCAAAACTCAGCAATATAAAAAAGATAAAGAGACAGAGGAATACCCAGCAGCTAAAGGAACAGGATAAATGCCCACCAAATCAAACAAAAGAGGAAGACATAGGGAATCTACCTGATAAAGAATTCCAAATAATGATAGTGAAAATGATCCAAAATCTTGAAATCAAAATGGAATCACAGATAAATAGCCTGGAGACAAGGATTGAGAAGATGCAAGAAAGGTTTAACAAGGACCTAGAAGAAATAAAAAAGAGTCAATATATAATGAATAATGCAATAAATGAGATCAAAAAAGCTCTGGAGGCAATAAATAGTGGAATAACAGAGGCAGAAGATAGGATTAGTGAAGTAGAAGATAGAATGGTAGAAATAAATGAATCAGAGAGGAAAAAAGAAAAACGAATTAAAAGAAATGAGGACAATCTCAGAGACCTCCAGGACAGTGTTAAATGCCCCAACATTCAAATCATAGGAGTCCCAGAAGAAGATGACAAAAAGAAAGACCATGAGAAAATACTTGAGGAGATAATAGTTGAAAACTTCCCTAAAATGGGGAAGGAAATAATCACCCAAGTCCAAGAAACCCAGAGAGTCCCAAACAGGATAAACCCAAGGGAAAACACCCCAAGGCACATATTAATCAAATTAACAAAGATCAAACACAAAGAACAAATATTAAAAGCAGCAAGGGAAAAACAACAAATAACACACAAGGGGATTCCCATAAGGATAACAGCTGATCTTTCAATAGAAACTCTTCAGGCCAGGAGGGAATGGCAAGACATACTTAAAGTGATGAAAGAAAATAACCTACAGCCCAGATTACTGTACCCAGCAAGGATCTCATTTGAATATGAAGGAGAAATCAAAAGCTTTACAGACAAGCAAAAGCTGAGAGAATTCAGCACCACCAAACCAGCTCTCCAACAAATGCTAAAGGATATTCTCTAGACAGGAAACACAAAATGGGTGTATAAACTCAAACCCAAAACAATAAAGTAAATGGCAATGGGATCATACTTATCAATAACTACCTTAAACATAAATGGGTTGAATGCCCCAACCAAAAGACAAAGACTGGCTGAATGGATACAAAAACAAAACCCCTATATATGTTGTCTACAAGAGACCCTCCTCAAAACAGGGGACACATACAGACTGAAAGTGAAGAGCTGGAAAATAATATTCCATGCAAATAGAGACCAAAGAAAGCAGGAGTGGCAAGACTCATATCTGATAAAGTAGACTTTAAAACAAAGGCTGTGAAAAGAGACAAAGAAGGCCACTACATAATGATCAATGGATCAATCCAAGAAGAAGATATAACAATTATAAATATATATGCACCCAACATAGGAGCACCGTAATATGTAAGACAAATGCTAACAAGTATGAAAGGGGAAATTAACAATAACACAATAATAGTGGGAGACTTTAATACCCCACTCACACCTATGGATAGATCAACTATACAGAAAATTAACAAGGAAACACAAACTTTAAATGATACAACAGACCAGTTAGACCTAATTGATATCTATAGGACATTTCACCCCAAAACAATGAATTTCACCTTTTTCTCAAGCACACATGGAACCTTCTCCAGGATAGATCACATTCTGGGCCATAAATCTAGCCTTGGTAAATTCAAAAAAAATTGAAATCATTCCAAACATCTTTTCTGACCACAATGCAGTAAGATTAGATCTCAATTATAGGAGAAAAACTATTAAAACTTCCAACATATGGAGACTGAACAACACTCTGATGAATAGCCAACAAATCACAGAAGAAATCAAAAAAGAAATCAAAATATGCATAGAAGTGAATGAAAATGAAAACATAACCCCAAACCTGTGGGACACTGTAAAAGCAGTGCTAAGGGGAAAGTTCATAGCATTACAGGCATACCTCAATAAACAAGAAAAAAGTCAAATAAATAACCTAACTCTACACCTAAAGCAACTAGAAAAGGAAGAAATGAAGAACCCCAGGGTTAGTAGAAGGAAAGACATCTTAAAAATTAGGGCAGAAATAAATGCAAAAGAAACAAAAGAGACCATACCAAAAATCAACAAAGCCAAAAGCTGGTTCTTTGAAAGGATAAATAAAATTGACAAACCATTACCCAGACTCATCAAGAAACAAAGGGAGAAAAATCAAATCAATAAAATTAGAAGTGAAAATAGAGAGATCACAACAGACAACACAGAAATACAAAGGATCATAAGAGACTACTATCAGCAATTATATGCCAATAAAATGGACAATGTGGAAGAAATGGACAAATTCTTAGAAAAGTACAACTTTCCAAAACTGAACCAGGAAGAAATAGAAAATCTTAACAGACCCATCACAAGCACGGAAATTTAAACTGTAATCAGAAATCTTCCAGCAAACAAAAGCCCAGGTCCAGACGGCTTCACAGCTGAATTCTACCAAAAATTTAAAGAGCTAACACCTATCCTACTCAAACTCTCTTCCAGAAAATTGCAGAGGAAGGTAAACTTCCAAACTCATTCTATGAGGCCACCATCACCCTAATACCAAAACCTGACAAAGATGCCACAAAAAAAGAAAACTACAGGCCAATATCACTGATGAACATAGATGCAAAAATCCTCAATAAAATTCTAGCAATCAGAATCCAAGAACACATTAAAAAGATTATACACCATGACCAAGTGGGCTTTATCCCAGCTATGCAAGGATTCTTCAGTATCCGCAAATCAATCAATGTAATTCACCACATTAACAAATTGAAAAATAAAAGCCATATGATTATCTCAATAGATGCAGAGAAAGCCTTTGACAAAATTCAACATCCATTTATGATAAAAACTCTCCAGAAAGCAGGAATAGAAGGAACGTACCTCAACATAATAAAAGCTATATATGACAAACCCACAGCAAACATTATCCTCAGTGGTGAAAAATTGAAAGCATTTTCCCTAAAGTCAGGAACAAGACAAGGGTGTCCACTTTCACTGCTACTATTCAACATAGTTCTGGAAGTTTTGGCTACAGCAATCAGAGCAGGAAAGATATAAAAGGAATCAAAATTGGAAAAGAAGAAGTAAAACTCTCACTGTTTGCAGATGACATGATCCTCTACATAGAAAACCCTAAAGACTCTGCCAGAAAATTACTAGAGCTAATCAATGAATATAGCAAAGTTGTGGGATATAAAATCAGCACGCAGAAATCCCTTGTACTCCTATACACTAATAATGAGACAATAGAAAGAGAAATTAAGGAAACAATTCCATTCACCATTGCAACGAAAAGAATAAAATACTTAGGAATATATCTACCTAAAGAAACTAAAGACTTATATATAGAAAACTATAAAACACTGGTGAAAGAAATCAGAGGACACTAATAGATGGAGAAATATACCATGTTCATGGATCGGAAGAATCAATATAGTAAAAATGAGTATACTGCCTAAAGCAATCTATAGATTCAATGCAATCCCTATCAAGCTACCAACGGTATTTTAACAAAGCTAGAACAAATAATTTCGCAATTTGTATGGAAATACAAAAAACCTCAAATAGCCAAGGGAATCTTGAGAAAGTAGAATGGAACTGGAGGAATCAACCTGCCTGACTTCAGTCTCTACTACAAAGCCACAGTCATCAAGACAGTATGGTACTGGCACAAAGACAGAAATATAGATCAATGGAACAAAATAGAAAGCCCAGAGATAAATCCACATACCTATGCACACCTTATCTTTGACAAAGGAGGCAAGAATATACAATGGATTAAAGACAATCTCTTTAACAGGTGGTGTTGGGAAAACTGGTCAATCACTTGTAAAAGAATGAAACTAGAACACTTTCTAACACCACACACAAAAATAAACTCAAAATGGATTAAATATCTAAACATAAGACCAGAAACTATAAAACTCCTAGAGGAGGACATAGGGAAAACACTCTCCGACATAAATCACAGCAGGATTCTCTATGACCCACCTCCAAGAATATTGGAAATAAAAGCAAAAATAAACAAATGGGACCTAATTAAACTTAAAAGCTTCTGCACAACAAAGGAAACTATAAGGTGAAAAGATAGCCTTCAGAATGCGAGAAAATTATAGCAAATGAAGCAACTGACAAACAAATAATCTCAAAAATAACAAGCAACTCCTGCAGCTCAATTCCAGAAAAATAAACTACCCAATCAAAAAATGGGCCAAAAAACTAAATAGACATTTCTCCAAAGACATACAGATGGCTAACAAACACATGAAAAGATGCTCAACATCATTCATTATCAGAGAAATGCAAATCAAAACCACAATGAGGTACCATTTCATGCCTGTCAAAATGGCTGCTAATCCAAAAGCCTACAAGCAATAAATGCTGGAGAGGGTGTGGAGAAAAAGGAACCCTCTTACACTGTTGGTGGGAATGCAAACTAGTACAGTCACTATGGAGAACAGTGTGGAGATTCCTTAAAAAACTGGAAGTAGAACTGCCTTATGACCCAGCAATCCCACTTCTGGGCATACATACTGAGGAAACCAGAATTGAAAGAGACACGTGTACCCCAATGTTCATCACAGCACTGTTTATAATAGCCAGGACATGGAAGCAACCTAGATGTTCATCAGCAGATGAATGGATAAGAAAGCTGTGGTACATATACACAATGGAGTATTACTCAGCCATTAAGAAGAATACATTTGACTCAGTTCTAATGAGGTGGATGAAACTGGAGCCTATTATACAGAGTGAATAAGCCAGAAAGAAAAACACCAATACAGTATACTAACACATATATATGGAATTTAGAAAGGTAGTAATGATAACCCTGTATGCAAGACAGCAAAAGAGACACAGATGTATAGAACAGTCTTTTGGACTCTGTGGGAGAGGGAGAGGGTGGGATGATTTGGGAGAATGGCATTGAAACATGTATAATATCATATATGAAATGAATAGCCAGTCCAGGTTCAGTGCATGATACTGGATGCTTGGGGCTAGTATACTGGGACAACCCAGAGGGATGGTACAGGGAAGAAGAAGGGAGGGGGGTTTAGGATGGGGAACACATGTATACCTGTGGCAGATTCATGTTGATGTATGGCAAAACCAATGCAATATTGTAAAGTAATTAACCTCCAATTAAAATAAATAAATTTGTATTAAAAAATTACACATATTCACACTACTATATATAAAATAGGTAACCAACAAGGGTCTACCATATAGCAAAGGGAATTCCACTAGGCATTTTGTAATAACGTATAAGAGAAGAGAATCTGAGGAACATGTGTGTGTGTGTGTGTGTGTGTGTGTGTGTGTGTGTGTGTGTGTGTGTATGCATGCACGTGCTCATTTGCTGAGTCGTATCCAACTCTTGTGGCCCAAAGGACTGTAGACCATCAGGCTCCTCTCTCCATGAAATTGTCCAGGTAAGAATATTGGAGTGGGTTGCCATTCCTTCTCCAGGGAATCTTCCCAACCCAGGGATCAAACACGTGTCTCCTACATTGGCAAGCAAATTATTCACCATGGTACCACCTGGAAGCCTATGTATGTGTGTATATATTAAAAAAAAAAATCACAGACACATACATGAATCACTTTGCTGTATACCTGAAACTAACAAGGTATTGTAAATCAACTATACTTCAATAAAAACTAAAGCAAAGACAAACTTAAATAATTAAAAATATCAGGAAACCCACTCAAGCCAAGGGTTGGTCCCAGTGCCCTGTACCTTGCCCTTGAAGCCAGAACTAAGTCCACCCCTGCACCCCCACCCCAAGGCTAAAGAAGCCATGTGGGCTCTGGCACTAAGATTCCAGGAAAGCCTGTCTGACCGTTTTCACCGGCAGCTCAGGAAGCAAGTCAGGGGCAAATGAAAGCTGGACAATCCCCATGGGATCCCTCACAGTTCTAGATGCTGTCAGGGCAAAACTGACCTGGATTTATCATAACACTGTTCTGTTAGGATTTGGCTCTTTCTCTCTTTCACAAACACCCAGCAACACAGACAGAGCTGTCCCCTCCCGGACACCCATCAGGGGCTCCTGAGGCAGCCACACACCACACCCCAGGAGCAAAATGGAGAAGAAAAAATTCATGGTATGTTTCCCTTTAAGGTAAAGGGTCACTCAGGTGCCCAGTGATTTCTGTTCGGCTGCATGAATCAAAGGATTCCTTCTCACCAGGTTGGACCTGCCAGCAGGAGGAATGAGAGCTTGGTTCTCTCACTGAAGATGCTTCAGCTCCTGAGAAAATATTCCCACCACTTTCCACAAACATTGAAAGCCAGGGTTCTGGAGAAGGGTGGCCTTTGCCAATATTAGCAAATGTTTCATTGCCCTAGGAATACCTTGCTGACTTTTAAATGAAAACATTTTATTCCAAAAATATACTTCAAATGTAACCTCTCCGCTCCCTGTCACACCAGTCCTATTGATCCCTCTCTCACTGACCGTTATGTGATCTGATTTTGTAGCTATTGCTGAATCAGTGGTTTGGGAGTTTCTACAGGGTGTGCTGGGACTGTGGACCCTCCTAAGATAGCACAACATCCAGTCCCCCGGTTGCCAAGACATTTAGTCAATTTGCTCCTCATCAATTTCTAACTGAATGTTGTTTATGTAGCTCTGACTGGAGATTCTAAAGCATCTCAAATGATCATTTTGGACTGTAAAGAAATTTATCATGTGAATTCAATGAGTTCCTTCTTAATTGACATATATTTCCATACTTGGGCTTTGGTAAATTTATCTTATAGGCCTTCAAATTAAATTAACTAGAGAATTGATTAGTCATAAAAGAAGAGCAGACACTTTGCTGACGAAGTCCATAGAGTCAAAACTATGGTTTCCCAGTAATCGTGTATAGATGAGAGTCAGACTGTAAAGAAGACTGAGCAGCAAAGAAGATGGTTTCAAATTGTAGTGCTGGAGATGTTTGAGTCCTTTGGAGAGCAAGGAGATCAAACCAGGCAATCCTAAAGGAAATCAACCTTGAATATTCATTGGAAGGACTGTGGCCTTCCAATACTTTGGCCACCTGATGCAAAGAGCCAACTCATTGGAAAAGACCCTGTTACTGGGAAAGATCGAAGGCAGGAGAAGAAGGGGGTGACAGAGAGAGAGATGGTTGGATGGCATCACTGACTCAATGGACATGAATTTGAGCAAGCTCCAGGAAATACTGGAGGACAGAGAAGCCTGGTGTGCTGCAATCCACGGGGTCACAAAGAGTCAGACACAACTCAGTGACTGAACAATAACAACAAGAAAGAGCACATTTGTAATCAAAGGAAAACCTTTTCTTCAATAAAATCACTTTCATCATTGGTTAAAATCACATTCATCATTTCAACACCCAGTCTGTGATTCTGTCTTGGTATAAGATTCTAGGAACCCAGCTCTACTAACTGAGCTGGTTCCCCTTCTCTGTAGGCAGCACTGACGTGTGGTGAAATCTGAACATCAG
Organism: Ovis canadensis; assembly: GCF_042477335.2. NCBI lineage: Eukaryota > Metazoa > Chordata > Mammalia > Artiodactyla > Bovidae > Ovis > Ovis canadensis. Next base: position 43,110,649 of record NC_091253.1, on the reverse strand, counting down.
ACGATGTAACTTTCACTCTCTTCCATGAAAATATTCCTGTTTTACCACCTCACTATTCACCATGACCTTTCACTTCCTGGGCCTCACTTATTTCTCAGTTAGGCAGGTGGTGGCTCCTGGTTTTGTAGATAATCCAAGTTTACAGTCTTTCTCTTTTCCTCTCTTTCCTTCTGATGTTGATGCTTAACGTCTTGTCTCCATGTCTTGTAAGGAGGAGGGTAATTATAGGAGAGAAGAAGAGAAATATAGCAGTTGACCTAAATTCTAAAAATGCTCCCACCACTAAAACTCTGTCATTTTAGCCAATTTATTGAAATGCTCTGGGCTTTGATTGACAACGAGAATTTAAAAAGTTCTTCAACTCAAAGTGCTAAACCCTGTCCTGGGAGCTGTCATGTCTGCTTTCCCGTCTGCGGTAATTCCACTTTCAGTGGATGCTGACCCTTGATTTGAGACTTACCACATACACTGCCATTATATGTGGGCAAAACCAGAACAGTATGTATTTAAAAGACACAAGGCAATAGTGTGATGCAAGAGCGGTAAATAATTTCTAAAGGGGGAATTCCTGAATACATAACTTTCCATGCTCCTTGTCACTCCTGATTTTCAGTGCCATGGACAAGATCATGTAATGAAAATGCAGCATCAACATCACCTTTTTGATAACTGGATCAAATACTAGTGGACTAGTATTAGTAAAAACTAATGTCTAATTTGAATTGGACATTCCAATTACAGAACAACGGTTGACTCCAGGGGAGATGTTCACATGTCTGGGGTAAAACTTGTACATTTTTAAAAAGCCATTTCTGAGTCATTTACCCCCTCAATTCACACCTAGGAAATGACCATGAACTCCAATAGTTCAGGCATCAGAATGCTGCTTCCCAACTGGTATGTAATTAAACCATCCTGACTGTTATCCTGATGCAATATCCAAATCACTTTTAATACAACTGCTTGTTCAAAAATTTTATGTAAGTGCTGCTAAAACTGACTAATTATTCATGTTTCTGTTTGTATTTAATTCCTCTGGGGACACACAAAACTGAATTTCTTTCAGTATGATATCATTTCAAGTCACTGTTTTCCCATTAGAAAAGTCTTGAGAAATTGGTACAGGAATAGACCTCATAGTCCCTAAGAAGAATATTTTTTTAACTTTGCTGAGACCAGGCAAATGGTATTTTCCATTCCTCAGTAATGTCACTTACACTCTACCTTCAGGCTTTTTCCTGGTGTTTTCTTCCATGAGAATTCTGTCTCTAACAGTATTTATAAGTGTGCTAACTCAGAAACCCTTGCTATTTCTTCCAGTTACAGGTTTTTGGTGGTTGTAAATTATCACCATCAATGTTTTACAAGAAAGAAAAACAAGAAAACACTAAAAAAAAAAAAAAAAGCAGCCCATGTACTTCTGAATATGCATTATGCAATGAAATTTACATTTAGATTTTCAAAAGCAATCTTCATTCTTATTTAAACTCATGTATATATAAGTACCTATACTTATATATGCATGAATACCCACACATAAAACTCAAAATGTTCACTTAAAACAAAACAACGCATGCTTTGAAATGTGTTTCTAGCATTAAAAGCTTTAAGGAAATGGATATGCTTTTAAAACAACAGTATTAATCCAAACTACAGGTTTAAAAATAAAAGAATGCCACCTAAACAACAAATATTTTTTGTATAGGCCTTCCTGTTTAAATATTTACAGAAGCAATGGGAATTAATACATATGACTCAGGTTTTTTTTTTTAGTATGTGCATAGCAGAAAGTCCCTGCAAAGTGAACAAAGAGCACGTTCTTTTTACAGGGAGAATACTGAATTTTCTCTGTTGCATGCAGTGACCTTGATAAAGTACTTTTTGGAGGGTCAGAACATCAACCACATTTTCATTTGTCTGGCAAAAACACAGATGCAAAATAAATGTTCCACTGACTCAGGAAAATAATAACTGTGAAGTTAACATTTCAATAAGCCAGTAGATCCTATTAAAATTAGTATTAATGCCCTACTCATAGCTTCACTATTTGTGTTAAACTTTCTCTTGCCCCTAAGAGTGGAACTAATTTCACTGACTCTTAAACAAGGAAACATCATTCATTTAAATAAACACTATGTTTGAAACATTCATTTTCCAGATTAGAAGAAGACGCTTATGCCAAAAAGTGTTATCTACCATTTGAATATCCTGCTCCCATATTTTTCTATATTTAGATTTTGTGTTTTTGCATTTCACAGTTAAATTGCAACTGTAGATTACTGGCTTATGTCTTCAAACTTATAGACACTGATGTTTTAAATAATTAAGTAAAAATATTTTATTTAGAAAGGAAATTTTGAATTCAAACCCAAAAACTTAGTTATGAGCAGGTTATGTTCTCTAGCTGTTTTAAACCATACTATGATTGTTATCAACTTTAAAAGGTCTAGGCTCCTTTTTTTCAATATCCATCTGTTTTTAGCTTTCTCAGCCACAATTATGAACAGATGAACAGAAGAAAAGTACCTGTGATTTAGCAAAAGCCTAGAAGTTATTTTTTTTAAGCCAGATAGTTAAGGAACAGAATGTGTGGACTTTTCCAGAATAAACACAGTTCCTCAGCACAGCTTCGCTTCAAGTGTGTTTTAGCTGCCATGTCTAATCCACTGAAGAAATTCACATTATTGTGCTTCTGTGGGTTTTCATGAATTAAACTGGCACTTTCTATTATAATCTTCTATTTGGGGGGGTTTATAGTAATTTCACTGGAAAATGTAATTTGATACAGAACTACACGAAATTGCTGCTAGAGGACATCGAGAATAAATTAAAAGGGAATGAAAGTCTTTTTGGCAGCTTTAATTTATAGAAGTTCAAAGACAAAATAGAAAGTGTGCTGGACCTGTGACTGTCTTAGAGTGATGTCTGCTATGGTGGGAGCAATTTGCATACCATCAAAGTATCACGGATGCATCTGACTCCCCGGCACCCAGATCCTTCATCGGACCCCATGAGGCTCTTTCTCACTGGCTTATTTGGAATAAAAGTCGTCCAGGCAAAGTGTCTTCACTAATGCACTTCACTTAGCACGCATTCTTTCAACTAAAAATGCCCTTTCAACGAAGCAGAATTATCCTTATGTCTGGAACACCCCTGAGGCAAAGGCCTGAGAACCTCTTGTCCAAAGAGCTAGCATCATCTTTGATCTTCTTTTTTAAGACCTGGACGTTCCCACCAAGGTTGGAGAGAAGAAAATGTGGTTTAGAAGATCAGTTGGTATCAGAGCCAGCAGAAGCCACCATCAGATACAGCAGAACACCTGTTACCTAGAAGACACACAATAAGCATTTCTTTAATTGAATTGACAGATTACATAAAAATAACTACAAATGGGGGGATAAATACAGATTCATAAAAAGAATGTTTTCGTACTAGGAAAGTAACAAATGTGGTGAGGCAAGTTTAAACCAAGCCATATGCAGCACAGATGAAGGAATCAGGAATGTTTTGCCAAGAGATTTCATTCAGTGAAATGATGACATAATAGCTTTTATATGCATGAATAATTTCCATGTGGAAAGGAGATTATATATATTTAGGAGGCATAGACAAAAGTTGCAGCATGAGATGAATAGTCATTTTGAGAAGCAGAATTTCAGCTCAATTTGAAACACAAATTCCAAGCTTTGAAAAATCCAGGGAATACTGCTTGTGTTGGGTGGTGCTCTCTCACAGTGATGTGCTGAGAACCAGGATCCATGCACCTTTGTTATGGTGTTCTTAGGAGACAGAATCACAATGAGACTTCTTTGGAATGTTCATAAGAATGGTGTAGAAAAAAAAGTTTCAAGGCCAAATAAGTTTAAGAAACCCTGGGATATCATTCATGAGAACTATGAACATCCAGAGGATGGGCATGTGAGACCCACCTCACCTGTTGTCCATGATTGGTGTTACTGCAGAGGATCCCACAAGTGCCTCAGGAGAAGGGAAACCACGAGAGGTGCTTCTGGGGACTGAGAGGCAAGATTGGACAGCGGGTACCTTGTTTGGTTTTGTTTCCCATCTCTTACACTGCGGTGCAAACACATGTGAGATTGACCAGGTGGGAAATGAGAGACAGGAAGAAAAAGGAGAGAGATGGAAGGAGGAAGGGAAGGGAAGAGAGAAGGAAGGAAAGAATGGGGATTGGAAATTAAAGATGAAAATGGAGGACGGGAAGAGAGACTGGAGTGAGGAGGTGAATTCAACCACACAGTTGTGGCTACAACACATTATTTTTTCCCAGACTTTTATTGTGCAATAAAATACGTATCCCCAAAACATACAAAAGAAAACAGAAATGCACAGCTCTAAGAAGCATGAAGCCTCTCTGAGCCAATCTCTGCCTGTGTTATAACCCCCTTGGGATCACCAGAGTGGTGGGCATGACAACGACCACCACGTGGCCCCACTCCCCAAGTTTAGCCAGGTCTCCAGCACAGGAGAACGCTCTCCTGAAGGAATGATTCTGAGTCCTATTCACAGCCTGGTGTGAAAGCAAGGTGCTATCAGGGTGATTCAGGGAAGTGGCACTTTAACAAAGCACTTAAGAATGAGCTCTATTGCAATAGATACGCTTCATGGTTACTTAAGGAAAAAAATCAGTGTTGGAGAAAAACACACTTGGTTAGGCAGTTACTTTTTCAGCAACCAGTATAATGAGTATCACAAAAGGTTAGAAGTACTGACACCCCAAAACCATTAGATTTCTACACAGATGAAGGATTTGCATAAAACTCATTTGGGGCTAAGTAAGCAGCAGAGTGTTGATGCTGCTCCCTGAGCACAGAGAGGCTGCAGATGAATTGCTTCACTTCATGCCGGCAAAACCATCAGGGGACCTGCTTGCTGTTAAAGATGACTTTGAAGAACGAGCAGAATCAACAGTCCTGAATACAGGAGTCAGTGGAGCAGCCCAGACCTGCATTGGGCAACTTCGCTTTCGTTAGCAAATGAGTGGAGTCAGAAGCGGTCCCCATGATGGGTTTATGCACACATTGCCTTGGGGGTTCAGGCAAAGACATTATTTCAAAGGTAAAGATCAATTATACGCTAATTTCCCAGCTGGTGCCACTTCCTCCACAGGGAGAGAGGCACACTTTGTGCACAAGGGACAGGAAAGGTGGACGTCAGCAACTACACCTCCGCCTCGCTCTTTCTAACAAAAAGGCCACCTGATCTTGTTGTGCGTCTTTACAACAGCTGTGCTTTAAACAAAGAACTCTGTTTCAGTTGTGTCTGGGGTGCCAGATGCTCACACATTATCACTTTATTATCCTAGGCTTTCTCACTGGACCTCAGGTGAGCAAGCATTTGCAAATTTTGCATATTAACAGTCTACTTGAAATGTGATCTCTATACCACCTAACATTGTAGGTCGCAAGACTGCAGGTGGCTTGAGGAGAAAGAAGGAAGAACACGGGGAAGGTTTCCCACGTTACCTCCAGCACTGGGCGTGACAGTGAACTCAGGAAACACTGCTTTCACAACTTTATTATGGAGGAAATAAGCTGAAAGACAACAGCCTCATATTTGATGCAGGTTAGAGACATAAAATTAATTCTTCTTTTAAAATAAAGGCACCAAAGTCTATTTTAATCTCAGAGGTGTTGAGAGAAGTGCCTCAAGATGCCAAGTATCTAGAAAATTGGTGTGGAATTCCACTCTTCAACTGTTCTATATCATTGGATGTCCACACAATTTCAGGGCTTCCCCGGTGGCTCAGATGGTAAAGAATCTGCCTGCAATGCAGGAGACTCGGGTTTGATCCCTGGGTCAGGAAGATCCCCTGGTGAACAGAATGGCAACCCACTCCAGTATTCTTGCCTGGAGAATTCCATGGACAGAGGAGTCTGACAAGCTTCGGTCCATGGGGTGGCAAAGAGTCAGACATGACTTAGAGAATGAACAACAACCGCAAAAGTTTAGTAGATGTATGAAAGCATCGTTTGTCTTCATAATGCTGGTAACCGGTGTTGGTACAGGGAGTTCTCCCCCTGCTCTGCCTCTGCTCGCCGGCTGTCATCCTCTGACCCTTCGCTCAACTGTGACACCTGCTGCCCATGACCCAGTGTGCAGGAAACGACCAGAGAGTTTAATTCCCGCAAAAACTATTTCTTATCACCGGAGTTTAACTTTCTGCCTCCACAGGAAAGTGGACAGAGGAAAATATGCATGGCACCAATAGACCTAATAACGGCTTCCCTGGGAAAGTGAAATCCAACCACAACATGACGATATTGACAGAGGGCTTTAAACAGAGGAAAGCAAACAGCTGAGGCTTTATATTTAAATAACCCTTAGATGACTTCAAAAGATAAGCACAAACTTCTAATTTCAGTGTTGTCATTAATTTTTAAAAACAAATACTTGGCAATAAAAGACATAGATGACAGTCATGTGTGGATGTGAGAGTTGGACTATAAAGAAAGCTGAGTGCCGAAGAATTGATGCTTTTGAACTGTGGTGTTGGCGAAGACTCTTGAGAGTCCCTTAAACTGCAAGGCGATCCAACCAGTCCATCCTAAAGGAGGTCACTCCTGGGTGTTCATTGGACTGACGTTGAAGCTGAAACTCCAATACTTTGGCCACCTGATGCGAAGAGCTGACTCATTGGAAAAGACCCTGATGATGGGAAAGATTGAGGGCAGGAGGAGAAGGGGACAACAGAGGATGAGATGGTTGACATAATCGACTCCATGAACATGAGTTTGGGTGGACTCCAGGAGTTGGTGATAGACAGGGAGGCCTGGCGTGCTGCGATTCATGGGGTCGCAAAGAGTCAAACACGACTGAGCGACTGAACTGAACTGAACTGAGACAGTCAGATCACATGTAAAGCACCTGTGAGGATGGGGTTTGAAGCCAGAAGACGTCAGGGCTGACTAAGTGTAAATAGTGGAATTTTCTTAGTACCTATAATTTTAAACTAGAAAATGGTAATAATAACATCATTGCTCAAACCAGAAGATGTGCATGAATTATTACTTTAAACAATACCTAAAAACGCAATTTATAAACTGCTAGTTCAAAATAAATACTTTTAAATGCACTATTTTAAAATGTGCTGTTTTTTAAATTGATACAAATGGGCTTAAAAGAATTTTTTAAAAACAAACGAATGTACACTCTGATTACTTCTTGGATCTCCAAAAACATTTTCTTGTCCATTTCTTTGCCAGAGAAGCACTTGCAGGTCACCGCTCTGCTCTTTTTCTTCCTGATTGTACACTCATGGTCTGTCTCTGCCCATCACATCTCACATGGCTTCCCACTGAAATGATACCACTTCCACTGCTTGAATTCCCTTCACAGAAGAACCACAGGCAGGAGGATAAACTGTCTAGAGCAGCAGCAATGACAGTGCACCAGGGAGATGTCCCAGGGCCTTAGGGGTGGCCAAGATGCCTTCAGGAAGGAGTTGCTGCCCAACATCACTGAAGGAGCTCAAGGGTCCCTTCTGTCACCCAGACACCCTCATCTCAACATAGAGCGTCCACACAACAGGCCCTTCCATCCTGCTGCCCTGGTGCAGGCCCAACCTGCCTCCCTGAATTCCTTCCTGAGCCCCTGCCTCCACCCAACCATCACCACCAGGCTCCAGACACAAAATGCCAGCCCATCAAGTCACACCATCGCTGAAATCTGTGCATCTGATTCCAGTTTCTCTGGATGAAACTTGAGCTCATGATCACAGAACCTAAGACCCTCAGAGATTTAGTGTTGGTCCTGTCTCTGCCCTGGGGTCTCTGCCTCCTAGAAGTTCTCCCTGCCTCACTTGGACGCCTCTCCTAACCATTTTTAAATGTTGCCATGTCTTAACTGAAATATGATTTCCAAACCCTACAATTGGCCCATTTTTCACGTGCTCACAGAGCCACGTGGCCATCTAAAGGGTTGACTTTAGAATATTCTTATCACTGGGAAAGAAACGCTATGCCTCTCACTCTAGTCCCCACCACCCGCCCCATCTCACCATCCTCCTCTCCCCCAGGCCCTAAACAACCCAGAACCTGCTTCTGTCGTCATGGATCTGCCTGTCCTGTGCCTTCCATCAGAATCATAGATTATGTGGACTTTTGCTTCCAGATCTTTCACTCAACGTAACATCACTATCAGCCACATAGTGTCACACTGGTATCAGCCTGCATTCCTGCTCACAGCTGAATGACATTCCATTGCATGAAAGCATCAGTTTGTTCATCAGTAGAAGAACATTTGAACAGTTTCCACCTTTTCGGCTACGATGGGAAATATCGCTGCTATAAACACATAAACTCACATTTTTGTGTGAACATATGTTTCCACATCTCACCTATGTACCTGGGATTAGAATTTCTGGGTCATATGGTAACTTCATGATTAATCATTTGAGGAATTGTCAGACTATTATTTAAGACAATTTTTTTATTTTTTAAGGACTAGGTATCATTCTAAACTCCCACTTCCAGTGTATGAAGGTACAGAGATGACTCATGAAGACTGACCTTTATTCTGGGGGATCCTTAGGGTCAGCCATAAGCTTTTGTTTCATGCTATCCCAACAGAGAGCACAATTTTGAATATAAGGTAATGCTGAAATATAGACAAACCCATTCAATTACTGAGTGCAGGAATATTACAGGTAAAACCTGGAAGACTCAGACATAAAAGACCTGGAGAAACAGCAGCAAAATGGAAAAAATAAAGGTGCTAAATAAAAAGAACTTTATGACAGGAGACAAAGTTTTTTTTTTTTTACTACACATGTGTTTTTTCTGAGAAATAAATCAATTGGAAATTCTCTAAAATAAATGTTTGAGAAGATATTTGAGTGCCCGACACCTAACGGAGCCTGGCAGGAGTGTGAGTTTCCACTGAAGTGTCATGAGAATCACTTCGCTCTCTGGCAGAGCTTTGGGAAGAGGTGAGAGCATGGTCTTCTCATTTGTTCCCATCTGGGATGCTCTGCGAGTGACATAGCAATTTCGTATTTGTGTTTCATATCTTAATCTTCTTTTTGCCCCTTTGACAGTGTCATTTACCAAGTTATGTCTCAACACCAATGTTTCCTGAAGTGTGTGCTGGTTATAAAAACTCCCCATGTAGCAATAACAGAGGCCTGAGCAGAGGGTCTGCTTCTCAGGGTCCCAGGGTACAATTAGGGGACAACAGGACCCAGCCTCAAGAAACCCTGGACCCTCAGCCTCCAGTTGTGAAGAGGCAGTCTCTCTGGTGATCCACTGCTGTTTTTCAATGTATGAAGAGATTACAGCTGCTCATTCAGAGAATGCCTCTTGTTCCAAACCTCACATACTAGTCTGACTTTCTAAGTGTGACCCCACCCTTGCTTCGTAGGAAAGGCGTCACACCAGTGTGGTCTGAGAGCGAGGTAGTCCCCAAACAGTGGGCACCTGGACTGGAGGGCACCTTCTGAACCCCGCCTGCCTGTCCTCAGCCCCTCTGAGTAGACCTTGCTTTGTTTGACCACAGTGAACACAGGAAATGGAGGCACAGTGGCTGTGGCTCAGACCAGCTCACAAATTAGACATGCACGAAACTGACATTTAATGAGGGAGTCTTGAGAGCCTCTTATATCCCAGCATTGTTATGGGTGCTGAGGATACAGAAGTCACAGAACATGAGATGTCTTGTCTTCCATGACAGCAAGTAAAGAGGACACCAGATATCCACAGACGTAAACAAGTGGAAAAAAGCTGTGCCATTGGCTGTGCCATGCAGAGGACTGGGCAATGCATGACACACTCCTGCCTCAGTCCCAGAGACGTCCAGGAGTATGGAAGCTCCAAGTGAGACTGAATGTGCCATTTCTAGCAGAGGGATTTTCAGTGCTGGTGTTAACCAGGCGTGCCTGGGTTAGCTATAGTTTCTCCAGCTTGAGTCTCCTAATCTGTGGAAGTTAGGGGTGTGTGTGTGTGTGTGTGTGTGTGTGTGTGTGTGTGTGTGTGTGTGTTGGTCACTCTGCTGTGTCAGACTGTTTGCAACCCCATGGACTGCAGCCCACCAGGCTCCTCTGTCCATGGGATTCTCCAGCAAGAATACTGGAGTGGGTTGCCGTTTTCAGGAGATCTTCCCAACCCACAGATGAGTATCCTCATCTGTGATGGTGAGATAATAACAGCATTAGCTCATGGGGTCCTCATGAGGAAAAGAGTTATTACAAAATGCATCTGCCACAGTAGCACCCATAAGAGGAGGCATCACTGGAATTAACCATCGCTGTTTTGCAGTGGTTGTTACTATGAGCTTTCACTTTCAGTTCCAAGAAGGAAGACACCAAGAAGAAAAGTTAGTGATGTGGGTTCACAAACAGAGACTCAATTCACACAGATTTTAACCACAGGAGTAAGGAAGATTGTGTGGTGATTCAAAGTAACCTGGGCAGTTAATACACATGTCCATCTCCTTAGAGTCTTAGAATTACTCACCTCATAAAACCTTCCCTCACTTCTCCTAAGGTCACTTTCTCCTACATACAACTACACTGGTACATACATTTTTCATTATATAATGGCTGAAATCAAAAAGCAGCCCCAAACTATCACAAATTGGATTTAATCTAAATTTGCTGACTTAGTACACATTGTACCTTGATCTTAGAGAATACTTACAACCTTCAAAAAATCACCCAATTACACTCTATAAAGCCTTGAACAAAACATAAACTTTGATTTGTTAAGACATCTTCTCAGATGCGGCCAACGCCCATTACCTTCAGTTTTATGCAATATTCTCCACCCTGGTGCTTCAAATCCCAATTTTCTTAATTCTTTAAAAAAAAAAAACGCCACCCTCTTCAATTTTGCACTTTCACCCCCTTATCAGCACTTCCCCATCTGGTCTCTTGTTTAAACAGTACTTCTTGGTGTAGATACTCTTCAGTTCAAGAATTCTAGAGCACCACTGCTGTTTAGGATTCCCCTGGTTCAGACATCTAAATAAAAGCACTTTGAGATAATCTTTTTAAACTTGAGGATCAAAAAAAAAGAACTCAATTTTTAGCAATAATTGAATCCGCAGTGTGATAAAAAATCATATTAAAATAATTAAACATACATTTATAGATATGTACAATGACATTCTGCTTACTAGAACACTGCTAAGGACATCGAGCCTAACTCAAATCTCACTTGCCTGACTGCACACTGTGAAGTGAACAGCAGTGATGATTCGTTTCAGACAGAATAATCACGAAGTAATCCTAGACCTACTCATGCTCTGGAGGATGGAGCAGCTGATTGGACTTGACCCAAATTGAAGTCCTTCCCTTGGGAATTGAAATTAAAGTGAAGAGATTCCAGACACAGCTTGAACTAAATTCTTAACAGAGATGTGACAAACGGGAGTGATGACAGGACCAAGCGCTGCGTGGTCAGCCGTGCGGTAGACAGAGCAGCAGCCGTTGACGTGGACAGGGGACAGGGGACCCTGGACAGCACAGGGGTCATAGCCACTGTCCTGCAGCGACTTGTGACGGAGCGTAATCTGCAGAAATGCTGAGTCACTGTGCGGCACACCTGAAACTAATAAATATTGTAAATCAACTATTCTTCAATAAATAAAACTAAAACACATTTTATTGCTGAAGATTCCAGCCAAGAGAATTAAAAAAAAAAGTGGAGAAATGGATAGAACACACCTGGGCCCTTGACTCATAGTTTCCAATTCTAGCTCTTTCCTACAACCTGGCTGCGTTTTCTCAGACATCCAGTATTTCTCTAACTAAATCCCTGGTTTTGATTTTTTTCAAATCAGTTTTTGTTTTTTATTTTGAGTGGGTTCAAATCAAGACATTTAGCCAGACCAAGATTAATTCTGCTAAAAGGAATGGTTTAGGATTAAAACTTGGGCAACAATTTGACAGTGTGATTGAGACTGTGGACTGAGATAGAGAACAATATTCTCAAGTGAGAATAAAGGATAAAAAAATGCAGCAATGGGAGAGACTAGGTGTTTAGGGAGCAGTGACCATCTTGAGATGAAAGGTATATTGTGCAGAATGGGACAGAATGAGAGAAAATTCGGACGAAGATGAGGTCAAATAACACAAGAACTTACATGCATTAGTAAAATGTTAAACTTCTATTCTGTTATCCATGGGTGTTCAACGACTTTTGTGATTATGGCTAAGGAAAGTGTTCCCTTCCAAAATTCTGCACAAATTATTTACTTTTATATTCCGCCTCCTTTTCCCCCCGTACTTTTTTAAAATTCCATCTTCATGATATGGATCGTGACAACTTGAACATAATTGAGAATTACTCTAGGATGTGGCTCTTACAGCCATAATCCCACCTTTGTTTTTCTGTGTGTGTGATATAAAGGATCCATTTAATAATGACAGGATTCTTTCAGATATTCTCCTTCCTTTATTTATCCTCTTTTACAGTGACAAACTGCCTCTCAGAATATAGCAATGATTGTTCAAGACCTCTTGGCAGGGAGGTTTAGGGCCTAGAGACAAAGTCGAGTGTAGCCCTCATCAGTGGTTACTGGACAAACTCCTTAGAGGAGCAAGGACTTGATTGCATCCCAGAGGAAAGAGATGGTTAGAGGCTCTGAGAGGAGGCGGAGGCGGGGCTGGAGCAGGCAGGCAGTCTGGAGCCTCACCGTCCAGTCACTGGGGGTTCTGTCTGAGTCTGGGGCCCTCACCATTTAGGGGACCCTCTTCTCTCGTCCACATGGTGGAGCGCTTGAAGGGGTAAAGGACGCAGTGAAAGGAAAGCATCCGTGCCCCAAATCTGCACTGCAGGATAACCCGATCAAGTCCACTGGGCTGTGGAATCTGTTTGTTGTGGAGAAGCCTGGGCCATCCCTGGGGCATGAGGGCAGGGAGGGTGACCCAGGGAGGCCCTGCCAGGACCTGCAAGGAGGCTCCCTGTAGTGAGCCCCATTTGCCTTTTACAAGGTGACTCTTCACCCATAACTGTCCTCCAGTGACTTCATTTGTGCTTTTTAGATCTTCTCCTAAGTCAGATGGTCATGAGCCCTTAGATCCTGCTCAAGTGTGTCCACTACCCTCCTGACTGGGAAACAAAGTAGCCTGAGCTTGGTTCTGGAATCCCAGGTGCTAACAGGTGTAGTACTGGAGACCAGTGGGCACGTGGCCCATGGAATCTGAATCCTGGCATCACCACCATCCATACTCACTTGTTCAGTGGTCCGGCTATGTATTCTGTGAAGACTGAAGGTGCATGGCCAGAAAGCAATCAGTCCCCAGGTGGTTTCTGAGCACGTTCTGTAAGGTCATCATGTGCCCTGCAGTCTGACTGCACAGGGGTGTGTGTGCTCTGCAAAGACGAGATCAGAACACCCAGTGCCACGTAGCTTGGCTGGAAAATTCCCATATATCTTCCACTTGAAAAGAAAAAACAACACTCTGCCACTCACAGTTCTTCAGTTTTCTCCTAATGTTCTGGAAACAGCCTTGATTCTTCCCCTAACTCCACCCCCTCTCCAGGGTAAAGGTTAGTACAGAAACCGTAAGGCTCCTACACTCATCTCAGGCCCCATTTCTAACACAAACAATACCTGTTTATTGTTCTCATGGGTTCTTATCAGGATCAACATTTGCAGTATTTCCTCTACTAGATATCCTCTGGAACTGGAACTGCAGCTGCTGTCTGTGCTACACTTTCACACACTGTGGTCTGAGCACAGGACATTTGGTTTATTTCTGTTCAACTTTGTCTCCAAAACAGCCTTGATACAAATGCTCTCTGCCACTCCTCTGAGCTGCATTAACTCCTGGGATGTGAAGAGCATCTGATGAACTCTCAAAGCAAGACTGTAACTTTCTACAAAGGGTATAAAGAACATGAACATTTGCCCACCAATAGGAAATATACTGTCAAGAAGCCCCAGCAAATGACTTAATACTGTAGCACAGATTCTATTTATAAGCTTATTGAGCAATTAGATTTTGCTATCATAGTCTATAGGGATTCCCTGGTGGCTCAGACAGTAAAGGTCTGCCTGCAATGCGGGAGACCTGGGTTCGATGAGATACACAATTCATCTTTAGAGGTGGATATGCTGTAAAAGACGTAAATTCAAGAAATCAGCCTCAGTGATATTAGCTTTTGTACTAGGGATGGAAGGCTGCAGGCGGCAGTGCAGATGCAGTGCATCTTGATCCACCACAGTTCAGCCGCTGGACAACGTGGCTTTTCTAGAGTAAGCTATCCTGGCAACCAAGGTCGCTTGGTGATGAGCTCACTTCATGCCCTTCCTTCCACCGTGAGGACGGTGGCCACTCACCACAGTTCATGAGAAAGCAGAGGGACCTGGGCCTCTGGTTTCTCTGGGTCCTCCCGGCCTGCTTTGATGGGCAAGTACAGCAACCCAGCCTGGAGAGTGTGCTTTCCCCGGAGGGATGACGGTCCAGCTCAGCAGGAAGGAAAATCCTGGGGTGAGGCAGGGGCTGCCCCAGGCTGGAAGGAAGGAAGCTTCTGAACTCTCTGACCAGAAATCCTGGGTAGGCTCCCCCAATCCTGCCCCACCCTAGAGAGAGTGTACCTAACGTGAGAAGCAGGTGGACCCGAGAGCCTGGAGGACAGACTGAGACAGAGCTGCCAGGGTCTGTCCGTCTCCTGGCTGTGCCTGCAAGCCCACTGCCTCTGATCCTACACAGCCTTCCCTGGAGAATCAGCCCCTGCTAGAGGAGCCCACCCACCCCAAAACCTGGGCATGTACATCAGACCCCCCACACACCCCAGGTTCCACCACTGGTGATGCTGTGGGACCAAGTCTGACCCACTCTCCTCAAGGCAGAATCATCATGTTACTCACGTCACATCATGTGTAGTATTCACCCAACTCCCCTCGATTTGGTCAACCAGATCCAGAAAAGGTGGGCTCTGTTGAAGACACGTCGCACTGGGGCCGTTGCTCTTCTCCGTCCTATGTCCAATCCCCCTAATACATCCTGCGTCTAGACAGCTCGATGTTAATACTGGCTCTGAGGGAATTTAGTTTGATCATTTTTACTCCTACAGAATCCTGTAGGATGTATTTATGTGTCACTGAGGGTGCTTTCAGGATTGTGGGTCTAGTTTGGGGAGTGGACAAGTCTAGATCACATGCCCAGTAAATTCACTTTAGGTACAATCTCTGATGACTGGGAAAGCATTCAGCATTGAACAGGATAATGAGAAACGTTTGATGACAGAGGCAATTATTTGGTCTTTTAAAGTTGATTTTTATAGAGGATATGTTAGCTCAGCTATAACATATTTAATTTTTTTTTCTTTCTATAACTGTTTTTTCTGACCTCCCCACTAATCACACATCCTCCACACAGAACCATGAATGAATCTTCAAATGGGACCCTTTTCTCTCTATGCTGAGAGCTCTGGAGGCGCTTTATTGGCAACTAGTTCCATCCATTTCTTATGTGTTTTAGGTGTTGAAATAAATTGCCTTCTTTGGCTATTGGGCAATCCACCACTGAACAGCAGAACCCGGCCTGCAGCTTTCTTGGAATTCTTCCCAGAATCTAACCAGAGTGTCCTCAATCATAACTGATTGGAGGTTGGAAAAGGGCAGGTGGAATTCACATACTGACAAAGTGTTATCAGAAGATGCAGCCACCTTTAAAAACCACATGAAAGCCCAGATTATTTTGTGAGTTTACTCAATTGCAAGTGGCCAAATGTGATTGCCAATGAGGGCCGATAGGTGGGAGATAGAGGAAAAGGAAAAGGTGAAAGCTACCCAGACACTGGCCATATACTCAGTTCACACAGCCTGAACATTTCATCCTCACAACACTTCATAGCTGAGAATTACTTATTCCATTTTACAGAGTGGGAATCTAATTTAGAACTATTGATACAGAGCAATTTGGATGTGGTTACCTAGTAGCTGAGCCAGAACTCAGGAGAAGGAGAGTTGAAACATCTGTTCTTTCCATTAAACCCTTGCCTCTGTTGCGATCCAAGTAACCTGGAATTCTGTAATTTTGCCACCATTTAATGTGATGTTTACTCCTTAAGATAAGCTTCCTCGATAAAAGCATTGTTTGTGCATTTACATAAACAGTGAGCACTTATAATGCCTGGGATTCTGGGAAATACGCTGAGAAACATATGAACAGTGAATCTTAAATTGGAACTCCCTTCTCAAATTTCAGCGTCTTCCAAACTAAAAGAGGGAAGGCCTTTGCCTGGGGAATGGACAAAAGGCATGACCATCGTTCCTCAGGGTTTGTGGGACACTGATTCCAGGACTCCAACAGACACCAGGAACCACAGACACTCGAGCCCCTTGTATAAAATGGCAGAGTCAAGTGGGTACACCACCCTTGGTGCCCAAAGGGGCTCTGCATCCACGGATACAGCAAACCTCAGACAGGAGCTCCAAAGAGGACAGCTATCCTCTGCATTTGAAATGCACATTCTGCAACTTCCCTTCCACACCCCACCTTCAGAGTGAAGAACTCCTGTTTCAGAAAGAATTGAATTGTCCTAAAGGTAAGACTTTATTTTGGGGGGCTCCAAAATCACTGCAGATGGTGACTGCAGCCGTGAAATTAAAAGACGCTTACTCCTTGGAAGAAAAGTTATGACTAACCTAGAGAGCATATTCAAAAGCAGAGACATTACTTTGCCAACTAAGGTCCGTCTAGTCAAGGCTATGGTTTTTCCTGTGGTCATGTATGGATGTGAGAGTTGGACTGTGAAGAAGGCTGAGCCCCGAAGAATTGATGCTTTTGAACTGTGGTGTTGGAGAAGACTCTTGAGAGTCCCTTGGACTTCAAGGAGATCCAACCAGTCCATTCTGAAGGAGATCAACCCTGGGATTTCTTTGGAGGGAATGATGCTAAAGCTGAGACTCCAGTACTTTGGTGGACTCATCGGAAAAGACTTTGATGCTGAGAGGGATTGGGGGCAAGAGGAGAAGGGGACGACAGAGGAGAGATGGCTGAATGGCATCACTGACTCGATGGACGAGAATCTGAGTGAACTTCGGGAGTTGGTGATGGACAGGGAGGCCTGGCCTGCTGTGATTCATGGGGTCGCAAAAGGTCAGACACGACTGAGCGACTGAACTGAACTGAACTGAAAGGTAAGATGTTTAGAATTAGAGGGAAAAGAGGGAGTGGTGTGTAGCTAGTCGAGGCAACTTCTTCAAATAATGGGAGGTGATGAAAGCTGACATTTTCATCCCAGAGTCTACTTGCTGCATACTTTGTGAATGCACAGCAGATGCAATACCCTCAAAAGGGATTTCCTGTGGATTAATTTCAAACACTCAGGAAGCTGGGCTCTGCCCCAGAAAACACCTTCTGCCCACAGTTGGCCCAAGAGCAGGTAGCCACCGCCTCCAAGCCTATACCATCCATGTCGACCACCCCTGGACCAAAGCTCCTGACTGTTTAGAGGAGGTCCTGTCCTTTTCAGATGACCATGAGGAGCTGAGCAAGAAGGCGGCATTCCAAATTAAATGATGACACAGAATTCCTGACCAGATCAGCAGTATGGGGAGCTCAGAGCACATCGTATTAGAGAGAGATTAAAGGTGAAGGACTTGACCCGTTAGAATAGGAACTAAAGCTCTTGTGGGCTGGAGCAGTTTTTTCCTTGCTCTCTCCACCCCTCCACCTTCAGGCCCCCAGGGACCTTGTGCAACCTCAATTATAAAAACAAATTCATTCCCATCAAGTGGTACCCGACTCTAAAAAGATCATTCTATGCTCTCTTGCAAACTGCGTTTTACTAAATTTTAAAATGAAAAATAGAAACAAATGGGCCCTTTTTACATGGCTCTTGCAAACATGAGACTCTACAGTTGGCAGACTTATGCAGTTTTTAGCAACGAAGCCAAGTCTTTGCAAATAAATTCGGCGATTTGAGGTAGAAAAGGGAAGTTAGCAGGCCACGTAAAGATAGTTTCCAGGAAAACTCCTGGTGAGAAGAAGGTGATGAGGCAGAACCCACAGATGCTGCCTGCAAGCTTAGGGGAGGCTTGGACTCCTTTCTCAGCCTTGAGGACAAACTTGGGGGCCAGTGCAGCCCCAGGTCTGGAGGGTCAGCGCCATGAGTGCCAATGGACGCAAAATGTAATTGCTCTTTTTAAGGAGCTGACATCAGCTGGAATAGATACAAAGAGAATATGTCTGTGTGTGTGTGTGTGTGCACAGTTGCTCAGTCATATCTGACTCTGCTACCCCATGGACTGGAGCCCACCAGACTCCTCTGTCCATGGAATTTCTAAGGCAGAATACTGGAGTGGGCTGCCATTTCCTTCTCCAGAGGATCTTCCTAACCCAGGGATCAAATCTGAGTCTCTTGCATTGGCAGGCAGATGCTTACGACTGAGCCACCTAGGTAGCCCTACAAAGAGAGCAAAATAATCTCAAAAAAAAGATGTGCAGATGAAGTCGGCACATGGGGAGTATCCCTGGTGTCTGTCCTAGAGAAGAAGCCTGCAGTTTTAAGGACAACTAGGTCTTACCCTGAGAGTGTGGGTGGGGTTGCGGTCGGGGAGGGGAGTGTGGCAGGGCTGCGGTGGGAGCAAGTCAGCCAGGAGACACTGACATTGTAACAATCCCTTGTTAAAGTAACAGATGGCATTGCAGAACGCCTGCTGTTTGCCTGGTGTGGCCTTAAGTCCTGTCTTTTAACTATGAATAACAGTGTTTAGAGTGACAGCACCATGTATCACCCATTTGAGAGGAAAGGAGATGCTATTTCATAATTATGCTGAAACAACAGGTATCAGCCATGACTTTCAAGGAAAAATAGAGTAAACATTTATCATTTTAATAGATTTTTTAAAAATGAGATACAGAAGATTGTCACTTGTCCACAGGGTGAGATTTTAGGAGGGCAGCACTAGGGCCAGGTAACTGGGGAGAAGGGCAAGACTGTACAGGTTGAGAACAGGTGAGAGGCAGCTTAGAAGTAAAATGGACAGATGTGGTGACTGGCTGAGTGTCACACGTAAAGCAGTCCAGTGAATTCTGGTCTTGGCAGACAGTGGACAGGGACCAACTGGCCCGGATGGGACCACCGAGAAAGAATAGCTCCAGTGAGAAATGCTGAGTTCCAGGCAGCCTTGGTCAGATGAGTGTGCAGTGAAAAAAAAAAAGGAAAATATGGCCAGCAGCGTTGGTATGTTATGTGTACACTTTAAGTTCAGTGGAGAAATTAAGAACATGAGGAGAAATTAAGAGATGAGGGGAAAAAAACCTAGATGCATATTGGAGCTGGTTGAATCAAGTAAAAATGCTGATAGCCATATTGTTTAAGGACCCAGAAAAAAGAATCAAAATGGTTCGCCTTGTGCGTCACCCAGATTAATCCCCGAGCTCCACAGGGTTTACTCTCTTCATAAATTAAAAGCTCTTCCTTTTAACTGGATTCGAAAAAAATATTTTTAGGACATAATTTGGGACATCGTTTATGCAAGATGTAATTGGAAACAAGCGATAAAAGTATTGATTCCCAATTACCTGTTAATACTAGCTTTAACTTTTGCACTCAAAAAGAGCCTGGATTTGAAAAATCAATGTTCAACCATTTCACCTTTGCAGTGTTTCTTCCTTCCTGGCAAAAGTCCAAATAAGCGTGTCTTCCATTCATTGCTTCTAAACTTTGACAATTACCTGAATTTTATTACAAAGACAGCCGTTTTACTTTCTCAGCTCTTATATAGACAACGTGTGAATTTTCTGTTTTCAGTAGAGCCAGCAAAGTAACAACCACAAAGAAGCATCTGCAGATGCTTCTTACTCAAAGGTGTTTTGTTTTTTTTTTTTTTTTTTTTGGTCCAAAGGATTTTAAGAGTAATGTATTGTTTTCTCCTCACAGTTATTTCCTGTGGTCCTGTCCCCTAATTGACTGTTTATTTCATTTTCAGATTGTTCGTTAACTGTGTGTAAAAATACAGTTGATAGTTGCGTGACGTTGTGGTTATGATTTGAAAGTATCACATACATCAGAAGAAACGGCATAGGATCCACATGGTCCTGGCACCCGTGTTCCTAATCTTCCATGCAGTGGCTTATCCATGCACTCACTCAAGCTGATTGATCACTGGATCTGATAATACCCTGTTCGTGACGGACAGCTCTAACTGTGCTTTCCCTGGGTCCACCCCAGTCATGTCTGTCTCTACTCATCTCGGAAACATGGTGGCAGCAGCTACTTTTAACAAAGCTTAGTCGTGACTGCTCCAGAATGCCAGTTGATTGTCCTATAGGAGACTTATGAAGCAGTGTTGTCCATCACAGATGAGTTTCTAGATTTACCTTATCAAGTTTAAGAGAATAACACCATTTTGATCTATGAGACTTTGTCAAAGGATATAAAAATATGATTTGAATTTTGCTTTTCTTTTGTGAAATAGTTCTCCATAGTAGCTTATTTAGACAATGTTACCATCTTTTAAAGATGTACAGAGACTGTTACAGAGCTGTAGTATATATACGGTAGTGAAAGTGTGTCATTAAATACTAAGGATCAAGATGATAACCATGGTAACACTTCAGCATGCATGCTAAGTTGCTTCAGTCATGTCTGACTCTCTGTGACCCCAGGGACTGTAGCCCACCAGGCCCCACTGTCCATGGGATTCTCCAGGCAAGAATACTGAAGTAGTTTG